>NW_025814825.1:56422500-57622500 GCF_022079265.1 Lynx rufus
CCTTCCCACCACTGGATGCACCACCTTCTGTGTGGGGCTGGGGGTGGGGCGAGAGGTGCCAGAGGGAAGGGAAACAGGCAAAAGCAGCAGCTTCCGATGGTTTCACATACTACCCAGAGCACCTAGAGCGCGCACACCTGCCTGTCCTGGGTTCCTCGAATGCTGGCCTGGCGCATTGCCCCTCAAGGTCGGCTGGACAAGCGCGTTTCTCCTGAGCTTGCCAATTTAGCTCTTGTATCTACTGGCAAAACTTGGTTCCTCCTTCTAAACCAGAGATCCCCTCTGACCTATACATTCCACCCGACTTTTTATCTGTCCAAAAACGGAGCTCAGATAGAATTATTTCGTCCATCTGCCCTTTCTGCTTCATTTTTTCCCTCATGTCACTCCACACTGAAACGTGCTACCAATAAAATAATGATGCTATCCTGGTTGACATAATTTCCCTTATTACGCCATATAATCAATTTCTAGACCGCTTCTTCTGCACAGGAACACCTGCTTATCCAGCCCGATGGCTATACCAAGGAGCACTTTTTTCTTTTTTATCGCCACAGATGGAGGGCTTTGATTTGCTTCCTCGTCCCTCTGTCCTGTGTACCCCATAACTCCTGCCATTTCTCACAATGGTTTTTTAAGTTCTGTGCTGCCCATTGTCAAGGTAAGCTTCTTTCACCATGAAAAGGCAACATCATTTTTTGCCACTGCATTTCGGGGCCTTCTGAGATGTCAAGGGTGATGTCCTTAAAATTAAGCACCTTAAAATTAAGCACCTATGGGGCGCCTGTGTGGCTCAGTTGGTTGAGTGACTGACTTCAGCTCTGGTCACGATCTCACAGTCTGTGAGTTTGAGCTCCGCGTCGGGCTCTGTGCTGACAGCTCGGAGCCTGAAGCCTGCTTCGGATTCTGTGTCTCCCTCTCTCTCTGCCCCTCCCCTGCTCATGCTCTGTCTCTCTCTGTCTCAGAAATAAACATTAAAAAAAATCTTTTTTTAAACTTAAGCACCTGTCCCTGGGGGCAGGACCAGGTACTACCAGGTACAGGAGCACTCTGTGGCTTGTTGGCTCCTTGGGACAGAACTCTTCCCTTGCCCTTCCACTGGGGCACCTCTGGGACTCCCCAGGTGGGAGTGCAGGGCAGGGAGGGGCAAAAGAGCCTGGGACAAACAGGCCTCCATGCCAAGGGGCTTCTGTGCAGCATCGTGCAGACAGGTCCATTGTGCCCTCTCCTCTGAAAGGATCTGAGTTCTGTCAGCTTCCGGTCAAGAAGCAAGATGAGCTTGGGTCACCTGGGTGGCTCAGTCAGGTAAGTGTCTGACTTCAGCTCAGGTCATGAGCTCATGGTTTGTGAGTTCAGGCCCCACCTCGGGCTCTATGCTAACAGCTCACAGCCTGGAGCCTGCTTTGGATTCTGTGTCCCCCTCTTTCTCTGCCCCTCCCCCCCACACACTCTGTCTCTCAAAAATAAATAAATGTTAAAAAAAAATAAAAAAATTAAAAAAACAAACCAAGATGGGCTTCTATTTCCCTGGCAAGGACACTTGGGACACAACATTACTTCCCTTATGGCCATGCTCAGAGCTGGGCAGGACCCAGCCCCACATCCACGTCTGGCCCAGCTCTCTCATAACAGTCCCAGACTCTTGGTGGGGACCCTTGTGACCTGATGACATACTGCACACTGTCAGCCTCAGGGTCAGCCACAGGCAAGTGAATGCGCTCACAGCAAGTGCTGGGAAGATTATGCAACAATCCACTTCCTTTTACTCCTGTCTTTCTAGGTTTCACCACCCTGTTAAACATAATCCACCTTTCCCATAAGTACTGCCCATGAATCTCCTAGCTAAACAATCAGAACTTGTGTTTAAATACCTGTGTTTCCCTCGAGGTCTACAAATGTCCATTTCCTTGGCTCTTTTTGACTCTTGGCTTAGCTTTCTGGAATTGACCTCCAAGTGCGTAGGTGTAAACGTCACCTGCTGGAGAGCATCTCTTGAATACCAACAATCTGAAAAGAGAAACCCAAAACTCTCCCCAGAGAAACACCAAGGAGTCCTAAGGTACAGAGTACCCAGCACAATTTAAAAAAAAAATAATGTTTTCATACATTTAAACAGAAGATAAAACTGAAAGGAAGAGAACAGAAAACAGGAGCTCTTACAGTTTAGCTTCAAATCCTCCTCCAACCTCCTCCACTTGAGCTCTGTATTTGAAGGTTTTGGAGCTTAAAAATGTCGCTTCTCCCCTAACTCTCACACTCTGCCTCTATCACGCTTACATTTCGGTGCCCAGGTGTGCAGGCTTTTTCTCCGCCCCAAGGATCCAGCCCCAGCAGGATGTCCTCCAATTTAACTCAATTAAATTTAACAATTTAATTTCATTTAATTTGACAATTTAATTCTAATACTCTCTACCTGGAGACGGCGTCAGATCCCACAGGGTAAGGGCTCTCAGTCCCACAGATGTGGCCCCTCACCCTTCAGGCACCAGGTTATTTCTTGCCTGTGCTTCTGATGGGCTATAAACTGGAGGTCCCCACAACACGTGCCTTGGGTTTGGTAATTTGCTAGAGCGGCTCACAGTATTCAGGGAAACAATTTACTTAACTAGATTATGGGTCTATGATAAAAGGAACATTATACGGGTCTATGATGACTCAGGAACAGCCAGAGAGAAGAGGTGAACAGGGCTAGGTATGGGGAAAGGAATATGAAGCTACCGTGGCCTCTCCAGGCACACCACCCTTCCAGTACCTCCGCATGTTCACCAAACCAGCATTTTTTTGGAAGCTTCATTATGTAGGCACGATCGATTAAATAAATCATTGGCCCTTGGTGACAGAGTCGGTCTCCAGCTCCTCTCCCCTCCCGGGAGGCAGGGCTGAAAATTTCAACTTTGTAATGGGGGTTGGTTCCCATGGCAACCAGCCCCCTTTCCCCAGTCACCTATTAACATAAAGTCAAGTGTTGAAAGAGGCATGTTATGAATAACAAAAGATACCCATTTTACCTCCATTACTCTGGAGCTATTTCAGGAACTGGGAACAAAAACTAAATATTATATCATTAGAACAAAATATTATAACAAAAGATGTCCCTATAGCTCTTCTCACCCTAGGAAATCACAAGCATTTTAGGGGTTATATTCCTGGAAGCTTGGAGGAAGACCAAAATGTATATGTATCTTGTCATATCACAGTGTCTCAATTTTCTCTTCTCCTTTAATTTTTGTTTCCACTTTTGCTAATTTCTATTTCTCTGTCATAAACACCTTTAGTGCAGAACCCTATCTATTTTCTCAGAGGGATGTGGATACCTACCGCGGCGCGGTCTCACAGTTCCTTAAATTAACCAAGACTATCAAAAGGAGAAAATCAAATTAATATCCGAAGTCTTCTAAGAAATGTGCTGTGGCAGAGACTGCTCTGTATTCATGGAATTCTATTTCCTTTTCCTCCTGGAGACAAGCTAGACTAAGTTTCCCGGCCTCTTGTGCACTTAGGTTGGCCATGTGACCAAGCGCTGGCCAGTGGAACGAAGGTGGGCTTGTTGAACATCGCTGGAAAAAAACTCCTTCCTTCGTGATCTTTCTTTTCCTTTCTGACAGCTGACTACAAAGAGGGCAAGGCCTTAGAAGATGAAAGACCGCATCATGGAAGTGAAAGGGCGGGCCTACACCGGCCGACTCCATCTTGTTCTGTGTCCTTCACCTTGACCACACCTCCTCCCCTTGAGTAACCCGCCCCCCTCACCTGCCTAACAGGACTCGGACCCTTCCCCAGCCAATCGGCTGAGGCCACAGCCATTACCTCACCAACTGCCCCTAGGCCCCAATAAAACCTTTGTCCTTCTGAAACTCACTCTCTCTCCCCGGTATCCCACCGCTGCGTCGGTGCAGGTGGGGGCTTGAGCTCGAGCTAGCTCGAATAAAGGCTCTTTTGCTTTTACATCGGACTCGGCTCCCTGGCGGTCTTTGGGGATCACGAATTCTGGGCATAACATTTGGGGGCTCGGCCCGGGATCCCCAAGACCCCCGAGGGACCCCCGACCCGGAGAGCCTGACTGGCCACGGTTAGTGTCTGTTCGTTCTGTCTTTTCTGTGTGAGCTCATTTCTGGAGTTCTGGTAGTGCCCGACGCGGTCTAAGTGGACGCACCGGAGGACCACGGGCCGGGAGTTTCGGAAGACGTTCCGATCCTCCCTTCTGGAGGGACGTGGAATCCCCTCATCGGTTTTGGAGGGACGTGGAATCCCCTCAAAGGTCTAAGCTAGCTTTCAGTTTCGCTTCCATGGAGTTGGAAGACTTTCTAGGGCCCCTCTGTTTGTCTGTTTTTGTGTTTCTCTGTTTTGTTCTGTGGACTTACTGGACGGACATTATGGGACAGACTCAGACTACTCCTCTAAGTATTATGACTGATCACTTTAAGGATGTGAGGGGAAGAGCTAACAACCTCAGTGTGGAAGTCCGAAAGGGTCGGTGGCAGTTTTTTTGTTCTAGCGAGTGGCCAACTTTCAATGTCGGATGGCCACCAGAGGGGACCTTCGACCTCCCTACCATCCACCAAGTCAGGAGTGTCCTCTCTCGGCCTAAGACGGGCCATCTTGATCAGCTCCCTTACATTATCACTTGGCAGGACCTTGTAGAAGACCCACCCTCTTGGCTTAAGCCCTTCCTAGCCCCGCTCCCCCCGGAGCCAAAACCCATTCTTGCTTTGCAGGGGACAAAGAAGAAGAAAAGTCTCACCCAGCCTTCACCCCTCTACCCTGTCCTACAAGGGGGGGCTGAGGAAGAATTAATTTTTCCTCCCCCGTATAACCCCTCTAGGATGCCGGAAGAACACCATCCTCCCCCTCCGGGGGAGGCAGACGCTGTTCCGAGAGCGGGAGGCGGAAAGGCTCCAGTGGGAAGCCCGCCCTTTACCAGACAAAGGGCTCAGAGGGAGCAATCCACTCCACTGTTCTGCCCCTGCGAGACACCGGACCCCCAGACACGGAGGGGAATCAGCCCCATCACTGTTGGCCTTTCGCCACTAGTGACCTCTACAATTGGAAAGCTCAGAATCCTAAGTTTTCCGAGAAACCGGCAGGGCTTATTGATTTATTAGACTCTGTTCTTTTTACCCATCAGCCCACGTGGGACGATTGCCAGCAGCTTTTGCAGGTCCTGTTCACGACTGAGGAAAGAGAAAGAATCCTCAATGAGGCCCGAAAACTAGTTCCGGGCGCAGACGGGAATCCCACCACCAACCAGGCTCAGATAGATGCCTCCTTCCCCTTAACTCGGCCCCAGTGGGATTTCAACACGGCAGAAGGTAAGGAGAGGCTCCGGGTCTACCGCCAGACTCTAATGGGGGGTCTCCGAATGGCTGCTAGAAAGCCAACCAATTTGGCCAAGGTAGGAAATGTACAACAGGGAAAAGATGAATCTCTGGCTGCCTTTTTAGAACGGATCAGGGAGGCATTCCGTACCTACACCCCCATGAATCCAGAGGCTCCGGAAAGCAAGGTAGCTGTTATCATGGCCTTTGTAAACCAATCGGCCATAGACATTAGGAGAAAATTACAGAAAATAGATAGACTAGGAGAAAGAAGTCTGCAGGACTTACTGGTGGTAGCCGAAAAGGTATATAATACCCGGGATCCTCCTGAGGACAAGCAGGCTCGCGCCGTGGCGGCTGCCAGCAGTAAGCAGACTCGAGACCTGGCCAGAATACTACTAGCTATCATTGCTGACTTTCCCGAGGAACAAGACCGCCGTCTCCGGCAGCTGGCAGACGACGCAAGAAAAGGTAAAGGAACCACCAAGGGGGGGATGCAGAGGCTGCAGAAGGATCAGTGCGCATACTGCAAGGAGATAGGGCATTGGGCCCGAGATTGTCCGAAAAGGGCCGGCGGGAAGGGAAGCAAGACTGATCGAGTAAAAGTCCTAGAGCTAGATGAACTAAGTGATTAGGGGAGTCGGGGTTCGGACCCTCTCCCCGAACCCAGGGTAACTCTTAAAGTGGAGGGGACCCCTGTTGACTTCCTTGTCGACATCGGAGCACAACATTCGGTCCTCCGCACGCCACAAGGAAAACTAGCCAGCAAGAAGTCCTGGGTACAAGGGGCAACTGGTATGAGCCAGTATTCATGGACTACCCGAAGAACAGTAGATTTGGGGACGGGCCGGGTATCCCACTCCTTTATGGTAATACCAGAATGCCCCTACTGTTAGGACGGGACTTACCAAGATTGGAGCTCAGATAACTTTCAGACAAGGGGGGCCTCAGGTCACCGATGGCAAGGGCCACCCCATCCAGGTCCTGACCATGAAACTGGAGGATGAATACCGCCTCCACCAGGAGGCGCTCCCGAGAGGATAATATAGACAGATGGTTACAAGAATTTCCCTTGGTTTGGGCAGAGACGGGGGGGGGGGGGGGGGATAGGACTAGCCGCTCACAGGACCCTGGTCCTGGTAGAGCTCAAGCCAGGAGAGAGTCCGGTGAGGATCAAACAATACCCCATGTCTCAGGAGGCCCGGAAGGGGATCCAGCCACACATCCGGAGACTACGAAGCCTAGGGGTACTAGTTCCTTGCCAGTCTCCCTGGAACACCCCCCTACTGCCGGTCAAAAAGCCTCACACAAATGACTACCGACCGGTACAAGACCTCTGGGAAGTAAATAAGAGGGTCGCAGACATACACCCAACTGTTCCCAACCCATGTACTCTCTTGAGCTCCTTGGCACCCTCCAGGTCTGGTATACTGTACTAGATTTAAAGGACGCCTTCTTCAGTCTGCCGCTGGCACCCCAGAGCCAACCCTTGTTCGCCTTCGAGTGGCATGATCCGGAGGCAACATTGCTACAGTGGGCAACTCACCTGGACACGGCTACCTCAGGGATTCAAAAATTCGCCCACCATCTTCGACGAGGCAATACACGAGGACGTGGGTGATTACAGAAGGGAGCACCCTGGCCTCACCCTCCTACAGTACGTAGATGACATCCTGATTGCTGTCGACACAGCCAAAGACTGAGCGAGGGACCCAGGGCCTGCTGGCTACCCTGGGGGCCTTAGGGTGTACCGGGCATCCGCGAAGAAGGCTCAGATATCCAGGGAGAGGGTAAGTTACTTGGGATATATCCTGGAGGGCGGACAGCGGCGGTTATCAGATGCCAGACAAACTGGCCCTAGGACAGGAGATCTGGATCACGACCCCACATGCCATTGAAGGGGTCCTGAAACAGCCTCCTGATATATGGATGAGCAACACACGTATGACTCATCACCAGAGCCTCCTACTCAACCCTCCACGAGTGCAGTTCCACCCCAGTGCAGCCTTCAATCCTGCAACCCTGCTGCCTGACCCTGACCTAGGTGCTCCACTACATGACTGTGCGGGAATCCTGGAACAAGTACATGGATTCTGGACGGACCTGACCGACCGACCCCTCCCTGATGCCACTTGGTTCACTGATGGCAGCAGTTTTGTGCGAGATGGACACAGGTATGCGGGTGCAGCGGTGGTCACCGAAACGGACACCGTATGGGCAGAGGCTCTACCCTCCAGAACATCAGCCCAGCGAGCAGAGCTCATAGCCCTCACCAAGGCGCTGATGCTGGGAGCTAGAAAACGGCTTAACAACTACTGGACTTGGGAGACCCAGTTTTACTAGACCAGCCCAAATACTCCCAGGAGGAGTTACAGTGGATCAAGAAACTCCCCATGGCCCAGGAGATAAAGGGATGGTGGTATATACCTAACAAGGAGTTCGTGCTGCCAGACCGGCTTGGAGTCTCAATATTAGAGCACATGCATCGGTCTACTCACATGGGGGCCCGAAAATTAAAAGACTTAATCCGACATGCCAGAATCAAGTTTCACCAACAGGACACCAAAATAGAGGAAGTTGTATCTGCCTGCAAGACCTGCCAATTCACCAACGCGAGGGGCACGTCAAATAAAAAAGGAACCAGGCTCAGAGGCACCAGACCGGGAGCCCAATGGGAAGTCGACTTCATTGAAGTCAAGCCAGGAAAGTATGGTTATAAATATCTTTTAGTATTTACAGACACCTTCTCTGGCTGGGTGGAGGCATACCCAACCAAGCATGAAACAGCTCAGACGGTGGCTAAGAAGCTACTAGAAGACATCTTATCCAGGTATGGTTTTCTTGCCATGGTAGGATCAATGGACCAGCTTTTATCTCGCAGGTAACACAGGCAGTAGCCAAGGCAGTGGGGGCAAACTGGAAATTACATTGTGCTTATAGGCCCCAGAGCTCAGGACAGGTAGAAAGAATGAATAGAACCCTAAAAGAGACCCTTACCAAATTAACCACAGAGACTGGCGGGGACTGGGTGACTCTCCTACCGTACGCCCTTTACCGGGTTAGAAACACTCCTTACACTCTGGGTTTTACTCCCTACGAGATCATGTTTGGCAGGCCACCCCTGTTATTCCCAACCTTCGGGCTGAACTTCTTGCTGAGTTTAAAGATCAAGAACTTTTTCTTTCCTTGAGAGGGCTCCAGAGGGCGCACGAGGACATTTGGCCACACCTCCGTGTCATCTACGAGGCTGGCCCAACCCTGACACCTCATCAGTACAGGCCGGGAGACTGGGTCTATGTCAAGAGACACCAACGAGAGACCCTCGAGCTGCGCTGGAAGGGACCCTACATCGTGGTGCTGACAACCCCCACCACTCTCAAAGTAGACAGCATCGCGACCTGGGTCCATCATACCCACGTTCAGCCAGCGGACCCCTCCTCGATCCGGAAGGACTTCGTCACTCGATGAGCCATCAGTCGGGACCAACACAACCCGCTCAAGCTCAAGCTACAGTGCATTCGACCCACCTAATATTGGTAACTCTGTTAACTCTGCTTGTCATTGCTCATGCTGCCGGGAGTCCCCACGCCCCCCAAAACATCATAGACACTAGCTCGGGGACAATACTTAATCAGACCTCCCAGAGCCACCCCAGGGACACTTGCTTCCCAGAACTTTGTGTAAACCTCCAAACTCTGTTCCCCTTGTCACCATAAATGCAGCCGGTCCCGTGATTGGGTCTGTAAGCTACATGACAAGGGGGGAATGAAAGGGCGGGCCTATTGCCAGCTGACTCCATCTTGTTCTGTGTCCTTCACCTTGACCACACCTCCTCCCCTTGAGTAACCGCCCCCCTCACCTGCCTAACAGGACTCAGACCCTTCCCCAGCCAATCGGCTGAGGCCACAGCCATTACCTCACCAACTGCCCCTAGGCCCCAATAAAACCTTTGTCCTTTTGAAACTCACTCTCTCTAGCTCTCTCTCCCCGGGGTATCTCAACCTCGCTGCGTTGGTGCAGGTAGGGGATTGAGCTCGAGCTAGCTCGAATAAAGGCTTTTTTGCTTTTGCATCGGACTCGGCTCCCTGGCGGTCTTTGGAGATCATGAATTCTGGGCATTACAGAAGAAACGTAGGGCCCTAAATGATCATATAGAACAGACTAAGCGCCCCTCCCCCTTCCCAATGACCACTGCTGACCCATAGTGAACTGTGACGTGAGCAAGAATTACAATTTTACGGGTTGCCTGGGTGGCTCTTGGTTGAGCGTCAGACTCTCGGTTTCCACTCAGGTCATGATCTCATGGTTTCATGGGTTCAAGCCCCGCGTTGGGCTCTGTGCTAGCCGTGAGGAGCCTGCTTGGGATTCTCTGTCTCCTCTCTCTGTGGCCCTCCCCCACTCGCGCTCTCTGTCTCTCCCTAAATAAATAAATAAATAAACCTTAAAAATTATTTAACAAATAAATTTTATTGTATTAAGCCATTGAGATTGGGGACCTTTGTTGGATGGGTCTACCCCAAATTATACTTGTGCCTAGGAAGATAATTTTAAAACTTCCACCCAGAAAGTTTACAGGACAACTGCCATGTCTGTGACCAGGCATCCCCAGACTTATAGTCTGTACTGTGCTCCTTAGGAATCAACCCACAAAAGGCTAAGACACAGATTATGACAGGTTCAGTTCCACAGTGACCTTACATTTAGATATTTCTCAATATCCTTCCAAATAATTGGCATATTTTTCCCATCCCCAGGAGTTTGGGGAGCCACACTAAAAAATAAAACTCAGCCAAGTCACCCTTGTAGGGTGCTTGTAGAGAAGCTTTGGTGTAGATACCTGAATGTTTGCATGAATTAGCACCTGTACCTACACTCATAATGTACCTTCATTCAAAGGCCTTCTTATCGAGGGTCACACATCTCCTGACACCTTTCCAGACTTCTCCCCTCCTACCCTTCTCCCTTGCCCAACCCCAACTGCCCTGGGCCATGCAAAGTCTTTTGTCTGGGTCCCCTAAGCAGTAAGAATATCCATCTCCACCATCAGGCTGCTGACCTGCCATTAACACCAGCCTGCATGGTTCTGGGGTGTCACTGCTTCTCTCTCGCTTGCCTCTGCCATGACCGACTGGCACAGGTTTGAATGTCACTTTCAGTTTGGTTCATCGTCCTAACCGGCCACTTAAACGCCTGGCAGCTCAACCGTTTGTTCTTAACTGCTGGACTGTCTAAATAGCTCCCACTCAGACATTTCCAGAAACTCAAAGGCATCAGATTCCAATGCACTTGGGGGCTGATGGCTCAGGTGTGCCTTTTTCTAATCTCCCAGCCTTCCTTTTCCCCCCTCTCCAAGTCCTTCTCTCATCAAGGTCTGGTGGCATCACGGAGTTTCTCCTGGATTTATCAGCTGAGCTCCTATTTCTACTGACTAATGTTGAAGCCTTTCTATCATCCCATATCATAACTCGCTCTCTGGTCAACAGTTGTGTCAGTCATGTCGAGACAACAGATTCTGACCGAGGGGAGGGAAGGACGGGAGGCGGATTCCAGGGGCTCTGGCTTGTGTGATGGTAAGAGAAGCATGCTTAGGGGCAGATGGCCATTTCACTTTGGGACATGCTGTGTTCGAGGTGTTGTCATCCAACCCGGTGGAGATTCCAGAAGGATTTATGAAGAGGTCTGTTGGGTGCTTCCCTGTGCGGATGGAAGGTGAAGGGCATGGGCGCAGACCCCCTGCCAAGTGTGCTGTCGCAGGGGCTTCTGAAGCCTGGGGGGCAATTAGAGTATCTGAGCCACGGGGATCCGCCAATGCTGGGGGGGAAAAAGAAAAAACAAAAATAAAACAAGAACGGAAGAAGCTTTTTGCCATCTAGCAAAGCATCAGTGCGGTCAGCACATTTGTACCAGAGAAACAAGCACGGCAGCTGACACCTGCTGCTCTAGCAGTGACAAAATAAAAACAAAACCTGAGGCCCCCGCTCCTGGGGAGCCACTGCCTCTGCCAGGTCACAGTGGCCTCACACAAGCTCTTTTTTTTTTCCTGCCGTAATAATGACTCTCTAGAGATATAACCACCATCATACGAACAGCATGGACACTCTGTGAAAAGCCTCAGATGGGAGGACACGGGAAGGCCACAAGAGAGCCAGTTGGAGGTCGGGGGGACTTGCACCTTCCACCCTCCCCGTGGCAGGAAGGGAAGAGCTGAGAGGGGGGCCACGGCTCAGAGAGGAGCTGGGAGCTCAGGGCTGGCTGACAAACCAGCTGCACCGAATCGGGTGCAGAAAAGAGTTGGTGACAACAACTCCGTGACCAATGCAGCTCCTCTCCCCCTCCGGGCTCCCCAGGTGGTCGTAGGGAGCGTGGGAGTGACAATTTTGCCAGTCCGTTTCCATACTCGCTTCTGACCGTGCAGTGGATGCATGTTTGGAAAAGAATGGGCCCGTGCGAGGGCTGTTGGGACCTCCCCAAGCCCCTCAGCCCTCGGCTTTTTGACACCCCTCACCAAGGTAGGAGACCCTCCAAGATATTATGGATTCCCTGCAGTGAGGAGGTCTGAAAGCTGATGCTTCTGACTTGCTGTGTGATTACGGAAAATTACAACCCTCTTCTGTGGCTACTTCCCTCATATGATGCATAAAAGGCAGTTAGCATAGTGAAAGGTTTGTGGCAAATGCTCCATAAATATTAGCTATTTTTATGCCCATGATGATGATAAAGTTAAATAGGGCGTTTAGACTAAGGACCCATTTCCAAGGCCCCTTCCTCACTTGTGGTGGAACCAGCGAAACATGTTCTTAACGAGCTGATATAATAATCATCACAGACACTATTTATAAGCACCTACGTGCCAGGCACTAGAGTCCCGTCATTTCATTTACTTTTCATACATACCTTGCATGGCAGGTAATATTAACCCCTGTTTGGAAGATAACAAAACTGAAGCCCAGAGAGGTGAAATGACTTGCCCAAGGTTACCAGCTAATAAATGGCAGAGCTAGAGCTGGAAACCAAGTCTTTTCATTACACCACCGAAGCCACCTCTGTAAAAAATGGAGAAGTCCTATTGAAACAGTATAATGCTTGCAAAAAATCAACATTAGACCAATAGAATAGAACAGAGAGCCCAGGAATCAATCCAAGCATCACCAGTCAACTGATCCTCACCAAAGGCATCAAAAGCACACAATCCGGAAAGGACAGTCTCTTCAATAAATTGTGTTGGGAAAACTGGCTATCTATACGCAAAAGGATGAAACTGGACCCCTATCTCACACCATCTACCAAAATCAACTCAAAATGAATGAAAGACTTAAATGTAAGATTTGAAATTCTAAAACGACTAGAAGAAAACATAGGGGGAGAGCTTCTTGATATTGGTGTGGGCAACACTTTTTTTTGGATATGACAGCAAAAGAGCAGACAACACAAACAAAAATAGATAAACCAGACTGTAGCAACCTAAAAAGCTTCTGCATAGCATACCATTAAAAGAGCAAAAGACAATCAGTGGAATGGGAGAAGATATTTGCAAACCATATATCTGATAATGGGTTAATATCAAAAATGTTCATACAATTCCTTAGCCAAAAAAAAAAAACACCGCAAATAACCCAATTTAAAACATGGGCAAATGACCTGAATAGACATTTGTCAAAAGAAGACATACAAATGGCCAACAGGTATATGAAAAGATGCTCTACGTCACTATTATCAGGGAAATGCAAATCCAAACCACAAGATATTACCTCACACGTGTCAGAATGGCTATTAGCAAAGAGACAAGACAACAAGTGTTGTTAAGCATGTGGAGAGAAGGGAAGCTTGTACAACGTCGGTGGGAATTTAATTTGTACAGCCATTATGAAAAACAATGTACAGTTCCTCCAAAAATTAAAAATAGAACTTCTTAATGATCCAGTTTCCCACTTCTGGGTATACATCCAAAGGAAATGAAATCAGGATCTCAAGGAGATATGTGCACGCCATGTTCATTGTAGCATTATTGACAATAGCCAAGAGAGGGAAACAACCTAAATCTGTCCATCAACAGATGAATGGATAGAGAAAATGAGGCCAATCTCAAGTGTTCTCACTACAGAAAAAAGTAAAGGTAAGTGTGTGAGGTGATGGGTAGGTTAATTAGCTTGATTGTGGTGATTATTTCGCAATGTACACATTTTCAAAGCATCAAAGTCATATACCTTAAATTTATACAATTGTTTGTCAATTATACCTCAGTACAGCTGGGTAAAAGAGAGAGAGGGAGAAAAGCCCTCTACCTAAGGTGACCACATAATTTATATCCTGGGAGCAAACATTTTATTGGGTGACCAAATGTCTTGGTTTACCCAGGACTGGGAGTTTCTTGGAACATGAAACTTTCAGTAACAAAACTGGAACAACCCTGGGCAGACCAGGACCTTTGGTCACTCTACTTTTGAGGGTGAAAAGGAACCAGAGTATCCATCCATTCAGTTTGTGATACTTTCATATTCTCCTTGTGATTTCTTCTTCGACCATTGGATTGTCTAAAAGTGTGTTGCTTCATTTCCAAAATATTTGGAGATTTCCTAGATATTTTTTATTTCAAGTGTAATTCCATTTTGGTTAGAGAACATCATTTATATTAGTTCAACTTTTTGAAACTTATTGAGACTTGTTTTGTGGTCCAGCATATAGTCTACCTTGGAGAGTCTTCCATTTGCAGGGGAAAAGAACATGTGTTTTCCTGTTGTGGGGCAGAGGTTCTATAAAAGTCAACTAGGTGAAGCAGGTTGATAGTTTTGTTCAGATTGTCCATATATTTTGTCTACTTGCTCCATCAACTACTCAGAGAGGGTAATAAAATTTCCTACTAGGATAGTAGATTTATCTGTTTTTCCCTTTAGTTCTATCACTTTTGTTTCTTGTATTTTGAAGCTCTGTCATTGGGTGCATATACACTTAGGATTGTTATGTCTTCTGATGAATTGGCCTTTTCCATTATTAAGAAGGATCTCTCTTTATCCTTGGCAATATTTATCTTGAAGTCAAGATTAAATAATAAGCTCCCTTCTGACTCTAAAAAAGAAAAAGTTAAGAAAGTATGTATGTCCCTGCAGCAGCCTTGACTCATTTAAAGTCAGAGATATTCTGTGGGGTTTTTTTCACTCCCTTTTTTGGAACATGACATATCTCAACATTTAGAACATCCATTTATGCAAAAAGAAATGTTTTGATTGGTTTAAACCTTTCCAGATGTGACTCCAACTTGGCTGCAAGAGAAGCTATTTCTGTCAGCTGGGTTGATAATACCTTTGTCTTGGGAAAAAGCAGAAATTTATCAGCTCTCTTAGACCCAAATCACTGGGGTTGGGGGACAGATGCTAATGCTGCCCTTTGGAAAAGTCAGAAACACAGGTGACCTTCCCCGGTAACAACCTCCTTCCTTGTGGCTTGTCTGTCATTTCATCCGCACAGAGACACTCTGGGATATGATGGGGCCTTAGGGTCCTTTGAAAGCAAATCAACAATTTATTGAAGCTCATTATGAAGCCAGAACTTATAGAGGGCCCATGGGGATGTGTGTGTGTGTGTGTGTGTGTTGTAAAAAAAAAAAAAAAAAGATGAGTCAAAGGCATATGTGTGGTTTCTGGTTTAGAAGACAAGAGAATGGCATTTCCAAAGACTGGGGTAGGGGTGTTGGTTGGTCCCACGTTATTTCAGTATTGCAACCCCCATGTTCAGCACAGTCCTAAGCACCCAGTAGATGCTTAGTATGTATTATTGGATGTTTCAATAACTAAATGAGTAACGCCAAAGTCAGAATGTGCTCTCAGAGAAAGTAAAGGAATAAATCTGGGGTCAAAAACCTTGCTCCTTCAGCGTATCCTATTAGTCAGGGTTCAGTTGCATATAACGATAACCACCCTGGTTAGTTTAAGCAGACGTGAATTTAATTCCCAGAATCGAGTGCTTACCGTGTCATTGTTAGGGACGGAAGAATAAATAACCTCTAGGCTAAGAAGAGACTCCAAAAGAACTTCACAGAACTGGTTCACCCAGGAGAAAGAATCGCTACTTCTGCTGTAACCAGGAAGCCGTGGACTCAGGAAGCGACCGCTGGCTCCAGGTCTACACCGCTGGTGGTCCGGCGTCAAGAAGCTGCCCCTAGAAGGGCCAGCTCCAGAGCTGCACTGTGCCTGATGGAAACACTGCCACGAGTCTCGCACTTAACTCAGTTCTGAGCTCCGGGTCCAAGAAAGCGCATCCGGTTAGTGAATCTGAATCACTTCTGGAGCCACAACTGCAGGGACCTTGGAAAACAGAGATCTTAGCTTTTCAGCCTCTGCTGTGACGGGAGTTACCCTAGAAGGAGGCTGAAACAGGATCCACCACAGACACCTAGCTGGTAACCTCAGTCTGGTTGGTGTAAGAAATCGGGGTGCCTGGGGGCTGGAGGTTCACATGCTAAGCATTTCAAGAACATTGTGCTGGCCACATCTGCCTCTTTCCATGAGTGGAAAGTCCTGGCAGAGAAGAGGCTGGGTAGGGAGCGGGAGGAGACGCCTGGGAGGGAAGCAGGAAAAGCAAAGCAAAAGGGAGAGAAACCAGGAAGGTGGATGTGGCGGGTCATCATTAGAGAAGATGAGGCTGGTCAGCCGCACCCTGGGTTTGACCAGAGGACGCCCTGGTGAGCCTGGAGGAGGGACCAGGGAGGGAGAGCAGGGAGGGAATAACACAGTGGTGGCATTTGGCAGGATCTGGCAAAGCTGGGAAATGCACACCTGAACCTTTGTGACAGGAACTCACGTGCATGCTCAGGGAGACAGGTGCACGCAGAGGCCCGTGGAATTGGGGGAAATCACACCAGCAGAAAGCGGTCTATTCATACAGTGAATTCAGACGTCAGAAAGAAGTGTGTGTGTTATCTATATCATACCCCTAACACAGATTTCACAAACAAAATGTTGGATGAGACAAGCATGAAGACAAATGACACGTAGAGAACGATTTTATGTCATCGCTTTTAATTTTTTTAATGTGATTTTTTATTTATTTTTGAGAGACAGACACAGAGCACCAGGGAGGGATGGGCAGAGAGAGAAGGAGACACAGAACCTGAAGCAGGCTCCAGGCTCCGAGCTGTCAGCACAGAGCCCGACGCGGGGCTCGAACCTACAAATTGTGAGGTCATGACCCGAGCCGAAGTTGGACACTAAGCCACCCAGGCGCCCCTATTTTATGTCATTTTTTAAAGAGTACTAATCCTGCTGTGGACACAGGGGTGTGTGCCCATCACAGTGTGGAAGGGGCTATAGCAGCCTTGCAGGAAGTGACCGCAAGGTCATGGAGGAGAGAGACAGAATGGGGAAGCCGGTTGAAAAACCTTCCGCTCCATTGTTAACGTTTACTTTTGCTTTCTTTTATTTTATGTTTACTATTTGTTTTTTAATTTTTTTTAATGTTTATTTATTTTTGAGACAGAGAGAGACAGAGCACGAACGGGGGAGGGGCAGAGAGAGAGGGAGACACAGAATCCGAAGCAGGCTCCAGGCTCTGAGCTGTCAGCACAGAGCCTGATGCGGGGCTCGAACTCACGGACCGCGAGATCATGACCTGAGCCGAAGTCGGCCGCGTAACCGACTGAGCCACTCAGGTGCCCCACTATTTGTTTTTAAAAAGCATATACGAAAATAGGATAATAGGGTACCTGGGTGGCTCCATCGGTTAAGTGTCTGACTTCGGCCCAGGTCACAATCTTGCATTTATGAGTTGGAGCCCCACATGGAGATCTGCGCTGATAGTTCTGAGTCTGCTTGGGCTCTCTCTCTCTCTCTCTCTCTCTCCCTCTCTCTGTCCCTCCCCCTGTTCTTGGGCGCACACGCGCGCACACGTTCTCTCTCAAAATAAACTATAAAAAAAAAGAAAATAGGATAATACGTTAACAACTACAAAGCGGTGACAATATGGGTATTGGTTATATGCTTTTTGTACTTCCTTTACTGTGGTATTTCACTTCTCACAAAATAAATTTTTGTTTTCAAGAAATGGACATGAGTGATTCTGAAGTGGTTTTGCACATTTAACACAAGGCAATGACCATTTGTTTCTTGCTGTCACATGTGGATCCGATGATTGCTGCCCAGAGGGGCCCAGCATATCCTGCCTCTCCCGAGGTTTAGGCAAATTGATGGGGCTTCAGGCAGCTCCTCTCGGCATATGAGATTTTTTTTTTTTTAATTTTTTTTTTTCAACATTTATTTATTTTCGGGACAGAGAGAGACAGAGCATGAACGGGGGAGGGGCAGAGAGAGAGGGAGACACAGAAACGGAAACAGGCTCCAGGCTCTGAGCCATCAGCCCAGAGCCCGACGCGGGGCTCGAACTCCCGGACTGCGAGATCGTGACCTGGCTGAAGTCGGACGCTTAACCGACTGCGCCACCCAGGCGCCCCTCGGCATATGAGATTTTAAATCCGCACAGCTTCTGCTCCTGGCCTGGAGTCTGTCCCCAGGGTGGTTGTGGGGCAGGTGGGCAGGCTCAGCAGCCTAGAGGGGGGAAGGTGGACGGGCCGCAACCCCCCCAGCCCGCTGCCCCCCTTCCAGAGCTGGAGGAAGCGACAGATACCTCAGGACCCAGGGTCCCCTCCCTGAGCTTTCTTGAGGAGTCCGAAGGGAGGAAGAAGGGCGTGAGAATAGGATCCGAGAAGAACAGACAAACCAAGGCAGTGACGTGGAGAGTCCTCAAAGCAGGTGGATAACCCGCTCCCCGCCCGCCTCATGTTGGATGCTCGTCTCAGCTTATCTCCTCCACGTCAATAAATTCTGCTCTCCAGAGCACAGACCGGGAGAGAGCCCATCGGCTGAGGGACCATGTACACCAGGATCTGAAGCAGACGCTTAATTTTACTGGGAGATGGCCACTCTCCCATCTCCCAAAAAACCTGAGGCTGGCTTAGGGCTCTCCGGTCACAAGCAAGAGAAACTGACCTCAGAGAAGGCAAGCAGGAAGGAATCTGTCGGAAGGAGACTGGTTACCTCATGGAAGTGACAAGAAAGCTAGAGAAGCAGGATCAGAAGAGGGCCTGCGACCCGGGTACATCCAGGGGTCTAAAGGGCAATGGGACCCTCTCAGTGGTCTTATCGGGGCTTGGCTGCCAGTTGAGGAGCACCTGTCATTCTGAGGGTGTCCCTACCTAAAGGTGCTTTGATTGGCCCGCTTCGGTCACATGATCACTCTGGCGGGGGGGGGGGGGGGGGGGAGGGCAGGACACCCTGGTTCACGCCCCTCTGATCTTGCACATGGTGGGGATGGTAATTGTCCAAAAGAAAATCAAGGAACTAGGGCAACTGGGTGTCTCAGTCAGTTGAGCGTCCGGCTTCAGCTCAGGTCATGATCTCATGGTCTGTGGGTTCGAGCCCTGCTTCGGGCTCTGTGCTGACAGCGTGGAGCCTGGAGCCTGCTTCAAATTCTGTCTCCCTCTCTCTCTGCCCCTTCCCTGCTCAGGCCCTATCTCTCTCTCTCTCTCTCTCAAAAATAAGTAAACATTTTTTAAAAAAGAAAATCGAGAAGCTGTTACCGAAGGATGGAAAAGAGATGTTGAACGGCCAGTTAACAGCCAGGGACCCTGGGACACACACCCATTTTATAGATGAGAAAGCTGAGGCCCAGAGAAGTTAAATAATTTTCCCAAAACCACACACTTAGAGCACAACTGGGATTCCAGCTCTAATCTTTGTATTCCAAAGCCCATGTATTTCCCACACCCTATTCCCAGGTCCCCAAAGAACATGAGCTGGCCAAGGGAATAAACATCACCCCACAAGTACTGCCCCGTCTGAGTTTTCCCTCTGTACACTGGCCTTCTGAAAGCTATGACTTCTCAAAATTTCCGTGCATTCTCATCCCAGATGGACATTAAGGCCATGACCAAGCTCAGGACTTATTGCCATGGTGTGGGATGCTGCTAGAATAATTGCCTTATTATAGCAGACCCAGAGACGTAATTTCTCAAACCGTCTGGCTAGAGTACGTGCCTGGGAAGGACAAATTAAGATGCCCTTGGAGAGACTAATCAAATAATAAATGGCAGACACACTCCTGAGATTGCTGGTTCATGGAGAAGTAGCCCTGGAAGCTGTTAAGGACTCTAAGCCCGAGACCGCAGGGACTGCGCACCTGCCTTTACACCCTCCCCGCTCTGAGTGAGAAGGCAGTGTCATTCTAGGGGGATGGGATGGGGAGAGAACTGGGTTCCAAATGGGAAGCTTTCCAAATGCGTGAAATGAGCTGCTTTCCCTCTTGAAGAACCCGGCTGATCATATTTGGGATAGAACATTTTAGATACAATCTCCCAGTGATCTTGTCACCATGATAATGACCATGATTTAGGCTGTGCTTCTCTCCTCCTGTGGCTAGGATGGTTTTGAGGGATAATCCCCTACTGCCCAGCTCTGAGTTAAGAGTGCATGTGCACACGCATGTGTGTGTGTGTATCCCACAATGCACAGAACAGCTCCGAACGAGAGTCACGCACCCCAACATGTATCAGGCTTTCTCAGCCTCAGCACTACTGACGTTTGGGGTCAGTTATTTCTTTGTTGGGGGGGGGGCTGTCCCATGCACTGGAGGACTTTTAGCAGCTACCGCAGGCCTCTGCCCTCTAGACCCCGGGGGCACCCCAGCCCCCTCTGTCTTCAGCTCCTTCGTCCTTTCCAAGCCTGACCCCACCCATCTCAGCAGCAGCTCTGACATCCGAGGTCAGGAACTGCTGGGCTGCGGGCCAATTTGGGTGGGTTTCGTTTAGGTTTGGTTTGCTAGTGTTTTAAAGGCTTTAATCAGCTACCTACCAGCAGAGAAGTCAAACTCCCTTCTTGTCCTGATAATTCAGAAAGTCCAGAAAATAGCTGATTTCTCTGGCTGGAGCACAGTGGGGCCTACTCCAGGTGCCCTGTCGCCCTGGCAACCTCCCACCTTCTCCCACCTTCTTTCCCTCCCCACCTCTCCCCCCACCCACCCACCGAGGGGGTCAACCCAGGCTTCACGCACCTGGGTTTGTGCTGCACCTGAAGAGCACTGGGTGACCCTGTCAACGCCCCCTCCCTACCGCAGGGGAGCCTGACGGGTGTGGGTCCCCCAGGGCTCCCAGCAATCCTTTCTCATAAGACCACCTCTCATTTCGGGGTCTCTGACTGCTTACAAGGCTCTCTCTCGGTTTCACGGCCATCTTCATCTTCGTAACAGTTCCAGAAGGTGGGAGGCAGAGGTACAATCTCCCCAAGAGTACCGGTGGGGAAACGGAGGACCTCAGAGAAGTCACGTCGCTCCACCCAAGTGACGCCACGTGTCGACCGAGACGCTGGTTGGAGCCCAGGGTCCTGCTCCTCATCGTGGACCGGATGTTTGCACCCGTCCCTCGAAAGTCGCGTGCTGAATTCCTAGCCCTCAGTGTGGCTGTGCTTGGGGACCGGGTCTCTAAAGAGGAAATTAAGGTCAAATGAGCCCCTGGGGGGATGCTGCTCTGACCGGATTGGTGCCCTTATAAGAAGAAACACCTGGAAATACTGTCTCTCCACCCCAAAATGCTTGCCCAGGAAAGGCCACGTGAGGACAAAGCAGTAGTCAGCCCTTCTCAAGCCAGGAACAATCTTCACGGGAACCATCCTGGCCAGCACCTTGATCTGGGAATCGCAGCCTCCAGAACTGTGGGAAAATAAATGTTGTTTAAGCCCTCCCCGCCCATGGGGTCCTGCGATGGCAGCCTGAGCAGGCTAAGACCATACACCCATTTTATAAACTGCCTTTTCCACTGAATAGTGTGTCTTTTAGGGTCCTTCCCTGTAAGGGCTACCTCATCATTTTTAATGCCTACATTCAGCTTGTACTGAATATTCCTGAGATGGAGGCTTTTTGTGCGTCAAAGCAATGCCTCCTGCCTTGGAGCAGGGACTCCCCGAGAGCAGTATCTTGAGCCTGCTGAGGTGAGACCAGGACTGGATCCAGCCGGGAGGGCCAGCCCACACCACAGAGCCCACCACCCCCACAGCGCTGGGCAGAGAAGTGAGGGCACCTGCTGAATGTTCCAGCACCTCCCCCCCAAGCCCCCAGGACCAGAACCCCTCTCCAGGGCCCCCTTCCCAGGGCAGGAGCCTCCTTCTCTGGTTGCTCCGGAGCAAGCGGGGCTGCCGCGAACCCCTGTCTCCCCCCCCTCCCCTCAGCACTGGATCCTTCTGGAGGCGCTGCCATAGGAACTTGCCAGGCAGAGGTTAGTGCGTTCCCAACGTGATTAGGGATAATGGCGCTGAGTCACAAGGGAGGTCTGACTGTTTCTCAGCTCGATTTTTGAAATGAGGGCTGGGAAAGTGTGCTGCCCCCCACCACCACCCAGGCTGGCTGCTCGCAGCGCCACTCCCCTCCCCCACCACCCGCTGCAGCTGCCCCTTCTGTAGCACAGGCCGCCCAGAAATAGAAAAATCCCACTTCTAATTAGAGGGCATGAGAGGCCCAGCTCCCGATATCAGGGCTGTTGATACAAGCCGGCAGGATGCCGAGGCAGGACCGCCGAGCCTCCAGCCCACCCACTTTAAAAAATTTTTTTTAATTTAACGTTTATTCATTTTTGAGAGGCAGAGAGAGACAGAGCATGAGCGGGAAAGGGGCAGAGAGAGGGAGACGCAGAATCTGAAACAGGCTCCAGGCTCTGAGCCCCCGACGCGGGGCTCGAACTCACAAACTGCAAGATCTTGACCTGAGCCGAAGTCAGATGCTCAACTGACTGAGCCACCCAGGTGCCCCTAGCCCACCCACTTTTAAACCCCAGGTGCCTGCCGCACCTGGCTTGGGCTGGGAACAAAGATCCTGAAACCTCCAGAGTGGAGCCCCAAGACTGGTCAGGGCTGGCCCCATGCTGGATACTGTGCTCCCTCCCCCTCCAGCGCAGCCCCTCGGTCCTCAGGATATAGCTGAGACAGCAGCCCCCAACCCCTCTCCTCCCCAGGGCGGCCTCTAGGCACCCCTCCCTCCCCCGAAGACAGCATGATGGCAAAGAACGGCTCCCTGAACAGCTCCCGTGTGCCAGGCATCGTCCTGAACCTTTGACACAGACCATCGCACTGAATCCTCAATCTGTCTCTGTGCGATGGGACCTAATACTATCCCCTCCACAGATAGGAGAGGAGATACAGAGAGCTTAAGGAAATTGCTTGGTAAGGGGGTCGTGGTGGGCTTTGTACACGGCATGCACCCGTTCTCAAGGGTGATGTGGTAAGAGCCTGGACGGGTGGAGAAGGTCCCAAGCTAGGGTCATGAGCATCTCACTGGGGTGGGAATGAGTAGCACCTCCATTGGATGATGCCCTGATGTCACCCGCATCTAATGCTTTGACTGGGTCAGTGGTCACAGGAGGGAGGGGTCCCCACACCGGTCAGCTCTCCGAGGACACAGGGCATGGGGCAGACTTGCCTGGTGTGGGTCTTTATACACCCATTTGAGTCTTTGCGCCCAGATGGAGCACCTGCCGGAGAAGTTCCGGCCTCCTGCAGCTGTACTGGCACCGTGCCTGGCCCTGTCCCCTCCCCAGCAGGAGGCTGGGAGTCACAATCTTTTTTATTTTTTTTTAAATATTTTTAACTTTACATTTATTTATGTTTGAGAGACAGAGAGAGACAGAGCACAAGAGGGGGAGGGGCAGAGAGAGAGGGAGACACAGAATCTGAAACGGGCTCCAGGCTCTGAGCTGGCAGCACAGAGCCCGAGGCGGGACTCGAACCCATAGACTGTGAGATCATGACCTGAGCTGAAGTCGGACACTTAACCGACTGAGCCACCCACGCGCCCCTGGGGGTCACAGTCTTGAGGAAACTTCCAACCCTGTGGGTCAGAGCTCAGCCACCGGGGTACAGGCCCAGCACCATGCCCCAGCAGCTGCTCTGTCCCCAAAACCCCCACAGAAGGCTCCCGGTCTTTTCCATGCCAGTTTGCTGGGCTTTTTAACCTTTGACGCTTGCTCTGTCCTGCCTGTTCCTCACTGTCCACTGGAGACCGGGGGAAGGAAGGAATGGCAAGGGGTGAAGGACACCTGGGAACACTAGCCCAGCCTCAGCCCTCCACCCCAGACAAGAAGGCAGGAGACCAGATTCAGACCCGCCTCCCTCCAATCCAGACTAACTTCTAGGGCTCAGCTGCCTCGTCTCGGCAAGGGACACGAAAGTGACCCACTGGCCGGAAGCAGAGGCCCGGACCAGAGGGCTTCCTAAAGGTGTGGCCAAATCCCCCACTCTCTGATGGGCTGATCCTGGGGTCAGGTACCCTCCCCACCAGGCCACAATAACACCAGGGACCTTCAGGTGCCCCTTGAAGGCCGCAGGATCTGATCTCCTCCTGGTTTCCGGTGGGTGTGTGAGCCCAGCCCAGCCCTCCCCAGCTACCCAGGCTTCCGCCAGGCGGAGGTGGGGCAGCCCAGCCTCACAGGGGTCAGCGATTCTCTGCTCGGCCTTATTGCGGCTTTGCTGCATCACTGCCGCTTTGGAAGATCCTCCTGCTTTGGGAACAGGGCAGCAGAGGAAGGGCAGGCACAGGCATCTAGCTATTCTCTGGCCTCCTGATGCCTCAGTGGGTCTCAAGAAGTGGCTTTGGACCCTTTCTCGGCACTGACATGGAGGGAGACAGTCATGCTGCTAGGGGACTAGGAGAGCGAGGGTGCTGGGTCCAAACTCCTCCCAGCCCCCTGCCCTGCGGGGTGAGTTCCAGCCCCACATCAGGCTCTGTGCTGACAGCTCAGAGCCTGGAGCCTGCTTCGGATTCTGTGTCTCCCTCTCTCCTCTGCCCCTCCCCTGCTCACACTCTCTCTCTCTCTCAAAATTAAATAAACATTAAAAAAATTTTTTTAAAGATGTAGCTTTCGAACACATTTAGCAGCAGATTCCCCAAATGTAAAAGAAGTGAAGGCCATGCCTGATAAATTTGGGGGTGTTGTTCTGGGACAGTCAGGGGTTCACCCAAAGACCTACCTGTGTGGTTTCTCTCCCCAGGGCTGGCCAAAGACTTTTTTTGTGGACACGGAAACGGCCCATGCACCGAGAATCAGTTGGCCAAATATCAAATCATGCAAATGAATTAAAAATATCTTACGTGGAAAATTAGCATAAGTGCTAAAATTCTCTAATGAAACGCTGGTAATTGACTTTCTGCTGATGAAACATCCTCAGCAAAAATGAACTTGCCTTTAATAGGCTACCATATATTGCATTTATCAATCAAATAGGAAATCTGATTGTGAAGACCAGCTGGTCATTTGGCAAATTGATGAGTGAGTTTTCTTAGCATGCAGATTCTGGGGCCCCAGTCCAGACTCACTGAATCAGGATCTGCATTTCAAATAGGGTCTCCTGGGGTGGGGGTGGGCGGCCTGGGTGGCACAGTCAGTTAAGCATCCATCTCTTGAGCTCAGCTCAGGTCACGATCTCACAGTTTGCGAGTTTGAGCCCCACATCGGGCTCTGCGCTGATGGTATGGAGTCTGCTTGGGATTCTGTCTCTCCCTCTCTCTGCCCCTCCCCAGCTTGTGCTTGCTCCTTTGCTCTCTCTCTCTCTCTCTCAAAATAAGTAAATAAACTTAAAAAAAAATAAAGAATCTCCAGGATATTCCAGCTGCTTTTTAAATTTGAGAAGTGCTCATTTACAGCAATGGTTTCCAGCCTTGGCTACACGTTAGAATCATGAAATCACTCTCTCTCTCTTTTTTTTTTAATTTTTTTTTAATGCTTATTTTTGAGAGAGAGAGAGAGATAACGCCCAAGCAGGGGAGGGACAGAGAGAGAGGGAGACACAGAATCCGAAGCAGGCTCCAGGCTCTGAGCTGGCAGCACAGACAAAATGCGAGATCATGACCTGAGCTGAAGTCGGACGCTCAACCGACCGAACCACCCAGACGCCCCATGAAATCACTCTCTTAAAAAGTTATCTGCATCCCCATGTTCGTTGTGGCATTATTCACAGTAGCCAAGACATGAGAACAACCTAAGTATCCATCAGTGGATCAAAGGCTAAAGAAAATGTATAGATCTGTATAGATCTATAGATCTATATAGAGATGTATAGATCCGTATAGATCTATAGATCTATACAGAGATCTATAGATCTGTATATCAAATCTGTATAGATACAGATATCTATAAAAAAGCAGGAAATCCTGCCATTTGCTACAACATGGATGGACCTGGAAGGCATTATACTAAGTAAAATAAGTTGGACAGAGAAATACAAATATTGTATGATACTAAGATGTGGAACCCAAGAAAGCCGAGCTCATAGAAACCCAGGGTGTAGATTGATGGGTGCCAGGGGCTGGGGGGTGGGGACAAGAAGGAGATGTTAATCAAAGGCTACAAACTTTCAGCCATAAGATGGGTAGATTCCAGGAATCTAGTGCACAGCATGGTGACCATTGTATACTTGTAAGTTGCTACAAGAGTAGATCCTAAATGTTGTCGCCACTACAACAAAAAGTAGTAACTGGGGTGACGGGTGTGTTAACTAACCTTATCGTGGTCATCACTTCACGATATATAGGTGGATCACATCATCACCCTGCACACCTTAAACGGACGCAGTGTTATATGTCAGTTGGATCTCAACAAAGCCGGAAGGGAAAAACAAATCACCTAAGGTTTTATAAACAACCAGCACCCAGGTGTCGGTCCCAGAAGGTCTGAGTTCGTAGCCTGGGGTGAGGTCTGGGCTCCTGGTTTATGAGCTCCCCAGACAATGCTGATGACCAACCAAGGCCTGAGTGACTGCGCCGTCACCTGCACAGCCCGTCTAGGACCTGTGTTTCTCCATCTGCCCTCCCACCTTCTGTTCTCCTGAGGGTCAGGGAGCTCCAAGCTGTGGCAGGGGTTCTCACCAGGGACTGATTTCTGTCATTGGAAGCTGACAGTCGGTCACACTGAGCCATCAGCCAGTGAGACACCTCCTTTTGCAAACGACCAAGCAGTACATCCCTGTCCACGTCGCCCTCCACGGGACTAATTACCAGGCAGATAACAGTCTGAAAAGCCAGCCCTGCAGACCGCAGTTCGTGGTCCCCAACCAGGAGCTGGGCCAGCAGCAAAGGGGACAGAGGCAGGGCCAGCCCTCACTGACCACCCACCTCTCCGCCTTCTCTCATGTCTGTAAGCAGGTCTGGAGGGGGTGCCCTGTAGCCACGTGGATCAGAGGGGAGTCAGGGGGCAAGAGGGAGACGCTGGGTTGGGGAGGGAGTTGTATGGGGCCAGTAGAGACAGCAGAAGCTGTGGACCCCAGTGGAACTCAAGACCAATATTCTGAAGGCCCCACAAGCTATGCGTCTCAGGCTCTAGTGCCCAAGAATCACCCGGGAGGCTTCTTAAAACACAGGCTGCTGGCCCTTCCCCAGAGTTTCTGATTCTGTTGTCCTAGGATGAAGCCCCAGAATTTGCATTTCTTTTGTTTTAAGTTTATTTATTTATTTTGAGAGAGAGAGAGAGAGAGAGTGGGGAAGGGGCAGAGAGGAGAAAGAGAAACAGAGAGAGAGAGAGAGAGAGAGAGAGAGAGAGAGAGACTCCCAAGCAGGCTCCATGGTGTCAGTGCAGAGCCTGACACGGGGCTCGAACCCACGAACCATGAGATCATGACCTAAGCCAAAACCAACTAACTGAGCCACCCAGGACCCCAAGAATTTGCATTTCTAACACCTTCTGAGATGATGCTGATTCTGCTGGTCCAGGGACTACAATTTGAGAGCCGCTGCCTTTGAGGATATATTTCGAAGCAGCCCCTCGACTACAGACTCTTCCGCATGGCGGTTGGTGGAGCGGTCTCAGGAGTCAACCAGACCTGAGTTTGAAGCCCAGGCCTGCCACATCTTCCTGGCTGTGTGACCTGAGGCAAGTCACTTAACCTCTCTGTGTCGATTTCCCTTTGGGCCTACCTGCCAAGTGGAGTCAAGGACAGTAGCTATGCTTAGGGTTGTGGGTAAGAACAAGTACGAAACTATCTATCAGGTATCTGGAGCCCTGGGACTCCTCTTGGCTCTCATGAACTGAGCTGTGGTGAGGACGAACCTGGAGAAGTGTGTCTGCCTCCTGTGGGCCTGGCTCCTGCCAGGGTTCAAGTGCACTTCACCAAATTATCTCTTTTAATCTTCAAACACTTAAAAGCTGATGCTAATAATACTCCCCACGGCCCGCCAATTCACAGATTAGGCTGCTCAGAGAGGCCAAGTAATATGTTCAAGGCTACACAGCTAGAAAGCAGCGGGACCTAGATTCAAATCCAGGTTACAGACTCTATTGCCCTCCCGACATTCTGTCCAAAGTCATTGCACTGATGTGACCTCAGCCTGTGCAGCTGGATACAAACAAATTGTGCCCAGCAGGATCTTGAAATACTGAGAATGGCTCAGTCTCCAGGAGCATGAGAGTGTCCAGTTATCAGTAATTAATGCTTCTAGAGCTGCGATGCCCAGTATAGTAGCCAAGAGCCACACGTGGCTATTAAGAGTTAAGTGTAAATCCACTAAAATGAAATAAAATTTAAAATTCAGTTCTTCAGTTGCACTAACCCCATTTCAGGGGCCCAACAGACACACACAGCTGGAGGCTACCATATTGGAGGGTGCAGGTCTAGAACATTCCCATCTCCCCATAAAGTTCTGTTGGACAGCACTGCTCTAGAGCTTTGATCTAATTGTTCTCTGTACTGTCCCCTATTTTAAAAATTTTTTTTCCAAATAAGGAGAAAAAAAGAGGGCCTTGGTCCATTATCAGGAAGAAGGCAATGCTGATTGAATGAAGCGAACATAAATGCTCCTGAACACGTGGCAGGATGCTCGGATCAATCAATGGTAGAAAAATACAAATTTCACTGTACTGGGAGACCATAGTTTGCCTATCTGAGAATAATCTTGAACACTAGTAGCGCCCCCTGTAGGTCGGGCCGTGGGAAGACAGGCTGCGTCAGCTACACCAGCAGGAGTCTACATTGACTGTTATCCCTCCTAAGGGCGGCGAGTTGGCGAGAGCAAGCCAGAACTTAAACGCACGTGCTATTTTATTCAGCGATCCCACTTTTGGAAATCAATCCTAGAGATAAGCTCGTTCAGGGCCCAAGTGGCAGAGATGCGGGATTTTCATTGCAGCCTGTGTATATTAGGCAAAGCTTGGAAGCAACCCAAATGTTTGTGGATGAGGGGCTAGCCAAATACCTCGATGCACTGCAATACCACGCAGCTGTGGGAGGGAATGAGGACACGGCCTCTGACCTGCAGGGAAGAGATGTCCGAGCAAGGTGGAGGGGAGGGTCCCGAGGGGGATGAATTCGAATACACGCCCGTACGTGCTTAGGGTTGCATACGGTTAGTACGCAATGAAGCTAATTAACGTGGTTGGTTGTCAGGGAGCAAAGGGAAAGGTGAGGCAATTCTGGGCACAGGTGTTCTAGAGGAAGATAAAGAGAAGAGAGGGGCACTCTTGCCCTCACGGGCGCCCAGCCCCGGAAGGCACGGGGAGAGGTGCCGAGAGGTGGGTGACACGTGCTGGCTGGCACCTGTGATCCTCCCGACAACCCCGGGAGGTAGGCGGCTCCCGTGGGCCCGCCTGGCCTCAAAAGCCCCGCGGCTCCACGCACACGCCGAGGCTCGGCAGCCACGCCTGGGCCACCGGCCTCCCGTCCCCTCCCCTGAAGCTTGGCACCCCCGGCTTCCCTCGGCCCCCAGGCCCTCCGTCGTCTTCTCCACCCGGCAGTCACAGCCGCGCCGCCCAAGAGACCTTCCCGCAAGGGTGGAAGCCACCGAGCTGCCACGCATGGCTATCGACTGCTCGAAATGCGGCCGGTGAAACTGAGGAACTGAATGTTTCAGTTAAGCTTTGGAGGGGCAGAGGAAGAGAGAGGATCCCAAGCAGGCTCCACGCTGTCAGCACAGAGCCCGACGGGGTGGGCGGGGACTCGATCCCACGACCCTGGGGTCATGACCTGAGCCGAAATTGGGAGTCGCGGATGCTCCCCCGACTGAGCCACCCAGGCACCCCTAATTTTAATTGAAGAGCTACATGTGCCCAGTGGTGCTGTGTCGAGCAGCACTGCCCTCAGGGCACCTGGTCCTCTGGTCTGTAATCATTTCTGTTCTGAATGGCAGCTGGGAATCGAGAAGCCAAATTTAAACCGTGCTCAGTATGAGCCGCTGCCCCGCTTAATGAGGTAGAGGGTGTGAGGCACTTCAGGCAGAATTCCTGAAAAGATGGTCAAGTTAAAGAAAGGGCAGGAAGGGGGGAGGGAGGGAGAAAATGGGGGAGAGGGTGAACGGAAGGAGGGACGGAAGGAAGGGCGGAGGGAAGGAGGGGCAGGAGTCCACACAACAATCTGCCGGCTGCCCTGCCCGGAGGGGAGGGCTGCCCCCCTGCAGGGCCTCGCAGCTCAGGCATTTCTGCAGCTCCTTGCTCGCTGGGCAAGGGGAGAGGCTGTCCTGGGGAGGGTCCGGCAAGAGCCAGTCTGAGACCACGAGAGCCCTTAAGAGCCACACTCGCCGAGCCCAAATACTGCCTGGGAGAGACTTGGAATCTCCACCAGGACAGGCGAGAAGCCCATCCGCCCTCCTCTGCCCGGGCCAGCCCTGCCTCTGCGGGCTCTCCTGACTGTGTGAAGGCCTGCCTCAGAGGGCGGCCGGGGAGGCGGCTGGCTCTTCCCTTGCCATCTCCCCATCGGAGCCTGACGGGAGGCTTCTGGAGACCATCCATCCGCCGTGTCCCATAAGCCTCTGCACGGCAGGTGCATGACACTGACAGAGGGACCCCGTCAACCTCCCCGGGGCCCCGGGTCAGAGGGGTGGGACGGGACTGACCCTGGAGTCCCAGACACGTGCTCAGGAGCTCTAGGGCCCTCGCAGATTTCAGGACGTAGCTCAACAAAACACGCTCAACAAAGAACTGCTGGATGAACGACGAACGAATGGGTGTGGGTCGTGGAGCCAGACCATACGGGTTTGTGCCGTGCCGGCCGGCTGTGCCACCTCGCACCGGCACCTAACCTCTCTGGGCCTCACGTGACTCCCGGGAGGCAGAAAAAGATCGTGCAGGCAGAGTCAGAGCATTAGGGAGCGCTCAAGAAAGGGGGGCTGCTACGGTGAGGGTGAGAAGTCTACCTGCCCCCGGAAGACTGATTTCCACCTGCCGGGCCTCCGGCATCAGTCTGGTCTCACTGCCCACGCCGGGTCAGCGTTGTGTCTGCAGAGAGAACTCTGAGCGTCTGGGAGTGTGGCCTGGTGCCGACCCGGCTCCGCTTGCCGGAGGTCCCCTTCCCAGTGCTCCCGGGATCCTGCCCGGCGCATCTGCAGAGTGCAGTCTGTATTCCCCAGCTCCTGCCCTTCTTGCCTCTGGAGAGCCTCACAATAGGAGGCCCCAAGAGTAGGGAGGTGGAGGGTAGCACGGGGAGACCCTCTGCAAAGAGCACCCTGACTCCCAGCCGGAGCCCTCCCTCGGCGCCAGGTGGCCAAGAATCCTCTTGGCAGGATGCGTCCTGAATCAGGGCTCCACAGACAAGCCCCACGTGTCCTTGAATGTCAGAACCACAGCCGCCAGCGCTCCTGGCCCCTGGTGATGGGTCCACTGGCCCAGGACTCAGGGGCCCGAGAGTCCACACAAGACCTGCCCTATTTCCCCCAGGGCCCGGCCTCATACCGAGAGGCCAGCGGAGCCCTCGAATGACACCCCTCCTCACGCCACCCCTGCTCTCCCCACCCCCGACTCAGACATTGTGAAATATAAGGACAAGAACGGAGATTCTACAAGCTCAATCTCCTTCCGCTGGATAATGAATGGAGCCAGGCTTGGTTGCCAGAGTAACCATTCAAAATCCATTTATTTGAGGAAATCAAGAATCTTGTTTATGCCCATTAATCTATATTAATAAAGCCCTCGACTGCAGAGGGCTCTGGGGAACTCCAATCTGGAGCGCCCCCCGATCCCATCGTCTCCCCAGCTAGCTGGATTGTCACACCACCCTAACTGGGCCGTCAGGCAACAGGCTTCCAGGGGCCGAGCGGCCAGCGGAATGTGCTATGTGCTCGCTGAGCTACAACCGGGCTCACAGGGTTTCCAGGAGAGGAGGGAGCCCCCGCCAAGCCCCTCAGGGGCTTTGCTCGGGGAGAAAAGCATCACGAACTCCAGAAAACGGGACCCACAGACCCAGCATGCTGGGCCCCCATTTGGAGTGTTCAGCTCCTTCTAGCTGTTGCCAAGGGCTCTGTTAAGAGAAACTACAGCAGGGGGACAGGGCCACGGTGTGTCCCTGTCAGCACCCCCACCCCAGGTCCTGGCACCAGAATGGGTGCTCAGAGCATGGTGACAGGTGAATGAAAAGGTCAACTAAATTTGGGATTCTAATTTTAGCCCTGGATGAGAAAAGTGGAAAGGTGACTAAGAATTAACTGTCAGACCACATAGAAATTCACACCTTAGACCGGATCGAGTGTGTGTCCCCTTCCCCTCGTGCATCCAAGGCCCCTGGAGTTTGAGGCCGAAATGCGTGTGTCTGGGCCCTGGTCCAGACCTATAGAATTAGAATCCTAGTGGGGTGGAGGTTAGGGGAGTAACAAGCCTCCCGGCTGCTAGCCCCGTGCACCAAAGCTCAGGACCCCCCTCTTCTTGCCAGTGACAAGACCGACGGGCAAGGGTTGGCCAAGGACCCTTTGCCAGGTAATGTCAGGAGAAGGCCTGCAACCCATGCCGCCACTGCTGAGATGGGGGGGGGGGAGGGAGGGAGACGGGTGGTGCCAGACCTCAATGTGTCGCGGGGGGCAAGTAGACGTAAGGCTTCGGGCTTTTGCAGCAAGACGGATCCCGGCTGCACATGAGGGGACCCGGGATCTGGCAGCTCTTCTAGCCAGTGAAGTAGAAGCAAGCCAGGCAGGCAGACTCAGCCCAGTGGGGTCTTTGGGGTGATGCACAGTGCCTGGTCTGGGGTCCACTGCCACGCGGTGACAGGCGGGCAGCAGAGAGGACAGCGTAGGGAATAGTTCCTGTGGGGCTCTGATTTGGGTCTGGCCATCTCGGCTCTGCCACCGGGGTACCTCTCTGAGCCTCAGCTCCTCGTCTGGAAACCAGGAATAGGGAGAGTTCCCACTTCCTGGGGTACCTGTTGGCGGACTCGAGCTGTTGGTGCAGGTTGCTCAGTTGTATCTGCCTTTCAGAACCTTTCTGGTTCCCTGCTGCCCACTCTCATCCCTCCCTGTTTCTGAGCAGACCAGGGGGAGGAGGGCGAAACAGGAGCCCCCAGACCTAAGGTTCCCAGCCCCATCAGGCTCCAGGCGGCCTGCCCACAGTGCAGTTAAGGGCGAACTCACCCTATCTCATCGATCACATCTTTCACTGCCCATCAGGGCCAATTCAACGGAAATTAGACTCCCATGTTGACCATGAAGAGTTAACAGCATTTCAGCTGCAGAGTGAGCCAGCCCGAGCAGCATTTTGTGGGTAAACGATCGGTTCCTATTAAGTATCCTGAAATGGGCTGAGGTGGCTCAGAGCCCCATTCCCGCTCCGAGGTCTTCACTGTGGCCCAGGACCAGAAGTACAGCCTTTGGGGACAGACCCAAGTTGGACCAGAGCTCTAGCCCGTGGTAGCTGAGGGACTACGGATCGGTTACTGAATTTCTCTGAAGCCCGCTTACCCCTCTGTAAAACGGAGCTGAAAATGTTATTAGTTCCCTCATAGAACTATTTTGGGGATTAAATGCCATTGTGTATACAAAGTGCTTAGCTCACAGCCTGACAACAGGTACATTCAGTGATCGAAAGCTACTGTTTTTACCCAAGGACTTCCATTCTGGGACTGCAGTCTAGGTATGAATCTAATAAGATGTGTAGATGTGTTGGATTACCATGGAGACCACCTAATCCAATCCGTGGGGGACGCTCAGTGGCTGTTTATTGAGTTAAAAGAAACAGGCATCTAATTTTAGCCCAAAGAAAAGTTAAAAGGCAATTTGAATAGTGGGCTTTGACTAGACAGTATGATGGTTCTGCTGTCATTCTCTGGCATGTGATAATGGTGTTCCTTAAAGGAAAGAAGTCATTCACACTCACTGTGATCAGAGCCGCTCTCGTTTTCCAGGGACCTTCACTAGCCCCACCTCCAGTACAAGCCCCCCTGAGACGGTGGGGGAAATGCAGGCCACAGCCACACGGCTCTAAGTGGCAGTGCTGGGACCTGCCTGCTTCCAAAGAACCGAGCTGCCAACTAGCACCCTGTACCCAAAGTCAGGGAGAAAACCCCATGACGGCTAACACAGCACCAGCTCTCACACATCAGTCTCACCAGGTGGCAGGATACACACCCGAGGCTCCACGCAGCCCTGCAACATCACCCCCCCCAAGTAGGTGCCCCCCCAGGAGCCACCGTGCCAGGCACAGGTGCATGGATGGAGCGTTGTTGGAGAGGCGATGGCCCTGGGTGGGGGAGGGGGAGACCTGGATTTATCGCCAGCTGGCTCCCTGGGACCACAGTGTAGCAAAAGTCCCTCTGGACTCAGACAGCCCTGCTTGGGCCCCAGGACTGAACCTCACGTGGAAAATGGGGTGGCTGACAATGGTGCCTGCCTCACAGGGCTGAGTGAGGACACATGACACAAGAGTGACAGTGCTCAGCACAGTGCTTGGAACAAAGAGGACTCACTCCGTGGCGCTGTTCTTCCTAAATGACCTCATTTAGAGACAGAAACTGAGGCCTGCAGTTCTCATAGCGCTCTTTCCAGATATCACAGGGTGGGTAATGAGGGGGCCGTCCTCGCCCCTGCCCACCCCCAACTGTTAGATTCCACTGTGTCCCCAAAAGGTGCCCAAGGGTCACCCCCTCCCTCCAGGCTGACCTGGCTCCCACTGTCCCAGAAGGTCACCAGTTCCCTCGATGCCCCAGAGACCCAGTGCAGAGGACCAGGGCCCCGGGCTGCAGGGTCCTCCCCGCCAGCTCCCACGGTGGCAGAAATACACTTACTGCTGCCTGAAGATTGGAAACGCATTTTTCACTCTGTCGGGCACTGGGGCAAACGCGATTTACAAATGGCAGGAGGAGAGAAGAGCTGGAAGTGTTTTGCGGTTTGTTAAGCCGTGGTGACCGGGGCGTTGAGAGACGTCCCAGCAGCCATGCAGGGGCATCGCTCACGTGACCAGAGGCTTGGCTGCGCCCGACGGAGGGCTGGGGTGAGCGGACACCTTGATTTCTCTGCAGGGAGCGCTCAAGGACGGGGGCTCCCAGGGACCGCACACCTGGTTACTCCATTCTGGATCCACTGTGACATCTCCCTTTTCTTTCCAGAGGGAAAATGCAGAGGAGGAAGAAATCGCCGTCTCCATATTTTAAATATATTAATTTTTCTGCCCCGCACATTGTCTCAGAAGAGCTCCAAAGTGGATAACAAAGTCCCTGCTATGGAGAAGGGATCCCGCCCAAGAGATCTTCTGGGGGTCTTGGCCAGGGCACTTGGGCTGCAAACACCAGTCACTGGCCATGACCCTCTAAGGCAGCGGTAAGGCCGTGGTGGACAAAGGGACAGTGGTCACCAGTTGGGAACAGTGCGGAGAGCCAGGCTTTGGAGCCCCCACACCTGGCTGGGCCAGGGATCTCAGTGACAGGAACCCCACCCAGTCCCTGGCGTGTCCATTCTGGGGAAGGGCTGACTCCTGCCCTTTTCAGACTTCAGACTGCCCCATATGCCATCCCAGCTCCAGGGAAGGAAGCCTGATAACTCAGGTTACCTGCCCACCCAGCGCTAACGGAGGAGGGACAGCTCCCCCAGCAGTGCCCCCGAGACTGTAGTGAAGAGGAGGAGTAATTCCCCAAACAAAACTATATGAAGAAGAGAAAAGGACGGTCAGAAGACCCAAACAACGATGATCACCACCATGGGCCAATTTTTTTGTTTTATAGATGAGGAGACTGGAGGTCAGAGTGGTTCAGTGACTTTCCGGGTGAATTAATGATGGAGCCAAAATTCCCAGTCTGATCCAGATTCTAAGCTGAGCTCTCCCTGCAACAGGGCTCAGTCTCCTCTGAGTATGTTTGACCGCGGCTTAGATCCCTCTCCCTCCAACCAGCAAGCAATAATTAGCCACTCGATTGTGATTTCTGGTTGGGCTGGCGGGGCAGTCATTTTAACTCGGGGTGTCTTTGGCTCTGCTGAGAGCGGACTCTTGACAGACCTGTTGGGCACCTCTTCTTCTATGTGTCCTGAAAGTCTGGTCTTCCCTGAGGCTAGGGCTCAGATGGGCTCAGATGGGGCTCTGTTTGCAGGCCGAGCAGCCACCCGGAGCTTGGCAGGCACTGCCCAGCAGAGAATGCTGCTGACACGAGACAGCACGCAGGCTGAGGGCTGAGCATCAATGACAGGAGGCTGAGTTCGTGCCCTGTGGACACTGTCCTCTGCCATCCAGACACCTGGGGCCACCCCAAGGAAGCAAAGTGAGCACTTCCTGGGCACCGGCCCTTGCCAGGCTGTGTTCTGGTTACATCTTGTAGCCCTTACATCCACCCGACAGTGTGCGATCATTAAGGACTGGTTACTAGGTCACCAGCGGGTGACCTTGGACACTTCACATCCGTGGGCTCCGGCTTTGTCACTGGAAAATGAGCGTCATTGAGATAGTGGACAGAGTGCCTTGCACAGTGCCAGGCACACAGCCAACACTCGGCGACAGAACGGTGGGAGAGTAACCATGGTGGCGGTTGTTATTCTCACTGAAGGATGAGAAGCACCTGAACCACGGGAAAGTGAAAGCCTGGCCACTCTGGCTTCATAGCAGGAGAAACTGAGGCTCAGAGAGCTGAAGTACCTGCACAGGGACACACAGCTCATACACCAGGAGCTAGCTGACCCAAAGCATCTCTGAGTCTGAAGCGTATGTTCTTTCAACTGCACCACGCTGCCTCTCAGAGGTTCTGGTCTACATCCCAGCTCTGCCACTTGCTCCCCTGGCCTGAGTCTCATGGCCACTCCCCCACCCTGCCGTGTCTCCAGGCCCCGATGGGTCACACTTCACACTGCCACCTTGGATTAGCTTGATTCAGCAGGATTTTCAACCAGCTTGAGAATTCCAGGTCTTGGGAACCGGTGGGTACCCACTAGACCCAGACTATCCTTGGAAAGCCTGAGAGCAGAGGGTACAAGTAACCCAGGAGGGAGGGGCCCCCCGAGTGCCTGGGGAAGACCTCCCAGTTACAGGAGACCCAAGTGCCACGGACTTCAACTGCCCCTCTTTAGAAGCTGCCTCTGATGGGGCGCCTGGGTGGCGCAGTCGGTTAAGCGTCCGACTTCAGCCAGGTCACGATCTCGCGGTCAGTGAGTTCGAGCCCCGCGTCGGGCTCTGGGCTGATGGCTCAGAGCCTGGAGCCTGTTTCCGATTCTGTGTCTCCCTCTCTCTCTGCCCCTCCCCCGTTCATGCTCTGTCTCTCTCTGTCCCAAAAATAAATAAACGTTGAAAAAAAAAAATTAAAAAAAAAAGAAGCTGCCTCTGATGGGTTGATGGGTTACGATGTCATTTTACCTAAAGCTAGGCTGGTAATACCAATGTCCATCCGATTCTCCAATCCCTCATTGGAAAGCCAAAAATGTACTGTCAACACCAGCAAGAGGACAGTAGGAATAAAACACAGCTTGTTAAGCTCAGACTCTCAGATTTGAAGATAAACACTTATGTCATCTCAACACGGATTTTTTTTATGACAGAGCTTGGCAATCAGCCACGACACCCAACAGCCACGTGCACATTGGAATTATCGTGGCTCCCTGTACGGCTTCTGAAAGAGGAATTAGAAGCTCAGATTCCTTGAGGACTGTTACTTCACACCACTTTATAACCGTGAGAAACCCATGGAATTTTTCAAAAACTCTTTTGGGAAACAGTTTTAGATTTATGGAAGAGTTGTACAGAGGGTTTCTATAAATTCTTCCCCCGTTATCCCTGAGTGTTAAAACCTTACGTTTGGTACGTTCATCAAAACTAGGGAATCATCACTGGTACAGCGCTATTAACTAAGCCACGAAGTTTATTCCAATTCCTCCAGCTTTTCCACAAATATCTTTTCTCAATCCCAGGATCCCACGCTGCACTTAAGTCTCCCTGTCTCCACAGTCACCTTAATCCGAGGCAGATTTTGGTCTTTCCTCATTTTTCACGACCTTGACACCTCTGACGAGGGAGCAGTCAGGTGTCCCGTAGAAAGTCCCTCACTTTGGATGTGTCGGACGTTTTCTTGTGTGTAGACTGAGGTTATGGATTTTGGAGAAAATACCAGAGGTGAAGTATCCTCCTCGGTACATCCTACTGGGGGGTACAGGATACCTAAAGGGGTACAGGATATCAGATGACACATGAACAAATAGCTGGGGGAGAATAACGTACTCAAGCAGTATTCCAAGAGGTGTTTTCAGGCATAGGGACATGACAGTCCATAAAAGAGCCCATGTGGCTTAAAAACACTACCTGAAATCTCTCGCTTCCCAAGAGCTCCATTGGACTTCATGCCAACAGATAGTGCTGCCTGAGAGGACAGGCCTTTCCTGTGGCTCCTCCCACCTCCGGATGCCCCTGGAAAATGCAGGAAACAGTGCAAGTGGGACTCAAGTACCCCATCCAGCTAAGGCCTCACCCTATTATCACCAGAGGAGAGCCACAGACTGGCCTTGAGCACTGGCCCTAGAGGACTCGTGTGTGTGTGTGTGTGTGTGTGTGTGTCTAGTTCCTGGCTTCACTAGTAGCTTTTGAGGCTGCTTCATGAGGAAAATCTCTTCCAGGGGATACTCAGGGCATTTTTCTCCCCAGAGCACACCTCATGATTTTCTCCTGCTCTGCTTCTCTCTCCCCACTAGCCCTTCTCAACCAGGGTTTCTGAGAGAATTAATCCCTTATGCCCCAAAGGCACCCAGTATATGGAACTTCTCTCTGTGCATCTATCTAGAAGCCATGTACCAGCCTTGGGAAAAGTGAAAAAAACAAAAACAAAACTGTTCAAACCATTTTCTCTAGGGCTTCTGTCATGGAACCTCAGTGGAGAAGGTTCTCTCCTAAGGTTATTATAGACATGGTTGAACAGCTTCGGCTAGGGAGGTATGATTAGTAGGTCTTAAGAATTACACTGGGACAGAGCTTACCTCCACCGGAGGCTGTCAGGATGATCAGGTGGTAGAGACAAAAGCATCCTGGCAGATGAAGGCTCAAATCTGCCGCTGCTATGTAACTTTGGACGAGTTTTTAAATCTCTGACATCTTGACTCTTTCATAACTGTTATCTATTGCTCTGTAACAAATTACTCCAAAATGTAGTGGCTCAAAACACCATGTATATATTATCTCATAGTTTCCTTGCAGCAGGAATCTGGGCACAGCTTGGCTAAGTTCTTTGGCTCACCATCTCTCACAAGGCTATGAGCAAGGTGTCGGCCAGGGCAGAAATCCTCGTTGTGTTCAAGTGGGGCAAGATCCACTTCTAAGTTCGCTCAGCAGCTGTTGGTAGAATTCAGTGCCTCATGGGCTGGTACTGAAGGTCTCAGTTCCTTGCTGGCTGTTGGCCCCATGCTACACTCAGTTCCTTGCCAGGTGGGCCTTTACATTCAAGTAAGCAAGTTAGAAGAGCCAGAGTATACACCAGTAAGGCGGATGTCAGTCTTCTGTAATCTAATTACGGAAGTGACACCCATCACTTTTGCTGTATTCATGAGTAGAGTCATGAGGTCCAGCTCACTCTCAAGGGTGAATGAATACCAGGAGCCGGGGATCACCGAGGACCAGGCTAGAAGCTGCCTACACTTCAGTAGAGTAGCACGAATTGCCTTGCTCAAATGCTCTTAAAATTTGCATACAGCACCTGCCACACAGGCAGACGGCCAGTAAACAGCAGCCACTACCATAAAGTAGGTGCTTAGTTCACATCTATTTCCTTTCCCTCTCTTACGCATTTGGGCCATCCTTTTTCATTGACAGAGGATGTGTTTACCAGGCACTAGCTCAACAACATGGTCTTATTTTTGTTATAGGTGAAACTAGTCATACCCAAGAGAGAAATTTTCCCAGCCAGGGACTTGGGTTTTCTTGGGTCTGTGTTCAGGTAGCTCAAGCTCTTCCCAGCTTTGGGTTCTCTACAGTTCCCTGGCTATTCCAGTCAGGGGTGTGCCTATATCCTTGTTGTTTATGGATTCTAGACCTGGACTACCATGACTTTCAAACAAGAGTACATCAGTTCATTCTGAATGAGAATTGGTAAGAGTTGGTTTTTGTGTACATGTGTGGAAAACAAAGCTGATGTAGAATCAGAGGGGTTGTTTTTGGCATCTCCCCGAGGCTCCTAAGTAGCAGTAGTCATTCCCCCGTGCGGTAGATTCAAGCAAACCGATAGTTGCCAACAGTCATTTTCTCTTCCGTCTTCCTAACAGAGACATGGCTCAGTTCTAGCACATCCTCCTCTTGAGGTCAGTGGGAAGGTGAGCCCAACCGAAGCCCCAAGAGGTGAGACTTATTTAAGTCTGCCACGGTGGTCCCAATCTCTTTCCCGGTTATTAGTTTGGGCATGTTTATGTACCCCAACTTCCCTAGTGAAAAGTGAGAGGAACCATGCAGGTGGGCTCATGAGCGAGTTTCTTTGCTCTTAAAAACAAAAAAAAAAAAGCTGGGAAACAAGGTCTTCTTCTCAAGTGGTTGGCCTCATGTCTGGCAACTGTGCGAGCCAAGACCCTGCGGGAAGCAATTCCAGAACGAGGCTCACATATGGAGGCTGGCAGAGCAGAAAGCCGGAGGGAACCTGGGTCCTTGATGACATCCATGAGCTGCCACATTTATTGATCCTGGAACTGCCCAATCTTGCAATTTCTGTGAGGTAATTCACCTCCCTTAAGATTTAAGCTAGTGGCCTCTGAAGTAAACAAGATGATCCACAGAGGTGCAGGAAGAAATCAGGAGCCAATTATGTTTTTAAAAGTAAAGAAGAGGGGCGTCTGGGTGGCTCAGTCGCTTGAGCGTCCAACTTCGGCTCAGGTCATGATCTCGCAGTTCGTGGGTTCGAGCCTCGAGTTGGGCTCTGTGCTGACAGCTTGGAGCCTCGAGCCTGCTTCCGATTCTGTGTCTCCCTCTCTCTCTGCCCCTCCCCTGCTTGTGCTCTGTCTCCTCTCTCAAAAATAAATAAACATTTAAAAAAAAAAAAAAAAAAAAAAAGAGTAAAGAAGCTTTGCCCAAACTTCATTAACACAGTGTCTATGTAAGTGGCCAGGCAGCACGCAGAAAACGTGAGGTACGTGCTTCAAGAAGCAGTTTGAGCTCCACAAAGTGCAGCCATTGACAATGGCGCCATCTTGCAGAATACTTATTTTGTATGTCCCCACAGAGCGAGTGGTCTCATGGATGTTATCTGACATAAGGGCACCCTTGCAATACTTTATTATGGACCAGTGCCTGTCTGTAATATGGAATGTGGAAGGTATTAAAAAAAACAACAACCACTTTATCTGATCCTTCAAGGTAAAGATGACATTCTAACATTAAGAAAGTAGATATTTTTTCCAAAAGAATTCATGTTAAAAGCACTTTCAAAATGGTCAGACATACTTCAACTTTACCAAAATGTGTTACCAAAAACTGTCACCTATAAACTCTCATAAGTGCACACTGAAAGCTTGGGATACGAAATCCAAACAGGAGTTTCAGTAGGTTTTGAGCCCGTTTTTTTTTTTTTTTTTTTTTAATATATACCAACAATAAAAATGCCACACTTGCAATTGAGCAAGAACAAGTTACTGACAGTGAGAAAGATGGAAATTTATTATAAAGATTTCAACAAACACTTTTTAAGACTAATAGATGGAATTGAAAATGAGCATTGTTTTTCAGTAAGCAGTCATTTGGATACTCAGATCTTAATCAAGTGGCTTTTTTTAGCTACAATAGCCATTAAAACCCAGCATTAAAATAAACTTACCTTAAAACCAGAAATTATTTTTTATCACAAAATGTTAAAATTAGAAGTTTGAAAAATGAAGCATTTTTTAATCATATAGCTCTAAAAGAAAAAAAATTTTTAGAAAGAGCAAAAGGTATTTTTTTTACAATACACACAAAAGATATTTTAAAACATTTTCACTTTTTCTATTTCTTTTTTTTTCTTTTTGCCTATGTGTCTTAGTATAGTACATAAACATTAATTTAAAAATATACAGGTCTATATACACATGCTGGGGGTGGTGTTCTACGTGCACACAGGTGACTGGTTTGGACAGCAATGTTTCATGCTATTGCTTACATCCTTAGAAGAAACTTCTCCAATCCTCCCAAATACTAACTATATTGTCTTCAAGTTTTTGTAACTTACCCTTTTAAAATTTTTAGTCCAAATGGAATTTCTTTTGGTGAATGGTATGATGGGAATAAATTTAATTTTCTCTACCTAAACCAGCACCTTTTACTGAATAATCCATCATGGTCAGAATTATTTCAAGAAGCCACCTTTAGAGTACTCTAAGTCCTTAAAAGCATTGGAGTCTATCTTTTAAACTCTTTTCCATTGACTTTGTCTATTTTTATATGAGTGTAAAAATTTAATTGCACTTAAAAACAATTTTTTTGGTAGAGCAAGTTCCCTTTTTTCTCCCCTTTCAATGAAGATCCTATTATCATCTGTATTATCTGTATTATCATACTTCCATGTGAATTTTTAATTTGTATTAAAAATAAATACTCTTTGGCATTTGGATTGGCTTTGCACCGAATATACATGTTAACTCAAGAACTGATCTATTTACAACGGTCAAAACGCCCCTCTATCAACCTCTATCAAGGGTTTATCAGCCTGTGTTCCTCTCTGCTTTCCTTCCACCCCACCCCCAAGAAACTATGATCTTAGATGTTAATCTTTGTTTTCTTTAGTTTTACTACTCATGAATCCCTACCCTAAACAATGTACTAAGTTTTTCCAGTTTCTGAACTTTATAGCCAAATTATTCATCTTTCAATGGTTTGCACTTCCTCTTTTGTTTACAAAATCCTGCCCTTCCCCAAAGTCGTAAAAATATCCTTTTCTTTTTTTAAGTTTATTTATTTTTGAGAGAGAAAAAGAGAGACCAAGCTGGGGAGGGGCAAAAGACAGGGAGAGAGAGAATCCAAAACAGGCTCTGCAATGTCAGCGCAGATCCCAACATGGGGCTCGAACTCACAAACTGGGAGATCATGACTGAGCCGAAACCAAGAGTTGGATGTTTAACTGAATGAGCCACCCAGGCGCCCCATAACAATATCCTTCTGTATTTATTGTCTTCTAAAAGTTTCATAGTTTTAACTTTCTTAAGTGAATCTTGAATGTGCCTGGGATTGCTTTTTGCAGCCGGTGCAAGGTAGAGGGGGGTTCAACTCACTTTTTTCCTTTGTGAAAAGTTATTCAAGCACTGTTTATTAAATAATCCATTCTCTGCTCCGCCCCCTGCCCCCCGCCCCCCGACTGGTCTGCACTGACCTCCTTTTAAAAATTAAGTTCCCGTACTAAGCGGGTCAGTTTCTGAGCTCTTCAACCTTGTCTGTTCCTCCACTTGTAATCTCTGTACCAATCCCGCATTGTTTTAATGACTACATTTGCTGTAAGTTTTTTGTTGTTGTTTCTTCAGATGTCTGAGTAAATGGCTTCTGGTTTTGTTTTTCATTTTAGAGTAAGCTTTTAAATCTGCTAGTGCTAGTTCCCTTCACACTTCATTGTTTTTTAGTAATGTTTTGAATATCCTTGGCCCTTTGCTCTTGCATTCACATTATGGGATCAGCTTGTCAAGTACCACAGTGAAAACCATTGGGATTTTTTGTTGGGATTGCATTAATTTACTAATCAATTTGAACAAAGAGCTGCGACCTACATGATCTTCTTATCCATATCTCCCATTTATTTAGGTCAATCAAGGTGTTGGGGGTTTTTTCCATCATCGATTTCTCATTAAAAGGCTTATATAGCTCTTAAGATTTATTCTTCTATACTTTATACTGTTTTGTTCCTACTGTAAATTTTCTTAACTAAAATTAAAATCTTAAGACGTTATAGATTGTTGCTTGATGCATGGAAATGTAATTGACATTCACATGTTGATTTTGTTCCAGTGAACTTGATGAACTCTTAAGTCTTCTCATCTGCCTTGCAGACTCTTTGGATTTTCACAATCTGATCATATGTTAATCTGTTAACAGATGAGTTACACTGATTGATCTTCTAATATTAACCAACTTGCTTCCTCAGGTAAATCCGTCGTGGTCATCATTTGTTATACTCTAAATACAATGTTAGATTTAATTTGCAAAAATTGCTTATTGTCTTATTGGAAGGTGCAAGGTGATTTTAGATATCTCCATCAGGTCTAATTTATTAGCTGTGCTATTTAAATCTTCTATGCCCTTCATCATTATGATTTTTGTCTTCTTCATGATCTATTAACTCATGAGGGAGGTATGTTTAAAACACCTATTATATTGGTAGATTAATGTATTTCTCTTTGTAGTTATGGCCATTTTTAAAAATACATATTTTGAGGTATATTATTAGTCACTTAGGGGCGTAATTGAATTTAAAACTGTTATATCCTTCTGGCCAATTAAGCCCATTGCACTATGCAGAGGCTCTCCATCATGAGTAATTTGGGGAGGGAAATGGGCCTCCCCAATGGGGACACTGAAGTTCAGAAAAATAACCTTACCCAAGAACACACAACTCCATTAAGCTGAGACAAACATTTGCTCTCAGATTACATGTAGGATAGTCCTTCTACCAAAACACGTTCTTTGAAATGCAAAATGTTCTGGAATTCTAGATTGTTAAAGACACATGCCAATAGAGGAAATAAACACACATAAGCACACATAAAGAACTGACTCTAGTAGAAAAGTTTTATACTCCGTAAAAAACAAAATCTGCTATAAGAGAGGGGAGAGGATTTAAACAACTCCCTACCTGGCTGGGGAAAAAAAAGAAAAAGCTGAAGAAGGCAACTGTCAGGTGACTTAAATGCAGAGAAAAAGAAAAGACAGTCACAGAACCCCGCTGGGTATGGTAATCTAAGAGTGGGTGTCACTACAACACAGCTTGGGTTTTAAACAAGTGGAAGACGAAAGTTGAAAACCGGCATTCTGAGCACACTGTTAGGAAGAACACTTGTATAGAGAAAGTGAGAGGAACTAAAACTGGCAAGAGGGAGCACAACACCCTAGGGGATAATACTAATATCACAGCAAGAAAACACAGGGGGTTATTTTTTTAAAGCATGGTGTCATCAGTGCAAACAACCACAAGTCAAAAGTTCTGATTAAAGGTCTACAATGTGCCAGTGTTTAAAGAAGAAAACGACACATATATGTACATAGGTATAGATACTACATACGTATGCAGACTATGTACTAAATGTATATAAATACACACACCCCGTTTCTTTTATCGCTGGTACAGAGGTCAAGATGGACACTCACCATGCCACTGATTATCCACGACAGAACAGACATGTGCTGAGTGTGCTTATCGTTTAAGAGGGAATTGTGAATACACCATAAGCAAAATCCTATGTTCTGTGCCATAACAAAGTTCCAATGAACCAAGTATCAACATAACAAGCCAAGGACATCTGTACAAGATTTATTTCATTAACCACAATGTTTTAGAGTGACGGTTATACACCCTAATACAGAAGGAGTGATTCCAAATCCATCCAGAGTTAAAGGTCAGAGCCAAAGTCAGTGGCTTTAGTCCCCAATCAAAAAGAGTTTCATTCACAATTTTGTTCTTAGATTAACAGAAGAACTGATGTACAGAACACCCTGTTCTAAGCTCCGCCATGCTTTCCAACAAAGAAGCACCACCAGGGATTAGACTTCATTGCTTCCTCCTTGCTCTGGCTGTGCAGGTGGCTGGCAAGAGCCTCTTGTCTGTCTTTGACTCCCATTTATTCACAAACATTCCTGTTTCCAGCCACAGTTCCCCACAACGTCACATCTGAATTAATTTCTCCTGAATTGCATGGCTGTAATATTGACAAACAGGGCTAATGAGAGCAATTAAATTGCCATCTGTTTAACAAAACATACCCTTCTAAGAGAATATCCACAGTCCTATTGCATTTAGTACATCGTCACCACATTGAAATGACATGTTAAAATCAATACAAAAAATTTTTTTTCAAACCACAAAATTTACCCCAGAGCCACTCTGTAAATTTCCTAGGATTATAAACCATTAACATTTTTCTAAACAATGCAATCCAACCAGAAATGAAGATAAATTTCCCACCAGCAGGGGTACAGTATGTACTGAGGTCAAGAATGTACCTCTGATGAGGATTCTAATTCTCCCACAGCCACACCACCACCGTCAGCAGAATCAGTGTATGGACTTGTGCCACTCGGCTCTGGAAAGAAGTTCAAAATAGGGTCCTGGCCAGGGGAGGAGGGAAAGCGTCAGTGACTTAGTTAATCACCAGTGGGGACAAAACAGGAATCACTACCCTTGAAAAAGAACAGGGGTCCTTTCATCGATTCTGGTGGCCAGAAACTGGGGCAAATTGCAACAAGGTAATGAAAGTAACAAGAAAGCCATTTCTCCAAGAACTCCTATAACTTCTATCTTAACTTCTGATAAACATGAACTTCATCTTAGGCAAGCTTATTGAAAACTGCAATCACAACTGAAAAGGTCCTATAAACCTATGCTAGTCAAGGGATTCACATTCTGATCTTAAATTTTAAAGTCCTTAAGAGGCCTAGACCTGGGGTAAAGTAAACATAATACTCTGAAGCGCAATGAGACACCATAAAAAAATCAACTCAAAATATCCAAACTGACTGGATACCTAATGCAGCTTTTTAAAATTTTTTTACTATCTCAGATTAGTGTCTATTCATAAAACAAGGTTCAGTTATTTTAATAATAGCTGCTTATTAAACAACTGAATTTTAGCTCAAGGGCAATGCCTCTGTAATTACCGTGGAAAATATTAACTGCCCTAAAACAGAGAAAACATAGAAGAAAATATAACTAGTCTCGATAAGAAAAGAAGATAAAATCTGGAAGGGCTACTCTGGAGATTAAACAGGCTTATTTAAATACTATGATACAAGTGCCCCTGCTCACTTTATAACTGCAGAAACCGATCGTGTTTGCTAGATCACCATTACCTTTGCTAGAACGGGTGCACAGACCACCACTCTGAAGTTCTCCTTTTGTGCTGAAAAACTTTCAAATCCCTTGTTCGGTCAGTACAGAATATTGCGAGGCGATGCATGTGCAAACTCTTCCTGAGGAATTCTTCACGTGTGCAAATCTGCAACCTGACAGAAAGCGTGGCATTTATAGCGAGGGAAGTGGCAGCTTTACGGGGCTGGCGCACTCGAGACGCACACGCAGCACGAACGGCCACGGGCACCTGTTCCCCTGCGATCTCACTCACAGGTCAGTGTTCACCCCACGCCTCAAAGAAAGGGAGAGAGGAACTGCCTCAAATTTGTAAAAGGGACACGGAAAAAAAAAGTGACTTTCCCACAAACCTGACCAATGCCCAACTCCTGCCTCCGGGTTTGCGTTTCTTCTAACTCTACCTAAGAACTGTTCAGAGGCACTATACCAGGTTTTGCTTTCTGCTCCACAGAAAACAAGTAGATCCTGTCAGGTTAGGGTGCAGCTGTGACAACGGGGACCAGGAGATGACACCATTACTGAAGCATGAGGCCAACTCTGAAAGTAAGTACCGTCTCTCAATTACAATTACCAATGAGTTGGACATGGCATTATTTCGAGGTGACTGAACTGCTTTCTTTTGGAGAGCCTGGTTTCAGGCTGCACATGCTTGGCGGTCAGGCTTGCCGAAGCAACTACGTGCCGATTAACAAGACAATCGGTGGACAGTTTTCTGTCCTCAATGATTTGGGCCCCACAAAAGCCAGGATTCAACTGGGGTGGAGAAACTAGATACTGTACTGGCAAAGAAGAATACAAGTAAACATGAGAAGAAAACACTTTCTGGTAAACGGTGCTTTGTCAATACAAAACGGAGGGCAACTCTGATTTCCCCTCGTGTTGCAAACTAAGAATTCTGTTAAGAAACCCAATTAAAGAAGGAAGGTCAATTTCTACTCAAAAACGAAGAAATAGGTTTTCCATACTGCAATGTACCTCAAGGGGCCAACAGGTAACAACCACGTCACATGCACTAGGAGAACGTGTATCTTCTTTCTATAGGGCCTTCCACTCACGGCCTCGCAGTACCACGCCCTGGCCCATAGCTAGCTGCAGTCGCTGTGCAAATATTTAGAGAAGCTGAATTTTGCAAACTTTGTCCACTTTTTGTTAACACATATATAATAAGAAAAAGAAGACAACATAAAATGTTTCTCCATTAACTTAATAATGCAAAAGCATCCAAAGATTTTAACACCAATTCACATCATAATACAATGCTTTTGTAGAGAAGTTCCCGTTAGCCAAAGAAACACTCTCCCAGAAAAAGCATTTGGGTACATTATTAGGATAATGAAGAATTCATCCCACATTTAAAGAAGCATCCCAATCTTATTCCTTTCAGAAATATTCCTGAAACCACTCAGGGGAGACTTTAGTTGCAGGTGTTATTTATAAGCCTGCAGCAAGCGTTCCATTGAGAAAGTAAACTTTGGACTTCATGATAGAGTGGAGTTCTTCCCCGATACCAGAATGCTACTGGGGTAGCAAATCAAACTGTATAGGGCACAGTGAGAACCTGTATATATTCTTCCAGTAATTCGGTGTGTATCAATACAACCCAAGATGCTCACAGGGTTAAATGAGTCCAATTCAAAGTCCTCCACAAAATCCAGCTCTGGTTGAGAAGTACTTAAAAAATAAATCTGCCAACTTTTACGTTTACTTCTCGGAATAATAATTTTACAAATAGAGGACTTCTACTAAAGCACTTACTTGCTCCTACTATCACACTTCTAACTCTCCCACCCAGCCTGCTCCCCAAAAAAGGACAGAGTGAATTGGCAGAGGCCACTCTATGAAAAACCCGACAATCAGAAGCGTGGCAGTATCCCTGATCCATCTGGTTTTGCCCCAAGTTCTCTGAAGAGCTAAATATTAGTGTCACGTGGCCAAATACAGTCAAGCATATGCTCAATTTAGATCCAAGCAAAATTGAGGAGAAAAATATTTTCACCTGCCACATCTATTTTTCTTTGCCTTCCCAAAACGGCTAGAATAAGCTTTAGAGTCTTTTATAAGAAACTAAATAGCACTGTGGGTGTAGAAAAAAAAAAAAAAAAAAAAGAGCTGTGTCACAGCTGGAACGAAGGTTCAAAACAGCAGTGTTACTTCTCTTCTGTTATACTCGAATATAATGCTGCAAAAGATGCAGACTGCAGACATTTTTTTTGAAGTACCTGTCTCACCCATTTTAAAATGAAATGGACCAGGAATGCCACATCACTGATTATATCTGGATTTAATAACCATATCTGCTCCCCGGAGTATCCTAGTAACTAGCTGTCACCCTCTGATAAGTCTCCACTGTCCTAAAAAAGGGAGTTTTGGTGCTAGAGGACAGCCCATCCTACGCTAGCATCATGCCAACGCTACAGCAGCTGGTGAGATCATGGAAGTGATGGAGGGAATGGATGTGTTCTGTAAGAGTTGGTCCCCAACATCAGCATGAATATGCCACAGGTGAGGCAGGGGGGAATCTGACCAATGAGCAACGTGTTTCTATCTTCCCACTTACTTATTAGTATCCTGCTAAAGTCACACCTGCCACCTCAGTGGGTTAGTCTGTGACACCACAAGCTTTTTCAGAAAGCATCCGGGAGTCGAACAACTGGTCACGGAGTTGCAAAGTGCACAAAGCTCAAGGCACAGAGTAGAAAACAGTTGTGAACTGGTGAGGGGAAATGTTATAGCAGAAGCAGAGTTATTAGCATTTTCCTTGAACAAGACTTTCTAACGCTAAACAAAGACCAACTCTTTTAAACGGGGTTTGTTTTAGTTATGGGTAAAAAACACTGTATTGTAATGATCTGCTCGATTTCAAAGCAAAAGAGATCTCGATGTGTAAAAGCCAATGTGCTGAAGTGCCACATCCACAAATGAACAAAACAAGTGCTTTAAAAAAAAAAAAAAAATTCTTCTGCTCTTATACTTTTGGAGGAAGCTGCTGACGGTCGCTGCTGGATTTCCCTTAGCAATGGTCGCTTTTCAAGACGCCTGTTCCTCACGGAATCTGTAGATAAACTCATTAAAAGATTGTCCCCTTTCAAAATCATCCCCAAGTCTAGCAGCAACTGACTGTTTTTTGTTTTTGTTAGTTATTTGTTTTTTAAAATTACAAACCAAAGTAAGAAGTCCAACATCCTCTTCCAAGAACAACTTTGTGACAGAGCTCCTGAGTGTCTGCAGGACCCCCGCTGTGCTCCCAATACAGTCTCTGCAGCTCCAGTGTGTCCTCTTTTCGGGAAGGAAAGTACATTCAATACATTCACTATCTGTACCCTCTGGAACTTGCACACGCTGATGAGCTGTCTGGAAAAACAAAAAACATTGTGACAGGAAAAGGTATGAACAGCAGACGGCATTTGATAATGGTAAGAATCTGTTTATTTAATACATAGTTCTCACCCCTCTCCCAATCCCTCAAAAGGAGATTAAAAAAAAAAAAAAAAAAGTGAGCGAAGTGAAAGGAGGCTACATGGTCAGAAAGGAGACTGGATCACTACTATCACACTCTAGCAGAGACTAAAGAATCCAAGAGGCTCTTGACAGCTGCTTGAGAACCACCGCCCCCAAGTGGACTTCGGAGCCGTCACAGCTTGCAAAACAGCGTGAACTTGATCACACGGACAGCCTGGTGAGACCACCATCAAGAGCACTGTGGACACGATTACACTCACCGTACGGTCACCACCAGCAGCTGCCTTACATAATAGAACCATCAGAAATGGTAAGGAACATCATTACTTACTATAAGCCAACTCATCCCCAGCTCTTTTCCGGGACTGGTCACCTCTGGGGATAAGAAAAGAAGAGGGAATCAACCAGATTACACAGACATCTTCATACATCCAAATGGGAGAAGTGAATTGACATAACTGGTAATACAAGGAAAGCAAGTATTTCAATTCTAACAACCTACCTTAAAATAGGCATTAAACTTAAACAGCAGTACAGTCATTTATAACCTGAATATTCTTAGCTAAAAGGTGTTGTCTTTTAAATATAAAACGCTATTAAACGAAGGAAGGATTATCTAGAAAAATGGCTTACACTGGGTTCTAGGAATAGGTTCAGACTAAAAATGTGTTTGAAGATAAACCTGGGTTCTGCTACCAACACCCACAGCGACCGCCATATACTAGGGCACATTTCAAATATGAAATAGAGGATAATTCAAAGTCTTCCCCCCAAAAAAGCCTTATTATAAAACCAAAAACTGCTTAAGGCTTTAGAAAAATCTCAGAATCTTAATGTACATGAATACCCTTCCTACAAGTGGAAGAACATGAGCCTTCATAAATATTAACCAGTTCCATCTTAGACACCTAGAGAAGATTCTAGTTCCACTTTACAGATAAGAGATTCTGATTAGGTCCTAATGCTACCCGTAAATCCTACCTTTGTCTCTCCAGCTTCTCAGACTATAACCCAGACAAATAACTATAATGAGTAATAACAACCAATTTGCTAGCTTTTCCTTGCTCGGTCACTTAGCAGCATATACCTTGTCCCATCTTTTCCTTCCTTAAACACTTTTGGCTCCACCCAGCATGGTCCTTGGCCGCTTTTTCTTTCCCACGTATATATTCTCCGTAGGCCAGGATGGTGATCATACATACCAGTGCAAAGACTGGAAATACTATCCATATACCAATGACTCCCAGGTTTGTCTCCAGCTCTGATTCCTTCCCTATGCTGCAGATAGGAGGTCCAGCTGTCTCCCCTCATCTAACTGGGTGAGCCAGGACTGCTGGCAGTTCAGGATGGCCAGAATGCAGTCTGACTCCACGCCACCCCCACTCCTTCTTCCGTCTTCCTCAATAAATGGCACCACCATCCGCCCAATTACTCAGATCAAAACCCTGGCTCATTCTTTTTTTTTTTTTTTTTTTTTAATTTTTTTTTTTCAACGTTTATTTATTTTTGGGACAGAGAGAGACAGAGCATGAACGGGGGAGGGGCAGAGAGAGAGGGAGACACAGAATCGGAAACAGGCTCCAGGCTCCGAGCCATCAGCCCAGAGCCTGACGCGGGGCTCGAGCTCACGGACCGCGAGATCGTGACCTGGCTGAAGTCAGACGCTTAACCGAATGCGCCACCCAGGCGCCCCGACCCTGGCTCATTCTTGATTTCTTTCTTTCTCTTGCTCTGGAGCATACTGTCGCAAAACATAATCCAAACTCAACCACTCCCCATCATCTTCATGGCTCCACTCCCAATTCAAGCCACCATCACCTCTCCCCGAACACAGCTGCAAGAATCTTATTATTAGTCCAGACCACAGCCAGAGCCATCTTACATAAAAGCATAAGTAAGATTATTTCATGCCTCTGATTAAAGCCCTTCAGTGGCTTTCCATCACAGTTAAAAAATCAATTCAAACTCATTTTCCCAGTCCTGTGAGACATGGCTCTTGCCTACCTCCCTACCCTCATCTTCTACCTCTGTTCACTACACTCCAGCCATGCTGGCTTTCCTTCTGCGCTGGGACACGCCAGCACTTTGGTACTTTCCTTTGTCTCTGCCCGCAGCACTCTTCCCGCTAGTTAGCCACGTGGCTGTCTCCTTACCACCCAGGTCCTCACTGGAATGTCTCCTCCTTGGAAGGCGTTTCATGTTCAAGTTGGCTGGACCAGCCCTTCACACGTGCTCTGGTCACTCACTCTTTATCCCATGCTGTCTCGGTTTGTTCACAGCATGTTTTATTATGTGAAATAATTTGCGTACATGTTCGTTATTTATCTCCCAACATTAGAGCACAAGCTCCATAAAAACTGGGTCTCATTTTTACCCATTACTTAGAATAGTGTCTAGCACATGGGCAGAAAATAAATACCTGCTGAATTAACAAATCAGTGAATAATTCATAAATGGCCTCTACAGATGGATTATGAAAATGCTAGCTCAAGTAATTATTTCATGCTTTTGAGTGATCTTCTAGATTAGCAGAGTTTCCCACCCTCCTTCCCTGGCTGTGCTCAAGACCAGGACAGAAACCTCTTGCTGGACAAGGCGAGGAGTCTCGATTACCAGCAGGAAGAGAAGATACCAAATGGCCTCTGAAGGTTTTTTCTCTAGGCTGGGCATGTAGAGAAAAACATGCAGCACACATAGCATGAACTAGCATCAACGAGCCTTAGGCAGCCTAAAGAACTCTCAACAAATCTGCCCTAATGCCACTTTCTTAACACCTCTGCTGTTAACACTACCCCTGGCCAAAGCCAGCTGTATCATCACAGTTAAGCATTCACCAAATATTCTGAAGCAAGTAGGTTAATGCTGATCAAAAAGGTAGACACAGGATTTTATATCCAGAGCCTCAACTTGTATACACAACCTTCATTCCCACTCCCAAAGGGTTAAATAAAAGCTGAACACGTAAAAGTAAGAGGAGGATAATACAGATGTGCAAACAACAGAAGGCACAAAGGGATGTGAATGTGATATGTGAATGTGATATATGCGAGAGGCTGTGTATGTGGCCAAATTTATCTATGTGGCCAAAGATATTATCTAATGCCCCAAGTCTGGCAAGCTATGGCTGCCCTCAAAACCAGACCCCTGCTACTAAATAAAAAAGTGCCAATTCTAGAGTGACCCTCTCAACTAAAAGATCAACAAGATCCCTGCAAGGTTCTATTTTTGTTGCAGAAATCCAAGTAACAAGTACTCTGCAAGATACCTGCTTTTAAAAGCTATTCGGCACAAGCTCTGAAGAGACCCATAGTCTGGTTTGAAAGAGAACGTTCCGTCTAAGGGCACTCATGTTAGAAGTTCCCAAACAAGATTACATAATGTCATCTTTGATACCAACCTGCCCTCCCCCACCCTCCAATAATCAATTTAATCATGCAGGTAACAGATAAAGACAAAATTCTGCTCTCATATGTTAAGTCTAGTACGTGTATTTCCATGTACATAAAGATGCTGCACATGAACTCCAGCTCCGATGAGAAATGCCCATTAACTGCAATCGAGGATATATTTGACAACATCCACACCTCATTTCAAAGACACTCTGTGCCATCCACATCAAAGCTGTGTGATGCCTATTCGGGACTACACCACGTAAATGGAACACGATCTTAAATGAAGAAATTGTTTGTGAAGCTGAGCAGGAATCGTGTAACTGGTTAGACATAAATCATAAAATGACTGCTCAATCAGGACAGCCAGCAACAGAATTCTGGTCAGTCTGTACTATATTCTCAAGGTTTTCTGCATCGAAGGACATCATTTCTTCCAAAACAATCCTAGCCAGATAATGAACGAAGAAGGCATCAGGTCTGGCAGGGCAGACTGCAGAAGACCCACATACAAGAGATTCACGGCAGCATGGGCAGCCTTTCTCTCAGCTGTTAAGTATATGATGTGCGCACACCTTTCCATGGGGGGCGGGGCGGCTCAGCAGTGGAGTGGAGTGAGTCCAAGAATGTCAGCTTAGACAGAGCCTACTCTGTGCAAAGCACCCTTCAGCATAACCTGTGAGGCAGACTTTAGTCCTCACAGCAATGCAGAAGTTGTTAATTTAATTCCAGAAGGGGCCCAATCTGGTTTGTAAAATAAAACATTTTAATCATATCACCTCTTGAAATACTAACATTTAAATTTCAGGCAGAAGTTGTATGAAAGAATTCCACTAAGAGAAACAAAAATTCTAATACACACCAAAAATCCAAGGGACCTTTCCCGACTACAACCCACTTGGCCTGGGCAGAGCAGCGCCGTGTTAGTCCTTCACGTACAAAGGCAACGTCACACTAGGCTATTTATGGAGTCAGTTCCTCTTTCATCCCAAGCAAATTTTAAGAGCTGCTGCACACTAAGCAGTCCTGCACCCTGTCCTCTTCTTCCAGTTCCAAAATCAGGCTTAGGAAAATATCTGATGTGTTTACATAGTTCCAGACACTGTTCTGGAAGGTGAATTCAAGGTGTTCAGAGAAATCCACAAGAGCTATCTTCACACAGTGCTTCACAGAAATAAAGGTTTTCAGAAAGCTGTTTAGTTTTTAAAGGCATCAATAAACTCACCTCTAAAATTAAAAGCAAACATTCAAATAAAAACATGAATGAAAGCATAAAGACTTCACTATTATGGTAAGCCTAAATTAAAGAAAACCATAAAAGGTATACTCAGATTATTTTCCATTCCCTTAAAAACATTTAAGAAAAAACTTTCAACTGCGATTCAAAACCCATACGCCATAAAGAAAAAACCTGATAATCACACAAAAATAAAAAACTGCTGCATGACTTAAAACAAAAAAGCCACCATGAGTAAAGTCATAGACAAACTGAGAAAACTAACGGTCTTATCTTGGGCAAACAATCTCTGCACCACACAGAGAGCCCCTAGAATTCAAGAAAAAAAAGACTAACAAACAGAAAAGTAAGCAAAGGTCATAAGCAGGCAGTTTACCAAAAAAGAAATACAACATGTTCATATTCTCAGCCTCACTCATAAGAGAAATGCAAATGAAACCAACTCTGAGTAATTATTTTTCACCTGCCAGACCAGAGAAAATCCAAAAGTGTAACGACATACTCTACCGGCAAGACCATAAAGAAGAGGTACTTTCAAAATTTGCTGGTGGATATGCAAAACTGCACAATCCCCTGTGAAGGGAAAACTGGTGATACTGATCAAAATTACACCTGCCTTTTATTTTCGGCTCAGCAATCCCACTGATGGGAATTTACTCTCCAGATCGACCTGCAACAGGTACAAAATTATGCACGTACAAGGGTATTCATTGTAGCACATGTGTGACAGCAAGACTGGAAATAATTCAAGTTGCCATCCACAGGGGAGTGGCTAAACAAGTTCTAGCTACACAACAGAATGTGTAAGAAAGGAATAAAAATGAGAACACATATCGTGTCTGCTTGCATCGGTATATTAAAAGGCATACCGAAAAGAATCATCAGCAGCTCATAAAACGGTCACCTAACGAGGTAGGAACAGATTGGAAGACAAGAAGGAGCAAAACTTCTCAATGTATGCTTTTTATATCATCTTGACTTTTGAACCGTATGAACAGAACAGCTCTTCAAATATGACTAAGTAAAATGCTATGCCATTAAATGGCTTCATTCTGTGTATGAAAATAATACCATTATTAGAAATACTGCAATTAATGTCAGGAAACACCTGGCCACTGGACATCAAGGAGAAAAATTAGCCTAACATTCCAGCATTCCTATGGCCTTCCCTTAACTTGATCCAAGAAAGTCAAGATTACCAGACCTATCTACACAGCTTCCGTGGGCCTTTCCTGTGCGAGCTGCCAGCAAGGGGGCAAATGATGAGTGGATTACTCAGTGCCCCCATTACCACATGAATATAGATAGCACAAGGGCAAAAGGGGAATAAATACCAACCCGTGAGGCTACAAAGAACAGACTTTCTGCTTTCTTTCCTAACCTGTGCTGAGACTAGAGACAGTAACAGTGATCTTGGTCAAGACTGGTGTTCCGAAACTTAGCTTGGCTTCAGAACCAGTGAAAGAGAAGGTCCATCCCCAGCCTAGCCTTAGATAAAGTGAATCAATATTCAACCTACCATTGTGTTCACAACTATGCCTAACTTTCCGTAACTTTCTTCCTTTAATGTCAGGAATTGAAACAAGAGAAGGTATGTAAGAGTGCTGAGAGTAGGGATTATGAAAATATAAGGCCTGACTGCACCTTTCAATGATTTGGTGACACAACAGGGTATTTTCCCATAGTATAATCTATTTCAGTTGAAAAAATGCACTTTGCAAGACTTTCTGGGATATAGCTACGATATTGAACTGCAAATTTTAGAAAAATTAGCCAAGTGTATGTATCAAAACCAAGGAAGGCAAATTTTCTGGACACATGTAAAGATATACTCTAATTTTTAAGAAGAAACAAGTAGAATTTAGGACAAAAGTGAAAATATGAAAAACAGAATCTAAAAGCCTCTTTACTGGTTCAGTCGTAAAACGAAGTCATTTGCTTGTACCTTGTAACTAAAGTACCTTGTAACTAAACATAAAATTTCTCTGTTTTCCCAGGTGTTGAGAACTAACGTAGAGGATCAAAACTAGAAGAGCACTTAGAGGCTTCCCAGTCTAACTACTCACCCACTGAGAAATCCTGTCTTCAAATCCATTTTTAGTGACAGGCGGCTTCCATGGAATCAAACCCCAGCTGTCCCATCTCTGTGCACAGACAGGGAGCCAACGGCCTCTCCCCGCAGTGTCACCTTGACCATTCAGCAGTTATTTCCCACTCTAAGAACTCTGGCCTCCCACCCCTGCCAAGCCAAGCTGGCCTAAGGAAATGGACATATTTTGTCAAAAGGGGGGAAAAAAACTTGCCTCGTAAAACCATTCTGTATAAGTTCTCTTTGAAGTTTCTGATCTTCAGCAGCATATTCAGAAAGTTCAGACTCCACCGCCGGAGGGAGAATGTTTGGAATAAATTTAGAAAACAGAGTTGGAGCCATCTGAACCCACTCTGTGAGGAAAGGAAAAGATTCATTAAGGAAATCAGACAAATTAAATGAAAAATGTAAAGTTTTCTTTTGTTCAAAGAAAGAATATATATTAAACCAAACTCAAAATGGGGGGAAAATTAGCGTAATCCTATTCTGATAAAAAATATACAACCAGGTTAAATTTCCTTTCTAAAATGAATTTATAGTCAAAGAAAGCAGATATTTTTCCATTTTGCTGTTTTAACAAAATTTAATGAAAATCTCTAGAGAATCTGTGAATGGACCTATCAAAAATTGTAATTAATATGGGGGAAAAATGAGTGAGACAGGCAAAGAATTCCAAGTGGAAGGGACTTAAAAGCGAGGGTTTGGTGGAAATACTAACCCCTATAAGCATTAATTAAACAAAACAAACAAACAAGCAAGCAAAACAGACTCTTAGAGCATGGTCCAGATGGGAGATGCACAGAGGTATGAGCAAAACACATAAAGGGGATTTAAAAAGTATACATTTCCAGTTATACTAACAAAGTCACAGACATGAAAGTACAGCACAGAAAACATAGTAAAAAATATTGTAACAATTGGTGACAGACGGCGGCTAAGCTGATGGTGGTGAGCACTGAGTAATGTACAGACGGAAGTGTCGAACCAATGTTCTATACCTGAAACCAACATAACGTTGCATGCCACCTATGCTTCAATACCAAAAAAAATTAAACAAGCACACCACCTATGTACATACACACATACATACATACTGGCCCAAGAATAGAGAATAGTACAGGTAATAAGGAAGCATACAAAAAGTACCACAAAAATGGGGGAGAGAGGTCTAAACATTTAGGAAGTAGGCTGAAGATAACTAGAGTAAGTACTTTTGAAATAAAAACCTATTTTGGCCCAAACTAAATTATAGCAAATTAAATGTATGCAGTATTGAAAGAAAAGAGAATTAACATGGGTATCAAATTATTAAGAAAGAGATAAAAGATAAAGAGAATACTCTATAGAAAAATAAGCATTCATCTATCAAAACAGAAAAGGCAAACATTTGCATCAGACATGACAAAGGTGAATAAGTATCCTTATTTATAAAACATTTTTATAAATCAGTAAGACCAAATAAATGAATGAAAGACAGGACAAATAATATACAAGACTTATAATTTACAAGAAAAAAATAAACACAATGACAGCCTTGTTAATATTCAAAAAACTCAAGCTAAAATAAACACTCTCTTCCTCTTATTTTGTGAATGCTAAATACAACTAACATCCACCTGTATCAAGGGCATGCTAAAACTAGCATTCCCCTACCCTGTTGGTGGTCTTAATTTAGCACTGTTATCCCTTTTAGATTCTTTTAGTCTTGTCCTTTCAAATTTTCCCTTTTGGAAAACATCTTAATGTACATATCAAAAACCATAAAATGTCAATGCTGTATTTAATCCAGTGAGCTCGCTTTAAAAATTGTAATTTGAGTAAATAATTCTAAATCTGAAACAAACACAAGCAAACAAGTATGTTTAATGCTGTGTGATGCTGGGTCACTGGTAAGTAAAAAAATGCCCAACAGGAGGATAGTAAGTTAAACACGACCAGAACAAAACAACAACAACAACAACAAAACAAATACCACAAAAACACCACCAGGGCCAAGCCGCTCACCCACTGTATAAACTCATGGCAAAAATGTTCTCAATAGTGTCCCTCCTGTCAGCTCAACTCAAATATGGCTTTACGGTCTCCACACGGTGCCCGGGAGAGCCACTAGCCATCAGTCAGAGATGGCAGGAGTCAGACCGATATGCCATTTTCAGGAACTCCAGGCAATCATTAAAATACAAGATGAAGGAATCAAAGAAAAGTGTGTGTATTAAATGAAGAAGGGCCGGCTGGGACAGCTGGCACTGTGTCTCAACTAAGTTTCTAAAGATCGGATGGAAACACACCAAAAATTGTAATAGTCATAAGAATCTCCAAGGATTAGGGTCTAGGAATTAGTTTAAAAAACTTTCTTGGGTGACTCTCATTATACAAAGATCAGTGCTTGAGAACCACTGCAATGAAAGAAACTTCCACATTTAAAATTCAACTTTTAAAGTATTTTAACCTTAATCTGTCCAGTGACTAAAACTACTTTAACAAACCAGGAGCACAACAGGCACTGGCAAGACAGGTAAATGTCAAAATATGTTTAATAGTATCTCAGAAAATGCCTAGGGCAGCAAACGGTTAGTCTGTGATAAAATTCGCCTTTTCAAAAGGACAACTCTCAAATACAAAATTCTCCTCACAAGTAGTATGAATCCTATTATAAGAGCTCGAACATGGATAAAACAGCATTTGGATAAATACATATCTGTAAGTTTTCCTATCCTTAGTGATTAGTTTTATTATGCAATTTTGCTATAGATGATAAAAGCCAGAGCTGATAAAGCTGCCTACTTGGGAGGCAGAATTTAGAAATTTGTCATACTGCATTTGGATGCCTTCCAAAATTAAAGAAAAAAAAAAAACCATTCATAACCTATAGCACTAAAAGAAAACTTCATGAGCCATTTTCATCATTTAATAAAATGAATACAAAATTCTGAGAAACTAGAAAACATCAGTTTACTGGACATATGTAATAAAATATTTTTGCTACTTTATGTAAGTAATTAATTACTTTATAAGAATAACTTGTTTACAGTTATCAAGAGTAGAGCAAGGCCTGATCCAAATTTAAGTAACATTACATCTGAATATTCTAGCAGACACTAATCATTTACAAAGTAACCTGGGAAAGAAGGTATTTCTGACATCACAGTCTACTACTGGTACCACAGTTTTTAATTGGTTTCCATTTCAGCAAGCTAAATTCTCACATGTCTTTCAAATTAATTAAGCAAACAATCAAGCCGTCAATTAATGAAAATAAAATAACCACTGGACCCAACTGAAGAGTAATCAAAACAGCTAATATCAGCCATGCTTATTATCAGGTACCATGTTAAGCTCTTTAGATCATGTTTTATTTCATTCAATCCTTAAATGACATAAAGAATTCCACAAAAAAGCACTGTCAAAAAAGCATCCCTTAAGGTTTCTAGATTGTAGAACAATGTTCTACCCTGAGATCTTTTTTTTCTGTTTTAATATTTATTTATTTTTGAGAGAGAGAGAGAGAAAGAGCGAGAGCAGGGGAGGGGTGGGAGGTGGGGGGGACGGGACAGAATCCGAAGCAGGCTCCAGGCTCTAGGCTGTCAGCACAGAGCCCAACATTGGTCTCAAACCCACAAACCGCAAGATCATGACCTGAGCCGAAGTCGAACACTTAACTGACTGAGCCACCCAGGTGCCCCTACCCTGAGAGCTTTTGCAATCTCTCTTACTAAAGGCATTTTGTAATTCGCTGGACAAATGTATGACAAGATTGAGGTTCTGGCTTATAAATAGGAAGATAAATACAAAAACATCTTGGGGTTCCTTTATATTCATAATTTTTTTTAATTTTTTTTTTTTTTACATTTATTTATTATTGAGAGACAGAGAAAGACAGGGCATAAGCATGGGAGGGGCAGAGAGAGGGGGAGAGACACAATCTGAGGCAGGCTCCAGGCTCTGAGCTGTCCGCACAGAGCCTGACGCAGGGCTTGAACCCACAAACCGGGAGATCATGACTGAGCCGAAGTCGGACGCTCAACCGACTGAGTCAACCAGGCGCCCCTCATAATGTTTGTTTTTTTTTTTTTTGTAATTCTAAGATAGATACATTAAGACAATTTACAAGCCAGGCCTTTGAATACAGTGACCTCTGATTTTTGGTTCTGCTATTCTGACTCTCTCTCTCCTCACAATACACTTATGAAATGACTGTACATTTACCAACACTTCTAGATTCCTTGCAATTTATAAAATAGGCCTGAGAACATGAAGTTGTGGGTGTGTATGTCTACATATACTTGCAGTGTGGGGTACAAGCAAAGGAGAAACTCCATAACAAAAAAAGAGATTAATACTGGATATGAGTGAGATTCAATTTCATCCAAAACGTCTGCTACAAATTCATTCCTTGTATTTCCTAACCGAGTTGGTTTTCACTAGTGTGGAAAGAATTTCAAGCGAGTCCTGAGTTTACATTTCATAATGATGAGTGTAGTATCTACTCAATGTTTTCTGGTTTTTTTTGCTATAACAAATCCAAATACCATTAAGCCTCAAGAAACAGATAGACAAACACTGTCCTCTTGGATAAGCTGGAGCTACCATAAACAGATAAACAAGCCCAACCCCAAAAGAAATGACCACTATTTACCTGGTCTGAGAGTGTATAGGCCTTTCACAATATTTGCCATAGTTGAAGGTGTGACCTGAAATGGTGTTGACTGGGCTTCTAAGAGTAAAGCTGAAAGAAGAGAAAATGGGTTATAAAAATGATAGAACACTTATTGTCAAGGTTTCTGTTACTATTTTTCCCAAAGACTAAAGAGCAAACGAGCACAAGAAAAGAACAGCCTCAGAGGACAAACCAAGTTTATACTCCAAAGAGTTTTAAAAATCCAATGCACTAGAGCTCAATCTAATAAGTAAACACGTGCAGGTCTGTTAAAACACTAAGGGAGATTATTCAATTCATGGAGGTTCTGAAAATAAGCTTTCCAAAAGCAATAGTATTCACGGTACTTAGCAAGTGAGCTGAGAGTACCTCCCACTAAGTTCATGAGTCAGGAGGTTTACATTTGGAAAATAAAATGGTCTCTAACCCCCTTGAATCATTTCTCTTTCCCCAAATCGCCATATTTGAGGCTCCTGGATACTTCATTCGTAATTTTAGGAAATGCAATCAGTCAGAAAGTCACTTTTCCAAATGCTACAACCACATGTACTTTTTTCTTACTAAAAGTAAAGACAAGACACTGCCTGGCTCATCCTCACTTTCCTGACTCTCACAACCACAGGACTCCGACCGACAGTGACAAGAGAGTCAGTTTTCTTTTAGGTTATCTTCTCCAATGAAAATTTTATTAAAACATTTTTAAATAAATAGAAATAATTCCTCCAAATAACATCACTAACAGATATCAACATATTCCATCATTTCGTAGATACAACAGACACCACTGACTCAGAAGTTAATTTTTAATTTATCTCTCAAAGACCTACAATTGACTACCCCCAAACCCATAAAATTTGGCATAATTTTACTCTAAGCCAAGCTTGTAAAGTCATATATAAGCTATGCCTTTTCAAAAATGAAAACACCACCTCACTTGGCCAGCAATGATTTTATAGTTTTCAAACACGCAATGCGAGTTACATCTGAACTTATGTGATGACAGTAAGAGGTACACTGTTCAAGGTGATCCTTCTGCTTCTATGGTCAGGAGAGAGCTGCTAACTCTGAATGGCACAGATAGATACATTTTAAGGATGACAAGAGCACTGCAGAAAATGTTTTAGAATGCAATTTTTTTTATTATTTATTTTTATTTTATTTTTATTTTTTTAGTAATTATTTATATTTGAGAGAGAGGGAGAGCTCGAGCAGGGAGGGGCAGAGAGAGACAAAGACATAGGACCCGAAGCGGGCTCTGTGGTGACAGCAGAGAACTCGATACAGGGCTCGAACACACGAACTGTGAGATCATGACCTCAGCCAAAGCTGGATGCTTAACCGACTGATCACCCAGGTGCCCCTAAAAATTGCAATTCTAAATTTTAGACCCTAGGAGTCTCTTCAACTCAAGGTTATCTCTAATTTCAACATATGTCCCACATGCAGACTCTATCTCAAATCATTTCCTACCTTTTGACCAATCATTTTGGCCTTCGTAAATCTTGATCCCACTAAATCTTCATGTTCAGTCACATGTTAATTATGTAATCAAATATATACATTTACAAATGAAGAAATGATACATTCACAAATTAAATTATACATAAAATATATAAAAATTAATTTGGGGTGAATTAAATGAAAAGAATTATATTCAATACCAAACAATTACAAAGTTGAGAAGGTGTTAACAGTTCACTAAAATCCTCTCCACCTAAATTATTTTTAGGAGATCAGTGTTTAGAAGACTTGTAGTTGATCTCCTCTTTTAAGAAAAAGGAAGAGAATCTGGGGAGGCAGCAGCTTGAGACTGGGAAGAAAATATTTCTTGAGTATTTAACAGGTGCTAGGTACTTTACAGGTTTCTCATAAACTTTACTTACAATTTACTTTCTCACAAGCTTAATTATCATCTTTTTTTTTTTTTTTAACAGATAGGGAAACAGAGGCTAAAAACAAAACAATATAAAACACAATGAAAAATGCATCCAAAGTCACAGAGCTAGCAGGCAGCAGAAGAGGGCTGAGAACCTATGTTTGACTCTAAATTTGCATTCTAATTCACCATGCCACCGTTGAAATACAGATCTTACATGTAACAGGTACTAATAAAGTACTAACTAGTACTAAAGTCACTGTTAACTAAACCCTTAGTTAACAGTCCCCCCCCCCCAAATTATATAGTTAAAAAGACAAAACAAGGATTCTCCAACAATCCCACTGATGGAAACTAGAATTGGACTTTAGTGAACTTCTAATGCTCTCACCTCTTTCTTTACAGTCTATGATATTAAAGTCCAGAGAGATTAAGTGCCATCCTGAGAGTCACACAGCTTAACAGTTGACCTGGAACCAGAACGAAGCTCCTCCACTCATCCAATTATTCCTCAGAGCTACAAGCTGACCCCAGGGCTTCTCTCCTCTTTTAATATGAGAAGTAATTCTTAAAATCAAAACTGAAATTAAAAATATTTTTTGGGGTGCCCAGGTGGCTCAGTCACTTGAGTGTCCAACTTCAGCTCAGGTCATGATCTCGTGCTTCACAAGTTCAAGCCCCACATCGGGCTCTGTGCTGACAGCTCAGAGCTTGGAGCCTGCCTCAGATTCTGTGTCTCCCTCTCTCTCTCTCTCTGTTCCTCCCCGGCTCATGTTCTCTCTCTCAAAAATAAATAGACATTAAAAAAAAATAAAAGTTAAAAAAAAAAAACTACCTTTATTTGCAATGAGAAGTCACTATCTTCATTCGTGAAACAATTGTTAAAATAGGGCATTAAAGGGACACCTAGGTGATCATTAGGGCATTAAAGGGACACCTGGTTCAGCTCAGGTCATGATCTCGTGGTTTGTGGGTGTGAGTCCTATATCCGGCTCCACACTGGCAGGGCAGACAGGCCTGCTTGGGATTCTCTCTCTCCCTCTCTCTCAACCCCTTCTATCTCTGTCTGTCTGTCTCTCTCTCTCAAAATAAACTTAAAAAAAAAAAAGCCTGCTTTTAAAAAATAATACACATATTTTTAAAAACCAGGGCATTCGAATATCAATTATTCATTAGCAGAGAGGGTGTTCATTTTGCTCTGCTGTAAAACATGGCCCCTAAATTGTTTCAACAGGTCTCCCACTGAGAGGTGTCCCTGTCCAGTCCCCTGGAATCTGGGTTCTATAACTGCCTGCTCAACAGAAGACAGCAAAAGTGACACTGTGCCAGTTTCTAGGCCCAGGACTTAAGAAACTGGCAGTTTCCATTTCCTTGATCTTGGGACACTCACTCTTAGAGGGAACACAAGAGAGAAAACTACAGCCACCACAACTTGCCAGTCATATGAGTGACCCATCTTCAAAGTCCCCGACCCCTGGGTGAGTCACATCAGCCAATGCTGAGTACAAAAGAGATAAAGTGCCCCGCAAAGCCCTGCCCAAATTGCAGATGTGAGCAAAATAAATGACTTTATAAAAGATTATGTGTTGAGGTGATATGTTACATGGTAATAATAAACACTAGCATTTTCAAATGTATCTAAAGCCACAAAAAGGAAATTACTGATCAGAATTCAGAAAATTATACACATGGAGTGTAGCTGTTTTTGCTGGAGGGGATAAGTATAGGAAAATGTCAACTAGGGCCAAGAAATCAATTCTTAATAGCTGTGTTTTTCTGATTTAATTAATATTAGCCTTTTTATGCCTCATTTTCTCCATCTGTAAAATGGAGGTAATGACTGTCCTAAAGTACCTAGAATAGGCCCTACTACATAGTAAGCACTGTATGTGTGTTTATTTTTAAAAAATCTTTTTTTTTAAACATAACATTATTAAACACTTAGAGTGTCTCTTGTTGTTACAGAGCCCAAACTAGGCCAGTGATCACTGTGTGAATCCCTTACTCTAAGCACAATGCCTGGTAACTGCTCAACAGATAACTGATAAGCTCAGGTTTATCCAATTTACAAAAGCTTAAGGAACTTTACAGTTCCTTGGAAAAGAAAAGCCTGTCTACCTTTAAATATAATTTTGGTTGAAAATCAGATTCTATAATAAACAAGATGATAATTACTTTTTTTTGAAAAATAAAGTACAAATTAATTGAAGGTTTAAAAGGAAAAAAAAATTCATTTTTTTCCGGATTTTATGTCTTTATGTGGTCTGATCTTATAAAAGATCATGAATTTATAGAAGGCTTTACATGGACTGAAGACAGAGTTGTCTCACCAGATCTGGACTACTATATTCTCTTTGAATATTTTCTTTGTTTTTGCCTAATAAAATTGATTTCCAAATTAATGACAAATATAAAAACATACAGAGTAATCAAATAAGCTTTTCTACCAAATGGCAGCGTTTCTCAAAGAATTTTAAAAGGAAAGACTTCAAAATACTCTGTTCTAATTTACAATGAAGGCAAAGACAATGTCAACATCAGAGATAATATTTAAGTGGTTGTAACAGCTGCAATATCTCATGAGATTACATTTAAAGATGCTTATAAACATATGTCCAGTTTTTTCAAAAGTCGTACTCCCAAGATATCAGTCTCTATTCTGATTCTAGAATCTGTTGGGAACATAATAATGAAACAAATATTATCTTCATCTAGCATATTATTTGAAAATTCTGCTTTTCTAAAATAAACCAGCCCAATGTTTAACAGTTCCTTCTCTTAATTTAAACTCAAAAATTAGAAAGAGTTTATGGTCAAGCTTAGAATAATTCTTCTGTAAATACTAATAAAAGTTTGCTGTGGTACAGACTATTTATGACTATTAGGAAAGCAAAAAATACATACTACAAATCCAAATATCTGCCAAATTCTAAAAAACGACTTCAATAATATACTGCATAAAATAGGAGCTTTTAAAAGATGCTGAGACATTAGGTTGTAGGGACTTCCTAAACTCCACGTAGAGACGTATACTCTTTCAGGAAAGGTAGGATAAGATGCCACCTACTGGGATGGGGCAGGGGGCCAGGGAATAGGGGGAGAGAAAAACTAACTGAACTTGGCACTTTGATCTGCTTACTTGCTAACTATGTTGCCATTACAGTAAACATTTTACAAGTCCCAACTAATAGAAGAAAAACTCAGGACCAGAGGCTGAGAAGCTTGCCTAACATATAGTTAATAAGTGACAGAGCCAGACTAGAGATTTTTTTTTTTTTTTGAGAGGAGATTTTTATACCAAAGGGTAAAAAAACCAGAGAGGATTCTGTGCTTCCATTTCAAAGATACAGTATTGTGCTCCTTCTAGAATTACCCGTAACAAAGTTAGGGGTTAACTTCCCCCATTGTTGGCGGAGGGATGCGGGGGAAGAGGAAGTGTCAGGCCAGATAATAAAGGCACTCACTGCCCAATAACCTGGCTAAGTGCCCCTAGCTCTCCAGGGGGCTTCAAATCACATTTTCAATTCCTTTGGGTCTCTCTCTACAGAACTGAACTTCCAACACTTCTTGCTATGATTCAGAAGATGTCAACACTGGGCTTTATATGCCGATACTCTCTAATCAAAAATCAAAAAGATCACTGGGGTGCCTAGGTTGCTCAGTCGGTTAGGAGTACGACTCTTGATTTCAGCTCGGATGGTGATCTCACAGTTTGTGAGGTCAGTTCATGAGGTCGAGCCCTGCGTTGGGCTTTGCACCAACAGCACAAAGCCTGCTTGGGATCCTCTTTCTCCTCTCGCTATGCTCCTCCCTTGCTCATGCTCTCGCTCTCTCTCAAAATAAATAAACTTAAAAACAAAAACAAAAAAAACCTTGTTAGTGTTAACTCATCCCTATAAGTTGAAAACACTTACGCATTAGGCTGTAAATGTGCTTTTCTGCAACATGTTCCGTAAACAGCTTTATAAGGTCATCTTTTAGGTCTCTGTTAAGCTTGGTTTCGATGTAAAACTTATTCTGAAAGAGAAAATACATTATGTTTAGTGTATCGATTAGGGGGAAATGATCTGTCTAATGAACTGAAGCACTAAAAAATAAATTATTTTAGGAAACAATTTATAAGGGCATCAATTAAAACATTAAACCCCAATATCAGAAAACAAAAGCCCTGCTACTATTAGTTATATGTCTTTCTGGCAAGGGGTTAAAGTACATAAAGATAAAATGCTATGAACCACACACACACTCCAAAAGAACACGGGAAGATACTCAACATTAACTAAACAGATATAGAGACACATGGACCACACTGCGGGAGAGGCACATAACATGCCCTTTAGAAACACTCCATCATTGAAAGGCAACAACAGGAAACACTAGGGAAAGGTACCCCTTTTACCAACGATCTAGGCTGAGCAGGCACTGGTTGACTCCCCAACATACAATCCATTGTAATCATTAGTCTAAGTTATTCACCTGTGGCATTTCTTAGGAATGGTTTTTGATTCAAAGGCAGACACATGACCCAACATAGAACAATCAGACTGAGGGAAACCTAGGCTTTGGTGCCAAGCATCTTATAGTCACTTTACGACCGTGAGAATAAGATGAAACAGATGCTGTGTACAGTGAAGAGACAAAAAAGAACCTGAATCCTTGGTAACACTACTGAACCATGGATTCAACCAACCCTAGAGATAGCCTTATTTGCAGAGTTTTATTCCAAGGGATTAATACTTTTCCTAATTTGCTTAAATCACTTTGAATCAGGTGTTCTGTTTTTTTGTAGCCAAAAGCATCCTGATGAGAACGACTGGCAAGTCAAACAAGATTGAACTTGTTCATATTTAAATGTCAACTCCATGGACAGATGTGGGAAATACAAGGAAGAACATTAGCAAGTTGCTCTCTGATTCTCTTAATTCTTAGACAGAAGATTATAAAAATCATAATAATAAGTACATGGTGACAAAATAAAACCATGCAACCAAAATAAGTCTCGCACAACAGACCCTCTGTCGCAATCCCAAAGGCCCCATTCTACTGCGGAAACTTTTGTATATTCTTTCTAAAATGCTGCTTGCATATATATGAATATGCTTTATTTTCCATAATAAAGAGAAAACACTTGCTATAAAGAAATATTACATACTGCTTTGCATGTTGCTTTTTTTTTTACCTAATGTATCTGGAGATTTCTCTCTAAATGTACATACATGTTATTACCTTTAACTGCTTACTTTTCTACTGTTAAGTATCTCCCACAAGTTAAGTAATAGTCCCCTGCTGATAATACAGATTTCTCCCAGTGTTCTGTTTTGTTTTTTCAGCAAGGTATTATTTTATGGAGAATAAATCATTTTGGAGATTAGTATTTCACAGATAGCAATCTTTATGCTACAGAATACAGATCAACCCAAACATCCCATTTCCTAATCTAAAAAACAAAGAGGAATTGCAAAAATGGTTCTTAAGGGCCCCTGCCTTCAGTAAGAACACCAACATCAGGGTTCTATGGCTTGGGCACCTGGGTGGCTTAGCCGGTTGACTGTCCGACTTCGGCTCAGGTCATGATCTCACGGTTCGTGGGTTCCAACCCTGTATCGGGCTCTGTGCTGACAGCTAAGAGCCTGGAGCCTGCTTCAGATTCTGTGTCTCCTTCTCTCTCTCTGCCCCTTCCCCACTTGCACACTCTCTCTCTCTAAAATAAATAAAGATTAAAAAAAATTCTATGGCTTTATATATTTAGGAGAGAGAGGGAGGCAAATCAACAAAGTCAACAGACTACAAACTATACTCATGGCATAATTCTCCAAATGAAAGAGATCATAATGGAAGAAAATTTTATTATTCTACTTTTTTTATGGGGTGACTTACTTGACATTATCACACATCATGTTTTTAAATATATTGCTTAACTCTGTACTTTCCGAGGACAAGAAATCTTTCTTATATATCTTTATTTCCCAAGCACAGGATCTTCCATATGGCAGAAATAAAATAAATGCTAACACAGTGACTGCTGATTATTAATGCCTAATTGTCTATTCAGCAGTGTTATTTATGGAGTTTTTAAACAGTAAAAGGGTAAACAAGTCTATGTCAACACAATCAAACATTACTATGGTAGATTAATTTCCATTTCTAACATAATACGTAGTGAAAGAGAAAGAGAACATGCTTAATTCTGTATCTATCTGTATTTAGGCCAATAAACTGAGACACTTTGGAAAGGGAAAACAGCTCTAACTTACCATATATATGAAAAGAGGCACAATGCTCTGCAATGCTCCCATATATTGTCCAAGGGCTATATTAAATCTTTCAATATAGAGATCTGGAGGGCTGGCCTGTGAGAAAGAACATAAATGTGATCATTATGGGAAACCAAGTATAAAGACCTTCCAATACAAATCTAAAATGCAAATACACTCAGAAGTCCAAGTCAAAATTCATAATGAAATTCCCAATAAAGAAAAGGAGAAGGTGTATATCCTGAAGTTTAGTTTAGACTTCTATCTTTGTTTCAAAATCTGCTACGCAAAACTGAAGTTTGGTTTTGCTGTCTTTAAAAACTGTAACTTTACCATGCTAGCTAAAAGGCTTGCTCGGTTAATGAGTAAAAAGTTGAATTCACAAGTTGTATTTATTAAGATAAATGATTTTTAAAATTATCACTAAACTATGTGTACATTTCTGATAGGAACCAGGCTGTATATGGACCTAGAATAAGGGGAAAAAAAAAAAAAAAACAACTCAAGGAAATGGCACAGGCTTAATACACTATGAGAATGGCTGTTGGGGGCGCTTGGGTGGCTTAGCTGGCTAAACGTCCAACTCTCTTGGTTTCAGCTCAGATCATGATCTCACACTTCGTGAGCTGGAGCCCCACATCAGGATCCTTGCTGACAGTGCAGAGCCTGCTTGGGATTCTCTCTCTGCCCTCTCTCTCTCAAAATAAATAAATAAAATTAAAAAAAAAAAGTTTGCTGAATTTTTATAATTACCTTAGGCACAGTAATATTCCGAGTTCTATACCACTTCTATAGCTAACCAATTAGTTAGAAAGCAGAGACTTAAATGGTGCACATACATCTGCAGCTCTGGAGAGCAACAAAATAAACATAATACATGCCTGGCTTTTAACTCATTGTTACCAAAATACCAGGTCATAAAGCCATCGAAAGAAACACTTCCAATTTTACTGCAGGCTATGGACTGAATTATGTGTCCCCCTCCCCAAATTCCTGTGTTGAAGCCTGAACTACTGTGCCTATATTTGGAATAAGGAAGCAATTAAGGCTAAATGAGGTCATAACAGTGGAGCCCTGATCCTTTAGGATTAGTGTCATGAGAAAAGATACCAGGGGGCTCAACCTTCCTCCCTCTCTCTTTCTATCTCCCTCTTCCACCTATCTATCCCCCACCAACACACTCAGAGGAAAGGCCATGTGAGCACCCAGCAAGCCCATAGCTGTCTACAAGCCAGAAAAAGAGCTCTCATCAGAAACCAAATCAGAGGCTACATTAATCTTGGACTCCCCAGGCTCGAGAACAGTGAGAAATAAATTTCTGTTGTTTAAACCAACCAGAGTCTGCGGTATTTTGTTACGGCAGCCCAAGCAGACTAAGGCACTGTGTTTTATGAAAGTACATCCATCTACCATTGCATTTTATTCTCTAAAGGTAAATTAATTAGGTGCCATTTTAATATTGAAGAAACGCTCAAATGGGCAAGTCATTTGTCTAAAATTAGAGAGTAAATAGGATAGACCCAGGTCTCCCAGCTACGAATTCATTCCAGAGCTAGAGAGTTAGGGGGATGGGCATGGCACAACCTGCCATGCAAACAGGTGGTTCCAACCCGGCGAAGTCTCACTACCTGACAACCATAACCTGCACAGAAGGTCTTGCTTTCAAACAAGGTATAAGGAAATGCTATGCTGAAAAGATTCCTAAGTGCTAAATTTAAGCAATGAAATTATAAAACCATTTCAGCTATACTGTTTTAGAAATGTCCCAATGTTCTAATACTATTTTTAAAATAAGACTTAATTTATACTTTTTTCAGTTCTACTTAGACGTTAGAGTATGTGTAGTGAACTGTCCTTACTTCTAATTCATCTCTCATTATTGAATAGAGGGTTGGCACAAATTAGGTCCTTTTTTCACATTTATTTTTCTTGGTCCTCATAATTACCTGCAAATTGAATGTTATGTCCATTCTACGTATGAGGCAACTAAGGGCTCAGGAGTCACTTGTCTACAGCCCCACAGCCAGTGAGCCCAAGAACTAGGACTCAAACCCTGGTCAATCTGAGTCCTTCCATGTATCCACCCTCCTTATTTGGCACCCTGTAACCTTTAGAACAATTCAGGGCACACCATCTGCCTCTCTGCTTCACATCTTGCTCCTTCTTGTACATGGCCCGGCACAGCACTCACAAGGCACTCCTAAACAGTTCCCAAACAACGTCGGTGTGCTGTTTGAGACCTCCTTGACCCCTCTTCCTGAACGTCTCTATCACTAGGCCCTGATGAGACTCACCCTGGGCTAACTTCTATTCACCCTTCAAGATTTGTGTCCCTTTCTCAAAACTATCTGAGATATAGGCCGTCCAACAGGGCACCATCCCTCTTCTTCACTTCTCCCGCTAGCTGGTCTTTGCCACTAAACTTCAAGTCCCCGGAGGGCAAGACCTGTGTCTTTTCTTTATGCCTCCGCAGCTGACCACAGAACCTGGAACACAGCATGCAGAGATAAATGCATTTTTGCAAGGACAGTCTTCCTTAAATCTAAATTTCTCTAAATGTATCTAAATCTAATCTAATCTAGCCTTGTTTTTATCTAAACTGCTTTTTTATTATCTGACAAGACTGTATGACCTTAGGCAATTCATTTAGCCTTCTGAATTTCAATTTCCATAAATATGAAATAGGAAGAATACTAATTGTGCTACTTCTAAGATATGCCAACAATCAAAGAAAACAATATGAATATGCTTTGAAAAATGTCAAACATTACAAATGCATATGCAACTAGTGAGGATAAGTAAACTTTCAGAGTTAACCACCTATTTGTCTAATACTTCAGAAAAACCTATTAACATTATGAAAGGCAGTCTTTTGTTAACTAAAGAAGTTGGGGGAAATGGTTCCACATTATAAGCATACTTTTAACTATAACTAATGGGCAGAATCACATGTAATATCTTTTTCTAAACTGCTGCAAAGAGCTCTGGAAATGATATTTCAGCATCCAAAGAAATAAATTTTAGAAGTATTATATGAGAAAAAGAAAATCTGAAGAGTTTTTGCATTAAAATAATTTTCCCTTTTCATAAAAGGACACTTTATCTATTCAGAAGTTAAAAGTATGAACACTGATCAAAAGGCACACTTAATAGCAGACAGAATAAATAAAATTGAATTCCTTAGTTATTCTTTTCAAGAATTCCCAAAGCCTCAAAGGTTATGAGTATTAAAAAGCACTTTTTGTACTAAATCAAATGTCAGAACATTTACTTAGCTTTTTTAGTTCCACATTTCATGCAGCACTTATTCAAAACCTTTTAAATGACAGGACTATAAATTATAACAGTCTTCTAAAATAAATCCAATCTCTTTACTAGGAACTAGAAATAACTGCTATTAAAAAAAATAACAGATTGTTCCTCCTTAAAACTTAAGTTCAGTATACCTTGGGCCCCACTGGGGAAATTGCTACCTATTTGATTTACATCATTTCAATATGAATGTATTTGGCTTGGACATTAAATGCAATTTTTTATCCCTAAAATAAGCAAGGTTCATTTTTCTTCTAAAAAAAAAGAAAAGAAAAGAAAAGAAAAGAAAAGAAAAGAAAAGAAAAGAAAAGAAAAACAAGAAAAAGCAAGGTGCCAGAAAAATGACCATTGCTCCAAACTTGCTCCAACTTTTCATAACAGACCTAGATTCCCTGAAATTCATAACACAGCTGGTAGGAATGTTTCAATCTCTTCTGTTTTTAAATGGGTAATAAATTCATCTGGTTTAAAATTCAAATGCATTCAAAAGGAAGTAAAGAGTTTACCTTTACTCCTTCCTCGCTGGACCAACCAACACTTAATTCCTTTATATCCTTCCAGAAGAATTTTACATACATACAAGAAAATAACTATCCCATTTATATCCCTTTCCACCCAAATGCTAATATAAAACCAAAACAATCTGTACCTTTCCTAACAACATTATCTTGGAGACTTTTATTCTAGTGGCTCTCAAACGTTTTGGTCTCAGAAACACTTGACACTCCTAAAAATTATTAAAGCTTCCAAAAAGCTTGTATCATATGGATTGTATCTATCAATAATTACCATACTAGAAACTAAACCTTGGTTTTAAAAATATGTATTCATATTTATTCCAAAATGACAATAATAAAGTTATTTCATTTTAACACTTTATTATAGTATATACTTTAGATTACAAACTAGTTGTATGTAAATAACTATTTTCCCAAAAAAGGTAAGAAAAATGACATTGTTTTTACATTTTTGCAAGCCTCTTTAGCACCTGGCTTAACAGAATCTAGCTTAACTGCTAGATTCTCATACCTGCTGTGGTATGGAATCAGTCATGGTATGTTGTTTTAGTTGAAGTAAATGAAGAAAATCTAGCCTCACACAGATATGTAGGCAGATAAGGAAGACATTTTTAATATCCTTTTCAGGTAATTGTGGATATTTTTCTTTGAAACTTGACAAGTGGTAGTTTCTCAAAGGTTAGTTGCAACAGGAAAGCTGAAACTATCATGAATTCTTTGTACTCTATTACATTAAAACCCACTGGTCTATCTTCTACTATGAATGGATCTTTTACCACATACATTTTATATCATCATAAATTGGTCATTTATAAAATACTGACTGAGTTATGCAGATCTTCCACACGTTGACACGTTTCACTATACATGAAAAAGAAAAAATTACATTTGTTACTATCACCACCTATCTCATCAGAAGAGTCTTTTTAAAAGTCCTAGAAAGCTATCAAGGTCATGGTGGTAGACCATGCGGGTCTTCCAAAATTCTAATTTTTACTTCAAAGCTCGAATTTTATCATTGCCAACAAATACTGTCAGTTGCTTTCCTTGAAGTGACACACTTGATTTGAGAAAATGTCGAATATACCAAAGTCTAAACAACCACAGTTTGTTGTCATTCTTTCAAATAAAAATAGTGTCTCCAGGAAAACAAAACCCAGCTAGTTTAGCTCAAAATTTATACAACCACACACAAGTGCTTTTTCTTAAAACAATCACTGTACTTTGGTATGTAGTTTCCCATTTCTTCACACAGGATTTTTTTAAGTTTATTTTTTTTGTTTTTAGTAATCTCTACACCCAACATAGGGCTTGAACTCCCAACCCCAAGATCAAGAGTCACATGTTCTTCCAACCGAACCAGCCAGGTGCCCCGCACAGAGTATTTTTTTTTTTAAATTTTTTAATGTTTATTTATTTTTGAAAGAGAGAGGGCAAGCACAAGCACAGGAGGGGCACAGACAGAGGGAGACACAGAATCTGAAGCAGGCTCCAGCTGTCAGCACAGAGCCTGACGTGTGGCTCAAACCCACGAACTACGAGGTCATGACCTCAGCCGGAAGTCGGACGCTTCACCGACTGAGCCACCCAGGCGCCCCCAGGATATTTTTTAAAGTACCCAAAGTTACCATAAAGTTAATAATTTTCACTGCTTCATCTAGGATATTCTTAAGTGAAATGCTTTCGTTTTCTACTGCAGTATGTGAAAGTGAAGATTTGTGCGAAGGCACCAACAGTTTGCACCACTGCTTGTGCACCACCAGAACAAGTATCAACACAGAAAAGGGCAAAAAACATCTTAGTAGTACTAGAGACAGTTTCAATTTTGCAGACCCCCTGAAAGGATTTCAGGGAAACTAGTAAGTTCCAAACCACACTTTAAGAAACCTGTTCTAAGTACAATATCTGAATGTACTAGTTAATCTCCATATTGACAGCTTGTTTTCAATCTTTTGTTACCGCAATGTTGCAATTAATAACTTCAAATAGATGTTATTTTATAGACAGCACTTTTTAAAAAATTTTTAAGTTAAAAAAAAAGAACTAGATGATAGTCTTATGGATTATGGTATAGGAACCAAAAGAACTTTGGCAGCACCTAGTTTTGAAGACCCAACCTGCTAAGAATCACTAACATTTTATATATATACACACATGTATGTATATATACATATATACATACACATACACATAATATTATATTATACATATAGTATATGTATTATATTATTATTATACATATAGTATATTGTATTATATTATACATATAGTATATATGTGTATAATATTATATTACACATATATAATAATATATATTATTTATATATAACATATATAAATATATAAATAATATATATAAATTATATATATATATGATTAAGAATATTCCTTAGCGCAAGGAGGGAAGAGCTGGATTTGACATACCATACCAAGCCTTCATAGAAGGGAAGGAAAACAAAAGTTTATCTTTAGTTTTGAAAGCTAGATAAAAAAGTGTGGTCAGTTATTCTAAAGGGATGTATATTAATTTTACAGCAACATGATTTATTTCAAGAATTTTACTAGACAATAGACTTAAAAATACTTACGATCGAGGTCAGTACTGCCAACAGGACTTTCTGCGATGATGGAAAAGTCCTATACCTGCACTAGCCATGTAGGGCTACTGAGCACTTGAAATGTATTTAATGAAACTAAGGAACTGAGTTTTTATTCCATTTTCATTTGAAGAGATGCACATGGCTAGTGGCTATCAAAATGGACACAAATGTAAGATACAAACAAGTTCCACAATTTCCTATTTATATCCCTCCTCTTCTGCCTCTGCCCCCAACCCCATCCCACCAAAATGAAACATGAAAAAAGTTTTTAGAATATGTGCTTTGGGACACCTGGGTGTTGCAGTCAGTTAGCCAACCAACTCAGGATTTCAGCTCAGGTCATGTCTCACAGTTCATGAGTTCAAGCCCCACATCAAGCTCTGTGCTAATAGTGCAGAGCCTGCTTGGGATTCTCTCTCTTTCCCCTTCTCTCTCAAAATAAATAAAAAAATTAACCTAAAAAAAAAAGAATATGTGCTTTTATGTTCATAATAACATTGTCTTCAAATAAAGAAATGACTTTTGCATGTTAAAATGAAATAGGGAAGAAGAAAGGATGGGAGAGAAGAGTCTAAAACACATAAGGCTACTAACATGTATCTTTACAGAAGTAACACATGTTTACTAAAATTTTAAAAGATTAAAAACGCAATTATAGAAATACCACCACTACCAACATTGGTAGATAACTACCGTTAACATTTCCATCTGTTCTTGTATGTGTGTGCATGTTTTAACAAACATGGAATTACATTATTTTGTAATCTGCTTTTATCACTCAGCTATACAGCAACATCTCCTAGGTCAAATACATTTCTACCACATAATGACCATCTGGACACACCATTGTCTATTTTACCTGTCCCTCTTCATGAGACACTTAAACTATGCTTTACTGTTTATATTATCCGGTCTGCATGGATACTTCTCTAACCCAGACTAGAACTTCAGTGGTGCAAATGTGTTCAGTGGCTTCAGCCATAACACAGTCTTCTATTTAAACAAGATGACACCACTCCTTGCTTAAGAGAGACCAGGTTCAGCAACAGTGGTGCACTTCTCCAGGCCAGCGAGTCTCAAAGAATGTTGTTCTCCACATCACCCGAAGGGTTTGTTAATGATGCAGGTTCCTGAGCCACACTCCAAAGTCCTAACTCTGAAACTTTCCAGAAGTGTATAGATATATATTTTTAAAATATTTATTTATTTTGAGAGAGAGAGACAGACAGACAAAGCATGAGCGCGGAAGGGGCAGAGAGAGAGGGAGACACAGGACTCAAAGCAAGCTCCAGGCTCTGCACTGTGAGCACAGAGCCTGACGTGGGGCTCGAACTGTGAGATCATGACCTGAGCTGAAGTCGGACCCTTAACCAACTGAGCCACCCAGGTGCCCCTCCAGAAGTGTATATTTTTACTGAGAATTTCAGGGGATTCTTTAAACAGCTGGTCAGCGGCCACTAAATATTTAGAAAAGTCAAGCATAGACCACTGTGAAGGAAAAGCAGTTTTATGGGAAGGAAGCCCAGAGGATTCAAGAGAGGGTTGAGCAGTAATCACCCATGCAACACAAGGCATTTACTGCATGACAACAGGAACAATTTAGCTGCAAACTATACTCAAATTAGTAAAAAATGATACACTAACATTTTAACATTAGTGATAAACTCTACCTAAATTTTTATTTTAAATGTAACAGCTTCTTGACTGTTGTCAAATCACTGTTGTGATTATAAAGTTATTAAAATGTGGGGCGCCTGGGTGGCGCAGTCGGTTAAGCGTCCGACTTCAGCCAGGTCACGATCTCGCGGTCCGTGAGTTCGAGCCCCGCGTCAGGCTCTGGGCTGATGGCTCAGAGCCTGGAGCCTGTTTCTGATTCTGTGTCTCCCTCTCTCTCTGCCCCTCCCCCGTTCATGCTCTGTCTCTCTCTGTCCCAAAAATAAATAAACGTTGAAAAAAAAAATAAATAAAAATAAAAAAAAAAATAAAGTTATTAAAATGTAATGGAAGTTCCACATCCACTCAGAATGCAGAAAGCTGCTAGAAAACATCAGTCCCACCCTCATGATAACAAAAAAACTAGTTAAAATACATAATCAGTTTTCCAAACTCATCAGGGATCTGAGGTCTCTGTATTTTACAGCTGCACTGTCCAGCTAGGTGAAATGAATTCTAAAGAGTGACCAGCTCCGTAGTGCCTGCCTGGCTCAATTGGTAGAGCAAATGACTCTTGGTCTTGGGGTCGTGAGTTTGAGCCCCACGTTGAAGGTAGAGATTACTTAAAAAAAAAAATCAGGTATGTATATTTTTTAAAGTTTATTTATTTTGAGAGAGGGCAAGCATGTAGGTCGCACGCAGGGGAGGGACAGAAACCGAGGAGAGAAAGAGAATCCCAAGCAGTTTTCACGGTCAGCATGGAGCCTGACACAGGCTCGAACCCATGAATGGTGAGATCATGACCTGAGCCAAAATCAAGAGCCAGATGCTTAAGTGACAGAGCCACCAGGTGCCTCCCAAAAATAAAATCTTTTAAAAATAATAAAAATAAAAAGTGACCAGCTCGTCTAAGGAAAGAATGGACACACGTACAGTTTCTCCATCAGTGATGGCAGCCACAAAGGCTGGTAAGAAAACAACAGAAACGGTAACAAATCATTAAAGGCCACGTATAACTAACAGTTCAGAATCCCTGTGAGCCCCAACACAAGGATAGTCCACACCTATTCTCCAGTTCCTTTTTTTTTAAGTTCATTTATTTATTTATTTATTTATTTATTTATTTATTTATTTATTTTTCAACGTTTTTTATTTATTTTTAGGACAGAGAGAGACAGGGCATGAACGGGGGAGGGGCAGAGAGAGAGGGAGACACAGAATCGAAACGGGCTCCAGGCTCTGAGCCATCAGCCCAGAGCCTGACGTGGGGCTCGAACTCACGGACCGCGAGATCGTGACCTGGCTGAAGTCGGACGCTTAACCGACTGCGCCACCCAGGCGCCCCTCATTTATTTATTTTGACAGAGAGTGAGTCGGGGAGGGGCAGACAGAGAGGGAGAAAAAGAGAATCCCAAGTAGGCTCTGGGCTGAAGCCCAGAGCCAAATTCGAGGCTCAATACCAGGAACCGTGAAATCATGACCTGCGCTGAAATCAAGAGTCGAATCCTCATCCAAATGAACCACCCAAGCACCCCATTCCAGTTCCTTTATGTAAGTTTCCACTGAGTCTTTGAGAGTAAACTGAATTAAAAGTCCAGCCTCTGTGACCCTGATTCCTATAGCTTACCCACATTAACAGTGACTAAGCTAGGTGACATGGCAGTTACAAAAGGTTCAAGGATTACTTAACACAGGAAAATATCTAAAGAAGTCCGATGGACTAGGATGACTTCTCACTTTCTACACACCTCACCTCTTCTAATACTTAACAAAAATTACCACTTATCCCTATTTGCTTATTTTTTAAAGAAAACTTTTTCCCTTATCTTTTCCAATTTAAATACATGACTCTGTCTCAAAACAAAAAGTTTATTTTAAAAAGAATATAACTGGGGACTCTTGACTTTCGCTCAGTTCATGACCTTACAGTTTGTGAGATCAAGCCCCACATTAGCCTGCTTGGGATTCTCTCTCTGCCCCTCCCTCATTCTCTCTCTTTCAAAATAAATAAATGAATATTTAAAAAATAAATAAAAAGAATACAACTCATATTTGTACTCTGTATACACTGTGATCATAAATAACTACAAACACCTATTCATTACTGGAGTGATTTGACTCTCTTGCTAATCACAAATTCCATCTTCAGGATGCTGTTTTAAGTAACAAGTAGATGGTTCTAGTAATCTCAGCTGTAAAGCAAACACATGCTTTTTATCAACAAGTATTTTATTGGATCTCTCTCTGAGTCTGACACTATGTTAAGCCCCATGAGGGCATATAAAAAGAAAACACAGTCCTTATCTTGAAAAACTGACAGTGAACTTATTAGAATTATGGTCTGCAGAGGGTTGAAGTATCTCACTAGCAAATTCAGTGAGACAAGAACAACTTTGCTATAACAAGTGCTTTAAGTTTCAGTTTGGATAAAAAAATAGATCTCAAAATAACTTTTTCAAAACAAATTCAGTGAAATACACATACGAAGAACTGCCTACCAGTTGGCAATGATAATTATTTTACTTGAAATCTATGTAGAGACAATAGGCAATTTTCTTATTATCTAAAATCATCCTGGGGCTCCTGGGTGGCTCAGTCGATTAAGCATCCAACTTCAGCTCAGGTCATGATCTCGTGGTTGGTGAGTTCGAGCCTCATGTTGGGCTCTGTGCTGACAGCTCAGAGCTTGGAGCCTGCTTCGGATTCTGTGTCTCCCTCTTTCTCCCTCCCCCGCTTGCACTCTGTCTCTCTAAAAAATAAATAAACATTAAAAGAAAGTTTAAAAAATATCATACTCAGTAAGGATTAAATAGCATATTCGGGGGATGAAAGTTTTTTTCAAAACACACTCTGTAGTTAAACAGAGTACAGAAATTCTAGCCTCTAAAAAATACGTAAAATTTCAAATTGGCCACCAAGACAACCAGTTGAGTTATGCTGCCACCCACTGGACAAAACACAAACAGCAAAGCAACCCTTGCTCTGACTTCAAACACCAAGACAATTTGGCTCAGTTTGTTGGCGGTTTGGCAGTAAAGCTTTTATTTGTAATCTGGTGTCTCTGAAGAGCGACACAAAGTTAAGTAATGTTGACTAATTATGGTTTAGTTTCTATTAATTTCCATTATTACAAATAGGTCTAGAGTTAAATTATATTGACCTCAACCAAGATATATTCAGCTCACGAGACATTAAAACTACTCCAATCTTAGTAAAATAAATGGTTTAAACACAATTACTTGACAAATACTCATCTAACCGTTCCAAATTCAGCCCTACTGGGGAATAAAAACTGCAACATCTTTCTTCCCCATGTCTGTTTCTGTGGCCTCTCCTCCTCAGAACCCTGAACTCAGGTTAGTATTACCGTTACCATTCCTAACACGTCAATGTTATTGTCCTGGCCTGAGAACCAAGTCTGTTTAAACACAGTATTCACGTACACGATGTACAGCGCAAGCTCCAGATCACTGACCAACTGCTGGAAGGAACACACTTGTGAACAGGTTACTGGCTATAAAGCTAATAGATCAAAACATCAATAGTTGTTGTGAAAGTGAAAATATACTCTCAAAAGAATAAAGTGCATTAATGTATACAATAAATTTATCAACATTACATGGGGAAAAATGCCTCATGATTGCTCTAATGGATTCTGGATTCAGATGTACACAAAAATAATCAAAGTATGGAAGTGTCATTTAAGACAGTTTTAAGAGTATAGAATGTTCTATCCATTAAATTCAATTATCCAAATGTTGGGGCAAATAGGATATTCTAAATACTGTCAACTCAAATACTTATCTCAGTGACTTAAAATAACAAAGTCTGGATAAATAAAATGTACTACAGGGGTGCCTGGGTGGCTCAGTCGGTTTGAGCGTTTGACTCTGGATTTTGGCTCAGGTCGTGATCTCATGGTTTGTGGGTTTGATCCCCAAGTTGGGCTCTATGCTGATAGTGTGGAGTCAGCTTGGGATTCTCTCCCTCTCTCTCTGCCCACCCCCCACTTGTGCACACTCTGTCTCTCTCTCAAAATAAATAAATAAGCTTAAAAAAAAATAAAAATAAAATGTACTATAACCATACAATGCAATGTTATTCAGCCATAAAAAGAAATGAAGTATTAATCATGATATAAACAGGAATGAACCTTAAAGCAGATTAGTGGTTGCCAGTGGCTGAGAGAAGGGGAGGGTGGGAAAGTACTGCCGGTGACTAGTGGTTTTCTTGCTAGGGTACCTACAATGTTCTTTAAATTAGCAGTGATGTGGGGCGCCTGGGTGGCTCAGTCGGTTGAGCGACCGGCTTCGGCTCAGGTCATGATCTCACAGTTTGTGAGTTCGACCCCTGCGTCCGGCTCTGTGCTGCCAGCTCAGAGCCTGCAGCCCGCTTCGAATTCTGTGTCTCCCTCTCTCTCTGCCCCTCCCCCACTCATGCTCTGTCTCTGTCTCAGAAACAAATAAACATAAACAAACAAACAAATAAATAAATTAGCAGTGATGGTTGCACCACTTCATGACTACACTAAAACCAAGTTTGTACACTTTTTCAATGAGTTCAAACTGGGAAAAAAATACATAGCAAAGCTTTCTTCCTCAGGCTACAGGCCCATCTTGAAAGTCTGTTCCATGTCATACTTACCCAGGGACCCGGGATAAGAAAGCCTCTGCCATCTGAAACACTTAGCAGGCAAAGGGAAATTCAGAAAATCGGACAGCTGATCTTAAGGGCTTCAGATCTTTGGGTACACACTTCACCATACACACTTCACTTTCTTTCACAATTCACAGGCCAAAGCAAGTCACTTAGCTAAGTCTAACTTTAACTTCTATGAGATAGAGACATATACGCCTACCATGCATCCCATAAGTAAGAGAAATGCAAACATTCGATTAATGGCATTATGACTAGAATATTTTTTTTTTAATTTTTTTTTTCAACGTTTATTTATTTTTGGGACAGAGAGAGACAGAGCATGAACGGGGGAGGGGCAGAGAGAAAGGGAGACACAGAATCGGAAACAGGCTCCAGGCTCTGAGCCATCAGCCCAGAGCCTGACGCGGGGCTCGAACTCACGGACCGCGAGATCGTGACCTGGCTGAAGCCGGACGCTTAACCGACTGCGCCACCCAGGCGCCCCATGACTAGAATATTTATCTAATAAGTACTTAACTGAGCTCAAGACTACAACAGGCCAAAAGAAACCAACGCTAGTACGTCAGGATTCTTGCCCTCAAGGAGCTCACAGGCTGCACAGATGGCATCCTCCTGGGTAACTAAATAGACGTCAAAGTGCTCAACTAAGGACGACAGTAGCAATACAAATAAAATGCTACAGAAGCAAAGAAGAGAAAGTGATTAATTAAGCCTCTTGGGAACAATGGAGTTAAAATTAAAAGCTCAGCAAACCCTAACAGACAAGTAGAACGCCCATTTCCAAAAAGGGGGGAGATGATCCTCAAACAACACGGGTTTGAATTGCATGGGTCCACTTATTCACGGATTTTTTCCATACGGTACAGTACTGTAAATATATTTTCTCTTATGATTTTCTTGACATTTTTTCTCTAGCTCACTTTATTGTAAGAATACAATATATAACACATATAATATACAAAATATGTGTTAATCAACTGCTTATGTTATCAGTAAGACTTCCAGTCAACAATAGGCTACTAGTGGTTAGTTTGGGGGAAGTGAAAAGTTACATTCAGATTTTCAACTGCATGGGGCACCAGCCCCCCCCCCCCCCCATTGTTCAAGGGTCATTGTTCATAGTGGCAAAAGAAACCAAATGAGAAAACACATAAGGATGAAAACACACAGCCCATTTAAATTTTAACAGCAAAATAATGTTACACTATCTTGCTGAGTTCACAGTGTGAAGAGCCTTGAAATCCTAATTGTTAAGGAGTATGGTCTTTGCTCTTTAGGTAAATAGAGAGTCAAAAGGTTAAGAAAATAGCTGATAAGTCTGAAAAATAAACAAAACGGACTAAGGCAAGCTGCATGGCCAAGATACAAATTAGAAATCTTTTTCTATTTTTCAGCCAAGTCCCAATGAGGACCTAAACTAGGGACATGGCATGGGATCAATCTGAGACACTTTACACGGGGGAAAATTAGCAAGACTTGGGACTCATTTCCTACCTCTATCCTATTACTCATCACATTCTCATATATTAAAATGATCATTACACCTTTCCCCTAAACAGTACTAAAGAATATCCCTGCAGCCTTAGCATCTAGCACATTTGCTCACACATGGACACTCAATGTTTGCAGACCTGAATGTTCTCAAACCATTATCTTCCTTCCCTATCTCTCAAGTCCCCTTTAGCAACTGCCAACATCTCTATGGAAACCATATCGATCTCTCAATCCACTCACCCTGCCTCTCTTCCAACTGGTCATGGTTTTAGCTATTCTGTTTCTCTGATCCCTGCAACACATTCCAGATGCTGCTTTCTCCCTTCTCCTTACCAACAAGTCCACAATTTCTTGTCCAAGATTCCTGGGGCTAGAGGTGTGCCATTAATTCAGAACTTTTCAGATTCAGAAGGTATCATGGTATCTACACAATATATTATGTGTAGAGATTGGGAATATGCAGTAGAGATTGGGAATATCAACACACTGATCTTTCGGGAGAAATTCGTAACACACGGATATCTCTGAGAAAAAAAATATGTAAATGTTCCCACCAAGTTCCTCACGAGTTTAAATCAAGTTTTACTACATGAGTTTTGACACCAAACTTACAAAAAGAAAAATACACTTTCAAAGCTTTTTTTTGGATTTTAGAATTTCAGATAAGGAACTGTGGACCTGTAGTTCACCTGGTCTACTGCAACCAATTTATATTTATATAATCTTTGGTATTCTACACTGATCTAAGATGCAACTCCGGTACGTAAGGACTTCTACAGTTTGGTTCCAACCTGCCTTTTTTCAGCCTGATCTCCTCCCAGTTTCGCTCAAACACCACATCTATCTTCACAGGACCTCTCTTTGCTACCCAAACCTCCCCAGAAACTGCCTTTGCTTATGAAGCTTTCTTAGCCCAAAAATGCTCCCTCCCCAAACATCTACCCATTCTTCATGACGTATCATTTTTAATGCTGCCTCCTCTCTACTCCTCCATTTGGCTGTGACTATCACACCGTTAGTCTGTCATGGCACTTTTCTTACTCTGTTTTGTACCGCAGTTTCCTGAATACTTCTGATCATTTCAACGGTCTACTAGCAAAGATTGTGACTTAATTCTTTCTCTGGGTTTCATCTGTATTCTTTTTCTAATTTCTTGAGATAAATGCTGCTAACATCACTGATGTGTTAACTTCTCACTATGATTATGGATTTGTCTGTTTATCCTTTTAGGGGTTATGTTATTGGGTGCATACACATTTTAGAAATGTTACATACCTTCCTGGAACTGGAACTTTTTATTATAAAAAGTTCTCTTTAAGGGCAACTGGATGGCTCAGTCAGTCGGTTAAGTGTCCGACTCTTGATTTCAGCTCAGGTCACGATTGCACGGTTCGTGGGTTCAAGCCCTGCATCGGGCTCTATGCTGGTAGCACAGAGCCTGCTTGGGATTCTCTCTCCCTCTTTCTATCCCTCCCCAACTTGCACGCGTGCACTCTCTCTCTCAAAAATAAATAAACCTAAAACAAGTTCTCTTTATATACAATAATACCTCTTTCTCTGAGTCTACTTTTTATGATATCAATGTAGCTATATCATCTTTCTTTCAGGCTTATGTTTGTATGGTATACCTTTTTCCATCATGTATTTTCAATCCTTCTGTCTAAAATTATGCTAAATATGCTGCCTCATATTAGCAGCATTTCATAAGGTTGCAGAATTGCATTCAGTTTGATAATCTGCTTACTTTTTTAAATACAGTAGTCTTAACATTTCACATAATAATTGATACACAGAAGTTTATTTTTAAATGATTTTTTTAATTAAAAAAATTTTTTTTAAGTTCATTTATTTTGAGGGGGAGCGCAAATAGGGCAGGGGCAGAGAGAGGGAGAGAGAAAATCCAAAGCAGGCTCCACCCTGGCAGCACAGGGCCCAACATCGGGCTCAAACTCCCAAACGGTGAGGTCATAACCTGAGCCAAAACCAAGAATCGGATGCTTAACCGACTGAGCCTCCCAGGTGGCCCTTGCTTGATATGCTGAAGTTTAAATTTATTACCTTACTATTTGTTTTCTATGTGTTCCATCTGTTCTCTGTCCTTTTTTTTTTAATCCTTTCTTGATTTCCTTGATTATTTTTAAGTTATTCCATTCTCTTCCTCTATTACCCGTTAATTATACTTTCTTTTACCATTCTTTTAGTGGTTACCCTAAAATTACAGACTGCATCCTTGTTATCAGTCTAACTTAGTATTTTACCTCTTTCTACACAATGCAAGGGCCTTAGAACATTTTACACCCAGGTACTCCCCTCCACCTTACATGTAATTGTCATGTGTTTTGATTACGTAGATTTTTACACTCTATAAGACATTATCATTATTATTATTCTACACTCACATATTTATCTTCTGTTGTTCTTCATTTCTACCTGATTCTCCAAGTTTTCATCTAGGAACATATTCTTTCTATCTGAACAACACTCTTCATTACTTCTTTAAGGTGAGAGACTACTGATGATGGATTCTCTCAATTCTTGTCCAGAAATGGATTTTACCATTTCTTTTACTTTTATGCTCACCTCCTAACATGACTAGTTATTTCTGATGGAGTGCCAGATACTGTTTATGAAAAATCAGAGAACCATCTGATGCCTCAGATAACGTTATCTTTCTCAGAGACAATTTACTTTTGCTTCTGGTAAGCAACTAGAGGCACTAGCAAATCCACACCACCTTAATGCAGTCAGGAATCAGGCTCCAGTTACAACAGTCGGTAACTTACTATTTTTGCTACTGTTGGGATGTGATCCTTCACATCTGATGGACTCTAATCTCCCAATTTTTATCACCCTACCCCCACAAGCCCATCAAAACTCTATTAAATTCTCAGCCAATTAGCTTTCTTTTCCAAAATAAACAGGGGCCCCTAGTGGAGAAATGGCTCAAGTGCTAGACTCCCCTCTCTGGGTTTCCTTCTCTCCGATTGTAATCCTATAATTCCTTACACTTTTTATTAGCAACCTTGTCCATTTTTTACATTGTAATCAGTAAAGCGTTGGTCCAAATTATCTAGCCTTATCAATCATTTATGTGCTGTTATACCTAACAGACTACCTTATATACTTGGATGGAAGGCACTGGCTACATCAGGTTTCCCACTAGGAACCCCCATAACCAATCAACCAGCTCAGTTTTTTATACTAACCAAAAAATTGACTGTGACTGAGAAAGGCAATAGGGAGTCTAAGGTTTCTGAACAAGAAAGTGTGCCCATCATATTAGTGTTTTCAGAAGATTACTTAACCAAAGAGTATAGAAAAACCAATTGGGAGAATACTGCAGACATGAGCCAATACTGACATGGAGAAGAACAACAGCAATTAGACTGAAACATGACAGAAGCAAGGGAAATGATAGTGTTCTATCAACCTTGACAATCACCTGGAAACAAGGGGTGAAGGAGAAAAAAGGAGTCAAAGATGAACATGAAATCTCAAGTCTGAGAGTGAAAATTATTTGGGTGAAGAGGAATTTAGATTTAGACACGAATATGAGGTATCCACAAGAAGAAATCCCAGTTGAAATGGTCAACAGACATTTGGAGAACCTGGTCTGAGCCCTCACCAAAAGTATGGGGACTGCTAAGAGTTTCAACAGAATTTTCCACAACTAACCAGAATATCGTTCACTAAACTAATAAACCTGTTACCTATTTCCATTCACTGGTATATTAAAAAATCAGAACTAGAAATTCACATTTGAGGCTTTGGAGATACAGAAAAAGGAAAATGTATTAATAGAGAATTTATTTAAAGAAGAGAGGAGTTAAATGCAAGGGAGCAGAATGGCTTTAAAACAACCTGAGGCAGAGGGAGTGGGCAGGGGGATGGGCTAAATGGATGATGGGTATTAAGGAGGTCATTTGTTGTGATGATCACTGAGTGTTACATGTAAGTGATGAATCACTAAATTCTACTCATGAAACTAGTATTACACTATATATTAACTAACTGGAATATAAATAAAAACTTGGAAGAAAAAAAAAACCTAACGCAAAACACTATCACAGCTCAAACAATCTAGTAGTAGGTAAAAAAGTATAGATATACATGCTGTGTAGTATAATGTAAGCAGAATACTGAGTAGGGTTAGCTATTTAAGTGATTTGTGAAACTTAATAAACTAAATAACAAAAAAGCCTTTTAAAGTTACTTAAGTGGTAGAAAAGTCATTGTTTCCAAAATAAAAGAACTAGGATTTCCTTTTTTTAAGAGTGAGTGTGAGCAGGGGAGAGGGTCCAAGGAGGAGAGAATCTTAAGCAGGTTCCACACTCCGCATGGAGCCAGACACAGAGCTCAATCTGATGACCCTGGGATCATGACTTGAGCCAAAATCAAGAGTCGATGCTCAACCAACTGAGCCACCCAGGTGCCCCGATTTTTTTTTTAAGAGTCAACACATTAGAGTATACAGTTACGGAGAAACATTTAGGTTTAACTAATTAAAATCTTTTGAAATCTCTGAAAACAGTAGTCTCTAGTTTTTAAGTCAATAACTGCGCAATATGGAAAATTATTTCATATACCCTTCAGTCTCCCCAACAGGATATGACTTATGATGGAGATAAATAAGTCACTCTGACACATAAACCATACAAACCTGCAGCTATTTTAAGATGTCCTTGAAAGATAAAGGCCCATGCCCTGAAGGTCTAACTCATGGATTTATCAACACCAGCACTACATTTCTGATTATGTGCCAAATGCAACTCATCCCACTTTTGTTTTAGCAAATTTTAACAGTATTTCATTTCTAAAATCAGAGTTGCAAACAAAACGTTCCACCCAAATTAAACTTTTCTGGCTCATGGAGCCTGGCATATAGTCTTGTTCTGTTCCACATGAAAACTTATGCCACGTATTTGTAACGATGAATAAATCAATAAACAGAATCAACTGAACACTGAATACATTTATAAAATGCCTAAACATCTAGAGATTAGTGATGGTATGTACCTAATTAGGCTACTCTTTCCATAGGATAGGTCAAATTTAGTTGCTGTGTTGGGAGTGTGCCAGACATGACGGATAAAAAGACAAACACAACAGAGTCTGTGCCCTCACAGGAGGACCTGCGAGATGGCCAAACACGGACGCAGAAACAATATAACACAACAACTGCTCTAACAGGGTTGTCATTGCCAAGGTGTTGTAAGTATCCAGAAGGAAAAATTCCAATGGTCTGTTTTGCTTTGAGGGGAGCGCAAGGAGTCCAGAACATTCCACACAGGTGGACACTAACAAGCTTGAGCCTGGGAAAACAACGAAGAAGCATTTGCCAAGCAGGAAGCAGTAGACAAAATACCTTATTACTTTGCTTAATGCAACCAGATATTTCAGTAAAGCCACTTCATTTCAATGTTGAGAAAATTTACAAGATACCAGCATGTTTAGTCAAGAGGCACACAACTACTGAGTGGCAGAGTTGAGACCAAAACGCAGGTCCCCATGTTTTTACCCACTTCACCAGGCTATTTAATAATGGTTAGACTTTAGAATCTTACAAAAGATATCATTCTGAAGTAAAATATTTTTATAGGCCATATTGCTGAACTCTTAAGTAGAACATGTACGGATTCTAAAAATCAACTACATTCCCTTGGTTTTATATACTACCTTTACATTTATCAATGTGGTTTCCAAAATACTAACATCAAAAAAGATACTACTCTTATGTTTTCGTTTTTAATAAAAATTACTTCATTACCTAAAGTGAAAATTTAGTCTTCTAATATGATGTATTAGTAAGGAAGGGTGGGGGAAAACAGGCACTCCGATCTATACGTAACTGGTTAGACTGTTCGTTGGCACGACTTTGGTGAACTGCAATACGGACGGACGTAGTAAAACACTGCAGCACTGTTAGTAACACCCAAAGATTGGAAGCAATCTAAATATTCATCAATCAAAAATCAGTTAAATAAATGAAGGTCCATCAATAAAGTAAGGTTAATGGACAATCAGACATTCATGATAAAGAATGAGGGAGCTCTAGGCACACTGACAGGGACCATTCTCCAAAACCTCAGAAACTTCGTCTCTAAACCTTAGTGACTCCAGAGTACCGACTGGTACCCCAGGCAGCACAGCCTGGGCAAGTAACAGGTTACCTTCATATTATTGATAATTGGTCAAGCAAACACACGGCAAAGATGTAACCAAGTGACCTTCCAAAACTACCAATTTGGTTGAGCTTGATAATACAATACTATTGTGCCCTCTAACTTTAAAAATATAACACTGTAACTGTAAGAATGAAAAAACGTCTTACAGTGCTTAATATGACTAAATACAAGAAAAATCTACTCAAGCAGAAGCTCCAATTTAACAAATGAATTTAGCAAATCAGAGTTCTATTGGTCAAATTAATGATCTACATGTGAAGTCAGGGCCCAAGTGTAATACACATAATAACATTTTCAACCCACATTTCATAGATATAAATAGGACAAGTAGCATATCTTGCCCTGATAATTGAACTGAAATGGTTTGCTTTTTTTTCTTTTAGAAGATTAATCAGTATTATTTCAGTAACAGCAAAACAGTGTTAATAAAATCATCCTTTTTGAGGATACTGAGTTCTTTGCTGTTCTAATAAAAGCTCTGGTACTCCTGAACCCCAAAACCACCTAATGCTTGAAGTTAAAAAAGATGATTACATTCAGATTTCTACTAGAAAAAGGTTATTCAACAAGCAGTAAATTATTTATTAGTAAATATTTGATATACATTGCATTCAATAGGCATGTAATGCCTAGTATGTATCAGATACTAGACTAGGTACTAACAACACAATAAAAACAGCTAGGATATATCAGATACTGGGATAGGTGCTAAAGACACAATAACAAAGAAAGCAGACATGTTCCTCTGCCTTCCCAGAAAATAATATTGGGGGCAGGTGGAGGGAAAGGCACAGCTAAACAAGAAGTTATAATACGCAGAATGAACTACAATAATATACTAGGTGTTGCAAAGGCACAGGTGAGGGGCCCCCAAACCCAGACTTGGGGGAACAACGTATCAGAGAATGTTTCCCAAATCAAATGATGTCCAAGCTGCAGCCAAAGTAAGATCACGCCAGCCAAAAAAATAAGAGGGCAGAGAAAAAGGAAGAATTTTCCAGGCCATCGAGTTAACACGGCAAAAGCCAAGAAGAGTACATAAACTGTTCAAGGAACTGAAGTAAGTTCAATACACAGGAGCAGAGACATAACATATCAGGCTACAGAAATAAGCAGAATCAAATAATGAAATGTTTCCTAAGTCATATGAAAAAGTTTGAACTTCCATCTAGTAGAAAAATGATAATCAGATTTATGCTTTAGAAACAGTCACTCTGAAATGAAGAATAAAGCAAGAGATGTGAAGACTAGAGGCAGAGTAACCAGCTTAGATGAGTGTTTCAGTGCCTGGGTTGGTAGTGGCTAGTGAAGAGAAGTGGACAGGAGCCAAGAGAGAAATAGGAAGCAAACAAGATCTGGTAGTAAATTGTATGTGAGAAGTAAGGGCAAGGGTAGAATCAAGAATTCGTAAGCAAGTAACTCAAAGCTATCATGCACAGATCCTGGGTTTCATCCACAACTTATAATGCTTAGGTACCAAACTTTTTTGTTAGGGGCACCTGGGTGGCTCAGTCGGTTAAGTGTCCTACTCTGGGTTTCAGTTCAGGTCATGATCTCAGTTTGAGTTCGAGCCCCATGTTGGGCTCCATGCTGATGGTGTGGAGCCTGCTTGGGAGTCTCTCTCTCCCTCTCTCTCTCTGCCCCTCCCCGGCCTGCTCTCTCTCAAAATAAATAAAACTTAAAAAAAAATTTTTTTTAATACATAAATTTGTTTGTTAAATGAGTAAATATTTCATATTTGGTGGCAAAAAGATTAAGAGAACAATTTACACTCTTAACAACAGGAAAACTATGTATTTGGCCATGATAAACAGCTCTGGCTACAATCAAAAAATAAATAAATAAAAGCTACTTAGGGCAACTGTTTGCAGTAAACAAGACCAAGATACCTCAGACCAGAAGGCAAGTGAGGAACAATATCCAAGGCCAAAGCATGCTAGAAACTGTGGATATTCCAGAATTGCTGGAGCACTTCCTAAGTGTGGTATGGATCCTGGTCATCTACTGCTGAGTGACTTTTCTATACATGTCACTTCTGCACCAGAACTAAAATATGATCTGGCCCTGGCATAAAGATAGTCCCTGACCTTCAAGCACTGGAAACTTTACTAAGGCAGGGAGGGACAGGGATCAGAGGCCAAGTGCTTCCTTCAACAGAATACTTTCTGCAACCTGCCCTACCCAAATTTTACAGCTGGGATGATGTTCATCTACAGAGGGTTTATCAACAAAATGTGACTTCACTTGTTTATATTAGCAAATATTAGAAACTAGCAGGCCATCACCAATCCTCAAAGATAATATCAAAAAAGTTACAGTTAAAAAATTAAAATATACCTACATTTATATTATAAAAGTCATCAAATACTAAGGTTAGCAGAAACAATCAAGTTTTAAATAAAAGCAACACTGACATAATAAATGGAATCTGTTAAAGTCTGAAGTATATTCAATCTAAAAAGTTCCACAATTTATATCTAACTCTCTAACAAATTACTCTAAAGGTTAGGTAATTTGGTCAATACTCATCTAGGAAATATTTATAAATTTGTACTTTAATCAAATTAACAAGCCTCCAAATATATATCATAGAGACTACTTTCAACCAGTCCAAAAATCCCAAGGAAGCAAAAATCAGTATGATCAGTTCTTTACCTGCAGCTCCTTCGAGACTCTCTCTAGGTGATTAGTTATCTTTTTAATCAGATCACTGTACATCTGTTCTGAATGCTGCTGGCAGACACATTTATACACACAACTGTGGGGGAAAACCAAAACAGAAAAACCAAGTTAACAACAAAGAACTTCATTCAACCTAAGATGAATGCATACTTTGGATATACGGACACTGGTCAAATAATCGATTCAGGCCTAAAAAACTGACCAATCACAACTTTTAAATAGAAGTTTACCTTGCCCCAATCAGTGCTCAGATGAAAGAGATACCACCACCAGCTGCAAATCTTTCAGAGTAATGCATTACACATTTTGCCAGTAGTAGATAATCTAGTATCAGGTGAAAATCTGAGAATCTGACTAGAACTACTTACAAACTAGCTTCTCACTCACTCTCTCGTTTCAATGAATATCAAAATAAGGGAGAGAGAGTGATAATTAGCACCAAGTTTCTAACTCACAAAAGGTTTGCAATGTAATCTCTTTGTGCATCACTTGTGTCGAACAACACAACTGTCGCTTCCTCCTCTGTGACAGGGCTGATCTCATGTCCTACCCCAGGTCCTCACTAATTTGCTGTTTCCATTTACCAGGACCCGGGGAACAAAATAACCAAAGACAGAATTGTGTGTCAATAAACATCAACAGATCGAGCAAGGGTCTCCCTGTGAAACAAAAAATACATTATTTTTGCACCAGATACTGGTCATTCGTGTCTTTTTCACTGACCTCCAAAGTTTCTTCATTATGTATAGTGGGGGTAGCAGGCTGAGGTGGGAGGAAGTCTAATCGAGTTGAGGTTAACTCTACCTTGATTCAAAAGCCATTCTGAAGCAGAAAGTATAAAATCAAACCTCCAACCACCAAGTGTGGAATATACAAATCACCTATAGAGCCTCACCATACATGTATTATATGCATACCTACTGCCGTAATTCAAGGTGTCATGAATCTCAACATACCCTCTCAAACCCAGGCAAATGAAATCTTGACTTACCTGTATATCTGTTCATAGGATATGGGGATATAGTCACCAGGACTCTGGGTTAAAAGCTGATCTATGGCACCATCCAATTTTGGCCAGTAAGTGCTCTTATAATCTTCAATAGTTATAACATTCATTACTAAAAGTAAAAAGTAAAATAAATATTACTACATACCACATGTAAACACAAATCAAAGCAATTTTGTGCTCGCAAATTCCTTTCACTTATTCTAATTTCTTTGACATTCAATCACCTAAATACAACTCAGTTATTATCCCATTTCAAAAACAAGGAAACAGCAACTTTGCCAGGGATTTTAAAGAAGCCATTAATTACGATTTAAAAAGGAATGACCATGAATCCATCTTTAAAAATAAAAACAAAACAAGCAAGTATCTTTGGTTTCCTTTTCCAGTTTTCGTATCTATTATCAGTGGAGCATTTTCAAACACACGTCACCCTCAAATACATGTTGCCAATGATGTGACAAGGCAGCCTATCCATGAACCACAACAAAGTTCTGGAAAATTATGAACCTCAACAATCAATCTTCAGCGACACCCCCGAGAAAATTCACATAACATAGGACTATCCCCATACTAGAAGTCCAAATGCTACAGTGACAAAAGAGGTTGCTAGAAACTCGCAGGCATTTTTGCACCACCAGCACTTCCTGGACATTACTAAGGCTCGGACTCAGACTCTACCAACTTACACTTGATAAGCCCAACAGAAAAACATCAACGAACTGGAGACTTATATTGAGGCTGACCTCATTCCTACTGTCTGGCTCTCCTTCCTTCACTAAAGGTTTCATAAAGTTTTTACAACAGCTGATCCTAACAACTTTGAAATCCAGGGTGACAGGGGATTCACACCAATGAAACGCCAATGTTAAAAAGAGCTACTCTGCCCCCGCCCGCTGGAAAAAGGAGCTATCCAAAGAACCTAAAATACCCTGAGTCTTATAGAACCACCACCATCTCAAGAGGCAGAAGGTAACAACTACTACATCAAGTATTTTACTACTCATTTTACCAGCAAGTGGGAAGCAGAGTTGACTTCCCTAAGAGTACATGGCTAATTACTGTCAGAAGTACCAGATAAAGAAAGCCTTTACCTACTGATTTCCAAATTCAGCTTCAAGAGGTCTCTCATATGTATGTACCACCTGTCATCGTTGCTCAGTATTTTCTTTAAATGAATTCACTTTTTCTTGCTTAAATTTATTCTTTTTAAAAAATGTTCATTTATTTATCTTGAGAGAGAGAGAGAGAGAGAGAGAGAGAGCGAGCAAGCGTGCATGCACATGTGTGAGCAGGGGAGGAGCAGAGAGGCAGAGAGAGAATCCCAAGCAGGCCCCATGCTCAGAGTGGAGCCCAATGTAGGGCTCAATCCCACGACCTTGAGATCATGACCTGAGCTGAAATCAAGAGTCAGATGCACAAGTGACTGAGCCACTCAGGCACCCCTCTTGCTTATATTTATTCTAAAGAACACATTCATACGACATGGAATAATCTTAAATGCATTTTGCCAGTTGAGACTCAGACCAAAATGGCTATTATAAGATTCTCATTTATATAAGATGCCAGTAAAGTCAAACTATAAAAAGGAAAACAGACTAGTGGTTGCCAGGGGCCGGAGGGTGGGGAGGACTGTCTACAAAGGGTAACATGGGAGAACAAACTGTTTTGTGTAGAATCGTCTGGGTGGATACGCCACTCCAGGCAGTTGTCAAAACCAACAGAAATTTATACAATAAGTAAATTTACCGTCTGAAAATGTAAAAAAACAAAACAAAAATCAAGCAGGATGGGGTAGTAAAGATGGAATGAAAATCTTGACCAATGAATTCCTGCACTGAAGGGAATGAAGAAAAGAAAAGTTTTGGCTACATAAAAGGCTAAAACCAAAAGGAACTGTATATGCACGCACACACAGACACACAGACACACACAAAAGGATGGACGAAGCCAGATCACAGAGGGCCTTAGAGGACATTTTAAAGACTGGCTTTTACTCTAAGTAAGATGGGGACATCTGGAGAGTTTTGGATGGAGAAGTGATGTGTTCTGACTTGGGTTTTCTATGGGTCATCCAGCTGCTATGTTGGGAGTAAGCAAAGTGAGGAGGCTGTGAGATGATGGAGGTTGAACCAGGTGGTAGCAGTGAGGGTGAGAGAGGTCAGACTTTGTACATATTTTACAGATTGAGCCAACCAGATTTGCTGACAGTCTAGATGTGAGATATGACAGAAGGGTCCAGAATGACTCCAAAGTTTCTGGCCTGAGCACCAAAGGATGGGGTTGCTGTGTACTGAGATGAGAATGGATGTAAGAGAAGCTCAGCATATCTGAGAATACAGCAGAAATTGTTGGTGCCCCACCCGTTTACTCTGTCCACAAACACAAAGGCCACTGTCAGCGATCTACCGAAAGCGATTTTCTCTTCTACGTGGTTCTAGTTTACTGAATCTCCTATATCACCTAAACCAGATCACATACCCACTCTACACCAAAAGGTGAGGCTTAATGAAGGTAAGTGACATGCTCAGAAAGAAAACTTCAAATACAGAAGCCAAGAATTAACATAATCATCCCATGGCACCCCAACTGCTGAGTTCGATGATCTCCACCTCTGCTTGCAACTGGAAAGCACTCCTACTTCTCAACCACAGGCTTTACACTTCAGCAAATCACCAAGTCAAGGATACAAAGGAGAAAAAAGAATCTAAAATGTAAAATCCTGAGGCTGTAAGTACAGAATGGAGTCCCACTACAGAAGCAGTAATTGCTGATGCCTCTCAGGTATCTTTCATGTGGCTTTTTTTTTTTTTTATGTTCTGCTTTTAAGTATCTTTGAAAAGAGACTTTAAAACCAAAATGAAAAAGGCATGATCACAGAAGAAAATCTTAAAGCCTATTTCCACATCAAAAAAAGCCGTATCTATTTCCACTTTACATTTCCATCTATAAATATAATATACGTCTATTTCTACATATATTTTGCTTGGAAAATAAATAAATAAGTAGCCAATTTGGCTGACCTTTATTAAATGCTGGCTATTACAGACTACCTGTGTTTCTTCCCCCAAAATTCATATGGTGAAATCCTAACCTCCAATGTGATGGTACTGGGAAGGGCCTCTGGGAGGTAATTAGGTCATGGGAGTGAGGCCCTCACAAATGGAATTAGCACCCCAGAGACATTCCTCACTCCTTATGCAATAGAAGTCGCCAGGAAGAAGACAGTCTACAGGAACCTGGAAGCAGGCCCTTGCCAGACTGAATTCGCCAGTGCCTTCATCTTGGACTTCTCAGCCTTCAGAACCGTGAGAAATAAGTTTCTGTGATTTATAAGCCATGCAGTCTCTGATATTGTTGTAACAGCTGAATGGATTAAGACACTAGCTAACATCACTTTCTTCTAGGAAACCAGCTGATCTTCACCATGGTAGCAAAAGAACAGAATACTGACAAGCATCAAGAGAACCAGAGGTAGTATGAAGAATGAGCACATGTTGGTGTAAATTCTTAGCCAAAGATTAGTTAAGTTTTTCATGCCAATCTGCAATCAACACTTAAAATGACAATCCAAGAAACTTCAAGGTATCTATTATTTCCTTGCTAATCTCAACCTAATCCCTGATTTAAAAAAATATATACACATACATACAAAGCATGTGTTTGTATGTGTGCAGTATGTAGCCTTGAATTTTAAAACTAGATCCTCTTGTTAGAGAAATGTAGTCAGTCACTCTCAACTTTGTCCACAAAGAAGTTCAGACTGACCGAAAGAAATATAAAGCATGGACACTGAACAAAAATTACCATTAGATTTCTAAATTTTATCTAGGTTGTGTTTTCCAGCTTGAAAATAATGCACTACTTTTTAAGCAGTTTAAAGGTATTAAAACTCAAAACCCAACAAGGCCCAGGTCAGTAATATAAATGAGTAAAGCAGGCCTAGTATAAAAATCAGAACAATGAGCATTTCAATGAACTGAAGAATGCAGTGCTCTCTAGAGACAGTCCAGTTCAAAAAACGTAAAATCCCTAGTGTTAGCCTCAAAACATCATGCCACAAGACTTAAACCTAGAAACACGTATTTATTAGATAGCAAGTTCATGCAGTCTAAGTCCTACTGAGAAAGTTGCTTAGTTGATCTTTACTAAAATAAAGTGAAATAAAGTCTAAAACACATGGAATAGTTGAAATCTAAGGTTCGGGAATATTAGCAGGTTATTAATAAATAAGAAACTATTAGAGATATATAATTCACACCAGGCAGGAATACATATGTTCAATTCTCATACTTATTTATCCAAGTAATTCATCAAAACTTGACATATTACATACTGTCCATCTCCCTCAAACTAGACACTCGCCCCCTGGAGGAGGAATTTACTACTACAGCCCCAACTCCCGCCAAAGAGTGCCTAGCACACGACAAGTACTCACTAACACGTGAATTAATTTACCGAAAACCAAAATAAATGCTTACTATAAAAACAGTTGATGGCATACCACTTAGTGGTTGTTCTGGAATTAAAGTTTAAAGCATATTTTATTTCACATAGACTGAAGCAAACCAGGTTAAGTTCTACCATTCCTTTTGAATTTCTTTGTTATTTGTTTGTAAGGAAGGGGAAGATATATTCAGAAATTATATCAGGCATTATTAATTTATACTTGGTCTACTGCAAGACCTTTCATTACCTTATATTAGTGGTTCTCCAAGCGTGATACTCAGAACAGTGTCAGTATCATCTAAATTTGTTGTAAATGCCAACTGCCAGGCCCTAGCCCAAAACTACTGAATCAGAAACTTGGAGAGGAGCGGGGAGTGATTCACAATACAGGGATCTGTTTACCAAGCACCCCAGGTGATTCTTACACCTGCTCAAGTCTGAGTGAGACCCACAGCCTAATGCTACTCCAGCAGCTCAGGACAGCCAGGGTCACAGGTGTATTCTGAACAACTTGTAGAGTCAAATAAAGGTGTAAATGTATCAAAGAAGAATGGTGAAACAACAGCTAGGAGCTGTTTTCATATCAAAAATTCCTTAACTTTATATATTCCTCTATGTCTCTTTTCTTCCCACCAAGAACACTGCCTTCATTCAGAATTGACTCCTGAAGAATACAGCAAAGGCAGGGCAGGGCGCCCGGGGGACTCAGTGGGTTAAGCATCAGACTTCGGCTCAGGTCACCATCTCACAGTTCGTGAGTTCAAGCCCCGTGACGGGCTCTGTGCTGACAGCTCAGAGCTTGCAGCCTGTTTCGGATTCTGTGTCTCCCTTTCTCTCTGCCTCTGCCCTAACCCCCTCCCCGCCCCCCCCCCGCCCCCGCCCCCACCCAATGCTCTGTCTGTCTCACCCTCAAAAATAAACAAACTTCAAAAAAAAAATACAACAAAGGCAATTACAAATTAAATGATTAAGCCAAATTTAATAGGCCAAATTACGTCTCAAATGCAATGACTTCTTAACTATAATTAATGACAACTAGATAAGGTGACAGAATGGACTAGGGCAAAAAGCTCTGGGTTTTCTATTTAACTCTGGCTAGCGTATGTGATCTTGGGAAAAAAAGTATGACTTCTTATTGCCACAGTCTGCCTGCGCATCCATCATCAGTAACAATCCAGTAAACCTGTGTTGTCCAAAACATTACCACCTGGTAGAATGCTCTACTCTCTCCAGCACAACGGGATGACTGAACACTTTCAAGTAATGGACAGAGAGAAGCTGAAGGCCAAGAACAAAGCCTGGGGATTGGGGGAAAGTCCGTGGGAATGAAGAAAAGGAATAGAATAAAACAGGAGACTCTGAAGCAGAACAAAGTAATGTATTCTAATAAATAAATGGGGTGTTAACTAAAAAAAAGAAATTTCCAATTATTTATTTCTCTCAAAAGGAAAATAACTTGATACTGACACAAGAGATCGTTAATACTTAGCTGTTCATAAGAGAACTAGCTGGTTTAAAAAAAAATAGTAACAGGGGTTACCAAATACTTTAAATATCCTTTCCCTTAGGAGAAAAAAACCCCTACAAGTTAGGTATATTCTGATTTGCCAATAGAGAAGGGCAGCTAATGTTAAGTCCTAATGAAGCAACTGTTTCTTAAGTAGGCAAAAACCTGGGGCACCTGGGTGGCTCAGTAGGGTGAGTGTCCAACTGTGGCTCAGGTCATGATCTCACAGTTCATGGGTTCAAGTCCTGCATCAGGCTTTGCCCTGACAACATGGAATCTGCTTCGGATTCTCTGTCTCCCTCTCTCTCTGCCCCTCACATGCGTGTTCGTTCTCTCTCTCTCTCTCTCTCTCTCTCTCTCTCTCTCTCAAAAATAAATAAATAAGCATTAAAAAAAAAAAGCAGGCAAAAACCTTTTAAAAGTTCCATGCTTCAGGTATTTGTTTAGGAAGTTTCTAAGACTTAGAGTTTGTGGTTTCATTCAATTAAATACTATGGACAATATAAAATGTCTCCTGTGATCATTAAGAAATCATTCCATGTAAAAATGAAGTTACATTCACATAAACAATTAAATTAACACTACTATCTTATTTTTATTTCTGTAAGTCCTTATTAATATTGGTTAAAGGTTCTGTGCTTCCCACCCCATCCTATCCTATCCTCCCCAAACAGAATCCACAAAAGACTTTTTACATACTAACTATATGAAACTAAATATATAACCTGCTTTGCCTTGGTTAAAATAACATGTTTCTTTCCTAAAAACACTGTAAAACTTGTATAGGAAAAGCACTTCATTACTGTTTTACTGCTTAAAAATCCACACATTTCTCAATTTGACAAAATGTAATGAAATGTAATGATGCAAATGTCCTTCATCACTACTTGATCAGAAAACCAGCTACAGCAGCCAAACAGCAACAATGAAATCTACAAACCTCTAGAAGAATTACTACACATTATTGTACAATTACAACATCACACTTGAGACTGTGACACACATCCTAAAACGAACATGTTATAACAGTATATATGAAAAGGTCAAGGGCTATCATTATAGCTCTAATTCCAACTAATCCCAAATCTCTTAATATTCATATAGAAAGTATCTGTTCAACTGAATACACAGGTGTAAACCATGCCAAGTGCAAGTCTGCCATAGTTTTAGAAGTCTGCTGATTTCCTCAAAGACTTATACAAGTCAATCTCTCCGTGACATTAAGACCAGGTAAGTTTAACTTTGAAGTAGTAGCATAAGGCAGTGTGTGCTGAGGTGCAAGCATCAAAAAGTGAGCTAATTTTGCCCTGCAGGACCTTGAGAAGTTCAGGGCTCAAAGACAGGATACAAGGAGTATGGGTTAGAAGCAGAGAATGGGTGTGGGAAGGAAGGAAGATTGGTTGCATGTCTACAGAAGGGTTATTCTGTGCAAAAACTGAAAGATAAAAGCCTGGGACTCTGAGACATAGATACATTAAGGAGGTAAGGGGTACCTGCACAAACGTGTGCACAAAGCACAGGACTGATTTAAGTAAAAGCCAAAAGTCAACAGAAGAGGGGCATCTGGATGGCTCAGTTGGTTGAGCATCCAACTCTTGATTTCAGCTCAGGTTATAATCCCAAGGTCATGGGATTGAGCCCCGCATCAGGCTCCGTACTGACTGTGGAGCCTGCTTGAGATTCTCCCTCCATCTCGCTCTCTCTTTCTCACTTTCTCCCTCTACCCCTCACCCCCACTTGCTCGCTCTAAAATAAAAAATAAATAAAAAGATTAAAAAGTCAACATAAGAAATGCTCAAACATCTAATCCTGCTCCTTTTCGTAAGTTAGGGAATGCCATGGACCAGGAAAAATGTACTTTACTTCCTGTTCCACTTACCCCTCCCCCACCATTCTCCCAGAATGAAGATCCTCCCTCTAGAGAAACTCAACAGTGCCAGAGAAAAGATATTCACATACTAATATTTGGCAACAAATATAGCAGCTCTCCAACAAAATAGCAGCTCTGCATCTAAATAGCCTAAAATGAAGGCCAACACTTATACTTGGTAAGGTCCCTTGTAAACACACAACTACCACAATTAGCCTTTTTCAGTTTTAAGTATGAACAGACTACTACAGATCACCAATATCTGCAGAAAGTTGACATGAGAAATCAAAACAAAAATTGAAAAGATAAAAAGAAAGATATGAGAACTTTTTAAAAACTTTAAAAAACCCATATAATTACTATCCTTGGAGATGTAAAATAAAAACTAAAGACTGCCATGAAAAAGAAGCAATCCAAATGATCTTAATGTAAAAATATAGCAACTGTTAAAAAAAAAACCAACTGAAGAAAATATCAAGAAATTCTCCCAAAACATTGAGGAAGAGATTAAATATGGCAAAAGTAGTTAACAGAAGACAAAAACAGGAAATTTAACATATAACTACCAATAATTCCAGAAAAAAAGAAAGAATAGAAAAAACATAAAGGGAAAAAAATATTGACACATTAAAATAAGAAAACATCCCAGAAATTTTCTCAAGGGGAAAAAAGGTCACATACAAAAGAACAATTATTATTATTATTTTTTTTAATGAAATTTATTGTCAAACTGGTTTCCGTACAACACCCAGTGCTCATCCCAACAGGTGCCCTCCCCAATGCCCATCACCCATTTTCCCTACCCCCCCACCCCCCATCAGCCCTCAGTTTATTCTCAGCATTTAAGAGTCTCTTATGGTTTGCCTCCTTCCCTCTCTGTAACTTTTTCCCCCCTTCTCCTCCCCCCTGGTCTTCTGTTGAGTTTCTCAGGATCCACATATGAGTGAAAACATCTGGTATCTGTCTTTCTCTGCCTGACTTACTTCACTTAGCATAACACTCTCCAGTTCCATCCCCATTGCTACAAATGGCCAGATTTCATTCTTTTGCATTGCCAAGGAGTATTCCATTGTATATATAAACCACATCTTCTTTATCCATTCGTCAGTTGATGGACATTTTGGCTCTTTCCATAATTTGGCTATTGTCGAAAGTGCTGCTATAAACATGGGGTACGAGTGCCCCTCTGCATCAGCACTCCTGTATCCCTTGGGTAAATTCCTAGCAGTGCTATTGCTGGGTCATAGAGTAGATCTATTAATTTTTTGAGGAACCTCCACACTGTTTTCCAGAGCGGCTGCACCAGTTTGCATTCCCACCAGTAGTGCAAGAGGGTTCCCATTTCTCCACATCCTCTCTAGCATCTATAGTCTCCTGATTTGTTCATTTTAGCCACTCTGACCAGAGTGAGGTGGTATCTCAGCGTGGTTTTGATTTGTATTTCCCTGATGAGGAGTGACACTGAGCATCTTTTCATGTGCCTGTTGGCCATCTGGATGTCTTCTTTAGAAAAGTGCCTATTCATGTCTTCTGCCTATTTCTTCACTGAATTATTTGTTTTTCGGGTGTGGAGTTTGGTTAGTTCAAAAGAACAAGAATTAAAATGGCACCCGAAGTCTCCAGTGTAATACTGCAAGCTTAAAGTCAATGAAGCAACGCTTTAAATTCCAAGGAAAAGTTATTTTCAGTTAATAATTCTATACCCAGTCAAAACATCAATCAAGTGTGAAAGCAGAATTTTTAGACATGGAAAGACAAAACTTTATTATATATACACATTTTCTCAGGAAGCTACTAGAAGATAAGTTCTACACACACACACACACACACACACACACACACACCGGAAAACACTATCTGGGAAGCCCCTGAGTAGCAACTGGGCAGTGGCCCTAAAGAATAAATAGAAACAGATTAACAGTTTCACAAGCAGACACGAAAATACTGATTAATGGAACATTTTTAAAATACCAGTGACAGATACATGGTGAATCTGATGAAGCCACTGAAGAGTTGTAAAAATAAGTTTGACACATTATGTAAGTGTAAACAAAGCAACTAATAACGAAGATCTATGTGTAGGAAAATGTAATCCGAATGCATTCCTGGCCATAATCATAATGTAAAGATGGCTTATTAATTGATCCAAAAATTGTGGTATTAAAAGAATTGAGGGGTAAGGTAGGTAGAAGTATAAGAGAACTAAAACCTCACATTAATAACAGGAAGCCAACAGATCATATAAAAGTGAAAAATTAAGCAATAACAGCAACTGAAGTATGTAGATAAATACTAGAAGAAACAGCTAAATGAACAAAAAGTTGACTCTGAGTTAGAGGGTTAGAAATGGAAGTGGAAGAGGAGGGAACCACTGATTTTCATTACATAGGTTTTCATATAGTTTAAATTTTTAAATGATAAACCTGTACCTTAATAAAAACAAAGTTTTGTGCTGTTTTGTATTAAGGCCAATGAGTTTGGTGAATCTCAAATGCTCAGAAAAACAAATGCACTGGAAAGAAATTTTTGTTTCAGTATTTCAGGATTTCCAATATTCTAAGGCACACGGAATGAGAAAGCTCAGATTTTACCAACTGCGCACTAGACCTTTCTATGTGACTATTCCATAGACCTTAAAAAAGACACATACACACACAGAAACACACACACACACACCTCTACCTACCTATACTCTTCCCACATCTATATCCTCCCTCCTTCACCACCAAATTTTATAGACTCTAGTCCCCAAATATTTCTAAAATCTGAAAAATGATCTCTTCCAATGCTTTATTCATTCACATCATCATTTCTTGTCTAGACTACAACAAATTACAACCCCCTAGCTAGTCTCAAGGCCTCCATTCTCTCCTTTCTAATCTAAATTAACATGCTAAGACAAATTTTGCCAAGCTGACTCCCTTAATACCCTCTGTGGCTCCTATTCCTACAGGAGAAAATCCTATCTTTAACATGGCAAGCCCCTCACATCTACACAACTTTCTATCCATTTAGGTTTAATTTGTACCACTCCCTCCTCAAACCCTGTGTTCCAACAATTTCAACTCTGGGTCTTAAGCACAGGCTGCTCCCTCTGCAAAGGAAGTCTCCTTGAGCCCAATCTTGCCTCCTCAACCCACATGACAAACTTTTATTGGTTTTCATAAAGATTCTCTTTTTCCTCTATGCTACCATGCACTTATATAACTTTACTATAGCATTTAATCACAACGTATCATAATTATCTGTCATCATCTTCCACACTAACCTCTATCTCATCAACAGAGACTAAAGTATTACCCTGGCATACAGAAGACCCTAAATAAATATTTGATGAATAAAATGCCATTCAGATGTCTGGTCAGAACAACTGCAACTACGTATGGACCTATATATAACTCTACCCATAGAGGTTAATAGCCTAATGACTACAAAAGTAGAAAGAAAAAGGGAAAGCCAGTTTCTCCTGCCAAGACATGTTACAAAAGACTATCAATAATAATTTTTATATGCTATTTAACAGTTTACCATGTGATTACATACAGTCTACAGCTTACAGAGTTACAGTTTAAAGAGGAAGTAAGCACGGCACCTGGGCAGCTCAGTCTGTTAAGCGTCCCAACTCTTGGTTTCAGCTCAGGTCATGATCTCACAGTTCATGAGATCGAGCCCCACATTGGGCTCTGTGCTTACAGTGTGGAGCCTGCTTGGGATTCTCTGTCCCTCCCCTGTTTTTGGGTTTGTTCTCCCTCTCTCCCTCCCTCCTCCCTCCCTCTCTCTCTCAAAATAAATAAACATTAAAAAAATAATAAAGAGGAAGCAAGCAGCATTCATTTCCTTTAGGGATTTGGGACTGGGCCTTATATAAACATTACAATGACTTTCCCTTAAGGTTTCATCAGTGTCACTTTATGCAATACATGTCAAAAATGGCAAGACAAGACTCCCAATGAGATCCTGAAATCCAGCCAATCAATCAGTATCATAGTGCCACTCACTGCGGCACAACTCCACTAAACTGAAAGGTAAGAAAATACCCAGTCACGACCACAGATGCTATAAACAGAGCATATTTTAAGACCTGAATGTATTAACTGATACGCTTGCCAAAGGATCAACCAATCTGGAAACTGGCAGATGCAAAGGGTAGGATTTACTAAAATCAGTTAACACTTTTCATCCAATTCAAAAGTCCATTTTAACACATTTTTAATCATTAATTTAAAAAAAAAAAACAGAGTGATTTCACGGAGTTCAATTTAAAATACCGTGAAACTTTTGTTTACCTGAAGAGAAACATTTGGTGCACTAGGTTAATCACTTTCCTGAGACCACTGCACAGTATTGTCAGTCAAGGCAAGATCCCCCCCAGTCCCTGTCTTTATCCGTCTTTATCCCCTCACTGCCTTTTACCCTCAAACCCCAGTCCCACCTGCCTCCATCCCCAATACTTTGCAACAGGGAACCATTCATTCCACTCTATTTAATATATTTGCAATATGAGCAGATGTGACGTGCTACATCTGAGCAAAAGCTTTAAAAGCCATTTAGTGCTTCTGTCCACTTTCCTCTGTTTGCCTCTGCCAAGAGTGACAGGACCCAGAAAAGAGCTGCTCTTGCAAATGAGAGGACATGTGAAAAGCCACAGCCAACTGCCAGCCACAAATATAACATGAGCAAGAATAAACCTGCACTGTTCCATAAGCTCCTGAGATGTGGGGAGTTATTATCACAGAAAGCTAACCAATGTACAATGTAAAGCTGAACTAAATAATTACACTTCCCAAATCGGATTCCACCAATGAGACACATCTGAGTGAAATCTGGAAGGCCAAAGTGAGACAAAGGATGTATTATTGCTGCCGGTGATTCTGGCAAGTCAAGAGACGTTAGAATTTGTGGCATCCCAACTCCAAGTTCCAGGGTCTGGTGACCAGCTTCAGGGATGAGGGAGGCAGGTGTGATGACGTAAGCATAGTGGTGTCGCAGCACCAGCAGGAGCCTGCCCTCAGCTCGAGTGGAGCAGCCTCACTGACTTCTATACCTCCAACCTCTTCAACAATTTTTCAAGGACCTAATGCCAGTATTAAATCTCTTCTTGCTTTGGATACCTAGTGATTGCTTGCACTGAACTATAAATGATAAAGTATTTGGTACTGGAGTAGTTAAGGACACACTCTCATAAGCTAGGAAGCTGGCTCTGGTTTTCCCATCTAGTTGGATTTTTTTTGTTTTTAAGTTTATTTCTTTTGAGAGAGAGAGAGAGAGAGAGAGACAAAGACTACGTGAGCTGGGGAGCGGCAGAGACAGAAGGAGAGAAAGAGAATCCCAAGCAGGCTCTGCGCTGGCAACAGAGTCTGACATGGGGCTCGAACTCATGGGCCACGAGATCATGACCTGAGATAAAACCGAGTCAGACACTCAACCAACTGAGCCACCCAGGCACCCTGCGATCTAGGTGGATTTAGACAAGGATGACCGTGCCAACATCAGATAACATAATACAACAGGACCTGTCAGGCAGCAGTAAAGAGTTAAATTATCACCGATGGATACCCAGAATAAAGTTCTTGAGGAAACGACACGGCAGACTGTTCTGGCAGTTATGATGGAAATGAGAAACACAGACTGTGGAGTAAACTGATTCTGGTAACAGGTGAAAACTTTAAGAAAATTATTAGCTCAATGAACAAAGACCAAAGAGCATCCGTGACTGTCATAAAAGAATCTCTTAATTCTTATAGGCACAGGGTTGACATACCTCAAAAATCAGAAACAGAATGATCCTGCAAGTTACACACAATAACCATACAAAAATAATTTAAATTATTAGATAAATCTCTTTTTTAAAATTTTTTTTTCAACGTTTTTATTTATTTTGGGGACAGAGAGAGACAGAGCATGAACAGAGGAGGGGCAGAGAGAGAGGGAGACACAGAATCGGAAACAGGCTCCAGGCTCCAAGCCATCAGCCCAGAGCCTGACGCGGGGCTCGAACTCCCGGACCGCGAGATCGTGACCTGGCTGAAGTCGGACGCTTAACCGACTGCGCCACCCAGGCACCCCATCTTAGATAAATCTAAGTGAAAGGGTACTGACTGTGAAACAGTACGACCTTGAGACTTGAAATGGAACCAGTCTGGTGGACTCTGATCAATCTGGGAACTCTGACCTCACAAAAGTCACTGAGCCTTCCCTGCCTAAGTACCCATCCTCCACAATACGAAGCTAGTCTTTACCTAACTAAAGACTCTTGTCATGACATTACCTGAAACCTACAAGGGAATGCAGATCTCCACATGCCTTACCTACAAGCTGTCCCTAAACCTCCAACTAAATCAGATTCTCCAGGGGAACAAGTACTAAATATAAACCAACGGGAGTCAGCTTACATTCCAAAAAACACTACAGACTCTTGGAAGACTCTAAGTTGTCCAAAGACATTAATATCTTATGTTGGAGGGGTGCCTGGGTGGCTCAGTCAGTTAAGCATCCAACTTCAGCTCAGGTCATGATCTCGTGGTTCGTAAGTTCGAGCCCTACGTTGGGCTCTGTGCTGACACCTCGAAGTCTGGAGCCTGCTTCAGATTCTGTGTCTCCCTCTCTCTGTACCCCTTGCCTGCTCACACTCTGTCTCTCTCTCAAAAACAAACATTGGGGCACCTGGGTGGCTCAGTCGGTTAAGTCTCCAACTTCAGCTCAGGTCATGACCTCACGGTTTGTGGGTTCAAGCCACAAGTCGGGCTCTGTGTTGACAGCTCAGAGCCTGGAACCTACTTCAGATTCTGTTTCCCTTTCTCTCTGCTCCTCCCCCACTCATGCTCTCTCTCAAAAATAAAATAAACATCCAAAAAAATTTAAATATTTAAAAATTAAAAAAAAGAAAATACTTTATGTTAACAAAAACCTAGAGAATACACATGGGATCAGATTCTATGGGTACTGAGTAGAATGAAACATAACTTTAGATAACACTTATCAAAAGGAATATACTCACTAAAGATTATTTATTGCACTACCTCAAGCAACTAGATACGGTTATTACAGTTTGCTCCGTTAACTGGCTCAAACCTGGACTCAATGATGACCTACATTACAAACAGCTCGACCTCCTGCTGAATAAAAGCAGGATTAACAGCAGATCAGATACCAAGGAAGACGTAGCAATGGAAACTATCTGAACTGAGGCACAGGGAGGGGAAAAAAAAAAACGAAAAAAGATAATGATCAGAATCTCGGTGATTCAGGGCACAATAACAAGTGGTCTAACAATATGTGTAACTGACGGGGAATGGTAAATCTAAATACGTATATATATTCACATATACATATAAAATGAACGATAATGTTCCAAATTTGACAAATTCTTTCTTTTTTTTTTTAATGTTTATTTACTTTTGAGAGACAGAGAAAGAGCATGAGCAGATGAGGGGCAGAGAGAGAGGGAGACACAGAATCTGATGCAGGCTCCAGGCTCTGAGCTGTCAGCACAGAGCCCAAAGCAGGGTGTGGGGCTCAAATCCACGAACTATAAGATCATGACCTGAGCCAAAGTCAAAGGCTTAACTAACTGAGCCATCCAGGCACCCCAAATTTGACAAATTCTAAAACCCTACAAATCCAAGAATCTCAATGAATAAAAAGAATAAACATAAAGAAAACCCTACCCCAAGGAATGTAACAACTAAACTGCTGAAAACTTAAGGCATAAATGAAAATCCTAAGAGCAACCAGAAAAAAAAAGACACGTTAGAGAGAGTAACAAAGATAAGACTATACAGACATTTATTAAATAAGAAACAAGGCAGGCCAGAAGACAAGGAAAAACATCTTTAAAGTGTTGACAAAGAAAAACACAACAAAACACAAATTGCCCATCTAGAATTCTATATCCAACAAAAATATCCTTAGAAAATAAAAGTAAAGTTGGCACAAAAACAGACACTCAAATCAATGGAACAGAATAGAGAATGCAGAAATGGACCCCCACAAACATATGGCCAACTAATCTTTGACAAAGCAGGAAAGAATATCCAATGGAATAAAGACAGTTTCTTCAGCAAGTGGTGCTGGGAAAACTGGACAGCAACATGCAGAAGAATGAACCTGGACCTACTTTCTTACACCATACACAAAAATAAACTCAAAATGAATGAAAGACCTAAATGTAAGACAGGAAGCCATCAAAATCCTCGAGGAGAAAGCAGGCAAAAACCTTTTTGATCTTGGCTGCAGCAACTTCTTACTTAACACACCTCTGGAGCCAAGGGAAACAAAAGCAAAAATGAACTATTGGGAACTCATCAAAATAAAAAGCTTCTGCACAGTGAAGGAAACAATCAGCAAAGCTAAAAGGAAACCGACAGAATGGGAGAAGATATTTGCAAACAACATATCAGATAAAGGGTTAGTATCTAAAATCTATAAAGAACTTATCAACTCAACACCCAAAAAACAAATAATCCAGTGAAGAAATGGGCAAAAGACATGAATAGACACTTCTCCAAAGAAGACATCCAGATGGCCAACTGACACATGAAAAAATGCTCAACATCACTCACCATCAGGGAAATACAAATCAAAACCACAATGAGATACCACCTCACACCCGTCAGAATGGCTAAAATTAACAATTCAGGAAAAAACAGGTGTTGGCAAGGATACAGAGAAAAAGGAACCCTTTTGCACTACTGGTGGGAACGCAAGCTGGTGCAGCCACTCTGGAAAACAGTATGGAGGTTCCTCAAAAAATTAAAAACAGAACTACCCTACGACCCAGCAATTGCACTACTAGGTATTTATCCAAGGGATAGAGGTATGCTGTTTCGAAGGGACACGTGTACCCCCATGTTTATAGCAGCACTATCAACAATAGCCAAAGTATGGAAAGGGCCCAAATGTCCATTGATGGATGAATGGATAAAGAAGATGTAGTATGTATATACAATGGAGTATTACCCGGCAATCAAAAAGAATGAAACCTTGCCATTTGCAGCTACGTGGATGGAACTAGAGGGTATTATGCTAAGTGAAATTAGTCAGAGAAAGACAAACCTATGACTTCACTCATATGAGGTCTTTAAGACACAGAACAGATGAACATAAGGGAAGGGAAGCAAAAATAACATAAAAACAGGGAGGGGGACAAAACATGAGGGACTCTTAAATATGGAGAACAAACAGAGGCTTACTGCAGGGGTGGTGGGAGGGGGGATGGGCTAAATGGGTAAGGGGCATTAAGGAATCTACTCCTGAAATCACTGTGGTACTATACGCTAATTTGGATGTAAATTGAAAAAATAAAATTAAAAAAGAAAAAAGAAAATTTTAAAAAGAAAATAAAGGTAAACTACTTGTGCAGACAAACGAAAGCTGAATAAATTCAAGGCCAAAAGGACTGCACGATAAGAAATGTTAATGGAAATTCTCAAGGCAGAAGAAAAGTGGTGAAAACTTGGGTCCAAGCAAAGGAATAAAGAGTAATAGAAACAATAACTAAGTAAATATAAAATACTTCCCAATTTTTTATTATTTAAGACAAGTTTCATATATTATGATTCCATTCATATGAAATATCCAGAATAGGTGTACCCATAGAGACAGAAAGCAGGTTGATGGATGCCAGAGGCTGATGGGAGGGAGGAATGGGGAGTAACTGCTTAACAGGTAAGACACGTTATTTTAGGGTGATGAAAATGTTCTGGAACCAGATAAAGAGATAGTTGCACTACACTGTGAATGCACTAGATGCCACTGAATGGTTCACTTTAAAATGGTGAGTATTATGTTACATAAATTTCACCTCAATTTTTTTTCAAGATAAATGTTTGTTTTAAGCTGAGTTAGCAACTCTATATTTGACACATTATATGTAGAAGATTATAGCAGTGGCAACACAGCGTAAAGGGCAGGAAGAAGAAACGAAGTATACTGATATGATTATTATACTATATGTGAAGTGGTCTAATACTTGAAGGTACACTGTGATAAGTTTAGTTTTCATACCGTAAATACTAAATTTACTAAAATATATAAAAAAAAAAAGGCATGCTAATAAGCCAAACTGGAGACAAACAATGAATCATAAAAAATAATTAATGAAAAGACAGGTAAAGAGGAAATTTAAGAAAAACAAAAGAACAGAGGAGACAAAGAGAAAATAAATTGGAAGATGGTAGATTTAAACCCTACCATGTCATTAATTACATTAAGTGTAAATGGTCTAAATGTTCCAATTAAAAGGCAGAGGTTGTTAGACTAGATTTTAAAAAGCAAAACAAAACCACATGCTGTATACAAGAAATGCACTTTAAATACATACAGATTACAATAAAATAATAGGAAAAGATACATTGTGTTAACAGTAATTCTGAAGAAGAAAAAAAAAACTGAACAGCTAACAAGAAAAGCATCCTTCAGAGTAAGATAAAGACAGAGTTCCATAATGATCAACCAACCAATTCAACAAGAAGATTTAACAATCCTAGATATGATACACCCAACAACAGATTAATGGAATTTAGACCCACAAATACATGGTCAGCTATTTTTCAACAAGTCGCCAAAGTAAGTCAGTAAAAACAGGATAATCTTTTAAATAAATGGTGTTGAAACAACTGGATATCCATTCAAAAAAAAAAAAAAGAACTTCAATCCTTATCTCTTACTACACACCAGTATCAACTCATAACTTAGATCACAGATCTAAACATAAAAGCTAAAACTATAAAATTTCTAAAATAAAATATAGGAAAAAAATCTCCCTGATTATGAGATAAGCAAATGTTTCTTAAGATTAAAAAAAAAAAAAGTACCAGCTGTAGGAAAAAAACTGATGTTAGACTTCATCAAAACTTAATACATCTATTCTTTGCAGGACATGGTCAAGAATAAAAAGACAAACCAGAGAGATAGCACTCATAATACATATTATCTCATAAAATATGTATCTAAAATTAATGCTGAATTCTTAAGACAACCCAAGAAACACAAAGATTCTCACAAACAAAATTACATTAAAGGGCAATAAGCACATGAAAAGCCAATGGCATGTGTAAAAGAGAAATGCAAAACAAAACCACAATGAGATATTACTACTCTCCCTCTAAAAAGGCTAAAATTAAAACAAAATACAAAACCAAAAAAAAAAACCTTACAATTCCAAGAATGTGAAGCATACTTAGTATAAATAAGTACGTGCAGCAAATGGAACTTTTACACATTCCTAATGGGAATGTACAATGATACAGCCATTCTGAAAAAACAGGTTGGCAGTTTCTCATAAAGTTAAACATATAACTAATGTATGACCAAGCAAATCCATTTACAGATATATTTATGAAAACCTATGTCTAGGGGCTCCTGGGTGGCTCAGTCAGTTGGGTGTCCAACTCTTAATTTCGGCTCAGGTCATGATCTCACAGTTCGTGGGTTCAAGCTCCGTATTGGGCTCTGCACTGGTGTGTGGAGCCTGCTTGGGATTCTCTCTCTCCCTTTCTCTCTGCTGCTGCCCCACCTGTGCACATGCACACTCTCTCAAAATAAACAAATAAGCATAAAAAAAAAAAAAGGAAGAAAGGAAACCTATATTTACACAAAATCCACATGATGGTTCATAACAGCTTTATTCATAATAACCCAAATTGGAGACAACCCAAATGATCACCAACAGATGAACAGATACGCAATTTGTAGTATCCCAGCCAAAACAAAACTCAGCCCTAAACTCAGTAACATGCAAGAATATGAATGAATCTCAAATACAGGGTGAAGGAAAGAAACCAAGCATGAAATAATACAGATTATATGATACCATTTATATGAAAACCTAGTAACAGAAAGCAGTGGGGCTAGGGGGTGGGGAACTGAAAGCAGAGAGGCATAAAAAGTATTTAAATGATGAAAATGTTCTCAACTGCAGTCATGGTTACCTTTGGAGAGGTAGTCTTCCTTGGGCTTCTTGCACTCCTACATGTCTTGCTGAGTGTGCTAAGACTGCAAGACCCAGACCAACTGCTCTTGAACCTGAGCCACTCTACAGCTGGTAACCTTGAAAGGTGAGGTATTATCTTCCCCTGAACAAAGAAGAAGCTTGCTTACTGCTTTCTATAAAAGCAGTAGATTCCCCAAGTTCAATATTCTTCAGCTGCAACACAAGCCCAATGAGGGAGCATCCATCTTGGCCGTACTGTGCTTGTCTCTGGAGACTTGGGGGGTAAGGGGAACCTATGCAAATATGCTGATTCTCACCCTATTTGTGGTGCCATGAATAACATTTCTTTCTCTGATCCAGGAGTTTCCTGACTTCTGCCAGCATTCGTAGCAATAGGCTAGCTTCTAGCTGGCTCAAATCCTAGATAAAACTTTATGCCTCAACTGGGTACAATTTACTGAATATAAATGGAGAAGGAAGGAGAAAAGGTGTATGAGAAAGAAGGAAATAGACAAAGAGGAGAAAGAAGAAGAATAGGAGAATGAAGAGGACGAGGGAGGGAAGGTGAGTTTGGAACACCAGAAATTCCTTAATATGCAGAAGAATGAATCTAGACTTATGAAGACAAGACTGTTTGAGTGTTTTTATCATATTCAACTCTCTCTACCTCTCTCTCTCTTAAATGTCCTCCAAGACCCTTCATCAAGGAATTAAGAAATACACTGGTGAAGGATACACGGATTTCCTTGAAAACTGCTGTGGTGGCTGTCCTTTTTAGTTCTGGGCTAAAGATGGGTAATACTGCCACTAAAAGGAGCTCCCTGATTTCAATGGGATGGTGGGATTTCCAAGGTGATAAAGGACAAGTAGAAGCACTTAACCGTCAGATATAAAGTAGGCCTGGTTATTATAACAGGCAGGAGGGCCAGACCCGTTATCAGAATGGCTTGGATCTCTGGTGGTGGCTAACCATAGTGTCCATAAGAAAAACAGATGTGGAGTATACTAATGTATTACTTGACGAGAAGAAAAAAAGAAAATGAAAACAAAAAAACTCTAGATATATCAAACTGAGGCTTGACTTAAGTGGCCACAATGGAAGAGTTATGGCATATCACCTAATACGCAGGCTGAACTTGTTCAAAGACACAGAGCGCCTGGAAAAAAGGAGATAATGGGTTCCATTGAGGAAGGACCCTACAAAATTCCATCAAGCGCATAAAGTCATTCTCCTAGCCTTTTCCAAATAGAACATGAAGTTTTTCATCAAGGACACAGTGCATGTGGGAAACAGAATCACTCAGGCTTTTGGGGGGGTTATTTAACGCCGGCTCTAAGCCCATATTAACCCTAAGGGACCAGAACGTCACTATGGTAAACCAGATCAGGAGCTGTGATGTCACATTGAGAAAGAGTGTTCTGGCTTCCATCCATCTCAGTGGGCCCAGTGAATCCACAGACCCACCCTGTAATTTCCCCAGTTCTTGAACACACAGTTAAAGGCTCCCTACACTATGTAGTAAGGGTTATGAGCATAAGAAGGGCCAAATAAAATCCCCTAGATGTATCCCTTTCTAACAAAATAAACCCAAAGCAAGAGCACACCTCTGTGGAAACGAGAGGACAGAACCAACTTCAAAGACGTAAAAGACACAGGGATGGTAACTGTTACGACATTCTGTTTCACTAACCTATTGGGTCAGTGCAGAGAACCTGAATCTTGGAGAATGACTGTGGATTATAGTAAATCATCAAGTGGTGACTCCAGTTGTAGTTGTTGTTCCAGATATGGTCTCTACTGGGACAGATCAACACAATCCCTGGCGCCTAGTATGCATCTATCAAGCTAACAAATGCTTGCTTTTTATCTATTCCAAATACAGACCGCCAGAAGCTGTTTTCATCTTACAGTCCAGAAACACACCTTCACTGTCACAGCTCAGGGCTTCATCAACACTCCAGCTATCTTCCATTATTTGGTCCACAGAGACTCTGGGCATCTCAACACCTCACTGGTCCACTACACTGTCAGTGCAACCAGCAAATCCTGTATCCATACCCACACTTGGTGCCATCTCACTTTCTACTTTTTGCCAACTTAAGAGGTGGGAAAAGATACTATTACTCTTTCAATCTGAATGTCTCTTGATTACTTAATTCCAAACATCTCTTTCTATGCATGTTAAGATTTGCTATTCCAGGGGCGCCTGGGTGGCTCAGTCAGTTGAGCGTCTGACTTCGGCTCAGGTCATGATCTCACAGTCCGTGAGTTCGAGCCCCGCATCGGGCTCTGTGCTGATAGCTCAGAGCCTGGAGCCTGCTTCCGATTCTGTGTCTCCCTCTCTCTCTGACCCTCCCCCATTCATGCTCTGTCTCTCTCTGTCTCAAAAATAAATAAACATAAAAAAAATTAAAAAAAAAAAGATTTGCTATTCCATAAGCTATTTATTAATATCCTTTGCCTATTTTTCTACAAAGATTGCTGCCCTTTTCTTAGGGATGTGTAGTTCCTTGTCTAGTCTATATATCAATCCCTTATCAATCCTGGGCACTACAAATACCTTCTCTCATGCTTTCATCTTTCACTGAATGAAAATCTTTAATTTTTATATAATCAAAATCACTACTTTTTCACCTTCATATTTTTGAAGCATTAGGAGTCCCTGCTCCCTAAGAAAAGAACTTCAACAATGTCTTCCATTAATTTTATAATTTCTCCTCTCACATCTAGGTCTTTTTAATTTATCCATAACCCATTCTGCCTGTGCTATAGGGTTTGTTTTTTTCTCCATATACTGAGCCACTCTCCCTAATAGGACTCCTTTCTTCAGTGATTTCTCTTAAGCTCCTGAACACATATGGGTAAGTCTCCACTATCTAATTTGTTCCCAAGTCTATTTTTCCGTTTGTGCACTTACACTACAGTTTTTATTACTACAGCCTTGAAATAGTATCTTAATTTCCAATAAGGCAAACCCCACCAAAACCAAATCTTTAAGACTGCTTTAGCTATTCGTAAACTTTATTCTATCTGCCATATGAGTTTTAGATCTAGGTTACTGAGTTTGTTAGACAAACCAACTGGAATTCTGATGGCAGTTTAATCAAATTTATAGATTAAAATGGAGAAAACTGACCCTCATAATAATAAACAAACATATCTCAAGAGCATGGAAAGATTTATTTAGATTCTCTTCTGGTTCCTTATTCAAGTTTTAAAGTTTTCTACAGACTTTACAGTTTTGTTGCTTTTATTGTATATGATATTTACTTCTGATTCCCTATACTAGCTGTTCATTGCTAGTGCATAAATGTTATTAATTTTTATGGTTTGATCCTATTTTTTGTAATGTTTGTTTATTTTTGAGACAGAAGCAGAGTGTGAGCGGGGGAGGGGTAGAGAGAGAGGGGAAGACAGAATCTGAAGCAGGCACCAGGCTCTGAGCTGTCAGCACAGAGCCTGATGCAGGGCTTGAACTCACGAGCTGTGAGATCATGACCTGAGCTGAAGTTGGACACTGAACCGACTGAGGTACTCAGGTGCCCTATGGTTCGAATCCAGGAACCTTGCTAAACTCTTACGAGTTCTAATAGTTTCTCTTAATTCTAATGGTTCTTCTAGGTAAGTGATGTTATCTGCAAATAATGGGTTTTATTGCTTCCCTTCCTATCCTTACACTTATTTTTTCCCTTTGTAGTGTTAGCCAGGACTTTTCTTAGAATGTTAAACAATAATAGTGATAAAGGGCATCCTTAACTTGTTACTTATCTTAAAGTGAATGAATCTAAAATTTCTCTATTAAGTATTATTATTTGCTGTAGGTTTTTGGTAATGACCTCGATCTAGTTATCTCATATCCCAATCGTGGGAAAAGAGTTTTTTATCACATAGCTATTGGATCTTATCAAATGCTTTTATGGTATCAAGATAATCATGATTTTCCTCCTTTAGTCTATTAATGAGATAAATTATATTAACAGTAAATAGATGTTGAGTCATATTTACATTCTTAAACTCCATAGATCAGGATTCTTTTAACACATTGTTAGATTTGATGTGTAGGATTTTCATATCTATGCTAATAACTGAAACAGGTCTATAATTTTCTCATATTGTCCTTATCTAGTTTTAAAATCAAGATTTCACTAACCTTATAAAACAAACTAGGCATCTTTTTATTTCCGTTTCTAAACTTGTAAAAAGGAATTGTTATTTAAGAGTCCAATGCAACTCATTTATCTCAGTCCAGTTTTTGAAAGGGGAGGTCTTTACCCTTCCTTCCACTTTGTTAAATATTTATTAGTTCAAGCTATCCATTTCTTCTGATACCAACTTTCAATATGTATTTTTCTAATAATTGATACTTTTCATCTTATTAACCTACAGGAATTCATAAAATTCTTTTCTGAAATCTCATGCTTGTAGTTACTTCCCATGTTTTTTTCACTTAATTATATTTTCATGTATTTTACTTGATCAGTCTTACCAGAGGTCTATCTAGCTTATCGATCTTCAAAGAACGATCTTTTGGTTTAGCAAGTCTTTCTTTTGTTCCTAATTTCATTGGTTTCTGCTCTTGACTGGATGTTTTCTGAACTCTCAAATGAACTGTTTAAGCACTAAAACAAGATCCTGCAGCATTTAGATAAGTCACTAGGCCACACTGTCCAAAGCCTGGTTTCACTACTAGACTTCAATACACAAACTATATAATATATTATTCTCACATACACATGATACAAAAAAAAAAAAAAATCATATCCAAATCTTACCAACCATACCTACATATGAATGTCTTTGACCAAAGCTGTATCTTGAGGGCAAATAAATTAGATTATGGGCTGTTCCCACCAAAAAAATAAAAGCATAAGGTTGTTAAATATATATTTGAATCAAGGCAGATATTTTCTCTACACAGCTAATTGGACAATTACTGGTACTGCTTGATAAAATTAGTAACTAGAAATGAAATCTCCAGTTGCTTTACCAGATGTCATTTAAAACTTGCAGTTATTAATAGGAGAGAAAAATCTGGCTGCCATGGTCACTTTTCACCACTACCACCACCTCCAAAAAACAAAAAACAAAAAACACCCCACTCAAAGCAAAAGCACTCTTTTTTCCTAGCTATAGAAATTACGTTTAGGGTCGGTTTAGGGTCAGTTTCAGATTACAAAACAGATTTTGGTCTTAAATCTTTCCGCCTGCAATTGAGCATTAACGCGGACCACTAACCTAAAGTTCAACGTTATCTTGTACACATGCTAAATGGCTTATTCTTATGAGTGTACGCTTTGACAAGTAATTTCATACATTATTAGCTTCAAAACGGATGTCGCTCCCACCGCATTGGTGTCACTCTAAAAACAACTACAGTTCTCTATCAGGACGTAGAAAGTGCACGCTAGTGAAGGGAAAGAACGAGGTGTAACTATTGGTCAGCTTTCTAATTCCTGACTTGTCGAACGCAGAATAGCTAAAAGCACAAGAACACAACTTGCCAGATTTCTCTCTGACTACAAAAAAGAAAAAAAAAGAAGAATCCTTTAACGAAACTCAGACGGCCTAATTTTCCCCTCACGTTTGAGGGCGAAACTTTTCAGGGGCAACGGAGAAGAAAAGGGCTTCTTAATGTTGAGAGATAGCCAGCTGTGATAAGGATCGCATTTGCAGGAGAACTTGGGGCTGTGGGCGCACCAGGCTGCTTCTCTAGGCCAGGTAACACAAGAAGCCAGGGCCGCTAAGGCGCTGGCCGCAGACACCGAACGAGGGGGGAGGGAGGCGGGGAGGGGAGGAGAGACCCAGGCCTGAAACAAAGGAAGCGGGGCTGGCCGAGAAGGGTGGATTCGGTGTCCGGGGGGGGAGGAGAAAAGCCAAGGCTGCAGGGAAGAGGCTGGACTCACAGAACTTGGAGGTGGAGGTGTTGATGTTGATGGTGGAGCTGGGAGTGGGGGCGGGGGCCGCCTTGGCCACGGCGGCGGCCGTGTCGCAGCTCTTCAACATCATGATCACCCCATTGGCCTCCGGCGGTGGCGGTGGCCCCATCGAGAGCCCCTCCTTGGGGCCTTTCCTGTCCACCGAGGCCGCGGGCACCGCCAGCAGCTGCCCCCCTGGCGGCTCTCGCGCAGGGGCTGGGATCGACGAGGGGGGTGGCGGCGGTGGCGGGGGCTGCCGGAAGCCGTCCACCGCGGCCTCCCAGTTGTTGTGGTTCTGGTCGTCCATCATCGCCACGTAGCTGCCCCACTCCTCCTCTTCCATGCTTTCCTCCATCCTGCAGGCCCCCAGCACCCTCCCGCCTCACAGGCACCTGCCGCCCGTCTCAACCCCGGGCCAGGGGGCACCGCAGCCACCTCGAGCTCACATCGCCGGCGGCCGGCACGGGCGAGGCGGGGCGGGGAGCGGCGCGCCGGGTCTCTCCGTCTCAGCCGAGCAGACTCTTCGAGACAGGGCTGACGGCGGTGGGCGCTCCCGGGCTCTAGCCTGGGAGAGGCAGCCGTAAAGCGGCAGCGCCCCTCACGACATTTTACAGCAACTTCCAACAGGCAGTTGGAAAGGGCAGCTGGGGGCGCGGCCAGGAGGGCACGTGGTGCGAGGAACGAGCCAAGAGAGACCAAAGTGAAAAGGGGCAGGAGCTGTGAGTCACCCCCACGCAAAAGGGCAGAGGTTTGCCCCGCCTCGGCTGGCCTCGGCGCTGAGAGGGGAGGGGCCGCGGGTCCGAAGGAGCAGCCGTCGGTCCCGCCCCCGACCCAGCCCCACGTGACAAGGAGTTTGCGCAAGCGCGTTCTTTGTCTGGTTACCGGGACGACCGGAATCTGGCTGGCCCTTGAAGATGCGCCCCAAACCGTTCGGCGTTCGCTATGGTCCGGGCCCCCGCTTCAGTGGTGTTTTTCGTACGCCCTCCGGATTAAATGGGCCCCCGCACCGCGCAGAGCTTCATAGCCCCGGCCTTTGGTTGACGACAGAGCTAGGGAGCCACGAGAGGCCCTGGTTCGCACGTTACAAATGGGTGGGACTATCCTGGGTGGCCCTTGATGAGTCTGCTCGTGGGCCTCAGCCCACACTGCGGAAACCTTCAAAACCAAGAATAAAAACCGAAACGTAGCAAGGTGGCTTAAAAAAGAATGCGAGTGAGCTCTTCATGGATTCTTCTTTTTAAGTGTCTTAACTTCTCCATACACTGAGGCCAGGAATTTTAAATTTTTATTTTTTTTAATGTTTATTTAATTTTGAGAGAGAGCGAGCAGGAGTGGGGAGGGGCAGAGAGAGCAGAAGACACAGAATGTGAGGCAGGATCCAGGCTCTGAGCTGTCAGCACAGAGCCGGTCGCAGGGCTCGAACTCCCGAGCCATGAGATCATGACCTGAGTCAATGTCCCACGTTTAACCAACTGAGCCACCCAGGCACCCCAGGAATTTTAAATTATTAAATGCAAAGCTTTTTATAGTGTTTAACAAATCTGTCTACAAATTTGAGATTATATGGGAGAGTTCAGAGGGGCAAGGGGGAGAGGTTATGTAGCTCTATTATAATTTCTTTAATTCCTCTGCGTTCTCCAATTATAGCAATAGCAGTATATTATATGAGAATATATGTTATAATTGTTTATTGTGGAGCACATTCTAGCTACTTGTGGTAAAGTCGAGAAAACACCGTTACTACACTAAACTAGCAGATAATCTTTATTTCCACAGATACGAAGTTAGTGTAAAGAATCCCTTCAGCCAGTGAGAAATCATTGTCTCGGATGTTCTTCAATGTCCACGTTTATTTCGGCTCCTCTACCTATGTTTTCCCATATATTCTGTACTGTACTTAATGGAACTGTTTACCAATCACTTAACAATGATTTAATCAGACAGTGTTCTCACATATGAATTAATGGCATACAGTTTTTGAAGCAGTGCATGTTTTTAATTGCCTGGGGCTAGAACTATGCTAATTATCTGGCCCTGGGAAGTTTGGGGAATACTTTTTTAGTTTATTTGTTTTGAGAGAGAGGACACATGTACGGGCAAGGGGCAGAGAGAGAATCCCAAGCAGGCTCCATACTGTCAAAGCAGAACCAGAGATGGGTGGTGGAGGGTGGAGGTTGGGGGAAGCTTGATCTAACTGTTAGATCATGACCTGAGCCAAAATCAAGAGTCAGAGGCTTAACCAACTGAGCCACCGAGGCACCCTGGAAATATTTTTTTAAGTAAAAGATAATTGAGTGAAACCCTAAGGGTGGGGAAAAAATGTAACCTTAGAATTCTATGCCTAGCAAAAAAGACGATGGAAAAGGGAAAACAAATCATCTTTTTCAGACAAATAGCAACTGGTAGTTTTTCATCAATAGACTTTCTAGGTGGGTGGGTATGTGTGACTGGAGATAAAGAGAGGTCTCCACATAATAAAATATTCAATATACAAGGAAGATACAAATCATAAATACATCTCTAATATACAAAATATGTGAAGCTAAAGTTGACAAAAGTACAAGAAGAAAGAGAACTCTATCATCATAGTAGCTGATTTTTCCATCTCTCTCTAATAGATTTTAGTGGGTTGAATAGTAGCCCCCAAAAAGATACATCCATGTCCTAATCCCTGAAACCTTACTTTATTTGGAAACAGGGTCTTTACAGATGTAATTAAAGTTCTTGAGATGAGATCTTTCTGGATTGGTCAGGTAGGCCATGACATCAATGACCAGTGTCATCCTAAGAGAAAGACAGAGGGAGATGTGAGAAGAGAAAACAGGAGGTAATGTGACCACACAAGCAGAGACTGGAGTGATGGAGCCACATTCCCACTTGCATGTCAACAGCCACCCAAATCTGGAGGAGGCAAAGAATGGATTCTCTAAAGCTTCCAGAGAATTCTGCCCTGCCAGTGCCTTGATTTTAGACTTCTAGCTTCCAGAACTGTAAGAGAATACATTTCTGTTGTTTACCACACTATTTGTGATAATTTGTTACTGCACCACTGGAAACTAATGCATAGATCAAGGGGACAAAAAAAATCTTTAAGGAACCAGAAGATCTGAATAACACAATTAGCAAGCTTGATTTAATGAATACATGTAGAACAATGCACTCAACAACTACAGAATATAAACAAGAATATGTAGAAAGTTGACAAAAATTGAACGTACTAGGTCATAAAGCAAGTCTCTCTACAATGTCTAAGGATCGGTATCACAGCAACAACTTCTCAACCAGTATGTAGTTAAATTAGAAATCAATAACCAGACAGCTGGTAAACCCTCAGGCTTCTACTGTTCCAATCAACTCACAGGTGAGAAAACCATAACGGAAATTGGAAAACATTTAGAACTTAAGGTATTGGTACTCTCTTAGCAATGTAACTTCCATTCTATCAAGGCCCTACCAGCATACTGGTGGCCACTGAACTCTTCATGTGTGTACTGCCAAAATGGTCGCTATAAGACATTCATTTTAGCTGCAATTAAATACACCATTATGGAAAACTATAATGATGATTGGGCCAAAGCAATCACTGACAGGGTGCAACTTGCCATATAAATAAGAAGAAACAGGGGCCGGGTGGCTCAGTTGGTTAAGTGTCTGACTCTTGATTTTGGCTTGGGGTTCTCTCTCTCCCTCTCTGCTCCTCCCTGACTCATTCTCTCTCTCCCTCTCTCTCTTTCTCAATCTTCCTCTCAAAATAATCATTAAAAATTTTTTTAATTAAAAAAGAAGAAGAAACACCACCTGGGGCTCCTGGCTGACTCAGTCGGTTAAGCATCCAATTCTTGGTTTCAGCTCCAGTCATGATCTCACAAGTTCGTGAGATTGAGCCATACATCAGGCTCTGCACTGACAGCACAGAGCCTGCCTGGGATTCTCTCTCTGCCCCTCCCCCCCATTCCCGTGTTAGCTCCTACACGCTCTCTTTTTCTCTCTTGAAAAATAAGTGAACGTTAAAAAAGAAAAAGAAAAAGAAACACCATCTACCAAAGAGAAACCAAATGGACATGTTGACAACTGGGTTTTTTTTTATGGATATTCTGAGACATCATTATATTACACTTAAAAGCATATATTTTAATAGTTATTAACTTAAAATCTTAGATGATTTGTTCTAGGATATGGAGATAGGGAATAGCATTACTAGCAACCACTGACCTGACACTGGAGAGTTATAACCCAGGTTAATAATTACTACAACCTTCCATAGTTCCAGGTATCAATCTATTTGTTTGATCTTTAGGTTGGTTTGTTTGTTTCTATTTCCCACTATGCTATGAGTTTCATTAAATCAGGATAAATGTATATATATATATTTTTTTTCTTTGCTCCTTTTCCTGTTTCTATTCTTGCTAGAACCTGCACCCCTGCCTTACACATGCCTTAATGTATGTTCTCCATGTGAAGGTCAAGGAGTTGATGATTTCTTTGGATCCTTCCAACACAATAGATAATATCTGAAGAGTGATTGAGCGGGGCCATCATGAACATTCTCCAAGACCACTGACTCCAAACACCTTGACACGAAGCCCCTGGCTCCAGGGCGTAAGTCACGACAGAGGACACCTGAGCACTCGTCCTTGTTCAAACAGGTTCTTGGATGCCTGATGGGACATGTACACCAGACCACCACCCTCAGTAAAAACTCCAGACCCCTGAGCAAAGATGAGGTTCATGTTCCTTTTCCTTTCTGGGTCTCGTAGATGCCGTGTCTGTATCTGCTGTCTCTCTATGTCCTCAACAAACTCTGCTCTTCCTTCCACTCAGCTTGCATCTGATTCCATCCAGTGCAAAGCCAGGGACACTCTTGGGTAGTCTTGTGGGACCTGCTCTGGGTCCTTAGACCCGCCAGCCTGCATCATAAGTTTGTACACATAAAGAAAAGACTAATTCAAAATACTAATAGTTATCTAGGGATAACAGGCTTATGGATGGATTTAATCTTCTTTTAACCTTCAATGTTTTCTATTCTCTACAATGAGCGTGTATTATTTTTATAATCAGAAAAAAATTCCGAACCTGCAAGTTTTAAAAAATAAACAAAACAACATGAAGAAAGTATAAATTGGAATTCTATACACTAAATGTTCATTTTGGCTCCCAGAAACACAAATCTCGAGTAAAAATTGCATAAAAACGAAGGCTATTCATTGGCTAACAAACTGACAAAGTCTAAGCAGGGCAAAGTGAGGTGTGGTTCAGCACCGGCTCCAGCTCTGTTCTCTGTCGTGCTCCTTGTCCTGATCTCCTCTTTCACAAGCTTCATCCTCAGGCTGCTGGCATAATGGCTGTCACAGCCCCAGGCCTTGTATTCATGGACACCAATGGCAAGAAGAAGGCGGCCGTAACTTCTGATAGCTGTCTATTATAAGCAAGCAGGTCCTTCCCCAGAAGCCCTCGGCAAACATCCTCTCAGTGCCTCATTGGCTCATTCCTGAACTGATTCACATGACATTTACACATATTCCAGAGCCATTTACTGGAAAGGGTATGGATTTATTCCTGGCAAATAAGGCCCACCCCTGGAGCCCAGAGTGGTATCAGCTTCTCCTTCAGTACATCGGCTGAAAAGTGAGGAATAGATACAAGAACAAACCTGGGGTCAAGTTGGGAGGTTTAAATAAGTGCTGGCTAGGCAACAGTGCCCCTTAAAGGCACAAGTACCTAATCTCCTCAAGCCTATCCGTTACATAACTTCATCACAAACTCTCCACTCCCTCCCCTTCATTAGCACCTACCTAATCAATATATTTATACAAAATTGCGTATATACAGATTAGATAAATATATGGCTAATTGTCTAAAATAGTTAAAACTTGGGTCACCTGGGTGGCTCAGTCGGTTAAGCATCTGACTGCAGCTCAGGTCATGATCTTGTAGTCCATGAGTTCGAGCCCTGCATCAGGCTCTGTGCTGACAGCTCAGAGCCTGGAGCCTGCTTCGGATTCTGTGTCTCCCTCTCTCTCTCTGCCCCTCCCCTGCTCTCTCTCTCTCTCTCTCTCTCTTTCTCCCTTTTTCTTTCGACTAAATAAACCTTTAAAAAATTTTAAAAAGAACTAAAAAATACATAGTTAAAACTTGGAGGGGGTGGGTGCAGTCTTTAAGTACTTCATGTCACCTTTCCCATGGAATAGTTCGTTGTGATTGTTCAATATTTTTGAATGCATAAATGCATGACTAGCTGAAGTCTACCTGAAAGCTTATTCATATCAACTGTTCTTTTCCCTTTCATCAGCTCTTAAAACATGATCTATATGGTGAGATACATTCTTCCCTAAGAGAAAGCAAAGTTTATTATTGCCATTTTTACATCTTTTTATCTTAGTTCTTGCATTGTTAGTAAAGGATGACATTGCTCAGAGGTGAACAAGAAAAGGAAAGAAGACAAGAAAAGTTATGTGAAAAAATCCACAGACTGTACATGCATCTTCTAACAGTCAAGTAAGAACTAATTGAATCAGAGAAGATGTTGTAGACAACATACAATATATAAATGATTTAATTGCTGTTTTATTTCAAACTTACTATTAATTTCATGAAGGCATTAGCATGGAAAACTTAAAAAAATTACTTTGATAGAGATAAACTATATTAGGATAAAGAAGAATGAATACTTTGTTTTTTGTGTCTTGTTTTAATTTTTTTTTTAATGTTTATTCTTGAAAGCGAGAGACAGAGCATGAGTGGGGGAAGGGCAAAGCCAGAGCGGAACACAGAATCTGAAACAGGTTCCAGGCTCTGAGCTGTCAGCACAGAGCCCAACACTGGGCTCGAACTCCTGAGCCTTGAGATCATGACCTGACGCTTAACTGACTGAGCCACCCAGTCACTCCGAATGAATACTTTTTTTTATCCTAGGAGATTATAATGGATCAATACAGCATTTGACAGAGAAGTGACTTGTAAACGTATAATGCAATTGGAAGTCTAAATGCAAAGCTACTGGAATGATCTTGATTAGAAGGCAAGAGGATTAGAGACATATAAATAACTCAAGCCTTATTCGTTGCACAGAGATTGCTGCTGACGTGAAGATGTGTAGCCACTCGGGGGAGTATTCTTTATTCGAAATTTCTTTCCATGTTGGATTTTGTTCCTTCCTTTTACATCTTAACATCTGAATGCTAAATTCCATCCTAGCAGGGAAGCAGATAATGATGCAGATTCTCCCTGTGGTGAATTTAGAGGCTGAAGGAAATGACTTTAGGCTGAAGGAGACTGTAGAAAAAAAGTTCTTCCTATCAGCACCTTATTGCAGGCCGATCCCTTTCACTCAGTCACTCACAAGTGTATCTGTATCCAGGCACGTGCTGGGGCTCGGAGAGTAAACAGGCAAAAAGAGTTTCTGCCTCTCGTATTTCCATTCCACTGCACTGCCAAGTATTAAACAATTAACCACATAAGCCAAAGCATGACAAGGCATCATGAAGGAAAATACTAGATGCTGTGAGAGGGCACAACAGAAAAGTATTTTACTTTGGGTGACCAAGGAGGATTTTTCTGAAAAAGCATATTTCTGCTAAGTTGAGAGAAAGGTAGAAGTTCATCCATCAGCAATTTAGGGAGAGAACACTCTGGGCAGAAGATTCAGCAGGGGAAAAGGTGTTTGACATAATCTAGGAACCCAAAGAAAGTAATGAGACTCGTGTAGAGTGAAGGAGAGGAAAAGGGATATGGAATATCCCTGGAGGAAAGGTAGGAAATAGCCCGGTTATACAAGTCCTTGTAAGTCCTGTTGAGGATTGTGTATCTGCTTGAATGGAAAAGGAGTGAGGAAGTGCTGTGGTATGCTTTACGTTTTTATAAGGATGTCTAACTGCCCTGAGGTGAGTGGCCTTTAGGAAAGGAAAGAGTAAAAAAAAAAGAGACCAATTAGAGAATATGGCAATACTTAGGGCAAGAGATGATGATGGCTTGGACTAGGGGGATGGCAGTGGGCGTAGAAACAGGTGCTGGACTGCAGATTGATTTTGGAGTTAGGCTGGACAGGACTCGATGCATTAAATCGGGAAAGTGAGAGAAGGAAAGGTTTCAAGGATAACTCAGCCACTCTGACACAGACCTAGATAGACGATCATGGTCATCCATAACTGGGGTTTTATCAGATGCATGCAATGGAAGGAGAGTTGGGTGAGCAATGGAAATGATGAATCAGCTACGGACTCCAAGCTGGGTAAGAAAATAAAGACAGATGGGGCAGATGGCTAGAGAGAAGGTAAAGTTGTTTATGAATGAGAAGTCTCCATGAAGTCGAAGAGCTATTACAAGGATGTCTGTCTTTAATTAAGAAACCAGCAGGATAGGTCATAACCCAAAGGTAGAATGTTTGAGTTGGCAAACATTCTCTGTACCCCCTGTCCTCAAAACAAGTGACCTCTCCTGGATGCCATGAAGGCTTTTGGGTGGTGTCCACCACCTACACATGAGACAGAGATATATCAAAATGCAGAGACCATTTGAATGACAGAAACACTTAACTGAAAGGGAAGACAAATTAATTAACTTCTGAAATCCTTTCCACTTGCAATAGATTCTTGCATAACAAAGTAACATTTCCCACTTGTGCGAGCTGTCCATTTTCATGTTCTAATTCACGGTCTTGGAGTTACTTGCTGTGTTAAAGCAATTTGATATAATTTAGACAAGATAGATGAGATGCACTTGAAGAGTTAAGTGAGACAATAGAAGATTCTCAGATCTGAGTGTAGTCTTTAGAAGAAAGGGTGGTTGCACTATCCCACAGCTATTTGGTATGAACTGTGGCTGACAAAAGAAAACCAGAGTTAAGTTTGTCTACTTCATTTTTTAAAACATTTTTTTTTATTTTTAAAGGAAACAAAAACTTTGCATGACCATGAAGGAAATTCATACAACATTTCCCCAAACTAATTTCTATAGAGACTATTTTGGGCCATTACATCTCAAAATGTAATCTGGAGAAAAATTTTAACAAATTAATAACATGTTGTTGTTGTCAACATTGGAGAATTTGGAAGGAAAACACTTTAAAATACTGTATCGATCTTGATATTTCTTTCGAGAGACAATAAAAATTTGTGATATTGATGGTTAGCAATTTATGTAACAAAATTAATATATTTTATGCCATTTTCTGTGATAATGTGATATATAATTGATAATATACAACCTAACCCCATCAAAATGTTGTATGTTAAACTCATGATCTATCATGATATGAATGTGATATATGAAACTCATGGTTCCCTTCCAATCCAAGTATTACTTTAAGAATTTAATTGACAAGTCCCAGCTGCTTCAACCTCAGCCAAACATAGTTTCTCCACTTTGAAATCGATGAAAAACACCTTAACAACCACAATGTCCCCAGAAGTTTGTCTAATTAGTCATTACTCTCAATAGAACACAAATTATGTGAAAGTCTTGATTATAACAACATAATTAGTAATTTACTTAAATGAAGGCAAGAAAATTAACTTTTAGGGAATAAATATAATTTATGAATTATGTATGACTTTATTTCATTACTTACCCAAATAATAGGCTCGTGGAAAGAGTGCACAGACATATACAAAAGTAGTTCAATTCAATCATCCTTGATATTTTGCCGTAACTTTACATGTACCTTTTTTTGTATCAAGGAAAGGAAATAGGATATGTGTTATTTAACAGTTGGTTAGCTGGATGTGTAACATTTAAATACTGGGACATACAGATGAGCCTCCATTTGTGCTCCTGCTGCAAATATTAGAATTGGGCCTGATGGGAGAGCCAGGGATGGAAGAGTTCAGAGGACTGGAAGGACCACCCACATGCATGTTGAAGTTTCCCTCAAGGGAATGATGGCAGAAATTGATGTAGAGATAAAGGTCATCCAGAAACAAAAGTGAGGGGTGCTAATAACCAGGAGATGGTTGCTCTGTGAGGATGGGGTGGGAAACTCCAATGGTGTATGCCTCATTGGAGCTTACAAGGGGGAGGGAAGGAACAAGGAGGATGCCAACACCTCCCTATCAGAGAAATACTTCAGGGTATGAGAAACATGTGTCTCCTAGACAGGCCACAAAGATGCTGTGCTCAGACAACAGCTAAGTTTGGGTTAAAGCAAAGACTTGGAGGAAAAATTTGAAGGAAAAATACATGAAAGAATGTGCTGATCATGCAGCAGTGAAAGGGTTGTGTAGGAGGAGTGGGGTGAAGGACTGTGTCAGGGGAGAAAGTTACAGAGAACTCTGGAGATGAGAATTCAGAAGTTTATTAAAAGTCATTGTTTGCATGTTGAGTGATGACACAGCTTTGAAAGATCCAGTGCGTCCAATCCCAATGGAGTCTTAGGGGAAGGCAACACCTGGGCCCAACACAGTTCAGCTGTGGCCTGCAAGTGAGGCCCCTCCTGTGGTTGAAATTGAGGACTGGCCCTTCGCCATCAGCCAGCACCGGCAGGTGCCATGGGCATGTCTGTGGTTGGCAGCAGTGAGCACGAAACACCTGGTTCTTCATGGCCAGTCAATCTGGGCAATGCTCACTGGCATTCCAGGTGGTTGGACCAAGATGCTTCATGATCATGAGGCCAGCATTCTCAGTGGCGTAGCCATGGGCAGAAGCCAGGACCTTTTAGAGGCCACATCGGTCATCTGGTAGGAGTTAGTATCTATCTTGTCATATTTAAGAAGGGGCAGATATAAATGGGTCTCAACTCCATTTTTTTTCACACGTTAATCAGCACTTTCATACTTCACACCCCAAATTGCCCTTCATCCTCTAAACCCAAACATTTCCAGCTTTGAAACAGTGATGCATCCTGCCAGCCAACAGGTCAGTTTTGGAGGCTCCCTTTTATTATGTGGTCAACAGTATATGTTTTTGAAAATTGCATGTTTTTGCCTTATTGTTTCATAAAAACGGGAGAATGGAAAACTGGATGAACTGATACCAGTGATTTTTAAAAAGCTGTAAAGTTAATCCTGTTTGGACACAGATGGAAACCATTACAAGTGCTTCAGAGACTCTAATCTCTTTCGGCCATTCACTGGACTTCAGCCAGTTAGTCATGTGTTTAATTGCAAAATAAAAGAACAAAATTCATTTCAAAAGGTAACAAAACACTGTTAAGGACTGTCAAAAAGGACAATTATGATCAAGGACTTTATAATATATTTAGCTTTCTGAGAGTGCAACGTCATTACTATGGGGATCCATTGTTCAACTTTCAGGCATTCAGTTGCCCCAACATTTTGAAGATGTTTTTTTTTAAAAATGGAGGCGGCCTGTGTAGTCATCAGAGATTCAAAATGGAAACCTGTCTCCTGGTGCACATTGTCTCCAAGGTGACAGTTTAAGCATCACTCCAAAGGCTTGACAGGAGAGAATAGGAAGGCCATTGAGCTGATTGTATAATTTTAAGACAGGGAGGGTGACTAATAGTTATTGTGTACTTACTATGTGCCAGGTCCATACCAGGGGCTTTTTGCTTCCAGCATGGGCTGCTTTTTTCTGCTCTGTGCTCAGAGCTACCCTCCAAACCAATGCTGAAAAGGATTTTGGGGGTCGTGATGGCCAGAGCATTAGCCAGCTCTTCCACTTGGCCCAGAATACCATGAATTACGGATGGTAGTGAGAAAAATAGCAAATATCCATTGCCTGTTGACTATCTGCTAGACTCTGTGCTAAGAATTTTCTATGGATTATCTCATTCAATCCTCACAAGAACCCATAAAGTAGAGTTTTTACAGATGAAGAAGCTGAGGCTAAGAGAGCTTGAAGAAACTCCCAGGGTTGGAGGTGAAAGGAGCTGGAGTGTGAGCATGAGGAGTCTGACCTCAGGACCTACCTACATGTCCACCACACTCCACTGTCCATAGGTGGGCCATGCATGGCAGCAGAGGGAATTCAGAGCCTCAGGTGATCTGCCAGCAAGAGGATGGTCACTTCTCCAGGCAGCCTGGTGTGGGAGAACAGTTGAGTCTGGGTCAGATAATACTTCAGAGGACTGCTGGGAACATTACCTGAGGTGCTGAGGGTCAAACCCATTCTCTCTGATACCCTCTTTCCAAGGCAGAGCTCCCGATATTCCCCGGAGACAACCGGGGTGGTTTAGCCACTCCCACAGCTATGTGCACTTCTGTCTCATCTTCTAGTTGGCTTGCATGATCTTCTAAAATGTCTTCTCTTTTTCATCCTTGTTCTTGCTTAGCCATGCCTTATATGGCCAACACCATCTACAAACAATGCCAAAGCTTAGCCCTGAGGAATAGAGAGAGCAGGTATCTGCTGGAGAGTCAAGAACTGGAGCTGAGCTTAGCCATTTCTGCAGGGTGTGGCCACACTGGCCTCAGGCAAGGACCTTTGGTAGCCTAGCCAACAGCCACTGCCCTTCCCCACGGCCTCTCCTAATTTGCTGGTGGGTATCAGGCAATCATGGGCTCCTAGAAAGACTCTACTTGATTTGCTCAAGTCAATCATGGTGACTCGTTAGGGATGGTGACTTAGGAACGGGTCTGTGCTGCAGTCCTGACCAAGGAGCCATGAGAAGTCTGCTGGAGGCTCAAGGGACACAAGGAAGGAATGTCTCCCTCTGGGGGCATAAGAAAGCTTGGGGCTGCAGCAACCATCCCATAAGCATCTAGCAACAAGCTTGAGAACAGAAGCCAACACGTTTAAGTTGGTAGAGCAGGGAGATGAAATCCTTAAGGAGTTGAGTCCTTAAGGATGGTTTGAAAGGAAATTAACAAACCCTCGGCCTGCATACCTGTGTGTGTCTTATTGTGTGTGACTTTAAGTCCCCTTGAGGTTTGGGCTTTTCCAGTTGGATTCTTTATTACAGGCAGCTGAAAGTACCCTGATCCAACAGCCCAGTAGCATCTGGCGGCCCTTGCCACCAATGGGTAGGTACCAGGTCCAAATCTGCACCAGACTGGGGGTGTCCTGGGAAATTTAGTTCAGTTACTACCACCCCAGACCTGTGGGCAAAATCCAAGTGAGAAACTGGGAAGTTATATAATGAACTTTCCGTGAGGCGAAGAAGAGTGTCAAAGCACTTTACAATCAAACCTAATTGAAAACAACAGCTCTTTAATCTAAATTTACAACATAATCAGCCTTCTGGTTACCTAATTATAATTAAATTAGATTGGCAGTGTATTTCATATATGCTAATTAAAAGTACCAAAAGAAAAATCCACATTTGGAAACTGTTGTGTCTATTCACTCCCTGTGAGTGCCAAGCCAAGCTTTCTGGGCTGTAAATTTGGAGACCTGTGTTCTAGTGCTGCCTCTGCTCAAAGTGGCTGTGTGACTTTAGGCAAGCCAATTAGCCTCTCTGAGTCTTCTTGTACATGGATTCTGATCAAAAACAAGGGGCATCATGGGTTCATTTTGCTTGTTCTTGAATATCATATAACTAAAATCATACACAATGCACTTTTTTGTGTGTCTAGTAAGAAGCCTCCCATTTTTAGGTGTTTTATTGCCAAAGAAATGACAAACCCAAACTAGCAAATATTTTGACTGTTCAAGCATTAAACAACCGTTGGGGCCCTGAGATTGCACAGGCAGGAAGTCAGCTTGTGCAAGCTGCACAGTCGCTAAGTAGAGCAAACTCTCCAACATTCATTTTAGATGTGGCCCAGGAGATAATGATCAAGGCAAAATCTCCCAGAGGATGGAGTCAGGGCCATAAAGAACAATGGGCCAGGGAGCTCCTCCCAGAAATTATAATGGGGTCTAACAAGGGAAATTCTCCACCCATGGTCCCACCTCCTCGGTGCCTGCCCAGCCAGAGCTCATAATTGTCAGGGGCCAGGGGCTGCTCTGTCTGCCTGTCTTCCCCTTTCAGAACACAAGTTTGTATTGTAGTAGTGCTGTTTCTGCTCTACCTCTGGGTGTTGGGTGCGAAGGTGAGGGATTCAGATAACTTGTCCTTCTAGTTTGTATGAGCAAGGGAAGCCATGTCTGAAATCAACAGAGGACAGGACATCCTCAGCTTTAAGCTGGATACAGTGTCCTGGGAGGTCTTTGGATTATCTCCCCTTGGGGAGGAGATAAGTGTGTTCTGGAGGAAGGATGAAGAAAGATGCACACAGATGCTTAGCTGGTCACCAAGGACACATGACCCCCTTCAGGAGTGTGGAGTTATCCCTAGGAAGCAGCCGCTGCCCTACCAGGGATGACACTTCCCAGCCCCCTTGCATTTTTTTTTATTGACGTGAAATTCACACAACATAAAATTAACATTTTGGAATGTACCATTCAGCATCACTTCATACATTCACAATGTTGTGCAGCCAACCCCTATATCAAGTTCCAAAACATTTCATCATCCCCAAAGAAAACTCCATACTTATTAAGCAATAACTACCCATTCTTCCCTCTCCTCAACCTCTGGTAACCACCAATTTGCTTTCTATCTCTATAGATTTACCTATTCTGGGGTGCCTGGGTGGCTCAGTCAGTTGGGCATCCGACTCTTAATTTTGGTTCAGGTCCTGATCCCAGGATGGTGGGTTCCAGTGCCCTGTCGGGCTCCATGCTGAGTGTGGAGCCTGCTTAAGATTCTCAGTCTCTTTCTGTCTCTCTCCCTCTGCCCCTCCCCACAACTCTCTCGCAAAAAAAAAAAAAAAAAAAAAAAGAACAAAACAAAAACAAACATAGATTTACCTATTCTGGATATGTCTTATAAAAAAAGAAATTGTTCATTATGTGACCTTTTGCATTTGCCTTCTTTCACCTAGCGTAAGTTTTCTGGGTTCACCCATGTTGCAGCACATAACAACACTTCGTTCCTTTTTGTGACTGAATATTCTACTGTGTGGATATCCGTACAATTTGCTTATCCATTCATCTGTTGATGGACATTTGGGCTGTTTCCATTTTTTGGCTTTTGTGAATAATAATGCTGAGAACACTCATGCACACGTATTTATCTCAACATCTGTTTTCAGTTCTTTTGGGTACATACCTAGGGGTAGAATTGTTGGGTCATTTGGTAATTCTATGTCTAACTTTTCAATTTAATTATTTTTTTATTTTTATTTTTTGAGGGAGAGAGAATGCATGAGGGGAAGAGAGAGAGGAGAGAGAGGAGAGAGAGAGAGAGAGAGACAGAGAGAGAGAGAGAGAGAGAGAGAATCTCAAGCAGGCTCTGTACTGTCAATGCAGAGCCCGACACAGGGCTCGAACTCATGAACCAGTAGATCATGACCTTAGCTGAAACCAAGAGTCAGAAGCTTAACCAACTGAGCCACCCAGGCACCCCTCTACGTTTAACTTTTTGAGGAACTGCCATACTGTTTGCTAGAGCATCAGCCCCCTTGCATTTTGGTGAGATCATGTGAGTGACTACTCATTCTCCTCAGTGGCAAGTGAGTAGAAGGGATCTTTGTCACATCTGGGCAGGGGTGCTTCCCCACAGGCTCAGCACAGTCATGGGTGAGCACAGGGGAAGTATTATGGGAGGGAGGAGCCACAACATGGAGGGATCCAGGTTCCCGGATAAAGGTTGTCTGATCAGGAACATGCACACACCATGGTGTCAACAAGCAATAAACTACTGTGCTAAGCCACTAAGGTCTCAGGGTTTATCTGTCACAGCAGCTGGCATTATCTTCAATACGTTGCTCAGATTCCATCTCTTAATTTCCAGCTTCCTAGCAGAGGTCGCCCTGCATGATCCCATACCCATATCTTAACTGGCCTGTACCGGACATCAGGTTCATCATTTCTATTCTAGACAGGGATATGTTGATTGCAGGGATCAAAAACCACTCAACTATCTGAAGCAACAGAAGCATTTATCATGAGGCTACTGAGATCTCCTGGATTCTGGAGACAGAAAAAGTACATCCAAGCATCATGCAAACAATGGGAGGCACAGCAAGGGAGGAGGGCAGAGGGACACAGGTTCCTGAGTGCCAGTCAGTGGGAAAGTCACAGAGACGCAGGTAGACAACTTTTTCTATTTCAGTTTTGCACTGAGTTACTATTTTTAGATATGCTGACCATGAAACCTCTAGTTTTCCACTGCTTGAGATTTGTTTCCAGGCAAACTCTAGCCCCCAGGCTCCATTTATCACCCTCTGCGCTAGGATGAAGGTCCAAACTGCCATAAGGAACCGAGGCCAGTACTGTCTCCACTTTCCCATCCAGGGCCCATGTGGTCTCTGATCTCTGCTTCTCTCTGGGTGACTGTCCACGCTCTGCATTGCAGGCACCGCTTTCTGCTTGTTCCTCCTTCCCAAGCCTTAGCCCCCCACTGAAGACTGTCCAAGCCCTTATTCCTCAATATCCAGACCTCACTGCCTTCTTTAAATTTTTTAAATGTTTATTCATTTTTTTTTTTGAGAGAGACAGAGAGAGAGCTCGAACAGGGGAGAGGCAGAGAGAGAGAGTGAGACACAGAAACGGAAGCAGGCTCCAGGCTCTGAGCTGTCAGCCCAGAGCCCGACGTGGGGCTTGAACTCACAAACCATGAGATCATGACCTGACCCAAAGTCGGCAGCTTAACCAACTGAGTCACCCAGGCGCCCCAAGACCTCACTGCCTTCTTTGTCACCTCCGAAATCTTAAGCTGTGCTTGGTCCACTCCTATGTGTCACTTGAAATTACTGCCTTGTGTGGCTGGTTGCTGTCATGGTGAGTGTTTACCTCATCTCTGAAGGGTGAAGGCACAGCCATAGTTTCATGCCAGGGTCAGAACCTCGCACTCCCACATGCCATCTTGTGATCTCAAGCAAGTGACTTAACATCTCTGAGCCTCGGTTTCCTCATCTACAAAATGGGTAGAATAATAGTACCTACTTCAGTGGTCTCGCAAATATTATACATATATACATATTAAAGATAATGCAAAGTGCTTAGCAGCATTCCTGATACACAGTGAAAGCTCTCAATTCTTAATGGTTCCAGCTCCCTTTTCAAGTCAGCAGGTGCATGGTGAGTAGCAAATGGGATCATTGAGCTGTCTGGTTCTCAGACCTTGAGATGATCAGAATCAGATAAACCTTTGGAAAGGTTCTGGCCCATCTCCCATACAACCGGATCAAAATCCCAGGGTTGGATTTGGGAATCTGAGATCCTAATCATCACCAGCTTTGACATGCATGGAGCACGGGGCGACCCCAGCAGGCTGGCTAGGCCTCCTCCAGTAGGAAATCGGGAGAAAACTCCGATCTTAGCCCCCACAGTCCCACAAGCCCCTCCCTTGCTCATTTGAGCCCTTGCTCAAGATCGCCTCCTCAGAAAGGTAACTACCTCCCTCCATCTCCTTCCCAGTCCTCTGTAGCCCACCGCGGGGGCGTGAGTTTATTTTCCATCATCTGTCTCCCTCGCCACTGGACAAGTGCAGGGACCTATGCATCTGACAGTGGCTAGCACAATGTCAATGGGTGGTAAGTACGTACAGTGAGTAAAAGAATCAATCAGCCTCTGTGGAGTACCCTTCCCCAGGATCTTGGGCATATTGCAGAGCTTATTAAAACAGCCCAGTCTGGTTTAGCATGCTAATTTCCTGTCTGATTCCAAGGTCACCTCTTCCCCATCACAACTGGGCTCGGGGTCTAGGGACTAGAGTGAGGACAAGGCAGTCTGCTTTTCCCTCCTCCTCATACTTAGGAGGGAAGGGGAGGCTTGCTTTGCCTTTGAGAAAATCCTTCCCTTCTCCAGCTTGTCTGGGGTTGGGGGCTGGGACTCAGCAACGCAGGGGAGAGGACAGAGGTCTCCTGGTGTGGCTGGCACATTGCAGTCCTCTCCACTCGCCTGGCTGATCCTCCCTGGGGGTGGCTTGTAGACACTAGCACGTGTGGGTGCAGGCAGGAGTTCTCCTGATTCCAAGGTGTCTTCCGCTCACCAGTTCCCCGAGTGAGCAATCTGGTTCCACTCTACCACACACCTCAAGCTGCCCCCTCTGGCATCGATACCCACAGCCTCTTGCTGCTTGGGTTCTTTTGCCCGGCGGCAGCCACCTCCCACCATGTCCCCTGGACTCCTGAGAAACTCACACACGTGGGTGTTCAGAGCATACATCAGTAGGGTCCGCCTTCACCCTTCCATCTCTCTCCAGCCCTCTCCTCCCCTGCTCAGTGAGGCCCATCTGGAGACCAGCACGTCCAGGGCCTGAGAGCTATGTGATCAGGATGGAGTGCCAGGCTCCCCCTCCTGCGGGCACCCTAGTCCCTACAAGGGATTCTTTTGCAACCCTTCCCCTTCGTTGGGTTCAGTAGGACAATGAGGGGAGCAACACAAAGGAGCATCCCCTCCCTCCCTCCACCCCGCACCCTGGGGAGGAAAGGAAATTGCCTCGCACAGCCCTCCCTCGCACAGCCCCATGCAGACTGACTCCCTGTCCTCATCAGCCTTGGGCCCAGAGCCATAAGGCAAGTCCTACTTTACAGCCCGTCCCACATTCGAGCACTTCTTGATTTTCTGATCAAAGCTTCCAGTCTTGCAGGCTCTGCCAAATGCAATGAGCCCACGAACCTTGTGAAAGCCAGGCTCCTAACACAGCAGTGGAAATAAAATTCTCCGGTGGGCCAGGGAATATAAAGTGAACTGTTACACATGACTTCTGGGAAGTGGCCCTTAATGAAAGTGGCAGGATCTTCCCTTTCTCCCGATGGCTAGAAGGTGGACACAATGGCTGGGGCTGCAGCAACTATCTTGGGTTATAAAGTATACTCTACATGACCAAGGTGCCAGGACAACAGAGTGGAAGAAGTCTGGGTTCCTGACAATCACAGAACTGCCTTTCCAACTCTGGGCTATTTGCCTATGCTTCATTTACATGAAAGAGAAACATACCTTACCTCGTTCATCCAATCTTTTCAAACCTTCCGCCTCTCACAGCCAAACTTCATGCTGACAGTCTTGCTCTAAGCTTGAGTCCTACTTTTTTTTTTAGAAAAAATAATTTTTTTAGATAATCAGGACTGAAGGATAAGTGGAAAGGAAATGCCTTTTGCATCATGATTCAATATTATTTAAATGCATTTGTGCACTATAGTCTCTCACCACCTGTGGTACCTGCCTCGTGTTTTAGAGAAACTTCACAGGCTTCAAAGTCAGTAGAACCCAGGTTAGAATTTGGTTCCCATGATTCACTACTTGTGTCATCTTAAGCAAGTTACCCAACAATTCTGACCTTTAGTTTTCTGTTTTATTACGTAAGATTAATAATGTCTGCCTTGCGGAGTTCACTAAACACATTTTTATTGTGCGAGTAAATGTACATGACATTATGCTGGGGATGCCATAAAGAAAAAGACAAGGTCTCTACCTTCATGGAGATACATGTCCAATGGGGAAGAGAGGAGAAAAATGCAAGTGAAGGGGCTCCTGGGTGGCTCAGTCAGTTAAGCGTCCAACTTTGGCTCAGCTCATGATCTCACAGTTCATGAGTTCAAGCCTTGCGTAGGGTTCTGTGCTGACAACGCAGAGCCTGGAGCCTGCTTCAGATTCTGTGTCTCCCTCTCTCTCTCTGCTCCTGGCCTGCTCGCTCTCTCTCTCTCAAAAATAAATAAAACATTAAAAAAAAATTTTAAGCAAGTGAATAAGCAAACAAAATAATCACAGTAAAATGGTAAATCACAGTTTACCATAATGTAGAATAACGGGGTGGAGAGGCACAGGGAACCAGGAAAGCACCCCCTCTAAGGACTAAAAGAACAACCTCTTGTAAAACTCTCACCACTCTTATACTCTTATAGCCCTTGCCCAGAAGCTGCCAGACCCTCTCCCCTCAAAGGGAAAACTGCCTCTAACAAAGCCCAAGCACCCCCACCAGCAGCTTGTACACAGCTCTGACCAGAGTGACTCCATCTGTGGTTTTCTGTCCGAGAATGAAGGCAGGAGGATGGACAGACCGAAGGCCTCACACAGACCTCCAGTAGAGAAAGCTGTTCTTTCTGCCTGGCACTGACCTTCCACGGAGTTGGCTCTATCTCTGCATAATGGGCACCACCTGGGTCCCAGGGAAGGCAGTTGGCATCACTTAGTTCTCAGTGAGCCCGAGCTGCAAGGCACCCTGGCTCTCCTCCCAGGTAGTGGCACCAGAAGCTGCTAGCTCCTGTGCTGTATGTCACTTACTCCTAACAACCTCCATGGGTGACCTCTTCTCAATCAGGCACAGGCCACCAGGCCCACAGAAGCACCATCATGAGAACTAAGACGATCAGACCCCATCCACCACTGTACGGATGCAGAAGCAGGATGTGTGTACCAAATACAACATAATTCTGTTTCCAGCTTCCGTCGGAATTCATCCAGTACAGAAGGATGGGCAGTTTAGAATTTGTGGTGTCACCTAGGACCTACGTGGGTACTGTGAAGGCAGAGATACGGGAGATCAGATCCCAATTCGGCTGCCTTCAGTTGTCTGGTCTTGGGCAAGTTACTTAACCTCCCTAAGCCTTGATTTCTCCATCTTCAAATGGGCATGGTAATCGTAGTACCTACTGCATATTTGGGGGGAAGGACTAAGTAAAATAATCCATGTAAGCATGTGTAGGGAATGTTTGATGTGTGTTTGCTATGACCCATCTTCTTCACTCAACAACTGTTTTTGAGCATCTGATATGTGCTAATATGTGCAAAGACAAATAACAAAGCTGGAAAGACTTTTGAAGATCATCTCAGGGTGCCTGGGTGGCTCAGTGGGTTGAGCGTCCCACTTCAGCTCAGGTCATGATCTCACAGTTTGTGAGTTCAAGCCCCACATCTGTGCTGACAGCTCAGAGCCTGGAGCCTGCTTTGCATTCTGTCTCTCTCTCTCTCTCTCTCTCTCTCTCTCTCTCTTTCTCTGCTCCTCCCCTGCTCACATGCTGTCTCTCTCTCAAAAATAAATAAAGATTTAAAAAAAGAAAAAGAAAATCATCTCATATGGTGACCATCTATATTTTGGGCTGCAACTCATCTAAACTGGGTGAAAGACTCTATAATCTGCCTACCCCATGTATCACTTGGCTTCTGCCATGTAACAAACCACCCCAAAACTTAGAGACTTCCAATGACAAACCTTTCAACTTTTTCATGACTCTGTGGGTTGTCTGGGAAGTTCTTCTACTCAGGGCCAGCTGGTTAGAGCTTGGTGGTCCAGGGTGGTCCCATGCACAGGCCCCAGGCCTCAGAGGGGATGTCTGTAGTCACTCTCCTCATGGTCTCTCAGCCACCCGAGACTATGGTAGCTTTTTTCACTAAGTGCTAGAAGGTCCCACAGTAAGAGAGGGAGCAACCTACAACTCACAAGCAATTTCCAAGCCTCTGCTTATGATATAATACCTATTGTTGTATTGGCCAAAGCAAGTCACAAGGCCAAGGCCAAAGTCTGTATAGGAGGAGACCACCCACAGGAAAGCAAGGACAGATTGGAGCCATCGCTGCTGCCACAGTCAACCTCTCTGAGCCATTTGCACTTTCCAGGAAAATAATTTGGTAAGAATTAGAGAAGGAATATATAAGAACGATATTATGTACTTCAGGGGTCCCCAAATGTTTTTGATAGCATATCCCTGTATCAGTCACCTCAGACTGCCATAAGAATACCATACACTGGGGGCCTAAACAACAGAAATTTATTTCTCAAAGTTCTAGAGGCCAGCAGTCTGCCATCAGGGTGCCAGCATGATCAGGTTCTGGTGAGAGCTCTCTTTCTGGCTTACAGATGGTTGCCTTCTCAATATGGGCTTACAAGAGATCCCTCTCTTGATCTTCTTTTTTTTTTTTTATCTTTTTTTTTGGGGGGGGTGGAGTGTACAAGTGAAGGAGGGGCAAAGAGAGGGGGATATAGGATCTGAAGTGGGCTCTGTGCTGACAGGCTGACGACAGCAGTGATCCCGAGGTGGGGCTCGAACTCACGAACCGGGAAATCATGACCTGAGCCAAAGTGGGATGCTCAACCAACTGAGCTACCCGGCACCCCTCTCTCTCTTCTTATAAGGCCACCAATTCTGTTAGATTATGACCCCATGTCATGACCTCATTTAACCTTAATCACCTCTTTAAAGGCCTTATCTCCAAATATAGTCACATTGGGGTTAGGGTTTCAACATATGAAAACTGGGAAACTGCTTTCTTATTTTTTGGACCTAAAGTTCTACTATTTTTCCTACAATTTAGTGGATGGTGTTGAGCTCCCCTACTTAGAGACTACCGATGTTCTTTGTCAAAAACAAACATGAGGAGAATCTCATGTTTCTGTGGATTCCCCATATACACATTAATTAAATTTGATGTCAAAAATGTGCAAGTGAGATGTTCCACATACTACTCCCAATTTAAAACATTGCCTTATACTCAATGTTTATGACAACTGAGTAGCTAGTATAAAGTATCTGGTAAATAGGGCTTGGTCTTACATAAAATTGGAACTCTGTGGGATTGTAGGCCATTTTCTCATAAGAAACCAAGAGAGGCTTCGTATTAGCGGCAGTGTGTGGCCCCCTGGGGGGACATCCTTAACTCCCGCTCCCAGCCTGGCACTGGGCTTTAAGGACTCTACTCCTGCAGCTATCTTAACAAATACCACAAACTTGAGGACCTAAAACAACAGACACTTAGTCTCTCACAATTCTGGAGGCTAGAAGTCCAAAATCAAGGTCACACTGCCCCTGGAGGCCTCGGGGCGAATCCTCTGTGACTCTGCCTACCTTCTGGTGGTGTCAGCATTCCTGGGTTCGTGTCACCTGGCTCTGCCTTTGCCTTTTCCTCTGTACGTCTCTCTTCTCCTCTGTGTGTTCTTTATCAGGACATCTGTCACTGGATTTGGAGGCCTACCCAGATAGTTCAGGATGATCTTCTCATCTCACAGTCCTTAGTTACATCTGCAAAGACCCCCTCGCCAAGTAAGATCACACTGGCAGGTTTTGTGGGTCACCACTCAACCTGCCGCGCACATCCTCCCCGCAATTTCTATGGATGAAGTGGGGCCCAGAAGGAGAGTCGGGGGACAGCATGGACCAGCATCTCTCTTTTCCTCTCTCGTGACCACGCAGAGCTCCTCTGGATACCATGCTTCATCACAGGAGACTTCCCCATGCAAAGAAGCACTTCCTCATCTGTGTTCACAATTAACTCCTGTTTTCCAACACGAAGGAAATGACTATGGCTCAAAAAATTAACTTCTTGCCCATTAAGGACCATTAAAGCTCCTTCCTCCTGTCTTTCCACTACCGTTTCCACGCATTGCTTCTCCTCTAGGAATCTTCGAAGCATTTTCCCGGAAATGAGCAGCCTGGTTTCTGATCTTTGGAGAAGGAGCCAGCCATTTGGGGTTTTATCAGTGGGTACAGTAGCAGCAAAGCCTCGTCAACTCCAGGGGCAGAGTTCTGACCTCACAGAGAAGGGAAGAGTGGACTGGGGAGATTTCCTCTTGGCCTCAGAGTCAAACCATTTTGCAGTTTCACTAGGCGTTACCCTGTGGTCTGGGTTGCTATATTTAGCAAACAAGAATGCAGTAGGCACAATTGAATTTGTGTTTCTGATAGACAATGAGTAGGGTTTTTTTTTTGTTTTTTGTTTTTTTTTAGTATAAATATGTCTCATACGTTATTTCTGGATCTGCTTATAAGGCAATATTTGGAACATACTTATATTTGAAAAATTATTGTTTCTCGGAAATTCAAATTTAACTGTCTTGCATTTTATCTGTCAACTCTAACTATGCCCTTTTCTCTCCCCCAAAAAGACAGTTGTCTTCCCAAAAAGACTTTGTTGTAAGCCTTCTCTCTGCAAAGCCCTTTACTAGGCACAGAGAAAGCTGAAAGCTTTCCTTCAATGTATTCACAGCATAGGGGAGGAGACAAACTGGTAACAAATGCCTTTTCACACAAGGTGATCAATCCTCATCTTAATAAATATTCACTCAAATCGTTTGGGTGACCCAAAGGCAGGAACAATTCATTCTGTCTGGGGGAAAAGAGGGGAAAAGCTTTGGGGAGGTGCAGGGGTGGGGCTCTTGAGCCTGACCTGGATGGACAGATGTAAAGCAGGCATGGCATGAGGCACACACTCTATTCTGGGACCGTGGAGGTGCCCCGGTGGCCAGGTTGGTGAGGTGAGAGCTGTGTGTGTCTCTGGGCATGCTGGTGGCACTGATGTCTGGAGGGGGACAGAAAAGTTTGGAGTCCAGAGTGAAGGGCTCTTTCCACCATGCTGAGGAGCCCCTGGGACTTTCTGTCTCATCAGTCCTAGAAAACTAATACACAAATAGACAATGGCCAGACCGTGGCTGATAGAACTCTGACCTTAACCTCTGCAGCAATCTGCCTGTGCAGCAGTCCCATCAGAAAGGCTAGGACTGTCACTGCCAGCCAGCTTCACTATTTTTTGCCCCTGCTTCCAACTCAGGACCAATGACACAGAATGTCCCATTTCCAGTTACCCACCTCCAGCCTCCTCAACAATCTCCCATCAGGACAATCTTGAAATCCTCCTTTTCCCTCACTATAAAGCTTCCCCACTCCCCTGCCTGCTTTTGAGTTTCTGCTCTCAGTGAAAGCCTTGTTTTTTCTCATTTATATGGTCTTCACTTATTTCCTCAGTATAGACCATAGGTATTGCTTTTTAAGAGAAGGATGGGGCAATGAGAGTAGTTACCAGTGGAAATGGATACTCTGATATATGGTGTTAATACAACCACAGATACGGTGGTGTTCAGAGCTAGAAAAATCTGCTTTTTGAAACTCTTTGCAATCTACACACACATGCACACACACACACACACACAGACACACACACACACACAACTTATTAATGTTTTTTAAAATTTCACTCATTTTGAGAGAGAGAGCGTGCAAGCAGGGGAGGGGCAGAGAGAGAGGGAGAGAGAGGGAATCCTAAGCAGGCTCCAGGCTGTCAGTGCAGAGCCAGAGGCAGGGCTGGAACTCACAAACTGTGAGATCATGACCTGAGCTGAAATCAAGAGTCGGATGCTTAACCGACTGAGCCACCCAGGGTCCCAATGTTTTAATGTTTCTATTCACCTGAACATCTCCAAATTCCTTTATGTTCTGAGAAAAAAAAGGTCTTTGAATTTTTAAAGTGCAGTTTAAAAGCAAAAATACTGTTAAAGTCACCCTTTGTTTTCTTTTTGACTTAATATTTTGTTTTTATTTTGACTTACTATTTTGTCCCCCCTATAATAGATTGCATTTGTCCCCTTCCTGTATCCAGGCCCTCAGCTGTCTGATTCTGCAGTACCTCCCACTAAATGGGTCGAGCCCCTTGAGGTCCAGCTTGGCCCTGTGACCTGCTTTGATCAATAGGGCATTAGCAGACAGGAGGTAAGTAGAGGCTTGAACAGGCTTACTCACTGGGGCTTGGGCTCTCATACCCCTGCCACCTCCATGAGAAGAACATGCCTAGTCTGCTGGCCACAGGAGGAGGGTGAGGGTCAGATACAGAGAAGCTACCCCAGCCAAGCACAGTCCAGATGAGACAGCAGCCCAGTTGGTTATTTTTTGAGGCATCCAGAATTCTGTGGTGGTTGTTAAACAGCACTTTTGTACCAATAATTGACTATCACACCCCCTGATTTCAGAATTTCAAGAGTTTTCCATTGCCATGAATAAGAAATTAATAGAAAACCCTATTGATTACCTACCCCAAACCATGCCTTCTGGTATTCTTTCCTACTGGTGGAGCTTGCTTGCTTTCTTTCTTTCTTTCTTTCTTTCTTTCTTTCTTTCTTTCTTTTTCAGCCCAGACAAGTGCTCCTCTGCACCCCCAGGGGGCAAATATCCACTGATCTAAGCCAACTGTAGTTTGCTGGTGATTGATATAGCAAAGAGCATATAACACAGTTATGGCCAATGAAATGTGAGAAGTCTGGTGAGGGGCTTTCTAGAAAGGCTTCAATTCTTTTTAAAAGAAACCCATAAGGTGATGCTTCCCTTTTTTATGTTACTAGATTTTTGGAACTGCTGTTACCATCTTGGAATCATGAGGGAAGCCAACAAGAGGACAAACCAATATTCTGAGACAGACGTATAGGGAAGAGCCTAAGGCCAGGATATCATTGCGAAGCCATCCCTTAGCAAGCCCTTGGAGCTGTCCAACTCAGAGCTGCCTGCTACATCTCTGCTATTTAGACCATGTTTCCTTGCGGTTTCTGTTCCTTGCAGTTCAGTACTTCCTAACTGATTTAGATACTTCCTCAGTAGAGGAAAATCCAAGTTAAAGAGAAGAATGTGTTATCTCTTCTTTCTTTTGTTTTTACCAAATGATTTGTTACTGGGGCATAGACTCTAACAAGAACTTTAAAGATGAGCTTAAAAATGTCCATTCCAATGAATGCCTCTGAGATTTGATTTTGAGGGTTTTCACCATGGCTACAATCTTAGGACATGACTTGTGGCCTCACTGCTATGACTCTGTGATGCTTTGCCCAGTGATGTGGAGACCCCTTGAGGACAACTTCAGAACCATGTGTGGATCGACAAACGCGGGAAGAATTCTAGCAAGTATAACATTTCTTGGTAATGGTCCTTCTGTCCGAGGAGAGACTCGTAACTCCCATAACTCCCAACTGTCCGTAACTCCCAAGATACTTTACATGGCTACGGCAAAGCTGACCCTTTTTAAAGTAATGGCAGGTAAATTATAAAAGGCAAACTCAATCCACAGGAATGATCTTTCTCTAGCACAATGAACAACATATGCTTGCTCAGTATAATACGTTTCACTTCAGTAAATAGCACCTTCAGAAAACACATTAAAATGTCATTAGATTTTTATCTAAACTTGCTTATAATTTAGGTAACCTGACTATCTCCCCCTCCTCCCATGCTGTGCTCAGCAGAAACCAGCTCTTGCCAAATTATCACTGATTTTATCAAAACCACACTTCAGGCCACTCTCTAGACTTGCCAAACTTTCTCCCAGCCCTGGACCACCGCCCTCACTCTTTTTTTCCCCTGGAACGTCTGTCTCCCACGCACTGCCTGGCAAACTCCTCATCATCTGGCAATGTAAAATTCTAATGTCAACTCCTCTCTGAAGCATCGCCTGGACCCCTGAGGCAACGCGGCATGGTTGAAGTCAGGCCCACCCGATTTGGGATCCAGCTCTGTCCCCAATTAGCTAGGTGACCTGAGCGGAGAGGCCCAGCTTTTCTGAGGCAGCCTCAGCTCGCTCTCCTGGAAGATAGCATCATGATTACCCCAGTTTTGAGCTTGTGTGGATAATGAGATGGACTTGTGTGAGGCCCTGGCACAGAGTAAGGGCTCCACATATCCTGGCTGTTGTTACTAGATGCCTTCCCACAGAATCCTAAAGCTTTACAGCCAAGAAGGGGCTTCAGGGTTTCTTCTCAACCTTTCAATGTATAAATGAATCACTTGGGGATCCTGTCAAAACACAGGTTCTGATTCAGTAGTTCCGGGGCAGTGCCCGGGATTTTGTGCATTTCTTACAAGTTCCATAGTGTTGCAGACACCGCTGGTCCTGGAACCGCACGTTGAATAGCAAAGGCTGTAGGAGACACTGAGTTCCCACTTGCTTTACAGAAGAGGACAAAGCCAGGTCAGGAGTTGAGAAAATTCAGAAGCAGAACCGGTGGGTCAGTCCTGTGGTCCATGAGAGGGTGAGCTTTGTTAAGGGACAAGAAGGGATGGGCAGATAGCGCTAGCCAGACATCAAAAGTCACACCCTCGGGGTGCCTGGGTGGCTCAGTCAGTTAAGCATCTGACTCTTGATTTCAGTTGCGGTGATGATTGTGGTTCCTGAGTTTGAGCCCCATGACAGGCTCTGTGCTATGTCAGCGTGGAGCCTGCTTGGAATTCTCCCTCCCACTCTCTCTCTGCCCCTACCCCACTGATGCTCTCTCTCTCTGTCTCTCAAAATAAAGAAACAAACTTAAAAAAAAAAAAAAAAAAGAAGTCACACCTTCACGGAAAGCAAGATGGCCACACTTTACAGGGCACACACAGGCTAATGATAGCAAAAGTCGGTTGTGTGCCAGCCCTGCGTTTGACAATGCATGAGCTAGAGAAGTGAGTTCTAGGAGCACAAGCTGGATGGAGCAGAGAATCTGCTCATCTTTTTCATTCCTATTTTCCTAGCCCCAGATAACACTAGCTAATACATAGTGCTTAATATGTGCCAGCCATTGTTCGAAGACATTTGAAAAACAGCTTCATGGAGATGTGACTCACATACCATACAATTCGCCCATTTAAATGCAATTCGGTGGCTGTTGGCATATTCACAGAGTTGTGCAACCATCACCATGGTCAATTTTAGAACATTTCCATTACCCCCAAAATAAAACCCTGTACCCACTAACAATCACTCTGTATTCTCCCCTCCTCCTCCTGCCCAGGCGACTGCTTATCTCCTCTCAGCCTCTATAGGTTTCCCTTTTCTGAACATTTCATATAAATGGAATCATATAATATGTGGTGCTTCCATATAATACTGGCTTCTGTCACTCAGCATAATGTTCTCAAGGCTCAGTCTCATTGGAGCAGGGGTCAGTACTTCATTGCTTTTTATTGAATAATCTACTGTACGGATGTACCAGATTCTATCCATTCATTGGTTGATGGACATTTAGGTTGTTTCTACTTTTTGCCTGTTAGGAACATTTGTGTACAAGTTTTGTGCAGAGATATGTTTTCATCCCTTGTTCTCAGAAACGTGTATATATCTTTTAATCCTTAAAACCTGATGAGGTAGGTAATATTATTACGCCTAGGACTTGGGGAGGTTAATTAACTTGTCCAAGGTCATACGACTTGTAACTGGTGGAGCCGAGGGAAGAACCCAGGCAGTCTTGCTCCAGAGCCTTGTGCCCATAACCGCTCTACTCTCTTCCCTGGAAGAGTGCCCGGCACATTCAATATGTATTTATAGAATGAGTAGCTGAATTAGACAGGGGCCCCATTCTCAAGAGACTTGTCATGCGGTTGCCTTCTTGCAGATAGCTTCTTTCTAATTAATCTCTGCAACATTCTTGGGGTTGGAAATGGGGAGAGGAGAAGGTTGGCTGGAATCAGCTATTAAGAAGTTGAACATGGTTGGTGCTGACTGCATAAAGGGACACTTCCAGCCGGGGCTGGGGCTGCAGGTGCCTAAGAGGAAGAACAGTCAGCACTGGGGCCTGAAAGATTTGAGAAGTTAAAGAAAACTTCCTCTTTGCAGAGGCAAACCGGAAATCCGCTCTTTTGGTTTTTGTTTCTTTGTTTTTTTGTTTTTTAAATGACTAAAGTTGAAGCTCATTTGTGTGCCTGGTAATATCTCCGCCTGAGGTCTCGGGCTTTCTTCTCCATGTTACCTGTGATGGAATGACCAGGCAGGCTAATTCAGGGGTGGGCAGAGGGGCTGAGTCATCCAGAACAGCCAGCAGAGGGCAAGTGCAGAAGGGTTCCAGGCCAGGGAGGTGGAAATCTTCATTCCAGCTTCAGGTGTGCAGGAAGCTGATTCTTAGGGACAAAGCCCACGTCAGGCCACCCGAGCCGACCACCTCCCAGAGCCCAGCCCAGCCACCCTGCTGCATCCTCTGCAAAGTCAGGGTCAGAGGCATCACTCACCCAGTTCCTCCCTTCCCTTCGTACTGGCACCTCTGCCATAGACACTCTGATGTTTTGGGGATGTGACGGTGACTTTTACAAACCAGTCATCAACAGGAGTCTCAAACACAGCCCTGACCCTGGCTTTGTCTCATGTTCTCAGAAGTTCTTGTCTCCCTCACTTCCCACCCTTACCCTTGGCTTTGACAATGCATCTGCTTTTCTGGTTTGAACCTTAGGCTCTCAGAGACATGCTCTGGGCCACCACCCAGGGATGGGAAGGTGCCAGTGAAACGGGCCAATCTCATTCTCAGGGCACAGCCAAGGTTCCCAGTGCACCAGTTCTTGGAAAATGGAGTTCGCCAGAGACACACCAGGTATGGAGGCAGATGAAGGCACGACCTCATCCCCCAGGAAGCCATAGTTCACATGGCCAGGTGACCGAAAAGCTGCATTCTTGGAGAGGGTCGGGGGAGCAGGGAAAGCAGGCACTTTCTTTCCAGGGTAGCAGGGCACTGCCTCCAGCCCCATCCACCCATGGCTTTCCACGCAGGGTACCTGACTCATCTCAGCTTGCCAGGAACTTCGTAGTTTTAAAACTCAAAGTCCCACCCCCCGGAACCCACTTGGTCCCAGACAAGCTGAACGGGTAAGTCACTCAAGTTCCACAGCTCAGTGAGAGGGAGTTTCTCCCACCACAGTGCCCCATGGGAGTCAATGACCCCTCCTCCTCTTCCTCTTCCTCCTCCTTCCCCTCCCACTCCCACCCCACCCCCATTTTCCTCCTCCTCCTCTTCTTTTTCCTCCTCCTCCTCCTCCCCCCCCTCTTCTTTCTCTTCCTCTTCCTCCTCCTCTCCTGGTAACAGCCAGTGTGGAGGCCATAATGATGACATCAGGATAAAGACAGAAGTCCAGAGCCAGCACTTGGGTCACATGACACCGGGAAGCCTCCCCTCTCATCCCTGGAGGCAGGGACAGCCCATGGTGCCCAGGCATCACCAGTCCGATGGTCCTGACAGGGAAAGGTGGCTGGCTTCCAGGACAGAGGGGAAGAGGAAAAAGGGAAGGAGGCCGGAATGGCGACTGCCTTTCACAAAAGGCTGCAATCTGGAGCCTCCGTCCTTCCCGAAGCCCCAAACCAGCTCCCAACCCATCTGCAACGACCACCTTTGCCCTTGTGGCCCACCGTCTGTGTCTCTGCATTGCACACCTGCTGGGGTGACAGCAGCCATCTATCTCCCTGTGCAGGTGGCCAGCAGTCATTAGGTGGAAGGAGGCTGCTGGAGTGGAGATAGGCGGCCACAGCTGCAGGCAGAGGCCAGCACGGCTGACCCCAGTGCTGCAGTTTGGGAATAATAAACCCATATGTGGGAGCCAGAGGAATGGCCTCCCCGATCTCTCCCCCATGGCTTTTGCTTTTTTTTTTTTTTTTTTTTTTTTTTTTGTGGCTGACCTCTCTGTTTGGGAAAGCCAGGGCACAGTGTGTGAATTTGCCAGGAGTCCAGGACAAGCACCAAGGAGATGATGCGGGTTCCTGGCTTCAGGGAGCAGAGTGGTCTACCCGTGGGGCTCACTCTGTACTACCAAGAGGGGCCTCTGCCTTTCCCTCAGAAGGAGGGCTCAGCTGGGAGGAAGGGGAGTCTTCCTGACTCCCAAAGGACGCCACGGTCTTTATCACTTCCTGCTCTGTCCCTCTACTCCACGGAGGCCCAGCCGGGGAGGCTGGACATGTTGGATGAGACATCTCTAGTGGTCCTTGGGGCAGAGGGCAAATGCCAGAAGTCGCTTCCCAGGCAGGGTGCCAGAGACAAGATGGGGGACTGGTTCTCACTGTGGCTAAGTGAAGGAAAGGAAAGAATGAGAACATGGGGGGTCAAAACGGGAGTGAGGAGGGGAGAGTCAAGGACCTGGGACATCTGTAAAGAACAGAGAAGGGGGCTGTGTGGGGAGACAGGTAGGCTTTAATCAGGCTACTGGCATATATGGCATCCCCCTAGCTTAGTCGACACCACCCCCCCACATCACACTAATAAGGGGCCTCTGTGAGGTCCTCAGACCCTTTAAAAAAAACAAGTAGTCATTAACACTTTAGTATAAAATTCTACAATCAGATTGTCATGTCCTTCCCTCCTAAGCCCTAGGTGACACCAATCCTAAGGCCCTTGGAGAGCAAACTCTGAGGGTCTGAGGACTCTGAGCTCTCTGCACGCAGGACCCTATGGTAGGAGAGGTGGGGTGCTAAGAGGTGTGACCTTCACCTCTACTCACCTGATTCTCCTTCCCACCTCCTTGAGCTGGAATGCCCATGCCCACTTGCAGACCCAGCACTACTCAGGTCTGGGACCATCCTAACAGGCAGCAAATGTCTCAACAGCCTTAGTAATGCCATCCCGTGGGGCTTGAATGGAGTCCTACTACCCACAGGCCTAAGGTTGCATGGCCAGGTCATACTGGGAGTCAGCACCTTGCATGTGGACCCCTGGACTGGCCCAACATGGAGGATAAGGTTCCTGCCTCAGTTTCCCTGCCCAGAACTTTGTTGCCCCACAGACCGGGAGCCCAGCTCTGATTCCCCTGTCTGGAGGGAGCTCAGGTTGGAGACCCAACACTGCCAGAATTTTCCAGCCCTGTCTCTCAAAGCTGGAGCTTGCTTCCCAGACTTCCCAGAGCTTGCCATTAGACCCTGGATGGTGACCATTGAGTTGGCCTTGCCAGGACCACTCTAGCCCCATTCCTGGGACCTTTTCCTTTTCCATGAGCCTGCCAACCAGTATGGCTATGGCCCCAGTCAGTCTCACACTTGAGCTTGTCTCCTTTGTTTCCCTTCTCTTTCCATAGTCATTCAGTGGACTGGAAGGTGCAGTCCAGTGGTTGAACAAATGGTCATTGCCTTACTGAAGGCATAGAGAATCCAAAAGGGGACAGAGGCAAGAGGTTCCCCATCCCTCAGGGAGGTAGGTCTAGCTGCTCAGAGGAGCCAGAGCAGGAAGAGGGGTATGAAGGGCAGCTGGAAAGAGTCCCGATGCAAATACAAACACAAATATGACACAAAAAAGGATTGCGTGGGGGTTAAATACCCACACTCTGGTACCAGACTTCGCAGGTTCAAATAACCTGTGTGGTCTTGGGTAAGTTACTTAATTTCTCTGCATCTCATCTGAGTTTCCTCATCTGAAAAGTAGGGATAATGAAACCTCAAACGACTGCAATAAGAATCAAGTGAGACAGCATATAGATGGTGCATGGCACACAGTAGATACTGTAAAAATAGGGGCCATTATTTTATTAGAACATATATACATCCTGTTTGGGGTATAGGAATATCACCTCCAGGAAGCCCTCTAGGCTTTCTTTCATGTTTCTGGTGTACTTTCCAGGGAAAGAGAGGACAGAAGATGATGTACTGGGTAGCAGGGGGACAGGTCAGAACAAGGAACAGGAATAAGCATGCATTTTGCCTCTCTCTGGCGCCAGGCGCTGTGCTAAGTCCTTGATGTACTGTACCTCATTCTATCCACCCAGGAGCCCAAAAAGGGGAGATATTCTACTTAACCCAACAAAACAATAACCCAACCTCAGTCACTGACTAGTGAATCGCTCCTGAGTGTTTGATATGGGGACATGCAAGGCCTAGCTCAAGATCAGCATTCGGTGACAGCTTAAATGCAAGGATCCAGTCTCATCAGCGTGGAGAGTAACTGTGCTTTTCTAAGGCTGAGGGGTTGTGAGCATCGGAACACTGCACTATCTTTATTCCCCCCAGAACAGTGGGGTGGGAGGAAAGCTACTTCCGGGTCCAAAGCAGGAACATGGCCTCCAAGGTGAGGCCAAACATTGAGCTCAGATTCCTGTTAGAGATGCAGCATCTTCAAAGCATAGACCATTCACTTTGCTGGGTCAGAGGGTAACCGGTGGGGCGGGGGTTCTGGAATGATCTGCCTGGCTCTCTATATGGCTGTTTGCCATGGCAACAGGCACTGCGGAGACTCTGAGCCTGCTCAGATGGGAGTACCTCTTCAGGGACATTTCAGACCTCTGTCTCCACATTGTGCAGGAGCAGGCTACTTGACTGAATGCATCCTGGGGGGCAGAGAGAAGCCCAGAGCTCCCCATTTCCCCTTCATAGTGCCAGCCTGTGTCTTCCTGTTTTCTCTCTCCAAGAGATTCAGATCAAGGAATATGGATGTGAAGAAGAAAGAAAACGCAATGTAGAATCTGCTTGGACCAGTCTGAGAAGAGAATTGTTTTAATGTCCCTCCACATGGGATGCTTGTGCCAAACTGATAGGTTCAAATACCAGTTCCAGCCTTCATGAGCCATGTAACTCTGGGCAAATTCAGTAACCTCCCTGTGTCTCAGTTTCCTTATCTGTACAACTAGGTGCCCACCTCATAGAACTGCTCTGATGATTAAAGAGTTACTACTCGTAAAAAGCCTTGGAGCAGTGCTCTGCACAGGGTAAATGCTAAGCATGGAAAGAGAATATTTCTGGGGCGCCTGGGTGGCTCAGTATACAACTTCGGTTCAGGTCATGATTTTGCGGTTCATGGGTTCAAGCCCTGCATTGGGCTCTGTGCTGACAGCTCAGAGCCTGGAGCCTGCTTCAGATTCTGTGTCTTCCTCTCTCTCTCTCTGCTCCTCCCCCACTCGTGTTCTCTGTCTCTCAAAAATGAATGTTAAAAAAATTTTTTTAAAGAAAGAGAATATTTCTCAGCTCCTTTACAAAACGCTCTGTGCTCCAGAGCACACTTTTCTCTTGTTGTCACTGTTGCTGGGGAGCCAGCCCTCATTGTGTCTATGTGTGCAGCTCCACTGGCCTCAAAAGGCCTAAGTTTGTAGGTCCATAGGGTCCAGCCTCAGGTGTCCAAAGGCAGAGGTCGGGCAAGGCCACAGGTACAAGACGGGGAGTCTGCTGTGGCATAGACGAGGGCCAGGGCTTGTCCCAGGCTGGTCAGTCAGCTCACAACAGAGCTGGGGCAAGAATTCCAGAACAGAGAGGTGTCACCATGGGAAACAGCATTGGCTCCAGGTCAGCTCTGGGTTCCAGTCCTGACCCTGTCACCCACAGGCATGTGTCCCTGGTGGAGCTACTTAGTGCCTATGACTCCCAGCGTCTGCATCTCTAAAGAAGGGCCAGCAGAGGTGTTTACCTTTCTGTTGTAGGAATTAGATGAGTCATGCCTGTGAAATATTGGGCAAAATGGCCGCTTAATATGTGGTAATATCCTCCTTCCACCCCTGTATCAGTCAGTTGTGGCTGCGTAACAACCAGCCTAAAACTCTGTGGCTTAAAACAGCAACGTGTTTCTTTTGCCCACGAAGCTGGAGTGTTACCAGGGCTCAGCAGGGGGTTCATGTGCTCCATTCAGCATCCGGTGGGGAAGACATGAATGATGGGGCTGGGGTCACCTGAAGGCTCACTCCCTCTCAGGTCTGATGCTCCACGGGGTTACTGTGGCAGCGTGGGCTCCTTGAGCTGCTCTCTATCTCTATACGGTCTCGCCACATGCTCTCTCCAGCGTGGGGTCTTTGGTGTAACTAAAACCTCTTAGCTGGGGGCTCAGGCCCCCACAAGTGCATGTCCCAGCAGAAGCTAGATTACCCTTTATGACCTGGCCTTGTAAGTCACTTACCACACTTCACTGGTGGAGGCAGTCACCAGTATCTTCCCAGTTTCAGGGAACACCTGCTTCCCTGCATGATGGAGGTCAATGTCACACTGTAAGAAGAGTGTGGGGTGGGGTGCCTGTTGGTGCAGACCTCTTTGTAAAATGCAACCTGCTCCATGCCTCACTTGGCATGGTTTGTGCCAATGCCCGCCTCCCCAGTGGCCCGGATGGGAGCCTGGCAACAAACAGTGCTGCCTTCTGGGCTCCCCAACAGGCTGGCTCCCTCTCCAGCCAGAACTAATAGGGCGCATCTGGGCTTCATGCTCCACCTTCTCTAGCTCTTCTTTAGCCAAGCAAGACCTTCACCAGCCAGAAAACACCAAACCCACAGCAGGTAAGAACCTCTGGGGCCAGCGTCCCTCCCTGCGACCACACCTCCACCTGAGCATGGCTAAGCAGGGCTAGGGGAAGGCCTGGGGAAGACCTTCTCCAAAACCATTTCCACCTCTGGGTCAAGGACCCAGGGATCCTGGGTCAGGTTGGGCCTATCCCCACTGTCTTAAAGTTCCAAGCTTCTTTAGGTTTTTAATTCCATTCACTCCCCATCGCTGAGACAAAATAAACGGAATAAGAGAAACATTCCAATGCCCAGCTCTTCCCTTGCTCAAAGGCATGACTGGTGCCCTTTTAAAGCTCTGCCCCCCTGACCGACCCTGGGCTGCAGACTCCTATCTTTGCTTTAAAAGCCAGGGAGATGTAGACACCGGGACTGGCTGGTAACCTGCCAGGAAAACGGGCCAACGTGCAGCTGAGCAGAGCTGTCATCCACCCACCTTGGGATCATGGGCTCAGTGCACTTTTCTAGAGTGGATAGGTGTCCCCTGGGGTCTCTCTGTACCCTAAGATCCAGACCACATTGCCTCAGACCTCCTCTCACACCCCTCCCCAAAGTGCTACATGCCCTTGGCCCCTCCAGTTCTCCTCCCTTGCCTCCTCTGAACTCCTGGGTTTTGCTCTGTGTTCCCTGGCTGGTTCTTTGTGTTCATATGACCCTGTCCAACCACGGGGCACAGACCCACCCCGGGCCTTGAGAAGGCAGCAGTTTGCACTGGTGATTTGGAAAGAGGAAGGGCACGTGGATCCGCGAAACAAGCTTAAAATTAAATCTTGGCTATGCCCACTCTCAAGAACCTCAGCCATTTTACCAGCCAGCGCGTACCAGGTTGCTTGGGCATCTTCTTCATTACCTGTTCCCCTGCAACCTCAAAAAGACCCCCTGCTTTATCGTGCACAGCACCGCAGCTTTCTCCAGCTCCCACCGACAAATAGCCCAGAACCTCCTGGCAGATGCACCATGGCACATTGTCATAACAGCACACCATGTCCTGCGGTGTCCTCCTTCCTCCGTCCCACATTCCCTCCTCACACCCAGGGGAAGGAAGTATGCCACATGCTCCCGCTAGGGAGACAGGCATCCTGGAGTCGGCTTGGATTATTTTATAACAATATTCTCTCCATTATGTGGAACTGGATCTGTCCTGACCCAGCCCTGTTCTCCCATCTGGCCTCACCCACTTGGCTCTCTGGGGGTTCCAGAAGGGAGAAGAAGACAGAGGCCCAGGTAGGGACAGAACTAGTGAACTGGCCTCTCTAGAGTGATGCTTGAGAACATTAGGGGATGAAGTGAACATCAGTCACAGCTCTGATAGTTAGGTCAAACTATTTCACCTGAACAGACCAGCCTGTAGCTCGGCGGGATGCATGATGAACCACAGAGATCCCAGATGTGTGATGCCCCAATCCTTCACTCCAGGGAAAAGGAAGGGCTCAGTCTGCTAGGACATCTGCAGGTAGGCAGGCCACAGAGCAGTTGCCCTCCCAGAACACGCTGGCCTGAGCCTATAAGACCTCACACACCCACTAACACCTTGCCTTTGCTTGTCCTTTGCAATGTATAAGCATCCAACTGGCAGGTCCCTGGAGACAGTGACAAGGAAAGAAAAGGAAAGGCAGCTGGCAAGGGGTCAGGAATAAAAGCTGGTTGGCCCAAGGCAGGCCACACCTGGAGCCCTCCCCATGGCCAGGGTCAGGGTGCCTTCTGTTTGGCTGGACTTCCCACACTGCTCTGTGCCCAGGCCTTCCCCAGGAGCTTTTCACCCTTCGTTAACCACCATCTGGCGATGTCATGGAGAGCCTGGAAGGTGGCCAGGAGCTGGCGTAGGCTAAGCACAGAGATTTGCTGGCCTGTATGCTGGGCTTGGCTCTGGGGGCCTCAGCTCTCTCCTGATTCAATGGTGGGGAAGCTTCCAGCTGCACGAAGAGTATCTCCCAGGGCCGACAGATGGGCAGCCCCGGGGGAAAGACACATGGCAGGGCCTTGTTGTTGTTAAACGCAGATCACTGGGTTTTATCAGCAAGATGCTGCTCAGTTGGCAGGAACACACCTGCCCCCAGCACGAGTGGCTGTCAGAAGCACCGACGGCCCTGGGAAGACTTTGGTGGGAAGGTGGAGCCATGGGCTCATTCTTGGAGCTTGGCACCCTCTCCCAGACCTACCCTTCTATACTTGGGGGGCCTCAGGGAAAATGAAGGGGGGCATATTGGTGCACTGTGCCTAAAACCAAGGAAGGCCAGCATCCCCAGGGCTGAGATACAGGCAAGGCCAAGTCTCTCCACCAGCAGCCAAGTACCCCCAAGTCTGGACTCTAAAAAAAAAAGACCATACCACAGGCAGGCCAGGAAACTTTACTAAGTCCAAGATAGTAAATAGTTTAGGCTTTGTAGGCCAAGAAGCAAAATTGAGTATATTGTATTTATATAAATTTATATATATATTATATATGTACTTATATAAATATTTAAAATTTAACCACTTAATGTAAAAACCGTTCTTATTTCATAGGCCACACAAAAACAGGTGGTGGGCCAGATATGCCAACTCCTGGACTATAGTACCCTGGGCAAGGAACTCAGCAGGAGAGGCTGTCTACAGCTTTCCTCCAAGGCAAAGCCCTCAAATGTCTGGGGGATCACACAGCCCCCATGCACACCTGTCCTACCTGGGGACTGGACCTGCCCATATGTGTGTTAGTTTCTCTCCAGCACTGGCAGCCATTGGGCCATGCTGACACCTCTCTCCCCACTCAGGTCCTGCAGGCCCCCGAGCTGCAGTGTGGCCATCCTGACATCTCACAGCCCCTACTTGCAATGCTGTCCCCTATAGGTCGCCAAGGCCCCAGACTACACTCAGGCTCAGTGCAGTCCCAACAACCACTTCCCCTGTGCCACTGCCAGTCCTGGGTGGAGCTGATCTTGCCAAATCTCTCCCTTAGGTGACTTCTCATCCCAGCAAATTCCTTAGGCCATCAGGCCAACGCACTTCTGGAAAGCGCCCATGCCCCTGCCCAGCCACATCTGAATCCACTCGCCCTCATGCTAGGACCCTCACCTACTACACTATATTACCAATCTCACCCCATCTTACAGGGAAAAAGTAGCAGAAAGAGGTGTAACACCTGGCTGCAGCATCTTAGGGGCATCACCTGGCCTCACTTAGCTCCACCTCCCCATCTGCAAAATATGGTGAGCACCAGGCTCAGCCTGAGGGCCCATATCAGACAGTCAGTGGAGGGATCCAGTGGAGGGCGTGTATGGCCTGGAGCATGTGTAGACCTCAGTAGCTGCTCATTGGACCTCCATGTAAAATTGAAGTCCAGAACCAGAATGAGCTGAGGAGATGGTGGTGGAGAAATGGCCGTGGGAAGGAAGAGGCAGCTGGTGTGAAGCTAATGAGTAGAACGACCCCCCCTCACCTCGAAGGGCAGTGCCCACTGATCTGTTGCATGAAGGTGGAGGAGGGGGATAGGATGAAGGGGACAGGAAAGAGGGTGGTGTGGGAGGACTATCTGACCACCTGTCACAAGGTGAGACATCAGGACTGAGAAGTGTATCCAGGGTCCTTACAATCTCTTCTGTCCCTGAGTAGAAACAGACACCTTCCCTTAGCTGTACCTGGCCAAGGGCTTCACCACCAACTTGGCTTTCATTGTGATGGCTTTGGCTGTAAGTAACACCCAAGTAAACCTGGCTTAATTAAACAACACAGGTTTGGCGCACCTGGGTGACTCAGTTAGTTAAGCATCCGACTTCGGCTCATGTCGTGATCTCACGATTTGTGAGTTCAAGCCCTGTATCGGGCTCTCTGCTGTCAGCACAGGGCCCACTTCTGATTCTGTGTCCCCTCTCTCTCTGCCCCTCCTCTAATTGAGCTTTCTCTCTCTCAAAAATAAAACAACAACAACAACACAGGTTTTCACCTCAGTTAAGAAGATGGAGGTGGGCAGTTCCGGGGCAGATTCAAAGCTCTGTGTGGCCTGGGTTCCAGGCCCATCCTCTGAGCGCCTATTCTGACCTTGCCCTCCTGGTTGTAGGAGAGCTGCTGCAGCCATCACTTCCCAAACAACTGAATCCCAAGACCTGAAACTAGGAGGCAGGGGATTCCCATCTAAAAAAGTCCCAGGAGACTTCCCTCCAATCCCATTGGCCAGAACTGGGTCACATGCCCAGCCCTAACACAAAACAGGAGAGAGCTGGGCTCCAGGCTGACTCCCACTGAGTACACGGTACCTCAGACCTGAGCACAGTTGGGTCCTGCTGGAAGGAAGATGGCAGGAGTGGACGTTTGGTCAGAAGTCAACCAAACTGCCAGGCCTTGTTGGGACTTCTGGATTTTAGCATCTGCATTATTTTTAACTAGAGATATTATACTGTCAAAACAAGTGAGTCATCATGCCCTTCTGACTGAAACCTGGTGGATTATTAATACTTCCATCCAAATTCCTGGGGAGACACAGATGCCTGGATGGGATAAGGCAAGGAAATGTTAGGCTGCCCTTGGAAGGGTTTGATGTCATCACATCAGGAGCTGGGACACTGGGTCTGCGAAGAGGGGCTGGGCTGAGGACCCATGTGTTGGGAGCTGGTAATTAATGGTTTTAATTCATTCACTTTTAACAGGCACTCTGTCCAGACATGAGGAAAACAGGCATTAAAACATTAAGGGAAGGGGCACCTGGGTCGTTCAGTTGGTTAAGCATCTGACTCTTGATTTCAGCTCAGGTCATGGTCTTGTGGTTGATGAGATTGAGCCCCATGTTGGGCTCTGTGCTGATAGTGTGGAGCCTGCTTGAGATTCTCTCTCTCTCTCTCTCTCTCTCTCTCTCTCTCTCTCCCTCCCTCCCTCCCTCCCTCCCTCTCTCTGCCCCTCCTGTGTGCTCTCTCTCCCTCCTTCTCTCTCTGCCTCTCCCCAACTCATGTACGTGTGCACTCTCTCTCTCTAAGTAAATAAACATAAAAAAAAACATGAAGGGGAAAAAAATAATAGTTCAGATACCTCATGGTGGCTCCAGCAAGGAACGTATCTTTCTGGCCCCTTGTGGTCACTGAAATGGTTCAAAAAGCCATAGGAACAACAGAACAGGGGCCAGGGCACCAGTATTCTGACCCTAGATGAGCCACTAGCTTAGCCTCAGTCTCTTCATTTGTAGAATCGGCATCTGGTATCATATGTCAAGATCCTTGCAGCTCTGATTCTGTGTGGCTGCAATTTTGAGCCAAAAACGACAAGCAGGACCTACAGGTCTGAAACCAGCAGCCCCCTGGGTTCCTCGTAACTCCCTTTAGAGTGACACAGATAATGCAGTGGTGATGGTGGAGGTGATGGTGGTGGCAGTGGGTACATGAAGCACTTGCTATATGACATGTGTTGTCCTCATGTGTTCCCTCAACTCCCTCGACAACTCTATGGAATAGTTACTTTTATTAACCTCATGTAACTGAGGCTTAGGGAGGCTCCTGACTATATTCATATATGATGCCCTAAACTGTGTTCCTCCAGGGGCACCTGGGTGGCTCAGTTGGTTAAGCATCTGACTCTTGATTTTTGGCTCAGATCATGATCTCATGGTTTGTGGGATACAGCCCCTCATCAGACTCCTCACTGGGTGTGGAGCCTGCTTGGGATTCTCTCTCTCTCTGCCCCTCCTCCACTGTTCTCACTCTCTCTTTCTCTCAAAAAATAAAAAATAAAACAAAAAACCTGTTGAACTTTGTTCCTCCAAAATACATATGTTGAAGTCCTAACCCCCAATGTGACTGTACTGAGAGATAAGGTCTTTAAAGGAATAGCTCACATTAAATGAAGTTATAAAGGTAGAGCCCCAATCCCATAGGAATGGTGTTCTTATAAGAAGAGGAAGGGACCAGAGGGATGTGCACATAGGAGAGGCCATGTGAAGACATGGCAAGAAGGAGGCCATCTGCAAGCCAAAAAGAGGAGCCTCGGAAGAAATCAATCCAACTAACACTTGATCTTGAACTTCCAGCCTCCAGAACTGTGAGAAAATACATTTTTCTCTTGAGAAATGTTTATATTTAAACATCTCTTGTTTAAGCGACCCAGTCTATGGTATTTTGTCATGGCCGCCCAAGCTGACAAATACATCACCCAGTGGCAGAGCCAACATTGGAACCAGGCAATCTGACTTCAGAGTCATGTTCTTAAGGACCGCATCATCTACAATTCAGTTCTTTGATTGGAGAGGTGGGTAGTAGATCTCCTTACGGCCAGGTCCGCATGCACAAAGTACATAGATTTCAAATCTCACCCCCTTCACTCCTTACTCTACATAACAAAAGACATTCTATTCCAGACCAGCCAAGACCCATGTTTTGGGTGGAAATGTTCCCAGGGAAATATAGGCCACAGGTCAGTGGGTGGCTAGAACCATCTGGGTAACATGCAGAGCTGGGTCATGCCTAAAATGCCCGTAGGCACCAAAGAGATTTCAGCCAGAGATTTTAAATGACATCAACATCTGCCTCCTAGGGAATAATCTTGGATGCTGCCCAAATCAAGCAGACTTGGATTTAAATCCTGCCTTCTCCAGGTATGGGACCTTGGGCAAGTCATGTCACCCTGTGTGTCTCAGTTTCCCCATATGTCACATGGAGATAATTATTCTGACTCTGTAGCAGTGCTGTGAAGATAGAGAAGTGAATACATGGGAATCTGCTTCACAGCAGATTCAGTACCACCTAACCTGAGGGACCACCTGAAATCCCCTTAGCTTCATCAAAGCAAAACCCACAGTAACAAATCCCCTGGCAGACAGCCGCCAGTCCTTTCTGGAAGGAGCTGGGTATAAATCATAGATCACAGTCTTTCAGATCAGCTGCTGTTCTGGTTCTCAGCTCACTGTGGGCAGGGGGCTGGGCTGGCTCCCTCAGAGCACTGTTCATGGCCCGAGAGATCCCTGCTGCCCTTGCAGAGAGCCTACCCCCTGTCCCCAGCTTTCCTTCCCCCAAAGAGTAAATGTTCCTTGCACTGGGGTTGTGGGGATGCTCCAGGAGGCTGCCCTCCTATCAGCCTCCAAGGCTTGGAGTTAGCCACAGCCTGAGCCCCAAACCCCAGCCCCCTTGAGCATGCCCACCCTATCCTCCGTCCCCAGGGAAAGGCTCCATCTCCAGAGACTCGGAGAAAGAGCCAAATGCAAAGAAATTATGTGTTTAAGATTGGGAGGCTGCAAGAGGCAAAGGTAAAAGCAGCCCTGCTTTCATCAGCAGGGTCTGCTGACCTGAGGGGACAGAGTGAGATTCCTTGCTTCCTTCCTGTGGCCACACACCCTCCCCACCACCACTCACACATGCGAGGCCATGTTCCCAAGCCATGTGGCACCTGGCTTTCTCTCCCTTCCCCAGCCCCTCTCCAGGGAACCCCCACCCCCACCCCTGCCATTGCAGGTTGGGCAAGCAACCCATGGGACGATAATGTCTGGATCCAAGCATTTCTCTCCCTGGGAAATCTGGGGTTCTACTAACAGAGCATGGGGCCTGGAGCTGGGATTCCAACCGAACTCTGCCTTTCCAGCCTCATGACTTTGGTCAAGTTACTCTCTCTCTAAGCCCCACTGTCCTTGTCAGTAAAAATGAAAGTACCGATAACACCCATATCACTAGGATGGTGGGAATTGAATGCAATAATACCTGAAAAATGAGTAGTGCAGGGTCTGGCAGGGAATACCTGGAAACAGAGGTTAGCAAGCTGTGATGCGGGGCCTGGGCCAGAGTGCAACAAGAAGGTAGTGAGGGCACAAATGCAGGTGCTTGAGAGTAAGGGGTCCTCCAAGTTCGTGGCCTGGCACCTTGCTTGCCTCACTGATGATATGTACAGGTGCCACTGAAAGCTACAAGGAGCCCAGCATCAGCCAACGTCTGCATCGGTGTTCGCCAACAGCAGGGAGACACAGGGCAAGCCTCTCTCACTTCTCTGGGGCTGTTTTCTCATCCAAAATGCCGAGGCCAGCAAGGTGGCTCGTCTCCACCATGCCCAGCACCAATCTTCATGGGGAGCAAACCAGAGAAGGGAGTGAGGGGCTTTGTACACCCCTACCCCTGGCGAGAGAATACACACAATCCAGATCCTTATTCTACAGTCAGTCGGGGAGCCTCTCTCCTGCCCCACCTCCCCGCCTCCCTGCCTACTGAGGGGAAAGTCGCTCCAGGTATTTAAAGTCTCCATTGACTGGGGTACTTGGGTGGCTCAGTCAGTTAAGCATCCGACTTCAGCTCAGGTCATGATCTCACAGTTCATGGGTTCAAGCCAGTTCTGTGCTGACAGCCTTGGAGCCTGCTTTGGATTCTGTGTCTCCCTCATTCTCTGTCCCTCCCCATACTCATGCTCTGTCTCTCAAAAATAAATAAACTCTAAAAAAAAATAATACAGTCTCCATTAACCATGTTCAACTGCCACTTGATTCTCTGGTTTCATGTCTCTGCATCCGGGGACAGGAAAGCCAAATGATCCAAAACATGAGTTGGCAACGCAGTGTTCTGTAGCAAGACCCCTCCATCTTGCCTCCTCTTTAATTTTTTAAACAAAACCCACCAGTCACCACCAATCACCACCTTCAATGAATTGAATTGTAAGGGAAATTAGAAAACAGCTCAGATTTGAGTCAATATTTGCCTCAGCCATGAGAAAAGAGGCTGCTTCTTTTTGCCTGGCTCTAATCTGCAGTGTTAATTATCTTGGTTACATGCTAGCAAATTAATTATGATCTAATGAAGTTAAAAGAGGTCATTTGTTAAGGAAAACTGATTACATATTGTTAGCTCTGGGGGATTAAATGGAAAACCAGTGTCATCATGAAAGCAGCTTTAAAAATGAAACGCGATATTGATTTACGAGGTTGCGCAGCTGAAAGGGTGATGCCCACAGCGTCCTGTAGGGGGCGTGCAGGGCTTTGGATCGCAGACCTCCAGGACCCACACCCCTCCCCAAAGATCTGCCAGTATTATGGGAGAAGGCTGTGTAACCTGCTCCGGGGAAAAGGTATTAATACTAGAAGAGGGTCCTTGCCTTGAGAGGTGAGTGTGAGCAAGAAAGAGAGACAAGGGTGAGGGGCAGTTGGGGGGGGGGGGGAATGTAGGTGTGTGCACGAGAGAGAGCTGGGAGAAGTGTAGGTGAGAGGGAGAGTTGGAATGGAGGGGTGGGCGTGTGTGTGTGTGTGCGCATGCGTGCGTGCACTTGCAAACTCAGTGTCTTCCCAGTGGGCAACTCCAGGGTAGCGGAATGGAAACTGCCCTCCTCACTGGGGAACAATGAGGAAGAGCTGTCAGTGGGTCTGGCCTTCACATGGGTTTCCAGATGTTGCCTTAGAAGCAGCAGAAATGCTGAGCCAGAGGTAGGAAACTCCAGCTTGCTCAGGAGTTTCTTCTTCAAGTCAGGGCAGAGAGACCTAACAGCCAAATGATGGGCTTTCCACGCAGTCCCATCTGCGAGCCATGCCTGCAGAATGAACTCACTGGTGTGGAGGTTCAAGACCTTGACTGCCATGTTGGTGAGGCAGAAACTGCTAGTTGCCCACCAAGATTCATTCTCCTGTTCTTCCTTAGAAACAGAACTCTTAGCGGCTGGGTGGCTCAGTTGCCTAAGCAGCCGACTCTTGATTTAGGCTCAGGTCATTATCTCAAAGATCATGAGTTCTAGCTCCATGTCGGGCTCTGCACTGACAGCACAGAGTCTGCTTGGGATCCTCTCTCTCTCCCTCTCTCTCTTTCTCTGCTCCTCCCCTGCTCGTGCTCGCTCTCTCGTTCTCTCAAAATAAAGTTTAAAAAGCCTCCCTCCCCCACTTTCTTTAAAAAAACAAAAGAAAGAAAGAAAAGAAGCAGAACTCTTGTTTAATTCAAAGTGGTAATGCATCCAGCCAGAAAACAACATTTCCCAGACTCCCCTGCACCCGAGTAATGAAATTCTGGTCAATGAAATGCAAATAGAGGCTACCGAGTATGATATCTGAGGAGAGCAGAAAGCTGGGATGCATGTTTTTGCTCTTCTCTCTTCCTCTTTTCCCTCCCTGGAATGCAGGTGTGATAGTTGGAGCTCCAACAGTCATTTTGAAGCAGAGGCAAACTTAAGGATGAAAGCCACTCACTGGCAACGGTGGAGCAGGAAGGCAGAAGAAGCCTGGCTCTCGGATTACTGTGGGGCATCACACCAGCCCTAAAACACCTTCCTGTGGACTTCTATGTGACAGGAAAAACAAAACACCTGACGTGATATGTTTGACCTACGTTTTTTATTGGGGGGTGTGGGGAGGCTGTCTCCTGGCTCAGAGTTGAATACTATTTCTAACTCACACACCAACTCACATTTCAGTATTGGCAGTGTGAGTAGCCCCAAAGGTTTGATTCACTCAGTTTGTCGGGCTGGAAGAAGAAAGAATATTTATGCGGAGGAACCCCCTATGAAAGGGGGGAGCAGGAGTCTGGCCATGGTGACTTCCCCTACACACACATACATATTTTAAGCACACTCACTCTGCTCTCTCTCCTCTTACCGGCTCAGAATATTCCAGCTCCTCTGAGGTTCAAGTCCATTCTATCCAGGTGCTCAGGTCAATGAGGCCAATGTAGCCTTGAGGTTGGGTGTGTGTTGGGCTGCCAGGGCCCTCGCTTCCTGTACCTCTCCACATCCAGCTCTGCTTGGCAGCTCTCCCTCTGAGGCCACTGAGCAGGGAGGTGGCTTCCTTCTAAGTCCCAGAAGTCTGTCCATCCGTCCCTTAGAGGGTCAGGCCCAGGATGGCTGCTGTCGGGAGTACCCAACCCCCACCATGGCATTGGAAGGCCAGAAGGCATCTAGTCTCCCTTTCTCAGAGCAGGAGCTGACACCCCCACATCATGTACAAGAGGAAAACCAAGTCTAGGAATGGCAGGGATGCACGTGCCCAACGTCCAGCCTGATAGATACAGAGACGGACCCTGGGTCCTCTCACCCTTCTTCACCCACTGCCCATCCCAGGCTGGGAAGATAGCAACCTTCAGTCACGTGGCCCCATTAATTAAGGATTGGGGGGAACTCAACCCAGGTTGAGCCGAACCACATATCCGTACAGCTCGCAAAAAGTGTCAGCTTAGTTGTATCCTGAAACAGTGTTGTCCATGGGAAATAAATGCATGTCATATATGGAATTTTACCTTTCCCAAGAGCCGCATTAAAAAACAAGGAACCTGGGGCGCCTGGGTGGCTCAGTCGGTTAAGCGGCCGACTTGGGCTCAGGTCATGATCTCACGGTCCGTGAGTTCGAGCCCCGCATCGGGCTCTGTGCTGACAGCTCAGAGCCTGGAGCCTGTTTCAGATTCTGTGTCTCCCTCTCCCTGACCCTCTCCCGTTCATGCTTTGTCTTTCTCTGTCTTGAAAATAAATAAACATTAAAAAAATATATAAAAAAAAAACAAGGAACCAGATAAAATTGATTTTAATAATATTTTATCTGATTCAACATATCCAGAGATTGTCATTTCAACCTGTAATCAATATTTTAAAAATTCTTAATGAGGTATTTGACATTGACATGATCTTTTTCACACCAAGCCTTTAAAATCTCAGTGTATTTTGCACTTATAGCCCACTGTGGTTCAGACTAGCCACATTTCTTTTTTTTTTTTCTTTAATGTTTATTCATTTTGAGACAGAGAGCAAGAGCAGGGAAAAGGGCAGGGAGAGAGGGAGAAAGAATCCCAAGCAGGCTCCATGCTGTCAGCACAGAGCCCAACACAGGGCCTGTGATCCCACTTCACTCCCCTCGCTGTGCCTTTTGTCAGCCTGAAGATTTTTATTGTTACATCTTTTCCTTGGTAGCACTGGGTTTGGTGACTGGGTGAGGAAGGCTTACACTCCCCAGGATTACAAAAATATTCTCCTATATATTCTGCCAATATTCTATTCTCGTTTTTGTTTGTTTAGCTCTTTGCTCCATCTGGAGTTTATTTTTGCTCAGCGCTGCTCCTAGCACAGCTCACAAAACGTCAGCCCCTGGTGCTTGCCTGGGGAGGGCGGGGCTCCCTGGAAAGGTGAGAAATGCAGTAGCCTGGCTGGAAGTGACAGGGAGGCCGGGAAGGGGTGAGGGTGGAGGCTGGAGGCTCAGGCCCTCAGTCCTCTGGGCCTCTAACCTACCCCAAAGCCACCAGCAGGGACTCCCAGGGAGATTTTCAAACCCCTCGGAGCCTCACTTTCTCCTCTATCAAATCAGGCTACTAATGCCTCATAGCAGAGGTGTGGGGGTAAAATTGCCTCTGTGTGGCTTCATTTCCTCTTTTCTAATGGGGATAAGAATGTCCCTCCTCCAGAGGCACCTGGGTGGCTCAGTCGGTTAAGTGTCTGACTTTGGCTCAGGTCATGATTTCACGGCTCAAGGTCTCAAGGCCCACGTTGGGCTTTGTGCTGACAGTGCAGAACCTGCTTCAGATTGTCTGTCTCCCTTTCTCTCTGTGCCTCCCCTGCTCATTCTCATTATCTCTCTTTCTCTCAAAAATAAACATACAAATTTTTTTAATAAAAAACTAAAACTAAAACTAAAATAAAATAAAAAGAATGTCCCTCCTCCCTTCCTCAAAAAGTTAAGAATAGAACTACCCTACAATGCAGCAATCATACTACTATTTACCCAAAGGATACAAAAATACTAATTCAAAAAGATACAGGCACCCCGATGTTTATCGCGGCATTATTTACAACAGCCAAGATATGGAAGCAGCCCAAGTGGCCATCAGCTGACGAATGGATAAAGAAGATGTGGTGTATATTTACAATAGAATATTACTCAGCCATTAAAAAAAAAAATGAAATCTTGCCATTTGCAACCACATGAGTGGAGCTAGAGAGGATAATGCTAAGCAAAATAAGTCAGTCAGAGAACAACAAATACCATATGATCTCACTCATGTGCGGAATTTAAGGAACAAAACAAATGAGCAAAGGGGGAGACAAAGAGAGAAAGAGAAAGACAAACCAAGAAACAGACTCTTAACTGTAAAGAACGGATGGTTCCCGGGGGGTGGGGGGTGAGGGGGAAGATGGGGGAAATAGGTGGTGGGGATTAAGGAGGACATTTGTGAAGAGCACTAGTGGGGGGGAGGGGCGGTTAAAATAGAAACTAAAAACCAAAAACAAAAACAAGGATTTCGCTCCTCCTAGGGCTGCAGTGAGATAAGCACTCTGGCTTCCTGCTGTCACTTACCTCCCTCATGGTCAGTGAGGTAACCAGGCTCAGCTGGGGGTCCTGACTGGGTCTCACATCCTCACAGTCAGATATCAGCTAGGGCCGTGGCCATCTGAACGCCTGGCTGAGTCCGATGTCTGAAGTGGCACACTCACATGGCTGACAGTACATGAAACTGCTGGCAGGGGTGGGGACTTCTTTAGACAGGTGGTCAGGGAGGGCTTCTCTGAGGAGGTGACATTTTAGCTGATGCCTGAATGGCAAGGAGACAGTCATGTACAGGCCTGGGGGAAGCCTGTCTCTGGCTGAAGGAACAGCAATTTTGAAGGCTATGATTCCAGAAGGAATTTGCTAGGAAGATCTCAGTCCCATAGGCAGGTGAACCCAGCTAGCCAGTGAACAAGGCAGTGGTTGCTCTCTGCCTTGGGAGTGAGTCCCACAGAAGAAAAAGAAAACCTAGTGAAGGGGTAGGTGTGCAGGAAGTCTGCCTAGCACAAGGCTTAGGAAAATGGGATTGCGGCCAGCATCCTCCTTCCTCTGGAAAACTGCCTCACTTGTGTAGTCATGGCCTTCTTACTGAATTAGGACATTTCCTCATTCTTCAAGTGTTATAATTGCCACCAGCAGTAAGTCTGTGACAGCATACTCCCACAGAAATAGCATGACCTGAGACAGAACGCAAGATAAGCCCCCTTTTATGAGGCGAGCCCAGCAGGTGCCCCAAACACCCTTCACTCTGTTCTTCTCTTTGACATGAACAGCTGCACTAATGTGAATTTACTCATCAGATTAAAAATAATCTGCTAAATATCACAATGGAGTTATTTCTGAGTGGCTTCAGTTACTGTAATAAGATGCAGGGTTGGGTTAAGAGTGAGGTGCCTCTCAATGTGGAGAAAGAGGATCTCTTTCACACTGCTGGTGGGAATGCAAACTGGTGCAGCCACTTTGGAAAACAGTATGGAGGTTCCTCAAAAAACTAAAAATAGAACCACCCTATGACCCAGCAATTGCACTACTAGGCATTTATCCACAGGATACAGGTGTGCTGTTTCGAAGGGACACATGCACCCCCATGTTTATAGCAGCACTATCAACAACAGCCAAAGTATGGAAAGAGCCCAAATGTCCATCGATGGATGAATGGATAAAGAAGATGTGGTATATATATACAATGGAGTATTACTCGGCAATCAAAAAGAATGAAATCTTGCCATTTGCCACTATGTGGATGGAACTAGAGAGTATTATGCTAAGTGAAATTAGTCAGAAAAAGACAAATATCATATGACTCCACTCATATGAGGATGTTAAGACACAGAACAGATGAACATAAGGGAAGGAAAGCAAAACTAATATAAAAATGGAGGCAGACAAAACATAAGAGACTCTTAAATACGGAGAACAAACAGAGGGTTATTGGAGGGGTGTGGGAGGGGGGATGGGCTAAATGGTTAAGGGCAGTAAGGAATCTACCCCTGAAATCATTGTTGCACTATATGCTAACTAACTTGGATGTAAATTTAAAAGATAGGATAGGATAGGATAGGATAAGATAAGATAAGATAAGATAAGATAAGATAAGATAAGGAAAAAAAGAGTCAGGTGCCTCTCAGTCAACAAAAGCAGGGATTTGAAGCAAAATGCCAGATAAAACAGACCTGTATTCATAGTTCAATTAGGCGGTTTTGTAGCCTGAATTATTTAGTTATTTGAACCCACCAATTCAAATGCTAATTGCAGGTGGAAACAGCCTCAAAGACATACCCAGAAATAACGTTTAGCCAAATATCTGGGCGCTCCATGACCCAGTCAAGTTGACACATAAAATTGACCATTTCAACTGGTCCCCATTTCACCCCCTTGTCTAGAGGCCCAAAGCTTCTAAACTTGCTGGAAGCCTCGCAGCTAATACACAGTGCATTCCAGATCCGAAGCCAGGTTCCTGTGACTTCACAGACCACTGCTTTTTAACCTGGGCACCTGGCTGAGGTATGGTTCGTAAGTGTTGTGCAGGTGTGGACACTGGGTAGGTTAGAGGAATCTGGGAACCCCGTGCTTAGAGAGGGGTTGCAGTGTCCCCTGGTTAGGAGAAAAATTCTACTTGTGTCTGGAGTTCTGTCTTTATATGAAGAGCATGCTTGCCTGGGAAGAAGAGGTTGGCCTAGAAATTTGGTAAGCCTCTCGCAGCTCTTTGGACCTTAGGATGCCACATTCTTCCTGGGAGCAATCTATGAGAATTGCACGTCATTGGCCTCAGAGGAAATAAACAAGAAATAAATGGCTCTGTAACAGCCCTGCCTTCTCCTCCCCTGTGGTTTCAGTCCTGTAGGGCCATCTGCTCAGAAGTCTCTGTCTTACCGAGAATGAATCCAGAGGCATTTTTGGAAATGTTCTCCTTGAAGTGCAGAGACAAGCCTCAGAAGGTAAATGCTAAGGTGATCTGTGAGGCTAATAACCTGGCTGGCTCTGACTGTGGTCAGCTCAAGGGCTAGGGAGTGGAGCAGGCTGTAGCCCAGGCTGGTCCTGCAGGGAAGACACCAGGGCCTGCAGCCCCTCCCCACTACCCTCTGCTCATCTCCCTCCCCCTAATCCAGAGGCCCTTCTGGCTCCTTCTCCTAGAGATCAGCCCACTGGCCTCTGGCCAGGGAAGCACCTGGCAGGTAGATAAGGGCAGGGTGAGTCACAGATTCCTGGAAAACTGTGATCTAAATGAACTCCCAGAGGGCAGGTGGGTGTCAAGACAAAGACACAACCAAGTCAAAGAATAGGAAAAGGAAGGGTTTCACTTGCAACAAGTAAGAACATCATTTCCCAAAGGGTATCTCCTCCAACAATAAAACTGGGGAGGTTTTAAGCTAAGGGTGTGTATGTATTCATGAAGGGGCTTGCACAATGGGGACTGTAGCATGGAATTGGGTCAAAAGTCATCTTCACGTGACCAAGTCCAGGTCAAAGTCATGAAGGCCAGGAAAGGTCGGGGTCATCAATTCTTTGGCTCTAGCAGCTCTGGTATCTGAGTGCTCAAAGGGGTTTCAATCCTGCAATGACACCTCAAGGATGTCAATCTTCACTTTGAATCAGTACAGGGAGTTTTACCACTGATTTATTGCCTTTGATACAATTAGGCTTACCTGTCTGCCTGCTAGTGACTGTTTGTTCTTACATACTTTCACAAGGTGGCCAGGGCCTAAAATGACCTTTTTTTTTTTTTTTTTGTCAAGAAAGTCTTTCTTCATCCGGGAACCCCTAAAACTCTTTATGCTTACAAGCTGGCTTGTCCAGGAGCCTTGTCCAGGATGGTCTGTGCAGGCATATGAACAGCTACGGGAAGAGAGGTGGGGACCCATAGTTTCACTCCAGTGTCTGGCCTGCCTCCTCTCAGTTCAGCTCAGTCTATGCTCCCAGGGAACAAGGACTAGGCCAGGAGATCAAGGCCCAGGAACTATTTTCTAACTTAACGTGTCTCCAACTGTAATGCGTACAAAAAGTCACCTGAGATCTTGCTAACACGCAGGTTCTGATTCAGCAGGTCTGGGGTGGGCCCAAGCCTCTGCATATCTAACAAGCTCCTGGGGATGCTGATGATTCTGGCCCCCAGCCCACACTTTGAGTAACTAGGAAGGTCTGACTCAGTCTACTATACTCCCAGTGTGTGCTGTGGCTGGAAGAGGAGACATCCCAGGAGGGGCTGGCTGATATATAAAGAAACAGCATCATGTAATGAACATATGAGAGCTTCAGTGTCAAATGAGTGGTCAGTTCCACCTGTCTGAGCCTAGACGTCCTTCACTGTAAAATGAAAATAAATTCTTCACTGTGTTTCCAAGGAATCAAATGTCCTAAAATTTATATAGTCTGAGTTACTACTTTGACCAATCAGCATATCAGAGGTCAACACTTTTGCTTACAGAATCACATTCGACCAAGATGTAGTAATGATTTTCAATACCATTGGCCATCAAGGAGTGATAGACAGTGATTCTGAGACCAGGAAATAAGTAAGACCTATGATTGCCTAGATTATTACCTTCAGAAAGTTTCCAGATAAGGTACAGGAAAGGGAAACCCAAGAAGAGCCCAGTGGACTCCCTGAGATGAAGAAACAAGGCTAAGAGTTTGAGAAAGCTCGGGCCACTACAGGTTGAAGGATAGAGTGCTAGAGAGGAGAGCGTTCTGGAGGCCTGCACAGGGTCACCTTTGAGTACTTAGCAGAGATTTATCAGCACATACATAGGAGAAAACTATCATAGGTCATGGAAAGAACCTCCCAAAAGAAGGGCCAGGAAAAGTGCCTATTCCCAACAGCCAGACTGGGAAACTTCATGAATTTCAAGTATTCAGAAACCTTTTGCCTTAGTAGTGGAGAATAGTTAACCCCAGACAGCACTGCTCTGGTCCTGCCTGCCAAAGCTTAAAACCAAGACTCAAAAGAGTCAAACTGTAATTTAACTGCATTTCAGAAAAAAGCTCAAGAATTCAAAAATCCAGTACCCAACAAGGTAAAACCACAATATCTGACATCCAATCAAAGATTACTAGACATAAAATGAAAGAAAAAATCATGACTATAGAGAGGAAAAAATTCAATCTATTGAAATCAACCCAGAACTGACACAGATGTTAGCACACAAGGAGATTAAAACAATTATTAAAATTGTATTCCATATGTTGAAAAGTTACTTAGAAACATGAAAGATATTTTTTAGGGGCGCCTGGGTGGCTCAGTCGGTTAAACGTCCGACTTCAGCTCAGGTCACGATCTTGTGGTCCGTGAGTTTGAGCCCTGCATCGGGCTCTGGGCTGACGGCTCAGAGCCTGGAGCCTGCTTCTGATTCTGTGTCTCCCTCTCTCTCTGCCCCTCCCCCATTCATGCTCTGTCTCTGTCTCAAAAATAAATAAATGTTAAAAAAAATTTTTTTTAAAAAGAAAGATATTTTTTAAATTAAAGATATTTTTAAAAGGCCATAATCAAAGTTCTAGTAATGAACACTGCAATGTCTCAGGTAAAAAAACAACACGGTATGGGATTAGCAGAAGAGTAGATACTGCAAAATAAAAGACTGGTAAACTTAAAGACAGTAATAGAAATTACCCAAAATGAAAAAGGGAAGATAAAGATCTTTTAACAAGAATTAAAAGCACATCATCGAGCTCTGAGACAATTTCCAGCAACCTAATATATGTGTAATTAGAGCCTCAAAAGGAAGTGGGGATATGAACAGAAAATACTTGTTTCTGATTGCATAGGCCTAGGGCAGGGCCTAAGAACTCTCATTGCTAACAAGTTCCCAGCTCTTAAAGACCATACTTTAACAGCTATTGCTCTAAGGCAGGAATTGGTAAACTATAGCCTGTGGGCCAAATCTACCTCTTTTGTAAAGTTTCACTGCAACACAGTCACATTTATTTGTTTACATATTCTCTATGGCTGCTTTCATGCTACAAAAACAGAGATGAATAGTTGCAACAGAGACTGCATGGCCTGGAAAGCCTAAAATAGCTACTATTTGGTCCTGTACAAAAAGGTTTGCTCACCCCTGCTTTAGGGGAGAAGTAGGGCTCAGGATGTTTACAGCCAAAGCACCAGCACCAGCAGCTGACTACTGCCACTCACAATGCAGAATCCGACTAATGAGGGCCCGGCTCAGAGGAAGCTGCTGCTGAGGGTTCTATTTCTAGGTGACATCTAAGTAATCCTAACAGGTAGTAGAATTTGGTGGAATTGAGGTCAGGGCATCGGGTCCCATCTTCACTGGGGCCTGCTGGAACCATTCTGCTACTGCCTTGCAAACAATCATCTTCCCAGAGAGATGGAGAAAGGTATGTCCCCTCTGCCAGGAATGTCGGCAGCTATTACTGTTGATGAGGAAAAACCAATGGATGGAACGAGACTGGGACAAGAAATCAGCTCCTCTACTGGGGTAGATCAAGGACAAGGAGTACAGGGTCCCAGGAGCCCCTATTCACCTGTACTTCCATCCACTCATCTATCTCATCCATCCTATCAATCCAGCCATCTAGCCACTTACTCTTCCAATCATCCATTCATTTCATGGATATTTCCAGCCACCATCCAACCATAATCTATCCACCATCCACCCCCTTCAGCTTTCATCCATATATCCACCTGGTAATCCATTCAACCATCCATTCATCCAAAGAATGTCTATTGAGCATTGTGCTAGTTACTAGGAATGCAGTAGGAACAAGAGAAATGTGGTCCCTTCCCTCATGAGGTTTACAGTCTTACAGGGGAGACAGACAACAAGTGATTATATACAAATATAAATCAGAATGACATTTCTGTTAAGCACTATGAAGTACAGGTAAAACCAGTACTAAAGAGGGCTAAAGAAAGCTTCCTTGAGGAAATGATGTTGGAGCTGGGGCCTGAAAAGGAGTGGTGTTGGCCAGGCTAAGCAGGAAGAAGAGCATTCCAAGAATCAGATAGACCCCAAACCATGAGGGAGATGAGCAAGCAGAGTGAGCAAGGGGGCAAGGAAACAGGTAAGTCTGGAGAGGAGGAGGGACCAGGGGACAGCCCTGCAGCCCAGGTAAGGAGTTTGGTCTGTGTCCTAAGAGAACTGGGGTAGCCATGAAAAACTCAAGCATAAACTACATGATTATACTGGCATTTTGATGCAACCTGTGTTGTCAGTTGATTGTGTAGACTTGTGTGAAGGGTGCACTTGATGAGGGCCAGAGTGAAAACAGGTGAATAAGTTCAGAAACTGCTTTCAGGGGAAATGTGATGGTGGCTCAAACTTGGGAGGGAGAAGGAGATGGAGAAAAGTGGACAAATTCTAAATACAGCCTTAGATTAGGCTCCATGTCATCTCAGAGGGGACCCAGAAGAAGAGAGGTGTTAGAAGTGGGGTTGGAGGGGTGGTGCCTGGGTGGCTCAGTTAGTTAAGCGCCCAACTTCAGTTCAGGTCATGATCTCACAGTTTGTGGGTTGGAGCCCCGTGTCAGGCTCTGTGCTGACAGCTCAGAGCCTGGAGCCTGCTTCATATTCTGTGTCTCCCTCTCTCTCTGCCCCTCTGCAACTCATGCTCTGTCTCTCAAAAACGAATAAACATTTAAAAAATTAAAAAAAAAATAAGTGGGTTTGGGGTCCTGGCCAGGAGGAAAGGGGCCTCAATAGGATGCCAAAGGCCCACTCCCCTATTTCACCACAATTCTGAGCCCTTCCTTCTCAATCAGCTGATCTGTCTTAGGCCAATGTGCAAAGGTTCAGTTCCTGGGTCAGTCCCAACCAGGTGGACCAACTGTCCAGTTTACCCAAGGTTGAAGGGTTTTCCAGAATATAGGACTTTCTCTGTGAGTCAACCTAGACCCAATATCCACGTCTCTTTCTTGGGCGATGGAGGTCAACAGACTTGGGAGGTAGCTTGGAAGGTGTAGGTCCCAATATCCAGGTGCATGCCCCAGGTTCTGGGCCAACTGGAACACATTTATTGAGCATCTAAGAGCCCCATCTCCACCTGTAATGTTCTCCATTTAAGGAATGGTTTTGTGACTATCATCTCTCTGGGCCCCACAGGGCCTCATGAGATGAGGAGGGCCAGCCATGGATTACAGATGAGAAAATTAAGGTCTAGGGTGGCAGCGAGTCACTGTTAAATGATTTGCTGAGGGCTCCCAGCTAGAAAGGAACCAAGTGGAAATCAAAGATATACCTCTCACCTCCAGCCATGTGGAACCAGGTGTGGCCTTATCCTAGGCTTTGGTGGGGAGACTAATGTGCACCCCTGAGTCTGGCCTCAGAAAGCTTCCTGCCCTGAGCAGCAAAGAATGGTATCCACAAGCCACAATGCCACAGGACAACCCGAGCTCAGTGTGGGGACAGGAGAAGAAGCACGGGGCCATGGGATCTCAATAAGAAGACATGCAGGCAAAGGAGCCATTGAAGATGGACCCAGAAGGATTGACCAAACCCCCATGTCTCTTCATCTGTGGCTCGAAGTTTGTGGAGCAGATCACAGCTTCCCTGTCCCTGGGCAGCTTAGTGACAATACAGACTCTCATTCGCATCCCAGACCTACCGAATCAGTCTCTTCAAGGAATGGTGGCCCAGGGACCTCTTTTTTTAAAAGCTCAGCAAGTGGTTAAGACGATGACCCAGATCTGAGAACATTTTCCAGCCAATTTCTGTGGCTCCTCCCAACCATGCGAATATCTTAAAATATACATGGGATTTCCATCAGCAGGCTCTTAGGAGTCAGGCACCTATGAGACAGGTAATGTTAATATGCCCATTTTACAGATAGGAAACTGTTCCACACTGAGATCAGCTAGTCCACGAGTCCATTACTCATTTCATTTGGCTTTAATGCCATCCAGAACCTAAACTGTCTCAAAACTGTGCTTCTAAAGGAAGGACAATATAGGTCAATAGACTTTTTCTGTAAAGTGCCAAGTAGTAAATATTTTAGGCACTATGTTCTATACAGCCTTTGTTGTAGCTCCTTAACTCTACTACGATGGCACAAAGGCAGCCTTAGACATTATGTGAGTGAATATGGCTGTGTACCGATAAAACTTTATTTATGGATATTGAAATTTGAATTTCCTATGTTTTAAGTCACAGAATATTTTTCTTCTTTTGATTTTTTTCCCCAATCGTTTAAAAATATAAAAAACTGAGGTGCCTGGGTGGCTCAGTTGGTTAAGCAACTGACTTCGGTTCAGGTCATGATCTTGTGGTTCACAAGTTTGAGCCCTGCGTTGGGCTCTGTGCTGACAGCTCGGAGCCTGGAGCCTGCTTTGGATTCTGTGTCTCCCTCTCTCTCTCTGCCCCTCCCCCACTCACAATCTCTCTCTCTCTCTCTCTCTCTTTCTCTCTCTCAAAAATTAACATAAAATTTTTTTTAATATAAAAAACCATTCTTAGCTCACGGGCCATACAAAAACAGGTGTCAGGTCAGATTTGGCCCACAGACCATAGTTGTCAACCTCTTTACCAGTCAGTCCATCTGCTACGGTCAAGCAACCCTCCATAGAAATGAGCTGAAGTGCCTGGACCCTGTGGGAAGTTTTAGCCTGGGACTTGTCACTTCACTACCCCTCCACACCTGCCTTCTCACTCTACCCCTACACCCCTGCACACATGCTCCTCCTTGCTTGTCCCTGTCCCTGCTCAGCCTGACCTCTTTAATTTTCAGATCTGCACTTGTCACTTGTGCCTGAATACAGAGTCAGCACCATCCACCCCACAACCCAGCCTTATCAAGCCCAGCCCACGGCCCCACTGACCATCGCACTTTAGAGAGACCAAACACGTAATTGGCAATATTACATGGAAATCCAAGGTTGGGCACATATATATTTTCAGAGAAAATCATATCCTCCCAGCCAGTTTGAAATCCACGGCCTATGGTGGAGAGGCATACACAGCCCTGGGTAAGCCTGTAGTCAAAAGTCACGTTGGTTATATACTTTTATCGACCAGCCCCTCCTGCATTTTATCCTGAAGTTCTTGTGTGACACTGAACTTTTTCAGTGGATTATTTTAGCTACCAGCCAGTTCTGTAATCTTTATCCCCTGGGGTCAAGTTCAAAGAGAATTCCAATGTGATTAAATAAACATATGCAAGTAGTAGATTTATGTGCTACTGTGCTATTCTTTGTGATGTTGGCATTGGGCAGGGAATTATAACAGCTCCCGTGTGCTCAGTTTATTTCCTAAGCAACTAACTCATCAGTCCCCACTGTGGATGAAAGCACTTCTTGGGACATTTGAAATTCAAAGTGAACTGCATTCATGGCTCCATCAGTTAAAGAGGAGCAGGGAGAGAGACCAGGAGGAGATGATTATACGAAGGGACGGGTGAAGAGTGAACCGATGAATCTCTGCTGTTTGTGAATGCATGTTGTTCACAGAGAGGAGCAGAAGTGAGTCTCAGGTATTTCAGTCCATCATGACTGAGAAATTGAACTGTAAATGGTACCTGGAGCAGTGGGCTGTAACTGCCCCATGCAGGGAGTTAATGGAAACGCGGAGAGCTTTTCTCTTTTAACAAAGTACTTGAGCAATTATCTCAGGACACCCACTGTGCAGGGGGACCAGACAGACTGCCGGGTTACTGAGACAGTTAGAGGCAAAATAAATTCCCTGACAGCCTTCGCAGGCCAGATGCTCTGGTCCTCATTTGCCACCAGAAACAAATGATGTTGGGGCCCAAACCCCTTCTCAGCCATATCTTCTGTACCCTGGGAAACAATTGGTCAACAGGTCCAAGTCACAGCCCTATACCTATATATAATCCCATTTAATCCCCAATCACCCTTTGAGAAGGTTTTGTCATTACCCCACCTTACACATAGAATCCCATTTTACAGGGGAGAAAACTGAGGCTCAGGGAGTTTATCAAGACAGAGCAAAGGCTAGAAATAATGTTAGCTAATTCTAAATCCTGTGCTCTTTTCATTATGCCACGGTGATAGGAACCTCAGCATTCTGAAATACTCTCATGCCTCAGCCTTCACATCAAACCCACACAAATTCTTGGGTCAAGTCAAAACTCACTGAGAAAGGCAAAATGTAGGACATCTATTAGATAACTGGAAATTTGAATACTGACTTGATATTTGATGATATTTTAAGAATCATTATTAATTGATTTTAGGGGTGGTAATTCTATTACAGACATGTGTTTTACAAGTAGACTCATGGGGCAACTGGGTGGCTCAGTTGGTTAAGCATTCAACTTTGGCTCTGGTCTTGATCTCACGGTTCATGGGTTCAAGCCCCACATCAGGGTTTGCACTGATGGTGTGGAGCCTGCTTGGGATTCTCCTTCTTTCCCTCTCTCTCTGCTCCTCCCTGACTCATACTTTCTCTCTCTCTCAAAATAAATAAATAAACTTAAAAAAAAAAAAACAACCAGAGTCTTTATATGATGTATCTTTATCTCAGATGCATCCTGAAATATTTATAATGACTCTGCAGTTGAACTCTGAATGATGTTAGTCAGTAAAAGACCTCAGGGCATGGGTTTCAGTAGGGGTGATGGTGCCTGGGTGGTACTGGGGTACCCAGGAGATGCCTGGTCAAAGATGGCATCAAAGATGGCAGATGGCTAGCATAACCTTGGGAAGCCCATGGCGCCACCTGGTGGAAGAGGACTTGATTCTCATCATGTTTAAGTTTATTCATGAGAACGTCCTAAATTTCTTGGGCTTGGAGGCTAGAGATCCCGTGTGTGTGTATAGCTGGGGTAGAACCAGGTTAATTGGAATTATTAGATGTAACAGAACTCTTCTATATGCATCGGCTGCTAAGGTCTACAGAAAGGTGACTTAAACTTACAAATAGGTAACAATTTCTTACACAAACCTGAAGGACTTTTTCTAGATATTCAAATTTCTTGGTAGTTTCTTACAGAAAAAAGAACACAGTGGCTTCTTCTATTCAACATCATTTAAGCCCTACTATATTTGGGTTTGTTTGTTTGTTTGTTTGTTTGTTTAGAGAGAGAGAGAGAAAAAGCGTGAGTGGGGGAGGGGTAGAGAGAGAGACTCCCAATCAAGCTCTGCACAGTGCAAAGCCTGATGCAGGACTCAAACCCATGAATTACGAGATCGCTATCTGAGTCAAAGTCAGACACTTAACCAACTGAGCTAGCCAGGCACCCCTGTTTGGGTTTCAATACACAGCCTCTTCCTTTTCCTTAGGAAATTTCTTCCAAACTAGTAGTGCTCAAAAACTATATTACACTGTATTAAAAATACAGTTTCTGTAAAAAAAAAAAAACTTTCAACAAACAAGTCCAGGACCAGACGACTTTACAGGTGAATTCCACCAAACATTTAAAGAAGAGTTAATACCTATTCTTCTCAAATTATTTAAAAAAAAAAAACAGAAGAGGAAGTAAAGCTTCCAAATTCATTCTATGAGGCCAGCATTACCCTGAATTCAAAACTAGATAAAGACACTACAAAGAAAGAGAACTACAGGCCAATATTTGATGAACATAGACACAAAAATCCTCAACAAAATATAGGCAAATTGAATCCAACAATACTTTTAAAAAATCATGCACCACAATAAAGTGGGATTTGTTCCTGGCATGCAAGGGCAATTCAATATTTGCAAATCAATCAACATGGTACATCATATCAACAAGAGAAAGGATAAAAACCATATGATCATTTCAATAGATGCATAAAAAGCACTTCACAAAGTACAACATCCATTCATGTTAAAAATCCTCAACAAAGTAGGTTTAGATGAACATATCTCAACAAAATAAAGGCCATATATGAAAAACCCTCAGCTAACATCATATTCAATAGTGAAAAACTGAGAGCTTTTCTCCTTAGATCAGAAACAAAGCAAGGATGTCTGTTCTGACCACTTTTATTCAACACAGTACTGGAAGTCCCAGCCACAACAATCAGACGAGAAAAAGAAATAAAAGGCATGCAAACTGGTAAGGAAGAAGTAAAACTCTCATTATCTGCAGATGACATGATACTCTATATAGAAAGCCCTAAAGATTCTACCAAAAACTACTAGATCTGATCAATCTATCAGTAAGGCCTCAGGATATAAAAATCAGTATTCAGAAATCCATTGCATTTCTATTACCAATAATTAAGTAGCAAAAAGACAAATTAAGAAAACAATCCCATTTACAACTGCACCAAAAATAATAAAATACCAAGGAATAAACTTAACCAAGGAGGTGAAAGACCTGTACTCTGAAAACTTTAATGAAACTTTGATGAAACGATACCACTTTGATGAAAGAAACCATAAAACTTCAATGAAAGAAATTGAAGATGACAAAAACAAATGGAAAGACATTCTATGCTCATGGATTAGGAGAACAAATGTTAAAATGTCCATTCTACCCAAAGCAATCTACAGACTTAATGCAATCCCTATCAAAATACTAACATGTTTTTTTCACAGAACTAGAACTAATAATCCTAATATTTGTATGGAACCACAAAAGACCCTGAATAGCCAAAGCAATCTTGAAAAAGAAGAACACAACTGGAGGTGTCACAATCCCAGATTTCAAGATATACTACAAAGCTATAGTAATCAAAACAGTATTGTACTGGCACAAAAATAAACATAAAGATCAATAGAACAGAATAGACAGCCCAGAAATAAACCCACAATTCAATTAATCTTCAACAAAGGAGACAAGAATATATAACTGGAAAAAGACAGCCTCTCCAATAATTGGTGCTGGGAAAACAAGACAGCTACATGCAAAAGAATGAAACCGGACCCCTTTTTAACACCATACACAAAAATAAATTCAAAATGGATGAAAGACCTAAATGTGAGACCTCTCTCTGAAACTGTAAAAATGCTAGAAGAGAGCACAGGCAGTAATTTCTCTGACATCAGCCATAGAAGTATTTTTCTAAACATGTCTCCTAAGGCAAGGGAAATAAAAGCAGAAATAAACTATTGGGTCTATATCAAAATAAAGTGAAGGAAACAATCAACAAAACAAAAAGACAACCTACCAAACGGAAGAAGATATTTGCAAATGACACAACTGATAAGGGGTTAGTACCCAAAATATATAAAGAACTTGTACAACTCAAACAAAAACCAAATAATCCATTTAAAAATGGGCAGAAGACATGAACAAACATTTCTCCAAAGAAGACATACAGAAGGCCAACAGACACATGAAAAGATGCTCCACATCATTAATCATCAGGGAATGCAAATCAAAACTACAATGAGCTATCACGTCACACCTGTCAGAATGGCTAAAATCAAACAACACAAGAAATAACAGGTGTTGGTGAGGATATGGAGCAAAAGGACCCCTCTTGCACTGTTGGTGGGAACATAAACTGGTGTAGCCACTATGAAAGACAGTATGGTGGTACCTCAAAAAGTTAAAGGTAGAATTACCATTTTATCTAGTAACTCCACTACTGGGTATTTGCCAAAAAAATACAAAAACACTAACTCAAGGAGAAACATGCACACCTATGTTTATTGCAGCATTACTTACAATAGCCAAATTATGGAAGCAACCCAAGTGTCCATCCGTAGATGAACGGTTAAAGAAAATGTGGTATGAATACATAATGGAATATTACTCAGCCATAAAAAAGAATGAACTCTTACCATTTGCAACAACATGGATGGAGCTAGAGAGTATAATGCCGAGTGAAATAAGTCAGTCAGACAAAGACAAATGGCATATGATTGCACTTATATGTGGAATTGAAGAAACAAATGAACAAAGAAAAAATGTAGAGAACTGGTGGTAAAAAAGAACAAATAAACAAATAACAATAAAAAACAAATTCTGGGTTATGCACCACCCCAGTCTTTTATGAGTGGGTCTAGGAGAACCAGGGCCCTTGACAAACCCTTAGACCCCCAGGACTGTTCTCTGGTTCAAAAGAAGGGGGAAAAAGGAAACATGGCCCTCCCCTTCCCATTAGTTCCATAAGTACCAGAAGTATCAGAAGTGAAGTGTTATGTGTGAGCAGTAAAGGAGACTCATAGGAAAAAAGCACGTAGTAGGGAATAAATAGCTTTTTCCCAAATAGGAAGGAAAAAACTGTGGGCTCTCCTTCACACATACACATGTCCATCAACTAATGAGTAGAAAAATAAAATGTGGTGCACCCATAAAATGAAATACTATTCAGGCATAAAAAAGGAACAGTAGTACGGATTCATGCTACAATATGAATGAAACTTGAAAACGTTATGCTAAGTAAACGAAGACAAACATAAAGGGCTACATGTTATATGATTCCCTTTCTATGAAGTGTCCACAATAGGCAAAGACACAGAGACAGAAAACAAATCAGCGGTTGTCTGGGGCTGAGGGGAGGGGAATGGGACGTGTCTGCTTATAGGTACAGAATTTCTCCAGGGAGTGATGACAATGTTCTGGAATTAGATAGGTGATGGTTGCAAAACCTTGTGAATATAGTAAGAAGTACTGAATTGTGCACTTTAAAACAGTGAATATCATCATATGTGAACTATATCTCAAAAAAAAAAAAGCCCAACCAATAAAAAGCCAGCCAAGAGCCTAATCCAAGTAATTACCCTCCCATGCCCTGCTCCAACATCATTCACAATGTCCATTGCAGCCTGACACAACTAGAGTCCCATGGGGAGGGGGGTGCACTTTGCTACCCACAGCTATGCTGAGGGGACATTGTTTTACCGTGCGATTCTAGGGAGGGGGCACCACGCTTACAGCTAAATGCAACGATGGTGTGGGGGGACCTGGAACACCCACAGCCTGCTCAGAAATTCATGACTTCAACAGCCTGGCTGGAGATGACAGCTTATGTCAGTCAGATCTCTCCGGAATCTGGAACCGGAGAACAAGAAACAGAAGAGTGAAGCCCTGCGAGATGAGCTGAGAGGACATAAGGGAGACTTGCATTCAGAGCAGCCACTGGAGCAGGAGAGAGGGCGGAAGTCTGGAGGAAGCAGCAGTGATATAAAAGCCAAGGGGACAGTGAGAGGAGAGCAGAAAGCATGGGCAGCAGAGAAGTTGTCCTCCCTCCTTCCCGACGGTGCTGTGGCCTCCCTGAGCTGCACTCAAATTCCTGTTCTCAGATTCCCACGAGTCCCTGTGGTATCTTTAAGTAACCACCTGCCCATACCTGAGCTCATCTTAGTAAGGTCTGTTCTTTGCACTAAAAAGAATCTGATGATAGCACCCAATAGGCATCTACAAACCCAGGTCAGCAGACCAGCACCCTGGCATTCATGGCCTCAGGGATGGGTTCTTTGGTGAGCCATTCGTCACAAAGAAAATAGCAGATCTTAAATAGCCTCTTCAGAAGCTCAGCCAAGAGAGCACTGGACATCTACCTGGGATTCTGTATGTACGACTCCAGGACCCATTTTAGATACTGGCCTCAGGAACCCTCAGACCTGCACAATAAAGAGAAATTCCTGCTCAGTGAGGTCATATGTGAGGTATAGGCTTCCATAGCACTGACCGATTACATCTTGGTGTCTTACTTTCCTTTCCCTTGTCTTCTGACTTATTTGATATGATCTAGCTTCTGCAATCCCCTTAAGTTAGCCCAATATATATAAGATAAAAATTGATGTGGAATAATAAAGGTAGTGAGACCAGATATCTTATCTGGAGTGACCTTGAACTTATCAGTATTCTTCAAAGTAAGGAGAAGACATTTCACATCTCACTTTTAATGAAGAAAAAAAAAACTGTTGCTGGAAATATTTACCTTTCATCTACTGTGCTGAGAGATGGGGGAGATTTGTCAGCTTTGATCTCCACTTGTTTAATTACCGGGAAATGAAGTGCGCCTGAGCCAGCAGGATCATGAAGTCTCACTCTTGCTGCAAAAGTTGGCAGCAGGGGACCCAGCAGCCCGGCCTTTCATTTTCCCAGATCAAAGCCGAGCCAGCACCAAGATGGAAGAAGTGCCCTGATGAGATGCGTCCGAAGAAGAACCAGGTAGTGGGGTCCAGACCAAGAGGTCACTGGTCCAGTATCTACTACGGGGTACCCCTTCCTCCCCTCCCATCCCAAGAGTGTAGTCCAGGGCCCTGCGTGGCCTGCCAGAGCCAAGTGAGTGCCCACCCAGCTCACGCCGGGTCCCGACTGGAGGCAAGCCCAGAACACCTGTGCACCCACCATGTTAGCTCTGACCACCATCCTCAAGGTACTCCTCGCATACAATTCCACCTGTTTTAGAACTTCCAGCCACAATCTCGGGCTGGCCCCTTATCTAAGCCTCACCTATACAGCCCAGGTAGCTGGACACCATCCTAAGAATAAGACCAAAAGGTGGAAAATGAGGCAAAAGCTGGTCTTCTCCAAGGACAGACTTCATGACGTGGAAGCTGGGATTTAGTCTCTGGGCATACAGGGCCTGACAGGTAACCGCAGGGAATGCATGTGGGCAACATCAGAGGAAGGGCACTGTCAGGTGTGATTGATAGCATCCAACCCTCCTTTAATATAGGGGTAACTCCATGATGTTCACCCCTAAAATGAGTGTTGAATTAAACACTTTTAAGGGCCCTTCTCACATTAACACCTTTATGACTCTGCTTATCAAGGCTCTTCTGTAAGCAGAACTATGCTAGCTGCTGAAAAAGACACATGGGATGCTGAAGATGATGACTGCAGCTAACATTTACTGAGCGCTGATTATGTGCCAGGTTCTATACAAAGGTTGATTTAATCCTCAAAAATATCTATGGGATCAGTATCATTATTATCTCCATCTGACAGATAAGAAAACTGAGGTCAAATTGATTCACTTCCCCAAGTTCACAAAGCTGTTAAGTGAGCATGATATCAAATGATAAACTGCCCTTACAGGGGCGCCTGGGTGGCTCAGTGGGTTGGGCATCTGACTTCGACTCAGGTTGTGGTCTCACAGTTTTTGTAAATAAAGTTTTATTGGAACACAGCTACACCCACTTGTTATGTATTCTCTATGGCTGCTTTCACGTGGCAACGACAGAGTGGAGTAGCTGTGACAGAAACCATGTGGTCCACAGAGCCTAAAATACTCACCATCTGACCCTTTAAAGCTTGCCAAACCCCTCTGTTACGGTGACCAACTGGCTGGGTTTGGCCAGCATGGCAGGACTTCATGGTTTCGTTTTGTTTGGTTGTTAAGTAGGCTTCATGCCCAGTGTGGAGCCCAGTGCAGGGCTTGAACTCATGACTCTGAGATCAAGACCTGAGCTGAGATCAAGAGTCGGACACTTAACCAACTGAGCCACCTAGATGCTCCTGCAGGACATTATGCTTTATTTATTTTGTTTGGTTTTGTTTGTTTGGGGGGGTTTTAATGTTTATTTATTTATTTTGAGAGAAAGAGAGAAAGCATGAGCAGGGGGAAGGGCAGAGAGAAAGGGAGAGAGAAAATCCCAAGCAGGCTCCACACTGTCAACACAGAGCCTGATGTGGGGCTGGATCCCATCAACCGTGAGATTGTGACCTGAGCTGAAATCAAGAGATGGAAACTTAACTGACTGAGCCACCCAGGTGCCCCAAAAACCCCAACTTAAAAAAAAAATGATCTGAATGCTCAATAATGAGGGATTGGTTTTTTAAAATCAGGTCCATACAATGCAATGTCATCAGCCATTCGAAAAGACAATGTATGTCAGTATTTATTGACATGGAAAGACATCTACTTCATGTTACATTTTTTTAAAAAATATAGAAAAACAGCAGGGCGCCTGGATGGCTCAGTCGGTTGAGCTTCTGACTTCGGCTCAGGTCATGATCTCACTGTTCGTGAGTTCGAGCCCCGCGTCGGGCTCTGTGCTGACAGCTCAGAGCCTGGACCCCGCTTCGCATTCTGTGTCTCCCCCTCTCTCTGCCCTCCCCTGCTTGTGCTCTTTCTCTCAAAAATAAATAAACATTTAAAAGAACCTTAAAAAACACAGAAAAACAGCTTTTAAGGTATGATATGTTTGTTATTTCTGTCGAATTTAGAGAGAGAAAAAGAGAGAGCTGCACCAAAAAATGGTAATTATCTCGGAGTAGTTGGATTTTTTACTGCTCTATCCTCTTCATACAAAATATTGTATGATTTTGTGAAATGACAATGTGTTATCTTTACACAAAGGGGAAAAAATGGAAATGTCACTAAGAAAACCTTTCTCTCTAAATATAAAAACATGGCCTTCCAGTCCTTAAGAAAGCCTCCACCCTCTCCCCCAGCTCCTCTTGCCACCAACTCCCGCAATGGAATCTGACTGACCTTGAGGTTGCCTTTCCCGCTGGCCCAGGAGAATAGAATCCCCGGTGGCAGGTGAAGGGGGGCACCATGCCCTTTGGAGGCCTTCTTTGGAAAAGCCAAGGAAAAGCCTCCCTTCCCAACCACGTGCAAACGGAGCGAAGAAACTACCCACAAAACCAACTCCAACCACGTTTAAAAAAAAAAAAAATCCTTCCAACCAAGTCATAATATTTTTGGAGTGAGATTTACTTTATAATATTTTAATAACTGCAGCATTGCGACTGAAGTCCTTTGTAGCTGGTCTCAGGGGCCTTCCTGGGACGTTGCACTTAATGAGGTTTATAATTCAATATAACTACATCTGCATCTTTAATTATGCCTAACATTTAATCTTCATTGCACCACTTGAATTGGAAGAGCTAAAATTAGGCCTGCTGTAGTTTAATCTGATAATAAACATCCATGACATTTAGAGCAAAAATGTACTCATTTCATTAGAGTGGCCGACACATTTACCATTTGCCTGAACTGAGCAAATACCTTCAGCAGTTCCTTTTAACTGCAACAGAGAACAATGTTTTAAACAATCCCCCGGTAGACTCATGCAACTCTAGACCTTGGAGGTTAGGTAGTCCAATATCACTATTTTTTAAGACAGAACGCTGAGACCCAGCGAGGTTAAGCCATTTGTCCAAAGTCACGCAGCAAGTTAACAGGTAGAGGGTATTAAAGGAAACGAGACCCAGGATTCTTGAATCCTCACCCAGGGCTCTATTTGTCATTCTTTTGCTGTCACCCTGGTACATGTGGCTAAATTAGGACACTGTTTTTGTTGGTCAGTCATCCCTCTGAACAGCACCCCTCCTCTGCTCTTAATAGAATCCAGACAAGATACCATTTAAGTTCCTGTATTGAGCCTCACACTCTGACTCCAAACTCAAAGCAATAACAAATAAAATATAAAAGGAGAAAATTGAAAAGATACATTCTCATTCAAAACAGATATCATAGATACCTCCAAGGACCAAAACCCAAGAAAATGAAACATTAAATGGGCTGAAGCTTGGGGCTATTTGCCTGCAGGTCTGGAAGGAGGCAGAATTGATCAGGAGTCTAGTTACCTGGGATACTAAGAACCAAAAATCCCCCATTTAAGACCAGTGATGGCAATCAGGCTCTTTGATTTAAGCCGGAACAGGGGCTGAAAAAAATATCTGCCACTTGTTACTGCCAGGGCTACAGCATACATGAACCTGTTTGAGTAGACAGAGTTGAGAGGTCAGAAGGAGCAGACGAGTCTTCTCCAGAAACAGGTGGACCACGCAGCTTGCTGGACTGGTGACTGGGTCTGTGACATTCTCAATGCCTCTACCAAAAAGACCTGACCCTTGACGAGGAGACCTGATTTTGAACGGGGCCTCCAGGGAGAAAGAGAAAACCTTCCATTCAAGGTGAGCCACACACATACACACACATACTTATGCTCACAGTTTAAACCTACATGCAACCGAAGGACATAAAATACTGGGGCACTTGGTGGTTCAGTCAGTGAAGCATCCGACTTCAGCTCAGGTCATGATCTAACGGTCCTTGAGTTCAAGCCCCACATCAGACTCTGATCTGACAGCTTGGAGCTCGGAGCTTGGGGCCTGTTTCAGATTCTGTGTCTCCCTCTCTCCCTGCCCCTTCCCCACTCACGCTCTCTCTTTCTCTCTCTCTCAAAAATAAATAAACATTAAAAAAATGTTTTTTAGGGGCACCCGGGTGGCTCAGTCAGTTAAGCGTCCAGCTTCAGCTTAGATCATGATCTCACAGTCCATGGGTTCAAGCCCTGCATCAGGCTCTGTGCTGACAGCTCAGAGCCTGGAGCCTGCTTCGGATTCTGTGTCTCCCTCTCTCTCTGTCCCTCCCCCACTCATGCTCTGTCTCTCTCCATCTCTCAAAAATGAATAAATGTTAAAAAAATGTTTAATGTTTTTTAAAAAGAAAAGAAACTATTTTAGAGACAACTATCAAATTTTAAAATAGGAGAACTTTTGCCACAGGAACCAGAAATGTTGGAACAATTAGAAACTCCTTAAACATTATATTTAAGTAGACTGTAGGGAGGTTCCTGTGAGCCCACCTGCTGGGAATCAATCCTCCACCCACTTGCAGAGGAGGCTCTCACATACCCACTTGCAGAGGGTACTAAGTGCTGCAGAAAGCGGGGGCAAGGTCTAGAGATGTGGCCGTGAACTTAAGCCAGAGGAAACTAGGAGTTTTCTCTGGAAAACTAGAAGGAAATGAAAAAAAAAAAAAAAAGATGAGCCTGAAAATCCAAATTCCAAAACAATGAACAAAATTAAAACATAAAAAATTTAATCTGGATACGTGTTTACTCTAGACAGAAGAAAAACAGCAGAGCAACCACATAATGGCTAGAAAATAAGTAAGTTTATAATCCTCAAAGAGGTAACATTCACAAAAAAGGACAAGAAAGCACAGAACGAAAACAGACCAAATACGAGACAAAGCAGGTACATTCCTTTTTAAGTCAGGTAACGTGGAATTGAAAAGTAGAGCCCCTGAAAGAGAAGTCAGGCCCGGTGGCCAAATCCAAAGTGCACGAAAGGCTTGGAATGGCATTTGGGAACATGCCTTGGATGAAACAGGCTGAGGCCTGTGGAGGTCCATGAGCATGGAATGCATCGCCGGCTGGGTGAGGGGACCTTTAACGGGACCCCAACGAAGAACTGAGCTGTGTCTTCATGGGCTGCACTCTGCTTCAGCCAGGCTTCCCCATTCATCAGCCCCAGCACCTCAGCACTAAGAGAAAGCATGTTCTGCCCTCACACTGGCTCAGGTAGGAGGATCACAAGGAGAATCTCCCCGCTCTACATCGGAGCAAGAGAAAGTGTGATAGGACAGCCCGTATGGAGCGTTAGCAAGATGAAGAAAAAAAATGCTCAGGAGAAGAAGGAAGAATGGAGGGAAGAAGAGAGGCAGGAAAAGAAGAGAGGAAGAGGGAGAAAGAGAGAGAGAGAAGCAGGGGGGAAAGAGCATTTAAAAGATAGAAAAGAGGGGCACCTGGGTGGCTCAGGTCATGATCTTGTGGTCTGTGAGTTCAAGCCCCACGTCGGGCCCTGTGCTGACAGCTCGGAGCCTGCAGCCTGCTTCGAATTCTGTGTCTCCCTGCCTCTCTGCCCCTCCCCCGCTCATACTCTGCCCCTCCCCTGCTCATGCTCTGCCTCTCTCTGTCTCTCAAAAATGAACAAATGTTAAAAAAAATTTAAAAGATAGAAAAGATGAACCCAGTCTGGAAGAAAATAAACCTTAAAAAAAACAGAAAAATTCTCCAAATGCTTTCTGCTGTGACAGAAACTTAATAAGAATGTACATTCAACAAGATAAGAGTTTGGGAGAAGAGAAGGGAAGGAGACCCTGAACTGAAGAAACAGAGTTCCAAAATAACACTATTTCAGATCTAATAAATATACAAAGCAAAGAACAAAATAGACACAGCTGAAAATCAAACTGCTGGCATTCAGCAAGCCTTGAGATTATCATAATACTGCAGAGGATATACATACAGAGGTTAGAACAATTAAAGAGAACATAGCACCTATTTTTAAAAAATCATCCAACACAGGGATAATTGAATAAAGAACTGCCATGGTTATGTTTACGTGTCAATTTGGCTAAGCTCTGGTGACCCAATGCTTGGTCAACAGCAGTCCAGATGTTGCTGTCAAGGGATTTTTTTTTTTTTTTGATGTGATTAACATTTTTTCCTTATTCATAAATTGAAGGCATTATATGTGATTAATATTTAAATCAGTGGACTTTGAGTAAAGCACATTACCCTCTATAATGTGGGTGGGCCTCATCCAATCAGTTGAAGGCCTTAAGAGAAAAAAGACTGAGGTCCCTGAAGTAAGAAGGAATTCTCCTCCAGCTGGTCTTTGGACTCAACATCAACTCTTCCCTTGTTCTCTATCTCTTGCTCCTCCTTCTGCCTCCTGACCCACCCAGGTGCTTCCCCGTGTGGCCCTTCATGGTACACAGTGCCCTCTCCTCTTGGGAATTGGATGTAATAAACAAGGCAGTTGTCTCCACGTCTGTCATCTTACCAAACCTAATTAAAAGAGATTAGATAGAAAAAGGAAGATAGCACTGTCTCAGGGAACGCCTATCCTACTATTCCCACAGAGTAGAAACTATTAGCTCCACCTTACACAGTGAGGAAAGTGTGAGGAAAGGACTGAGTACCTTGCTGATGTTGGTTGACAGGGAATATTGATCAAGAGCCAAAGGTGTTGCCGTGGACTTTTTAAATAGAGATATAAGAAGTGTTAAAGATATCGGTATGTAGTGGGTGCCGTTCATCAAAATTACAATTACAATATGTTTTATTTTAGGAGGAAAATGTATTAGGTTTACTTGGTGGGAATGAAATATGTTAAGTGAGTTTATTCAGAGAAGGTAGTTGCGGGGGGAGTAACGAAATAACTAAGAGGAGGCTGCCAGCATTAATACATCAAACCTCCTGAGCTTTTTGTTTCCATCCTTACAGTCTTGAGAGGAGGCCAGCCAGGCTGGAATGCAGCCAGTGGAGCAGAGGGTCCAGCTGAGGCTGAACTCAGCAGCCCCCTCTCCAGGGTATTCCAGTTACAGAACATGCCGCCCCCAGCATGTTAGTGATATAATGAGGAAAGCCACATGGAAGCAGCAAATAGTAATTAGGGTAGGAGCAACATGGGGTCTTACTCCCTGCTACTCAGTCTGGTCTGTGGACCAGCAGCACGGGCATCACCTGGGAGCTTGTTAGAAATGCAGAATTCGGATGCCATCCCAGACTCATCTACTCAGAATGTGCATGTTAACCGTGTCCCTGGATGATTCACATACACATCAGTTTGGAAAGCTCTGGTCTTCATAGTTCCGCACTTGGGAAGGGGAGGGGGGGTGTTAAGGAATGATTAGGATATGGGTGAAGGATGAAATCAGACAGAGATGAACTAAGACTGTAAATTAAAGGGCTTTTACTGAGTCTGCATGCTTGGTACTTCTTGGGACCACACACCAGACCTGATCTAGCTCCCACTGCTTTGGTCATGGTTAGGTTACCAGGGGATTGCCAATTTAACCTGGGTGAATCAATTTAACTCGTCGCGGGAGGTGGGGACTGTCTTGTGCACTGTAGGATGTTTAGCAGAATCCTTGGCCTCTACCCACTAGATGCCAGTAATGTTTTCCAATCCCTCCCTTACCCACCCCACCCCCCGACCAGTTGTGATAACCCAAATTTTCTCCAGGCATCACCAAATATTCCCAGGCAGACAGAGGGGAAGAAGCGTGTATCCTTCCATTGCAAACTACTGGGTTACATAAAGCATTTTATGAATTCATGTTGCCTCATCTGTTCTACCTGGGACCATCAGTACATGAGGGAAAGTCCAAGACTGGGAGATGGTGGAGGTTGTTGTTGTGGTCAGGGTGAATTTGCTACTGCAGTTACATTCCATTTCTTTCCTGCCACTAAGAGAAGAAAGCCTTCAAAAGGATGGAAGGAAGGTGAACAACGATGTAGGGAGAAGTCAGGATAAAGTCATTCTATCTGACTTCTAAGCTCATGTTTAGAGCTTATGTCCATTGCACCATTTCTACCCCAATTCAGGGGGAGCAGGAAGTGCTCTGGACCATGAGCTATGAGATACAGGTTCTAATGCCAGCTCAGTCTCTATTAGCTATAGGCCTTTGGATGAGTCCCCTCCCCTCCATGGGCCTCAGCTTCGTCTTCTGGGTTAGCCAAAGGATTTCCCCTCAATTTCAGTCATTCAATGAAGATCCTAGAAATGATGAAAGTTATACTCATCATCTTCACAAAGCTGAATTCCCGTTTAGGAAACGTAGCTACAGATAAGACTGAATTTGTTGTCAACTCCTAGCTAGGCTAAGAGGAGATGTATCCCCAGTAGGACCAAGAAATCTGGGTGGGGAGTCCCACCATTAAATAATCTGGTTCAGGGGCACCTGGGTGGCTCAGTCGGTTAAGCGTCCGACTTCGGCTCAGGTTATGATCTCACGGTTTGTGAGTTTGAGCCCCACATCAGGCTCTGTGCTGACAGCTCAGAGCCTGGAGCCTGCTTAGGATTCTGTGTCTCCCTCTCTCTGCCCCTCCCCCACTCACGCTCATGTGTGCTCTCTCTCTCCCCCAAAATAAACATTTATAAAAATAATAATCTGCTCCAAAGGAGAAAATGGCCAATGAGAGCAAGTCTCAATCAAAGCAGATATTGCCTTTATCTGCAACAGGGGAATGTGGATGGATGGTTGTCCAAGACCCTTCCAGATTGGACATTCTAGTCTCCAACGCTGTTGAACTACCCCTCCCGAGGGGACACTCAGTAACCAAACCATCCCCAGCCCTAGGATCTCTTCCAAAACTGAGCCTCTTCCAGGCCCATCTCAGCACATGGCTGCATCCAAAGTAACCCGAATCCAACTCCTCACACCTCTGGAAAGCATCATAGGTCCAATACAAGAGGACTCTTAAGGAAGCAGCAAAAGGGAAGTAGCTGCACCACAAGACCCGCAGCAGGGCTGCCTAAAAAATAATTTACATTCTCTCCCCACAAACCCTCTCCTCTACACACCTCCTAGGTTCCCTCTGCCACGGCCGACCTGACCTTAGCACTAGTTACCTTTGCTTCCTGTCACTTCCCCAACTAGCCTGTCTTCTAGTTCACTCCCAGCTGGTGTCATTCCCCTCTCCACTGCCCACTCTAAATAGCCCTACAAGATCCCAGTTGCTGGCTATATCCTCAGAAACAAGTTTGGCTGCATGAATGAGAAAGTGAAAAGAATGACTGGCTTACCCACTCAGGTCTTAGTTTCCTACATCAAAATTCTGGCAATCAGCAGGCCAGAGCTTGTACAGCAATTCCCTTATACCTTTCACTCTGCCCTGTGCCACGGCTGGGAGTGGTCTCCTTTGCCAGGTCTAGGACAGCTGCTGTGGCACCAGTCATGATGTGTGCTCCCAGGCCCAGAAAGAAGAAAGAGGGACGAGAAGGACACACACCCACCCTTTAAGGGCACTTTCCAGTTTTGCCACTGTTTATTACATAAAAGGATGTAAAAGACTTGATCCTATGGTAATAATAAGAAAAACCTGGACAAATATTAAAATCATACCTTTCTATGAGTCTAACAGAGTGAAGGATGTAAGGAAGCCTTGATGAACTGAATTCCATAAAGAAAACAACCCTTCCTAGGTAAGCAGAGGGCCAAGGCAGCTCCCTACCTGAGAAGGGATGGGGAGCTTGTCTGTGGTACCTGTGGCATTCTACGAGGGGAGGGATTTTTCCATGAATGAGGAGAAACAGAACTGCTACCCTTGTTACAAAATCAGGGATTTATCTCATGGGTTTGACCTTATGCAGTAAGGGGAGCCAGTGGAACAGTCCACACAAGCTGTTGCCTCTGTAACTAGTAGTAAATCCCAAGTCACTAGAGGTGAGCAGGTCTGGAAAAACTGAAGTAGATGAAGGCCAGGACAAAATGGAATCATGGGATGAACTGGGACTTATGAGGACAAACTGGGATCCACACCTGTTGTTCACACTTTCCAAACTTTAATGCTGTGAATTATCTATAGGAAAAGCTCACACCCTTTGCCCCAGAGATACATACGCAGTTGACCCACAATACGAAGATGAAGGAGATCTCTGAGGTCAGGTGTCCCACACCGAATAGGCAAACTTTCCTGGTGCCCCTGCTGACCTACAGAATGTAAAACACTATAGTGGCAGTTTCCCTTCTATCTTGCAAGCTTTGTGCAAAATGTCTCATGTGGCCTAAACTAACCCAGAAGCATAGAAAGGGAAATTCCCAAAAACATATTCCCAGTTCAGCCGAACTGACAAAATATAGAGTGACCACCGACTCTGTGAGCTGGCAGGGTAGGGTGCTACCTGGAAGAACCTCAAATGCAAAACTAAATTACTCAGCCCAATAATGCTGCCCCTGTCAAAAATTTTGCCAAGAGGGGCGCCTGGGTGGCGCAGTCGGTTAAGCGTCCGACTTCAGCCAGGTCACGATCTCGCGGTCCGGGAGTTCGAGCCCCGCGTCAGGCTCTGGGCTGATGGCTCAGAGCCTGGAGCCTGTTTCCGATTCTGTGTCTCCCTCTCTCTCTGCCCCTCCCCCGTTCATGCTGTCTCTCTCTGTCCCAAAAATAAATAAACGTTGAAAAAAAAAATTAAAAAAAAAAATTTTGCCAAGAAAGGAGTCATAAAGAAAGGGCAGGTAAACAGAGATAAACCACTTAGTACCACTCAGCTTTGTCATGGTCACGGAGATGAATTTGGGGGCCCTGAGAAGTTGAATGCAAAGTGAACTAAAAATACCTGAACTGCAATCCAACCTCCTCCCAAGTCAAATACTGATCAAACAGGGCAGGAGGCAAGGTGGACTATATGCAGCAAATAATCTCAGTAAGGCTGCAGCCCAGACTCCAGAAAGAATCCAATTAGCCCCGCACTCGATGTGCAAGACAGAGGAGTGGGTTTGCACGCCCCAGGAAACAAACAAAAGATATCCTTTCACGTCCACAACAAAAGATTATGAAACATGAAAAGAACAGGAACATGTAACCAAACGCCAGGAAAATCACAGTCAATAGAAACAGATTCACAGACACACCAGTTGTTGGGATTGACAGATAAGAAACTTAAATCAAGTGTTATAAATTTGTTACATAAGTTCTTTTAAATTTTTTTTTCAACGTTTATTTATTTTTGGGACAGAGAGAGACAGAGCATGAACGGGGGAGGGGCAGAGAGAGAGGGAGACACAGAATCGGAAACAGGCTCCAGGCTCTGAGCCATCAGCCCAGAACCCGACGCGGGGCTCGAACCCACGGACCGTGAGATCGTGACCTGGCTGAAGTCGGACACTTAACTGACTGCGCCACCCAGGCGCCCCTGTTACATAAGTTCTAAGAAAAGATGGATATGATGGCTGAATATATGGATTATTTCAAGAAAAAAAGAAAAGTTGAGAAAAAATATAAACTACAGAACTGTAAAATAATAACTACATGCTGTAGGATTTATAATGTACGTAAAAGTAAAATATGATACAATAGCACCAAACATGGAGAACAGTAAAATTTCTTATGATATTCATGAATTCAAGGTAGGCTAGGATAAATTGCTTTTTATTTATTTTTTTATTTTTTTAATGTTTATTTATTTTTGAGACAGAGACAGAGTCCCAGTGGGGTAGGGGCAGAGAGAGGGAGACACACAATCTGAAGCAGACTCCAGGCTCTGAGATGTCAGCACAGAGCCGGATGCGGGGCTCAAACTCACAAACCACGAGATCATGATCTGAGCTGAAGTTGGAGGCTTAACCAACTGAGCCACCCAGGCACCCCTAGGCTATGATAAATTAAGGATACTTGTTTAATCTCTAGCGAAACCACTGCCAAGGTAAAATAAAAAAAAGATATAGCTAAAAATCCAATAGAAGATAGAAAGTAAAATATGAAATAAGTACTGGCTTAATCCAAAAGAAGACAGGAAAGAAGGAACAAAGAACAGACGGGACAAAATGAAAATAACGAGAAGGTAGATTTAAACACAACTATAAAAATAATCACATCATTGGGGTGCCTGGGTGGCTCGGTCGGTTAAGCGTCCGACTTCGGCTCAGGTCATGATCTCACGGTCCGTGAGTTCGAGCCCGCGTCGGGCTCTGTGCTGACAGCTCAGAGCCTGGAGCCTGTTTCAGATTCTGTGTCTCCCCCTCTCTCTCTGCCCCTCTCCTGTTCATGCTCTGTCTCTCTCTGTCTCAAAAATAAATAAACGTTAGGGGCGCCTGGGTGGCGCAGTCGGTTAAGCGTCCGACTTCAGCCAGGTCACGATCTCGCGTTCCGTGAGTTCGAGCCCCGCGTCGGGCTCTGGGCGGATGGCTCAGAGCCTGGAGCCTGTTTCCGATTCTGTGTCTCCCTCTCTCTCTGCCCCTCGCCCGTTCATGCTCTGTCTCTCTCTCTGTCCCAAAAATAAATAAACGTTGAAAAAAAAAATTTAAAAAAAATAAATAAATAAATAAATAAATAAACGTTAAAAAAAATTTTTTTTAAATAATCATATCACATGTAGATGGATTAAATACTGTTATTAAAAAGAGAAATTGTTAGGTCACCTGGGTGGCTCAGTCGGTTAAGCGTCCGACTTCAGCTCAGGTCAAGATCTCGCGGTGTGTGAGTTTGAGCCCCGCGTCGGGCTCTGTGCTCACAGCTCAAATCCTGGAGCCTGATTCAGATTCTGTGTCTCCCTCTCTCTCTGCCCCTCCCCAACTTGTGCTCTTTCTTTCTCTGTCTCTCAAAAATGAAGAAATGTTAAAAAATAATAATAATAAAAAGGAAAAAAAGAAATTGTTGGGGTGCCTGGCTGGCTCAGTCTGTATAGAACATGTTCTTGGAGTTGTGAGTTCAAGCCCCACATTGGGTGTAAGAGATTACTTTAAAATAAAATCTTCCAAAAGAAGAGAAATTGTCAGACTAGACACAAAAGCTAGGCCAAACTACATGCTGCCCACAGAGGACATACTTTAAACACAAAGATTAAGTGTGAAAGGATGGAAACAATATACCATGCAAAAACTAATTGTATGGAAGCTGGAGTGACTATACTACTCCAGTGGAGTGGCTATACTAGTAAACTTCATGAGTTTACTTTGTCTATGATAAAAAATATTACCAGGGTGCTTGGGTGGCTCAGTCGGTTGAGCATCCGACTTCAGCTCAGGTCATGATCTCAAAGCTCAGAAGTTCAAGCCCCGCATCGGGCTCTGTGCTGACAGCTTGGAGGCTGGAGCCTGCTTCTGATTCTGTCTCCCTCTCTCTCTGCCCCTAACCCACTCACATTCTGTTTCTGTCTGTCTCAAAAATAAACATTAAAAAAATTGTTTTAAATAATAAAAAAAATATTACCAGAGATAATTCATGATAAAAGTGTTAATTAATTAAAAGACATAAAAATATTCAGTCTTCAATGCATATGTATCTAATAACATAACTTCACAATGCATGTGGCAAGAAATTGACAGAAAAGGGAGAAACAGATCCATAGCTATAAAATTATATTTTAACATTACCTTCTCAGAAATTCATAGAAGCAGCAGACAAAATATCAGTAGGAATATAGCAAGTCTGAAAAACACTATCAAACAATTTGACCTAACTGATGTTCATAAAATATAATAAGTCATGATACAAGTCAAAAGATTTATTTTAATTTTTTTAATGTGTATTTATTTTTGAGAGAGAGAGAGAGAAAATCTGTGGGGGAAGGGCAGAGAGAGAGGGAGACACAGAATCTGAAGCAGGCTCCAGGCTCTGAGCTGTCAGCACAGAGCCTGATGTGGGGCTCGAACCCACAAACCATGAGATCATGACCTGAGCCGAAGGTGGACCCTTAACTGACTAAGCCAGACAGGTGCCCCAAGTCTTAAAAAAAATTTTTTAATGTTTATTTACTTATTTTGAGAGAAAGAGAGAGCATGAGCGAGGGAGGGGCAGAGAGAGAGGAAGAGAGAGAGAATCTCAAGCAGGCTTTGCATTGTCAGCACACAGCCCATTGTGGGGCTCGATACCATGTACTGCAAGATCATGACCTGAGCTGAAATCAAAAGTCAGATGCTTAACCAACTAAGCCACTAGATGTCTAAAGTCTTAAAATTTTTTAAATGATCAAAATAATTCAGACTATGGTTCTCTGACCAAACGTAATTAAATTAGAAATCAATAATAATTTAGAACACTTTTCTGAATATCTGGAAAATTAAGCAACATTCTTTTAAACAATACATGGGTCAATGAAGAAATCACCAGAGAAAATAGACAATATTTCCAATGGAATGATAATGTAAACACAATTCATCAAAATTTATGGGATGCAGCTAAAGGATTACTTAAAGGGAAATTTAAATCCTTAAATGCTTAGAGAAGAAAGATTTAAAATCAATTATCTAATCTTCCACTTTAAGAAGCTAGAAAAATAAGAATAAAAATGCAAAATAAGTAGAAGGAAGAAAATAATAAAGAATAAAAGTCAATGAAATAGAAAACATATGAACAATATAAATATTAGTAAATCCAGAAGTTAGTTCTTTGAATAGATTAATAAAATTGATAAACCCTAGCAAAGTTAATCAAGAAAAAACAATTACCAGACTTAGGAACAAAAAAGGAAGCTCACTACAGATCATACATACACTAAAAGGATAATAAGGGAATATGAATAACCTATGCCAATAAAGTTGACTTCTTGGCTTAAAAAGACGATTGCCTTATAAGACACAACTTCCCAAAATTGACATAAGAAAAAAATAGAAAGCCTGAAGAGCCCTATATCTGTCCAAAAAAACAATGAAGTTATAATTTAAAATATCCCACAAAGAAAACTCCAGGATCAGATGTCTTCCTTGCTGAATCCTATTTAAGAAATATTAATCTTATAAAAACTCTTGCATAAAGTAGAAGAGGAACAAACGTTTGCTAAATGGTTGCTATCAACCTGTATAACCTTGTTACTGAAACAAAGACATCACAAGAAAATACAATTACAGACTAACATCTCTCATGAACATAGAAGAATCCTTTAAAAATTTCAGCAATATATAAAAAGGATAACACATCACAAATAAGAGGGATTTATTTAAGGAATTCAAGATTAATTTAACATACAAAAATAATCAACCAAAGCATTTCACCACATTAACTGAATTTTTAAAAGTCAGATAATCATTACAGTAGTTGTAGATAAGCAGGTAGCAAAATCTGACATTCATTCATATTTAAAACAACAAAACAAAAAATACCTCTCAGCAAAACAGAAATAGAAGGAAACTTCCTCACTCTTATAAAGGACAGTTATGCAAATCTTACAGCTAACACCAGACTTAATGGTGGCATATTGATAGTTTCTTTTTGAGATCAAGGAACAAGGTAAGGATATCTGCTTTCATCATTTCTAATTTTTTTAAATGTTCATTTATTTTTGAGAGAGAAACAGAGCACGAGTGCGGAAGGGTCAGAGAGAGAGGGACACACAGAATCTGAAGCAGGCTCCAGACTCCGAGCTGTCAGCCCAGAGCCCCACACAGTGTTCAAACTCACGAACCCCGAGATCATGACCTGACCCATGACCTGAACTGAAGTCAGACACTTAACCGACTGAGCCACCAAGGCACTCCCATCATTTCTATTCAATGTTGTATTGTAGGTCCTGGACAGTGAAATAATGCAAGAAATTAATAGTATAATGTTTGGAAAAAAAGCAATAAATTTACCTTTATTTGTGAAGGACATGATTGTTTACATAAAAATATCTAAGAAATCATTTAAAAATTACTAAAATTAATAAGTGGATTTAGCAACATCATAGGATACAAGAACGATATATAAAAATTAATTGAATTTCTATATAATAGCAGCAAATGATTGCAAAAATAAAATTTTTAAAAGAATAATACTTACAACAGCATTTTTAAAATACTTAGGGGCACATTTAACAGAAGACATGTAAAACTTCTACACTGAAAATTATATACCTTGCTGAGAGAAATTAAAGGAGACCTAAAAAAGCAAAATGCATACCATGTTCATAGATTATAAAGACTCAGTATTGTTAGGATGTCAATTCTCTCCAGATTCAAAACGATCCCAATAAATACTTCATTTCTGTAGAAATTAAAAAAGAGATTCTAATACTTATACAGAAATAAATGCAAAAGACCTCGACTAGCCAAAGCATTTTGTAAAAAAATTTGAAGACTCATACTATTTGATTCCAAAACTTACTATAAAGCCACAGTGATCAATATAGTGTGGTATTTATAGAAGGACCAAAATCTGAATGGAACAGAACAGGGAGTCCATAACTAGATCCAAATTTATACCGATAACTTATTTTTGACAAGGCATGAAATCAATTCAATGCAAGGAGGGGGTCTTTTCAAGAAATTATGCTGAAACAACTAGACATCCATGTGGGGAAAAAAATGAACCTCAACCCCTAACTCATCCCCTATGTACAATTCAATTTAAGATGGGTCACAGACAGGGGCGCCTGGGTGGCGCAGTCGGTTAAGCGTCCGACTTCAGCTAGGTCACGATCTCGCGGTCCGGGAGTTCGAGCCCCGCGTCAGGCTCTGGGCTGATGGCTTGGAGCCTGGAGCCTGTTTCCGATTCTGTGTCTCCCTCTCTCTCTGCCCCTCCCCTGTTCATGCTCTGTCTCTCTCTGTCCCAAAAATAAATAAACGTTGAAAAAAAAATTAAAAAAAAAAAAAAAGATGGGTCACAGACCATAATGTAAAAGCTAACATTATAAAGCTTGTAGGAGAGATCATTTGGGAATAAATTCACAAATGTAAAAACAAAAACAAATGTAAAGCAGACAAAAAGATCTCAAAGTGCACCAAAAAAAGTGAAAACCATAAAAAAGGAAGTTGATAACTTCCATTTCATCAAAAAACTGCTTTTTTAAAAAACACTGTTAAGCTCTGACTGAGGAAAATACATGCAAAATATGTATATGATAAAGGACCTATGTTCAGAATCATAAATTACTCTTGAAACTCAATAAGAAGACAACCCAATAAAAAAGGAGGGGGGAAATATATGAAGAGATATTTCACCAAATAAGATATTGGATGGCAAATAAACACGTGAAAATGTGAATAACATTATTAGCCACAGGAATATGTGAATTAAAGCTACAATTAGATGCCACCACACACCCTCTCAAGTGGCTAAAATTAAAACAAATGAGAATACCACACGACGACGAGAATATGGAGCAACTGGAACTCTCAGGCATTGATGCTAGGAATGTAAAATGGTACAATCACTTTGGAAAAAAGCATGATAGATTCTTACAAAGTTAATCATACAACCTAGTAATTCAATTCCCAGGTGTTTATACAAGAGAAATGAAAACATAGTCTGCATAAAGTCTTATACACAAATGTTCATAAAAGCTTTATCATAATAGCCCCAAACTGGGAACCAGCCCACCAGTTGATCTAGCATTCATCAATTAATGAATGTATAAACAAATTGTGGCATGTCCATATAATGAAATGTTACCCAGCTATAACAACATATTGATACATGCAATTACATGGATATAACTAAAAAACAGTACGCTGCAAAAAAAGTCAGATGCAAAAGAGTACATCCTGTATGATTCCATTCATTTGAAATTTTATACATGATAGCAAAAGCACATCAGTGGCTGTCCAGGGCTAAGAGTGGCAAGGGTGAATGAAGATTGGCTGCAATGAGGCATTTGGAGAACTTTGTGAGATGAATGGAAATATTCTGTATCTTGCTTGTGGTGGTGGTTTAAAGGTACATGCATCTGTGGAAACTTTTTGAGCTCTGCACTAGAAATGGATGCATCTTACTGCATGTAAATTATACCTCAATAAATTAGGCTTTTAAAAAATACAAGAAGCCCAAATTTAAAATGGGCAAAACATTTAAATAGATATATCATTTAAAAAAATACACACGAGGGGCGCCTGGGTGGCTCAGTCAGTTGAGCGTCCAACTTCAGCTCAGGTCATGATCTCGCGGTCCGTGAGTTCGAGCCCCGCGTCGGGCTCTGTGCTGACAGCTCAGAGCCTGGAGCCTGTTTCAGATTCTGTGTCTTCCTCTCTCTCTCTCTGACCCTCCCCCGTTCATGCTCTGTCTCTCTCTGTCTCAAAAATAAATAAACGTTAAAAAAATTTTTTTAAATACACATGAATAGGCAATAAGCACATAAAAAGACACTCAATATCATTTATCAACAGGACTGACTTTCATTAGCCTGCAAATGAAAACCACAATGAGATACCCATTCACTCTCCCCAGAATGGCTAAAATTAAAAACACTGAGAATACCAACTGTTGGTGAAAACATAAAACAACTGGAAGTCTCATACATTACTGGTGGAAATGCAAAATAGGACAGCCAGTTTGGAAAACTCTTTGGCAATTTCTTATAAAGTTAAATATACCCCTACCCACTGATCCAGCAATCTTAATCTTAAGACAAATGAAAACATATGTTCACAAAAAGACTTGTACAGGAATGTTCATAGCAGCTTTAATCTTAGAGTCCAAAACCATAAACCTCCCAAATATCTGTCAATAGGAGACGGACAAGTAGAATGGGATACATCTATTACAATAGAACACTACTCAGCAATAAAAAGGAATGAACAATGATACAAGCAAAAACAAGGATGAACTTAACAGACATAGTGCTAAGTGAAAGGAGACAGATCCAAGAAAGTACATATGGTATAATTCCACTCATATGAAGTTTAAAAACAGACAAAACTCATCTACATGTTAGAAATCAGGACAGTTGTTAGCCAACGGTAGGGGGGTTGTCTGGATTGGGGCATGGAGACAGGATTAGTTGGAAAGGGGATGTAGGGAACTTCATAGGTATTAGAAATGTTCCTTATCTTGGGGCACCTGGGTGGCTCAGTTGGTTAAGCATCTGATTTCAGCTCAGGTCATGTGGTTCGTGAATTCAAGCCCCGCGTTGGGCTCTGTGCTGACAGCTTGGAGCCTGCTCCAGATTCTGGTTCTCCCTCTCTCTGCCCCTCCCCCACTCATGCTCTGTCTCTTTCTCTCAAAAATAAACATTAAAAAAAAAAGAAATTTTCTTTATCTTGACTGGAGTGTATACATTTGTCAAATCTCATCAAACAGTACACCGAAGATCTGTATGTAAATTATACTTTGGTTTTTTTTGGTAATAATGAAAAAAAGAAGTTGAACATACCACTTCTGCTTGGATCCCAAGGACTAGAATTTATTCACATGGCCATGTTTAGCTGTAAGGGAGCCTAGGAAATGCAGACTTTACTCCCAGTAGCTCTATGCTCAGTTAAAATTGGGAGATATTTTTATTGTAGAAGAAGCAGAAACTTGATTTAGGGAGACAACTAATGGTCTCTGCTATTGGCCAGCCAAGAAAATAAATGATTCTTCTTTGGGGAGGGGGGACAGGGCAGAGTAGTGCCTCGAGAAGATTTCAAATTCTTTTAATTTAGTATTTCTTCTAATATTTGCTGTCTTGCTACTTTCCATAATTTTTCATTGTTTCCTTTTCCTTACCGTAATCAGGCAAGGCCACTCTTTCAGCAATGACCATAACCTTGAGAATCTGCCAAGGACACACTGGTGACACATGGAAAGAGGGACAAAGGAAGGAGGGTAGCAGGGCTGGAAAGGAAAATGAAACAGCCTTGAAAGTGTGAATGAAAACCTGCACAGCAGACTCGGCATGTGTGACATTTGTCACCTCCAGTTAGAAGAAACCACCTCCTTTGTGTTTAAAGCTTGACTTGGCTTCCTTTGGGGGCCACACAGGATGTCAATGGTTTTAGCCTATAATGAGAGACACAGCAATAGTAGCATTTCCAGTCCCTAGAAGCCTTTGGTCCATTCCTAGGGCTGAAGTGCTAAGGACGTCTGCCACAGACACAAATCTTCCCTGCAACAGAGAGTCCGCTGTTGACACTGCTACTGGGCTAGAATTTTCCTACAGAGGCTCGCATTCCATAGGCAGGAGCTGGAGAAGGCCACAACTTTGTTTCCCATTGGAACCACGCACAGCTAGTTTCCTTGCTGTACGTAAGCCTGTACCAGTGCTTTCTCAGTTAGACAGCATTTATCGAGCTCATGCTTTGCCTGGCTCTGGGCTCAAAGCTGAGAAAAGAGAGAAAGCTCAGAACTATAGCCTACACCTGGAGTCAGTCTTCTGTTCTTGACCGCCCTTTGGACTGAGCCCCTTTGACACTGATGTCATCCAGAACCATGCCTGAGATCCCCAGTACCAAGCACTCTGGGGATAAGTCCTATTCTATTTCCCCAGCCATCTCCCTATCCTATTTCCCCCCACACATGCTTCTGCTTGAGCCAGACACAACCTCCTTCCCAATACAGGAAGATGAGAGATGAACAGAGTCTGCTTGATGAAATTGGTCCATGGGCTGCCTCCAAGATCTGGCTGCAAGGAGAATGGACTGGAAATTGCACAGTCATTATCTTTGCAGACAACGCTCTCCTCCCCATCTTTTGAACATAATGAATTGCATGGAGAGCTCAGCTGTCATGAAAGCTTTTGAATTCCAGCCCTACCGTCTTCCAGGACATCCTTAGAGGTTATCTCAGCAAGGCAGGTGGAAGAGGAAAGAGAAAAGCTTAACCCTATAAGAATAATTATGATGTATTATTAGCAAGTGATGGCAATCTAATGCAGGATTTTCAATATAGACACTGCTGGCTGTAATTTTTCTCTGTCATATGCACGCACACACACAGAAAGGGTACATTTAATGACTCCAAAGTTCACAGCAGTTTCTCAAACTAAATTTAGTTCCTTAGAAGCAGTGTCTTAATACATGACTTTTTAATAAAATAGAGACACAGTTTGAATTCTGGAGACACTTTTTACGGCGGACAGAAATATTAGTATTATGTGTATATAATAAGACCACTAGCTGGCATTAGTGTTGAGTTTGTATGGACACAGCTACCTGCATTAGGCACAGAAATCTGAGTGGCACTCAGAATGGCAGAACCACATTTGCCATAGGCTCTAATCACACCATGAATAACTTGCAGGCAGACGGTCTAATGAGTTTCTCCATCCTTAGCCCCTAGCACAATGCTAGACACAGCAGAGGTTTGATAAGTGATTGCTGGCCGGGCAGACGGACAGATGGATGGATGGTTGGATGGATGAATACGCATCTTTAGCGGTTGATTTTAATCTATTAAGATACCAATCTTGTTGGGGCACCTGGGTGGCTCAGTCAGTGAAGCATCTGACTTCAGCTCAGGTCATGATCTCACGGCTCGTGGGTTCAAGCCCCTTGTGAGGCTCTGTGCTGACAGCTCGGAGTCTGGAGTCTGCTTTGGATTCTGTGTCTCCCTTTCTCTCCCCCATCCCCCCCCCAAAAAAAATAAACATTAAAATTGTTTTTCAAAAAAAAAGATATCAATCTTGTTACTAAGAGGTTGAAATTCAAAACAGAGTGATGTGATTGCCTGGAATACATTTGACTTGGTTAAAAATGATCAATACCTATGTGTGTAAATTAGTCTTTTTGCACCTCTTTGGAACACAAAAAAATAGGAACTTCTATAGGTTGAGTTCCCCGTAAAGTAGACCTTGGGTCAAGGGTTGCGATAGAAGTGGTTTATTCAGTAGGTGATCTCATAAAGGACAAGTGAGGAAGTGGGGAAAGTAAGACAGGATAGGGTGAAAAAAATCAATAAAAGGTGTAAAATGATTGGTTACCACTGTGGGCAACAGACTTTCACTGAAGTCAGTTACCACTGACTTTCACTGGGGACCGCATCCTGGAATTTTCCTACAGGGACAGAAAGCTGCACACTTACCCGTCAAATCCCACACTCCATTGGCTGAAGTTTGCCCCAGAACATGAACACCTTTGCCCTCCAGATTCCCCTGCATTTCTCAAAGTGAATTCCAGGTAGAGGAAAAGCCCTGAATCAGAAAGCAAGTCTTGCTTAGGTGCTTCGTCAGGGAAGCTGGGAACTGTCGCAGCTGCAGGTGGCGTGGGGACAGAGCACCAGCTACATCCTGTAGAGCATTTTAGCAGAAATTAGGTACTCACTGGATGGGCAGAGAAGCCTTTCCAGGGTCCAGGAGTGACTCCCAGACAAGAAGCACTGACCCACCAGGGGACCCTTGCCCTGTAAAGTCACCACCACTGTTGCTGCTGTCACCACGACAATCTCCCCATAGCCAGGAGGCTGCACATGGACTTTGCAACACGGCTGCAGAAATCCTCACACTTCCATGACCTTGTTTGACACCAGAAAGCAGCCTAAAGGGGCAGGAAGAACTGCCACACTTCCCCTATCCAAATCTCGTATGCCTCTTCTAATTGACAGGACCCGATTCGCATCCAGAATGCTGTCAGATAGCCTGGGAAATGTGGTGTTCAGCTTTCCAACCTCCCAAACTGGAAGGAGGGTGGAAGCAGGTTTGGGGAAGCCAGTGTGCCATATCTATCAAACTCTTTAATAACTCACTCATAGCTTGTGCTTTCACCACCATCCAGAGCTTCCGAGGCGGGGATGGGGTGGGTGGGAAGCATACCTGTGGCCCCAATACGAAAGCCGGTACCAATGAAGACATGATGCAGCCATAGGAGCCTTCTCTCAGTTTCTCAAAAGTGCCAAGTTCTTCCAGCCACAGGGCCTTTGCACATACTATTATTCCCTCTGCTAGGATGGTCACCCCACCTCTTCCACCACCCTCTTCTAATTAATGTGATCCTTTAAATTGCAGCTCGAGCAGTGCCTACTCCAGGAAGCCTTCCCTGACTCCCCAGACAAGATCAACTTCCCCAATTAGAGGCTCACTTAGCACTAAGCATTTGCTGATTGTTAGCATATATTGGGCCGCCTGCTCAGCCATCCCCTGTGCCTGTGAACCTCTTTCTCACCTTGGTTTGCAGGTCTAGACTGAGTCTGGTTCAGGCTGACCCTCAGATGGCCTCACCCCCACAGCCACAGTCGCTCTCCTGGCTCTCTAGGACGCACTGAAGCTGATATTAATCTGCGTGGTCCTTCTTTCAACTACACATTTACATACGCTAACATCACCATTTGTTTCCATAAAATAAAATAGACCAAAACTCCAGTCCTCACTCTGACACTGTCACATGCCCGAGTCAAGTTGCTTCACCTCTCTGAACCTCAGTTTTCTCATCTTTAAACAGGGATAACAAATACCAGCTTTAGAGAGCTATTCTTTTTTTTTTTTAATTTTTTTTTTCAACGTTTATTTATTTTTGGGACAGAGAGAGACAGAGCATGAACGGGGGAGGGGCAGAGAGAGAGGGAGACACAGAATCGGAAACAGGCTCCAGGCTCCGAGCCATCAGCCCAGAGCCTGACGCGGGGCTCGAACTCCCGGACCGCGAGATCGTGACCTGGCTGAAGTCGGACGCTGAACCGACTGCGCCACCCAGGCGCCCCTAGAGAGCTATTCTAAGAACCAAGCAAAATAATGAAAGAGGGACAGCAAGCCCTTGCCTAGCACACAGTACACATTAAGACCATTGTCCTCAACCTTTTGGGGACACCTAGGGTCTTCATTAGGTAGTGTGTAATGCTGGGGTTTGGGGAGGGTTTTGGGGTTTGGTGGGGTTGTTTTTTGGGGGGGGTTTGTTTTGTTTTGGTTTTTGACTAAAGATGTCATTTCTGCGACAGCTGAGTGGCTCAGTTGGTTAAGCTTCCAACTTCAGCTCAGGTCATGATCTTGTAGTTCACGGGTTCCAGCCCCACATCTGCCTCTGTGCTGACAGCTTGGAGCCTAAAGCCTGCTTTGGATTTTGTGTCTCCCTCTCTCTCTGCCCCTCCCCTGCTTGTGCTCTGTGTCTCTCTCTCTCAAAAATAAATATGCATTTAGAAAAATGTCATTTCTCACTCTTCCTCAGGCAGCTGGGGATGTTAAAGTTGTGAACAAAACAGAAAGCCAGGAACCCTTGCACACTGTTTTTTGCACATGTGGATCTAACAGGGTGCTAAAATCCCACTGGGATGGCAGAGTACATTGATTCCCCCTTTTGGAAAGCAATGTAGAAATACTGATCAAAAGCCAGGAAAACATCTCCACCCTTTGGCCCAAAAATTCCACTTATGGACTATATGCTAAGGAAGTAATTTAATGAAAACAAAAAGTTTTCTTTGTGAAGATATTACAGTAACCCAAGGCTGGAAACCCCCTCAATTACCGACAAAGAGGGATCAGTTTGGTAAATCAGCATACTGAGATTTTGCAGCCATTAAAAGAAACACTATAAAGCCTCTGTAGGAACATGCGGAAAACATTTCTGATAGAACGTGAAGAGAAAAAGAATGTTTGACACGGGGTGAGACTGACATGCTAAAGTGGAAAGAATTGCCTGGGGGAGAGGGAAGGTCAGGGAATTTTTTTGTTTTTTTTGTTCATTTTAATGCTATGCTATTTTTGCAGATTTAAAATGAGCAGCCTACCGGGCAAATGACTGGAAGCCAAAGAAAACACTTGTACCTAATGGAAATAAAGGGCTCCTTCCTCTCTAGAGTGTTGATATACTGAAGTCCACGCTTTAGGTTAAGACTCTCTGAGACAGACAAGGCAAGTAATATCAGAAAGACTATGAGGCACCTGGGTGGCTCAGTCGGTGAAGTGTCCAACTTCGGCTCAGGTCATGATCTCACAGTTTATGGGTTCAAGTCCCACATCAGGTCTGTGCTGATAGCTTGGAGCCTGGAGCCTGCTTCTGATTTTATGTCTCCCTCTCTCTCTCCTCCTCCCCAACTTGTGCTCTCTCTCTCAAAAATTAAACATTTTGGGGTGCCTGGGTGGCGCAGTCGGTTAAGCGTCCGACTTCAGCCAGGTCACAATCTCGCGGTCCGTGAGATCGAGCCCGGCGTCAGGCTCTGGGCTGATGGCTCGGAGCCTGGAGCCTGTTTCCGATCCTGTGTCTCCCTCTCTCTCTGCCCCTCCCCCGTTCATGCTCTGTCTCTCTCTGTCCCAAAAATAAATAAAAAACGTTGAAAAAAAAATTTTTTTTAATTAAACATTTTTTAAAAAATACTGATTAGTTAGCAGGAAAAAATCAGACCTGTTCCATTCTAGGTGGGACATTTACTATGATGAGACAAACAGGCTAGGTCCTCCTATTCCGATGATCCAGAAGTGGAGGAGGCCCACTTTGGGTACCATGGACTGAAGGCAGAAACAGCCAGAAGTATGCCACCCAAACGCTGTAATGGTGAGGCCCAGAAACCTATCCGCGGCTTCACACAGCATTTAGAGTTGGGTTACAGTATTTGATTCAAGTATTTCACCCCTGGTTCTTGAACATGAAACTGACTCAAGACTGTTCATGCTATGAACACACCCAAAGAGAAGCATTGCCCATGAAGTTCATCAGGCACAGATCTCAGAAATCCATGGATGTTCAGCACTGGGGGCTTCAAGACTCATGCCCCTGAACTTTTAAGACAAGGAGGCAAACACCATGAAATCTGAATGCATTCATATCCAGTTGAGGCCAGACACATTCAGCCTGGTATCCCCAGTCTCTTGTTGGTTCTGCCCTTAAATCTACAATAACAGTCAATATTCAGACCAGCACCTCTTTGGGGGTGGCTGGCTGGCTCAGTCTGTAGAACACGCAACTCTTAGTCTCGGGGTTGCAAGTTTGAGCCCCATGTTGGATGTGGAGCCTACTTAAAAAAAAAAAAAAAAAGTGCCTCTTTGGCCTTACAACCTTCTCAGTGTCAACACCCTGGCAGCTAGACAGAAGATGCCAGAACTAACAGCTGTTTCAAGAATAGGCAAGAGAAAGCCTGAGTGAGCAAAGAATCATTCTCATAAATTCCCAGGAGCAGGAAATTGGGCCAGGGCACCAGGAGGGACCATAGTCCCAACAGGGGGATCCTCGGTTCTGAAGAAATAAGGGTGCAAGGTAGGAGTGTGTCATAAGAAACAAAGCCAGGGCATTATCTCCTGGAACACAGGCATGACGGCAGGGTGTAGCCACAGCAGAGCACATATTGGGCCCAACGAGGGCCCAGTTTTTGAAGGTAAAGCGTGTGGGGACAGAAGGCATGGGATTATCATAGAATTATTTCTGTTCTCATCAGGGCTGAGAGAGCCCCTCAGAATATGGTACCTGTGAGTCCCAACTTCAAATGTGCCCCATGGTCAGGCCCTGGGCCCCATTGTTGTTTGGAAAAAGTAGTCATTACCTTAATTGGGGCTCCCCTGGAAGCAGACCCTGAGATAAGGATAAGTGGTACATTTGGGGGTGAAGAACAAATGAGTAGAAGATTGAGGATATGGGGCATAAAAGGGAAGGCACCTCTAACCCTTATCCAGTTAATGGTGCTTTATCAAGCCAGCTACCACTGCAGGCAACAGAAGCTTAATCCCCCTGGGGAAACTGAGAGCCAGTGCAGATCCAAATCCCTGAAGGGTGCCGACGATGAGGTATCTACAGCCACCAGTCACTGGTTGAGGGTCACAGGGAGGGAGGCACTAATTCCTGTTTCCAGCGTGAGCAGCATGGGTAAGCAAAATGGTTTCAATGCCACAAAAGTGCCCTCAGGGGCTGAGGGTTAGAAGTCGGTTTTTCGTGCACGAATGCAGTAAGGATAAGGGCATATGGGTGGATCACAGTGTCACCAACCTTAAAGGTTGTGTGATTCAGTGACGCCAACTGGCAGGCAGACTCTCCAAGAGTTCTTCCAGCTCCACTGATGATTCCTCCCAGTAGTAGGGGACTCATTATCCACCTCCCAAGGCAGCCCAGCATTTCTGTACCAGCCCCCTGCCCCCAGGGAACTGATGTTAGGGTCCCTGCAGCTTCCATCTGCTGGCCTTGGCATTGCCCTCTGAGCCATGCAGAACCACAGGAAGGCTCCTTCCTCCAGGAATTCAATTCCATTCACGATGGTATTCTTAACTCTGGCAAGACAGCAAAGCAAGCAAATGCATTTTGGGAAGAACCCCACAAAGGACTGTTCAAACCAGAGAAAGATTTTAGTTAATGAATACAAGAAGTTTACGTCACCAGACAAGCCTACTCCCAGTCCTTCTGGTGAGTGCAGCTTCCACTTCAGGGCAGTAGTTATTACCAGGTGGGCCAAGGGCCACATGCATTTATCATAAAATACGAGGCTTAAATTCAATATCAAGATGAAAGTCAAACGAAGGCTCCCCGGGAGACAAGGAGCTCTGCTTTCAGAGTGGAGAATATTGCCTCTCAGCAAATAGTACTTCTAATTTGATCCTGCAAAGATTCCCACAAAGAGGAAAGCAACAATACGTCAGGAGAATATGGTGTGTGTATGCTCCTCTATGTATTTTTTATCATGGCCACATTCTTCAGGATCTCAGTCATCAATTACTTGTGACAGGCAGTCAATTGTTTATCTTTTAAGAACATTACCACTTACTTGCCTTTATATATCTTCCCTGTATTATTGTAGGGACAGGATCATCTATTTTCTCCTCCCTTCCAAGCCCTTCTGTCATTTACTGCCCAGCATCCCGGTGTAACGTCCTGGAATGATGGGCTTTGTGAGGCTGGAAGAGAAATTACTTTGTGCTCTCCCCTCACCAACGGATGCACAAAAGGGCACCCAAACTGGCATTTAATTCAGCTGAATGTCAGGGCCCTGCTAGTGGAAATTCACCTCTGTGTGTTCGAACAGGTGTTCCTGAGAGATGCCCAGAGAAAGTGGAACAGGTAGAAGCAAAAACATCCCCATCCCTGTTCAGAAAATAGAAGCAAATTTCTGCCATGAAAACCATTTTTGCTTAAAACACCAGCCTGAAATAATTGCATATTTGTTGGGGATTGACAGTTGAGCTTTTTCATGAATTTCACTATCTTTTGACAGTAGCTAATAAGTAGGCAGAGAAATGCACTCTCTTGGGGCTTTTAATGGCAAAAAAAAAAAAAATCACAGTAGGAAAATTGCACCAAAGAGCACAGCAATATTTTCATACTTTGCTGCACTTAAGGGAAGAAAATGGTCATTAAAGGTAACAGGGTTGTTACAAAAACAGCGGTTCTATTTCTGGGTCTTTCACTTGCCAAAAACCACTGTATGCTATATGCAGTCACTGAAGGTAGGAGCGGGCTCAACTTAAATTTCTATAATGTGCCTTGCAAACAACTGGATTTATTCTTAGTGGGGCCTTGCTGCATTTTTACCTTATGCAGCATGTAATTAGCTATTAAATGACTTAGGAAAACCAACTCAGATTTGTTGGACCTGATGCCTGATGAATAATTTCATGCTGTTCTTTTAAATCAACGCTGTGTTGACTGTAATTTAGTGGTAGACTTGAGAGTTTTTCTGCTGGGGGGAGAGGGGTTAAAGATCTCCCAGTTTGGAACCTGAAATGACAATGCAATATTAACTTAATTATAAACCTTTTAACCAGCCTGCAGTCGCTGAGTTCTGGGTAGCATGTGTTGAATTCAATCTCTGCAAATAGTGCCTTAGATTCTCTCAGGTCTTCTGCTCACCAAAATACACACACACACACACACACACACACACACACACACACGCACACACGCACACAAAAGGCTCCCTTTTTCTATAATAGGGAGATTTTTTTTTAACCTGAATTATCAATCAACAGGCACAAATTTATGAAACTCCTACCGTATGCCCCGCATGGCTGATGCTGGGGCGACAGGTCATCTGCTGTAACCTTCATCTGCATTTTGTTCTTGTTGCAATTTCCTCACACCCCCACCCCACCCTCCAAGAAGGCGGCCAGGGCCTGAGTAACCCCTTGGCTCAAAGGCAACTAGCTTACCCAGGGCCTAAAATAGAGGCTGCTTACAGAAAATCTCCTGGCTTCTATGAGAGCGTCAGCTCATTAGTGGCTGAAGCTCGGTGATCCAGGACATGAGAAGAGAGCAGTGTCTCTTTGAAGAGGGGCAGAACAAGAACAGCAGGAAATTGGGGAAGGTGAGGTTGTTTATCTGAGAGGTCAGGAAGTTAGAAGTCTGCAGGTACTGGATATAGACCCGAAGTAGCCTGTGGAGGAGGTGATGATGGAGATCCCCCAGGGGCTGGCTGAGGTACCAGGATTCCTGAGACCAAGCCTGGGCAGCTGTAGATGCTGCAGGAGCCTTTGCTCAGCACGAGACCCCTGAGACCTACACACAGCCCTGGGCCAGAGGAAGGAGACCCGATCAGATCAGAAGACATAACCATCCTCGCAGGATGAAGGGCTTAGAAAGCCAATATGATTTTAAAGAGGTGTCAGGGCATTTCTTACTCACCCAAGTTTGTCAGGACAACAGCCATACCCACAACAGCTATTGGTCCTGGCTGATGGCCTTGGGGCCTTTGCTTTCTGCAGTCATGCATTACTACTCATACTGAGGGTGAAGGCCAGAACTACCATGACCACAGTTGGGGGTGACTCCAGGCTACCATGCAGTATGGCCTGGAATGATAGCTTGCAAGCCTGCCAGAGCCAGGAGCAGAGGCAGGGCCATTCTGGGTCCCAAACCCCACCATCCCCTCTTCCCATGACTGTAGGCAACTCATTGTCTGCATTTCTACTTGGACCTGTACTCTGAGATCTGCCTGTTTCCCCGAGAAAGACAGATATCACATGTTTTCACTCATACGTGGAACTTGAGAAACTTAACAGGAGACAGTGGGGGAAGGAAGAGAGAAAAGTAGTTATAAACAGAGAGGGAGGGAGGCAAATCACAAGAGACCCTTAAATACCAAGAACAAACTGAGGATTGATGGAGAGGTGGGGGCGAAGGGAAAATGGGTGATGGGCATTGAGGAGGGCACTTGTTGGGATGAGCACTGGGTGTTGTATGTAAGCGATGTTATCACAGGAATCTATCTCCAAAACCCAGAGCACACTGTATACACTGTATATTAGCCAACTTGACAATAAAGTATGTATGTATTTATATATATATACATATATATATTTATACATATATATACTTCATATACTTTATATATATGTATACTTTATATATGTATAAATATATATATATACTTTATATGTGTGTGTATACACACACACACATATATATACATATATATATATGTATATATATGTATATATATATAAATACAAAGCAGGCCTCACCCTGAGCCCAGGATCTTTGACCAGAACCTTGGTTTCATGCTCACAGCCACCCACAGAGATCTTGTCCTCAATATATATCCCTTCATTTCAAGTATTTTTAAACACTTACTACTGTGCTAAGTGCTTAGCATCCAACAGGGAATGAGACAGATAAAGCCCCTGCCCTCCCAGGTCCCCAAGGTAGCTCTACCTGACTGCATTCCCACCTGCCATCTGGTCCCATCTCTGAGTGCTTCAATAGCTGCAGCTTGAATCCCAACAGGCAGGTCCAGTGGTCAGGTTAGTGCACATCATCTCCTTGCTCTTGCCCTGCTCACCCCCATGCTGCACATGGGTCCCACAATGCCTTGCAACACAAACCCAACTAATGGGAGAGAATAAGCATGGCTGCCATCTTGAATTGGGGAGGGAATGATAGTAATCACGGTGAGAGCAAAACATAAGTTAATATCTCAATAAATCATTATAGCACAAAACAATTAGAAAAATACAGTGCCAAGCAGTACAGGGCACACTAAAGGTAAGAGACAGCCCTCTGGTCTAGGAGCACAGGACTGAGCTGAGTGGAAGCGAGCCGATAGAGGGTCCAAAAGCACAGACATGGAATCCATCATGGTTTTCATCTTCTAAGATCTGCACTTTGAATTATGGTGTAGACAAGAGAAAGCAACCAGCTGTTGCTGGGGTATTGCTGGTGTGAGGGAAAGAGGCATAATTTTTTCAAAAGCAATTTGTCAAAACATTTCAAGAGCCATAAAAACCTTCAAACCTTTGATTCAATAATCTTACTTCTGGGAATATACCTGCAATATATCTGTAATCCACAATAAGAAAGGAAATAATAGGTTATAGTAACTGGGCCAGATGCTAAACACTTTATATATGTGTTTTCCCATGTAATTCTTACAACCCTGTGAGATGGATACTGTTTATGCCCATTTTATAGATAACAAAACCAAGACACTAAGAGTTTGACAACTTTTGATATAGCCATAGAACCAGGATCCAAATCTAGAGCCAGTCTTAATTACTGCCCTACAGTGCCCCCCAAAGATCACGAAAACACCATGCATCACTACCTATAATGGTGAAACAGAGGAAGCACATTTTATGCCTAGTAATATGTGATAGGGGGGAATGCCAGCAGATAGAATCCTATGAAGGCACGAAACTGATTATAATGAAGACTACATAACAACATGAAGGAATGCAGAAGGCAGCAAGAGAAATAGATATCTAGGCTGAATCCAGAGGAATCAGTAAAAATAATCCACATTGGTCACAGAAATACTCAGAGGTGTAGAAGGGTGTTCCAAGCAGAGGAAGGCGGACAGAGGAAGAAGCTTGGCATATTCAGGGAACCACGAGGCCTGGGAATGGCTGAGCCAGGGAGACCAAGGGAGCAGTCAGAGATGTGGCTGAATCAGAGAGCAGAGGCCAATGGCCCAGAAAACCATAGAGAAGCAGCTGTCTTTCAGAGCAAGAAATGGTGGGCGGAATTCCAGAGTCACTTGGGCAGTAGAAACAACAGGGTTTGGTGAATTATGTATCCAAGTGACAAAGGACTCTGGATTTCTCGGTGAATCGTGTTGTTCACAGAGAGAGAGAACAAAGGAGGGAAGCCTTGTTGAAGATTACCTGAGCTGCTCAAAGCACTGGTCTGTGTGATTCCAGATCTTCATGTGTGCATTGAGATCTTGTGTATTGTTCCTCTGTGTATATATGCATATATACATATATTTGTACATGTGTATATACTATAATAAGTAAACATTGGCATTTGCAGCTATTGAGATAATACTATTGAGAGAGCCTAGATAAGGTATTTCAACAAAGGTTGAAATATGGCCCAAGAATGAGTTATAGGAGAACAGACCCTAAGATGGCTGGGGAAAAGATAAGAAACATTGCATGTGACCTGGTTCAATGGCAGACCATTTGAGTCACTCAACAATTCCAGGAACGAATCTTTAGGTTACCATGGGGACTACCTGTCTTCCTTCAGCTCTTACAGAGCAGTTTGGGGTTCACTCAGGAATACAAAGAAACCAAAGCTCTTCTGAGGGCCATGTAAACACTAAACTGTCCATTAATGTCCTCTACAGCCCAGCCTGTCTCCCCAGAAGTGCCCCCATCCACAGGACTAGCAATAGTGACATTTGAAATGGCAACTTTGCCATGCAGTGTCCCAAGGTTAGCAACGTGCCCCAGGTGGAGCCCCCAGGGATGTCATCAGCCTCAAGGCCATCAAGATCCAGTTTATGGCTTGGTCCTAACTCCTCCCAGAGGCCCTCCTTGCTTGGGCAGCTAGAGAGTTGGTCCCTCACTAGTCCCAAAACCAGGGCCTGACTTCACTTTCCCTCCAGATTCCCGGCCCTGAAACCCAGGCTGCTCCAGACTCTATTGCCTGGAAGTGTTTGGGAAGCAGACACTCTCCACATCTCCCAGGTCATTAGGACAAGAACCCAGTAGCACAGACTCATGTGCCCTGGGTCCTAGGCTACATTAGAATCCCCTAGGCTTTCTCAAGATGTTGGAGCTGGGAAGGGCATGGGGACCATTTAGCCCATCCTCCTCCTTTTACTGAAGGGGATACCTAGGTCCAGAGAAGAGAAGAGACTCAGCCATCAACACATCATGCGGACCAGAGTCCAATTTTGTTGACAACTGCCCCAATGCTGAAGGATGTTCCTCACTCTGGAATACTCCACAGCTAGCCAAAAGTTCCAATGAGGATGGCTCCCTTTAATTTCCCCAAACAACTACTAAGTAGGGGAGGGATGGCCTCTCTGTTTCAGATCCAGCCATCTGGCTCCCAATTACATTGACTTTAATGCATCCTTATTTAATATTTGCTGCATACCAGGCCTTTCTGGGCCCTGGGAATGTACAGATGAAAACAAGATGGCGCTGGCTTTGAAGAGCTGTGGGTCTAGTTGTCATTTCTTCTTCAGTATATCATCGGTACTCCCATTAATTCAGTCAACCAATATACAGTCGTGCCAGGTACTATGCTTGAGCCCAAGAGCTATGTGCCCAGGGTCTCAAGGAATAACAAAGAAGCTAGCCTTGATCCATCTCCCTCCATGGTGTGCTTGAGCCCTGCCCTTTCTTGAGCCTCCATTTCCCCATCTTGAGTACTGACATGTGATCTTTCTAAGAAGCTACGTCAGAATGTTGCCTAGAGCCTCTGGAAGACTCCTCTCTTTTCCCTGTTCTTTCTACCCCTGGCCTTTCAACCTATACCCCTTGATAAGAGGGGCAGCAATCCTGTGTCCATCTATCAGGTCAGATGGAAGTGAGCAATGAAACGGGGCTGTTCCATCTGCTGAAGAGAAAAGCCTTTCTTTCTTCCACCTCATCCCCACTGAGCACCAGACACAAAAGAGTCAGAACATAAGCACCAACCACAGAAATGATCCCTCCTTTCGATCTTGTGCGGACAGAATGGGGGCACTGCCTGCATAAGACCAGGAGGTACCATTCACATAGGGCTCGAAGCAAACGCTGCCCCCAGGAGTTGGGTCCTGCACAGCTGTGTGGCTGGGTACAATTGCCCAGCCCCTGAAATCACAAGGCATGCCCCAGAGTTTTGACTTTGGGGAAGTCAGGAGAGGGACATCCAAACGGTGCAGGCAGGTGGTGAGCGTAACAGACGCCTGAGTTTCAGGGCACAGAGCACACAATTTGGAGCCAGCCATTTGAGTCCTGTCCAGGCTGTCCTGGCCACTAATGAAGACAATGCCGGGAAAAGGGTTTGCAGAACTGGCTGAGGATGAAGGGGAAAAATCAGTTCAGACAGCTCGCTTTAGATTTAATTGTTCCATTTTGCAAATCAGTCTGGCTGCCGGTCGGTTGGATCGTGTGTCTGGGCCTGGCCCAGGCTGGGGGAGGCAGTGCTCCCCGACTGAATTATCGCATCTCCAGCCGCTCAGGGCAACAGTTCTGAGCCTCGGCCAGAGGAGCAAATGACAGCTCCCGAGTCCCTCCATGTCCCCTGCATCACTGCCTCCCAGCGCACACAGAAAATCTTCACAGTTAATTTAATGACAATCTGTGGTCCAGAAGCCCCAGAGCAGGAACACGGCTGAGTGTCTGACTCGCCACCAATTTCAATTAGCCAGAGCCAGGATCGGGGGTGGGGAGGCAGGAGGGAATAGCAGAGGCCGGGTATGGGAACAGCGGCCTGTCTGAAGGCCTCGGCCAGGTTCAAGTCTCTTCCTGGTGACACTCCAGCAACTCCACCTGTTGTCACCAAACAGGGCATTTCTCAGCATAAACAGAGGGAAAGAAAGGGAGGGAGAGAAGAAGAAAGACCCCTCCCAAAAACAATGCCCCTCTGCTTTTCACTCAGGATCATTGTACCAGTAAATGAGGACACACACACACCTTTTTTTTTCCTTTTTATTATTTTTTTAATACAATTTATTGTCAAGTTGGCTAACATACAGTATATACAGTGTGCTCTTGGTTTTGGGGGTAGATTCCCGTGATAACATCGCTTACATACAACACCCAGTGCTCATCCCAACAAGTGCCCTCCTCAATGCCCATCTCCCGTTTTCCCTGCTCCCTCCATCAACCTTCAGTTTGTTCTCTGTATTTACGAGTCTTTTGTGGTTTGCCTCCCTCCCTCTCTGTAACTAATTTTTTCCCTTCCCTTCTCCCATGGTCTTCTGCTAAGTTTCTCAAGTTCCACATATGCATGAAAACATAATCTGACTCTCTCTGACTGACATTTCACTTAGCATAATACCCTCCAGTGCCATCCACGTTGTTAACAAATGGCATGATTTCATTCTTTCTCACTGCCATGGAGTATTCCATTGTATATATAAACCACATCTTCTTTATCCACTCATCAGTTGATGGACATTTAGGCTCTTTCCATGATTTGGCTATTGTTGAAAATGCTGCTATAAACATTGGGGTACATATGCCCCTATGGATCAGCACTTCTGTATCCCTTGGGTAAATTCCTAGTAGTGCTATTCCTGGGTCATAAGGTAGTTCTATTTTTAAGTTTTTGAGGACCCTCCACACTGTTTTCCAGAGTGGCTGTACTAGTCTGCATTCCTACCAACAGCGCAATAGGGTTCCCGTCTCTCCACATCCTCGCCAGCATCTATTATTTCCTGAGTTGTTAATTTTAGCCACTCTGGAAACACACCCCTTCTTAATTTGGTTGTTTTTTTATCCCTGAGAGGGACCAGTAGAAAGGGCATTTACCTGTGGGACCTAGTCAGGGGACCAGAGTTTAGCACTGAATCTGCCATTTTTTTTTAACTGTTCATTATCAGGTGAATCATTTGCCCTTTCTGGACCTCATTCTAAAGAGATCAGATTAAATCAGCAGTTTTCAAACCTTTTCTTCATATGAAACCTTCCACGGAACCCCAGTAAACACCAGAGAGAAAAATACAGCTTCTCATGACTAAAGGTGGGTGGGCATCCGAGCTGGCCCCTCCTGCCCCACCCTGCAAGCCACCAAAGTGCCAGGCCCCATGGATCACTCATTTGGGAAACACGGAGCCAGATGCCCAAGGTGGTAGGCCAAATAAGGGCCCCCTAAAGATGTCCACGTCCTCCTCCCCAGAACCCGTGACCATGTTTCCTTATGTGGCAAGAAGGGACTTTGCCTATGTGATCAAGTTAAGGATCTTGAGATGGGGAGATTTATCCAGGTGGGCCCGATGTACTCCCACGGATCCTCCTAGGAAGGAGGCAGAAGAGAGATTACGGAGATGGTGGTATGGTGGAAGCTGAGAGCAGCTGGGAAGTCTTGCCCTGCGGACGTGCAGGACACAGGGAGGGGCGGCGAGTGGAGAAAAGCAGGTGGCCTGCAGAAGGTGAAAAAGGTAAGGAAGCAAATTCTCTCCCAGGAGCCTCTGGAAGGAATGCAGCCCCGCCCACACCTTGATATCAGGACTTCAGACCTCCAGGGTGGTAGGAGAATGAATTTGGGTTGCTTTAAGCCTCTATGTTGGGATAATTCAATACAAGCAGCAACAGGAAACAAATGTACTCACATTCTATAATCCCGTGGGGAGAGAAGTGGAGAGAATTTCTCTCATCCCGAGCCCCTCTCTTTTCCTCCTGACCAATCAGTAGGGAAGATGGCATCAGAACCCATCTAATGCAAGCAGGGCCAGTATAGGCAACTCCTGCTGCCAACTCCAGAGACCAGGAAGAGCTGAGGGCTGCTCCCAGCCACTGGCCATTGACACAGGAAGGACCCTTCTCCCAGCTGGTCCTCCCAAGTCCTGAGACACAAGGCTTCGTCCTCATTTACTGTTCTGTGGGTTTTTCTCTCTCTTCTCAACTTCCTACTTTGGAGGGATTGGAAAGGAAAACTTTGGATTTGGTTCAGGGATTTCCATCCAGGGATTAATTCAAGGACATGAATATTAATGAGGCCACACCCTCCTTCTGCAAATCCACAGGCCAAGGGATATTTTCCAGCCACCAAAACCCCAAGCTGGCCTAAGTCCCCTTCCTTCCAGGCTCACGGGGATCCCTGTTGCCAGTTTGGACAGCTGGAAGGCCTCAGCACACACACACCTGGGAGAGGGCAGGTTACTTGTGAGTCACGCCAGGCCAAGTGCTGAACACAGGGGACGGCGACACAGACACTGACCTCCACCAAGTCCAAGGAGGCAGGCTGGACAGTGGAACTGAGGGGGCTTAATGACCAGGAACAAAAAGCTCCAGAGCCACGGGGTGGAGGGGAGATGGCCTTCCTCAGGGAAAGAATGGAGGACAAGCACTGGTCTGGTGGTGGTAGTGGTTTTAAAGACAGGGGGTAAGACCACCTTCTGATAATCAGGTAGGTAAGGAACAAGACTTTTTTTTCTATCTGCAGTGCACACAAGGTACCCATTCAAGGCACAGAGAAAATAAGGCACAGAGTTTACTGAGTGCCTACTATGTGCTAGGGACCGGGCTGGGTGATAAGGCAACACTTTTCCTACTTCTGATGTGTCCTTCCCTGTGGAAGGGGCTCCCTGAGCAAACTCTCCTGTCCCTCCTTACTCCTCGCCCAGAGAGAGGAAAAAAATGAGCTGATCTGTGAGTTTGGAGAAAGAAATAGGCCATGCAGAGCCCAGCCCCCTCCCTAGTTGTCTGCTCAGGTTCCTCCATGTGACAGTTTCTAAGGGGCCTGCCCCACTCACCTGTGCCCCCTGTCTGTGGGAAATCAGCCCAAGCCACATCTGCAAATACCACCTTCACACAGGCTTCCATCTGCTGACTCTTCTGAACTCTTTCTCAATTGGATCAGACCTTGGGCAGGGGAATGTCTAACTGTGACATATGGTGAACACCGCAGCCAGTGTGCCTGCCCTCGGGGAGCTGACAGTCAGGCCGGAATGGGCATTTGAGGCTCTCGCCAGAGATCTTAATCCTGGGGTGCCTGCCATCCTGATCCTCTCATTCTGAGCCTAGGGAGATCTGAGCCAGATGTCTGGAGGGACACGTGGCCAAGTGATCTTTCCCAACCCTTCAGGGGCTTCCCATTGCCTGTAGGGAAAAGTCCACCTCCTGTCTCCCATTTAAAGCCCCCTGCTTATCTCTCCAACCTTCTCCTTCCCCCACTCTCCACCTTGTCTCTACGCTGAGAGAGCCCATGACTGACCTCTTTCATCTAGTGGCATTCTCTCTCAGGCCTTCACATTTGCTGTTCTCTCTTCCTGACCAATTTCTCTTCCTGTCCTTTTACCTAATTCCTGCAGGTCTCTGCTAAGATGCTTCTTTACCCAGAGAACCATCCCTTACCTTCCACTGACATTGCAGATTTAGCTTGAATGTCCCTCTAATTACTCACAAAATACTTGTCTTTCCCCTAAAATGCTTCTTATTAAATCCTAATAACAAACTTGGAGACCTCTGTCCCATGCAGAGACCCAGCAATCAACAAGACAAACCAGACTGCTGCCTACACAGAACCCACAGTCTGCGAGGAAACACAGATACTAAAAATAACAAAGTCCACAAACGCATCAGCTCATGAGGTATCTGCTCATGAGCTCAAGATCAAGGGTTACTTATGTGCCGCTTTTCTGTTACACAGTATCCTTTACATAAGGACCCGGGGGATAAAATCCTCCTAGACCATTGTGCCAGAGGGAAAATGCCTTCTCTAAACATTTCATTTCTTTCGATGAAGAGACTAGGAAACCCATCATATTTCTCTCTTTGTCTTGTATGCCACGAAGTCCAGGGCCAAATTTAGACCTCGATTGCAGGGAATTACTTAATTTCTGTTTCTGCTACTATCTCTCCTTATCTGTATAGTTTTTAAATTTTTTTAAGTTTTATTTTATTGTATTTTTTGAGAGACAGAGACAGAGCACAAGCAGGGGAGGCGCAGAGAGAGGGAGACACAGAATCCGAAGCAGGCTCCAGGCTTTGAGCTGTCAGCCCGGAGCCTGATGCGGGGCTCGAACCCACAAATATGAGATCATGACCCGAGATGAAGTCGGACGCTCAACTGACGGAGCCACCCAGGCACGCCCGTATAGGATTTTTTATCCTGTATTTATGTACCGCTCTCTACCCACATACATATTTTTACCGTTAACTCCTCCAAGTCCCTCATGGAGGCAGGTGGCACACAGGTTCTGCATCGCATGGCTTCTTCTAGCGCCCTTGAGTATTGCCCCCAGTACTTCCACTGCAGGGCCCCATGCTGCAGGCTGAAGCCTCCGGCCCCAGCCCTAGCCAGGGATAGAGCTCAAGGACATGAGTGGCTCTGATAAACTTAGTGGGGCCAAGGTGCTCTGAGGCAGCCAGAGTTGTGTCTTGCCCTCCTGTGGGGCAGAGGTGCTATTAAAGGGCCAGACCTTCAGGATTTTAACAAAAGGCAGAAGGAGAAAAGGAAATGTCATGCAAGAGACAAGAGTGGGGGAAGAGGCTGAGGGCATGGAGGTCCTAGGAGAGAATCATCATGGTACCATGGCCCCTCCTCTCTCATCACACACTCCCCACAGAGGGGCTGAGGTGGCTTATGCCCAAGAAATGCTAGGAATGCCCTCTAATGCTATCAGGGACCTAATCTTACCTCTAGACCAAAAGTTTTCCACTAAGGGGGCTCCAGGTAAGGGTCACAGGTCTGAGATCACGAGATCGTGTTCTCTTTCGGACATGCCATGTGGCCTGCCTATGTCACACTGCTTCTGTGTACCCCCATTTCCTCATGTAGTCAATTGGTGGGTGCTCTCTGGTAATCCTGAGAGTGTCATTAAAGAACATATGGTGGGAATGCAAGCTGGTGCAGCCACTCTGGAAAACAGTATGGAGGTTCCTCAAAAAACTAAAAATAGAACTACCCCACAACCCAGCAATTGCACTACTAGGCATTTATCCATGGGATACAGGTGTGCTGTTTCGAAGGGACACATGCACCCCCATGTTTATAGCAGCACTATCAACAATAGCCAAAGTATGGAAAGAGCCTAAATGTCCATCGATGGATGAATGGATAAAGAAGATGTGGTTTATATACACAATGGAGTATTACTCGGCAATCAAAAAGAATGAAATCTTGCCATTTGCAACTATGTGGATGGAACTGGAGGGTATAATGCTAAGTGAAATTAGAGAAAGACAAAAATCATATGACTTCACTCATATGAGGACTTTAAGAGATAAAACAGATGAACATAAGGGAAGGGAAACAATATAAAAAGAGGGAGGGGGACAAAACAGAAGAGACTCATAAATATGGAGAACAAACTGAGGGTTGGTGGAGGGGTTGTGGAAGGGGGGATGGGCTAAATGGGTAAGGGGCATTAAGGAATCTACTCCTGAAATCATTGTTGCACTGTATGCTAATTTGGATATAAATTTAAAAAAATAAAAAATAAAATTAAAGGTACATATACAAAAAAAGAACATATGGAATCATTGCTCTCAATTAGATAATTATCCTATCTTAATGTAATCCCTTGCAGGTGTATGATGCCTGTACAAAATACTGCTGCACATTTGCTTTTCTATAAGCTGACCCTAACAACAACCCTGTGATGTAAGCAGATAGATATCATCTCCATTTTATGGATGAGGAGACTGACACTCAAAGAGGCTAAGTGACCACCCAAGCCTGTACTTCTTTCTGAAAGCACAGACCACGTTTGGCTTGTGAACCTGCAATGCCAGTCCCCTGCCCAAGTGCCAGGCACAGCAACGGTGGTGCTCAATAAAACTCAGAGCTAAATCATTTGCATGCATTGCATGGTTCCCCACCAAAGACCAATGCCCACTCTGAAAGCCAAAACGCTGCATCAGAATGGGCAATAATACAGGTAACATCTTCAGTCTTGGCAGACCTATGCCTGATGTCTATCCACATGGTTGAGGTAAGAAAGTCACCCTAAGAAATACGAATCAAAGCCACACTGAGATACCACCTCATACCAGTCAGAGTGGCTAAAATGGAGCAACTCAGGAAACAACAGATGCTGGCGAGGATGTGGAGAAATGGGAACCCTCTTGTCCTGTTGGTGGGAATGCAAACTGGTGCAGCCACTCTGGAAAACAGTGTGGAGGTTCCTCAAAAAATTAAAAATAGCTATGACCCAGCAATAGCACTACTAGGAATTTATCCAAAGGATACAGGAGTGCCGATGCATAGGGGCACATGTACCCCAATCTTTAAAGCAGCACTATCAACGATACCCAAATTATGGAAAGAAGATGTGATTCATATATACAATGGAATACTACTTGGCAATGATGAAGAATGAAATCCTGTCATTTGTAGCAACATGGATGGAACCGGAAGGTATTATGCTGAGTGAAATAAGTCAGTCAGAGAAAGACAGATATCCTATGTTTTCACACATAGGTGGAACTTGAGAAACTTAACAGAAGACCATGGGGAAGGGGAAGGGGAAAATTGGTTACAAACAGAGAGGGAGGGAGGCACACCACAAGAGACTCTTAAATATAGAGAACAAACCAAGGGTGGATGGGGGGGTGGGGGAGAGGGGAAAATGGGAGACAGGCATTGAGGAGGGCACTTGTTGGCATGAGCACTAGGTGTTGTAAGCCAATTTGACAATAAATTATATTAGAAAGAAAGAAAAGAAAGAAAGAAAGAAAGAAAGAAAGAAAGAAAGAAAGAAAGAAAGGTCACCATTGAGATGTTCCAGCTCATCCTTTAAGGTCAATGACAGAGTCACAAAGCACAGACACAGGAAGAGAGCTTACAAATCACCTGGGTATGCAGTGTCAGTCTTAACCTGGATGGCGCAGTCTATTGTTAACCCTAATTGGGTGGTGGAGCTGGGTCATAAACCCTAGTCTTTTGCCTGCCAGACCAATGCTGTTTCCTATTGATGACCTATTGTCCCAAACATATCACTGGCCCTTGTGTTGTTCCTAAACACCACTAAGGGCAGTGGGATGGGTCTGCCATCAATAGTAGGGTTGTTTTGTTCCTTTCTTTTTGCCCCTACTGGACCCTATACATCTGAGGTTCACTTGTGCCCAGCACCCTTCCTCTGCCATCTGGTGAAAATGCCCTGTTCTTTTGAAAAAACCACCTTTCCCTATTTTATTTGTGCCTGGCTTGCCTATCATAGGTCCTTCGGTCCCTTTAATGCAGAACTGGACATGTGGCACAGACTAGCCAATCAGAATTCTCCATCTCTCTTGGTCACATGATTGGATCACAAATGAGGACATGGCCTAACGTGGGCCAAAGCCTTCTCTAAGACTTCGGTATATACTCACTAGGTGGGAGAGGTGTGTCTTTTCCTCCAGTGGCAGCAATAAAGACGGAGAAAGCCCAAAACTGCTAGAGCCATCTTACCTAACCGCATTAAAGATGCCATCTGCAAGATTAAGCCAACACACCAGAGAGCCAGGCCAAGAGGATGAGAGACAGATCCCTGACAACAGGTCCGGGGCTGAGCCTCTGGACCCAGCCATGCACAGTCAGCTCCTGTATATGCCAGCTACGTGCGCTTGGGCTTTCTTTGCAGAGTGTTTCTGATACTTGCAACAGGAAGTACCCTAATACAAATGCTTTATCACTCCAATTGGTTAATCATGATTGATTGCATTATTGCCCCTGTGTTAACACCCTGTGTCATATGACTTTGGAATTCTCCCCCTCAAGGCAACCACCCTTTGGTTTTTCAAAGCTGAGTCAAGTGACTTGCTTTGATCAATAGAATGTGATAAAGGTGACAGCATGCCCAACCCAAGCCTAGGCCTTAAGAAGCCTGGTGTTTTCTGCTTGCCCTGGTGAACTGCTCCCCACGTCATGAGGAGGACGTGTATGCCAAGCCTACATCGACCAACTTCTAGCCAATTCACAGACGCGTAAGCTAAATAAGCACTTATTCTCAAACTAAGATCTTGAGGTTGTTGTTATGCCCCAATAACTGACCAGGAAAACCCATGTGTCACTCTTCTTCTTTGGGCTTCTTGCAGACAGGAACTACATTTCATACACTGCTGTGTCCCCAGGGACTAGCACAGCTACTGGCACAGAGAGGGAAGAGAGAGACTGGCCCTCCCATACCACTCTAGCTGGTTTGAAGTTCTGACCTCAACAAAGGAGGGACATACCCATGTGCCGACAGTGAAGCTCTGTTTCTGGCATATACAACATCCCTTGGAAATTCTCTAATATTTTGAGGCTGATGTCTAAGGACCTACCCCATATGCCACATCCAGGTTCTCCCTCATTGGCCTGCCATTTAAGAGAGACCATAACACCTCTGCCCATTTCTGCCCCCAGGACAGTCAGACGGGATTATGCTGGTGAATAACTGGGTACACGGTACCACGGCAAGCCTGCCATGGAAGCCTGCTCATCACACCCAGTTGATACTTGCCATTTGCCATCAAAAGGCATTTTACAGCGTCTCATTGAAATCGGGAGAAGGATTAAGAGGCCCCTTTCTTGATTAATGACTTTCTCTGCCTGAGAGATATAATCCTATCTATAACCCCAAATAACTAGAAACAAAATTAAATTTCTACTGCGAGATCACTCGAGGCACGTGTTACACCATGCCTGTAAGTCTTGTTTTCTTTACATATTTTATCCAGCTTACAGGCACAAGATATTCTGATCCCCAGAACCAGAACTGTTCTGCAGTAGGAGGCATCAGTGACAGAAGGGAATTTCCCTAGCTTTTCTACTGTGCTAAGGAGTTAAAAAAAACAACCACTCTCCCTTGGGCAAAGATGTGCATTGAGTGTGTATATATAATGTGAAAATATCTAAAGATTACTCATTTCTTCACATCCTCTTAGGGAAATAGGCAGGCATCGGCATATCAAAAGCAAAAGCTTTTTCTATTGACTTCACTGATTTCCATGCTGGATCTCAGTTATCATGAAAAAATTCAGAGGATCACGGACTATCCAAACTGGAAAGGACCTTTGAGACCCTTTCTCCAGATCCCGTAATCTGACAGATAGAGTGGTACCCAGACAGGGAAGGGAACTTACTCAGAATGTGGGTCAGCTGATTCTCAGTCCAGCACCTTCTGTTCTCATCCACACACTGATCCATTCAGGCTGCTATCTGATCCATGCAGGCTGCTATCACAAAAATGCCAGATTGGGTAGCTTACGAATGACAGAAGAGGTTGAGAAGTCCAAGATCAAGGTGCCAGCAGATCCACTATGTAGGGAGAGCCCTGTGGTTCATCAACAACCGTCTTCTCACTGTAGCCTCACAAGGTGGAAGGAGCCAGGGAGCCTCCAGCACTAATCCCATTCACGTGGGTCCACCCTCATGACCTAGTCACCTCCCAAAGGCCCCACCTCCAGATACCATCACACTGAGCATTAGAATTTAACATACGACTTTTGGGTGGGCACAAACATTCAGTCTATAGTGAGCATGTGGGCACACTGACACATGCACACACACATTTGAACCAACATTCATCAAGCACCTTCTCTATATGAGGCATTATGGGGAATGCAAACAGAGAAGATGCTCACTCAACATCTGTTCCAATGCCCAACCCCCTTGTGCTGCACAGAACACTCCCAGGAAGCTCATATAAGGGCTTTCCTAAGTTCCCTGGCAGCTAGAGTTCCAGGTGTGATTTAGGTCCAACAGTCATGTGTCGTGTACTTGCACAAGATATCAATTGAGAACTAAGTTGCATGGAGGAAAAAGTGCTTGCATAAAGTGTTGACTTGGGAAGGAGTTACGTGGGGAGAGAGAGGTGCAATGCACCCATCCTGACAGATTGCAGCAGAGATGGGACAGTTCTGGGGCAGGAGCTGTGGCAGGTGGTGTCCCTGTTCAGCAGTTCTCTGATCATGGAGAGGCAGCAGCTCCCTGGGTAGCTGAGTTCTACAGTGTGGTTTTAGAAGCTGTTCCTGGAGTGTAGACTCAAGACTCTCTTCAGCCCTACCATTCTGTGGGCTAGCCAGATTTCCCAGAGTCATTTCTACCTAAACCATCCAGAGTGCTATCATTTGTCTGTAGTTAGCACCCTAATCAGTAATTTGGGAACCTGAATTATTTAAAATTATAAATTAGGATTCAGATATTTTTCTAAATCAGACTGCTCTTCCCACAAGTAGTTCAAATTAGACATGCTTGACCATATACACAGACATTGTATGAAATGTGTACCTAGAGATTTAACACCTTTATACAAGGGAGTAGAAAGGTACTAGTTTGTGTTAATGTATGATGGATCATATGATCACATTCATTTCAATATGATTTCTAGAAAAGAGTTTCAAAAGGATTAGAATCGCACCTGAGTTTAAGCAAGGTGAGTGAAATTTAATTATCTGGAATTGGGTACAAAGTCTACAGATACCTCAATTCAAAACTGAGTCACCAGTATGAGCAGCCATACTGGTGACTTCTTGGATGCAGGAAGGAGTGGGGCCCAGTTGCTATAGCACAGGACTGTTTCTCTGACATACAAGCTTTCCAATCTCCCCTTTTCTGCTATTTACCTCTATATCTGAGACTTGTGACCCATCACAGTATTCAATTCTCCTGCGTGGGATTGGTCTAGAGGATCCCCAGGCTGAACCAAAAGTCTCCCCCTGAGACCAATTCTGGTACTGGAAAAACATGGAGGTGAGAGGTGAATACCATTGGCTCTCCACCCTGAAACATGGAGAAAGAGGCCTGTTTTAAGCTGGAGAGAATTTATCAAGCATGAGATAAAATGGGGACATACATGGGAGCAGAGCAAATCATAGCTGGTTTGAGTAAAATTTCAGTCCCAAACCTGGTTTCTGTAGCTCCTTTACCAACTCCATGAGTTGTCACAGAGCCCTTCCCAGCAACATGAGCTTAGGCCAATCTGATCCAGATTAGACCCCTGCAGCTTAGGCCAATCTGATCCAGATTTCTTCAACTCAGAGATCCCAGTAACTGGCCATGAGTAGTAGGAGTCCAGCACCATTAAGATGCTGGTTTTCCCAGAAGACAGAAAGAAAGAAGAGGGATGCATTCAGTCTACAGCAATTCCCCTCCAAGACAAGCAGGCATCTCAGCTCCCCTGAGCTGAGAAGCACTTGCCTCGGCATTATTGTAGCACCATGAATCCCATTCCAAGTTAATGCATTGCCAGAAAAGCACCCATTCATCCACATTTTCCTTTCCTGTATGCCAAAAGCCAAGACCAGCCAATACCTTCAAAGATGAGTCAGCATCCCACCTTGGCAGACCTCGGGTTGGATTGAGAACCACTGGTACTCATGGACAGGGCATCCCAGGGAGACTCAGACTAAGTTTCACCTCAAGAGACAGGCAGGGAGCCCATAGCAAGCCTTGTGCTGTACTCACCACTTTTCTTCCCATCCCTTATATAGATAGCCTAGGGTGGAGAGTGGTTTGAGGGATGTTATTTGTAACCCCTTATGCTTTGTATCTACCCAGGGGGGTAAATCCCATACCTGGAGAACTGTTTTACTGTTTCACTTAATGAAGTTACTGGGGCAAAGTGACTTGCTCTGGAAAACATGTTGAGAAATTTTCACTTCTGGGGAAACTGAGAAGGAAGGCTGAACCCTAGGTATGGGATGGGGCAGAGTGAGAGCTGGAGGTGGGGGTCCTCTACAGAGAGGGGGTTACGGATAATGAAGATTTTTCAAGTAAAGACTTGCATTGTGCAATGTGATCCCTGCCTAGGCCCTTAGATCTTTAGTAAACAAGGCCAAAAAGTGCTTGGTCTGCTTGTATTTCTCATGAAAACCAGTGAAGGGGCTAAGCTACATTAATTGCAGGCCCGGGTGTGGGCCAAAGCAGACCCAGGTCCCCTGAACAAAGGGAAACCTGATACCAGGTTACATTTCCACAGGCATGAATCTAATAAACCTTAATCTAATCTGGTAAGTTACAGTACTTCTACTTAATGGAATATCACAATTACTTAAAATGATAAAGCTAAACACAGGGGGGAGTGTGCAGCATAGTATGCTTTAAAAAAAAGAATTGTGGTTTGTATGTTCATTGTGAATATAGCGCTGAAAATGCAGATGCAAAGAGGTGAAGAACAAAAATTGGATGAGTTGTATTAGGATAGGGATGTTATGGTGATTTTCTACTCTTTTCTAAACATTTCTTCTCATGTCATTTTTAAGATCTAGACAATTAAGGGTGCCTAGGTGGCTCAGTCAATTCAGCACCTGACTTCGGCTCAGGCCATGACCTCGCGGTTTGTGAGTTCGAGCCCCATGTTGGGCTCTGTGTTGGCAGCTCAGAGCCTGGAGCCTGTTTTGGATTCTGTGTCTCCCTCTCTCTCTGTCCCTCCTCCACTCACATTCTGTGTCTCTCAAAAATAAACGAACATTTTTTAAAATTAAAATAAGATAATGAAATAAGATGCCTGTGATGCAGGCATTCGGTGAGCATCTAATATGTGCAAAGCTCTGTGAGGTGTGCTGATCCTGGTGTTTTCACCCTGATCAGGGAGTTTTCAGACCAGTAAGGAGACAGCAGTTCAACTTATGACCAGAAAGACAGGGATATATGCAATGACTGCAAAGGAAAAGAAACCCCCTATTGGGTCAGAGAGGAGAAAATACATCCATCCAATTGGCAGATTAAAAACAGCATTTTGGGGGGCGCCTGGGTGGCGCAGTCGGTTAAGCGTCCGACTTCAGCCAGGTCACGATCTCGCGGTCCGGGAGTTCGAGCCCCGCGTCGGGCTCTGGGCTGATGGCTCAGAGCCTGGAGTCTGTTTCCGATTCTGTGTCTCCCTCTCTCTCTGCCCCTCCCCCGTTCATGCTCTGTCTCTCTCTGTCCCAAAAATAAATAAACGTTGAAAAAAAATTTAAAAAAAAAAAAAACAAAAAAAAAAACAGCATTTTGGAAGACAGAATTCAAAAACTTTAAACACCCATTTCTGAGGACAGTGGGAGTCACTGAAGGTATATGAAAAGAGATGTGCCATAACCAGAACTGAGCTTTATAAGAAGTACCATCGCATCATGTGTAGAGAGCCAGAAAGAAAAAGGCTGTTATAGACCAGGAAGGCTTAGCCTAGAACAGGGCAGGGGAAGGAGGGGATGAAACACACTAGACCACAGGTTATAAAATAGCTCGAATGGGAGAAAAACCCCAACATGGCAGCCTGAGTAAAAAGAAAGGAAGAGAAAGAGCAAATGTTTGCATAAAGATGGAAGGTCTATTAATCTACTCAGGTAACCATAACAAAACACCATACGCTGGGTGGCTTTGGCCACAGAAATTTATTTTCTCACAGTTCTGGAGTCTGGAAGGTCCAAGATCAAGGCCCAGTAGGGTTTGGTTTGTGAGAGCTCTTCCAGGCTTGCAGACAGCCACCTTCTCAAAATGTCCTCATATATATAGCCTTCCCTTAGTGTGTACATCTGGAGAGAGGGAGCTCTTGTTATAAGGAGACTAATCCCATCATAAAGGTCACACTTTCATGACCTCATTTAAATCTAATTATCTCCCAAAGGCCCCACCTCCAAATACCAACACACTGGAGGTTAGGGCTTGAATATATGATGTTCGAGGGACACAATTCAGTCAATGGCAGCAGGGCAGTACTGCCATTCCTTGGTTGATGGATGTGAGGGTGAAGAAGAAATGCATTGTGTATATGTCAGATACAATTGGTCAGAAAAGAAATTTATTACATTAGAGGATGAAAGTCAACCAAGATTAGTGAGTATAAATAGAATTTTTTAAGTCACAGAATTCAGGAGAAAGCATAGAGGTCACCAAAACATTGTGGAAAGCAGACTAGATAAGAAGAGGAAGGTAGTGGGGCCCCTGGTTGGCTCAGTTGGTAGAGAATGTGACTCTTGATCTCAGGATTCTAAGTTCAAGCCCCATGTTGGGTGTAGAGATTACTTGAAAACAAAATCTTTTTTTTTTTAATGTTTATTTTTGAGAGATAGAGAGAAAGACAGAGTGTGAGCAGGGAAGGGGCAGAGAGAGAGGGAGACACAGAATCTGAAGCAGGCTCCAGGCTCTGAGCTGTCAGCACAGAGCCTGATGTGGGGCTTAAACCCACAGACTGCAAGCTCATGACCTGAGCTGAAGTTGCATGTTTAACTGACTGAGCCACCCAGGCTCTCCTTGAAAATAAAATCTTAAAAAAAAAAAAAAAAAAAAAAAAGGAAAGACAGAAAAATGTTCTAACTCTTGAAACCACAACAGTGAGGTGAAACCATAATGTAGGTAGAATCTGAGCAATAAAACAAAAGGTTTGGACTTCTGCTTCCAGCCAAGGTAGAAGAAGGACCAGATATACCCTACTTCCTGAAACTAAAAAACTGGACAAAAATGTTTGAAACAACAGTGTTCAAGAGACTGATTATCAGAGTGAAAGACAATGGTCCCAGAGAGTCAGATACAGACCAGATGAACCCACAGTGGCCAGGTTGCTGCCTTGGCAGAGTTTCCAGATTGTGAAACTAAAAGGGAAAATCTGTGCAGCACTCAGGAGAAGCCCTGAGAGACAGAACTGAGAGCCCAGGGAGATAAAGCAGCTAAGGTTCACAGGACAAAGTATCAGAAATTAGAGACCTTCACATGGAGAAAGCTCTAGAAATCTGCAGCGGGTCCTCTAGGAACATTCAGCAGAGTACTTATTAGCAGAGTGCATAAGGCAACTACCCAAGACTAGAGAATCACCTAAAAGCATAAGAGGGAAAAATACACAGCACTCAAGAGGACCAGAGAGTTCCTGTACCATCAGACTGGAAAACTTCATAATTCACAGGGTAAGAGCCTTGCTTCGGTGGTGGGTAATAATTAACCCCAAACTACACACAGCTCTGGTCCTACCTAACAGATCTTAATAGCAAGACTCAAAAGGATCAATTATTTCCAAGTAATGTAAATACATCCCAGAACAATGCTCAAAAATATTTACAGGGAAACAAAAACATCCAGCACAAAGAAGGTAAAAGTCAAATTGTGGAATCCAATGAAAAATTACCAGGTATGCAAAGAAACAGAAAAATAACAGCCATGATCAGGGTACCTGGGTGGCTCAGTTGATTGAGTGTCTAACTCTTGATTTCAGCTCAGGTCATGATCCCAGGGTCATGAGATGGAGCCCCACATGGAGCCCCAAGCTTGAGATTGTCTCTCCCGCTGCACTTTTCCCTGCTCGCTCTCTCTCCCTAATTAAACAAATAAAAATAATAGGGGTGCCTGGTTGGCTCATCAGTTAGGTGTCCAACTCTTGATTTCAGCTCAGATAATGATTTCACAGCTCATGAGATCAAGCCCCATGTCGGGCTCTGTGCTGACAGTGCAGAGCCTGCTTACAATTCTCTCTCTCCCGCTCTCTGCCCCATCCCCTGCTCACACTCTGTCTCTCTCAGAATAAACAAACTTAAAAATAATAAAAATAATAATAGCCATGATGAGGAAAAAGTCAGCTGAAATTTACCCAGAACTGACACAGGTATTAGAACTATCACACAAGAATGTTAAAATAGTATTAAACTGTATTTCATATGTTTGAAAAGTTAAGTAGAGCAATGGAAGATGTCAAAAATAAACAAATAAATAAAAGACCAAACCCAAGAGATTAAAACTGTAATGTCTGAGATTAAAGATACACTCAATGGAATAATGGAAAACTAAACATCACAGAACAAAAGATTTGTGGGGCGCCTGGGTAGCTCAGTTAGTTGGGCATCCGACTTCAGCTCAGATCATGATCTCACCATTCATGGGTTCAAACCCTGCGTCAGGCTCTGTGCTGACAGCTGAGAACCTGAAGCCTGCTTCAGATTCTGTGTCTCCCTCTCTCTCTGACCCTCCCTGGCTTACACTCTGTCTCTTTCTCTCTCAAAAATAAATAAACATTTTTTAAAAAATTTTAAAAGAAAAGATTTGTAAACTTTAAGATATAGCAATAAAATCTCTCCAAAATGAAAATATATAGAGAAAAAATTGCTTGAATAAACAAAGTATCAACGAGCTATGAGACTACTTCGAGCCACCTAATATATCTGTAACTGAGTCACCAAAGGAGAATATATATGTAACTGAGTCACCAAAGGAGAAGAGACAGGAGGACTAGGACCACAGGAAAAAATATTTGAAGAAATCATTGCTGAAATTTTTCCAAATTTAATGAAAACTATAAACCCACAGATCAAGAGGCTCAATGCACCTAAACATAAGACATATGAAGAAATGATCCCAAGACACATTGTAGTCAAGCTACTCAAAATCACTTATTTAAAAAAAACAAAAAAGAAACAAAAATAAAACCTTAGAGGTGCCTGGGTGGCTCAGTCAGTTAAGCGTCCAACTCTTGATTTCAGCTCAGGTCACAGTCTCACATTTCATGAGTTTGAGCCCTGCGTCAGACTCAGGGTTGACAGTGCAGAGCCTGCTTGGGATTTTCTCTCTCCCTCTCTCTCTGCCCTTTCCCTGCTCACTCTGTCTCTCTTGAAATGAATAAACTTAAAAAAATTTTTTTTAATTAAAAAAAAAACAACCTTAAAAGTAGCCAGTTTTTTCTTTTTTTTTTTTCAATATATGAAGTTTATTGTCAAATTGGTTTCCATACAACACCCAGTGCTCATCCCAAAAGGTGCCCTCCTCAATACCCATCACCCACCCTCCCTCCCCTCCCTCCCACCCCCCATCAACCCTCAGTTTGTTCTCAGTTTTTAAGAGTGTCTTATGCTTTTAGCCAGTTTTTTCAAAGACACATTACATACCCAGAAACAAAAAGAGAAGGATGACAGCAGACTTTTTATCAGAAGTAATACAAGCAAGAAGAGAGTGGGATTACATCTTTAAAGTACAGAGAGAAAAATCACCATCCTAAAACTCTATACCCTGTGTATTGATTTTCTATTGCTGCATAACTGTCACAAACTTGCAGTCTTATAACAAAACAAAATTTATCTCAGTTTCTATGGATCAGGTTGGCTATATTCATATCAGACAAATTGCATTTAAGAGCAAAGCATATCACCAGGAATTAAGAACACCATTTCATAATGATAAGTGGAGCTATTCATCAGGTTGATATAACAATCCTAAATGTTTACGGCCCTAATAACAGAGCTTCAAAATATGTGAATAAAAAAAGAACTGAAAGGAGAAAGAGTGAGATATTTCAAATATAGCAAGATATTTCAATATATAGTGAGATATTTCAATAACCCTCTCTCAATGATTGATAGAACAAGTAGGCAAGAAATTAGTAAGAATATAAAAAACTGAATAAAATCAATCAACTTGACCTAATTGATATTTATAGAAGACTTCATAATAGCAGAATACACATTCTTTTCATATACATACAGAACATTTATCAAGATTCTGGTCCATAAAACAAGTTTCAATAAGTTAAAAATTCAAGTCATACAAAGTATAGTTTCCTTCCACAACAGAATTTAATTAAAAATCAATAACAAAAAGATCTCTGGAAAGTCTTCAAATGTTTAGAGACTAAATGACACATTTCTAAATTACCCATAGGTCAAAGAAAATACCATAAAGGAAAAAGAAAGTATTTTGAAGTGAATTAAAATGAAATATATTTGAAAAATTTGTTAGATGCCACTAAAGCAGTGTGTAAGGGGGGATTTATAGCACTAAAAAGCATATTAGTAAAGAAGAAAGATCTCAAATCAATGGCCTCAACTTCCACCTTAAAAAACTAAGTGAAGAAAAACAAATCAAACCTATGCAGAAATATCATAAATCAGAAAGATCAAAAATCAATTAAACAGAAAACAGAAAAACAATAGAGAAAATCAATAAAACCCAAAGCTGATTCTTTAAGAACATTAATGAAATTGATAAATCTAAGCAGACTGATCAGGTAGAAAACAAAAAGAGAGCAGACACAAATTACCAACATTAGGAATGAGAATATCATTATAGATTCTACAAATAAAACGATAATAAACAGGATATTGTGATCAACTTTATGCCAATAAAACTTGGCAACTTAAATGGAAAAATTCCTTGAAAAATACAAACTACCAATGCCCACTCAAGAAGCAGTAAATACCTGAATAGCCTTTTATTTATTAAAGAAATTTAACTTATAGTTTAAAAACTATAACAAAGAGGGCACCTGGATGGCTCAGTCAGTAGAGTGAGCAACTCTTGATCTCAGGGTCATGAATTCAAGCCCTGAATTAAGTAGACATTACTTAAAAATAAAATCTTATGTGATATATATATATATATACATATATATATGTGTGTGTGTGTGTGTGTGTACACACACACACACACACACGCACACACACACACAATGGAGTATTACTTGGCAATCAAAAAGAATGAAATCTTGCCATTTGCAACTACGTGGATGAAACTAGCAGGTATTATGCTAGGCGAAATTAGTCATAGAAAGACAAATATCATATGACTTCACTCATATGAGGACTTTAAGACACAAAACAGATGAACATAAGAGAAGGGAAGCAAAAATAATATGAAAACAGGGAGGGGGACAAAACATAAGAGACTCTTAAATATAGAGAACAAACAGAGGGTTGCTGGAGGAGTTGTGGGAGGGGGGATGGGCTAAATGGGTAAGGGGCTTAAGGAATCTACTCCTGAAATCATTGTTGTATCATGTGCTAACTAACTTGGATGTAAATTATAAAAAATAAATGAATTATAGAAAGAAAAATAAATAAAAATAAAATATTTTAAAAAATGTTTTTAATGATTATAAAGAAAACTCCTGGCACAGATGGTTTCACTGGTGAATTCTACTAAGCATTTAAGAAAAACATAATACCAATACAAGTTTTTTGGAAAATCCAAGATAAGAGAATACTTCCCAACTTTTTCTCTGAGGCCAGAATCACCCTAATACCAAAGCCTGAAAGATATCACAAAAAAATATCAAATAACCTTCGTGAACATAAATGCAAAAATTCTATACAGAATTTTATCAAATCAAATCCAACACTATGTAAAAATAATATACATTTAGGGGCGCCTTGGTGGCTCATTCAGTTAAGTGTCTGACTCTTGATTTCAGTTCAGGTCATGATCTGGCACTTTATGAGTTCGAGCCTCGTGTAAGTCTCCACATTGCCAGTATAGAGCCTGCTTGGGATTCTCTTCCTTTCTTCCTTCCTTCCTTTCTTCCTTCCTTCCTTCCTTTCCTTCTCTCTCTCTCTCTCCCCCACCCAAAATAAATAAACTTTAAAAAATAATATACATTGTCATCAAATGGAATTTATCCTAGAAATGCAAGATTTATTTAACATTCAAAAATCAATCAATATAATTCACTATATTATTAGTAAGTTAAAAATAGGAAAACCTTGTGATTATCTCAACAGACTTGGGAAAAGCATTTGACAAAATCCAACATCCATTCTTCATAAAAATTCTCAGTAAACTAGGAATAGAGTAACTTTTTCAGTCTTATAAAGGGCATCTTCAAAAAGCCTATAGCTAACCTCATCCTTCATTACAACAAAACACTGAATGCCTTTCTCCCTGAGATCAGAAACAAGGCAAGGATGCCAACTCATCACTTCTATTTAATATTGTATTGGAGGGTACCTTGAAAAGGAGGAACAACATTGGAGACTGATTATAAAGCTACAATAGTCCTGACAGTGTTGTGCGTGCATCAAAATAGATAAAGAGATCAACGGAACAGAATAGAGAGTTGAGAAAATGACTACATATATATCAGCAACTAGGTTTTGTGAAAGGAACTATGGTAATGATGCTATCAACAAATGGTGATAGCCTAACCCTTGATCCACACTTTGCAGTTCAATTCAAAATGAATCATAGACCTAAGTGTAAAAGGTTAGGGAATAAACTTCTGGATGAAAACAGAAAAGAAAATCTTCAGGCCTTAGGTTAGGGAATGAGAGACTGTACAAGCTGTGGGCATGAAGGATATGTTCATTTTCTTCATTGTGGTAATAGTTTCACAGTGTATATGACACCCAAACCACAACTCATGGAAGGGACTTCTCTACAGAAAAGGCTGAGTAAGTCCATCATCACTCTAAACTTGGGTCTTTGGGGGCCCCAACTGGTCTCCCTATTTCCCACCTCTACCCCCAAAAGTCTCTACCTAGGTGGCTGGACTTCAGGCCCACCAGAGAGCCTGGTCCAAGGCAATCAATCACTCCATGTCTCTCTGCCACATACAACAGAAATCCCCAACCTCCCTGTACATCCACAGAAGATCTGGTGCTTATGAAAAAGATGTTCAGGGCAAAGACTTATGCTGTCCCATCCTGCCTGACCACACGCACTCAGCAGATTACACTAGTAGTAATAATAATAGCACTAACAAAAATCATTGCGGTACAATTATTTCATTAATGGCAGTTAACATTTGTTGGTCACTTACTCTGAACCAAGCTCTTCAGTAGGCATTTGATGGCATTGTCTCATTTGACACTCATTACAAGTCTCGGGGGAGGGGCTTGGATGATCAAGGATGAACAAAGGGCACCTTCAAAAGGCTGCCCATGGTTGCCGACCTCAGCAGTCAGGGGCAAAAACAGCCACAGCAACTACAGAAGGCAACTTACCACCTATTCCATATCCCGTTGACACTAAAACAGTATTGCTTTCAGCCCTATATTTTGGGCCATAGTATGGTTTTTGTACTTTTCCCATAATCTTCTATACTCATCACTGAAATTCAGAACTTTTCACATCCTGGGAAGGGATTTTCCAGACACAGATTTTGAATACTAAAATTGAGACAGTCCCAGACAAATTAAATTTGTCACCTTACTCTGGATATAGCTGCAAAGCCAGACACAGTGGTAGCCAGGCTAAGCCCAGCTTGGACCTCATTACCAAGTGGTCATCAAAAGGGTGACAAGAACCCTTAATTCGGCATACCCCAGCTGGTACGGTTATTTAATATTAGCTTTGTCAGAGCCTTAACTGAATTTTCTCCTACCCCTTCCAGCAAAGGTATAGAAGCTAGATACCAGGCAGATCGTTTGCAGCAATTTATAATTAATTTATGCCGCCTGAAATGTCCCACTAGGTCAGAATCATTCTTCACCCAGTTAATGAAAGGATTGATTTTAAAGACACCTTTGATCATTAAAAGCATGATTAAGACTTCCTCCCTATTACCCTTCTTTAGGAATGAGCAATGCATCTTCCTGTAGCAGAAAGCTTTCAGTTCTCCCAACAAATGTGCTTGCTGCAATCGAGTGTTTAATTAGTCTCTTTCTTCAGATGAAATAATTGTGTCTCTGCTCTGGATTTCATTCATAAGATCACTTACTTCGCATATGGCAGGCTTTTTATTGACTCACTCATTTATTGCAGGGCCATATGGTGCACACAGAGCAAAGCAACAGTGCGTTAGGCAGAAACCCAGTGGGAGCAGGGGAAAAGCCAGCAGTCTGATATCAGTCAGGCCACCAGCTGACATTTAATTGACTGTCTACTCTGTGCCACCAGCCAGGCCAGGGATTCAGAGGTGAGCAAGAGGCACAGACACTACCCTTATGGCAGTTTCTCAACCTCAGTACTACGGACCTTCAGGGCCAGATAATTTTTAGTTGTGGGGACTGTCCTGTTTGTTGTAAGATGTTTAGCAGCCTCTCTGACCTCTACCCACTAGAAGCTAGTAGTGCTGTCTCCCCACTTCATCCCCATCAGTGTGACAACCAAACAGATCTCCAGGCATTGCCAAATGTCCTTAGGGAAAAGAGTTGCCCCCAGGTTGAAAACCTTAAGGTGTTTGCAATCTAGAAAAGCAACTAAGACAACTGAACAACTCTTTATGATGAAGGATGGCATGGGACGAATATGGTGCTTGTAAACTCCAGCACCCTTGGGAGCCAGTGATGGGAGTGTCAGGAAGGCAATGGGATGGCTCTAACTGGTGAGGACAACCCTGCCACAAGGCATCAGCTAGTGCTCAGCTCCAGCCAAGTGTTACTAGATGCTCTGACATTTCTAGTGTATTCTGAAATCTGGACCTCTATGTAAAATTTCCCAATCTTGCAATGTCCTCAACTGGTTAAAATGTATTTTAATAAAAATGTAACCCTCAGAAGTAAGTAAATAAATAAAAAGATCAAGGGCCTTATTCAGCCAGATGCCTCTTCTATGTAGAAAGTTGAGCAGCATATGAGTCCTGGCACTACCTCTTGCTCACTTCCACCTCTGGGCATTGGGGTCTATTTCTAAAAAGTGGCAGGTGGTCCAAATGATCAAGCTTAGACAGTGGTTCTTGACCCTGGATGCCCACTAAAATCACCTGGAGATATTTAAAAACCCATCAATGCACTGGCCCCAACCCAGACCAGAATCTCAGAGGATGGGATCTAGGTATCCATATTTGTTAAAATCTCCCCCAGGTGATTCCAACTGAAGAATCTCTGGCATAGGAGAAGGAAACATGTGTGTCAAGCAAGGCCCACCTCCAGGTAGTATGTTATTATAACACAGGACTCCAAATTCAGACCACTTGGGCTCAAATCCTTCTTCTCCATGGGTAACTATGGAGTCTGAGAGAAAGTTTTTAGCCCAGGTCTCATGGTCTATATCCAGTAAGTGGAAATAACAACACTACCTACTTTATCAGGCTGGTGTAAAAAGTCAGAATCTCTAGAGATGGGGCCCAGGTGTTAGTGTTTTTTATTTTTCCAGATATGTCTAAATAGCAACCAGGGTTGAGAAGCAGTAATTAGGTTCCTACCAGCTCTAACACTCTGAATTTCCCATTGTGTGAAGAGGAAATGAGTACTAGACACCCACTAAGCCTGGGACTGAGATGCCCCATTGGGATCCCTCAAGAAGGATTGGAGATAAAGAGCCAGACGCTGGCTGTATGCAACATAAACTCCAAAGGAACACAACATAACCTCCTACACACACAATCATTAGCTGCTAGGAATAAGAAGTACTTTGAATATCATTCTAAAAGGACTTGGCTTGTAAGGGCTACCTCTACTAACATGAAGGAGCTTCCACCAAAGAACTCAGAGAGCCCTAACTTCCAGACACTGAGTATCTTAAAGCATCTGATCCAGTGTCATGCTGGTAATATTTCCATTATTCACCTGAACTTCTGTAATGAGGTGGCTAACTATGGGGCTTCCATTTGGGACACACACATTTATCATCTGATTAGGAAAGATTACCTATTTTTAGATAAAACATATATCCCCTAACAGGGATGGACAGTTATAAATAACTTGTAAAACTCTAGCCGACGCCCAAAACATCATGATTTAGGTTGAAAGAAAAAGCCTTTCTGATCACTGTCCTCTTGTGTTCCTCAGCACATTTTTCATGTTTACTTGCTGTCACCCCAGATAAGTGATCACCTTAGCTGTATCCCATTTCCTCACAAGCTAAGATGGCAGGAAGAATTGTCGCAATCAAATGGGCAAGATCAAGGTTCTAGGGAGGAGAGAGAGGAGTCTGGTGCCTTTGCCCTGAAATCAACTAATTAGCCTACCTCCAATTTATGTAGAAAAACTATTGGGGGAGTCACAGAAATGGTTTCAAGTAAGGCCTCTACTCAAGCTGTCAGATCGAAGAGGGCTTGAAAGAAGCCAAGCCTCTCCTTCCACACTGAAATGGAGGCCTGGCCCCTCCATGAGATGAGGTTCCCTCCTTCCCTGGCCAGTGAAGCAACCCAGGTGGATTCTGCTGCAAAAAGGAAAGCCACTCCCAATATGGGTGGAAATTTTTGAGCAAAAAAGAAAATAGTATTGGATTAGAACCTAAAGTATAAAATAAATATCCGTAAGTCCAGAGTATATTTCCATTTCTAGAAAGATGGAATAGACATTTTTTTCCCTGTGTCTTCCAGTATGTACTACTAAAACCCCTAAACAATATAACATTATATATCAAACTCACATAAGTAGGCTAAAAGGTAAAGGGAAGAAGGTAGATGGGCTAGGGACCTCAGTATCCAAGAAATGAATTGGTGAGTTCCCTGGATTTTCTTTTTGCTTCATATATTCCACATAGGAAATAAAGAAGCCAACAACCCATAAGTGCCAACAACACACAAGGGGGCAGGGGTGGGGAAGCCTGCTCTCTCCAGCTGAAGGGTCTGGAAAGAACCAGTCCAGCAAGACAGAACACTTTTAGCCAATAATCACTCTACTCCAGTTAAAGACTACAATAAAAATTGTGGTCCCATTTCTACTGATGCCAGCAAAAGCCAAGCGTGGAGCCTAGACTTCCATCCTCATGAGGCTATACCAAGATGCCCCAACACCCATATCCAGTCAGTATCAGAGAAGACCAAGTAGGGAGCCAGAGCTTTTATTCCATCCCTGCAGAGTGGTAATGAAACCCTACCTCTGCCATGTCAGTGAAGACAACGTGGGTAGCGAGCACTCCTAATCAGCAGTAACAAGGAGCACCTCCACCCACACCTCAGATGTCAACAAATGCCATATGGGAAACCTGGATTCTACCTCCACCTGGCAGGAACAAGGCAGCACTGCAACTTCCCTACTGAAGAAGTGTCAGAGAAATTCAGCCAAAACAAAAGGTTTAAATCAGATAGAACATCTCACAACATAATACAAAAATGTCTAGGTTTCAGGCAAAAATCGCTCATCATACCAAGACCCAGGAAGAGCTCAAACCAAATGAAAAAAATACAATCAATAGACACCAACACCAAGAAGACAAGAATGTAAGATCTACGTGACTTACAATTTAAAAGCAGCCATGATAAAAATGCTTAAACAAGCAACCTGAGGCATATGAAAAGATAGAAAGCCTCAGCAAAGAAAAAGAATATGTAAAGAAGAACCAGAAATTTTGGAGCTGAAAAATACAGTAACTGAAATAAAAGCTCAGTGGATGACCTCAATAACCAAATGGGAAGCAGAGGAAAGAGTCAGTGAACTGAAAGATAGAACAAAAATTACCCAACCTGAACAACAGAAACAAAGTAAACAAACAAACAAAAAGGGGGAGCAGAGTCCCAGAGGAAAGGAGAAAGAGGGAAGGGCTGAAAAGGTACTCAAAGAAATAACATCTGAAAACTTTCCAAATTTAGCAAGAGGTATAAACCTGCCAATTTAAGAAGAGGAGTGAACTCCTAAACAGGATAAACCCAAAGAAATTCACAAGAAGACACATTATAATTAAACTTTTTAAAACTAAAGACAAAGAAAAAGTCTTAAAAGCAAGCAGAGAAAAAAGTGACACCTTACCTTTAGGAGAAAACAATTAAAATGACGTTAGATTTCGCATCAAAAACCATGAAGGCCAGCAAGAAGTAGAATAATAATTTTCAGGTGGTGAAAGAACTGTTGACCTAGAATCCTATAAGCAGCAAAAATATCCTTTAGGAATGAGAGGGAAATAAAGTCCTTCTCAAATTAAGGAAAACTAAGAATTTATCCCCAGCAGTCCTACTCAAATGAATAGCTAAAGGAAGTTCTCTAAACAGAAAAAAAAAATCTAAAAACAAAAACCTTAGAACATCAGAAAGAAAGGACATGATAAGCAAAAATATGGGTAAATACAATAAACTTTCCTTCTCTTGAATTATCTAAATTCCTCTTGAAGGTTGAAGCAAAAGTTTTAACACTGTTAGTGTGATTCTAAATGTATGCACAAGATATATTGGAGACAGTTATATTATAAATGCAAGAGGATAAAGGGACATAAATAAAGTGAGGTTTCTGTATCTCATGCGAACTAGTAAAATAATAAGGATATACTGTAATAAGTTATGTATACATAATGTAATACCTATAGACAGAACAACCAACAAAAAAGCTAAATAAAGAGATATGTTCAATACTACAGATATATAAAAATGGAATTCTAAAGAATGTCCAAGTAACTCACAGGAATGCAGGAAAAAAAGAAAAAAGAGAAACAGGAAACAAAAAAATTAAATGACACACTTACCTTAGCATATCAATAATTGCATTAAATATAAATGATCTAACATACCAATTAAAAGATAGAGATTGGCAGAGTATATTAAAAATATCATCCAACTATCTGCTGTCTCCATGAAATTCACTTCAAGTATAACAATGCAGACAGGTTGAAATTAAAAGGATGGAAAAAATGCCATGCAAACATTAATTAAAAGGAAATGGGAGTTAAAAAAAAAAAAGGAAATGGAAGTGCCCATATTACTATTAGATAAAGTAGACATCAGAGGAAAGAAAATTACCACAAAGAACATTATATAATGACCAAGAAGACATATCAATCCTAAATGTGTATATACTACACAAGAGAGCTACAAAATATATGAGCAAAAACTGATGAACTGGATAGAGAAATGAACAAATCCACAATTATCATTAGATTTCAGAACCCCTCTCTCAACAATTGATTGAACAACCGGGCAGACAGAAAGTCAGCAAGAATACAGAAGAACTCAACAACACTAGTCAACAGAATCTAATTGATATCTGTAGAACCCTCCACCTAATAACAACAGAATATACATTCTTTTCTAGTGTCTACAGAACATATACCAAGATAGACCTTACTTTGGGCCATAAAACAAACCTCCTCAAATTTAAAAGAATTAAATCATACAGGATGTGTTTGCAACCACAATGGAATCAAACTAGAAATCAATAAAAAAGATTACAGGAAATCTCCAAACACTTAAAAACTAAACAACACACTTCTAAGTAACTCATAGGCAAAAGAGGAAGTCTCAAGAGAAATAAAAAAACAGATTGAATTGACTGAAAATGAAAAATACAATATATCAAAAATTTGGGCACACAGCTAAAGCAGTATTGAGAGGGAAATTTACAGTACTAAAATAAATATATTAGTAAAAAAAAAGTCTCGAATCAATAACCTAAATTCCTACCTCAAGAACCTAGACAAAAAGAGCAAAATAAACCCAAAACAAGCAGAACAAAGGGAATAATAAAGCTATGAGTAGAAATAAAATAGAAAAACAAAAAAGAGAAAACAGATTTTCAATAGATAGAAAAAAAAATCAACAAAACAAGAGCTGTTTCTTTTAAAAAGTTAATAGAATTGACAAACTGCTAGCAATACTGCCAAAGAAAAAAGAGAGAAGACAAATTATCAATATCAGGAATGAAAGAGAGGATATTACTATAGACCCTGCAGACATCAAAAGGATAAAAAGGGAATACGGTGAATGACTCTACACACATAAATTTGACCACTTGGATGAAGTGATCAAAAAACAACTCATCCAATGTGGAAGAGATCATTTAGATAGCCCTCTGACTATTAAGGAAACAATTTATGATTTAAACCATCCTCAAAAGCAAACAAACAAAACGAATAACAACAAAACAAAAACAGAGATCTCCACATCCTGATAGTTTGCTGAATTCTACAAATTGTTTAAAGAGGAATTAACACTGATTCTACACAATCTCTGCAAGAAAAAAGAGGAAGTAACAACTTCCCATTCATTTTATGAAAGTACTATTACCTTGATACCAAAACCAAAGACAATCCAAAAAGAGAAAACTATAGACCAATACCCCTCACGAATATAAACAAAACAATCCTTAACAATATGCTAACAATATGAATTCACCAATATATAGTAAGAATTGCATTCTAAGACCAAATTTATTCCACAACTGGTTCAATATTGAAAAATCAATCAGTGACCATATTAACAAGCTAAAAAAGAAAAATCATATGATCATCTCAACTGATGCAGAAATAAAAATCCTTTCAGAAAATTTAAACCACATTGATGTTAAAAATTCTCAGCAAAATAGGAACAGAGGAAACTTCCTTAATTTGATAAAGAGCATCTACAAAAACTATAGCATTATACTTAACAGTGAAAGACTAATACTTTCTAAAACTGGGAACAAGGAAAATATATTCACTCTTCCCACTCTTTTTCAACATACTACTAAATGTTTTAGCCACAGCAATAAAGCAAGAAAATGATACAAAACTCATATAGGAAAGGAAGAAATAAGTCTCTATTTGTAGGTGATGTAATTATTTACATAGTAAATCTAAAAGAATCTATAAAAACTTAAAACTAATAAATGATTATAGCAAAGTTACAGGATATGAGATAAACATATGAAAATCAATTGTATTTCTAATATTAGCAATGAACATGTAAACATTGAAATAAAAAATATGTCATTTTAAATTGCTCCAAAAAATGGAAATGCTTGGATATAAATCTAATAAATCCTTCCAAAATATGGACAGGACTTGAATGTTGAAAAATATTAAATGCTGATGAAAGAAATTAAATAATTTCTAAATAAAAAGAAATATGAATGTTCATAGACTGGAAGACTCAACATAATCAGGATATAAATTCTCCCCAAATTTCTCCATTACATATCTCCAAAGATATGTAAATGGCCAATACATTAAAAGATGTTCAGCATCATTAGCCTTCAGAGAAATGCAAACCAAAATCACAATGAAATACTACTTCACACCCACTACTCAGAAATTCCACTTCTAGTTATATATTCAAGAGAAATTAAGACCATGTCATACAGGAGCACCTGGGTGGCTCAGTTGGTTAAACATCTGACCCTTGATCTCTGCTCAGGTCATGATCTCATGGTTTCATGGGTTCGAGCCCCAAACTGGGCTCTATGCTGACAGTACAGAGCCTGCTTTGGATTCTCTGTCTCCCTCCCTCTCTGCTCCTCCCCTGCTCACTTTCTCTCCCTCTCAAAAATAAATGAACATTTAAAAAAAATTAAATGTCCATAATAAGTAAATCTTTGGAGACAAAAAATTGATTAGTGGTTGCCTTAGGTCAGGGGGATTTGGAGGAAATGGAAAGGGACTGCTAATGGGTACGACGTCTCTTTTTATGGGGACAAAAATGTTCTAGAACTGATTGTAGCTATAGCTGCTGCACAACTCGGGGTATACTAAAAACCACTGCATCATGGGGTGCCTGGCTGGCTCAGGTGGAAGAGCATGTGGCGGCTGATCTTGGGGTCATAAGTTTGAGCCCCATGTTGGGTGTAGGGATTACTTAAAAAAACAACAACACTGAATCATATACTTTAAATGAGTGAATTGTGTGGTATGTATCAATAAAGTTCTTATAAACATATATATACACATATATATTTGTATATATATAGATAGATAGATATAAAATAGCTATTAATTTGTGTAATAAGAATCCATGAGTCCATGCTGATACAAATAAATGACTGAACACATAAATATATAAATGGGGAAGAATAGTCAAACCTCAAGCACAAAAGAACTCCAAATAATTTATGTAAACACCTTGCCCTCAGGGAGGTGGAACATAACTCCCCATTCCTTAAGCACGGGCTGCACATAGTGACTTCCATCCAAAGAGTGTGGTATAGAAAGGAGGCAGAGAAAAAGCGCTTTACAGGGAAGGAAACTGACAAACGCCACCTAGGCCAGGTGATCAATCAACACCAATAGTGATATATCATGTTGATAGTCTATGCCCTTGATATGATGAGAATTGCTAAATGCTCTGTGGTCTTCCTCCCAAACAAATCCCAACTGAGGGACGTTCTACAAAATATCTAATCAGTACTCTCAAAACTGTCAAAGTCACCAAAAAAAAGGAAAGTCTGAGAAACTGTCACAACCAAGAGGAGCCTAAGGAGATATGACAACTAATAAAATGTGAGATTCTGGAACAGAAAAAGGACATCTGGTTAAAAACTAAGGAAATCTGAATAAGGTATGGACTTAATTATAATGTATCAATATCTGTTCATCCATGATGACAAATGAGCCACACAAATGCAAAACTTTAATAGGGGAAACTGGGTGTGGTGGATATGGGAACTCCGTACCATCTTTGCAACTTCACTATAAATTTTAAACTGTTCTAAAATAAAAGGGTGCTCAAAAAAATTTTTTTTAAAGAAAGGCTAGGAGCTGTCGTCTTCAAGCTTGCAGAAGGCAAAGCTTCAACTTCCTTTAGTCATCCCACAACCAGGTTTATTTGACCCAGCTGCTGCTGCCATGGAACTGGTCCAGATAGGAACTGGTCCTATCTCTGCTCTGGCCCAAAAGGTTGGCCCCTAGCCCATATCCAAAAACACTGGTGACAATATCACCAAGGCAACTGGTGATGGAAGGAGTTAAGGACAGCAGTGACACTGACCCTCCATAATGGACAAGCTGGAGTGTAATGGTAGTTTTTACCCCTTAGAACCAGCCAGGGACAGAGAGAAGCAGGAAATCATGGAGAAGGGTGGAAACATCACTACTGATGAGACAGTCAGAAATGCCCAACATATGAGGCACAGAGCTGTGGCTGAAGATCTCTCTGGAACATCAGTGAGATCTAACGGCTGCCCAGTCTGTGAGCTACCCATGTTCATGGCTCCCAGCCTCTCAACAGCATGATGACATCAGCTGTGTGGTAAGACACCAGCTAGCTAAAGGGGCACCAAGGAAAAAGTTTCAACAATTACTTGACCCCTACCATCACAAATGTAAAAGCCCAGATGACTTTTTAAGTCTAGATTTCTTCTTAGTCCTGGACAGAGTGATGTGAGTCAGCTTTCAGGAAAGCAATCTGGCATTGCACATCAAGAAACTCTGGAATACCAACCCGTATGAACCAGTAATTTCACTTCTCAGAATCAAGCCTGAGGAAATAATCCAAAAGGAGGTCAAAGCCCAGGAAATGTTCTTGATTGTTAATAATGAAAAATTGCTAACAATTTCAATATCCATTAGAGAAATGACTAAGCAAATTGTGGTACATGTAATCAGTCATATGATAGAATCTCATGTCATTGGTAAAAAGATTTGTGTAGAGTTTTCAAAGACATGCGAAAATGTGAAAAAGCAGGATATAAAATCAAATGTAAGATATGACCTCAAAATTGGGGGGCAGGAAAACATCTATCTATAGTATTAATAATGTTTATCTTTAGGAAGCAGTATTAGTGGTCATTGATTGCTCCTCTTTAAATATTTTTTTTAATGTTTATTTTTGAGAGTGACACACAGGTGCGAGCAGAGGGACACAGAATCCAAAGCAGCCTCCAGGCTCTGAGGCTGTCAGCACAGAGCCCGATACGGGGCTCAAACTCACGAACCATGAGATCATGACCCGAGCCAAAGTCAGACACTCAACAGACTGAGCCACCCAGGAACCCCAGATAGCTCTTCTCTTTTTTGAAAATTGTCAATGTTTTGCAGATTTTCACCAATGGCCATGTATAGAATTTTTAATTAAAAAAATAATAAATCAAAAGAATGTCTTATTGAAAGTAAGGGATATTATAGCAGACTGCTAGTACACCCCAGTATCATCCCAGTCTTCCTTTTTTTTTTTTTAATGTTTATTTATTTTTGAGAGAGAAAGACCAAGTGTGAACAGGGGAGGGGCAGAGAGAGAGAGAGAGATACAGAATCTGAAGCAGGTTCCAGGCTCTGAGCTGTCAGCACAGAGCCCGATGCAGGGCTCAAACTCACAAACTGTGAGATCATGACCTGAGCCGAAGTCGGACACTTAACCGACTAAGCCACACAGGCACCCCTCCCTGGTCTCCTTCTTAAGAGATTTTTAGCTGGGCACAAGGATATCCAGGTGAAAGACCTAGCTCCCCGCCTCTTGTGGCTAGAGTAGTCATGGGATGGAATTATGAAGAGGAATGGGTGAAGAAATGAACTGGGAGCCCTCCAGGTAAAGGGATTTAAGGTTGATGACTTTTGCCTGGCTCCAAGGATTGCTGCACAGAGTCTCAGTGGTGAGACTTGGTGGCATAGAGATAAGGAGACTAAAGGTGACAGCTCAAGAAACAGGCCATCTCCAGCCCCAGTCAGATCCATCTGTGCTCAAGCACTGTAGAAGGCACTGCAGAAGCCCCTCTGAAAATCAGACTTTGTGCTGAAGGACCTGAAAGCAGGGCAAAAGAGGAGAACCTGTTTGGGGCAGCTGGACCCTGTCCTGACTCTCCCCAGCCCCTCCTATTTGGACAGCGTGCAGGTGGCCTGCAGGAAACTCACCAGTTCTCTTAAGGTGACATCTCTCAACACTCTCAATGCCTGGTGGCTTTCCTTACACACCCAAATTCTCTTAATCAGCCTGTCCTTTAAAAACCAGAATCACAGGACTGTGCAAACAGACAGGTTCACCCAGGATTAGAGGCCACCTAAAACCTATAAGAATGCCTAGCATTTGGTGGGGGACAGCCGTTTATCAAAAATCAGGGTGTGCTGCGTTCCATGCAACACTAGTTCCAAGAAAAGGGATGGTGAGGGGGCATTTCCTATCACCAAATATATTTGGAAAATACTCCACGCTGTATCTTCATTTAGGAAATTCACACTGCATGTTAACATATTAAAAGTTCTGGGGCGCCTGGGTGGCGCAGTCGGTTAGGCGTCTGACTTCAGCCAGGTCACGATCTCATGGTCCGTGAGTTCGAGCCCCGCGTCAGGCTCTGGGCTGATGGCTCGGAGCCTGGAGCCTGTTTCCGATTCTGTGTCTCCCTCTCTCTCTGCCCCTCCCCCGTTCATGCTCTGTCTCTCTCTGTCCCAAAAATAAATAAAAAACGTTGAAAAAAAAATTTTTAAAGTTCTGAAAAGTCCTGCAATAAAAAGAAACTTTTATACTAGGGTATCTTTCCAAATTATTTGAGGACTGTTTCTTCATAGAGCACCCATTACCTCCTTTTAGAACACACACAGTTGGAAATGCTATCCTAGATGCTTGAAAAATCTCTTATTTTGCATTCTATATAAATATAAACTTCACATCTGTTGGGATAACCATTGGTGTTTATCATTATTACTACTTCTGGAATTACTACTTCTCGATTTTTGAGTGAATTCCCTTTTGATTGAAAAATGCATAATTTATTCCAACGCAGGGCCAAGGAAGATCTGTCTGGGAACATTCTATCGTCTTATTTTCTGATTTTTTTGTCAGTGTGGTTTGAAGGCTATTATTTGCATCTGAACTATTTCTCCTCTTTCAGCTGGAAGGTAATGCAAAGTTCAAATGATTCATTCATTCATCATTTATTCACTATAAACTTATTAAGCCTTGACTACATGCCAGGACTGTGCTAGACACTTTATATACAGTATTTCAAGCTCTCATAACATTGAAAGGAACTGTAATTATACCCATTTCACAGGTGTGAAACTGAGGCTACCTGAGACTGAGTTACTCAAGACCACACAGGGGCCAGAATGGGAACTTCATGGCTTGCCTGTTCTAGGCGCCTACACGCTCCTTCTCTATCCTGTGTCATAGCGTGCTCTCCGTTATCACCTGACCTGCATTTTGGACTTGCATGGGTTTCAATTTGGTGTCGCCAGTTGGAATCAAATATTTCTGACTCTGGAAATAAATACTGTTAACCAACGGCTCGTGCACAGTATAAATGAGTCCCCGTCACTAAGGAGGTACCAGGAAGGAGGTGGGAGAGCAAGCAGCAGATTCTGGCCTCACAGAGGCTCATGACTGCTCCACCTGAACTAAATCAGGGCCTGGCAGGTGAACAACTAAGCAGAGCACCCAGGTGCCTGGATAAGGCATGCCTAGGGAAATAGCAAGCTGCCCCTCAGCCCCAGTCTATTGCAGGCCTATTGGGACAAGCTGATTGTTCAGGAGAAATCTCTGTGAAACCTACCAAGTTTGTTTTTTTGAAACCTACCAAGTTTTAATCATTGGCAACTGGAGCGCGTTGAATAATGTCCTCCAAAAATTTGTGTCCACCTGGAAACTCAGGTCTTTGCAGACGAAGGATTGAGATGAGACCATACTGAATTGAAGTGGCCCCCAAATCCAGTAACAGTGTCCTTGTAAGAAATATACTTTTCTAGTGTTAATATGATTTAATAAACGGCCACTTCAAAGATCTGCTGAGAATCCCCCTCCTCCTCCAAGAAGGTTCCCTGGACTCCCCAGGTGAAATTCATCTCTTCTTCTTCTATGTTCCCATGGCACTTTGTTCAGTCTCTGCTCAAGAAGTTGGCCCTGTCTCCTGATTCTAAAGTGATTTCTGTGTTCAACTCTCTCCCACTGGCCAAGGCATACCTGGAAGACCGACCGTCATCTGGCTTAGGGTCCCCTTGAGCTCCTGACCCAGGACTGAATTCCTACTTGTTACATTGAATGTGTGTATTGGGTTTTATTTAGCTCCATCACCCTGAATTTGATACAGTAGTCTAGTGAATGCTTCGTCTGACAATTACCAGGTTTCTGTGAATTGTGTTGTGTGGGTGGAGATTACAGCAATGAGGTTGTCCTCAGTCAGGGTCACAGTTCATAAAACCCTAACCCTTCCACCCCAGATTGAACATCATGCCCAACAGATAAGCTCAGGTCCTTCCTCTGGCCCAGCTCCAAAAAATAACTAGGGACCAACTCTAAAAACAACTGTAAGTGGTTACCTCCTCCCCTAGGAAAGCAGGTTCAACAACCCTCTTTCAGAGGGGGTAAAAAAATAATAATAATAAAAATTAAAATTAAAAAATCAGAAGTTTTTGGGGCACCTATGTGGCTCAGTCAGTTAAGCATCTGACTTCGGCTCAGGTCACGATCTCGCAGTTCATGGGTTCAAGCCCCGCGTCAGGCTCTGTGCTGAAAGCTCAGAGCCTGGAGCCTGCTTCTCTGTCTCCCTCTTTCTGCCCCTCTCTGGCTCACGCTTGTCTCTCTCCCTCTCTCTCTCTCTCAGAAATAAACATAAAAAAAAATTTTTTTTTTTTTTAAAACAGTTTTCCCCTTACAGAGTGGCTATGCCAAGTGGATGTTTGGTCATTTGCAAGCAGGTGACTTTTTTTTAATTTGACTTTGCTGGTGCCTCCAGCAAATTAGAGCCACAATTACACTGTAATTTAACAGGATTAGTCATGCACACACATCCTGTGCACACACTTCTCATTCCCCTGTTAAAGGAAGCACAGGCCTAAGGCTGCTAGGAGAGTTCAGAGAATTACCTCTTCATCTCCTTGGACCCCTCAAACACAAAGTAACAGACATAATACAGGACATCCAGTTAAAGTTGAATTTCAGATAACCAACAAATAATTTTAACGGAAGTATAGCCATGCAATATTGGAGATATACTAAAAAAATGTGTTCAAATTGAACTAGGTTGTCCTTTTACTTAATAAAAATGATACTTCCCAGGCAGGATCTAAAAAAATCTAAGGCTCGGGATCCCTGAACTGCTTCCGGAGAAGGTCCTTCTAAATGATAGGAAGATCAGAGAAACAATATGAAATCATCTCAGCTATTTGGAGTTCACAAATGACCAAATACATGGCATAAAAAACCTGATCAGACACTCAATGCAACTTACACGCAATGTTTTTCAAGGGTATAATAGCCTAGATAAAACCCATTAGCACACTTAAATTAATTCTGTACTCGGCATAGTAACACATCCACTCTCCCTTACTTGTTCGTCCCAGGGGAAATACTTGACCACTTCTGTCAGTCACCTGCTTGAATGCCCGGGTATACCGACTGTGTGACAATTATTGATTTTTGATGAATGACATAGCTCTCTCTTCTGGGCTATTACCCCTTTGTTTTCAAACCTTACTTAATTGTTCGATGATTTCTGACTTTTTTTTTTCCTTGCCAGAGAAATAAATGCAAAGTGTTTATTCTCCAAAGGCCATAAACAGAGCTTGCGGGTCTGGTTTCTATGACAACCCCACTTGATACAGCAAACCTAGATTATCTCTAATGACAGACATGAAGTTTAAATTGCACATTCTGAACAAACAGTGCTCCGCTGACCTTTTATTGAAAAATGGAATACAGGGTGATTAGCATAATGTGTTATATAAAAAGGAAAAACGTGTATGTGTGGGCATTATGCACTGGCGATTAGCCGCACCGCTAGTCTTTAACAAACTGCTTGCCAGGATGGAGAGCTGGGGAAATTAAGATTTGCCATCTATCATTTTCAAATTCAGTAAAGTCTACAGCAGTAATTGCACTAAACAGTTTTCAAATAACACATGCTGCTGTTTCTCTTACTTATTCAATTGAGTCTTTTAGCAGGGGAGTAAGAACGGAGAGGAAATTTTTACCCATTGTACCAAAAAAATAATAACGGGTGCCTCCAATAGCTCTTCTGAAATAATCTCTCTCAATCCCCTAACGTAATTCCTGAAGGAAGCCTGGGGTCTTTCGTATCCTGGCAGCGACCCCCTAGAAACTGCTCGGTAGTGGTGAGGTGCAGTGGGGGTCATGAGTTGGTTAACCAGAGAAGGGCTTAATAACAGAGACCAAGTCCTATGCTTTCATTGACCACAAAATGACCAAGGACTGGAGAGTTTGGGCTCTGGAGAAAACCACAGCTTCAAATCCTGGCTTTGTCTCCTACCTCCTTGTGACCTTGGGGAGATTAACCTCCAAGACGTGGTTTCCCTTTCTACATGGTGAGAGTTACATACAATGGGAATTGGGTCTCAGGATAGGACCTGCCTCATAGGGTCACTGTGAGGGTTATAAAAGCAATACCCAGTAGCTGGCAGGGCCAGCCCGCAATGACGGCTCGCTGCCTTCATGCTTGGGGTTCAGGTTCTGTCTTCTACCTCCGTGGCAGTGTGTTCATGACAGGACTTCCCTCAAAGAGTGCTTTTGAGCTCTGACAAGGCACTCTAGAGCACATAAACAGCATTCACTTCTTCCTTTGACCACATCCACTGAGCAGTGGCCATGCAGGGACACAAGGTCCCACTCTTTTAGCCGTGGGACTCTGTGTATGTCTTTCAATCTCTGAGAAGTAATCTTTAGGTCACTGGATCCCCATAACAACCCTGACTGAAGGAGGTCATTCTCATCATCCTCATTTCACAGATGTGAACCTGAGGCTCCCAGCAACAGAAAGGCAGCTGAGGGGGCTGTATGGACTTTGTCATAGCTGTGACAACTATGAGTGACAACTGGGAGGTGTCAGAACGCCTGCCCCAGATGCGCTCACTGGACCCCCACCTTACAAGGCAGGTATCATAGCAACCCAGGTGTCTTCAGCCGCCCTGCAAGTGGGGACCATCTGTGGGCTCGTGACCACTGAGCCTGCATCTTGCCAGTTCACATACGCCATCCTCAGAATCTCAGCTCCACTCTGAACCTCTGCCCGAGGCCTCCCTGGTACTCCCAGGGCTACCGTGGGTTCAGGCTCAAGCTATCACCCTTATCCACTCTGGCCTCCTCACTGCTGCCCCCAAGCCATTCGGGGGAACATGTCTCATGCTGCCCCTTGTGCTGGTGTTCAGACACTGCCTCCAAGACCACAAAACCCATGAGGTGCCAGCCAGCTGCGTTTCCTTCCCGCTCTGTATTCCAGGCTCAAATGGTGCAGGGGTCCTTCCAGACAAATTCCCACTTTGTCCCCAGGGCCTCCAAGGAGCGCTGCTTGAGCCCTGTGTTTTGTGAAAGCAGCTACTCTGTTTCCCACTTCTAGAGAGGCTCAAAGCCAGTCCTGAAGGCAGACAGACATTGCCCTCCCTCCCCAGTGCCCCTCTCAGCCCCAGGCACGCTGCACACAAATCTTGTTCCTCCTCCTTGGGCCAAATAGAGAATATCCTTCATGCATATATATTTTTAGTTTCCTGCCTTTCTAATCACCTCAAATCCAAACAGCCCCTGGGCCGCAAGACTCGATGGCTACACTATTACTGTCCCCATTTCCCAAAGGAGACACTGGTCTCAGGAGGCCAGGTGGCTTGCCAGAGGTCACACCAAACTAATAAAGGGTACCACCAAGGCCTGAACCTCATGGGGCTGACACCAAACCCAAATCCAATGCCTTCCCAACCTGTCCCTCAATTCCGGTCAGAGGTGAAGGGTCTGAATTCCACAGGAATTGTACAAACCTCCAGTGTTTTCAGTCTCCAACCACGGTTACTTGTACAGTTTTGGTTTCCTTTTAAAGCCAGGGTCTTCCTGGCTTCATTAATTGATTATCTTTCAGAACATAACTGCAAACAGGACCCTAGGGAGTGGATCTGCAAACTGTTTAACTGTTAGAGAGCAGCTGCAGGTCAACAAACACACTGCCAAACAGGCTGTCGTCCACGGTGTCTTTGGTTGGGCCAGGGTGGGTGTCTTGGGCCCAGCCTCTTCCTACACGGTGAGCTCCCTATCTCCTCCTCCCTCGTGTCAACTGAGACACCTACCCTCCCCTCCCCCAGCCAGTGCCCTCCTAGGTAACTCAGGTGCTCCCAACTTCTGTGAGAAACTGTCCTTCCTTCCCTGGAGCAAACCCTCCTCACCCCTGAGAAAACACCAGCTTTCTCCAAGAAGTTGGGGCAAACTGCATTCTGCCTTTGGCACAGGTTTCCCAGCTAGAATCCAGGTGTGGGCAACCACAGCCCCAGACCAGGCATACCTGGAGCACAACGGTTCTGTGAACGGGCACACATACAGGATGCCCTTGAGACTCAAGGCCCTTGAAAAGAAGCCATAGCCGTCCTTCCAGGAGCGACAGAGAACACAGGTCTGGTGTCTGCTCTAGCATTTGGCAGCAGATGTAAGTGGAGGCCTGGTCTGAGAGAGCACGGACCTGGGAGGGAGGAGAGGATGTTTGTTCTCCCTTCCTGGGACCAAACTCAACCAAAACCCCTGCATTCCAAACAGAGCATGGAAAGGGAAAACACAAACCTGACACTAGAGAAACCTGGCAGGCAGCACCAAAACCGGTGACCCCCTGGGAGACAGCGGCAGCAAGAAGTCATGGTGGTATCCTGCATCCTTGGGCAGCTTTCGCCCCTGTGGTGTTTTCCCCCAAATCCATCACCCTCAGTGTACTCCTGAGAAAACGTCAGGTAAACTCAACTTGAGGGACATTCTATGGAATATCTGCCCACATCTCTTCAAAAGTGTCTGGGCAATGAAAGGCAGGGAAAGATGGAGAAAAGTGTCTCCAATCAGAGACACATGATGATTTAGAATAAGATAAGGAAACATGACAGCTAAAAGCCAGGGAGGATCTTAGATTCAATCCTGGAGCAGAAAACGAACATCAGTGGGAAAAAATGGGGAGATGTGAATAAAGTGGGTGGTTTAGTTAACTGTAACAGTGACATTAGCTTATCGGTTTGGATAATTGCACAAGGAGTGTGTTACCATGAAAGCAGAGGAGAGTGTACAGAAAAGTTGTATTATCTCTGCAACTCTTAGGTAAACCTAAAATTCTTTCAAAACAAAAAGTTTTAAAACAAATGCCCCAAAATATATATTTTTTAAAAAGCCTTGCCTTCTCTTAACAGTGGTTCAGGGCAGACATCTGACAGCCTGGACTCCACAAGAGATTCATCAAAAAGGTCTTTCCTCTCCCCATGCCCTTGGCCCCTTGCCTTCATCTCTCAGGTGTTCTGTTCTTTGTCCCTGTCTACCCAACCCGCCCATAATCATCTGTTGTTTCCACCTCCCTGTCCCTCTTCCACAGGGAATAGATCCCATCTTTGGGAGGAGAAAGGATGTCAGACCATTTAGTTCTGAAGCTGAGACATCCCCCAGGACCAGTCCTGGCCAGTCAGCTCACTCCCTGCCATGGCCATCGGAGTTGGTTCAGACACTGGTCCTTTACTCAGTACGGTCAGGGCTGGGACTTTTCCTAAAATTATCTGAAAAGAGGCACTCTTACTATTGAGATTACTCAGCTAATAGAATATAAACCTGGGGCTAGGGCAGGGGGAGCCATGTGGAGAACACCCCCCACCCTTCCAGAACAAAGCCAACAGCAAGGAAAGCAGAGGAGTGATGGAGACATCTGATGGCTTCATCTGAGCCCCTGGACCCAGCCATGCCTCAAGTTAGTGTCACCAACAGAACATCTCAGTTCCATAAGCCAACATTTCCCCCGTGTGGGGAGGGAGGGAGGGAGGGAGAGGGAGAGGGAGAGAGAGAGAGAGAGAGAGAGAATATATCTCAGGTGGGCTCCATGCTGAGACATGGGGCTCAATCCCACGACCCTGGGATCATGACCTGAACTGAAATCAACAGTCAGACGCTCAACAACTGAGCCACCCAGGAGCCCTCCCCCTTGTCATTTAAGCTACTTAGAATGTAGTTTCTGTGACTCACAACTTCCAAAACTGAGCATTCCTGGGTGGCAAGCTCTGTAAGTCTCTCCTCCCTTTCCCACAGGTTCACACTCCCCTTCCACCAAGCTCTGGCCCCAACTGCATGTGAAGCAGGAGAGAGAGATGGGACAGGTTCCAACCAGCCCTCTGGGGCCTGACCTAACATAGATGTTTGGGTTTCCCCTGAAGCAGACCCTGAGATGAGGATTCAAGTGTGGGAATTGGTTTGGGAGGTGGCCCCAGGGATCACAGGTAGGGGAGTAAAGAAATGGGACAGGGAAGGCATGTCCCTGAGCGAGTTATGGCCATCAGTAACCGGGGCCCAATCCCACTGAGGATCTCTGCGAGAGGGGATAGACCCTTACCCACTCACGGGCCAAGGAAGCTAGAGGTTTACATACCAAATCTCATCTGCCCTGGGTTAGGGATGCTCCTGGAGACACAAGTTAATTAGCATTTCTGGCTGCCCACACACATTGCGGGCACACACTCAGGCCAAGAAGCAGGTGCCTCCAGGACTGATCAGTGTTCATGGAAAAGTGAGTGCCCAGGGAGGTGGACACATCTGCCAACCACATCAGGGGGACAGGGCTCCTGCTCAGTTTTCCAGCCTGGGCTATCCCCCTGGGCTCCTGTCCCCCATTCCCAGGCCCTGTGCTCTGCTTTCCTGTCAACACCCCAGATCTCCAGTGACCATCACTTGGGACCACGCCCTGTAGACACAGGCACACTCTGTCCAGGGGTTCCGTGTTCCAGGAGTTCTGGCCCCACCCCCGCTGGAAGGGAAGGGGTGCCCTGTCCTGTAAGTGCTAACCTGGTGTCGCTTGGCCCTCTGAGCCCATAGCACCTGGCCCTTCTCCTCATTCAGACGCCTCTGTCTCTAGCTCCCTTCCCTTCTTCCACAGGACATCCCCTCACCAGAGTCCCCATATTCCTGCAGCTCCTGAAATCCCACCTCCTCCATGACACTTTCCATTTTATCCTCCTTGGAGAAAAGCAAATCAATTGGAAAGGACAGTTTATTTACAAATGGTGCTATAGCCCACGTGGCTCTTTCTGGAAGAAAGTACCAGTGGATGCTTACCTGAAACTATTTGCAAAAAATAAGTTGGCTACAGCAGCCCTAGGAAACTAATACAGAGTTGAACTAATTTTTCAGTTTTAAGTTTGAAAACATCAACTCAATCACAATGACATGAACTGTGTCCCAGTCATTTTGGTGGAGGGGTTCCCAAAGCATTTCCTGGAACTATGGGATGTAGATGGGTGTAACATGGGAAAAGGGTTCCCTGATCAGGGAAACCCTGGCCTAAACAAAGTTACAAGGACTTCTTAACTGCAGGACTTCTCAGGGCCTTTCCCGTGCTAATGCCTTGTGAATGCTTGGGAGGGATACAGGAATGGGCTCCCACATTTATGTGACCACAGAATCCTCTTCCAGGAGCCTCTGGAGGGGCTTGTTTCTAGAGGATGCAGTTTCAAAAACGGCACGAGAGAAAAGGAATATCCAGACACATTTGCCTCCCTGTGGAGTCACCTCAGGGTCGAATTAGGGAGCATAGACATTGCAGGCTGTTATAGCTACAGATCCGTGACCATGAGTATCACTTTGAGTCTCATTTCACAGCTGTGTTCCAAGCATCTCCTGTCCCGTTCCCCTCACTCCTATGCACACGCGCGCGCACACACACACACACGCTCACACTTTATTTGCTGCCCTCCGTGGCAAATGCTCTCTTTGGTTCTATCTGAATGATTTTCTTGTCACCCATCCCCTGACCCCCAGCCCCACCTCCACAACTCTCCCCCCTCAAACACCACCCCCACCTCATCAGTTGGCAATTAACCTTGTCTACTGTCTTTGGTTTGATGGGGGAAATGATCTGGCTCCTCAAAAAAGGAAAGCGATTTCCAAGTACTGAGTCATTCACCTCAGGGAGTGGTGCTGGGCCAGGGGTGGGGGGGTAGGGAAGAAGTAGGTCAGCCCGGGGCAGAGCCTCCCCACCCCAGGCTGCAAATCACCGGGCAGAGTCAGGACAGCTCACGGGCAGCGGGGCTGTTCTGAGGGCTGTGTGTGTTGTCATTTAAGCTGCACTCCAACCCTACAAACATGAACTAGGGGAGCGCCTGGGTGGCTCAGTCGGTTAAGCAGCCAACTTCGGCTCAGGTCATGATCTCGCGGTCCGTGAGTTCGAGCCCCGCGTCGGGTTCTGTGCTGACAGCTCAGAGCCTGGAGCCTGTTTTGGATTCTGTGTCTCCCTCTCTCTTGACCCTACCCTGTTCATGCTCTGTCTCTCCCTGTCTCAAAATAAATTTAAAAAAAAAAGTTAAAAAAATTAAAAAAAAAAAAAGATGAACTAGGATCATCTGCGTTTTCCAGATGAGAAACCGAAGCAAGCAGGCTACACTGCTGACAGGAAACGAACTGATAACCCCAGACGTGGCAGCAAGAGACAGGAGCGAACCATTCAGTCATTCATCAAACATTCGGTGAGCTGCCCCTACCCTCGAGATGCTTGCACTGGAGGAGGAGACAGACAAGAAGAGCCCCAAATAGAACAGTGGGTGGCCAACAGTCTGCTGGGAGGAAGCCCAGGATGCCATGGGAGCACCAGAAGAGCCACCCAGGCTGGACTCTGGTTGGGGGGGGGGGCGGCGGGGGGGCAGTAGGGAAGACTTCCTGGAGGCAGCAGTCACTGAGCCAGGTCCTGAAAATGAGTAGGGCAGGGGGTTGCAGGGCATTCCAGCCAAGGAGGCATATGTGTGGCAGATTAGAAGCCAGAAGACAGCGAGGGCCTTAGAAGGAAAAGGAGGGACAAGAAAACACTAAAACCAGCTATGTCCAAGGAGGCTCTCTGACCCACAGCCACACTTCAAGTTGCAAAAGCTGGGTTCAAATTCTGACTCCACCTATTTCTAGCTATGTGACCTTGGGCAAACAACGCCTCTGGGCCTCAGCTTACATATCTGGATCATGTAGAAAGGAACAGGACCTTCCACAGAGGAAGGATCGCATACTAGGTAGCATCACTCTCATCCATCCGAAGTCAGACCAGCACAAGGCTACACTCAACCCTGTAGACAGGGGCCAAAGAACCACACCGGGGGGCCTGGGGCTCCCACAGAGGAGAAGAATAAGTCTTCAAGCCAATGGGCCCCCAGCAAAACTCCCACCCTCCCACCACTGGTCCAAACCTTCAGGAAGCTTCTTCCTTCCCAAGATGAGGCTCTGTCAAGAAATTCCACTAAAATTCCAAGAAAGTTTGCTTTGAGCTTCTCCCAGTCCTAAACAAAAACACCACACAAAGGAAAGCCTGGAGCTGGTCTATTTTCTCCCCATGATAAAGCCGGCCTGGCATGGAAAAATACCACAACGCCCCCCTCTTCCTCAGGCCAGCTGTGGCCCTGGGCAAGATGGTGGGAGGTGTACGTAGAGTCCCCCAGCTATGGAGATACCGGGCTGCACGGGGAGAAGGCAGAACGAGCTGTGACAAGTGGTATCCTCTCCCCCAGGCTTGGGGATTTGGAAAGGATGCAGTTGATTCAGCCCATTAAAAATAACCAGACAGACCCACAAGCTGGAGCTACCTGTACCTGGATCACTTCCCATGAAGAGTCATGGAAATCTTCCCAGGAAACTTTTCAAGTGGTCATTTGACCTTCCCAGGCTAGTGCCTGAATCCTTAGAAACAGGATCCCAGAGCTGGTTTTCTGCCACCCTGAGTCTAATGCTGGAGTGACCGCTCCTTGACACTTGGTCTCACTGTTCTCTGACTTCAGATGCTGTCACATGGCTTTCAGATGAACATGGGCCACCACAGGAAGAAAGCTGGTCTTATTCTGATCTATACAATACTGGTGTTCCAGCTTCCACATACCCATTCCTTGAAACAACCCGGGTTACAATCAACTCATACAGAAGAAACTTTGTCCTTCGTGGAAAAAAAAGTTGTTTTTTTTTTAAATTTTTTTTTCAACGTTTATTTATTTTTGGGACAGAGAGAGACAGAGCATGAACCGGGGAGGGGCAGAGAGAGAGGGAGACACAGAATCAGAAACAGGCTCTGAGCCATCAGCCCAGAGCCTGACGCGGGGCTCGAACTCACGGAGTGCGAGATCGTGACCTGGCTGAAGTCGGACGCTTAACCGACTGCGCCACCCAGGCGCCCCGAAAAAAAAGTTTTAATCTCATTCATTTAAAAAAATGAAGTGACTCACCAACTCATGAATGCCACCAACTACATTTGCCATTTTGGACTCATGCCTTGCCTGTTAGAAGAGAAGGGTGGGGCAGCTGAGGGGAAAGGTGAGACATGTCCAGTGAAGGCCAGGAGGACTGAGCCCCTGACCCCCTCACTCTGGCCTCTAACCCCTCAACAAGGGCAAGTTTGGGACAACAACCACAGGAAAGGCATCGGAAAGCAGAAGTAGAGAGAAAAGTGTTTCTGAAGGAATTCACACACCACACGGAGAATATTCTTTCTGCCTTTGATATTCTTCAAGAGAAGGAGTCAGCATTTGAACTACCTTTAATTGCTTCTGAGGTGCCACACTACATTCCTTGAAAGCAGCTCCCCACAGAGACTGGGACCTGAGGGACCCAGTAATAATAACCCGGTTACCTCAAACTCGGCGTCTGACAGAGTAAATGCCAAATAAATGATCTTTCTTTTGGCTACTATTAATAATCTACTCAGACTGTTTGATCTGAGGAGGGAGATCCTCAAACACAAGCCTCAAAAGCCCTGGGTCCCTAGTCTCCTTCCCCACAGACACCCAGCTCAGCCTGTGCCTGTCACTTTTCCCTGAGGTTCCACACACCTGAAGTGGAGATACCCATGGAGAGGGGCGCCTGGGCGGCTCAGTCAGTTGAGCATCCAACTCTTGATTTTAGCTCAGGTCATGATCTCACAGTCTGTGGGATGGAGCCCCTCGTGGGGTTCTGCGCTGACAGCACAGAACCTGCTCAGGATTCTCTCTCTGCCCCTCCCCTGCTCATATGCACACACACATACTCTCTAAATAAATTAATTAAAAAAAAAAAAAAGATACCCATGGAGAAAGGGGTCTCCTGGCCAGGCCAGGATACCCACAAATGAATAGCCCATTAGACCCCTGGCACATGTAGGCCCTGGGCAGCAGGGAAGGTTCCAGAATGCTGATGGATGGAGCCCAACTCTCCTCTGTCAGGAGTCCAGGTGCAGCCTCAAGCCATAGGATTCATCCCAGGAAACAGAAGGGACTTTGAGTGATTGCCACCCTGCTATTTATCCAAATAACCTAGAGACCCAGGACCAGCTGGTGACCGTTCAGAGAAATGCTGCCTTTTTCATCCATGGGGGCTGCCTTGAGAATTCAGAAGAACTTCTCCTCTTGTGATACACAGCTTGTGATACCGTGGGGCAACCCATGTTTCTGGGACTTTGTTTGCATGTGTCTTTCCTAGAGGGTCTGTGAAGGCAGGTCTGCATTTGGGGACCATCTCATTTATGTGAGTCTTTGAGATTTATTGGGTTTTGTTCCAGGGGCTTTTATTGTGGGCGCTTTTCCCTCCAGAAAATATCCTAGCAGTTCCTGGGACTGTGAGCTGACGAGGTTCCCACCTCAGTTCCCACCCCGGTTGTGAACGACAAAAACACGCCTCACACGCAGAGGCAGCCCAGCAGCCCGAAGCCCCCGTTTTCCACTTTCAGGGACTGGTGACCCCTGGGGGAAACAGGTCACTTCGGCTGCCACTTTTTGTTTCTTGCCAAGCCCGTACAGAGCACCTCAGCACCGAGCTCACTGAATCTTCACAGAGGACCCCGAGAGGGTAGTGCTATTGCTATCCCCATCTTATAGGTGGAGAAACTGAGGCCCAGGGAGGTCGACCAGTTCTTCCAAGGCCACAGAACCATAGGAGAGTCGTACCACACTGTGGCTAGCTTCAGAGCCCGCAAGGCTCGATACAGCAAGAGACCGGAAGAAACCTGCTCCTGGCACGTCAGGACTGTGGCCTCCTGCCGGTGTGCATTGATGCCGTGTGGGGACAAAGAGCAGAGCACTGCCTGGGCCTCAGGAAACACCTGCCAGGTGGGACTCCTGCTAACAGCCTCCTGGCCACCTTCAGCTGCACAGTCTCCAGGAACAGGAGGCTGGGTAGGAGGAGACGTCTCCTCTGGTGTCCTCTCCTGCCTCCCAATACTCACCAGTGTAGGGCCCTGGCTCTCTCCCAGAAAACCAAAATCTCACTTCAAGGCAGTAACTGCTCTGGTGCCTCTCTTGGGGACAACTGTAGCTTGGAGGGCCCGTAGCTCACGCTTGGACCAGAGTACAAAAAAAACTAAGCAATACTTGCCCATCCTATTCAGCAGCTTACAAAGATTCTCTATGCCCCAGCTCCTGTAATCCTCCCAATAACCCTGTGTGGTGAGTGGGGCATGACAGATGATCCCTGTGTTACAGATGAAACAGCAGAGGCTCCAAGGGCTTTGCCTGACATCCTAAGATTTAGTGGAAGAACTGGCTCTATGCCATCTTCTCTGCCCACAGATTGCCGGCTTTTTCTTCCACTCCTTACTGCTTTCCTCAGTGTTCCCGTGGGTCTGAGTGCTTGCCTTGAAATATTAATCTACAATCCAGTACCTTGGACAGAGCAACCACATACAGCCACACAGGTTGCACACTGCACAACTCCGGGGAGTACCATTCACGTGAAGTTCAATGTCCAGAGTTGTGCCCTGAACCCAGACCCCACACAGCCCTGGACCAGCATCTCTCCTCATTACAGAGCTCAGTGTCCCCTGCCCTGGTCTTCAGGGCTCCTTCAGTTGGGGATGGCCTCATCAGTCTGGACAGACTATCACACTCAAAATCCTATTGGTCCCAACCTGTTGTCACTCTAAACCGGCCAGAGCACAACCCATGGGGACTGGCTGGAGAAGCCTGTGGGGCTTTATCAACGTAACTTGGTGGGAAATCTGCCCTCCACAGCCACAGTTACCTCTTGCCTGCCCGCCTGTCGGTTACACTTTCCAACACACCCCGCAGGGCCATTATTCAGGGCCCACTGCATAAACATATGCACCGAATAAACCCAGCCTGAGTCCCCAGGAAGAGGACTTGAGGAGAGTACAGCACTGCCAACAGCTAATGAAATCCCAACCCTGGAACGGAACCAGGCTCGCACAGTGATTTATCCTGGCTCAGTTAGTTCTCTCGCATTACTGATCCAACAAGAGGCTTGTAACTATGGGCCTGTTAGCAAGAAGGAAAAAAAAAAAGAAACAGCCTTGCACACCCATCATTTGGAAGATGAGAAATTCAGCTTTGAGCCACAGGACGATCTCATATTCCTTTACAGCTCCCAAAATGACCATCATTAACTGAACACGAACTATGTGTCAAGTGCTTTCTGAAATTCCTTCCATGCATCACCTTCCTTAGACTTTACATAGTGAGGTGAGTATTGCTACTGTGCCCATTTTAAAGATGGGAAATCAAAGGCATAAAGAAGGCTGGATGATCTTGCCTAAGACCATCGGGCAGGCTGACCACCCAGACCCAGCTCTTGAGCCCCATGCTTTGGACACTCCCATTGTGAGTATGCATTTGTCCAGCCAGCATCTCCAGTGTGCCACCATTCTCCAGGTGCCAGGGCTAACAGACAGCAGAGTCCATCACGGGCCTGCTGCTGGTGGAGGTCGGTGGGCGAGACAGCATTAACCACAAAGAGGATGTAAAATGCACCTGTGGAAACTGTCCAGGGAGGATGCAGGGCCAGCACAGTATGTTAAATCAGGGACCTTTGGGTCTCGGGGGAGAGAGGTCCAGGAAGGTTTCTCTGAGGAACCAGTGAGAGCTGAGTGATGCTTAAAGGGAAGTGAGGAGGAGCAGAGAAAGAGCAAGGTCAGACTCCATGGCAGGAAGGCAGCCGGAGTTGCAAGAACCTGGAAAAAGACCAGTGTACAAAACAGGAATACTCACTGGAAGATTCCAATTATATAAAATTCTACGAAGAGGTAATCTATAGTGGCAGTGGTTGCCTGGGCTGGGAGGTGGGGCAGGGAGAGAGATTACCAAGGGTGACTGACCTGTTCATTATCTTGATGGTGGTGACAGCTGCATCAGTGTATACATATGTCAAAACTCATCAAATTGCACAACATCTAGCTTACTCTGTGTCCATTATAATGGCCCAGTAAAGCTGTTAAGAAATGAATATACGGAAAGCCAGTGTGGCGGGTGCACGTGGAGGGAAGGATGGGAAATGTGGCTGGAGGCCCAGGAGGGGCCCGCTCAGTTAGCCTTCACCTCTGAGATCTGGGGTCCTATTCTGAGGCACTGGTGATTAGAACGTCTAAATCTGTGGGGGCCCCAATTCAACCCACAGCAGGCAGTCCGAGGAGTAAAGGGTAACTGAGCAACATGGAGGACAGGAGGACAGCAGGTAAGAGGCCCAAGTTGGAATTTTGTTCTGCCACCTCCCCAGAGAGTCCTGGCCGCCACACAACCTCTCAGAGCCTATTTTCTCACCTGTAAAATGGGGATTATGACCCACATTTTGCCTTGCCACCAAGACTGTCCAAGGACCAAAGAGAAGGATCAGCGGAAGTGCATGAGGGCAGCCCTGTCTGCAGCTGGGGGCCCTGGAGAAGCTCTCTGTACTGTTCAACAGCTTATGAAGGGGCTCCTGAGGCCACCGTATATACCCACTCACCATCCCCAGACACACAGGACGCAGAGAGAAGGCAAGGTCCCTGCCACGCCACGTGGCATAGTGATATGTGTGACAGGGTATGCCCAGGGCCATAAGGGTACACACACCAGCCGCCTTAGCCTGGTACCATCACGGAGGGCTCCTCTCCGGCACCTGGATGGAGACACCAAAATAATGCCCCCCCCCCAAAATGTCCATACCCTAATCCCCTGGAACCTGTGATGACCTTACGTGGCCACAGGACTTACAAATGTGAATAAGGTTAAGGATCTGCAGACGGTGAGACCGTCCTGGATTACCTGGAAGGGCCCAATCTAGTCACGTGATTCCTTAAAACAAGAGGTGGCAGGGGCACCTGGGTGGTTTGGGTGGTTCAGTCGGTGGAGTATCTGACTCCTGATTTTGGCTCAGGTCATGATCTCCTGGTTCACGGGATCGAGCCCCACAGCAGGCTCTGTGCTGTCAGCACAGAATTCTCTCTCTCAAAATAAATAAATAAACTTAAAAAAAAAAAAAAAAGGTGGGAGAGGGCAGAGTGAGTCAGAGAAGAGAGAAGGAAGGAGAGGTATGAAGTGTAAGAGACTCAACCCACTGGCCTCAAAGATGGAGGAAAGGGCCACAAATCAAAGAATGCAGGCGCCCTTTAGAAGCTGGACCAGGAAACAGATCATCCCCAGAGCCTCCAGAAGGAACACAGCAGTGCCCACACTTTGATTTTAGCCCAGTGACACTTGTGCCAAACACTGACCCACAAAACCACAAGAAAGTAAATCTATGTGGTTTTAAGCCACTACATTTGTGATGGGTTACAGCACCCAGTACGTGGGTGAGAATGTACACTTTGGTCCCCCAGAAGGGGGTGAGCTCAGGCAGGAGTCTAAAGAAGAAGTGTGAGGTTTACCGTCAGAAGTGCTGACCTCGGTCCCCACCCTTCCAATGAGTGGACCTTAAGCAAGGTCAAAGTTCCTCCTCGGGTCCCTGCCCAGTGAGTGAGGAGCTCATCAAAACCACACTGCAGGAGTACTGGGCTCATGGTAGAGGCATCCTCTGGTACTCTGAGCCACGGTTACTGGTCTGGGGCTGGGTCACGAGCAAAGGGACCCTGGTGACAGCCCATCTGTGCTGTCAGGTCCAGTGGGGACCTCACTTTGCTAATGAGAAACATGAAGGACAAAGGATACTTGTCTAGGGTCCCCAGGAAGTTAGAGGCCAAAGCTGGAGAGAACCAAGGTCTTCTATCAGCGGATGGGGAACGCTGCAGCCCTGGGATGAGGCTCTTGCCATCACAGCCTGTCCTTCTACCTAAGCGTGGATCTCAAACCCCACAAGAACGCTGCATCCTGCACTCACACCCTCTGGAGACGTGGCTCGGAGGCGGTTCAAAGCCTCACTGGCGCCCCACAGTGGCTCACCCCAAGGAATCCTCCTGCAGCTGCTAGACGGTGCTTAGACAACAGCCAAGGCCTCCAACCAAGCAGTCACTCATTCCCAGTCCAGGTTTGAGAGGCTGGTCCTGCAAGGATTCATTTCTACCCTCTAACCAGGAGGGAGTAAGCAGGTACAGCTGGGGATCTGAACATCAGGACTTCTGGACAGGCAGCAAGCTCCAAGATTGGCTACATGCTGGAAGTGAAGGGAAATGACAAGCACAGGAGCTCAAAGATCCAGCTTCCTAGTTAAAGGCATCTTTCAGGTCTCAGAAAACTCACTGAACATTTCCAATGCATCTATTCACAGCATCCTCCCCACACAGTGGGTTGGTGAAGCCTCCCCGGGGGTCAGCCGTTGGCCATGACATTACTTGAGGTGGGTTTTGCAAAAAGGCTATTTTAAAACAGCATCATTCCCAGCATCAGGTGGGGGCCAAACAAACGGGGCCAAGGTGCCACAGGAGTACGGCTGAGGGAATCCGTCACCTGGGCCATTTCATAAGACATTGGATAATGTGAAGAATCACTCAAGAGGGCTTCTCCTCTCTTTTCTCCGAGCGCCAGGATATTTTATCGTCATCATGTGAAGGTCCATTAGCAACAGTCCTGGAAAATGGCTCTTTCAAGGTCAGGGAGGTACAAGCCAAGGAACAGAAGGAGCAATCACTCCAAATGCGGGACTGTTCAAATGTTTTACATTTAGAGAAAGGGAGGCGTCCAGTCGGAAAGAAAGCCACACACGGAGTTCTGGGACTGGTGCATTTTCTGACTGAACAGGAGCAGTAGGATTGTGAAAACAGGCCTCTGTGTACTAGACATTACTCAGATGCAACTATGGGCAAGGATCCACGGAAGCCCTACTAGGTGGATGTCTTCCCGGCCTCCCCCGTCCTGCCCTGCATGCCTCGACTTCCAGCTGGGCTCATCGCGTGGAGGTCCCAGCAAGAGCCAGAGGGTGGCAGGACGGGTAGTCAGAGAATGGAGTCCTCAGCTACAGAAGAGCAGTACACAACCCCCCACCCTCAGGCCAACAGCTCCAGACGAGGTGGGCTGCTCCACTCCAGGCTCTGATACCACTAGCTGGCCTTGACCTTCTAGCCAGGAGTGGTGAGCACCCCATCCCAGGGGGATTTCTTTCTTCCCCATACTCCCCTCTGTGAGTAGTCCCTAAGTGCAGGGACCTCGGGGACCCCATTGGGGGCCCCCTCTATTCCCTGCCAAGGCCTAAGTGACCTTTCTACCCTCTCCAGAAATTCTCCCTGGACTACTCTAGTCTCCTCTCTTGAGCTGCTATAGACGCGATTGTTCTTTGGAGGCTTATCCAGTTTCCCGAGCCAATTTTGGACCTCCAGGGTAGTGACCAGAGTATGCACACCATTCACATCCGCACGGTGCCTGCAGACAGTTATCCGGTTTCGCTGGTCACACCTTTAGGAGAAAACCTCCTTTTTCCTGTCAAGTTCACAGAGCCTGAAAGTAGTAGCTAGGATGCCAGGTGGGGCCGGGACAAGCTCGGGAAAGAGAAAGAAGCATGAGTGACCAGAGGGGTGGCATCTCCCAAATTTGCCTCCCCAACATCCTACAGCCAACAACCTGCCCCCAGGCAAGAGGCAGGGCTCTCCTCGAGGTCTGGAGTGGAAGGAAATACATCTAGTGGGCAAATGTCTGTTGAAAGGCTATCCAGGCCACAGTGAAATCCCACATCTGGGCCATAAACAAACCAGACCTAGATTCTGGTCTTGACCTTCAAGTTTCCACAGACCCAAAACCACCAATATGAGGAGGGGATTCAGAGTCAGCCTGAGCTGGCCAAATCTTGGTTTTACTACTTAGCACTTTGTGGGGGTCCCCAAAAGCAGACCATGACGAAGGGTGTGGGTACAGGTAGTTTGTCTGGGACATGGCTCCTGAAGCAGGGAGGTAGGGCAGGGAAGGGAGGAAGGCCAACAAGAGGTACGTCAGGAAGTGCTGACTGTGGGGGCTCAACCCACAGGGAGCTCCCAGAGCTGTCCCACTGAGAGCGCAGAAGCCAGGCATTCATCTACCATCCCCCTCCCCCCCCCAAGTGGTTGGAGATCTGGGGAAGGCTCCACGGTGTCAGTTCCCCAGCACTTCATACTAGCTGTGCACACAGGCCAGCACACACCCCAGCCAGAGAGCAGCCTCGGAAAGAGACGCAGGAAGTCGCCAGTGTGCAGGGACGGTCTGTAGGTGACTTCAGGGAGGGGCTGGAGCGCACACCCTCAGCCATTCCCTCCGCCTCTCTGAGCCTGAGAAATGGGCACAAGTGTTGGAAAGGCTGAGCAGTAAGAAATGTCAGTTGTACTCTTGGCACGGTGCCTGGCACTTGGCGGGGTGGGGGTTCTAACAGACAGCCTTGGGGTTCCAGAATTACAATGGTGTCATGTGCACATGTGCTGAGGAGCACAGAGGTCCTGCAGGAGGATGCCACTTTGATGCCCGAGAGACATCCCAGAGGAGGTGTTTAAAGACTGGGTAGTATTTGATCAGCAGATAAAGAATCCGATTTGATAAGCCAACACTTCTTCCGTGGAATCACACTTTACTTCTGGAAGGGATCTCAAAGGCAACACAGTGACCCCTCCAGGGAAAAAGGGAGGCAAAGCAGGGCCCCACAAGTGAGATAACTCCCGGGTTGTGGCCCCTCCTGCCCACCCCCCGCAGGTGGTCCCAGTGCCCTGGGGCACCATTAGTACAGGTGCCAGTTCTTGCAGGCCCAGCTGCCCAGGGCTGCCATCCAATTCTCTCAACATGCAAGAGCCTCACACAAATGCCCACTTACAGCTGTGATGATGCCAAGTATCAAACCCAGGAGAGGAAATGTCATATTGATGCCAGACTCGTGGTCCCTGAAATCTGCCGTGTGAGTCTCATTCTTCCGATTTAAATCCCTTTCTGTGAACATTCATTAAGGTTTTTAGGAGCCAGGCATTGAGGGTCGAGTCCAGAGGGGAGACAAACCTAAGGCAATGACAATAATACCATAGAGTGGGATGACCCAGAGAAGTTAAAAGTACTACGGGAAGGCAGGGAAGGGAACAATTAAGGGTGCCCGGGGGGCAGAGACACTGATGGCCAAGTTGGTTCTTAAAGGATGCATAGGAGTTTGCTAGGCAAGAGAAAAGCAGCTTGGGGGAGGCCATCCCAGGTGGAAGAAACAGCAGGAACAAAGGAGGGAGGCATGGAATGCTCATGCCCAGGTGAACAGCCCGGGGAACGCTTGGAGAAGTAGTCAGAGAGAACAGCTGTAGGCATCACCCCCAGCAGTTCCAGCTGTTTGTGGCCAGCACCTGTCCTGATGGGTACCTGTGCTCATACCAGCTGTTCAACAAATTTGACCATCATACCTGTTTGGACAGGAACTGAAGCCCCAAACTATCAATAGAGGATCGATAGGATCTGATTTGTTTTTATTTGTTGTTTATTTTTAAGTTTTAATTAATTTGAGAGTGTGAACAGGGGAGAGGAAGAGAGCAGGAGAGAGAGAGAATCCCAAGCAGGTTCTGCAACTGTCAATGCAGAGCTCCAAATGAGACTAGAACTCACAAACCATGAAATCATGACCTGGGCCGAAATCAAGAGCCAGACGCTAAACTGACTGAGCCACACAGACGCCCCTGGTCTGATTTGTTTTTAAAGAAAACTCTCTCTTTGAGCTCAGGCAGGATGGGTCTGACTCTACAGAAGGATGCAGGTGAGAGGCAGAGCGAGGCCCCTCCCCACCCCCAGGGCTTCACCCCCACACTGCACTCAGATGCAGGCTGGGATCTCTGGAGAATCCACACACAGCTGTGATACGAGCCTGAGTCCCACGCCGCTCCTCGAACTAGAATCTCAGAGCTTAAGCTCTGGAAGGTCACTCGGAGACCACCCAGGTCATGTCCCTTGTTTCACAGATGAGTTACCAGAGATGAAATTACAACTAATAACACATTCAATCATTCGGCCCATATTGGAGTGCCCCCTCTGTGCCAGGCACTGCCCTACACCTTAAGGACAGAGCAGGACATAGAGCAGCCAAGGCTCTTGCCCTTGCAAAGTTCACAGAGGAAACAGAAAATAAAATAATTCAGAATGTGGGAGGTTTTATGAGGGAAACAGAACGATAGGACGTGGGGTTTGGCAAAGTACAACCTTCCAACCAAATCCTGCCCTTAGCCTCCTTGTATGCCAGCAAGCTAAGTGCACTTTTATGCTTTTAAAAGGTTGTAACAAACAAACATGTGTGTCCAACAGAGACTGCACAGCCCACAAAGCCTGTAATTTTTGCTCCCTGGCACTGTATAAAGTCTGCAAACCTCTATAGGGTTAGTTGGGGGTGGGGGGCCGGGGGCTCTCTAACGAGCAAGATCTGGGTTCCTGCCTTATAATATGGCCTTTTCCTACTCCTCCACACCTGCTCTGGATAAGACACTGAAATAATTCATCAAAAGTTCACCAGAGTTGGCAACATGCGTGGAGCCAAGAGTCTGGCATTCTAGACACCTCCTTCCCCACCTGCTGCCTGGGGTCTTCCCCCAAGTAACCTGGCGCTCAACCTGGCCACAGCTGTGCCCGCCTCCTCCCCAACTGGCAGAAGGAGCCCCGGGGACACAACAATCTCTCCCATGGACCCCTCATCCCTCCATCGCCTGCCTGAACTACTCAGTCAAAAAGAGAACCACGTGGATCCCTACTATTTCAAGACGCCTCCCTGGAAATCCAATACCCAGGAACTCTGAGTTTTTATTTCAAATACATTTCTCAGTCCACAGTGCATAGCTCAACGTTGCAAATCCTGTTGGTGGGCAACAAAGGGAGAAATGTTGGTGTCTGAACAAAATTAAATGTACCACTCTAGCTCTCTGGGAAAATCTTCTAGAACGCATTCCAGCAGCCATTGTGAATGGAAACCCACATGAAGCCAGAAGTATGCCACTCAGCAGCATTTGTGATATATTCCATGATATTTCTGTGCAAAATGGGACCCAAATTGTCTCAAAAAAAAAAAAAAAGTTTTTCTCAAAAAAAATTTTCAACACAGAGCCTTTCCACACACACCGCCCCATCATCACCCTGGAAAGTTCCAAAAGGCCATTTTGTTTGTGCTCAATTCGATGCCTCACAGAAAATAAATTACACGTGAACTGTTAAAGTAGCCATTCCCTAAAGTTAAGATAACTCACATGTCCACACAAAGCAATACAATACATTCTTACTATGGCAATGGTGAAAACGTCTGATGAAAGACAATAGATTGAGCACATTCACCTGGGATTCCTCCCCGAATCCCATTAAAACATTAGTAAAGGGATTCTTTAAAGGAACCAACGCACAAGGACAAACAGAAGGAGAAACAGCAGAAACAGCATGTTGGAACCTGGAAAGCAGACGGATAAATTGTAACTGACAAGAGTAGAATAGAGAAAGCAGTCTCAAATTTATTTATGCCCCTGGCAGAAGGGGTGAGGGGGGGCTGAAACCCGGAAGTTCAGCTGAAAGCCTGCCCACCCAGCAGTTAGACCCTGATTACTTCTCCCACTCGTGCAATTGGGCAAACGTCCCTTCTGCCCCCAGAGAAGACTGGAGATTGAGTCACCGGGGACCGTAAACAGGACCACTATGCTGGGGGATATCAAGGAAGCAGGGGGAGGGAGGGCCTGTACCAAACCAGAAAATTAAATCAAAGCTTATATATTGCATATGGAGAACCGCAGTCTTCTTCCTCGCTCAGATCTCAGAAGGCTAACAAAAATGCAGAAGACTGGAAAATTCTTCGTGGGTGGAATTCTCAACGGAAAAGAGCCCTGGGTGCTGACATACTTGTTTTGTGTCCTCCAAGGACAAATGATAGATGGGTAAAAAGGTGTGCCTTCTCTTACAGGAATACTTAATTTAGAATTAACTTCTGCCAGAGAAAACACAATTTCCTACACCGACTCTCTTATTGCCTGTAGTTTCTATTTCAGAGCAGGGGAAACAGTATACTGCATCTGACACACAGGATTAGCGGGGTAGGGAATCTACGTTCGTTTCTGCTACTATTGCCATTCCAAGACAGCTGAACTGGATCACCCTGCAGCAGGATTCTCCACTTCACCTGCAATTAGACCTCCCTGGGGAGTTTTAAAAACAAACCAATCCCAGAGCCCAGCCTTCCAGAGATTCTGATTTAATTAGTCAGGGAGGGGTCAGGCATCACAGTTGTAAAAACTCCCCAGGTGATTGTCACGGGCAGAAGTTGAAAAACACAGCCTTTCAGTGAAGCTTGTGGTGGACAAGCCCACTCGTGTAATCATAGTAGCTAACCCACTTACTAATGTCTACCTTTAAGTAATATGACTGGTCAGACCAGGGTCACCAGATAGCTGAGGAAAATCTCTAACAAGACAGACCAAAACAATCAAGTACAGTGGACCTTTAAACATACATGGGTTTGAATTCTGTGCATCCGCTAACATGCAGATTTTTTTTAATTGTTTTTTAACATTTATTTTTGAGAGAGAGAGAAAGAGAGACAGACAGACAGAGTGAAGCCGGGGAGGGGCAGAGAGAGAGGGAGAAACAGAATCTGAAGCAGGCTCCAGGCTCCGAGCTGTCAGCACAGAGCCTGATGCAGGAAGGAACCCACGAACTGTGAGATCATGACCTGAGCCAAAGTCAGATGCTTAACTGACTGAGCCACCCAGGTGCCCCTGCAGATTTTTTTTTTTTTAATATACTACCGTAGATGTAGTTTTTCTTGTAATTAAGAACATTTTCTTTACCTTACTTTTTGTAAGAATACAGTATATAATACATATACAAAGGCTGTGTTAATCACCTGTTACTGGGAAGGCTTCTGGTCGACAGGCTATTAGGTCAGTTTTAGAGGAGTTAAAAGTTACACACGGATTTTCAACTGTACAGTGTTGGAACCCTAACCGCTAATTGCTCAAGGGTCAATTGTATATAAAACAATTAGGAGGAAACAAACTATGCAGAAGAGAAAATCTTGCCATTTGCAACTATGTGGATGGAACTGGAGGGTATTATGCTAAGTGAAATTAGTCAGAGAAAAACAAATATCATATGACTTCACTTATATAAGGAATTTAAGATACAAAACAGATGAACATAAGGGAAGGGAAGCAAAAATAATATAAAAACAGGGAAGGGGATAAAACATAAAAGACTCTTAAATATAGAGAACAGAGGGTTGCCAGAGGGGTTGTGGGAGGGGGGATGGGCTAAATGGGCAAGGGGCATTAAGGAATCCACTCCTGAAATCACTGCTAACTATCTTGGATGTAAATTAAACAATTTTTAAAAAATTAAAAATAATCTACTTTAAAAAAATAAAAAATTAAAAGGTTACCCTGGAGTGGGGGAAAAAGAAGAGAAAATCTTTTGGGGGAAGGAGAGAATCATTAATTTCTCAGGGCTTAGATGCTCAAAGAGTTAGCCAAAACATTAAATCCATGAAATCTGAACAGGACACTATCATTTTTAAAAGAATACTTAGCACCATAATCTTAGGACAGTAGAAATAAAAATCTCAAAGGTTTGGAAGTTGAAGATGAAAAAAACCTCCCCAAAAGCAGAGAGATAGAAGAAATAAAAATAGAAAGGTAGAGGAAAACTTCAAGAGATTCAGCATCAAAATCATAGGTATCCCAGAAAGAGAGAAGAGAGAAAAAAAAAAAAAATTCAAGGGCTCCTGGGTGGCTCAGGTGGTTGAGCATACCACTCTTGATTTCAGCTCAGGTCATGATCTAATGACTCATGGTATCGAGTCCCAAAGTCAGGCTCTGTGCTAACACTGAGGAGTCCGCTTAGGATTCTCTTTCTCTGCCCACCCCTGCTCACACTCACCCTCACTCTCTCTCTAAAGAAATAAACATTTTTTAAAAAATAAAGATAATCCAAGATGAATGCCCTGAGCTTCCAGATTAAAAAGGCTTACTAAGTACCAGCATAATGGAGAAAACAAATCTACATTAAAGGCAAGGTGAAATTTAAATTTCACACAGGGAGAAGATTCCACAGGCTTCCAGAGAGAAAGAGGAAAAATGTCTACATGCAGAAGATCAAAAATTATAATGGTACGGAATTTCTCTCCATTAGAGGCTAGAAGACAACGGAACTCAAAACTCTGAAAAGTTATCTTCAATCTAGAACTTTGTTTCTGTCAATTCACTAACAGAATAGACATTCCCAGACTTGCAAGAATCAAGAATGTTCTCCCTCTTGTTACTGGAGATGTTCCACCAAAATGAGGAAGAGGAAGACATGGAACCCAGGAAGCAAGGAGTCCAGCAGAGAGGAAAAAAAGGAAAATACCTAGAAAGATGTGAAGGAAGCTCCCAGAATGACTGCTGTCAAGCAGATCTGGACAGCAACTGACCCAGAGGAGAGGGGAGCTTTCCCAAGCTCCCTTGTAGCTAGGTGTGAACACATGATCTTAGCCCCACCAACTGGGGATCCACGTGAGATTTCATTTCAAGAGAAATCAAAGAAGCAGGTGTCAGTGAAAATCACTGGGGGAAGATTGGGGGTGGGGGGGAGGGACCTAATTTTCAGGAACAAGAGCAGGGAAAGATAGGCATTCCTGACATCCAGCCCCTGTGGTCGGATAACGGACCCTGGCCGTGAGGTCTCCAAACCCAACTCTCCCTCAACCTGGATGGAAACCCTGCAGCTGGTCAACATCCTGTAACGATCTCCTCTTCTAGCTAGAGTGCATTATTTTTCCAACTAAGCACGTGATGAATAAACCATGACCAAATATTTAGGGATGAATTCATAAGTACACAAAAAAGTAAATCAAGAAAAGGCAATTATTAATTCCAAGTAAATAAAATGTAGAAGAAACAAATAACCACGGTTCATGACATGGGAACAATATTTAACCTTATAAATGAAAACACTGTAATCTCATATAAATTTATAAATGCGTTCAGAAGAGGGGGTAGAGGAAGTTAAGTACGCGTGTTAGGGTGGAACGTCTTTTAGTTTTTTATTGCTGTTGTAACAAATTAGTAGTTTAAGCCAATAAAGTCATTTAAAAACTACCCACTTATTTTCTTACCATTCTGGATGTCAAAAGTCTGAAATAGGTCTTACTAGGATAAAATCAACGTGCGCAGGGCTGCATCCTTTCTGGAGGCTCTAGGAGAGAATCCATTTCCTGTTTCATTCAGGTTGTTGGTGGAATTCAGTTCTTTGCCATGGGTAGGGCTTAAGTCCCCATTTCCTTGCTGGCTGTCAGCTGAGGTCTGTTCTGGCTTCTGGAGGCTGCCCACAGGTCCCTGAATCTGGGCCCCCTTCCTGTATCTTCAAAGCCAGCAACAGAGGCTTTGACTCTCTGGCCTTTCCTTCCTTTGTAGTATTTGTGACCCACTCTGCTGCCTTTCAATTTTAAGGACTCAGGTGATTAGGTTGAGCCCACCCAGATACCCCAGGATAATCTCCCCATGTTAAGGTTCTTAACCTGAATCACATGGGCAAAAATCTCTTTTGCCATATAAGGTAACACATTCACAGGTTTGGGAGATTAAGGCATGGACATCTGGGGGCTGGGGACAGAGGAGGTTGAAATAGGTTAAATCTCCATCTTCCAGAGGAGGAAGTCATCAGTGTCTAAAATAGAAACATCAAGAAAGTGCAGCATAAACACTAGAATACAGATGCTGAAACCAGAAGACAGCTCTAGAAAAGCCGAAAAAACTACCACTGAGCAGCAAGATGGGGGGCAGGGATAGGGTTTTGCAGTTTTTACATTATAAGCCTCAGAGGACACGATTTAATTTTTAATTTTTAACCATATACCTTGTTAAGCTGTGTGTACATTGCCTCCAGGATAGGAAACACACCTGTGTTCAGTCTATTCTCAACTCAATACTTCTAACACTTCTGATCACTAAATATGGGGGGGGGGCCTGTGGGGGTGGTACCCATACCTCCAAGCAATTCTCTGACACAAGTTCAACCCCACAAAACAGCCCACCATGCTTCAGACCCCATCCTAAATCCAAAAGTTGTTACCTGTTCTTCTGACCTATTGGCTATAAATTACAAGTTCCCAACTAGAGTGACTCAGAACCCAGGAAACCCGTTTACTTCCTAGATAACCGGTTTGTCACAAAGTATACTGAAGGATACAAATGAACAGCCAGATAAAGAGATACATATGGCAAGGTCTGTCCCCAGCACAGAAGCCTCTGTCCAGATGGAGCCCCCATTTTAGCACATGGATGTGTTTTTGTTCACTAATCTGAAAGTTCTGAAAGCACCCCCCTTCTTGATGAAGACTTTTTATGGAGGCTTCATCAGACAGGCAAGATTGACTAAATCACTGGCCATTGGTGACCCATTCAATCTCCAGCCTCTCTCTCCTCCCCTAAGGTGGGGTGGGGAAGTTCCAAACCTCTAATCTCCTGGCAACCAGCCCCCAGCTGTAGGGGCTTTCCAAAAGGCCCCTCAGTAACATAAACTCAGGTGTGGTTGAAAGGGGCTTGTTATAAATAACAAAAGACACCTTTATCCTCTTACCACTTAGGAAATTCCAAGGGTTTTTAGAAGGTGCAATGAATAGGATAAAGACCAAGGACAGATTTCTTATTATTAACTACAATATCACACCTCCCCATCAGGCTGACCACAGGATCTAAGTGGCTCTGAATCCTCCCAGGTTCTCCTCTGGCTTTTGTACACCCTGGTTCCTCTGCTGGGAACACTCTTTCCTCCAGGCCTCCTCTTAGCTGTTTCCAAACCTCTCTCAGCCAACAACCTCACTCTGCTCCCACAGCACCTCACACCTCTCCCATTATAACTGCCCACCCACCCTAAATTGAAACTGCACCCATCCACCTGCTGGAGAAAGCTTACACATAGAAATGAAAACAAGCAGAACCAAGCCAGTGGGAGATACGGAGAGCAAGCACCAATGAGATGCAGTCATCAGCTGGACATTCTTCCCACAGGGCTTGAAGGTAAGAGGATGTGAAGCCTGGAGCTGCTGCAGCCATCTTGTGACTCTGAGGTTAGGGCTTGAAATAGGAACCAATGTAAAGGACAATAGGAACAAGGAAAGAGAGACAAGCCACACCCCAGTGTTATCACAGCAGCTCCCCTTCCACATCTATGGCCTCTGGGATTTCTGGTCATAATGACAACAATTACCCTGAAGCAGTTCTTAGCCCAGGCTACACATTAGAATTACCTGGGACATGAAAGAAAGAAAAAAAGGAAGAAAGGAAGAAAGGAAGAAAGGGGAAAAGGAAAAAGCAGTCAAGCTTGGTCCCATCCCCCTGAGATTCTGATGATTCACATGGTCTGGAGTGGAGCAGCCCCGGTAGGAGGAGGAGGAGGAGAAAAAGGAAAAGGACAAGAGGAGAAAAATAGCATTTCAGCCATATCTTTCTCATTTAGATACACTTGGTCTGATAAAGCCTGGCTCCATGCTATTCATGCAAAACAAACACCAGATAAATTTAGTTTCCTTTCTCCTCCCTATCTGTCTGGAAAAGTGGGAACTCCTTGACATTTTGGTGGAAAGCAGGGGCAGAGACTGTAACGAGAAAGCCTTCATTCTAGAAAGCAAACCTAGGGAACTCTTTTGGGAGAAGGAGGGGCATTCCTTCACTCACTGAGTCAGTGGATGGTCTGGAAACGAGATGCTGAACAAGCCTGGAGGAGGAGGTCGGTAAGCAGGTGGAAAGTGCCTGCTTAGTCAGGGAGGGGGTGGGACAATTTCCCTGAGAGTCATGGGCCCCACTGCGGACTCACTGTAGGAGTCAGGAGGGAAAGGGGGTGGGCATGGCTGGCTGGGCAGGGAGATCAGCTGACTCAAATGTGTGCAGACAGAGCAAGGCATGCCCTGGTCTCCAGCTGCTGAGGTGAGGTGAGGGAAGGGAGGGCCCTCGGGCCAGGGCATGGAGGTCTTGAGCACCTGGAGGGCCGTGGGCAATGCACCAAGCAGTCTGGACTTTGCCCGAGCCAGCTGGACCCAGGAGGCCCAAGAAAACGAGAAAATGCTGACAAGGGGCAGAGGCTCTGACCATCCCCAGGTCCACCGTAGGTCTGAGATGACACCCTGAATGTAGTTAAAACTGTTTTGGACTGAGCCCCTGGTCAGTGCTGGCTCCTGTCTACACACACTGACGTGGCCCCGGATGGAAGGTGTGAAGGGAGAGCCCTTTGGGGCTTGACAAGACAATTCATGAAACACCCCAACACCTGCCATCTATTTGCAAACACCCTGGGGCAGCTGATGGGAACACTGGCCAGGTGGCTGCTCCTGGAACACGGAGACCTGCTCCTGTCCCTGCAGGTGGCTGCAAACTCCTCAGGTTCTGGCGCGGCAGGCACTGCCTCCCCAGAGACAGACCTCGTTCTCCTGTCTGAACTCCTTTCTCAGCCTGAGGTGGAGCCCTAACCCTCGCCCAGGCTCACCCTGGCCTGTGGGTGACCCACGTGTCCCCTTACCACTGGCGCTCCTCAGGCAGCCTGACTCCTGTCTGCAGGCAGGAAAGGCTCCTCCCAGCTGAACCGCGGAGCCAGAAATGGAGGAAGTCACGGCGACAATAAGAGCAAAACGATACAGACAAAATGTGTTACTATTGCTGACCACTGATGACACTTACACTGTCAACAACCCTACAGGTTAGTACTCTTTTTATTATCTCCATTTTACAGATAAGGAAAGTGAGGCCCAGATGGGTAAAGGGACTTGCCCAGTACCACTGGCTGGACTAGTATCCTGGTCTCCCAGTCCGGAGTCCACAGCCGCACCCACTTTTGCTCTCATTCAGCCACTCCTGTGACCCCACATCACAAATCCCCAGGCAGAAGACTGCCGTGCTCTCTCTGGGCTCTGACAGGCCAGCATCCTGGACAGCTTAGGCTCTGGCTGCAGGACCTTGAGCAGGTCACCATCCTGACTAAGGCCCGTGAAAGGGGGGTGTGCAGGAGGCCTACAGCTGTCCCCACACAGTCCCTCATTGGCATCCCCCCGCCAACCACCACCCAAATGCATTTTTAGCCACTCTCTTAGGTGAAGTGTAAGGGTCTCTGGCTTTGGGAAGAACTCCAGAGTTTCCAGAAATGGACATCAGACAGCCCCTGGTGACACAGGTGATGGCTGGGAAACATTGAGGGGGAGAAGCAGGAGGAAGCAGATATGGCTCTCCCTAGCCAGTGACTTGGGCTTGTGCCGGGTGGGTAATGGGGTCAGAACTGCTCCAATTCCTCCTGGCTTTGAATTCAGCGTGAGCTGTGAACACCTGATGGGGTAGGAGGTCTGACCCTCCCTCTCAAGGGGCGAGGGTTAAATGACCTAATACAGTGAAGAACTCAGAACAGAACCCAGCCTACAGGAGTCGCATGGGCTTTTCCTCCATCCAGCTCTTTCTGCAAATGTCACCTTAGCAACATCTCTGACCACCTGCCCCAAAGTCACCCCCAACCCCGACCTCTCCAACCCCCTCTTCTGCTTTTCTTCCTCTCCTGAGCACTCTTCTCAAGATCAAAGCCAGCTTGCCTCTGCGCGGAGCCTCGGCTCATGCATGGCCACCCGTAGCCCCAGGCCTGTGGACCAATTTGGGTCCCTTACCCTGGTGAAGCTCCAAACCAGGGCTTCTCAAACTTGAACACGCATGAGTGATCACCAGAGGATCTTGTTAAATGCAGAAATTAAATCAGCAGGGCTGGATGGCCTGGGAATCTGCATTTGTTTGCAGGTGATGCTCATGTCTTTGGCCCTGGACCAGAATCTAGGCTCTTAGAAATTTTTCCTCCCCGTCTCTTCCTCTCTTTTTGCTCCCTATCTCTGTCCCTGCTTCTCTCTGGCTCTCTCCCCTGCCCTCTTTCTTCCTGTGTCTCTCCATCACTGCCTCTCTTGATGCCCACCCCCACCTCCCTTCTCAGCTCTGACTTCCATTTCTTTCTCCACCTCGGCCCTCCCATTAGCTACCCCAGCTGTTCACTGGCACCCGCAAGCATCGTCCATCCTGCTGAGCTAAAATGTCAAAACCCCTAATTTTAGGGGGCTCCAGGGACGGTGCCTGCACTCCGTATTTGCAGAGGGAAAGATAACGGTTAAACCAGAAGACCGCTGAATTTAGCTATTCAGAGCTGGGCTGACTGCATTCCCTTCTTAATAACCACGTAATGACTCCTATTAACAGCCCATCAAAGGCAATCACTCTTCTGAAGGAACAAAGGCTCCCACAAGCTATTTTCTCACCGTTTGTAGCAAACGCTCCCCTTCCACACCTGCATCCTGGCCGCTCTCCCTCTTCAGAGGGCAAATCTTAGAGATCTGTCTTCTCCTGGCCTTCCTCCAGCAGCCTCTCAGCTGCGGCTCCTGGCCCACCCTTCCCCTAGGCCAGGCTGGGAACCTGGGGGAACCTTCACGGTCTTTTCCTCCGGCTCAGTTGGTGGGGACATTTGAAGGAGGCACATGGAATCATCAAGAATAGATACAACCAGGGGCGCCTGGCTGGCTCAGTTGGTAGAGCATGAGACACTTAATCTCACGGTTGTAAATTTGAACCCTGCATTGGATGTGGAGATTACTTACTTTTAAAAATCTTAAAAGAAATACATACAGGGACGCCTGGGCGGCTCAATCGGTTAAGTGTCCAGCTTTGGCTCAGGTCATGATCTCACGGTTCATGAGTTCGAACCCCACATCGGACTCTGCTGTCGGTGCAGAGCCTGCTTCCGGTCCTCCGTCTTCCTCTCTCTCTCTCTGCCCCTCCCCCACTTGCACGCACTCCCTCCGTCTCAAAAATAAACAAACATTACAAAAGAATAATACATACAACCTGTCCTGCAGAAATACTCGTAAATGCCTGTGTTTGCAAGCATATTCAGTGCAGCATGGATTGTAAGAATGGAAAAACAGAAGCTACCTCCATGCCCATCACTGTCAAATACAATCCTGGACAGCCATGAAAGAGGATTGCAGCTGGCTCCATTATGGCCTCAAACTTTCCAGTTGGGTTCTTCTTTCCAACTTCTCTCTGGGCTCAGGTGGAAGGTCCCAAGGGCAAAGCAGCCCCTGAGGCAACCGAAACTACCCCCTCAAGAAGCAGGAGGACCAGCCCAAGCCAGCAAGGCCCACCCATGATTGACCCCAAGACAATGACCAATCTGCCCTTCACTGCCCACCTGCACAGACTCACCCGCCTTTGCCCCACATTTTCCTTATATAAACCTGGAAGGAATCCCGGCACTTTGGAGACAGTCCTTGAGATATTGGTGTGCTGTCTTCCCGGTGTTGCCCTCACTGAAATAAATTCCTTTCTTGTTCCACCACCACTCATTTCCCTGCCTTTGGATTTTGTCAGTGGCGAGTGGCTGCACCTGGTCTGTTTGGGGTCCCTGGAGCTAACTTCTCTTGCACCCCTGTGCCCCGGCTACAGCTTTAAAAACAACAACAGTGATGGGCCTACACTGAATTCACTTGCTGCAAGCCTTCCCCTGCTCTGAGCACTTTGTTATCTCATTTAACGTCACAACAATCCTGGCACAGTTATTTCCCCATTGAGGAAACCAAAGCTTAGGTGTATTGACCTATTTTTGCCCAAAACTGAATTCCACTCCACAGCAACCAATCTCTCTGTTCTTTAAGCAAATTTTAGTTGTTTTTTAAAGTAAAGACCACGGAAAGTTAAAAAAAAAAAAAAAAAGCTTCTAGAAAGTAACTAGAATATCTTCGTGACCTAGGGGCAGGCAAAGATTGCCGGAGCAGGACATAGAAACTAAGCTCCCTGCACTTCAGAACAAGCAGTGGGTATTAATTGCCCATTTACTCCTGTGCATGTTCTCTCCTCGCACACAGGGTAAGTAGAAGGACTGCCCAGCGGAACTGGCTCAGCATATGAAGTTCTACTTTACATTTCAGTTCGGGACTGCAGCAGGAAACGAGAAGGTTAGAAACTCAGGGAAGGGGGAACCCATCGCTGTGTCACTGCCAACCGAGGCCTGATCGTCTGGGTGACGGACACCAGGGGGCACCCTTCGGACAGTGTGTCCGGCCCTGACCCGCAGCTCTGGCTGGAGTTAATTGGCCATTTGTTTCCCCGCTGTCCCTGTTCCTCCCTTCATCTCTGGCAGGGAGGTGACAGAGGATCAGAATTTCCTGGAGGGGTCAGCAACCAGGAGGAAAGGCTGAGGTACCACTGCACCACCCACAACGCCCCTCAGTGCACAGAATGCCTTCATCTCCTCACCTTAGCCTCACCTGGTCTAGAGTTTCTACCCCACCCTCCCCCCCACCCCGTGTCATTGACAGTGCAGCTGAGGTTCAGTGAGAGTATAGTGACATGTCTCAGGTCTCTCAGTGGCCAGCAAAGCCCAACGCCAAACCTGGTGCCCAGGGGGCCCCTGCTGACCCCTCCCTGCCACCTCACTGCACTCGTTAGATCCCAGCTGCCAAGAGGCTCTTTGGTTACACGGTTCACAGACACAAGTGTGGGCAAGTATATAAACCCAGCTGAGGGTGGGGGTGGGCATGATACTGTATTATGGATACACGTCATACCCATTGGCAAGGTCATAGAATGTACAACACCAAGGGGGAACAGCATGATAAACTATAGACTCTGGGTGGTAATGTTGTAACAAACGTACACTCTGGTGGGATGTTGATAAGGAGGCTGTGCGTGTGTCGGGCAGGGGCATATGGGAACACTCGGCACCTTCCTCTCAGTTTTGTTGAACCTAAAACTGCTTTTTTAAGCAGCTTATTTACTTGGGGGGAGGGGGTGCAGAGTGAGAGGGAGAGGAAGAATCCCAAGCAAGCTCCGCACTGTCAGCGAAGAACCAATGAGGGGCTCGGTCTCACCAACCCCAAGATCGATCATGATCTGAGCTGAAATCAGGAATCCGAGGCTGAACCACTCCCTCCTTCCCCACCCTGCTGACTCTAAGCAAATCCTCACAGTTCCTGTGAAGTTCTCCTCATACAGTGCAGGCCCCCAGCTGAAAGCAGCAGCCTCTGCCCTTCAAAATCAAAAGGTGCATTTTTTTTTTTTTTTTTACCATTTTAAGGGTACAAAGTCAGGAAAGTTCTGAAAGCAACCTTCTGCTTGTGGTGGGGGGAATGTGAGCAGGACCAACACCAGCCCCATCTACCCAAACACCAGACTTGCCCTCTGAATATGAGCTGCCCGAGGGTTTGAGGGCTGTCAGTGGGCAGGGTCCCACATGGTTAGCCCATCTGGGGGCAGTCACAGGCTGAAATCCGGGCCTCCCGGCCATAGATCCCAAAAGGCAGTGCAACCCTGTTACACTGTAAACTGGCATTCTGTGAACTGAGGGTCCCTGGGAATGCTGCTTTACCTTCTTTATTCCATCCTCACCCAATGCTGTGAGGGAGGCTGAGCAGGGACCATTGCTCCCATTTTGCAGATGAGGAAATGAAGGGCCAGAAAGTCACATGGCTCTCCCTAGACACCACCCACCTAGGGTGCCCCGTGAGCACTCTGCCTGCCCTGCTCTGCCTCTATGCAGGAAGTGACTCACTCTCTCTCTCCTTTCTCTCTCTTTTCTTTCTTTCTCTCTCTCTTTTCTTTTTCTTTCTTTCTCTCTTTCTTTCTTTCTCTCTCTCTCTCTCTCTGTCTCTCATCACAGCAGGCCTTGGGGTACCTCGAGCAGCAGAGTCAAGGTCTGGGAGGTGTAGGGGGAAGGCCTGTGCCCACCCTGATGGCTTCTCTCTCTTCAGCAGGTCCCTGGCCATGCTCCAGCAATGTGGCAGCTCAGTTACTGCTCCCAAAATGCCTCTGCAGCTGTCAACTCACCCCAAGGATCTTTATTTATGGAACCAGGGTGCCTTCTTCAAGAAACGGAGAAATGATGCTGTGTGCTGGCTGGGAAAGTTGCCTCCGGCTTCTTCTACCTTCAAGTCAGAGCCAACGGCACCTGGAGCAGGTAGAGCGAGCCAGCCAGTGAGCCTGGTGGTCAGAGCTACACTGACTTCTCCCGCAGTCTCCACATGGCTGAGACCCCAGCCTGGCTCCAGAGGTCAGCCACACAGGTCAGACTCTCCTGACTGGCTGTATTTGGATGATGGATGTGTTTTTATGGCATAAAAACCAGTTGGCATTTTCTCCTTCTGTAAACCAGGGCTGCTTCTAGAGAGGCTAGGAGGGATAGGGGGAGAACACATTCACATTACCAGGGGGAGACCTCAGAACACAATGACCATGACCACAGAAGCTGCCAGACATTAAAATCTCAGTTTTGTCCTTCAGGAGGGGATGCCCAGCTTCCAAGCCCCTGGTCTATCTTTGGGGAATTGTCTACTGTTGTAAGCTGAATTGTATCCCCTGCCCACAAAATTCGTATGTCGAAGTCCTAACCCTCAGGACCTCAAAATGGTAGGGTTCTCGGCTTATCAATTAGGGAATACCAGAAACGTCTGTCCAAGCAATATGGTTTGTGCTGACACTTGCTTTCCTCCTGCATGTCTGAAATTTTGGTAACACTAGGCAGAGGGTACCTATGTAACTGACCCCTAATAAAACCCCGGACTCCTGGGCTCAAACAGCTTCCGTGAGAGACAACACTCACACCTGCTGTCACAATCTGATGCTGGGGCCCTGTGTCACTCCCTGGGTCAGGACCTTGGAAACTTGTGCCTGGTTTCCTCTGGTCTTTGTCCCATGTGCCTTTTCCTTTGCTGGTTTTCTTTGTATCCTGTTGCTATAGTAAACCTCAGCCATGAGTATGACTATATGCTGAATTCTAGGAGTCTTTCTAGTGAATCACCAGGCCTCAGGGTGGTCTTAGAAACCTTTCATACGCTCACCTAGCCACCCACCCCCATCAAAGATGGCCTTTTGACCCTCCACTCATTCAGGCCATGTTCTCAAGCTCTGGTCCCAGACCTCTGTCCCAGCACCACGTCTCAGTGGCCTGCATTAGACCAGACTAGGGAGCCTGCTAACCACACAGGTTCCTAAGGCTCACCCTACTCTACTCAGTGGGTCTGGTGCCAACCCAGGAAACTGGGTTCTCCAGAAGGTTCTGATGCCCAGTCAGGCTCAGGAAGCCCCTGGTTTAGAGGAAGACCTCATGGCCCAGGAGCTGGACAGCTGAGGTTCAGCACCTGCTCACACACTGACCTGAGGGGCTCTCTCAGGAATATTTTCTCCTCAGGGCTTCATTTTCTTCCACCACCAAATGAGGGGTTTGGCCCCATTTCAGGGCTCTCAGTATTTTGGTGCACACAGATCCCTCCATGAATCTGACCAAAGCAATGAACCTCTCCTTAGAGCATACACCTGCACATGTGCACACACACACACACACACACACACAGGCACACAGGCACACACAAAAGCACAATTTTGTCTCCAATTTAGGAGCCCTAACAAATTCCACATGAAGAATCCCCTGGCCCGGATCACCTCTCAGGCCACCCATCTCTCACGTGCTAGGATCGTACCAACAACCCGACCACTGTCACCTGAGACCCATGAGCTCAGGGACCAGTGTTTTTTGTACCAGTTCCCTAATGTCTGTAAAACTGCCAACACCGAGACTAATTTTCTCTCTGCGGCGGTACAGGCAGAGATGTAGGGTTAGATCGAGTATGGTTATTGAATTTCCATATTCAGACGTGTGCAACCAAGGTCCAGGACTCCTCAGGAGCCACTCAGTTCCTGATAATCAGATTTGCGCTGCTGTAGCCGATTCTCAGCCTTTTCCGCCAGGTGGAATAGAGGCTCGGGTCCTGCGCTGGGTCAGCCCCGTGTCACTGCAGGTCCCAACCGCCTTTGAGTGCAGGCAGAAAGTAAAGAGAGAGATGCAGGACGGATAGATATCACCTCCTCTGAGAAGCCCTCTTGAGCCCCCAGGCACAATTAATTCCTGCCTCCGTTGGGCTCTGGAGCACTTGGTGTCGGCTGCCATGACAGCCTTAGAGAGGGTCCAGCTGGTATTACGGTTCACTGTGTACTTATCTGCCCTCCCCAGACTGTGAGCAAATTAAGATGTAAACTCATCTCTGTATCCCAGGCCAGATGCCTAGTAACCATGGCGTGGAATGGAGGAGAGTATCACAACCCAACCGCCTCTGAGCTGCCCGCTGCTTCTCGGGTACCCGGGAGGTCTTGGCAAATCACCTCCCTCAGCTCCAGCGGTGAGCCCCTGACCAAGCCCTGCGCGATCAGAGCGTCCAAACGCCTGACCACAGTGACGGGTTCAGAGACAGGCACATGACCTAAGTCAGACCAATGAGATCCAGTCCTGGGATTTGTGTGCAAACAGCCAGAAAAGAGACATTACCTTCCCACGGAGGGCTCTGAAGCTGACTGGGTGGAAGCCTGATCCTCAGGTGGGATCAAGTGGAGCAAGTGCCTGAGACGAAGGCAGCTCAGAGGACAGCAATGCTAAGCGGTGAAGAGAAAGGCAGAGTCCTAATGATCTTGTTCGAAGCTCTGGATCCAGCCATATCTGAGGCCAGTGGCACCCTTGAGCTTTCCAGTTTCATCAGCCAACTAATTCTCCTTTTGCCTGAGCCAGTCTGAGATGGGTTTCTGTCACTCACAACCAAGAGTCCTGGATAAGGACTCCCAGATTCCTAAGTTACCTCTGGTTTACCGAGTGTCTAGGAAGGTTACTTGCTGGGGCGCAAGGCAGTAGTGAGTGACTTGCTCAAGGTCGTGAAACTGCTTCGTGAGAGAGCGGAGACCAGAACTCAGGCTGCTTGGCTTGCAGACAGTTCTCCATATGATATCCTGCCTCTTCTCCTGTCTAGGGGTCTGGCATTGGCCCCAACCAAAGCTACCCTAAAGCCAACATATGGAGTGAGATGCTCACTTAGCAACACCCCACCCCACTCTCAAGCCATGGCAGGGTCCAAACCACAGACAAGCAGAGGTGAAAAGAGAGCTGCCCCATAGCACTCAGAGCAGAGGCTGTCTCCAGCCTGAAGGTGGATTTTTCATCTGCACTTGAATCTGGAGTCAGTGGGGAACCAGAGAGAAGGGAAAAGAGAAGAGTCCCGAGGGGTTGTCTCTAGTTTGTCCCTTGACTCAGCTGCTGCCACTGGGGAGTCAGCCTCAAGGACTCACACACCAGTTACCGTGCCTGCTGACTTTGCTGGCGAAGCACTCTCTGTCCTTGGACCTACACACTGGGCTGGGGAGGGATGGTTTGCCCCAAATTACAGAGCATAACTGCCCACAGTGATAACTATCTGCCTGGCTCCTGTGCTCAATGTCATGATGTTGAGAGTGCGGCTGGAAATCCTGAGAATAAGCTTTTCTCCTTTGTTGGCTAACCTCTCCTTATTGTTGTCATTTCCTTGTATTGTGGTTTGGGAATATAGTCTATATATGATAGTCATTCTTTAATGTTTGTTGAGACTAGCTTTGGGCCAGTAAGTGATCAATTTTTGTAAATGTTCCCCATATGCATGAAAAATATGTATTTAAATGACAAATTCAAGGTTAGTATTCTCTATGTATTCATCCTACCAAGGCCGATAAAGATGACATTCAAACTTTCTGTGTCTTTACTAATTTTTTTTGTCTACAAGAGCTCTTATGTTCTAGAAAGCTGTAGCAAAATCGCTCACTAAAATTTTAAACATTTCCATTTCTTCTCATAATTCTGTGTACTTTCTGTATATTTTGAAATAATGTTGGTAGGGTATACAAGTCCAAGTATATCTTCCTAGTGAACTGTTCCTTTGACATATGACCTTATGACTGACATAATGATATATGATTGACATATGATTGACATAATTTGACCTTATGAATGACATAAGGAAGGCCCTGTTTCTCATTCATTTTGTCTGATAATAACATTGCTACATTGGTAGGGAAGCCTGGGTGGCTCAGTCAGTTAAGCATCTGACTTCGGCTCAGGTCATGATCTTGCAGTTTGTGAGTTCGAGCCCTGTGTTGGGTTCTGTGCTGACAGCTCAGAGCCTGGAGCCTGCTTCAGATTCTGTGTCTCCCTCTCTCTCTGCCCCTCCCATACTCATGCTCTGTCGCTCTCTTGTCTCTCCACAATAAATAAATGTGGAAAAAAAATTTTTTTTTTTAATTTTTTTTTTCAACGTTTATTTATTTTTGGGACAGAGAGAGACAGAGCATGAACGGGGGAGGGGCAGAGAGAGAGGGAGACACAGAATCGGAAACAGGCTCCAGGCTCCGAGCCATCAGCCCAGAGCCTGACGCGGGGCTCGAACTCACGGACTGTGAGATCGTGACCTGGCTGAAGTCGGACGCTTAACCGACTGCGCCACCCAGGCGCCCCAAAAATTTTTTTTAAAAAACCAACATTGCTACACTTTCTTTTGGTTAGTAATTGTGGGACGTACCCTCTCCCATATCTTTCTACCTTCTATCTTTCTACTGTTTTAAATGAGCCACTGTTGGCTGCACGAAGCTGGATTTGAGGTGTTGGTGGTGTTGCATTTTTTAACCTGTTCTGGAATTTTCTTTTAGGTATCTAGTACAATCCACCTACATGTATTGTAATGACTAAAGTATTCAGATTTCCTCTATCATCCTGTTTTGTGTTTTCCGTTTACCTTGCTTTTTCTTTGCTTTTTTCTCCTTTCCTGCTTTTTATTGGATCAGAGTTTTGTTTAAAGATTCCTCTTCTACTGATTTCAAAATCACACATCTTTTTATACTCTTATAGCTAGTTCCTAGCATATTTAAAATGAATACTTAACACGGTTCCAAGTTAAGCAATGTCACTATCCTCCACCCCAGTAACACAAGGACCTCAAAAACCTTTGCCTCCAATCTCACCAAGTTGTTGTGATCTGTTACTTCAGTCCTGTTTCTGAATCCCCAGTACTGGTTGTTAATTACTGGTTTTATATGCCCAATGTTTCTTTAGACTTATGTACATAATTATCATTGTCTCAAATTACTTCTTATGTCCCACCTTTTCCTTCTAGGCTAAACTCCATCTTAATGAAGAACATCCTTTAATGATCCTTTCAGGAAGGGTCTGTGAGCCTTAGAATCTCAGAGTTTCTTTGAACATGTCTTTTATCTGCCCTAACTCTTGGCTGGCTACAGACTTTTTGACTGACAATTATCTACCGTGGCATCTTTATTAGATACAGTAAAATCTTGGATTGCAAGTAACTTGTTCTGTGAGTGTTCTCCAAGACAAGCAAACATTTCTAATAAATTTTAACTTGATAAACGAGTGATGTCTTACAATACAAGTAGTATGTGACACTGAATGTCACATGATCACAACTGAGCCAATGGTTCTTCTCTCTCTCTCTCTCTCTCACTGCAGGATTGTGGGTGATCGTCTCCCATGCTCAGATGCTCAGTCTCAGGCTGCAGTGTCTAGTAGAAATCAGTGATTTTTCAGAACATTGGAAGGTGCCCACAACTGGCAGTAGTGTATTTTTTGTCACTTAAAAGCACCTATGGACAGTCCTTTGCTTTTCCATACAAGAGTAAGCTTGGGATGGGAATGCTTTGCTTCATTCTAGGTCAGACTGCCTGCAGATATAGACCCTTTTCTCTGCTGCCTTATTGCCAGTTACATTAAATACAGTAGATGATAAGAGTTTATTAATACTTTACTGTAGTCAACATCTGTGCAAGCATATACAATGGCCCCCAAGCAGAAAAAGATTCCATTGAGCCAATAGACAGTAGTGATTCCATCAGTGATAGTGAAAGTCATCCTACACAATGGCCCTCCTCTCTCTTGTCTCCCTCACACCAGCCTTGAAGGTTTTCAAAGGTACTTACAGGTTAATTTATTTTTTTAAACATATATTTATTTTTGAGAGAGAGAAAGCAGGGGAGGGGCGGAGAGAGAGGGGGACATAGGATCCGAAGCGGGCTCGGATGTGGGGCTTGAACTCATGAACTACGAGACCATGACCTGAGCTGAAGTCGGACACTTAACCAACTGAGCCACCCAAGTGCCCCTGTTTTTTTTTATATTTTGTATTTTCTTTCTTATTTTGTGTCATGTTATAGCATTGTAATCATTTTATATGAATATTTTTGGTTGTGGAACAAAACATCTGAGTTTTCATTATTTCTTATGGGGAAATTTGCTCTGATATACAAGTGCTTAGGATTACAAGCATGTTTCTGGAATGAATTATGCTCACAAACCAAAGTTTTACTGTAGTTCCATTGTCTCCTGGCGTCCACTGTTACTAAGTCTGCTGTGAGCCTGATCACTGTCCTTTTACAGGTAATCTGTCAATGCCATACAGTTGCTTTTAAGATTTCTCTTTGTTTTGGCTTTCCAAAAATTTACTCATCATATAGAAGTGTAGATTTACTTGTTTTTACCTTCAGAGGACACTTTGTTATCAACACTATGGAAATTCATAGCTTTCATTAATTCAGGAAAACTCTCAGCGGTTATCTCTTTGAATACCATTTCTCACTTATTCTCCCTCTGCTATTCATTCTGGAATGGCCACTAGCTGCACGTTGGACTTGTCATTCAATCTTCTGTGTCACCTAATCTCTTTCCCATTTTCCATTTCTTTATTATTTGTATTGCATTTGAGATAATTTCATCCCTCATGTTCTCTTGTCTGTGTCTAACCTACTATTTAACCTATCCACTGAGTATCTTTAGTTCAATAGCTATCTTTTTTTCATTTCTATAAATTCAATGTAGGGTTTTTTTTTTTCAAATCTTTTTCTCTTATTATTGTATCCTGTTCTTTCTTTATTGCTTCTTTCCATTTTATTTATTTCTTTAGTACGTTTACATTTTTTTTGGGTTATTAAAATACTAATCCTAAGGTTACCTGGGTGGCTCAGTCGGTCAAGCAACCAACATCAGCTCAGGTCATGATCTCATGGTGCGTGGTTCAAGCCCCACGTCAGGCTCTGTGCTTATAGCTCAGAGCCTGGAGCCTGTTTCAGATTCTGTGTCTCCCTCTCTATCTGCCCATCCCCAATGGTGCTCTGTCTCTCAAAAATAAATAAACATTAAAAAAAATCAAAAAAATACTAATCCTATATGCTGTCTCTTCCTCATAGTGATTCTTCATATCATATCATTTGGGATTTGGGATTGAGTTTATCTAAAGCAGTCCCATGGCTGTGAGTTATGAAAGAATTTCTATTAAAAGTTTCATATTGGGGCACCTGGGTGGCTCAGTTGGTTGAGCGTCCAACTTCAGCTCAGGTCATGATCTCATAGCTCGTGAGTTTGAGCCCCGCATCAGGCTCTGTGCTGACAGCTCAGAGCCTGGAGCTTGCTTCAGATTCTGTGTCTCCCTCTCTTTCTGCCCCTAACCCACTCACATCCTGTCTCTCTCTCAAAAATAAATAAACATTTTAAAAAGTTTCATATTTGCTTCTGCAAGGTGTACAAGAGGGACTATATTTTTTACATCAATATCTCAACTGGGAAGCCCTCTAGCACATCTTGAAATTCAGCCTCTACACTGAAAGGTGTCATAGGCCTAGGGCTCCCGTTTTTCATTGGTTTGACTCAAACATGTCAATGTTGAATGAGGCCGAAGTGCCGAATCTTCTGTGGTACACTGTAGGGGACGTGTCCAAAGTCTTGAGGAGACTGGGATGCTGAAGTAGGTTTGCTGTGTGAGACTTGCTCCACCCACCCTACAGCCAGGATCCTTGGGAGGATCCAGAGGACACTCCCTGCACCAAGGCTCTGAGAAATACTTTGATGGGGTTTGCATACCATCCTGGAAGGTCTTTATTGTGGTTGTTCTCCACTATGATGGCATCATCAAATAGCGTTTCCTGAACTCAATAGGAAAGCTTAAATCCTAGGAAGCAGAGGCCAGAGGATGGTATTCAATCACCAGAGACAAGGTATAGCATGGTTTCTGTAATGAGCAACAGAGCCAAGTGTTGCTGGTCTGGCAAGCAGAGATCCTCAGTATTGGCTAACGATGAGATCATGGCATCCCTAGAACTGAAAGAGACAAGGACCCTTCTACTGACTTGATTTGCATAAAGAGAAAGCTCTAGGCCAGGTGAGCAAAGGTTTGACTTGAATGAGCACAACAGAATCAAAGCCCCTCAAACCCTTCCCAGACTTGAGCCAGTCCAGAGGCCCAGAGACTCTGAAAATAATGCTATATACCAAACCAGAACTTGGTGCTTAAAACATCATTCATTCTGCTCATAAATCTGCATTTTGGTCAGGGCCCAGTGGAAATAGTTCATCTCTATTCTACTTGGCATCAGCTGGGCAACTGAAAGGCTGGGGGCTGAAATCATCTGAAGTCTCATCCAGATGTCTGGCTGTTAAAGCTCAGAGGACGCAAACAGCCAAGGACTGGAACAACTGGGCCCCTCAACCATCCCTCTCTATATGGAAACTTCACATGTGGTCTGTCCAGAATGGCAGTTTCAGGATAGCTGGTAGACTTCTTATAGGTTGGCTCAGAATTCCCAAGGCACATGTCATGCATATACGTGTGCATGTGTGTGATGTGCATATATGTGTGTGATATGTATATATACTCATGTATTGTGTGTGTATGTGTGCTGTGTGTGTGTGTGGAGAGAAAGAGAGAGAGAGAGACAGAGAAGGAAAAAGAGAAAGAGAAAGAACCATATGGAAACTGTATTGCTTTTTTTAACCTAGCCTCATGCCAACCATCACTACTGCCATTGTATTAGTCAGGGTTCTCTAGAGAAACAGAACCAATAGGATATATATAGATAGATAGAAGAGGAGATTTATTATAGAAATTGTCTCACATGGTTATAGAGGCTGAGAAGTCCCACGATCTGCCATCTGCAAGCTGCAGAAACAGGAAATCCAGTAGTATAATTCAGTCTGAGTCCAGAGGCCTAAGAATGGAGGCAGGGAGGGGTGGGGGCAGCTAATGGTGTAAACCCTGATGTGAGTCTGAATGCCCAAGAACCAGGAGCATTGATGTCTAAGGGCAAGAAAAAATGGATGTCTCAGTTTAAGCAGAGAGAATTCGCCCTAGGCCGTCTATCTAGACCGTCAGCAGATTGGCAATTGCCCACCCAAACTGGGGAGGACCATATGATTTACCCAGTTCACCAATTCAGTTGCTAATCTCTTCCAGAGACACCCTCACAGACACACCCAGAAATAATGTTTTACCAGGTATCTGGCATTCCCTTAGCAGAGTTACATTGGCACATAAAATTGACTATTACAGCCATGTTCTGTGTTTTAGAACTAAGACCAGCCCATATTTAGAGAAAGAGATCATAGGCCCTACCACTCAGTGGAGTAATCTCAACAGCATATCATAAAGAAAAACACGTGAGATGAACTACACTCAACAGAGCCATGTTTGGAAAAAACAATCTGCCACAGTCCCCTTTAGAAAGAACTCTGCTACCCTAAAATAGTCTTCCAGCAGGTTACCAGGTTTTGCTTTAGAGAAGGGGAAATAACTAGACTTTTAGAGATTACTGAACACTGCCTCTGAACATCAACCCAAGTGGCTATGGCACTTTGATGAATGGAAAATATGCATGAGCTCAACAACGCGGACTTCCACTCTTTAAGGCTCATATGGTTACAATGTCTCCTCTCCCCAAGGGGACCAGCTAGTGATCTGGTGGCAAGTTGATTACATTGGATCACTTCCATCGTGGAAGGAGCGGCCATTTTTTTCTCATTGGAATAGAGTATTTAAATATGGATTTGCCTTTCGTGCTGTCCATGTTTTTGCTACAACCACCATCCATGGACTTACTGCATACCTAAGTCACAATCATGGTATTTTCTCGAGAGCCAGAATAAGGAGGGGATGCCATCCACAAATGAAAATAAAATATGGGCAAATTGTGGAATTAATATCTAATCTTCATCTATTTCATAGTAATCAATGGTCCTTTCTGGCAGTTTGGGACCAGCAGATGTTATCTTTCAGGGAAGAATTACTTAAAAGAATCCTGCCTTCCCATGCCACAATTGAAATTATTATGAAAGATTAGCTGAAGGAAAATAAAACACTTTCTAATTTATTATAGGGAAACATTTCTTCAACTGTCCACCAAGCTTTCTACAAGTTGCAGACCTGGAAACATGTTGATCATTTGATTCCATTTTTTTAAAAATCCATCATAACTTTTATTCTTGCAGCCACATGGAAAACAGTGCCTATGTCCCAGGGTTGCATCACACTAAATAAATCTGAACTTTTCCCCAAGAGCTGAGACTGTGCATGGTTAAGATTCCTGGCAGGAAGTCAGCTTTCCATCCATCCATTCCAAATGGACCCCTGTCTTCATTGTGGCTCCAGCATCTCAAGGGGTCCTGCCTCTGACCTCCTAGTCAGCTCCTGACTACCCTCCAAGGGGCCAAGAAGTGCTCTGATGGCAGCTCTGTCCCTGACGAGTGCCAGTGCTATGGCTTCGGGCTCTCTTATTCCTCCGGAAACAGTTCTGTCTGTTCTCTAAGCCACTGGCAGGTCAGAACTGGATCATCAAGGCACTGCCCAAGCCCAGCCTCATTCCTGAAGTAGGAATGTTGGCTGGTGGGGCTGACTAACTGTTTTCTTCAAGTCTCCTTGCAGGGTAAGTTCAGACCCAGCTTATCCTTAGTAGAAGTGTTAGCAGCTGCCAAAAGGGTGTCAAGGTGGCCGTTATGCACTCATCCCTCCCCGATTCACTCAATCACCCTTCACTAATTTTAGTGATATATGGTCTCAGAGCTGTGGGTGGAAAAAGGAGCAGGGAGGTCCTACTGAGGAGGAGGACAGTAGCAAGCGGCAACAATGCAGCACAGGAGTATGGATTACTAACTCTAAAGAATGACATGGTAGGGGACACCAGGGGGTGTCAGGGAAGTTATACTGGTCAGGTGTCCTTCAGATGCAAGGAGGAGAACCCCATTTCAAACCAGCTCAAACAAAAAGAGGATTTACTGGCTCACCTAACTGGGAAGGCAGGAGTATCTGCTTCAGGTATAGCTGAATGCAGATGCTCAAGTAATGGTGTCATTCAGCCTCTGCCTGTATATGGTCTTCTTCTGCATAAAAGTGCTCTTTTGATGCAAGCAAGATGGCCGCCAGTTGCTACAGACTCATAGCATCACACACAGGTAAGCAAGGACGGCAAAAAGAACGCTTCTCTCTTGCAATTTTTGCATATGAGTCTCAGGGAGGAATCTGATTGGTCTTATCTGAGTCACATGCCCATCACTGATCCAATCTCTGTGGCCAGTGAGGTTGGATCCTCTGATTTATCAGCCCTTGTTGTGTGCCCATGCCTCTGGCAGGGGCAGTGCTATGATTGACAGCCCCACCAAACCACATAACATGAGCGAGTTCTCCAGAGGAACTCAAGGAAGGAGTGTGGGAAAGCATGCGGATGAAACTCACTTCCCCAGTCAAGCGCCAAAGCCCTCACTGATGAGGTGGCATGTGAGCTGGCCTTGATAGTTGGGCAGGATTTACTAGGGGAGATGGAGGAGAGTGGAGGGAAGGGGTGTGGGACAGCTGTGATCCCAAAGAGTAGCTGAGAAGGAAAATGCTGTAGACTGAATGTTTCTGTTCTCCCCAAATTGATAAATTGAAACCTAATCCCCAATGTGATGGCATTAGGAGGCAGGGCCTTTGGGAGATGATTAGGTCATGAGGGTGGGGCCCTCATGAAGGTGATCAGTGCCCTTATAAAAGAGGCCATGTGAGGACACAGGGAGAAAATGACCATCTGTAAGCCAGACGCCCAATCTGTTGGTGCCTTGATCTTGGACTTTCAGCCTCCAGAACAGTGAAATAAATTTCTGTTGTTTATAAGCCACCCAGTCTCTGGTATCTTGCTATCACAGCAGCCTGGGCTGAGACAAGGAGAAAAGCAGAGCAGACATCACACAGCACCATTCACCTGCCTCATCTACTCCAGCTCATCTCTCCAGGGCCATCATGCTGTTTGATCTGAGGGTGGGGCCAACCGGTGCAGTGGTGAGAGATGAAGAAACATACAGGCCCCAGACTTCCACTGAGCACCACAAAATTCTGGCTGAAAGCACACTTGTGTGCAACATGAAGGACCTGGTGGGAAGAAGGAACAGAGTGAGCAGGTGCAGTTCCCCAGAACTTTCTGGTCTCCCGGGACCACAGAGGACAGTCACTGTTGGGCTTAAATAGCAGAGGCAGCAGTACAGATGAGCCAGGAGCACAAGGTTTGGAATCTGACATCTCAGATTGGAAATTTTTGTGCTTTTCAAAAATAAGAAAATATATACGCAGAAAAATAAATCACCCATAATTCTACCACTCGGAGATGACCTCGGTTACCAATTTTATGTATATCCTTCTATATCACATATACTTTCACATATATATAGATAGATATAAATATATACATATAAATTCATGAATTTATGAATATATAAATAGAATATATTATTATATATATCATATATATGTATGTATATTTTTTTTAAATAAGTTTTATGCCAAACATGGGTCTTGAACTCACAACCCCAAGATCAAGAGTCTCATGCTCTACCAACTGAGGCAGCCAGGCACCCCTACAAGTTTCTATATTTTTTACACAAGATATAGAGACAAATATACATACCACCAACTGTTTCATTTAACAAAAAGGGAGGGGTACTACTGTTTCATGATCTTGTTTGACAGTGATATGTATTACCATTTTTCCATGCCGTTGCTTGTCCTTGTATTTAGCAGTGAGGAACCTGAGGTCCAGAGGGGGAAACTTGCTGTTGTCACATAGGGAGGTCAAAAAGCCCCCAAGCTCTGGCTCACTCAGAGCCCTTTCCAGTCTGTGCTGCTGCTGCGTGGCAAGTTCCCTTCTGAATATGACACTGTTCAACATGCCTCGACTCCCCCAGCAGATTCCAGGGCTCACACACCCTCAACCTCACAGCAGCCTGCAGGGCAACCACATGACTTCCTGGCCAGGACCCTGGGCCCTGCCTCCCAGGAGCTGCCATCTCCTGCCTCCAGCTGGACCCAGTCACTAGGCAGACAGATGGCCCTAGACTTTACCTCTGGCCTAGAGACAAGGTGTGGTTGGTTCAACCAAAGGCCATGGGTACACCCTGAACATGTCCAGACAGTCACGACTCATCTTTGGGCTGTCAGGGGACACATGGTGTGTTTTTCCTGTGACTGGACAATGAATACTCTTCGGCTCCAGGAAGGGAGCTATTCATCAGCAAAATGTCACATCAGCGGACACCAGGGTTTCTGACAATGTATCTAGCCTCCTGGGAGGCAACTCCATCACCCTGAACTTTACCGGGAGATGGGGCAAGTACAGAGATTAAAGGATGGGAGGAGGGGCTCATGGGTGGCTCAGTAGGTCAGGTGTCTGACTTCGGCTCAGGTCATGATCTCACGGTTCAAAGGTTCAAGCCATGTTGGGCTCCATGCTGAGCCTGTTTGGGATTCTCTGTCACCCTTTCTCTCTGAAGATAAATAAATAAACTTAAAAAAGAAAAGAGACAGCAGGAAATGCACCCACCAGACTGCAGTCCACTGAGATGAGGGAGGAAAACCACAATAGATTCAGGGCCAATGGGTTAAGAGCACTGCCTTTAGAGCCTATTGACCTGGGATCAAAGTCCCTTCCAGCTCTTGCTGGCTGTGTGACCTTGGATGTGTTCCATTACTCTCTGAGCCTCACCCTCCACATCTATAAAATGGGATTATCCATAATTCTATCTCCCTGGGTTGTTAGAGATTAAATGAGGTAACAGGGTAGAGCTCTTAGCATAGTACCGGACATATTACCCACAATTAATTATTATTTACCTGGTGGTTTTGAAAAAGGAGAGATCGGGGCGCCTGGGTGGCGCAGTCGGTTAAGCGTCCGACTTCAGCCAGGTCACGATCTCGCGGTCCGTGAGTTCGAGCCCCGCGTCAGGCTCTGGGCTGATGGCTCAGAGCCTGGAGCCTGTTTCCCATTCTGTGTCTCCCTCTCTCTCTGGCCCTCCCCCGTTCATGCTCTGTCTCTCTCTCTGTCCCAAAAATAAAATAAACGTTGAAAAAAAAAATTTAAAAAAAGAAAAAGGAGAGATACCACATAAGTGAATATGGGCACATGATAGACATACCACAAACCAGTCTAGGTGTTAATCATTTTCTAAACTGCACTATACATAGCCTGCCTTCTTAAGCAGATAATTTAGAATTAACAGCACCAAATGATTATATCCTGCCACCATATCTATAGAGGCAACTGGATGCAAGTTGGGTTATTTGTTCAAATGCTAAATGGCCTGGGGCACCTAGGTGGCTTAGTCGTTAAGGGTCCAACTTCTGCTTCAGTCATGATTTCATGATTTCACAGTTCGTGGGTTCGAGGCCCACGTCAGGCTCTATACTGACAGCTCAGAGCTGGAGCCTGCTTCGAATTCTGTGTCTCCCTCTCTCTCTGCCCCTCCCCTGCTTGCACTCTGTCTTTCTCTCATCTCAGAAATAAACATTAAGAAAAAAATTCTACATGGCCTAACCCAAGGTCACTCTGTCCTAACAGTGCCTGTATCAGCTTTTTTACAGTTTGCCAGTGTCCTCTCTCAGTGTCAGGTTCTCCCCTTTCAACATTACTACCTCCTCTATCACCACCAGCTTATGGTCTGAGCTGAGAATCCAGATCAAAGGGCCTGTAAAGTGTGAGTTAATGGGTTCCCAGAGAGGACCCCACTCTTCTACACAGCAAAAATGCTTTCATAAAACTCTGAGATAGTTACCCAAAGCCTCTTACTTCCCACTCAGCCTCATTCTGGATGGCTGAGGTTTGGGGGGTCAGACCCTGATTAAAGTGACCATTATTATCCTCATCTGACATGGCTGTTCCCATGGAGAGTGCTTCAAGATGCTTTTTTCCATTTATGTATAATTATCATCATTGAAATGATTGCCATCTTCTGTTAGTATTTTTCTAGAAATTAGACAAAAATTTCATCTGAGTGGAACTGAAGCCTGATGCTCTGGGTTCCAGGCCACATGGACACTCTGAAGACAATGAGGACGTTATCCCAAGGACAGCCAATGAGTGACCTCTTCAAGAGAGCCTATGCTTCTAAATCACATGATTGATTGCTCAGCTCCTTCTCCTCATGCAGCACTCTCTCTGTTCCCGGGCTTGTTCCTCAGTGCCTTTGCCCTACACTCACAGAGCTTCCCTCAGACAGCAGACATTTGCAAAATTCCATACTGTGCCAGACCCTAGGATGGGCATCAAAGTCCTTGCCTCCAGAAGCCCTCATCTGGTGAAGGGAACAGATAGGTAGTAAAAGTCAGTCCTATGTTGTGACCAGGACGTAGCAGGTATAAAGTCCTTGGGCCCTCAGAAAAAAGTGACCAGCTCTTCCCCTGGAGGAAAGGGGGAAGCTTTACCAAAAGAGGGGACATTTGAGCTGAGCCCTGAGTGCAAAAAGAGGGAAGAAAAGGTCCTAGCAGAGCAAACAGCTTGAGCAAAGGCACAAAGGTGTGAACATTCACAGTCTGTATGGAGCTGAAGGAGGTCTGGGGCAGAGGCTGAGGCTAGAGTGTAGAGGTCCCATCAGTATCCAACAACCATTACAGTCACAGTCCAAGCAGGATGAGGAAAGAAGGCCCAGGAATTCCCTCAGGTCCCTGACTGATTGGCTGGAGCCAATTCCAGGAGACCCCCCAGTCCTGCTTTAAGATTCAAGAACTCAAGTTTCCACATCAGCTTTTGAGTCACGTCTACCCTACACCCAGGTATTTCTTCCAGAGTCTGTGACCACCTGCTAGAGGCAGCACGTGCAGACAGGCCCCAGCCCTGAGTTCACATTTCCACAGAGCAGCTGATCCTCTGGCCAAATAGGCTAAAAATAGTCTCTGGTAGATTTCCAGACCAGACTCTGACGCACTCAAACCAAAAAGACTCAAAGACTTGCACAGTCGATGAAAACTAAAATATCAACAGGCTCCTCCAGTTCTCAGAGCACTTTGCCCAATCAGTGATTCAGCAAGAGATATTTGTTCATTGAGCACCTGCCAGACACAGGAGGAGGGCAGGGAGTTTGACACCATCCCTTAAATAAACCAGGGTTCATCTGTAACAGCAGCTAAAAAGAGTGAGGTGGCTCTATATATACTGACCTGGAAAGCTCCTAAGACACATTAAATGTTAAAAAAAAAAAAAAGCAAATTGCATAACAATACAGAGGGTCTCAGATACACCAAATTTAAGAATGTGTATATGTCCACAGAAATTCGTGGCCGAAGAACTGGAATCCTCCCAACAACCCCATGAAGTAGTATTATTAACCCCATTTTGCAGATGAAATTATTAAGGTTCTTTGTGGTTAGGTAATTGGACCATTTGGCTAACAAACTGTGGGACTAGAATATAATAATAACACCACTAAGATTTACAAGCAAATCTTCTAAAAGAACTGGAATAATACACATTAAACTCATTCATTCATTCATTCAACAAAGATGAATTGAATGTCTACTGTGTGGCTGACACTCCTTCAGCCTCTAGAGATAAAATGGTGAAAACCACTGGAGCTTCTGGCTGGCTCAGTCCGCAGAGCATGCAACTCTTAATCTCAGGCTCCCGAGTTGGTCCATGCCCAACGTGGAGCCTACTTGAAAAGTGATGATGGGGGCACCTGGGTGGCTCAGTTGGTTAAGTGGCCAACTCTTGATTTCGGCTCAGTTCATGATCTCATGGTTTATGAGTTTGAGCCCTGTGCCAGGTTCCGCACTGACAGTGCAGAGCCTGCTTGGGATTCTCTCTCTCTCCTTCCTTCTCTGCCCCTCCCCTGCTCATGCTCTCTCTCACTCTCAAAATAAATAAATATTTTTAAAAATTAAAAATAAATGATGAAAAATACAAATGAAGTACTACTTTCATGACCCTTACATTCAGGGGTTGTCTCAGGATGAGGGTGATAGAGGATGGGGGTTGGGGAAAGAAAGGAAAATACTAGTTTTTTCTGTACTAGTTGAGTTTTTCAAAATAGGAATTAACCTCTATTATTTTTAATGTAGGCTCCACGCTGGCCAATGCAAGGCTTGAACTCTCAACCCTGAGATCAAGACCTGAGCTGAGATCAAGAGGCCGACACTTAATCAACTGAGCCACCCTGGTGTCCCAGCCCTCAATCTGAATAACTAAAATTTATGTGTAATATTTTCATTGAAAAGGTATTTTTGCTTTTGGATGTCATTTATTCTTCAGGTCTGCTGCCCAACTGTTAAGTGCCTATTTCTAATAAGTTCTGTTTAAATTACTATAGAAGTATTATGCATTCAGAAAATAAACCACAGATCTAGGGGTGCCTGGATGGCTCAGTTGGTAGAGCATGGGACTTTTGCTTTATTTAAAGTTTTATTTATTTATTTATTTATTTATTTATTTATTTATTTATTTATGTGTGTATTTATTTATTTAATTAGTTTTGGGAGAGAGAGAGCACAAGTTGGGGGGTGGGGGTGGGTTGCAGAGGAAAGGGAGAGAGAGAATCCCAAGCAGGCTCCATGCTGTCAGCACAGAGCCCAATACAGGGCTCAAATTCACAAACTGTGAGATCATAACCTGAGCTGAAGTCAAGAGTCAGACGCTTAACAGACCTAGCCACCCAGGTGTCCCTAGAGCATGCTACTCTTGATCTTGAGGTTGTAAATTCAAGCCCCACGTTGAGTGTAGAGATTGAATAAAATCTTAAAAAAGAAAAAAGTGAACTACAGATCTATGCCACTTGGGGAGACCTTGCTATGCCCCAGCCACTATGTTAAATCTTTTATACACACCATCTAGTCTGATACTCACAAGTACACTATGAGGTAAAAACTATAGTCATTTTATAGGCCATTTCTCAACTAGGGGCAATTCTTCCTACAAGGGATATGTGGAAAAGTTGGGAGATAGATTTGGTTGTCACATTGTGTGGAGGGGACAATTGCACAGCATCTAATGGATAGAGGCCATGGATACTGCCAAATATCCTATCATCTGCAAGATATCCCTTATGACAAAGAATTATCCATCCCAAAATGTCAATAGTGGTGAGGTTCAGAAACCCTGTTAGAGATGAAGAAACTGAGGTTCAAGAGAATAACTTGCCCAAGGTCACCCAGCTAGTGTGGTGGTCAGAATAATGGCCACCCAAACTTGTGAATATATTACCCTGCATGGCAAAGGGGAATTAAAGGTGGAGATGGAATTAAGATTGTTAATCAGCTGATCTTTAACATAAAGAGATTATCCTGGCTTATCCAGGTGGGCCCAACGTAAGCTCATGGGTCCTTGTACAGGGAAGTTAGAGGCAAAAGAGTCAGTATCAGACAAACTTGAACTGAGAAAGGGTCAGCTGGCCATTGCTGGCCTTGAAGAGGAAGGTCTGTGTGACTCCAAAGTCTAGCTCTTAACACAACACTAGAAGGAGCCCACAGCTTCTAATTCATACCCACAGCCGAGGGATAACAATCGTTAGTATTTTAGAATTACAGCATAGTTATGGATTTATATGATGAGTATTCTCCTTTGTCATTAGAAATTAGAAAACATAGGGGCGCCTGGGTGGCTCAGCCAGTTGAGCATCGGACTTCGGCTCAGGTCATGATCTCAAGGTCTCTGAGTTGGAGCCTCGCGTCTGGCTCTGTGCTGACAGCTCAGAGCCTGGAGCCTGCTTTGGATTTTGTGTCTCCCTCTCTCTCTTACCCTCCCCCATTCATGCTCTGTCTCTCTCTGTCTCAAAAATAAACATTGAATAAATTTTTTTAAAAAATTAGAAAACATAACTTCCATTGATCACATAATAGGTAATCACATTTATGTACCATTATTTAACTGCTTCTCTTTATTTGGTCATTAGGTTGTTTTTAATTCTATAGTATTACAAACAATCCTTCAGTAAACATTTTTGCTTGAACTTTTGATTGCATCTTGGGTTACTTCCTTTGAACAGATTCCTAGAGGTCAAAGCATTGATCCAATGGGTATGCACATTTGAGGCTCTTAATAGATAATGACAAGTGGCTCTCCAACAAAAGGTACCTTTCCAATGAAAGTATTACCAATAAATATTAATTATTCAAGCAGCAGGTTACTTCCTACTGTGAAAAATTCAAATAATATAGACAAAGCTAATATGTTGCTTTATCTCCTTAACTCCTACCCTTTATCATTTTCTTCCCAGAGGTGAGCCCTGAATGTAAGTGTCACGAGAGTAGGGAGGAGAGGATCCATTTCAAATTCTTGAAAATCTGCATGATTCTTAAAATCATTTGATAGGTAAAAATAGGATCTTGTTTTAATTTGCCTTTCTTTGCTTATTAGTGGAGTTAAACCGTTTCCCCTCACATTTACAAGCAATTTTTATGTCACCTATGAATCATTTGTTCATGTTCTTTTCTCATATTTCTATTTATGTGTTAATTTTCTAATCCATTTGTGTTTTATATATATTTCTTATAAAATATATATAAATAATATATAAAACATAAATTGATCAGAAAGTTAACATAAAATAGAGTAAATGAATATACATATGAACATAAAAAATTGTGACCTGTAGAGCCAAAGCATAAGAGACTCTTAAAAACTGAGAACAGGGGCGCCTGGGTGGCGCAGTCGGTTAAGCGTCCGACTTCAGCCAGGTCACGATCTCGCGGTCCGTGAGTTCGAGCCCCGCGTCAGGCTCTGGGCTGATGGCTCAGAGCCTGGAGCCTGTTTCTGATTCTGTGTCTCCCTCTCTCTCTGCCCCTCCCCCGTTCATGCTCTGTCTCTGTCCCAAAAATAAATAAACGTTGAAAAAAAAATTAAAAAAAAAAAAAACTGAGAACAAACTGATGGTTGATGGGGGTGGGAGGGAGGGGAGGGTGGGTGATGGGTATTGAGGAGGGTACATTTTGGGATGAGCACTGGGTGTTGTATGGAAACCAATTTGACAATAAATTTCATATAAAAAAAATAGTGACCTGTGTTTTTATGTGACAAATATATTCTGGAAAACACTTGCCATACATTTTTGTTTGGGGGAAATATTTGCCATAAATAGTTGTTCGTTGTTGCCATTTACCATTTGTTGTTGTTAATTTTTCATACATTTTCATGTTGTCAGATCTAGGACTTTTTCTTTTGGGATTTTGTCCATCATCTAAATGCTCAGAAAGACCCTCTCAGTTCAGAGATAAGGTAAATGTTTACGTGCACTTCCTTCTAAGTTGTCTGTGGTGTCATTTAACTTCTTACATTTAACTCTTTAATTTATAACTTCATTACGATCATGAAATGCTGGCCATGAGGGCAAAGTTCCCTGCAATTTTTTAAAACTGTAAACAGAACCAAATAACCATCCAGGAGATATTCAAGTTTGGCCCAAAGCAACCATTCCAAATGTGACACATAAATTACAAGCATCCTTGCTGTGGTATGGCAGGGCTCCTCACACAAGCAGACGCAGGTTCAAATTTCCTTGTCTTTCAGTTCTTATCACCAGAGTAGATGCTGGTGGTTTTCCTGGACCTCCTCATCCCACCACACCACATTCAACCTAAGAAGCAAGGGTCTTACCCTGGGGCTCCCTGTGCTCTCCTTCCCTATCCACGATCTGCCACCACCAGAAGGAAGGATGGACACTCCTTGAAGCCACCCTAACTGGTGACTGGTGTCTGCCTTCATGGAGAAGACCAATCATCAAAGAGGTGATGTACGTATGTGTGCATCACCAGACTGGCGGAATCAAATATTCTGTCAGTGTTCAAAGTTGACAAGAAGGTGGTGGAATGGAACTCTTGGGGGCACCTGGCTGGCTTAGTCAGTGGAGCACGTGACTCTTGATCATGGGGTTGTAGATTCAAGTCCCACGTTGGGTGTAGAGATTACTTAAAAACAAAATCTTAGGGAACCTGGGTGGCTGAGTCAGTTAGGCATTGGACTCTTGGTTTCCACTCAGGTCATGATCTCACAGTTCATGGGTTCGAGCCCCACCACACTGGGCTCCGTGCTGACAGGGTGGGCTTGCTTGGGATTCTCTTTCTCCCTCTCTCTGCCCCTCCTGAGCATGCTCTCTCTCTCTCAAAATAAATAAACCTTAAAAAAATAAAAATAAAATCTTAAAAAAAAAAAAGGATGTGGTGGCACTGGAACTCCCACACGCTGCTAGAGGGGTTGAAATTGGTACAAACTATTTGGAAAATAATTTGGAAAGATCTAGTAAGGCTGAAGCCACACATAACCTATGATCGGGCAGTCTGTTTGCATTTCCCACGTTATAACCTTATTTATTCTCTTATTAGCCAAATTTCCTCTGCTATCGGTAACTTTTCACACTTTTTACCAATTTTTCTATTGGGTTACATGAATCGTATCAAATTTTTAGGGGTTCTTTTACATCGTTTGGGTGCTAAGACCCTACTCAATCACATGTATTGTGAATAGCTCATCTCATAGTGACCTTTTTACTTTACTATGTGGTGTCTTCTGAGGAACAGGAGTTCTTAATTTTAATTAAGTAATGTTTATTATTTTTTTCAGGTTTCATGCATAATTTTTCCCTTTTTCTTTTTACTTGATTTTGTTTATTTTTAATATAATTTCTTGTCAAGTTAGCTAACATATAGTGCATACAGTGTGTTCTTGGTTTTGGGAACAGATTCCCGTGATTCATCGCTTACATATAACACCCAGTGCTCATCCCAACAAGTGCCCTCCTCAATGCCCATCATCCATTTTCCCATCTCCCACCCCCCACCATCAACCCTCAGTTTGTTCTCTGTATTTAAGAGTCTCTTATGGTTTGCCTCCCTCTTTGTTTAAAACTATTTTTCCCCTTCCCCACCCCTATGGTCTTCTGTTAAGTTTCTCAAGTTCCACATATGAGTGAAAACATACGGTATCTCTCTTTCTCTGACTTATTTCACTTAGCATAATACCCTCCAGTTCCATCCATGTTGTTGCAAATGGCAGGATTTCCTTCTTTCTCATTGCCAAGTAGTATCCCATTGTATATATAAACCACATCTTCTTTATCCATTCATCAGTTGGTGGACATTTGGGCTCTTTCCATGATTTGGCTATTGAAAATGCTGCTATAAATATTGGGGTACAAGTGCCCCTATGAATCAGCACTCCTGTAACCTTTGGATAAATTCCTAGTAGTGCTATTGCTGTGTCATAAGGTAGTTCTATTTTTAATTTTTTGAGGAACGTCCACACTGTTTTCCAGAGTGGCTGCACCAGTTTGCATTCCCACCAATAGGACAAGAGGGTTCCCGTTTCTCCACATCCTCGCCAACATCTGTTGTTTCCTGAGTTGTTAATTTTAGCCACTCTGACCAGTGTGGGGTAGTATCTCAATGTGGTTTTGATTTGTGCTTCCCTGATGATGAGTGATGAGCATCTTTTCATAAGTAATATTTATTGTTATAGTTAGTGGGGTTTATGTGTGTGTGTCTTGTTTAAGAAATCCTTTCCTGCCCTGAAGTCATAAGGATATTTTCCTATATCATGTTTTAAAAGCTAGAGTTTTAAAAGCTGTACAGTTTTGTCTTTCACATTTAATCTTTACCTGAAATTGATGTTTATCTAAAATGCAATATAGGGATCTATTGCTTTTTTTTTTTTTTTCCCCATACGGATTCTCAATTATCCAAGTACTATTTATTGGAAAGTCCATCACAGATCAGGCTGCCAACATAGATCAAGCTTCTTTATATGTGTGGGTCTGGTTCTTTTTTAATTTTTTTAATGTTTGTTTATTTTTGAGAGAGAGAGTGCAAGCAGGGGAGGGGCAGAGAGAGAGGGAGATACCGAATCTGAAGCAGGCTGCAGGCTCTGAGCTGTCAGCAAAGAGCCTGATGGGGGCTCAAACCCATGAACCATGAGATCATGACCTGAGCTGAAGTCAGATGCTTAACAGACTGAGCCACCCAGGCACCCCGGGTCTGATTCTTGACCACTCAACCAATGGCTGTCTCAGTAGCCCAACACCTGAATTGCTAAAGCCTTATATTAATTTTCATCTTTGACAAGCCCCCACAACTACCCATCTAGTTCTTTTTCTTCAAGAGTGTGTTGGCTTTCTTGGCCTTTGTTTTTCCATAGAAGTTTAAGAACTGGCTTGTCAAATTTCACACACACACAGTTAGGATTTTGGTTGGAATAGCATTGAATCTACAGATGAATTTGGAAGAACCAGCTTTATAATAGTGAATTTTCTAATACACAAACTTGGCATCTCTCTCCAATTTAGGTTTCCATCAATGTCTTTCAATAAAGTTTATAGTTGTTTCCATAAAGGTCTTGTACATATTTTAACAGATTACTAAAATTATTTCTTCCTTGAATAGAACTCATCTGTACAGTCATCTAGATCTGGTGTTTTCTTTGTGGGGGGTGGTGGGGTGTGAGAGATTTCTTAGTGTTAATATAAATGTTACTTTATCATTTATGTTGTTGGCAATATACCAACATTTTCTGTTTCTGATGATATAATATTCTAACAACTTATTGTAGCTTCTCCTGTACTTTCTACATAGAAAAATCGTGTGATGTGTAAATAGTCAAAGTTTTGTTTCTCCCTTCTCGAACCTTCTAATGTTAATTCTGTATCTTACCATACTGTACTGGCTATGGCCTCTGAGACTTCTAGTACAATATTAAATAAAAGAGTTAAATATATTCGCTCTGTGGTTTTGTGGACATGGTTTATCAGTTAAGGAAATCTTTTTCGAGTTTTCCAACAGTTTGGATCATAACCGTATGTTGAATTTTATCAAATGCTTTTCTTGCATCTCTTCTGCTGGTCATATTTTTTTCTTTAATATGTTAATGTGAATTACATGAATGACTTCTAATGGTAAGCCAACATTTCATTTCTGAGCTAAATCTACCTTGGGTCTGACAATTTTTTTTTCATTACTGAATTGGGTTTGCTGATACTTTGTTTACAACTTTTGTATGTGTGTTTACAACTGAGCATGACTTGTAATTTTCCTTTCTTATACTTTTGTTTTTAAATATTTATTTATTTTGGGGAGAACACCAGCAGGGGAGGCGCAGAGAGAAGGGGACAGGCTGACAGCGGTAAGCTTGATGTGGGTGGGGTTCAAACTTATGAACCATGAGATCATGACCTGAGCCAAAGTTGGACACTCAACAGACTGAGCCACCCAGGCACCCCTACACTTGTTTTGTTTTAGATCCAGTTACACTAACCTTATAAAGTGAATTAGAAAACAGTTCCCTTTTCCCTAAATTCTAAAATGGTTTGTGTAGATTTGAAATTATTTGTTCCTTGGGGGCACCTGGGTGGCTCAGTTGGTTAAGCCGACTGACTCTTGGTTTCACCTCAGGTCATGATCTCACAGTTCTGTGAGTTCAAGCCCCATGTTGGGCTCCATGCTGACAGGGCTGAGCCTGCTTGGGATTCTCTCTCTCCCTCTCAGTCTGTCTGTCTGTCTCTCTCTCTCTCTCTCTCTCAAAATTAACAAATAAACTTTTAAAAAAATTACGTGTTCCTTGAATAATAGAATTTATCTTTAAAGTCAACTGGAAAAAAAAATAAAGGCAACAGGATCTGGTATTTCCCTTGTGAGATTTCTAAACTCTGATTCAATTTATATAAATGTTGCAGGACATCAAGGTTTTTAAATTCTTCTTTAGTTCTTGTTTTTTTCCATTTCATATACATTTTCAGATTTATGAAGCATCTAGCCACAAAACTTTTTATTTGTATCTTTTATTTTTGTGTTTTGTCTTGATTATCTGGATCCTGCCAAATAGATAAATTTTATTAGTCTTGTATAAGAATCCACTGTTTAGCTCTGTCAACCATCTAGCATATCTTCATTCCCTGTTTCATCAGTCCCTGCCCTTACCTGTAGTACGTTCTTTTCTAGTTACCATCTGTTGTTGATTTCTAATGAAATGGAATTGTGTCCAGAAAATCTGATGTGACACCAATCCTATCAAATTTGCTAATACTTGGGTGATGGCACAGAACTTTTGTAAATGTGCTGCATGCTTGGGAAGAATGTAAATTCTGCACTTAAAGAAGTGTTTATAGATAATTTTATATAATTACACATACACATGTACAGATGTATATATAAAGTCAAGCTTGTTGTCATTCAAGTCTCCTATCTCCTTATGGATATTTCCTCAGTTTCTTATTCCTATGTTTTGAAACCAAATTATTAGGTATATGCTAGTTTAGAATTGTTACAGCTTCCTGGTAAATCCAATCTTTAAGCCACCCTTTTATCTCTAGTAAAGCTTTTTGCCATAAAGCCTATTTGTCTGCTCTCAGCACAGCAATGTTGACTTCCTTTGTTAGCGTCTACTGGCGCATCTTCTTTCGTCCTGTTACCTTTACCCTTTAACCTTTCTGCATCCTTACATTTTATATGTGTTTCTTCCAGAGGAAATGGCCTTTTTTTAAATCCAACCTGAAATTTTGTATTTTAATAGAACCATTTTGTCCATTTACATTTATTATAAGTAGTTTCATGTTTGGCTTTATTTCAACCATCTTATTGTATACTTCCAATTTGTTCTATCATTTCCAAAAAAATATTTTTATATTTATATATACATGTATATAGATAATAAATATATATGTGCCTAACCTATCAAAATCTAAATTTAATTAACATTGGTGTTCAGAATTTTCTTCAAAATGATCCACAGTGCGGGAAATGGAGTGAAAAATAGATGTGGAGATATGATTAGTCATGTACCAAGGGTAAATTGGGTTAGGTCCTTTATACCATGACCTTTACTTTGTAATGCTTGAAAATTAAAAAATATTAAACTTGTCAGTATCTTTACCCTCCTCCTGAGCAAGACATTCACTCCAGCTGCTCTGCCCAAAGTACATACTGCTGTTGCTGTTTTTATTGTACTTGGCTGTTTGTTTTATTTGATTTAACCACAAATTAAGTGACATCATCATCACTATTAAGTTTTAGAGTACTCCATACCTATTCTACTTCCTTTGCTCATCATTCCTTCCTGCAACTCAGACCTTTCCACTTGCCCAAGAGACAGATGAACAGATGGACACACACACACACACACAACATAGGGCTTCCCTCATCCTACAGCTTCCCCTGCACCATGTCAGGTCCTAACTGGCAAAGAAAATCTAGGTTGACCAGCCCAGTTGACCTCTGGATGTGCTAAGGTCTTGGGAATCCATGACACCCCTTTGTCCTTTGTACTCTTCCTGTGGGAGGCAGAATAATGGCCCCCCAAAATGTCCACCTCCTAATTCCCAGCACCCGAGAATGTTACCTTAGATGGCAAAGGGGAATTAAGGTTCTAGGAGGAATTAAAGTTGCTAATTAGATGGCATTAAAATGGGGAGATTAACCTGGATTATCGGGGTGGGTCCACTGTAACCACAAAGTGAAGAGGGAGGCGGAAGAAAAAACAGAGATGGTCAATGAGAGGGACTGAACCTGCTGTTGCTGGCTTTGAAAAAGGAAGGGGGCCACGAGCTCAAGCAACGCAGGTGGCCTCTAGAAACCAGAAACGCCAAGGAAATAGATTCTCCCCTAGAGCGACCAGCCCTGCAGACACCTTGATTTTAACCCAGTGAGACCCATTCCAGACTTCTGACCTCCAGAACGGGAAGAAAGATTCTTTTTGTTGTTTTGAGCCACTTTGTGGCTGGTAATTGGTTACAGCACCAATAGGAAACCGATAGGTCTCCCACCAAAGCATCAACTGTTTGTGCATCTGCTCCATGAGGTCAGAAGGTCATAGGTCTCACTCACCACTCAGTCCCAGGCCTTGATGGTGAACACATAAACTTTAGAGCTAGATAGGGCCGAGAAATCACTTAGGCCACCCAGTTATTTTAAATGAGAGAAAACTGAAGTCCAGAGAAGGAAAATGATTTGCTCCAGGGTACTTAATTTATACCATCTTCGGCAGTCCCCCCACCTTCTGTTTCCTAAGCCACAGACGCCCCAGGACAGACACCACTGCCAACTTATCATCATGGACAGACACTGGCAGGGCATGAGAAATCCCTAGGGAACTCAGGACAGCTGGGAAAATATAAGTGTAAGCCAGGTAAGACCAGGAGATGTCTTAAATGACTTGAGCAATCTTAAAAATGTTAATCCCGGGGCGCCTGGGTGGCGCAGTCGGTTAGGCGTCCGACTTCAGCCAGGTCACGATCTCGCGGTCCGTGAGTTCGAGCCCTGCGTCGGGCTCTGGGCTGATGGCTCGGGGCCTGGAGCCTGCTTCCGATTCTGTGTCTCCCTCTCTCTCTGCCCCTCCCCCGTTCATGCTCTGTCTCTCTCTGTCCCAAAAATAAAAAATAAAAAAACGTTGAAAAAAAAAAATGTTAATCCCAACAGAGATGTTGATCCACCTCTAACTACGAGAGCAGACCCGTGCATGGCCCCGGCCTGGTCAGCTCAGTTAGACAGAGGCTTTCACCTGAAGCTTTGAAAAGCCCCCTGAAGCTTTGAAAAGGCCCCTTGGGCACCTAGCTAATGGCAAACTTAAGGCTTGCTCTCAAGAAGCATAGCAATTTCATGCCTCTGCCTAGAACCAAAGCTTTGGGTTTTGGGCAAATTAGGAAAAGGCACTTCTTCCACGAGATATCTTTATCCATCTGTCAGAAAAACTGTCACAATATAATGATTCCATTAAAAAAGATAATTTATCCCATATCCACCAATAAACTATTTTAGATTCACTCATACATATTACTACATCTGTGAAGTAAAAGGTACTCCCTTAGATGGGAAGTCCTTGTGCAGTGCACAACCTGCAGAACCATACACAGTGGCCCTGCTTGGCAGTCTGGTCTCATCCCCTTCACTGATCTTATCTTCCCCGCCATCCCCACTCCAGCCCTCAGGCCCACTAGAGAACATCCTTGACCTTATAATTCATCATTTTATGCATCACTGGAGAACAATCTTGACCTTATAGTTTATCATTTTATGTATAACTCCTCCACTAGAGGCCCCAGCTTTTACTCCTCCCCTCTTGCAGACAGCAGGGATTGAAGATGAGTTAAAGAAGGCCGATGGTCCCATTTACGGAGATGGGAGGCAGGACTGGTGAATTCTTAACTGAACGAATGCCCATGGGCCATGAGATGGTCAAGGCCCAGAGTGCAGGCCACGGAGAAATCCTACCCACTAATTAGCTGGGAGATGCCGAGCAGTACTGTTTTAGGTCCCCAAACCTCATTTTCCTTTCTGTGAAATGGGTATCACTGCAGAACTACTGGGAAGGTCTAAGAAAGACAGGAGGTCATGCTTAGTGCCTTGAAAGGGCTCCATACCTGTGAGCTATTGTTATTACTATCATTCCTGGCATCACTGATCTCAGGACCTCTGCCTTCCAGGCCTACATGTACTGCTTTAAACAAAACTGGGACAATCCAGGTTTCTGAAAGGAGACCACCTGGCTGGGAGGAGTGGGGGAAGCATCTCCTTACAAAGAGAGAGGATTACTCACTATATCAAAGTACCCACTCTCTTGGATCAATAGAAAAACCTAACCTCTTTCAACTGGAATTGGTTTTGTTGGGGGACAATCTCTGACACACAGTGGAATGAGCCCAGGTTTGCTCCCGGCAGCTCCTTGCACCAGCTCCTCCCCCATACAGGCTGCGGAAGCCCCCTGCCCTGGCGAGTATGCTTAAGTACTTCCAAGTGGACACAAGCCCCACTTGGGAATGAGAGCGACACAGGTTCTGAGCCCTGCTGGTTGTGAGCATGCAGCCCCTCTTCTGCACCGCGAGGGCAATCACAGAACCCGGGTCACGGGGCGGTTGTGTAGCAGGTGGGGGTCCACGAGGCGATGCTGGTCTGAAGGGGGTATTTCATTACTATCAGCTGGGAGACTCTGGCGGGAGGCGGGGTGGGTGACAGAGGAGATGCTGTTCCCAGTTCCCCGTGTTTCTTTCCACCCCTGTGCACACACCCACAACACAGCCCCAATCCTGGCATGGGCGTCACCTCCCCCTGGCCAGAGTACCAAATCCTACCTTTTTGATAGAATTACCAAATGTATCTTTTTTTCATGTTACTGTGTGTTTCAGTTAGAATGAATTCAGCTGCAAGTAAAATACCCGACTTCCAGGGGCTGAAACAATAAAGTTGTTTAATTGTCTTGTGCAACAAGTCACCAAGGAATCAACAAAAATACCCCTGAGGCTTTTTTTTTTTTTTTTTAAATAACTTTTCTGGTCAGGAATCACCAGTATGTTAGCTGCTTGTCCATGAGACTTCCCACCTCAGGGCTGCCTCAGCTCCATAACCGGCTGGTGGCTGGAAAAACGGGAGGCTCCTGGCCTTTTTTTTAAAAAAGATTTTTAAATCTTTAATCTCTACACCCAACATGAGGCTCGAACTCACAACCCCGAGATCAAGAGTCGCACACTCTACCGACTAAGCCAGCCAGGTGCCCCGTTTTTTCCTTTTTAGGCCAGGGAGTAAATCCCCTCCCAGAGTCCTCCTGACAGACTTCCTCTTATATTTCAAGGACCAGAACCCCCTCCTAAACCAATCATGCCCAAGGGGGAATGAGATATGTCTGCTGGCCTACACCTGTCACGGCTCAACCCCCGAGGCCCATGGAGAGACTCTTCTGGAGCTGGAGTCAGCAAGAAGGGTAAAGTGGCTGCCACTTTACATGATGAGCCCCTCAAGGATCAGAGGAAGGAGCTGGGGGCCAGAGTGGTTAAGTCCCTCATTCAAAGCCACATGTGACTTCGCAGACTCAGGACGCCTCCCTGCACTTCACCACAGGGCTTCTCAACTAACTATAGCTGACTCTAAGCCCCAAAGGGCAGGAGCCCCATCTCCAGGACTCCCTGAGCCCGGCTAGAGGCATAAAACAGGCAAAGTCAACACTGTTACAGAAGAGAGCTCCCAAAGCACACAAATGTGTCCGACTGGCCTACAAGTCCCACAGCTGGGGAAGCCAAAGCACTTCCTGCCCCTAGAAAGCGCTTGGCAGGCAAGTCAGCAGGAACCCAGAGCCTGACAAACAGCATCTCTATAGCCACCTGGACACCCGCCAAGCTGCCTCATTCCCCAGGGCTGACCTCATATTTCTGAAGATCCTCAAGATGCCTGAGGTCCGTGTGTTGCCTCTCAGGCTGGGGGCTGGGAGCCGTACAGAGAGGTGAAAACGGAGAATCCAAGCGGCCACCCCACCACCCACCCCATCCCACCAGAGCCTCCTGCTTGTGCCACACAGGCCCCATTCCAGAAGACAGAGCAACACCTTCTAACCTCTGAGATGAGGCCTGTGCCAGCCTGTCTTCCTGCTGCACCAATCAGAGGGCATCCCTTGAATAAATGCTCATGCTCCGGCTATTGCTGTCCACTTTGTTCCAGACTTCTGGAAGGGGGGCAAAGAAGCAGGCCGACTTCATCGAGGTGCTAAGACCATGTCTGAGGTCAGCTCCACCACCTTGGAGAGAGCTCCTGGAGAGTTCATGGCCCAGCTGAAGCCTGTGCTTAGTGATAAAAGTAATTGTCTGCTAAACCCAGAACTGGATCAGGCACCCACTCTGGCCTTTCTGTGGGAACTAACAGCAGAGGTTCCCAGGGTACGGAGGCCACACGTGCAGGAGGAAAAAGGGGGAAAAAAGCCATCATGCACTCTGCCTCCACTTCCAGATGTTCCAGATCAAACCACCTACTGTGGGGGAAAGGCTGGTAGCAGATAAGGTGAGCAGCCTGGGGAAAAAGCAGGTAGCCCCGGGGACACAGGAGCTCCCTTCCACCTCTTCCCAGGGCATCTTTTTTGCCATCATCACTACCCACCCACCCAGCCTGCAGCCCCACAGCAAGGCATTTGTTCTTACCCACGTTCTCTTAAAAGCTTTAATTCCCCTTATAAACAAAACAAAACATGGGGTGCCTGAGTGGCTCAGTCGGATAAGTGTCCGACTCTTAATTTCGGCTCACATCATGATCTCACAGTTTGCGAGTTCGAGCCCCTCACTGGGCTCTGTGCTGACAGCAAGGAGCCTCCCTGGGATTATCTGTCTCCTTCTCTCTCTCTGCCCCTCCCTCATTTTGTCTCTCTCTCTCTCTCTCTCTCAAAAATAAATAAACATTAAAAACAAGAAAACCCACAAGGGCTAAAAATCATGTGGGAGAGGAAAGGTCTCACTCCCTTGCCATCCCCTTTGGCCTGACCAAAGGGAAGCCAACGCAGCTGGTGGTTTTCAACTTTCCTTACACAAGTTATTCTCAGCACAGTGGCTCCCGCTCCTCAGAGCTGAAAAGTCTGCATACCTTGAAAGCATGCAAGCTGCAGGGCTGTGCGAACAGAGTGGAATTTTCCATTTATAGAATAATCATCTTCATGCTACTCTAGGGGCCGGTGTTCCTGTGTAAGAGCTCAGAGCTCAGTGTCAGCAAACCCGCCACGCTTCTGCGGGCTCTTTTATTTATTTTCGGTGGGAGAGGGGGAGGAAAGAGAAGGAACGACTCTTTAACTTGAGTGCCAACATAAACTTGAAGAAGGAACTGGGTTGGCAAGTGTACAATATTACTGCCTGGTTTCATGGCTTCACCGTGAGGGAGCCAGAGGTGTAGAAGAGGCTGAGAAGCATAGCTTCTACTCTTCGTGCAAACAGGTGGCTGGAATATGCATCATGGTACTGTTCCAACTCCTTCCCCATGCCCACCACCTGGCTTCTGGATTGTTCCCTGAGGGCAGGAGATCAAGCCAAAGGCACATGGCCCCACCTCCTTTCTCTTCTTCCAACTTCCCCTGTGTTCCACACTTGATTTCTGCTGATGCATACCCAGGCATGAAGTCTGAAATACCTTCGGGGTCCATGTGTAACAGGAAAGCCACCAAGCCATTCGTGAAGGGACCTGAGTTCTAGTTCTGGCTGTGACATATTCACCGTGTGACCTTGAAGAAATCCTTCTCTTCTCAGGCTCTCATTTTCTTCATCTGTAAAGGAAGGTTGGATTGATCAAAGGATCCCAAAGGTCCCTTCCACTGCTGACATTCTGATCCACTCATTCATTCTACCATAAACCAGAGCCATCATGAGGTTCCCGGCATCCCCTGCTGGGCCACTCTAGACCCGCTGGACACAGTCAGACTCACAGCTTCAGGCCTAATGAGGGCTGTCAGTTGCCCGCCCCCCACCCTTGTTTCAATAGCCACAGCATAGCAAGAGAGAGGAAGGAAAGTCCTGACCTGCCCTCTGCAGCCCACCTTGCCTGCCAGCCCAGCCACCAGAGGAGGCATTTTCCTAGTCCCACAGAACCCTAAAGAACCTGTCGCAATACCAAAAACATTTACTGCTTTCCATTAAAAAAAAAAAAGAAAAGAAAGTGTTGCCCCTTCTGGGAAGGGCATGACCACCTCACATCCTCCTAATCAAAAATCTGGGGCGCGTAGGCGGCTCAGCCGTTTAAGCATGGGATTCTTAATTTCAGCTCAGGTTCTGAACTCATGATTGGTGAGTTCCAGCCCCTTGCTGGGCTCTGCGCTGACGGCTGGGAGCCTGCTTGGGATTCCTTCTCTCCCTCTCTCTCTGCCCTTCCCCCCTGCTCGCTCGCTGGCTCCTTCTCTCTCAAAAAAGAAAAAAAATCTTCCAATTTATTTTCCATTATTTTTACAAAAATATTTTACTCATTTAAAGTATTAAATTGTGACGCTGAACAGGGTTTATTTTTCAAACTGCACAGGCAGCCCAGATGTTGATATGGCCACCTAGGGATGAGGGGCTTCATAAACACACACACACACACCCCAATCACTGTCCGAGGGCTGGAAGATTTTCTGGCCGAGCCCTCATCCCTACGAAGTCACCAGTTAATGGCCACCCAGTCTCTGAACACCTGTTGGGAGTGTGTCGCGCGCTGTGCGAAAGTCCTGATCCCTCCCCTACTCACTACGGCAAGAACCATTACCCTCTGAGCCTCAGGTTTGTGCGAAGATTTCACCCAGTGGAAAGCTCTCCAAAGCACTGTGCAAACGGAAGTTTCTCGATTGTTGGGAAGCTCTGACTTGACGACTGCATCCTCAGAGCGCGCCAAATCCTGCCTCCCCCACAGCTTTTCCTGCTGAGGCGGGAGAAGGGGCTTCTCGGAAGGCTGCCCCGGGGAGGTGGGAGATGGGCGCACGAACCTTGGGGCACTCTCCCCCCCCCCCCCCCCATACCCATGCCTACTCGCTTCCTCGGCGAATCTCGCCACCCGGCCGAGGCAGACCCAGGCCTGGTCACCTGTTCCAAACCCGAGGCACAGCGCTCGGGCGAAGGCGGGTCCCGGCAGCCGCCCCTCCTCTCCCCTCCGCTCCTCTGCTCTCCCCCTATCTCGCCCTCCCCTCCCAGTAGCTCCGGCAGGGCACGCCCCTCCCCCAGATTCACCAATCGGCGTCCCGAGCGGCGCCCGTGGCGCAGGGGGCTCTGGTCAGCAGCCAATTAGCGGCCGGGCCCGAGGCGGCGCTTCGCCCGCCCCCTCCCGGAATGAAAGCCGCCCGCAGCTGGCTAGGCTGGCGCAGCTCGCGGGGCGCGGAAGCCGCGCGGGCCGGAGCGGAGCGCGCGCACTGCCCGCCCGCCCCCGGCGCGCCCGCCTCCGCTCCGCCTCCGTCCGAGGCGCGGGCGAGGAGGCCGGGGCGGGGTAGCGCAGGGGGCAGGGCCGCGGCGGCGAGGCCGGGGGAACGGGGAGGAGCGGGGCCCGATAAAAAGGCTGCGAGGCGGCCCCACCCCGCGGCAGGCCGGCGGGCAGGCTCCGCGCTTCCCTTCCGTCCGGCCCGCGCCGGCCGCGGGGAGGCGGCGCGCGCGGCCCGCAGCCCGCCCATGGAGGCTTTCCCCTGGGCGCCCCGCTCGCCCAGCCGCGGCCGCGCCCCCCCGCCCATGGCGCTCGTGCCCAGCGCCCGCTACGTGAGCGCCCAGGGCCCGGCGCACCCGCAGCCCTTCAGCTCGTGGAACGACTACCTGGGGCTCGCCACGCTCATCACCAAGGCGGTGGACGGCGAGCCGCGCTTCGGGTGCGCCCGCAGCGGGGACGGCGGCGGCGGCGGCGCCTCCCCGCCCTCCTCCTCCTCGTCGTCCTGCTGCTCCCCCCACGCGGGGACCGGGCCCGGAGCGCTGGGGCCGGCGCTGGGGCCGCCCGACTACGACGACGACGACGACGACGACAGCGACGAGCCGGGGTCCCGGGGCCGCTACCTGGGCGGCGCGCTGGAGCTGCGCGCGCTGGAGCTGTGCGCGGGCCCCGCCGAGGCCGGGCTGCTGGAAGAGCGCTTCGCCGAGCTGAGCCCGTTCGCCGGTCGCGCCGCCGCCGTGCTGCTAGGCTGCGCGCCCGCCGCTGCCGCCACTGCCGCCGCGGAGGTGGCGCCGCGCGAGGAGCGGGCCCCGGCGTGGGCGGCCGAGCCCCGGCTGCACGCCGCCTCCGGGGCGGCCGCCGCCCGACTGCTCAAGCCCGAGCTGCAGGTGTGCGTGTTCTGCCGGAACAACAAGGAGGCGGTGGCGCTCTACACCACCCACATCCTGAAGGGACCCGACGGGCGAGTGCTGTGCCCGGTGCTGCGCCGCTACACGTGTCCCCTGTGCGGCGCCAGCGGCGACAACGCGCACACCATCAAGTACTGCCCGCTCTCCAAAGTGCCGCCGCCGCCCGCCGCCCGCCCGCCGCCGCGCAGCGCCAGGGACTGCCAGCCGGGGAAGAAGCTGCGCTGAGCGCCTGGGCTCCCGTCTGCCCCCACCTGACGCCACCAGGGTCACCGCCTGCCCGCTCTCTCATTTTTGGTCTGCGCACCGTCTTTCCCTCGCTGTGGGAGAGGCTTGGAGATCAGCAGTTGGCTCAGCTTGGGAAGAAGTCTTGGTTTTGTCAAAGCAAGCCGGCCGTACGGAGTACTTTCCTGTCGAAGAGCGGTTGAGACTAGACGCTAACATCTTGATTTGTTTATGTCTATAGTTTCCAGTTTGTGCACATCCAGACGGTGAAGGCTGGGTGTGTATTCCACTACCTGAAATATGGCAACTTAGTGGCGCTGTTTATTTACGGTATACGTCGATCTATTTTAGATGCGCATCAGTATGAAGTGGCTCCATCTAATCTCGGATGTTTAATTTTATGGAGGCACTTTACTAGGTCTAGAATATTTTTTTAAAAGCCTCATAACTGGACTTGAAACTGACGATTTTATGGAATGTCGGCAAATTGACTATTTTATTGTTTGAAACAATTTCTTAGTTGTCCTTAAATCAGTTATTCTAATTCCAGGTGAAGCAAGCCCTGACAGCATCCCTGTTTTGAGAAGTGAAGGTTTAGTAAACTTTCCAGTATTGATTTGTGTGGGTTACTCCCTCCTTGTGGCTTGTTTCGGTCTTGGCTGGAGGTGTAAAAAATGTACAATCTGTAGCAGGTAGAGTACAGCTCCTTATCGTTTTATGTACCAGATCTTTTTATTACCGAACTAGGAACTAGTCTTTCCACCTTGAAAAATTGTGCCAAGTTAAAATCTTATTGTGTATACACTTGGAAATTGGTGCTGTTTAAAAAACCTGACTTGTGTATTTATACAGTAACAGTATATGAATTCATTAATCTTGCCTATAACTTTGTTACTTGGCCTTTTGTCCATATGCACCCACCTCCCCATCTCCAATTGCTGAAAAACATTTGTAAGATCAAAAGGGAGCAGTATTTAGTCACCCTGCTCATCAGTTTCAAGGTTCCTTAATAGTGGAAAGCTCATTCCAGCTGTTGCCTCTCAAACTAAATGGAAGATGCAATCCTTTGAGCTGCAGAAGGTTAATGTAATAACCTGTGCTCAAGAAGGTTCCACTATGGGCTGTGTCTGGCTTGAGGCACAGGCAGTCTTTAAACCAGAATAAGCACTAAAGGAGTTACTTGTGGAGTGGGGGTTGAAGACCAGGAACATGGCCACCCTCGTGCTTTTTCCCTCAAAGACCCTAGTCTGTTTCTGGAATCCCACCACTTATCTGAAGGAGATTAGACCCGATCTTTAGGCAAACATCCTTAATCCCTACTTTATGTCGCACCCTTATTTTTACATCCATGCTGGATGTCCCACAATGGCATGCAGCTACCATCAGGACAGATACAGAGCCAAAAACAGTGATGTATTTTGTACATTCATATGCGTTCATCCTAATTCACTATCTGAAAACACCAGCAAGAGATTTAGTTATAAATACATAGATTCAAGTAGGAGAGTTGAGCTACTCTACGTTAGATTGTTTTTTTATCAAACCACTAATTTCGTCTACAACAAATTGGCTTGAACACTCCTTTGAAGGTAGAATACAGGCTGGAGTAAATAACACTGGAAGGCTAGGGGCCTTTTTTGGTGGAGGGAAACGGCATCAGAACAAGGAGGAGAGGTGCTGGCAAACAGTGCATTAGCCAAGAGAAGATCCATTCCTGCTAGTCTAGCCCCAGATCACAGAACTTAAGATAGGACTAGTCTTAAACTCAAGTAGTTTCATAAAAAACCATGTAATTATTCTGTTATTGTGCTAGAAAATATACCAGTTTACTTTTGGTTTTGGGGAGGTGTCAGGTCAGTAGGAATTCCTGTCAGCTTCTTACTGTTCTACTTTTCCAAAGATCACTACAGGCCCATGTCTTCTGCAACCCAGAACTAGGCAGGCAAGTGCTTTGTATTTTCAAAGATCCAAATGGTTCTAGACACTGTTTCTAGATCTCGGGCACGTGGCTCATTCAATAGGAGAATCCCTCAGTGATGAGGTGTGCCTAATAAGGATTTGAGATTGACACGATCACTGTTTTATCCAAACTGTGAACATGTGCAACGTGGAGTTTATTCAAGTCTTGAAGTGAAGAGTATCAAGAAAGGTATCCCAAAGACCCTGGACCAGCAACCATCATGTTCATCCATTTAAAATGCACCTGTTTCAGCCCCTCCCCCCCTCAAATTTTCCTGTTTCCCAGCTAACATTAAAATGCTGGGAGTTGAAGCGTGAAAAGGAAACATTACAGTTACATTTTCTAGAGATCTTTTAGGGAAAATCTGACCACGCTCTAATGCACCTAAGAGCAGACTTAGAGACCTCTTGATCTAAAACTTTAAATACTTGCAAAATTTAATTTAGGGTGTGGGGCACCTGGCTGGCTCAGTGGCAGTAGAGCAAGTGACTCTTGATCTTGTAGTCAGTCAGTCGCGTGTTTCAACTCCACACTGGTGGCAGAGTTGACTTAAAATTTAAAAATTTTTAAGGTTATTTGACACAGCACACACAAGCATGGGAGGAACAGAGAATCCCAAGCGGGCTCCACGCTGTCAATGCAGAGCCTGACTACTTGCGGAATAAACCCACAAACCACAGTATCATGACCTGAGGCGAGACCACAAGTCGGATGCTTAACCTTAAAAATTTTTTTTTTTATTTAGGGTAAAAGAAATCCAATTTTCCAAAGTTTAAAAAATACATAAAATAATTGGTATGACAAAGTGATCTTTTTTATAAAAATATGGCTATATGTTTGGCTAAAAATCAAATAAATGTATGGAATCTCAAAAGAGCTTTACCAGCTGTGCAGGCAGACTAGACTGCCCTACCTTGCTTGTCCTCTTCTGTAGAGACCTCTGCAGTAGCTTTTAATTTCTTTGTATTTTAGTTTTCCTATGCAGTGCTTTTTAGAAGCTGCAGAATTAACTTTTATTACAACTTTTGGCATAGATTGTAAGTAAGCCAAACTTATGTATGTATTTTAAAATTATACTACAAATATGCGTGCCTCAAGGGAAAGGGCAGGCAAGTTTTGGTGTCAGTCCTAACCTTCTAGTCTGTGCTTAGGCACGAGGAACATTCCTTCATTCCTTCCAGTGTCCAATATATATGTCCATTAGACTTGTAAAATTATAAAATGAATCCACAGTCCAAATGTCTTTGGGTAAAAACAAAATACAGTTAAAACATAAAAGCATCCCAATACGTAGACGCCAACTTCTTCCTGGAAGCCAATACAGACAGCTAGATGGCTGTAGTCTTTTCTGGGCCACTGTCTCCACTCTTAGAATTCACCTGTATTAATAGCAATGGTGTTCTGGTTTAAAAATGCAGACTGGGTGGCTCAGTCAGTTAAGTGTCCAACTCGATCTTGGCTCAGGTCATCATCCCTCACAGTTCATGGGTTCGAGCCTCAGGTCAGGCTCTGTGCTGACCACACAGCCTGCTTGGGATTCTCTCTCCCCCTTTCTCCCTTATGTGCTCTCTCTTTCTTGGGATTCTCTCTCCCCCTCCCCTTTATGTGCTCTCTCTCTCAAAATAAGTAAACCTTAAAAAAAGCAGATGCCACTGGAAACACGGAAGACATTCTACACATAGTGAGTAGATTGGATGTTCGGTTTTCCTTTGACACCTGTGAATACTGGGGTGGGGAGGCCTTCAGAGTAGAAACTTAAGAGCAGGACCACAGAGCAGCAGCTGACTCTTCTGACCCTATCCCATGCTCTGGACTCACACCTCCCAGGACAAAGAACCTGGGGGGCATCGTATATTTGGGAAAGGGTCCTAGTAGCTTGCAGACTAGCCTGGAAATGCAGGCTAACCGTCAGACATGCAACTACAACTCATCTAATCAGCTAATAAATCGTGCCTTGGGGCCAATCAGTGATGTCACAGGTACAGTCCTGCTCTAGTGTCTGGACACTCAGCAGGTTACTGCCCCAAGTTCTTTTATTGGTTACAAAGAAAAGGCCTTCTCCCCCAAATATCTTTTAAGATTTCCACTTTTTGAAATACTAAATATATTAAGAAAATTAAATGTTGGGGTGCCTGGGTGGCTCAGTCTAGAGCCTGCTTGGGATTCTCTCCCTCTCTCTCTTTCAAAATAAACAAACATTTAGAAAATACTTAAAAAAAAAAAAAAGATTAAATGTTGAAAACAGTGGCTTCCATTGCTGGTAACATCAAACCAAAAACGCTGCATCTGATTAAGTAAAGAAGCATCAATACTCCCTCTTCTGGCCTTATAGCTGTACCAACAGGAATTCTCCCCACCACTCAACACTGGAAATAATTTACATGTCTGTAGCCACTATCAATTTGCAACTAACACTCTCTGAAACTACAATGTTTCTAATTTGAGGAGAATACCTGAAACAGTAAACCACTCACCCACCCACCCCCCATATATATAAACTCACAGAGAGGATGGCATTACAAGGAAAACTAAGGGGATCCTTAATTATGGAAGGAAACATCGTAGCCACATCTGCTCTGTTATATTTGGGTTATTTTCTTTGATCCTACATACTGAGACATTTAATGGCCCAAAAAACTCAAAACCACACTCAACTGCATATGTAAACTCACCATAATAAATAAAACACTTTGACTGTAACTACAAATCAACACTAAAACAAATTCTGTAAGTATTTTATTTATCATTGAAGAAAAAACACAGCAGCAAGTTCTGTGTTGGCTTCAATAAGACCAAATAGTTAATCTTTAACATAGCTACAACACTCCAAAATTGAAGTCAACACAGTCATTACTACAAATTACTTGTTCAAAGAATCTATCCTGAAGAGAAAGGAAATTAGGAAAAAGAATTTAAACAATTCCTCCAAACCACACATTTATAAATATTGTCATATTTAAAATGCTTGAAAGGCATGAATTCTCCATTAATGGAAAAGCAGTTTGCTATTGGCAACAGAAAAAACTCAGCAACAGTTTACCAAATGCTTTAAAATTTAAAAGCTGTAACTGTTTCGGATTCACACTTGAGCAGTATTCTTGTCATTACAATCATGACTGCAAATTGCTTTATACTCACCTCTCAAGTAAAACCTACAGAAAATCCCACTGTATCCAATGTTTGTAATGTTTACTGCACTTATAGTGAACCTAAAAACTTTCTAAGTGTAGTTAATATAGCAAATACCTCAAAGTATCTAGAGGTATGTCTCAACCACTAATGGTGTGGAAATTGTTTCAGCCCCTGCTTTGAAGAGTCTTCAAATACATTTTCTATAACAGAACCTTACCTCATTCCAAATGAATATGGTATTTCAAAAAAAAAAAAAAAAAATCAGTTCTATACCAAGATACAGGTGTTATTCCATACCTGAAGGGTTCACATTTTAATTTATTTTTTAGTTTTTCTCTTTTGTAAACAAATGATTGATGAAATAATGCAACACCTCAAATTCCAGAAAATGGCCTCGTCGTCCAACCTCCTGTGGGTACGGTGCATGATCAATCTATTATAGAGGATTAATACAAGTTCATGCTTTTTGTGTTATGGTGAAACAACATTAAAGAATCCAATTTAGACTGGTTGACGCACAAGTATAATAATCCTTGAATGGGATCAAACCTATGTGAGACATGAGTTTGAATCCATTATCTTGAGATTTAACGTCGTACCGTGGTCCATCCATCTTCATCAGTCTCATTTTTGGTACGACGAAGAGACTCCCGATCTTTCTCAGCTCTCCAAGAGGACTTCTCTTTTTCACCTTCTCTCTCCCTTTCTCGGTCTCTTTCCCGGTCTCTTGAGAGAGCTGGGGGAGGAACACGACGAGGGGCTTCCCGCTCTTCTGCCCGCTCATCTTTCCTGTCATCAGCACGTCTCCAAGAACTTACTAAAAGTTGAACAGAAAAAGAGAGTAAGTTAGTGCTGTACTGTATTGGCTCAGACTAAACAGAACTTTAGCAAAAAGAATTCTGTTTCCAATTACTCAGAAATCCTGTACTAAAGGTAACAATGCAGAACCCCCATAAAAAAATAAAAAATAAATTTAGTAATTTAAGACAAGGTGACAAAAATCTAAATGAAAATTTAAAATTAAAAAAAATTCTTGGCTCTTATTGAAATCGAACAGCAAAGTAGCCATTAAGCATAGTTGTTTGTTTGTTGTTGGTTTTTTTTGCATTTATTTTTGAGACACAGAGAGAGACAGAGCATGAGTCAGGGGAGGAGCAGAGAGAGAGGGAGACACAGAATCCGAAGCAGGCTCCAGGTTCTGCGCTGTCAGCACAGAGCCCGACGCGGGGCTTGAACTCACAGACCGTGAGATCATGACCCGAGCTGAAGTCGGACGCTTAACCGACTGAGCCACCCAGGCACCCCCAGCACGGGTTTGTTTTTTTTTTTTTTAAGCTAAAGTTTCAATAGTCACAATTTCAGAGAAACAATGTTTTACACTTTGTGCTTATCTACCAAGATCTTACTTTTAAAGAACAAATACACTATTTCCTGGTTACATAAAATAAGCTTTCAAAGCAATATGTATCACTACTATCCAACGTAATTAGCCTACTGATATACTTTGAATTTAGAAATGAGCTAACTTCACAGAGTGACGAAGATTATGAAAACTATAGATTTAAACTGAATATTCATGATCTTATTTTTGATGCTTACATGAGTATGTGAGATAATTAAATAAAACTCAAAACTTCCCCAGAAATTATGGATTTCTGATAGTCCAGCAACATGCAGGCCATCCATACCTTCTTCACGTTCTGATCTGAGAGGAGGTCCTCTTCGGTCTCTGTCATCTCGCCTTTCTCTTAGGTCACGGCGATCATCTCTCTCCCGACGACGGTCATCCCGATCCCTATCATCTCGGCGAGCTGAATCTCTCCAGCTCGAAGATTCCTCCGCTGGTCCTCTTCTCCAGCCACCTTCATCCCTGTAGCCATTCAAAATGTTAAATTCTGTTGTTAAACTACATGATAGCGTATGTGAACAGATCATTTCCGAGTCGGTGCTGAGAGAGTTTACAAACCTAACAGGGATGAAGTTTAGATTTATAACTTGATCTCAACCTGATGCCTCAGGTGTAGAGGTCAAATGAGATTATCTGGATCTGTGCTTTCCAACCTAACAGCCACAACCTGTATGTGTAGCTACTTAAACATAAATTAACTGAAACAAAGTCAGACATTCTGTCAATAGCACTACCACGTTCCAAATGTTCAATAGCCAAATAGTATTCAAATAGCTACCATACTGGATATTACAGATCCAAGACAATTTCATCCTTGCAGAAAACTGTATTATAAACAGTGCTGGTTTAGATTCATCAGCACAAAGCCAATTTGGCCAGAAGAAGCAAGCTAGAACCGTTACCGCTAATAAAAGTAAAAGGGGATTTTACTAGTTTAAGGACTATATAACTGAAGAATTTAAACCACAGAGGATAGGCAACAGATGGGTAAAGATACCTGGTCTGGCTTCCTTACTATATCATTACAAAACCTACAGAAAGCTACACGGTGTCAGCCTCACTTCCTCAACTTTGTTAAAATGGGACGTCGGTTGAGGGATGCAGCACACCATTTCTCAACGTGATCTGGGAAAACACCCAAGAGTATTTAGGAGAATCCCAGCTGTAATTCCACAGAGTCCCAATCAGAGCATCAAACCTCGGCCGTCTGAAGCGGTCTTCTCGATCCCCCTCTCGCTCTCTGTCCCTTTCTCGCTCTCTTTCTTTCTCTGGGTCCTTGTCATTTTCATCACGATCTTGGTTATCTCGCTCTCTTTCTTTTTCTCTATCCCATTCACGTTCTTCTGATGGTCTTGATTCTCGAGGTGGACCCCAACTCTCTTCTCTGGCCTTTTCTTTCTCTCTCCATCCACCTGTTGTTTTTTTGTTTTTTTTTTAAGAAATAAAATTTTTTTTAATACTCCAGAAACCCAAGTTGGTAACTATGACTACACATCTTTATGTTTACATTAATATCACCAATATGTATGTTAATTTAAGACACTCCAGGGATGCCTGGGTGGCTCAGTCAGTTGAGCACCTGACTTCGGCTCAGGTCATGATTTCATGGTTTGTGGGTTTGAGCCCCACATAGGGCTTTGTGCTGACAGTGAGGAGCCTACTTTTCAGATTCTGTCTCCTTCTCTCTCTGACCCTCCCCAATTCACTCTCACTCTCTCAAAAATAAACAATAAAAAAAAATACAATACAATATTTTTTTTTTAATTTTTTTTTTCAACGTTTATTTATTTTTGGGACAGAGAGAGACAGAGCATGAACGGGGGAGGGGCAGAGAGAGAGGGAGACACAGAATCGGAAACAGGCTCCAGGCTCTGAGCCATCAGCCCAGAGCCTGACGCGGGGCTCGAACTCACAGACCGCGAGATCGTGACCTGGCTGAAGTCGGACGCTTAACCGACTGCGCCACCCAGGCGCCCCAACAATACAATATTTTTAAAAAGAACTAGGGGCGCCTGAGTGGCTCGGTTGGTTAAGCGTCCGACTTCCGCTCAGGTCATGATCTCGCGGTTCGTGGGTTCAAGTCCCGTGCCGGGCTCTGTGCTGACAGCTCCGAGACTGGAGCCTGCTTCAGATTCTAGGTCTCCTTTTCTCTCTGCCCCTCCCCCACTTGTGCTCTGTCTCTATCAAAAATAAATAAGTGAAAAAAAAAATAAAAATAAATTTTTTTAAAAAACTAAAGCTACTTATATCATTTTACAGAATCACCAGCTTGTATTTACAACTACCTATTATTGTTTTTCTAACACACAGGGAGGAACATGTAAGATAAGGGAAATTTATATAGCCTGGGTTGTTTCATATGCTGAGATCATGGCTATAAAAATCTGTTCTGATGGTAAATAGACAACTCATTTTAAGCAAAAAAACTTAAAAAGTGGAGGATTAGGAAACAGATCTGAGATGGAGCCCCAACTGTAATTTCATTCACATGTTGCAACATTTTCAAAACCTTTGTAACTAAAAACTTTCTTTTCATATTCTTGCCCTCCACCATTTACCACCCATGCAATCACGGAACAGAGAAAGATCAATCCTTTGACCCCACCCTATCCATCACCTCACACTTAACGCTGGGATGCCCAAACCTAGGAATGTAATATATTTGCACAAAGAGGCCAAAGGGAGCAGATTTACATGAAAATCTATTACCCTTGCAGGACTATTATTGTTGCTAACCATTTCTATTACAACGTGCCACAGCACTATTCTAAACCTTCTGTGTATATTAACTCATTTAATCCTTTCCATAGCTTTGAGCTAAGTAAATCCCATACCTGCCACTTTACATACTTGCTAAAATTTGTAAGTTGCTAAAATTAATACTCAAGCACTTTTATAGTCCCTCGCAGACACGTGCAGAATGGTATCTGAGTCGCCGGAAGAGCCCATTCACAGTGGAGGGTGAACAAGGCAACGGCCCTGTCTTCTTGCTGCAGCACTCATACTTTTTTTAATTTTTTTTACATTTTATTTATTTTCGATAGAGACAGAGCACAAGCGGGGGAGGAGCAGAGAGAGAGAGGGAGACACAGAATCTGAAGCAGGATCCAAGGCTCCAGGCTCCAGCTGTCAGCACAGAACCCGACGCGGGGCTTGAACTCACAAGCGAGATCATGACCTGAGCCAAAGTCGGACGCTTAACTGACTGAGCCACCCAGGCGCCCCAGCTCTCATACTTTAAAACAAGTATCCTTTTGCTGGTCTTAAATTTAGCAACACATCTTTGCGTTTTTGTGTTTTATTGGTGATTTCACGGTTTAAAATGGCCCTCAAGCACTGTGCTGCAGTGCTGTCTCGTGTCCCAAGCACAAGAAGGTGATGGATGCGCCTTACAGAAAAAAATACCATTTTAGATAAGCTTCATTGAGGAGATAACAGTGCTGCTGGCCACAAGTTCAATGTTAATGAGTCAATTAACATGTTAAAACAGAAATGCACAAAAGAAGGTTCTGCGTTCATTGGTTGACAGAAACGTTGTGAGCAGAGGGCTTAACGGAACCTAATCTGGTATCTTCCTTCAGAGCAATGATTCAGTATTCAGTGACTATAAAACATCTATCGATAATTAATGAGAACCTACCACACAGTTATCCCTGTTTTACACAAGGCACAGAAATGTCACACAGCCAGACAGTGGAAGGAATGGAGACCAGAAGAGACAGAAACACCAAGGGCAAAGGAAAGGAAGCTGCTCACTGAAATGCACATTTAGGACGGCTGCCTCCGGTTACTGCTCCGAGTCGGGAGTGGGAGAGCCTGCGGGGACCAGGAGCAGCAAGAGTCCAAGGAAAGCATGATAGCGGCCCAGACCTAAGCACTTGTAGGGGAACAGAGAAGTGGGTGGATTTAAGGAACACAAGGAAACAGAACTGAACTAAATGAAAAGACTTATCATAAAGGATGAAAGAGGGCAAAGGACAGCTCCCAGATCTCTAGGTTATGAAATCGGACGGATGGCGGTGGCCCTGATGAGAAGCCTGTGGGTGTGAATTCAGTTTCAACAGGCTAAAGGCGACACGTCAGAGACATTTCTAGGTAGAACTGTACTGTGTGCAGCATGAGGCTGGTAACATGGGTCTGAAGGGAAGGAAAGAAGTCACCTGGAGAAGATGGTAACAGAAGTCACAGATTATGTACAACTGCTCAAGAACAAAAAAGTATGAAAACATGAGCAGGCCCAAGACTGAGAAAGTAAGGAACAGCTCTTCCCGTAAGCCTAACCCCATGGTAGGCAAGACTGCAAATACTTAGTATACTTTTTCATTATTTACACAAGAAGGCTGGTGTAGGACAGAACCTGAGAAACACCAATACTTAAGGGACAGGGATGGGACAAGAGCCCTCAAAGAAGCAGTCAGCAGGCAGAGGGGGAAAAAAAGCACGAATCGCTTAAGCACAAAAAGGGGTAAGGTTATCTAACTTGTTCTGGTGTGTGGGATATCAAAGACAAGCTCCTGAGATAAAAGTCACTGCACAAACACCTAAGGGAAAATAAAAGACCAATTTATCCAGAAACTAATAATAATATAGCCTAATCGTTGTTATCTATACATTAAAATTTCATTTTTTAGCTAAAAAATAACTATTTAGATATTGAAATACAGTCATTTGAAATCTCCCTGTTTGAAACACTACAGAATAGTGATTAGCATATGCAAGATTACACTTTCCATTTGTAAAACACATCAAGCAGAGTCTATAAAGCATCTAAGCTGGTTTTCTGAATACCAGAATTTTACCTGGCTTGACAAATGGTCTCCAGGGACCAGGCCTTGAGTCCTCGCCCCTTCTGGGAATCCGATCATCATCTGTGTTTCTCCAAGGCCCCCGGTCATCATCTGCACCACGTCTGGAAATTCTGTCATCATCAGCATTCCTCCAAGGTCCTCGATCATCATCCAACCCACGCCTCGGGCCCCGGTCATCATCCATGCCGCGCCTGGGACCCCGATCGTCGTCAGCATTACGCCAGGAAGACCGCTCGTCATCTGCACCTCCTCGCCGTGGCCCCCGGTCCTCATCCATCCCACGTCTTGGTCCTCTGTCCTCATCAGCTGTTCGCCAGCTTCCTCTGTCCTCATCCAGTCCCCGTCTAGGTGGTCTGTCATCATCCGCATGACGCCAGCTTCCCCTGTCTTCATCGCCAATTCGCCTGGGAGGCCTGTCATCATCTGCACTACGCCAGGAAGGCCGGTCATCATCTGCCCCCCGGCGAGAGAACCGGTCTTCATCAAGGCCACGTCTGGGACCTCTGTCCTCATCCATGCCACGCCGGGGAATGCGATCATCATCTGCTCGGAGAGAAGACTCTCTCTCTTCCTCATCCCCCAGTCGCCTTGGCCGATCATCCTCTCTTCTATGAGGCCTCTCCTCATCCCGCCCCTCTCCACGTCTCCACTCCCTACAGAGCAACAAGCCAAACATCTTTAAGAGTCCATTTTCTTAAGAGCAAATGATCCTTTTGGGAATTATTTCATTCACTTCTAAAAACCACTTCAGCCTAAATTCATTATTCCTAGTCCTGAAAGAATATGTGCTCCTAATAAAAAATAACACAAAATATAAAATCTTACATCAACAAATAAACAAACAGGTAGACAATTAAAGGTATCTACCTGCACTTTACCAGAAGCATCCTGGCATCCATTACTATGAGCTTTCAAAACTTAATTTCTGTATAGCACTTATGACCAGCCATCTTATCATGAGCAGTCATTTTTGAAGGATGGTCCAATCCACTTAAATTTAAAGGAAGGGGCACCTGGGTGGCTTAGTGGGTAATCATGACCGGATTTCAGCTCAGGTCACTATCTCATGGTTGTGAGATTAATCCCTGTGCCGGGCTCTGCGCCATGCATGGGGCCTACTTAAGATTCTCTCCCTCCCTCTCCCTCTCTCCCTGCCTCGCTCTCTCAAAATAATAATCATAATAATCATAAGCAAAAAAATAAAAGGAAAATACATTCTAGAACTATTCATTCTTACTGTAATCTCAGTATTATTCCATTAGGAAACAAAAACCCTGAAGCATTTATTTCTCAAAATATCTAGAAGTCCGTAATTATAGCACCGTTGAAGTAAACTATAAAAACATTTTGGTAGCAGACATGCATACAATTCTTCATAGTTCTCCTTTCCCCACCTCTATAAAATAAACCCAACTGAAAAACTGCTAATGAGGCATTAACAGGACCTCTGTCTAATTGGTACTATTTTCCTTGACTCTACTTACTTCTCTGGTGGGCCTCTTCTCCACTCGGAATCTACTTCAGGTCCTTTTCTCCATGTGCCTTCTGAATCTCTATCTCCCCAACGAGAGTCCTACATTCACCAAAGTTAATGTGAGGCACTACGTTGGCAACACTTATTACAACTACTAGTATTACCAAATGTTTTTGCACTTATATTAACCTTAAGTCCTTAAATATAAACCAGTTTTAAAATGGTTTGTTTTAACCCAAAGTCAGAGTGGTAGTACAGTGAAACTGGTGTGACTGGCTTTATAAATCAACAAAATACCACCTTGAAAGCAATCTGGCACCCAACCCCTGGAATTATTCAAATATCTGCAGATATCCTTTGATCCTCAAAATTCCCTCCTGAGATTATGTGAAAAAAGCTCGGTGCCCCAAACGTACATTGCACAGGACCTCCTAAAATGGGACAAATGAAATGTCAAATGAGGGATGTTTCTATTAACAGTATTTCCCTCTTCCAAGTACTATGCTGTCATTAAAAATTATGGAAAAGAGTATAGGGAGATAAATACGCTTACAGTGGAAATGTAAATGTGGTACAACCTCTGTAGAGAGCAAAGCACACAATTTTAATCCCATACAGCTCTGACACAGTTTGATGGCTCCTACAAACATAACCTAAGGCCACAGTCAGCAATTAAGAATACTCTGGAAAATACAAAACAAGATCTGCGGCAAGGGTGGGAGGAGTAAGGTAAAAATCTAACAAAGCTAACAATTCCAAGTAGGTGGTGTATAAGAGGATCTTTATTTAAATTTTAAAAAGTGTTTTGGTAATAAAACCTCCAATAACAATTAACATAAGAAACTGAAGGGAAGAAGAGGCAGAGATGGTAAGTCACCTGCCATCGCAATGGACTCTGGACTCTTAAGGTGGAGGTTATTCTAAGAGACTTTCCCAAGTGGACACCGTGGGAGAAAAGAGGAGCTCAACTGTCCATAAAACTTAAGGTCACTACAATGCAGAGAATGTCAACACCCAGAAAACCAAGTTTCTCCCACCCTTCATACTCGCCCTAGAAAGTAAACTCAGCAAAGAATTCAAGTTATTAGAGGTTTTCACACAACTAGACCCTCAAAGAAGATTTTCAGGGATGGCTATGATAGCCATTAAACAAACAAAAAGAATTCCAAAAGGCAATATGATTACCAAAAATTTTTAACTCAGTTCATATATCAAACAGAACAAGCCCCGCTAATAAACATATAAACTGAACGGGAATCTCAGAGAACCAGTTTCAAAAGGACAAAGAGATTTTTTTTTAAAAAAGGGAAACATTAAAAGAAAACAATAGGGCTCTGAAAGGCAAATAAAGACAAGAGAAAAAACTTTCCCTAGATTAAGGAAATATAATCTTCTCTAAGGTAAATGAATTGCATCCTCTGACTACAAAAGGCACAAGTGCCAAAATGGGTGAATAATAAAGGCTATGTACTTAGGTGACTGGACAAAGTCTCAGGAAAATCTTCATGCTCCTTTTACTCCAAGGACAGAATATTCTGAAATTCCCAAGGAATAATACAGAGTATCTACAGAAGTAGCAAGACCAAGACTATTCTCACGATCTCCTCCCTTCACTGTGTACTGGGATACTGAGCAGTCGTGAAACTTCTGAGGGAGGATTCGAAATGACCAAACCACTACACCATTTTTCAACTTTGAGGGGAGGAAACAAAAAAGAGAAACCTCTTTGGAGATATATACAAAGACAGCCTGGAAAAAAAAATTGAAAAGATATACAAAACAAGACCAAAAAAAATGTTATCTGCAAAAGAGAAAAAGTGGTAAGTGTAAACATATTTGAAACTAAATCATGTTTACCAATCTTGTTGGAAAACTGTTAAGAAAGTCCTAAATAGATTAACATGTTTTAGTGAGCTGGATGTAAAAATATTCAACTTACTGCAATAGAACAAATAAAAGTAAAAGTATGCTCAGAATTTTTTTGTTCTGAGAAGACAGAGTTCCCAAAATTTACAGACTGTGAAGTTTAGATAAATTTAAAAAAACGGTGATAATCACTAAGAGACTAGAGACAGCAAAAATGTACTGAGAAAAGTTCTTAAATTTGGCTTGAAGAAAGCAGTGGCAGGAACATGGAAGCAAGTAAAAAAATATAATAATTACTATGTTAAATGTAAATAAATTAAAGACTCTAACTGAAAGGGAGGGTAGGGAGGGGGAGGCACAAAACAGAAACAAAAGACTGAAAATGGACAGATTTGCGAAAACTAAAACAAAAAAAAGCAACTCAGGAATCCATCATCACAGCCAAGTAAGTCACCTCCCTTTCTTCAGAAGATGAAGCTCCCGTAAGTTAACAGAATGTAGCAAATTAAAATAAGTAACAACATTTCTGATTCCATATACACATACAACTTTGTGCCCAATAGAAAAAGAATATGCGTTAACACATCATGTTTTAGAACACAAAATTAGGAATCGTATAGGCCACATTCACTAGTAACAGGGAAGTAAAAATAAAAATTAGCCACAGGAGTAACAAAACCAAAAATCTATCCATATACATTTTAAACGGAAATCAAAGAACAGCAGGTCATCCAAGAAAACTGACACAAGGTATGGCACGGAGGAAGGAATGGAGACAGGCAGCAGGCAAGAAATCCTCCAGCTCCTCAAGTCTGAACGTAGAAACAAAGCTGTATCTTGTTTAAGAGGGAGCACTAGCACATCCAAGGGGAAACAGAGAATGCAGACAGATGTCAAAGAACCATAAGGCATAAAACGAGCTCAGAAACAGTTAGAGTATAGATGACTAAGAAGAAAATGGGGACAGACAAAGCTACTGGAAAAAGCAGGAAACAAGAAAGGCCTTGACTGCTAAGGCAGGTTTTACCTTTGGTTCTAAGTAATGAGTACCAATCAAAGCAAAGTTTGAAACCCAAGAGCAGGTAAAATGATCAAATATACATCATGAAAAAAATGGCCACAATGCAGAGGAAGGTCTGAAGCTGGGGAGAGACTATAATCAGAGGAAACAGTAAGGAGACCAGTAAAATAATACAGACAAAGGAAGATTCTAAATTAAGCCAGGAACGTAGAACAGAAAGGAGAGAGGGGGTAGATTCAAAACTCTTAAGATTAAATGGGTAACGGTGCAACCAATCAGGAGCAGGGATTAGAGACACAAACTAGAGGGGGAATAAAAGTCAGTTTTGGACGTGAGTGCATATTAAAAATATTTAGGGCGGCATTTGAATCACTTGGAAATATTGTTAAAATGCAGATTCTGGGGCGCTTGGGTCGCTCAGTCAGTTGAGCGTCTAACTCTTGGTTCTGGCTCAGGTCATGACCTCACAGTTCATGGATTCAAACCACACATCAGGCTCTGTGCTGTCAGCACAGAGCCCACTTGGGATTTTCTCTCTTTCTCTCTGCTCCTTCCCTGATCGCTTGCTCTCTCAAAATAAATAAACATTAAAAAAATAAATAAAACATGAAGCTGAGACACTGATATGTGCACTGAGGCATGTGGACCATGCAAGACAACCGGGTGATAAGCACGGCACATAAAAACAGAGTAACTTCTACACTCACCTTTCTAGAAAGTGGATCGTCACCAAGTCTTCTCTCTTCCTCTCTACGTCGTTCCCTTTCTTCAATTTCCAGCTCTCTTTGGCGTTTTTTCCTTTCCACTTCTTCTAATTTCTTGACCCGCTCCTGATATTCTCGTAGCTCTTCCTCACGTTTTGCCCGTTCAGCACGCTCTCTCTCTTCACGCTCTAGATAACGGGTTAGGTTATTAAGTGTGCCAAGTCTTTGCCCTAGAACTAGGTCTACTTTGCTGGTATTCAGCAGGCAGCGTAAGGTAGAAGGAAAATTCTTTTTAAAAAATTGTGTGTATTTTACAATGAGCTAAGGGGCAGAAGATATTCGAGAAAACAAGTATGATGCCACTCGACACTTTTGTAACGACAAGATACTCGAATGCCTCCCCAACTCCTGAGCATCTTGGGATAACAGAGAAAGGACCATCTGACAGACTCCATGTAGTATGTGCTCCTTAATACATGTCAGTGCTACATAAACTTGAGTGATAAAAATTAAAAATTAAAGAATGGTATTAATTTAAAAAAAACAAAAAACAAAAGATGTGGCAATAAGCTAGAAGAGGACAGAACATCCTCACCTAAAACAAACTTCAGACAACTAAAAGTTAGCTTAAGTTAGCTGCAATTAAGAAGCCACTGATCCTGGTTCCTCATTCCTGTATTTTCTAAGTAAGATTACTGTAACGCGGACTATCAACCTTGCCTCACACACCCTCCAACCTTGGTCTAGCGATACCTTTCAGCATCTGTTCTTCTGCCCTCCTCTGCTCCTCCTCTTCTTTTTCTCTATGGTAGGTTATTCTGCGTTCTTCTTTACGCTGCCTTTTGCGCTCTTCCAACCGATTATGCCTTTCTTCTGCTAATCTCTCCTCAAATTGTTTAAGTTTTTCCTATTAATAGAACGGACAATAAAAATCCAATCTTTTGAAGCCCTACAAACCAGCTAAATTTGAAGTTTACAAAAGCACCGCAAGTTTCTTGAAACCCTATGTGCACACATTTCCCAATGACCGGTTTTTGTGACGTGTTGTGGCCAGTTATTTTTTCCTACACCAGTGGGTTTGTTTTTATACAAACCAAATCAAATAATTAAATTAGAATTTAAGAGCAGGACACTTTGATCTATTATTTCCTTTCTAAATCCAACAGTAAACAAAACTTACATCCAAAGCAAATATAATGCAGTCCACTTGCACCTTCAGAAAATTTGTTTATAGTGATGGCTGACTGCTTAATAACCTACAAAATATTTTCAAGAACGTTTCTATTAAAATGTTATTTAAATGATTATTACAAAACGTTGGCTCAGGACACAACGTACCACTGCATTAAAGAAGAACCTTAAGGCAAAACAAAAAAGCTCATGAATAAATGTTTCCCTGAAACCAGTAACTTCACCTCATAAACAGACTGTCGTGCGGCCTTGAGTCGCATTACAAATAAATCTCTGTCTTCAAGCATTCGTGACATTCGATTCTTATGTTCGAGAGCCTTTTCACGTTCTAGTTGCATGGTAGTAATCTGCAAATACATAACATGAAGTTAAATTTCAAAGCATTCACTTTCTGATTAGTAACTTACTCTCAATTCTTGACAGATATTCTCAAAGAATGACAAGCAGATCTTCTGCCCCTTCTATCTTGCTATAAAAATGGAAGGGTTACTATATCCATGCCCATGTGTCCCTAGGCGGAAATCAGGGACAGGAGACGGGTAAAAGAGTCCTGAGGCGTCTGTAAGAAATTCTTATTTAGGCCCATGGTACTGAAAATTTTTATAAAGGAAAAACTACAATGTATACAATAAAACAAAAACTAAACACCTCATGGTAATAAGCACTACGATCTAATTATGAAAGATATTTTCTCCCTTAAAGAAAACTGTGGAGGTTCAGGCAGAGTGCACTAATGATTTAAGAAGACTTTTCTCTCTGCACTCCACAGGGAAATGGAAGGCTACAGGGCAGAGACTACAACAAATCATCTCAAATATTTTATCTGGTCTGCACTCTGTTTTCTCTGATTTTACACATTATCACAAAAATTCGAACTTCTGAAAGAATGGGAGGAACTGGCAAACGAAGCACAGAATGGCAACACTCCAGTGGAACCAAGAGGCTGCATTCTCCACACTGCAAGTCCCCACAGGTTTGTTGTCTGTCTGTATTTACTTTTTTTTTAAAAACTAGAACAGGGCCACTAGTTTTTAATCACAATTTAATCACGAGCATTTGAAAGCCTTGCTCTTGTACCATTAGATAAATACAGAAGGGACAGTCTAGTCCCAAAAGGCCATGTACTGTATGATTCCATTTATATAAAATATCTAAACAATAAGCAAATCTAGAGACAGACAGGGCACTGGTGGTTGCATAAGGCCAAAGTGGTGTGGAGAAAATGGGGAGGGACTGCTAATAGGCGTGGAGTTTCTTTTGGGGTAAAGTTTCATGGCTGTGCAATTCTGTAAATGTACTAAAACCCATCAATTACACAGTTTAAACAGGTGAACTGTGTGGCATGTGAGTTATATCCTCATAAGGCTCTTTTTTAAGTGAACTTTTCACCTGTCTTTTGCGTTACTACAAGTTTCATTTTTTAACCTCTGTTGTAAAAACATCTATCTGCCCACCAGTCTGTCTGTATTCAGCCATTAAAGTGCCACCATTCCTCGCAAAAGAGCACAGAATGATCAGTTCTGAAACCGTGGCCCCATTACTGGCAGAGGATTTAATTATAGCTTACAGTCTAAAAGTGTTACAGTCCAATGTAAATCTTACTCTTTCTTCTTCTTGCTGTTCCCACAGATCCATGTCTTTAATCCTCTGTTCTTCATATGCGCTCTTTATCAAAGGGATTTCCTCCAAGCGTTTAGCTCGTTCGAAATAATCAATCTGAATGACATGAAAACAAAAGTATTTAAGAAAGAAATTTCTGTTAACCTGACATGTTGTAAGTTTACCAACCAGTCCTTTCATTCACCTTCTTTTCTTGATTCTTCAGGCGTTCCTGAAGTTCCTTCTTTTCTTTCTCCAGTTGTTCAACCTGTTTAGCCATGATAAAATCCGGATCCAATTCTTCCAGATCCTGTAAAGTATTACAAACGCACAATCACTAGTAAGAATATAGAAGAAAGGCGTATGGAGCAATGTTTTATAAAATCAAAACCTAAGTTACTTTTTATACAATGAGTAAGTGTTACCAGCAGGTGAAGTTAGGCAACGTAAGAATGTTTTACAATAGCCATATTTCCACTTCTGTGTAGGGAAAAACAACATAATCTTAACATCTACTTCTCATTCCGCCCACCTGCACGTACCCAACTCTGTTTTAACAATGGCTAAAAACTGCACAGAACCATTTAAAACAAAGGCTTACTTCACAGATTATAGTTAATGAATCAGCTGTACACAAACGAGTGAAAATAACCAGATTACTCAAAGTAAATCACTAATTGGTACAGAACTGTGCTTCTGAAATGTGGATCAAAGACCGTAACAAGTAGTGAGCTACATACTTCAATATCGATGTCTTTGAACGCTTTGGCACCCAGTTCCGTTTTCTTGATCTGCTCCAAACGCTCACGGACAGTTTTCTTTTTGATTTGTTCATGTTCCTGTAAGATGCGCTCCTTCTCTCTCTCCTTTGCCTCCTGTCGCAGCCTCTCTTCTTCAGCTTTCCTTACTTTCTGAAGTTCAGCTTCCCTCTGCTCCAATTCTTCCTTCTCACGCTGAATATTGAGACTCTCAAGGCGCTCTTTCCTTTCCTCAATTGTCTGACGGCGAGCCAGGATACGCTGATGCTCTTTTCGGGAATTTTTAAGGTATGCAGTAACAGCCAACTGATGCTGTTCTTCTTTCTCTTGCTTCAAAAATAAACAGATTAAAAAAATTATCACATGACACACCAGGGTATTAGGCATCCAAAAAATTACTAAATAATCCTGACCTATTACCCTTACGTATATCTGCATTTAATAACAAGAGATGATGTTATTCAAGCTACTAGCTCCCAGCACCAAATACTATGACTATACAAAATCTTTAATAGCAGCGACATAGCTGAAGAACCTTTATTTGCTAGGTCCATTGTTCTCTGCACCAAATCTACTTTATAGCATGTAAGCCAAGGAGAAAGGCTAACAAAACTAACAAGGAAAGAAGTTAAGCAGGAAGGAAAAATCCCACAGAGGGGGTGAAGAGGGGATATCCTCTTATATGTGATAGGTACAATACCAAAACTAAGAAACACAACTGAATAGGAAATATATAATAAAGTCTTTTTCTCAGACATCATCCCAAACAAACCTTTTTGTGCAAGACATAGCGTAAGGGCCCCTGAAAGATTCTGTAGTTCATTTCTCCCCAAGATGCATACCAAAATATGAGCTGGCTTAATGACTTCAAGTGCCTTTGCAAGTACTGAAGACATCGCTGTCAACTGATTTCTGATCTGTTCTGAAGGCATGCTTTGCAAATGAGGACCAATTGGAGCATCTTCTCGAGTAGCGTAATTCAAATCAGATCCAAAACTAAGGGTCCGAGAAGTGTGGTCAATACGAACCTTTGAAAATTAAACGACCTCATCAATAGTTACATCTATATACAAATACGAAATCATTCTACAGACGGGTCCCTTATATTTTCTTAAATGTCTATTTTTGAGTGAGAGGAAAAGAGAGAGAGCGTGTGTGCACATGAGACAGAGCACAGGGGAGGGGCAGAGAGAGAGGGAGACACAGAACCCAAAGCAGGCTCCAGGCTCCGAGCCGTCAGCACAGAGCCCAACACAGGGCTTGAACTCGTGAACTACAACAGCATGACCTGAGCCGAGTCAGACGCCCTATTGACTGAGGCGCCCAGGCGCCCCACAAATAAGTAACTTTTGATAAAAAATTTCAAATGAATATGAGAAAACATTAAGAATGTTAAATACAAAAGCTAGAAAACCCATTCAGTACAACTTTAAAATGGTGCCACTGAACCAAAAACTGCGAGAAACAAAGGATAGGTGTTTTTTAGTCCTTAAAGGCCTTCTACCTCGGTGTCCCTTCCAGCACATACCTGCAGATCACAGTGCCTGGCAGCATCTACTATAGCCCGTTCCAGTTGGAAAGCATCAACAAAAGGAACCAGAGAAGTCAAACGAGAAAACTCAATGCTCTGATAAATCTGTGCCACCTGCATAAAGAACACAAGGTTAGCAGTAATAGCTATAATTTATTCAGCATTTTTATGTGCAGTCTTACACAACTATGAGTAGAACCTATGTCCATTTCCCAGAGAAGAGAAGTTGAAGCTCAAAGTTAACTGTTAACACTACACTGCTAGAGTTGGAATCACAATTCAAAGCTATCAACCCCAAAAGCTATGCTCTGAACCATCACATTATACCATTCCTCAAAAGTATAATCCTTTCAAATCCTAGTTTCATCAAACAAAAAGCCCTGAATGGCCATATATTTGTAGAGATCTGCTACTTACCTAATTCATCTGAACACTTTTAATAAAATTATTTGTCTGAAGGAGACTGGCAGCATTACTATTTAGTTATACTGCTAATTAGCCTTCAACTATTTGTATAGCACATAAGAAATAACACTGCTCACATATACAAAAGAAAGCAGGTCAATGAAATGTGCATAAATACTGAAGTGAAAATATAGTAAAAGCCCCCTCCCAATGAAACAAATGGAAGACAAAACAGGAACATTTAAGCCATATTATAAACCCTAATATTCAAACTTACATAAGTCAGCCTAAAGTATGTTAAAAGACTAACAATAAATGGCGTTAGTAAGAGAAAAGGCTTCCCCACTCACCACAGGTAGGAGGGTTCACTAACTGAATCTCTTGAAGAGCTATTAAAGCTTTAAATGTGTAAACTCTGTGACTAATTCCACTTCTGATATTACACAAAGTCACAGAAGTACGCAAAGACACATGTATGGAAATGTTCACTGCTACAACATTTTCTAATAGCAGAAAAACCCCTAGAAATACGGATTTCCATCGGTAGAGTCTGAATAAATCACAGTACCCTTTAGACAATTTAAAACCATGTAGGTGTTGAATTAGATTTACACTACTAATGAGGAGAAATGTACGTAGATAGTGTTCAACGATAAAGGAGAAAAAAACTACAAATTATACGTAAAATATTGTTTTTCAAATCAAATAAATTAAGACTAATTTTGGCAAGGACAGAATTTGGTGAGGAGTTCAAATCCTAGGCCATTCCTCAATTTTTTAGTGTTGTGATAAAAACAATCAAGGGGAGAAATTCCAGTTCTAAATAAAACATTTATTTAAAAATGTTTACCTGCTGCAGTAGACGAAGTATGGTGTTGTTTTGCAGCTGTGGGACATACTGTTGCAACTCTGGTTCCTTTTCAGGTTGTTCCCTAACCCAATTTAGAACCTGTAAAGTCCATTACATTGAAAACAGATCATACCTTCTAATAACAGTAAAACATTTATGAAGTTTTTCATTTTTTTTTAACATACAGAAACATCACAGTGCGGGGAAATACAAATGTAATACAAAACTATGTTGATGCTTGTCTGAAGGTGACTGACAGCAATGACTAAATTAGCCATGCTGCTAATTTACCTCCAAAGGCTTATTTATTTAGCACATCAGAAATATCTTTTCCCTTAACATAAAGAAAAAAAGACAATGAAATGTGCACTGAATTTAAACACAGAGGACAATACTTCTCTCTCCTCAGTATAAATACAACCTGAAAAAAGGCCAGCTAGCAAAGGTCATATAACCAAAACTAGAACACTAAGCCTTACCTTTGTGACTCTCTCGCAGAGTTTTAGCGGGTTAAATTCTACTTCCAGCCAATTGTAAAGGTCTTTCACTTCGGGAACAACATACTGCAATACATTGAATCTGACCTACAATGAACAAAAGGTTTAACTGCTGAAGGAAATTTTCCAACTAAATTCCCAACTGAATTGAATACAAAGAAGAAAAATACAGGATTGGAGATCTAGAAAGTGTCTGAAAGACCAGCCTCAATCCTCTTTAAATTTACCAGAGGACTCTAAAAGAAAACTACACTTGGGTCTCTTACCCCAAATTATGTATCTATCTACAGTGAAAAGTCTCCCAAGAGCTTAATAAGGATATAAAAACTCTAAACCAACAAAATATTTACAAAGACAACTAGTGTGGCCAACCTAATTACCAGCAATAAGTAAAATCCCACAGTTCACAAATTACTGTAGCACACAAAAATTACCATGCCAACACTATTCATAAAAGCCCCTATTAGAAAAAACTCAGGACAAACAGGGATAGGTTCTTATACAGAAATGATCGAAGAAAAAAAAGCTACACACATGTGAATAAATCTCACAAGAATTTAACATACTGCATTTATGTGAACCTCAAATCTCATATAAAGTACACAGGCAAATTTATGTGTGGTGTCGCATATCAGGGCAAGTGGCTATTTTGGGGGGCATGGGGAGTGAGGACTATAAACCACCTGATGAGAATGTACCCAATTACATTTATGATTTACACTTTTATATGTAAAACTCAACTAAGGGTGCCACCTGAATAACTTTCCTTAAAAAGGGAGACAAAAAATGGCCAAACTTTATAAACCTCAAAACTGCCCATAATTAAATCATACCTTACCTAAACTATAAACTAGAATATATAATGCACACGGACCTTTACCCTTTACATGTGGGGAACTGCAAACCCAAAGACAGCAGACTAACTGCAGAGACACAGCAAGACTTGCAAGCACAGGACTGCAGGATTGTGTGTGTAGCCACAAGACTGGTCACAAGACTGAGGCAAATGACAGCAGATCCTATCCCCACACATGAGCACTCTAGTCTATCTCCTATCCAAAATGGGTGCACGACTGATTTCCACATTTCTGGAATACCTCCCTCACAAGTGCCTTTATTGAAATTAAGTGTGGTGTGGTATAAGCATTCAAATAAAATTCTCCCAGCTGTAATTGTATTCCTATCAAATTATTCTAGATTCTCCATTTAGCACCCTTTTCCCCAAAGAGGAGATATGCTACAATAGGCTACTGTAATCTGTTAAAATATTTCTAAGATTTATAATTGGCTTTCTGATCTAAGAACGAGTTGCTTATGAACTCTGGTTAATCTGAATATGTTCCTGAGATAAGAGAATCATTCTCGGGGTGCCTGGCTCAGTCGGTAAAGCATCTGACTTCGGCTCAGGCCACGATCTCGCGATTCGTGGGTTCGAGGCCCACGTCTGGCTCTGTGCTGACAACTCAAGGGCCTGAAGCCTGCTTCATATTCTGTGGCTCCTTCTCACTCTGCCCCTCCCCCGCTCGTGCTCTGCCTCTCTCTCAAAAATAAATAAACATTAAAAAATAAATTTAGAAAAATCATTCTCTTGGTGTTTACAAATTCAGTTATAGGAGCTCAAAGCTCAGGTCTCAAACTTGAATGTATGGTGAACTCATAAAGACTTATATAAATGCCCACTGACAGCCAGCTAATCTACTGACCTGATACCAACCTATACCGTCCTCATAAGCTTTTATACCTGTCTATGGGCACAATAAGGACCCAGGTCTGGATGTCCTGGCTGCTGGCCAAAAGCTCTCCAACAATGATAAACAAACCAGTGTAAGACACCAACTTTAACATCAAGGTGTGTGTTAGGTATGTAGATAAAAGTTCAAGAGATATGGACTCTCTTTCCGGTTTAAACACTTGTTCAGTATTTTAAAATAAAAAAAAAATTTTTTTTACACTACTTGCTAGTAAGATCTCTTCCCAAAGAAAATGCTATCATTTTATTCACTTAATTCTAAGTCAGTCCCACAAAAACTCGTCAAAACACAAAGCTGACCTGTGGCCAGTGGCAACAAAATAAAACATGGAGGCATACAGAAACAGAGAAGTGCTGTTTTGCAGATTAAGTTCTTGTTAAAAGCTTACAACAGGCACCAGGGGGGCTTAGTCAGTTACGCATCTGACTCCTAGCTCAGGTCACAATCTCCGGTTTGCGAAATCGAGCCCCACGTCGGGCTCCACAATGCTTTGGGACTCTCTCTCTCCCCACCCCTCCCCCTGCTTGGACACACAGTTCTCACTCTCTCTCTCAAGCAAACAAATAAAAATAAAAACTGACAACAAAGGGAATCTGCCTTCCTACTGTTACAGAAAAGTGTTCCAAGGGAAAAGTGTTGCTACATAGAAAACTGATTAGTTCTTACTTAACGGGTTCTGCCAGAAAAGCAAAGCCTCTTCTCTAGCAACTGTCCCTCTTATTTCTCTTGTTCCAAAGTAATTTACTGGGCTATTATATTACAGTAACTACTAAGTCTGACCATTGTGAGTCAGACTCTCTAAAACCTAAAGTTGTAAATCTTAATTGCCTGGCATGTAATACACACGTGCAAGGGGCGCCTGGGTGGCTCAGTCAGTTAAGCAGCAGACTCTTGGTTTGGGCTCAGGTCCCAGTCTTGTGATTCGTGAGATTGAGCCCCGAAACTGGGATTCTCTCTCTCCCGCTCTCTCTGCCCCTCCCCCGTGGAGCATATTCTCTCTCTCTCTCTCTCAAAATAAATAAACATTAAGAAAATAATACACACTCACATGCTAATTTCCAGTGAATGCAAAAGTCCATCAACATAAACATTGTAAAGATACACCAACCTTAGGCTCCATATTCTGAAACTGATTGGTGTAGGTACTGGGTACAAACTAGAAATCTACATTTTTTTTAAGTTTTATTTAAGTAATCTCTAACGTGTTGCTCAAACTTACAGCCCAAAGATCAAGAGTCACATGCTCTTCTCAGAAGACTGAGTCAGCCAGGCACCCCTAGAAATCTGCATTTTATTTATTTATTTATTTTTTATTTATTTATTTTTTTAGAAATCTGCATTTTAAAAACTACTTCATGGGGTGCCTTCGTGACTCAGTCAATTAAGCTTCCAACTCTTGAGTTTCGCCACAGGTCATGATCTCATGGTCATGGGATCGAGGCTTGCATTGAGCTCTGCACAGCCTACTTGGGGTTCTTTCTCTCTCTACCCCTCCCCAGCTCATGGTCTCGTGACTGTTCTCTCTCTCTCTCAAAATAAACAAACATTAAAAGAGAAAGAAAAATTGGAAATATTCCCATTGTCCAGAATCAGGCCTAATCAACTTCACATTCATTCCTATACTCATCACCCCATTTCTACCATCTGTCAGCTTGGTTAGTTTTCCTGCAGCCCTCTGAAGTAAGCCATGACCCTTACCCATCATTACCTTGTCTCTTACTGAGTGGTCCACATTATTCCTCAGAGGTAGTTCAACTCTCACCTACTACATCAAATGTAACTCCAGTCCACCCCCTACAGAGGAATCACCTTAAAGGAACACTGTGCTGACTTACACCGGCAGTTCTCAAACCAGTCCATTCATCAGAACCACCTGGCACGAATTGTAAACCCTGACCATAAATTTCCTATTCTGAGCTGTAAGAATGCTCGAACTTATACCAACCATATCGTTAATAAGGCCAATTCGTGTTGGTGGGGCTTGAAGACCTAGCAGCGTTGCAAGGCGACGTTGTTTTTCGACTATAATGCCATCCATATCCAGAAGTCGAGCAATATCAGTACGCTCAGGGGTAATAGGGATGGAAAGAGTGGCCAAAAGGACTCTAGTAGACATTCTGGAGAACAAAATCACAAATCTGTTACATTCATAAATGTTACCTGACATAAAGAAAGACACTTCTCTTTAATCATTTCGTAAGATATGCCAGTGACAGAATATGTACACCACCTTTGGTGGACTATATTCATACATATTATTCATCAAAACAGGAAATTAAGAGAAATGGGCCATACTAAAATGAGTACTTGGGAGAATCAGAACTTCATCTACCCACTTACTACTGTCAATATTTTCCAGCTATAGAAAAAGACTGGGAGGTTAAAATGTAGGATAGATACCTTTGTATATCCCATGCTTCCTTAGAAAAACAAGGCAGCTTTAAAAGCTAAGAAAAATGACACTAAGAAAGGGGTGGAAATTTTACAAAGAATGTCAGTGAACACAACAGGAGTGTTGGGAGGACGCGTGGTAGAGAGAAATCTTAGCTTCCTTAAAACACTAGAGGCAAGTCAGGTTGAATTCAGATCACCGTATTACATTAAGGACAGTGGGCTCTGGAGCTAAAGGGTGAAGGGTCAGAATCGCAGCCTCACCATTTCCAAGACTGAAACCTAAGGCAATTTTTTTGAGTCATGAGGCTATTGTAAAGATTAAACAAAATAATGTACATAGAGCTACAGAGCCTAATACTTACTATTATAATACTATTACAGCAGTTTCTAAAGGGATGGTACTGGGGCGCCTGGGTGGCTCAGTCGGTTAAGCGGCCGACTTCGGCTCAGGTCATGATTTCACGGTTCATGGGTTCGAACCCTGCAAGGGCTCTGTGCTGACAGCGCGGAGCCTGGAACCTGCTTCAGATTCTGTGTCTCCCTGTCTCTCTGCCCCTCCCCTGTTCATACTGTCTCTGTCTCTCAAAAATAAATTAATGTAAAAAAAAAAAAAAAAACTAAATAAATAAATAAAAATAAAGGGATGGTATATAGGTACCTTAAAAGAAACCAAGTTTGTTTTTTTTTTTTTTAATCTCAAACAGACACGGATTACATGAAGGACAATGAGTGAACACTGTCCTCAAGACTTTCAAAGAAAATATACTAGAAAAATTAATTTAGTTGGTTCTGTGTATTGCTGTAAAGGTAAAAGAAAAACAATTTGGTATACATAAAGAATTATGGAGGCCAAAATAACATGGTCTGCCAATAAGAGAAAAGAGTGGTGTGTGAGCTGCCAGAGTCCAACCAAAACACGTTAAAAAATATATATATTTGACTGGAAGAAAATAGGTTACATGTGATGCTAAAGGAAAAAAGTGGTCTTTAGATTGCTATGTCATAGACCCTTTTTTTATGTTCAAACACACACTCAGTCAATGTCTTATAATCAGGCATGATGGCAGCATTTATTTTTTTAATTCTCTTATTTGTTCTAAAACTGGATTCTAAATACCACTTATGGACAGAAAGCTCATACCATAACACTGTCTTTCCTAATATTCAATTTTCTCCATCAGGTTTTTGCTACTACCAAAGAACAACAATGTCCAGAGACATTTCTGATAGAAGGGAAGAACTGCTACTGGCATCTGGTAAACTAGAGATGCTCCAAAACATCCTTCGTGCATAGTCCCCTAGAACAGAAAATGCTCCAGCCCCAAATGTCAACAGTGTAGAAGCTGAGAAACCCTAACCTGGAACCATGCCATTTAGTAGGAGATATTTGTTTCATACTTTCAATATTATCTGACTTCAACATTCTTACCTTTGCATCTCTTCCTGTGTAAGATTCTTTCTCATTTCTCTGGATAGATGATAAAGACGATGGAGTGTAGATGCATGAAAAAGAGCATTTCCAGATTTCCAAAACACAGTCGAGACTTTGTTATAGTAATTTGCCATCAACTGAGGTTTAGGTGGTTTTTTAGACAAGGTAAATAGTCCATGAATATCTTCCACAGCTTTGAACGCTTCCTAAAATTAGGAGTATAAATTACAGTCACTGCATTCTAAACGAACAAAAAATCTAATCCAAATCTCTTTATGAAACCTAAAACACAAAACACTCAAGAATAAAAGTGGGAAGTAAAATCCCTTTATGTGTGGTTCCTTTTATTCATCTATAACCTAGTATCTGATGTATCTCACAAAACTGCCATGATCACAAACATACTAAATCCTTAAACTTCTTAAAATTAGACAGAACAGGTTGGAACAGGTTTGAACATGTGCCAGCTGACGTATAGAACACAGTGTTTTGCTTTCTGTCTCTTTCACAGTAGTAGCAGGGGTGTATTTTGAGAAAGTGCCAAATATCTATACAAACATCTATCTGCCCCATAGAGAATTTTGTAGAATTCAATTTTATTTAGTCTTTCTGCCAACCAGCCCCAGCCTAAAGCTTGACACAGTAACCAGGTTAGCTATTCTACGACTATCTTGACAACTTTGCCAACTATGCTTTAATTTGCAAAGGTTATTTTTAAATCCCATTGACTGTCCTAAAAATGTTTCAAAGTACCCTTGCAAACATGGTTTTATATGCTTACAAATTTTTCCATAATAGATCGTTTTAATGATTAAATCTGATCCTTTTGACAGAAAACAGATCAGCGGATCTTAAGGATCAGGGAAGGGTTGGGTGCAAAGGGGCATGAGGCAGTTTTGAGGAAATGTTTTACATCTTGATTATGGTGGTTACTGCATTTGTCAGACTTCAGGGCGAGTTTTGCTGGATGTAACTTACACATCAATAAATGTGACTTTAAAATTCTTTTTTAAAAGTGATTATCATACCACTTGGGATATACAGAAAAAATATCTAGAAGGACATTAAAACAAAACATAGATGTTATTTCTGAGTGATAACATGTATTACTTCCTTCTTTCTACTTATCTATTCATTTGTTCTATAAGGAGTATGTCTACCTTCTATAGAACCTCTTTTTCCTATTTCATCAGGTAGTATTTTAAGGGTGTCCCTACAGAAATGGAAAATATTTTGGAGAGCAGGAAATCACATTTTCACTTGGCTCAAAAAACTACCACTCTTTCTTTGTATTTTCAATTAGATTTTATATTTTGGTCAAACATGTAGAAGTCTCAAGTTGTGACTACAAAATCACGTGAAAATGTCTTTGCACAATTCTTAGTGTAAAAAGCTCAAGTAGTGGGCAAGACTCCCAAGACCACACTGAGATCTCCCACGTAGGATATTCCCCATGCATGTTTACTAAGTCAAAGCAGCACCAAGAAATCTGAGAGATGATCCAGTGCGCTTCTCCAATTCTCTACAGCAAAGGACAAGTTTTGTTTTGTTTCGTTTCGTTTTTCATTTCCAACCTTTTGCCACCAATACTTTTATAAAATACAGTAAAATTATTACAAAAATTAATTGAAAAACAAGCTCAGTTTTTCTAAACAGAGTAAAACACACACACACCATCACCATGAAATTGCTATCCTTCCCCCCCAAAAAACCCTTCGTAAATGCATATTCTCCTCTCTAATTATTTCAATCTGGTAGTTCACAGACTGGCACCAGGCAATGAACCACACTTGGAGCAGCACTGAGAATGAACTGTTTTATATGGAAAGCCACTGGGCCCAAAAGAGCACACATTTGGCCCCCATTTCACAGCAGGCAACTAGAACCACGATATTCTGAGATTGCTTGTTCAGAACTCTTGGTTATCCATCAGATGATCTTAAATTCTTCAATTAATGATTAAAATTAACCAGTTAGTATCAAAAGAAAGATACTCATTAAAGCAAATAATAATAACATGGGCTACTGTTACTACAAAAGACAGATAGCAGTTCACAACGTACCTGCCACAATTCCATGCTGATAGCACTGTCCAATTGAACAAGCCTGGTCTCCAAATGCATGGACTGGCTTTCTGGATTATTAAGATTGATTGCTGTACTTTGGTTATGGTGGCGTTGAATCTGTGACAAGTGCATTCTCAAATTGTCACAAAGCTTACGGAATTCAGCCTTACGGGTGTATTGGAGGCAGAATTTGAAAGCTATAGACATAATTATAAAATATATTAGGTACTTTCCACCATCAACAAGTATGTGAATAGGTTTTATTTCAAATACTGAAATCAGTTATTTTAACAAGATTTACACAAACTTATAATCAGTCTTCAGAAATGATCAAGGTCATTAGTCACTTGTGTCCTGACCATCTACTGGACATAGTCCTGGCCTAGGACTAAAATTTGTTTCTGGGATTCTGGGAGAATTTACAAATGGGAAGCTATTCAATTGAAGTGTAGGAGGGACTCACCTTTCACACACCTACCACTTCAAATCCTAAAAGAACAAAAAATTCTAGCCTGGAATACAAAGAGCCTTCTTATCTAACAAAATTTGGGCTTATGATAACCTGATTTCAACTGTGTACATAGATGTATACCTTAACTACTTGCTCTGTCATTAAAATAATTTTGTCATATATGCAATATAACAATTTTTTCAGAATTCCTTTGCCCTAAAAAAAAAAAAAAAAAGAGAGAGAGAGCATTTCTATTTCAATAGGCCCAAAATGAAGGGATGCAGTTTAACTTCAAGTTAACATTTATGTATCAGTAGTTAGCAAAAAGCCCAAGTTTACTTGTCTTAAATGAAAATTCACACATGCTATGTAAATAAAACAGAAGTTGTAATATAGTAAAATATTTTTATAAGCATTTATTTATGAAGTAATCTCCACACCCAATATGGGGCTCCAACTTACAACCCTGAGATCAAAAGTCATATACTCTACCAATGGAACCAGTCAGGTGCCCCTACAGTATTTTTTTTTTTGGTAAAATATTCCTTAAAGTCACTTACAACTTGATAAAACAAATGCCAATCATCCCCATGGTGAGAAGAATGGCAACGTAAGGTTGTACTGAGGCCAAAGTAAGAAAAAGTCAAAAGCTACTCTCAAGTCACACATACCCCATTTGTATACAGTTAGAAAGCTCCATTAAAAGCAAGGTAAGTGACAGTAAAGACAAGACACAAGATTAAGATAACAGACTTGATGCAGCTCTTTAGGACTGAAAGTTCAGCTAACCCTTGAACAAGGGTTTGAACTGTGTGGATCCACTTACATGTGGATTTTTTCAATAATTTTAACCTTCTCTTTTCTCTAGTTTACCTTAAGAATACAGTATATAACACATATAACGTACAAAATGTGTTAATCAACTGTTTATGTTACCAGCAAGGTTTCTGGTCAACAGTAGGCTATAGTTACGTTTTTGGATAGGCAAATCACAGGCAGATCAACGGTGCATGAGTGGGGTCAAAGGGGTGTTTCAGTCTGCGCCTCTACTCCCCCACCCCAAGCTGTTCAAGTGTCAACTGTATATGCACTATGACAGCTGGATACCTTTTAAGATGATCCAGAGTCATCAATATGACTTATTTCTATGTTCAGTAATACTGTTTAAGAAAATAAAAATATGCATTTTTCAAGGAATCACAGAAGTCCAGAGCTTAAAAAGACCTTAGAAACCCTTACATGGGGAACCTGGGTGGCTCAGCTGGTTGAATGGCCAACTCTTTGATTTGGGTTCAGGTCATGATCTCACGGGTTTATGAGTTCGAGCCCCACATCAGGCTCTGCGCTGGTGGAGCAGAGCCTGCTTGAGATTCTCTCTCTCCTTCTCTGCCCCTCTCCTGCTCACACTCTCTCTCTCAAAATAAATAAGCATTAAAAAAAAAAAAAAAAAAAGCCACAGCATGATTAAGTATATATGCAGTAGGTGACGTCAAAAAGCACAAGTCACATTTATCAGAAAGCAATCAAAAAGTTACATTTGTTTTTCTAGTCACCTGGGAAATTCCAAAATGACTTTGTCTTTCAGACATCCATGAAGTGGATTTCATATAGAATTACCCTAACTAGTAAAACAAACTTCTTATAGTCACTTAGTTACTATTTGAATGAATGCCAACCATCTCTCAATGAGGATAAAAACTATAAAATAAATACGATGAAGAAAAACAGGTTAACTTTAATTGTCAATCTTTTGCAAAGTCTTCTCCTAAAAGTCAACTTTTCAAACCAGTTCTCATTTTACCTTGTTGGGCAATATCATGGTAGAGACGCTCTACTCTAGAATTATTTCGAAGAAGGTCCAAACACTGTCTATATGATTCCCAAAGGAATTTAACCCACGGAGTTAAAAGTAGTCTGTCAGTACGATCCTGAGTGTCTTCACCACTTACAGCACTTAGGAGAACACTAAAAAAAAATTTTTTTAAGTTAAAAACAATTTTAGACACGATTTCCTACTTTGCCCTAAGATTAAAAAAAACAAAACCAACAATGATACCAGTGTAAGAAAGTGTGAATCCTTCTTACAACTTTGGGCACACTGTAAAGATGCCATGTAAGTGTTCAAGTATTTGCATCCCCAACCCATATTACAACCATTTAAATTAGTATCTGACTATCTGAAGGTTGTTAATTTGCCACCTTTATGAATTCTGAATAGTATGGCTTTCTTATTAGACAGTTAAAATTCCAAAGGTAAGCATTCTTTCTAATAAACATCTATACTTCAAATGAGGATGAGGGAGACACATGTAAAGAAAAACACTGACAAAAATGTATTAGCAAAAAAAAAAAAAAAAAAAGAATTAGCAATTTAACCTACATACCTCTCAGGAGTTTGAATATTATCCAGATCTTCTATGTCTAGGACCATTTGCTGAGATTCTTCTTTAGCAGCTTCAGTTTTTTCCTCTGCCAATTTCAAATATGCCCTAACAACATCCTCTAGAGATTTGATGTTCACCTAACCAGAGACAGAGAGAGAGAGAAAACCTTAAAACACTTCTCAACAAACCACAGAATGCTTTAAGAGCAAATTTTATGACATAAAAGCATATTACCTTTAAAAGGTAAACTTCTCTGAAAATCATTAAAGCACTATTAAAAATATAAAACCCAGCTCTTTTCATACCTGTTGACAAATGTTCTTATACTGGTATAATCCCTCTTTAGCCAAATGGCTCTTGCGAAGATCCACACAAAGTTCCAAGTATTTCAACATAATTGGCTCGTGTATCTTTTGCCATGTTCTGTGTTTCTTACTTTTCATAACATCATAAAGAACATCCAAAGCAGGCTGCTTTTTTCCAACCTCAAGAAATTCTGGAAAAGTAATTCAGAAAAATTAAAATTGGTATGTATACTATACTAAAGTGTAAATCTTGCTTAAGTTGGCTATTTTAATTTCTAAACTCACTACCATCTCTTTTTAGAGCACACTTATTTTTGACATCTAAAGCCATGCCGAAATTACCCAACTTAATACAATGAAGACTGGTATTATCTCAAAATATGGTCTATGGATAAAACGATTTCACTCAATTACATTGTACCAAACCCTTGTAAATGACTGCCATGTTCCAAAAATTGAAGTTATGAGAGAGAAAAATCTCCTCCCAGCAAACAAAGAAAAGTGAAATGTGACTTTAGTCACAATGATCTGGTGGATACAATTTCTGCTCTAGGCAAAAGGATCATTAGACTCAATAAGACAGTCAATTAGATATTGTTCCTTTAAGATCAATTGACTATTTATGTGGGTCTACTTCTGGGCTCTCTATTCTTATCACTCTCTATTGCAATGTATCTAGTCTTTTTCTAATACCACCCTGACTTGATTACCATGGACTTATAGTAAAGTCTTCAAACCAAGTAGTATGAGTGCTCCAACTTTGTTCTTCTGTATTGTTTGGCTCACTAAGTCTTTTGCCTTTCCATATAAACTCACAATTAGTTTGTAAATATCTACAAAATAGCTCACTGGAATTTTCATTCAGATTTAATTAATCTATATATCAAAATTTGGAAGAATTGACAACAGTCTTCCAATCTATGAAATATCTCTCCCATTTATTTATCCCAACCTAAACATGAGAAAAATCTTAAGACAAACCCCAATTGAGGGACATTCTACAACATACCTGACCAGTACTCATCAAAATTTGTCAAGGTTACCAACAAGGAAGTTTAAGAAACTGTCATGACCAAGGGGGGGAGGAGGAGAGTGTCTGAGAAACAGGACGACTAAATATAATGTGGTATCTTGGATGAGATTCTGGAATTCAGAGAAGGACATGAGGGAGAGCTACGGAAATCTGAGCAAAGTATGGACTTTCATTAATAATGTTATCAGTATTGGATCATTAGTTGTGATAAATGTCCCAAAATGACAGAAGAAATTAACAGGTTATGGTGTATATGGGAATTCTCTGTACTATCTTTGCAATAATTCTGTAAATCTCTAACTTTTAAAATTAAGTTTATTTTTAAAAATAAAAAAAAAATTTTAGAATGCACACCAGAGAAAATTACACATTTCTGAATTTACTACCACCTAAACCTGAAGGCACTCTGCAAGTGGCAGTATTTCAAAATCCAGTTCCAATCTAAGGTTTTATGTACACTGCTCATTTTGAAATTCACTCAAAAGCAAAGAGTCCTCTATCACATTACTTCTGACAAAGGTTAAAATTTATCTTTTTTCTCATCTTTTACTTTATTTACTTTTGCACAAAACTTAGTAAACTGAGGGAAAGGGAAGGCTATTTAACCTAAGTCATTTGGTTATGTTCAACTTAAAATTCAGTAATTAACAAATTTCACAAAGAAAAAATCTTTCCACTGAACATTTGAAACATACTTTGGGGAACCAAAACACTAATTAACACTATTAAAAAAGATCTTAAAACACTACATCCCTATTGCTAAAAATCACTATTTTCCTAAGAAAAAAATCTTTTTTTTGAAGTAGTCAAATGATGTTTTATTTTATTTATTTTTAATATATGAAATTTAGTGTCAAATTGGTTTCCATACAACACCCAGTGCTCATCCCAAAAGGTGCCCTCCTCAATACCCATCACCCACCCTCCCCTCCCTCCCACCCCCCATCAACCCTCAGTTTGTTCTCAGTTTTTAACAGTCTCTTATGCTTTGGCTCTCTCCCACTCTAACCTCTTTTTTTTTTTTTTTTTTAAGAAAAAAATCTTTGACAAAGAATTTTTTTTAAGAGTTAACCAAACAGCGTACAGCATTATCATGTAACTCTGTGCTAGGCAAACAACTGGCAGAAACACTGCTTATTTGGGAGTTTTACCAGATTTACAGATTTAGTAAGTAATTTTTCTCCCAACTATCACATCTTTCAGGAATGCTGCTTCTGAACGTTCCTTCCTCCAGGAAAACTACAAACAATATTCCAACTCTCTGGTATATTAAGAAGTTTGCAACAAATCACAAAATATACTGAAATTCTTATCTTTAAAGGATAGCCTGTGTCTTCCCATATCATATTAAGCCCTATTCTTCATAGGTTAGTGAAAACAAACCCCTCTTCAGTAATTCACGTCAATGTCAACATTAATAGTACTGTTACGAGAAAAAGTCCATTTTCATTTGAGTCAATGCTATTACCAAAAAAAACAAAGAACCAAAAAAAAAAAAAAAAAACACCTTGTAAGAGGAAACAAAGATGTAACACAACTAGATACTTTGTTAGAATACTAAGCCTTTCCTGGGTGTTTTTTGTTTTTTAAGCCTTCCTGTTCTGAGGGGAGGACGTTACAGTCTTTAAACTGGATCATACATACAAGGTTATCGTCTAAAATCCAACAGTACCTTAGGTGTTTTTAACAATTATTTAACAGAAAAGTCTCTATCACCCAAAAATTTGGAAGTAAATGTTTTTAGTTACATTTAGCATTCATATTAAAGAGCACAGCATCAGCACCAGAACAACCTATTATATCCAATTCCCAATCTTACACTGAGGATTTAAATCTTATACTGTTAAGTATATAAACACTGTCAAAATGCTTGTAACACAGAACAGGCACAAAGAGAATTAAAGTTGAGAACTGTGCCCGGGATGGTGATGACAAAATAATAAACTATGTAAAAATAATTTACCTACCCTATCTCTTATTTTTAAATAGGGGAGTGTGGTGTCTTAATGTCACTATAAAAAATAAAAAATCTTGTTTAGGGATAGAAAAGTGATTTTTTTCACTTCCTAAACAGCCAATCAGAATTTATTATTACAAATTCCACTTTCAAACTCTGGAACAATAGGTTCAAACAAAGCAAATGCACTAAAAAATAATTTTTATAGGACACCCTACCATCATCATGGGAAAAAAGCAAACATGGATACCAAGCAAGGACATTTTTAAAGGGAAAAAACCTGAATGGGAACAGATATGATAGTCCATCAGGGTGAGTTCCTGTCTTTATCCGAAGTCACATACAGGGAGAATTTAGTTCCTATGAATTCTCTAGTAAGGGGAAAAAAAAACTTTTTGAGGCTAGAAAGGCATACCACATATTAAAAGCTCTACTGCAATGTTAAAAAAAAAAAAAAAAGTTCATTTCCAAACTGATATTCTTGAAATAAAAATAAAAATCGAGCATTATGAACTGTTACTAGGAGGGTGGACATGCTGAGCTTACCTTTCAGACACAGTGACAAACTGTATCTATTTATAAAAGAAAAAGCTTAGGTCGGCCCTTCAACATTACTAGTTTATTTGGGCAACAGACCAAGTAGATAAGCTATAATGTTACTCGATTTGTGGGTTTAATAACTTTATTTATAAGTCACTGGTAGAACTAAATTATAAGGTTGTTACAAGGTCAGGAGCAATTAATTCTGCACTACTGACAACATAATCTGCAAAAGGGTCTTTTTCCAAATGATTCTGGGGTATAAATTTCTTGTCTGTAACTGCTTAGGCCAAGTTCTCATCTTCCTGAATGATTACTATAATAGTTTCCAAAGGAATTGTTCTGAATTACAGACTCAGAGTGACTTGAAGAACTATTCTACTTAAACATACTCGCATTTTATTACAGTAATGCAGTGGATTAGGTCTAAATGTGTTTAAGGCTACAAATGTCATAGATAAAACATTTACATAAAATGAGATATCTCCATGGAATGAAATGCGCTTTTACGATCCTATTTAAAGTTTTGTAAGCGGTGCCATGTGCCATCCACATTCAGCTCACTTTGACACTTTCAGACAGGATCTTTCATTCACAAGATCAAAGGTACAGAACTAACTACTTGAAAGCTAAGGCCTCTCTCTACTGTAACACCCATCCTACAATTTAAAAGGGCTGCAGCAAGGAGTCAGTACAGACTTTTAAAAAACCTACACAAATAAAAGCCCCCCACAGTGCCCCTTTCTCATCTTGCCTACTTTAATTTCAGATGCTTTCCCTAACTTGCCCTTCATGAGTTAAAGCTATTTCAACTTAGAAAACGTGAAAAAGAGGTTTAAGATTCGTTACACAGGAGATAACCCTTTTAATTTAAAGAATTACTGAAATAGTAAACTCATATGAGGATTCAAATGGGAGGAGTGATGAAAGCAACAAGGCCGGAGCACATCAAATGTGTAATACTTAGGCTATCCAGATTACAGTGCTTCAGCCTATTAGAAGGAAAAATGCCTGTTGGTAAAGCAAACAACTGTAGAACAAATCTACAATAGCAATTACAGTAGCAATTGAATCCAAGTCATTTTGTATACCATAATATAGATTTCTAAGTTTCTAAACGTAAGAAAAAAATTCTAACTTTGCTACAGTTCATTTTCTGGTGATAAATGTCCATTTCCACCGAGTTTCTTTCCTATAAATTAACGTCCTTAATTCTTGCCTGTCCTAACCATTAGATCACTGGTTAAAATGAGCAGTCATCAGATCTAAGTTGTACTTTTAACTGATTTTTAGAACAATTACTCTACTCTATTCCAAAGAATGTGGCATTATCCTATTTCACACTCTTACCACCCTCCCAAATTGTTGCTTTTAAAATAACCATGTGAGGAAGGCACCCTTACCCCTGACAGATTATCACTAACAATTTTGTGTCGACTGAAATTGACATTTCCACAAGAGGAATTTCCAAACAAGCTAACAAAATAAGCTCCACCAACATAAGGACTGTAAGAGACACAGTATATCCACCTACAAAATGGGATAAGACTCAAAACTTGTCTGGGGTACAGGAAGGGTTGAAATAAGAACTATCAACTACCTACTCACTTAGAAATTATTAGGCTTAAAAAACTCTAAACGAAAAAGTTTTTAAAGACCAGAGCCATGCATAATACATTGCACCCCCATGATGCGAACGTAATAAATGCCTCTCGAATAGACCGAGACACGCACAACTTTTCGCGAAAGGGCCGGTGGCATAAGAACACATGGAAATAAAAATCGCAGGCAGCAGCGCTGTGGCGAAAAAAAGCAACTCATCTGAAAGTCTAGAGACCTTGGTTCTAGTCTCCTGGCTCCACAACTAACTCTCGGAGTGACCTTGGGTAAGCATTCTCTCTGTAGGCCTCAATTTCGTTATCTTCAAGAAAGAACTTGAAGTCTCTTACAGGTTTAACAATGTTCCAACTTCATGTGATTTGGGATAGGCTCTGGGACTGAGAATAATCAATGCCAGGAAAAAACAGACAACCGGTTAATTGGGTCAGAGTCCCCGAAGCAGAGCTATAGTGACTGGGGAAAAGGCTAAGTGGACCCTGACCCAGCAAAGCCCGGCGCTGGATTTGGGGGGCGGAGGTGTCTGCGAGAGGGCGGGAGGTGGGACTGGCCGGCTCCCGGCGCCGGCAGGAGGTGGAGTCGAGGTTCTCGCGTGCATTGTCCCCGGGAGGGAGCCATGTTTCTTCCTCCCCGGCACTCCCAGATGGCGGCTGGGGGCGCGGGGCCTAAGCAGCCGAGGGCCCGGCGGCCTGGGGAGCCGGGCGGAGGCGGACGGGGTGGGGGGGGCGGTTAAGGAGGCCAGGCCCCGGTAGACCTGTCTCCGGGGCCGCGGCCCCTGAGACGCAGCAGGAAGCGGCGGGGGGAAGGAAGGGCCCCCCCAGAGGGACGGTTCCCGGCTCCGCACCTCCCACCCCCCCAACGGCGGCCGGTAGGAGCGAGAAGGGAAACCATGCCCAACCACAGGCTGGAACGGCGGCAGACAGGTCTCATCGACCACCTCTGCAGCCGCAGACGGGAGGCGGAGCAGGGAGAAGGAGGCCCGGGCCCCTCGACCTCCGAGGCCTCGGGCCGACCCAGCCCGGCGCGCCCCGATCCCCTACTCACCGTTGGCGCGTTTGAGGGCATTTTCCGGCCTCTGGAAATAGGCCGGCATCTTGGCGGGCGGCTCAGCTCACCGGCGTCAGCGAACTCCTTGGTGGCCCGGGCCGCGAGAGGAGAGGAAAGGGAACCAGCGCGAGGTTCCACGCGCCTCGCCAGCAGTCGCCCGCGCCCAGCCGGCCAGAGACGGAAAGGAAAGAGCCACGTGACCCCCGCACGGCGGCGCCGCCGCCGCCCAGGCCCCGGATGTACGGGGCGGTCCTCCGCGCGCAGGCGCGCTACCGTCGCGCGCACCGGCTGACGTGGCGGCGGGTGCAGTACGTGCGCGCCGGTTCCTCCTCCGGCCTCCGCCGGGGAACGTTAGGGAGGAGGTTTTCAGACCGCTCACCCCTCACTCCTCGAGCGCGAAACGGGGTGGGAAAGGTGAAATTGGGGTCAGGGTTTCTGCCTGGCGAGAAAGAAGGCGTCTGCATAGGGTCATTTTGAGCATGTTTTGTGCGCAGTCATATAAAGTTACAGGCCGGTCCCTTCCGCCTGGGGAATGGCCTGTCTCCGCTGAGTGAAAATGCCGTATTTATCCGTTAATCAGAAACGCATCGAGCAGGTATCACTAGCCCAGCACCGCTCACCTCTGGGAAGTAATAGTGGCCCGACCCTTGACGGACTAGCAGTGGGAGGAGGGACGCAATAAGTGAATTAGCAAGTTTATTTCATATCGGTAAAGTAAAAAAGTTGGTGAGACCAAGATTGGGGAATAGGGACACTCAGAGAAGGTGAGTTTTGAGCTGAGACCTAAAAGGTGGGGACAGGCTGGAGAGAGTAACGAGGCAAGAGCGCAGAAGCTCTGCAGCAGAACAGATTTTGCATAGTTTGAAAATACTTGAGTGTGGTAGCTTTACATTCAGCACACATCACAAACAAGAAAAATGAGTGTTAGTGGAAAAAAATCGATTTATCAGGCCCTTCGCTACAGCCTTTTATTACTGGCCAACAATTTTCTTGAATATTTTATTTAAAAAAATTTTTTAATGTTTGTTTATTTTTGAGAGAGAGAGTGTGAGCAGGAGAGGGGCAGAGAGAGAGGGAGACACAGAAATCTGAAGCAGGCTCCAGGCTCTGAGCTGTCAGCACAGAGCCCAACTCCAGGCTCCAACCCACGAGCCAGGAGATCATGACCTGAGCTGCAGTTGGAAGCTTAACCCACTGAGGGACCCGACCTAGGCGCCCCTGAGTATTTTATTTTTTTAAGTAATCTCCACACCCAGCGTGGGGCTTGAAGTTACAACCCCGTGATCAAGAGTCGGGTGCTCTACTGACCCAGGTGCCTCTTGACCAACAATTTTAATGTTTAATCAGTAACTATTATACCTAGAACTTGAAAGCCATTTAAACTGAATCTAATTACTCAAGCCCTTGGTATGAAATTAAGATGAGTTCAGAAAAAAATCAGAAAGCAGCAGTGGGATACATTGTTACAAATTTTTTACACGTTTTGTAAAAATGGATGGTACACGTGAGTGAATGACAGAATATTACATTCGGGAACAATGAACCCACAACACATACACACAAAAAGTCTTTTCCTCTCATTCGTTCTACCCGAGCGAAGAGGTTTTTCTATGTAACTAAATGTATCACTGTAAAGAAAGAAAACTTAGGAAATGCAAACATAGGCCAAAAAAAAAAAAAAATCACCAATTCTAAAAGAGGTTACTTAAAAATTAGCTTCAGAGTTCTTTCTCCAAAATGCTTGGGCCACTCTAAATTAAACTTACCCTCCTCCCCCAAAATAAGAGCCAGACAGAGTTGAGCAACAAGTACTAAGAAGCTACAGGAACTGTTTTATGGGGCAGGATCAAGAGACTCGTTTGTGTATATGATAATTAAGTCAGAATTAAAGAGCTTAACATAAGAGCAAGCATAGCTTTTAAATGCCGTAGATAGAAAACTATTTAGTAGGCCACAGAGAGATGTGACGGAATAAAATAAAAGGAAACCTGGCCTAAATATCAGAAAAAGCTTTTCAACATTATTACCTTTGCGTTATATATCAAAGAAGATGGTAAAAATGATCTCATGGGTTATTGCTCATTATGTGGTAGACCTAAAACAAGACAAACTCTAGAAAATTTGGAGAAAAAATGAAATTCAATATTTCTGCATCTTCATTCTTTTCCCTTTCAAGTTAAAGTATATGAAACATTTGGTAATATAATAGCCAATGATCATTTAAGTGCATTAAATACAATTATTTAGGCTCTAGTACTGTATTTGTGAACAGTCGCAACTTCCAGAATAAATTTATTAAATGTAGCCAGTAGGTATTAAATACCAGCTAATAGCCATAACGTTGGATGTTGGGCATAAACGATGCAAGACACCTGTTTCCAAGGAGTTGCTGATTCCCTGGTGAAGATAGAGGAGTACACAGTGAGGAACAAGGTAGGATCTATTCTGAACCAGGAGAAAAGCGTGATTACTTTCTGTTGGTTTATGCTCACTTCGTAGAAAACAAGCAATGTGAATATGCTAGAAGCCACCTAAGGAAGCGGTAAAAGGAAGTGATCAGGCTGATGAAGGTTTTTTCCCTAATCAAGCTACTTTTGTACTACATATGACTGGATAATTTCTGTAATACAATGTTTTGGGGATTTTGAGTTGAGTAAATAAGAGTCTCAAAAAAAAAAAAACAGTTGTAAGGAGCACAAAAGAGGTACTACATTATACATATTGCAACATAATATAGCTTTAAATCAGGTATGTTTTACAGTTTACAAAATGCTTTCACATTTGTCATTTTGTTTACAAGAATAATGAAGGTATTTATACTGATAAACTAATAATTTTTTCAGAGCGTTAGACTATGGTTCACAGTGACACACTCCTTCCACAAACCATTATCATGTACCTACCACGTGCCAGGTATGGGAAGTGAGCACCTGATAGCACGTGCAAGGCAGCGAACAGGACAGACATGGGTCCTGCCTTCTTGGACTTTGCCAGAGGCTTCTTGAGGATGCAGACCCCACTCCAGGCTAGACCCCCATCGTCTTTCCGAGTCCATCTTTCACCACACTCCATGTCTTCAGTGCCTTAAATAGCCCTTTCTCCCACCTCCAACCCAATGAGTGCTGTCACTTCACTTGGAACATTCTCCACCACCACCCATTCCTTGTTCTAACAACAACCTATTTCTCCACATTGTCACTTCCTCCAGGACTCTTCCCTGGCCCCCAGATTGGTTTAGATGCCAAAGCAGTGAGCACCAGTAACATCCTATCTGAGCCTGATCACACTTCAATACTTGCAGACTATAAGCTCAGAGAGTGGAAGGAAGCTTTTGTGTTGTTCACCACTACACCCCCAATGCCCGGCAGAGCGTTGGGCAGATGAGATACTCTCAAAAAATGCTTGAGAGATGAATGAGTGAATCCCCATATACAGATTTATTTAAAACAGTTTCTACTATACCTGTGGGGAAGTAACAAGTCTGCAAGTTGATTGTGTGGTTTTCTTTCATTTATAGAGCATCTACCTATCTACGTGAGGCTCTCAATCTACTTAAGCCCCAGCATGCAAATACTAAAGAAGAAACAATAATGCTCTTCTCCCAAAGCTCCTAATTGCACTGGTCTTGAACCTCCAGCTGTACTGAAGTTCATTTGTGCCTTTCTGAGGTCAGTGTTTAAATATATCATGCTTTCCTACACCTATATATCCCTTCCCTTCTTCCTGTCCCACCCATTTTTACCTAAGTCCTACCAATACTTTAAGCTTCCGCTCAAAGCTTTCCTCTGCAAAGTCTTTCCAGCCAGTGGGGGCTGACTTAACTGCCCCTTCACTTGTGCTCTTTCCTCAAGGCACCATTAACTTGGTCACCCAGGCCATCTCTGAGCACTCTGTTTCCCCTGCAGCTCTGTCAAGTGGTAGCTGTATTCATCCCTCAAACCACTGGTGCCTAGAGGAGTACCAATGACTGACTAGCTCTTCCCCCAGCTACTTCTAGAACATTCTCTCTCTCCTCCCTTAACTTTGAATGTTGAACCTCATGCTATCAGATTAGATTACATGTGGTTCCTCTATGTTGCAGTCCTCAGTAGGCATCTACAGATCCCAGGTCACAACCCCTTATTCCTTAACTGTTAGTTCTAGCTCCCTGCCACTCTCTCCAACACTGTCATAATTATTAGCAGTTTCTATACACGTGTAGATATTCCTGCCAATATCCTGGCCACCTGGCCTTTACAATTGTGTCGTCTACCTTACCTCAGCTACTCACACCCATGGTGATACCCTAGAGTCTAGACTAAGAGTCAGCAAACTTTTTCTGTAAAGGGCTTGATAGTAAGTACCCTAGGCTTTGCAGGCCAGGAGGCAATGTCTTCAATTCTTAGAGCAATTGTTCTTGCCAAAAGAATAATTGCCCTTGTATGTATGTATGTGTGTGTGTATATTACATTTAAAAATGTAAAAACTATGTTGGGTTGTATAGTAAAAACTATGCCTGGTTGGCTCAGTCAGTTAAGTGTCCGACTTGATTTTGGCTCAGGTCATGATCTTGCAGTTCATGGGATCGAGCCTCACATTGTGCTCTGTGCTGAGAGCGAGGAGCCTGCTTGGGATTCTCTTCTCCCCTCCACCCCTCCCCCAGCCCACACATGTGCACACTCTCTCTTTCAAAATAATTAAGAAAAAAATAAAAAGAAAATAATATATAAAAACTATCTTGATGACCACTGAGTAATATATAGAATTGATGAGTCACTATATTGTACACCTGAAACTAATGTAATACTATATGTTAACTATACTGGAATAAAAATAAAAATAAATTTTTTTAAGACTAAAAAAATAATTTAAGACTAAAAAAATCAAGACTAAAAAAAAAAAAGTAAAGACTATTTTTAGCTCAAGGCTGTGTAAACCACAGGCAGTAGGCCAACTTTGGCCGATAGGCCATGTTTGCTGACCCCTAACTAAACCTTGTCATACCAACTCTCTCAGTTCCCAGATTGTGATTTCAAGTATCTCACTTTCTTGTTCATAGTGAGCCACAACCCCAGCGGTCCTGCTGCCTGACTGGGACCTGCATTCCATTCACAAATCCTGTTTCCTTTTCACTGTTCCTCATCCCCCATGTCCTCTATTTCCTCCACACCCAAGTTGGATTCCATCCTGTAGTTCTTTTCTTGCTCCGCTTTCCATTTATTTGACCCCAACCCTGGCCAATCCAAGTGTCTTCCTGCTCCTGGAAAAATGCACAACCATGTTGACAAGCCCCACTTTACATTCCTGACCACAAGCCCCAACAAGTACCGTGGTGCTGTTCAGCCATCCTGCTACACTTCTCTAGGCCACATCCCCAATCTCCCCAATGACTGTTTCATACTTTTTCCTGTCTCCAATCCTCTGCTCTCAGCTGATGGCTTCATTTTCTGTAGCACTGTAAGCAGTGGAGCAGCGAGAAGAGAACCTGCCTCTGCACTCTGCCATCTACCCACCCATTTGCTTCTGTACTCAGAGACTCTGCTTCCCTACTCTTACCCGGCAGTCTGTGCTCCTCTCTAAAGCCAGCCTTTTGAGGCACCTGGGTGGCTCAGTTGATTGAGTGTTCAACTTCAGCTCAGGTCATGATCTCCGGGTACGTGGGTTAGAGCCTGGAGTTGGGCTCTATGCTGACAGCTCTGAGCCTGGAACCTGCTTTGGATTCTGTGTCTCCCTCTCTCTCTGCCCCTTCCTTGCTCGTGTTCTGTGTCTCTCTCTCAAAAATAAACATTAAAAAAATTTTTTTAATGATAAAATAGTAAAAATAAATAAATAAAATAAATTTTAAAAATTAGGCCAGCCTTTTGTACTAGTGCACTGGATTCTGTCTCCTCTCACATGGAATGTTGTTCACTCCATCCTTCCTCAAATACTTCCTCACTTGCCTTCCAGGATCACCCTCTCCTGATTTTCCTCCTACTTCTCTGACTCTTCCTCAGTCTCCTTGACTGATATCTCTTCACCTCTCAGACCTCTAAGGTTGAAAAGTCCTCGGGCCGAGGCCCTGGACTTCTCCCTTCTCTAACTACATCCATCTTTTGGTTTTAACTCATGGCTTTAGACATCATCTCTGTGCTTAGAAGTTACAAAATTATATCACTAGTGCGCGCTCTCTCTCTCTCTCTCTCTTTCCTGAAAGCCAGTCTCACACCCAGATGCCTATTTGACACATCCATTAAGCATTTGACATACAACATACACCCAACCTGCCCCAGACCAGACTCTTGGTCTCTCTGGCCTCCAACCTGCTCCTTCCATCATCTTCCCCATGGAAATAATGGCAACCCCCTTCTTCCAGTTGCTTAAACCAAAAATATTGGAGACATCCTTGACTCCACATTTTCTGCCACAGCCCCACATGCAATCAATCCATCAGCAAATTTCATTTCTACCACCTCCATAACTATCACTCTGGTCCAAGTCACCATCATTTCTCACCTAGAATATGTAATAACCTGCTCACTTGTCTTTCTGTTTCCCCTTGACCCCCTTCTCTTTACTCTCCACTATAGCAAGCAGGGAGCAAAAAGGAGGTGATCATGCCAGTCCCCTGAAGAAGACGCTCTTGTGGCGACCCAGTGCATGTGGTCAAAGTGAAAGTCCATACAGTGGCCTGCGAGACCCTACCATTCCCTGTTCCCATCCTACCCTTCCCCATTCCCATCCCTCCCAGGCCATGCCAGTGTCACCTTTTCAGTGTTGTCTTCCCTCACCTCTTTTTTTCTTTAATGTTTATTTATTTTCGAGAGAGAGAGAGAGACCAAGTGTGAATGGGGGTGGGGAAGGGGCAGGAGAGAGAGGGAGACACAGAACTCGAAGTGGGCTCCAGGCTCTAAGCTGTCAGCACAGAGCCCAATGCAGGACTCCAACTCACAAACTGTGAGATCATGTCATGACCTGAGCCAAAGTCAGACACGTTTACTGACTGAGCCACCCAGGTGCCCCTTCCCTCACCTCTTTAAAGTGATAATAACCTCCCTTCCTCCCATACTTCTCTCCCTCTTTTTTTTTTTAATGTTTATTTTTGAGAGAGAGAGGGTAGGGTAGAGGATTCGAAGTGGGCTCTGTGTAGGCAGCAGAAAGCTAGAGGCAGGGCTCGAACCCATGAACTACAGGATCATGACTTGAGCCGAAGTTAGACGCTTAACCAACTGAGCCACCCAGGCACCCCCTTCCTCTCATACTTCTGAGCACCCTTTTCTTTATTTTCCTCCACAGAATTTAATTAGCTATCAACATCCTACTTATATATTTCATGATATACTCCTCTAGAATATAATAAGGTTGATGAGGACAGGGATTAATGTCTGTTCCATTTAACTGCTATATTAAGTCTAGCACCTATAACAGTGCCTACCACAGAGTAAGCACTCAATAAATATTTGTTGAAAAAATCATTTAATACATTAAAGCAAGCCTCCTGTATTATCATTACCCACCTGCATGTTGGTCTCCTCCATGACACTAGAAGTCCCTTGATGGTAGGGACATGGTCCACACCCGGAAAGTGTTTGTTCAGTGTGTGTTTCAGAGCACCTTGATGGTTCCAACTGCATGGTGACACACAAGGTCCAAAACCTCACACCTTTGGGTTTTTGTTGGTTTTTTTTTTTCCACGCCTTTGCGTTCTTAACCATGAAAGTGACCAATGAGGGTTGGAAATCTTTTCAACGGTGGTGTACCAAGAGCAGATGTGGGGAGCGCTGTGCCTGGGCCAAGCAGTTCTCAGTGAACCTTTGGGTTGTGTAACTTTAAAGCAGGAAATTGGAATGGGGATTCAGTTGAGTAGATTTTTAGCAGAAATCTGTCCTAGCAGTATTTGTTATTTATTGGGAGAAATGCATCTTACACCCAGGAGTCGTCACCATCAATATTCTGCCCGGCTCCAGGAGAAGTCTGAGGGGGAGAAGAGAAGCATGTTTGTGGGAACTGGTGTCCATAGTCTCCATTGTTGACATGCCACACAGCCCAGCTCCCGCCTGGGATCTGGGAGTTTAGGAGATTATGCTCAAAGCTACACCAACCAACCAGGGCCAAGAGCAGAATGAGTAAGACGCTGTGCAGAGTGGTTTAGGGTGTGGTTTGGAAATAGGCTTCTGTGTTAAATATGTTAAATATGATTAGAAGGAACCCTGGAACCACAGGGTGTGGGCTTTCATTTTGGGCGTGTGGGTATTAAACAATCTTCACATGGATCTTTTCATTGTGCCGTCTTCTCATGAAGCAGCTAAAATGGCACCTCCTCAGAGAGTCCCTTCCTGACCACCCCATCTAAACCTGAAGTCTACCCTATTTTAATTCTCGGCACAGCATTCATCACTAATGGATAGTTTTCGTTGTTTCCTTGGTTACCATCTGTCTCACCACACTAGATGGTAATCTTTAAGGGACCAAGCTTGTCGTGTTAACCATTGTAGCTCCAACTCCTGGAACCGTGCCTGGCACAGGGCAGGCACTCTATAAATATGGGGTGTGTGAATAAATAAAGGAGTGGAGAATGTGGTAGGCAGAATTGTAAGATGCCCATAGATTCCCAGTCCCTGATGTACACACCCTGTATAATACCTGAGACTGTAAATATGATGGGGTGTTACTTCTGTGATTAAGTTATATTATGTATCACAGTTGACTTTCAGAAGAGATTTTCTGGGTGGGCCTAACCAATCACATGAGCCCTATGAATCCGGGTCTAGAGGTCACTGGCAAAGGAAGTAAGAGATTCAAAGCTTGAGAGGAAAAATGGAAGGAGCTGCATAGTAAAAAACTGTCGGTGACCTCTACTAGATATGGGACGCCCCCAGCCAAAAACCAGCTAGTGCACGGAGGCCTCGCTCCCACGACTGCAAGGAACTGAATTCCATCAACAACTTGGATGAGCTTGGAGGGAAATTCTTCTGCAGAGCCTCCAGAAAGGAATACAGCCTTGCCATCCCAGGACTTCAGCCTGACAAGGGCCTGAGCAGAGGCCCAGTCATTACATGCTTGGACCTCTGGTCTATAGAACTGCACGGTGATAAATGGGTGTTGTGTGAAGCCAGTAAGTTTGTGGCAACTTGTTACACGACAATAGAAAACTAATACAGAGACCTTAACAAATTTTCTCCACATTAACTTCTAGAAAAAGAAGAAAGAAACACAAATGGAGTCTAACATTCTAAAGTGACTTTGCTTTGCATGAAATGAAAACAAAGGTACAGCTCAGTAGAAGAAAAGGGCAAGACTGTGTAAGGTTTAACTTTACAAATTCAGACTGTCCAAGCAAAAGCCCTTTAGAAGGAATCTGAGACTATGAACGTGTTACAGTACTCCACACTGGTGTTTTTAGAACTAGGGGTTAAGTTTCATTTCCTAGGGAATTTAGAATTATAAATACACCTCAGTTCATCCAATAAGCATGCCAGATTTGGAGCCAGTTGGCTTCATTTGGAGCCAAATGGCTCCCAGCTTTGCCATTTATTAGCACTATGATATTGGGCAAGTAATCTCTCTGAGCTTCCATTTTCTCACCTGTGAAATATGCATGAGTCGGGCAAGGTTTGAAGGAGATACGACCCCAAGCGCCCTTCACACTGTCCTTGATACAAGCTCTCAAGAAGTCTTTTTCATACATGGACATGTAAGAGAGATCAAATAATCAATGCATGAAATATTCACAGCCTCTTTCTGCCCTCTCAACTGCTAACATCATCTACCGACTAGTGGCATTTCCCCCTGTGTTCCTCCCCTTTTTTCCCCACTTATACCTTCTTAAATACATAAGGTACTCAGTTGGGAGGACAGCTGGAAAAGTCAGGTGGGAGAATCAAGTAGGAAAGGGCTGAGATGAGAGAGGAAAATAGAGGGGTAGGGGAAAAAGGCTAACGGGGAAGAAAAGGAAAGAGGAGAGAGGAGATGACAACAAGAAGAGCTTTTTGTAAGAGGAGGAGGGAGATTTCAGAACCCGTGCCGCTGAATGGGAGTGATGGTTCACAAAAACACGGAGGGAGTCCACACCAGTGTGAACAAACGATTGGATAAGTAAATAAATGGAAGAGAATAGACACATTTCCCAGGAAGAAGAATTCAAATAGTTTGTGTAGACGCTTTGGCTTGGAGGAGGTGCAGCATAACTCCCTGCTCCTCCAGCGTGGGCCATGCACAGTGACTGGTTGCCAAAGCGGAAAGTGTAGAAAGGAGGAAGGAGAGTAACTTTACAGGAGAGAAACCTGGCAAACACTGCCTCAGCCAGGTGATGAAGGTTAACACCTCCATGTACCCTTGATATGATGTGATGACAGGAGCACTTCTCCCCACAACGCATGGACCAGTCTAATCATGAGCAAAACATCAGACAAAAACAAACTGAAGGGCGGTCCATGGAAGTCCTGGCCAGCATACTTCAAAACTGCCAGGGTCATCAAAAGCAAGGGAGGTCTGAGAAACTGTCACAGCCAAAAGGAGCCTAAGGAAACATGTTGACTAAATATAGTGTCATCCTAAATAGGATCCTGGAACAGAACCCAGAAAATAAGTAAAAAGCTAAGGAAAAAAAATATGGACTTTAGTTACTAATGTGTCAGTATTGGTTCGTTAGTTGTGACAAACGTATCATATTGATGTAAGATGTTAACAAAAGAGGAAAATGGTTGAGGGGTATATGGTAGGTAACTTTAGATACTATCTTTGTAACTTTTCTGTAAATCTAAGACTATTCGAAAATAAAATATTTATCCCAGACTTTGGCACCAAAAAAATAAAAAAAAATGATAAAAGAAAAATAAAATATCTATTTATAAAATAGGGGAAAGGGATTTTAAGACCTATCACTGTAGGTAATGAATTATATCATCTTTAATATTCTTTGAAAAATGCAGGGGCGCCTGGGTGGCGCAGTCGGTTGAGCGTCCGACTTCGGCTCAGGTCATGATCTCATGGCTGGTGAGTTCGAGCCCTGCGTCCGGCTCTGTGCTGACAGCTCAGAGCCTGGAGCCTGCTTCGGATTCTGTGCCTCCCTCTCACTCTGCCCTAACCCACTCGCATTCTGTCTCTGTCTCTCTCAAAAATAAATAAACATTAAAAAAAAATTAAAAAAAAAAGAAAAATGCAAATACAGATCAGAATTTATCTCAATTACATTTTCATGCTGATCTGTTTCTTTTAATACAACACAGTTTGAAAGCTGGGCTTTTTGGGGCCTGGGATCTACTCAGGTTCCAATATCAGCACCCTAAAACTGTGGATGGAGAACATAAGAAGGATGACTTTCCCTTGGGAATGTTCTGAAAGCCTCACATAATCTGGAAGCCAGTTAACCATCAGCAAAGAGTGTCAAGGCATTTGACTAAAGCCCCTTTCAGAGGTGACTTCTTGGGCCCCAAGCAAGCCTGGAATCCCTGAAAAGAGCTGACATCCCGACATATGCCTAACCTCTTATTAAATACAAATAAGGAAAAATGATGAAAAGAAAAGCCACATTTGGCTCACAGGGATCTGGGAATTGGAACATCTATAGAAGATGTTGGGGTGCCTTACCTACATGCCCAGGGAGTTGGGGCATTTCCAAATCCATATTAGTGCCAATAACATCTTAACTCTTTTCCCAGGGTGCAAAGAGCAAGCAGGCTGTGCAAATAAGACATAGCAGGCCTCAGTCAGCTATCCTTAGAAAAGCCTACTGATAAGGTAGGCCCTTGGCTGGTATCTGTGAACTTGGATTTCGGGAGTGCTCCCACCATTCCTGGAATTGATAAGAATGACTATCTAGACTCCTTGCACAAACAGTGGGGTTCGTGCTGAATACCTGTTTCCTTCTGAGAGACTGGAATTTGGGTACTTGCTCGGCAGAAGGTGCCACTTGACTGTCCCCCAATAAAAACCTGCCTGTCTCTAACGAGCTTCCCTCTTCAATAATATTTCACTTGTGTTGTTACAACTTGTTGCTGGAGGAATGAAACATGTCCTGTGTGACTCCACTAGGAGAGGACTTTTAGAAGCTGGCCTATTGGCCTAGTTTCCTTTGGAAATCACCCCCATGTGCCTTTTCCCCTTGCTGATGAATCCTAGCCATGAGCACAGCTGTGTGCTGAATCCTGCGGGGGCCCCCCTAAGAAATCATTGGGTCTGGGAGTGATCTATAATATTAACATAAAGATTTTTCTTGATTCTAACTTTGGGAAAGGCACAGAAGAAAGTATGATTAGTTCCATTTGATCACTGAGGAAGCAAGTACACAGAAAGTAGCAAAATGAGAGATTTGGCAGCCAAGATGGCAGAGGTGACATCTGAACTCAGGCTTGTCTGTTTCCACACCCTCCAACCCCCTTCCATCTATGACAGACAGCATCTTATTGCTTAAGGTTAGAAATACCTCCCCTTCTCCGTGCCCTCTACTCATTTTCCCTCAACTCTGTGAACCTGTCTGGCAGGTCTGACAGACCCCAGCAGTGAAATGGAAGGGAGGGAGGCATGCGTTCTTTCCCCACCCCTGCCCTGTGTCCTGAGCCTGGCCACAGCCTCATTATCCTTCTCCCCCCCACAAGGGGCTGCTCCCTAACTCATTCACTGAGAAAATAGAGTGCCTAGCAGGCATCAGGGACTGCAGGAGACACAGCATGAACAAGCCAACCAGGAACAAGGAGAGGCAATACACGTAAGGTGCTTTCATGCTCTTCTACTTCTGAGATTGTCTCCTTTTTCCCTTTCCTCAAGTTTGGATCTCTAGGCCTGAAATCCCAGAAGCAATAGATCTGGTCAGGCCCTCCCCCACCCCTTCTCTGTTTTCCCACCTGATTGTAAGGTGGTCACAGGCACGAGTTCTGCTGAGGTTATCTGTGCACCCATCTCCCCAGCCTTTGGCCCATTTCACAGTGTGCTTTGCAAATGTTTGCACTCTGTGCAAGGGAAGTGGAGTTTTCCTGATCCTATACCCCTGCCAATGTAATGGAAAATGATTCCCCAAGCCCAAATACCACAGAAAATTATATTATGTATTTGGAGCTAAATGTGTCCCTGTAAGATTCAGCAAATGACCTTGGTGAGGTGGGAAGGACAGGAGATCCGGGGCCTGTGGATTTAACATATTTTCTCATTTTTTCTGTGTACTATCTTTCATCAAATCTAGAAATGCCATCAGTGATTAAGCACATCATTTTATCTACCATACATTTGAAAACATTTTCAATTATAATTGTAGGATACATCCCAATTTCAGAGACTTCTTAATTTGAACTACTGCAAGCAACAAATACTTCTTTATCTTTTAAATTGTGAAATGAAAGTAAAAGGAGGAGGAAAAATAGCTAAAGTCTTACCCACCTAAAGAAAACCACTATTATTTTTCTATATTGTCCTGTGACATCTTTACAGTTACGGACCTTGTATTAGTGCATTTAATGTCTTTATGTTTTAAATATATGCATCTATACATATTTATAAATGTATATATTCATATCATACATTTCCAAATATTTATATTTGTATTTTTATTATACAATTCATACCTTCCTTCATACCCTATCCCCACACCCTTCCTCTGAAGTAATGACTGTCAGTATCCGGGTGTGCGTCCTTCCAATCCTATGTATATACAGACCAGCTTGGAGTTTTACACACAGATGTGATTATAGTGAGTTTGTACAAATATGTCTACCTCACCTTAATAGCGCCATAGCACTCTATGATGGTGGAATACGCCTTAATTTTATTTTTTTTTTTAGTTTCTTCATGAGTAAATATTTAGGTAATTTTCATATTTTTGTGATTACTAGCAGCACCAGATGAACATCGTTAAACATGCATATTTTGGTATGTGTATTTTTGAAAAGTAAATCGCTGGGTATGCACTTCAGCGTTTTGTGAGATACTGCCAGACTGCCTTCCAGAAAGTCTTCAGTTCATTAACACATCTTCTTTAAATACATAAAACCCATATTGAACAAAACAAGGTATTTCCTAGTAAAGTCAGCATAAATTGTCACAAACTCAACAGGTAATTATGCTCGTATTGCTTTTATCTTTCTTATTAAAAACTGCCTTGTTACCAGAGACTTTGGTATTTCTTCAGGGTCTCTTTCCAATTGTCCCAGACCCCAGGGGCTCACTCTTGGGCCAGCAAACAAATCCAGGGAGACTGTGAGGTAGTTCTGGGCACTCTGCTTCTGGCTGTGGCTCTTCTGGCCTCGAAGATTGCTCTTGGAGACTGAGCCTGCAGCATCTGGCTACCATCCAGGACCTGGGATGTTCCTCAGTGCACAGATCCTAGTGCTGCTTTTGGGGAGAGGAGGAATGCTCTCCCTGATTCACTGATGAACTCTGACTCCAGTCCCTCAGGAGCAGCAGGTTAGGGCTTTTTCCCTGGTCCATCACTCCATGAACGAGGATCCTTTGTTGCTTTCTCTCCTCCAAGCTATGGGAATTTCCCCAGGTGCCTGGCACATCTGAAACTCTTCAACCACAAAAGGACATGACAGTATGTCCTAACCCCAGATAAAGGAGCAATTGCCCACCCAAGGAAGATGGCCAGTGAACTTGAGGGGCCCACACCTTTACTGCAGAGAGAAGAGGGGTTTACCCTTAGTGATTCAAAGGCAATCTTTCCAAGCTTCTCTTTTATCAGAGAAGAGGGGGAAAAACCCCACAGAAATATAATCTCCAGTAGGGTGCTTCAAACACACCCAATACAAATGGCCCAAGAGTGGGGCTCCTGGGTGGCTCTGTCAAGCATCCCAACTTCAGCTTAGGTCATGATTTCAAGGTTTGTGGGTTTGAGCCCTGCACTGAGCCCCACATCAGGCTCCACACTCCCGGTGCTTGGGATTCTCCATCTCTGCTCCTCCCCCACGTGTGCTCTCTTGCTCTCTCTCACTCTCCCTCTCAAACTTAACACACATGGCTGAAGCGTAGCTATATTCGTTTTCTATGGCTGCCACAACAAAATATCACAGACTAGGGGGCTTAAACAGCAGAGATTCATTTTCCCACAGTTCAAGATATAAAAAGTCCAAGATCAAGGTGTTGGCAGGTTTAATTTCTTCTAAGGCCTCTCTCCTTGGCTTGCAGATGCCTTTCCTCTGGGCAGCCACATCTCTGATATCTCTTTGTTTTGTCCAGATTTCCTCCTCTTATGAGGACACAGGTTAGATTGGATTAGGACACACCCTTACAACCTTATTTTAATTAAATTACCTCTTTAAACGCCCTATCTGCACAGACAATCACATCCTGAGGTGGTGAGGTTAGCCCTATACCATATAACTATGGAGTTATTCCAGCCCATCACAGTAGCTGAAATATGTTAGGATTTTATATAATTAATTATCCTAGTTAATTGGATGACAGTGACCTTCACCAAAAGCAGGTATTTAAGGTGCAGATTGATGGAGATTGGTGCATTGTTCATGTTAAAGGGAATCTACAAGAGGATCTATTTTCCTTGTGAACACTTTATCTGTAGAACCTTGCAGGAGATTGTAAAAGCCAATGAAACATGAGTGCAAGTGTCTACTTGGCTTCCAAACTGATTCCAAATCTGCATCCCACTCCTCAGCCCCTAACACCTTTGTATTTTCTGTGAGATCTAGAAACATTAGCAACTATTTACTACAATAGTAAGCATAGGGAATCAATCCAAGGGGCATAATTCAGGGTGCTGCCCTCCGGAAGTTCAGTCTAATGAGAGAAACAGAAGAGCCATATATGGGGTGCCTGGGTGGCTCAGTCAGTTAAGTGTCCAACTTTGGCTCAGGTCATGATCTCACAGCTCATGAGTTCTATCAAGACCTGCGTTGGGCTCTGTGCTGACAGCTCAGAGCCTGAAGCCTGCTACAGATTCTCTGTCTCCCTCTCTGCCCCTCCCCTGCTCATGCTCTGTCTCTCCTTCAAAAATAAACATTTTTTAAAAATTTAAAGAAGAGCCATATATATTCCCAATTCTAGTTCTATGGCCAAATGCTATTACACCTTAGAAGAGGGAGAACTTAGTTTTGCCTGGGTTGAGGGCAGAAATGGTATTTGAACCTTGAAGATGTAGAATTTCCCAAGGTAAGGAGAAGGTAGAACAGGGAGACTTGTTGAAAATATAGCAGCACTGTGATTACAGAGTAAACAGCAGGAAACAAATTTATTGTCATTAATAGCTGGTGGAACTAATCATATTTTCATACTCAAAAGTATCACTCAGTTAAAATTACTGCACCAGAATTATAAGTATTAACTTGGATAAATCTTTAAAAAAAACAAAGTTGAGCAAAAAAAGCAACTTACAAGTGAATACAAATAGTATGCAACAGAATGGAAGGGCTTTGTAGCACAGTGATTTCTTGTGTGGCTGGAGTCTCATTGCTTGGGTCTGTGGCCTGGCACCACCACTTGCAATCATGTATGTGATCCTAGGCAAATTGTGCCACTGTTCAGTTTTCTCACCTATAAATTGGGGATCATAATAGGACTTATACAAAAGGATATTCTGAGGATTTAAGGGAAAAAAAACAAGTAAAATACTTAGAACAATGTCTGCTATTCAGTAAATGTTAGCTATTGTTGCACCGGTGTAAAGTTTTAAAAGAAAGAGTACAATATTTTGTTGAGTGAAACATACAAATAAACCAAAACTTAATAACATAATGGGAAAATGACAATGACCAAACTTAGAGCAGTGGTCACCTCTGTGGGACACGGAGGGGAAGGAGGTTGGAGAAGAGAAGGGAAGTGCTTCAACTATATTTGTAATGCTTTTTTTTTTTTTTAAGAGAAAGAGTATTTAAATTGGGGAGAGAATCTCAAACAGGCTCCACACTCAGCAAGAAGTCCCATGTGGGGTTCAATCCCACAATGCTAGGATTGTAAGGGTTAAATTGTAGTGTAGGGCTAACACTTAGCTTGAAAGATAACAACTTTGTTCTGACACTAAAGGTCAAAAGATAACAGCCTTGCTTTTACTCTTGTAAATCATACTTCATACTCTTGTGAATCAGGCTTTACCAATGAAGGAAACAAAAGCTCAAAAAAAGAGCATCAGAGACAAGGTCAAGGAGATCCACTGGTTGCAACTTAGCAGCAGAAAGTCTAAAATAATCACCTCATTCAATAACTGTTTCTGACTCATCTGGCAACTGTTTCTAACTCATCTGGGAACTGTTTCTTTGTTCTGTTCCCAGATAATGATAAAACGATGTGATCGGCTTTAAAAACTCTGTACCCCGGCTGTTCGGGGCCACACTCTTATCAAGAGTGTTGGTCCCAATCGGTCAACTGGTGCCCGTAGCATTCTGTTTCAGGAGTCATGTGGATGCAACAGGATCATGACCTGAGCCAAAATCAAGAGTCAGAGGCTTAACTGACTGAGCTACCCAGGCACCCCATGTAATGCTTTATTTCTTAAACTGGGGGATAACCACCTCTTTTCCTTAAATTAGCATTTATGTATATATGTAACAATTGGTGTATATATATATAATATTTTATATTAAATAGTTGAAAATGTACGTCAAGTGAGATGGAGATGGTATGATATTCCTGTAGATACCAAAGACCCTCCCTAATTAGTTTTGTGAGGTTTGGGGTTGGAGGCACAGAAGATCCATGAGGAGGGATCCTGGAGCTACACAAACTGCCTGGCTCCTTCTCAACATGCCTATCTCTGTCTAAATATCTCTTCCTTGAGGAGCCTTCCTTGACACCTATTTTAAAGCAGTACATCCCCTCCACTTTCTAACACACTCCACTATGTTATTGCAACGGGCTTATCACTCTAGGCTGTTTTGTATTATTTTACTCAGCAATTGTCTGTCTCCCTCCACTAGAATGCTCTATCTTGTTCAACACTATATTCCCAAAGCTTTTTCAAATCTTCCGGGTTTTTTGTTTTGTTTTGTTTTGGTTTTGTTTGTTTTGTTTTGGGGATGGATAGATGAATAGATGGATGGATGGATGAATGAGTGGATGGATGGATGGGTGGGTGGGTGGATGGATGGAGACCGTTCCTCCATCCTCATGACTCCTCTTTTTAGCCGGCCTGGAGGGCAGAGGTAGAATGAGAAAAGACTGAGGCGGGGAGGGAAGATTGGAGTGGGTTGAAGAGAGGGCTTATGAAGATTGGATTAGAGGAATTGAGGAAAAATGCCCAGGCTGAGTTTTCCGAGCTTGAAGAGCTGAGGGCTGGGGCTCCTGGGTGGCTCAGGCGGTTGAGTGTCTGACTTGGGTTCAGGTCATGATCTCATGGTTTGTGAGTTCAAGCCCCGCGGGCTCTGCGCTGACAGCTCGGAGCCTGGAGCCTGCTTCGGATTCTGTGTCTCCCTCTCTCCCTGCCCCTCCCGTGCCTGTGCTCTGTCTCTCTCTCTGTCTCTCTCAAAAATAAATAACAACAACAAAAAAAAAAATTAAAAAAAAAAAGATGTGAGGGCTGAAGGTGGGTGGGGGGGCAGGAAGTCAGGGCGAGCGGGACTCAAGCGGGGCCAGAGGGAGAGGCGGGGCCTTGATTGAGGGTGGGGCCGGATGGTGGGCGTGTCCCGGAGGAGGGGCGGGGCCTGCGAGCGGATTGTTGGGAGCGGCGCGCTGCGGCGGCGGCGGCGGAAAATGGCTGCTGCGGAGGCGGCGGACACTCAGCTGATGCTCGGAGTCGGGCTGATCGGTGAGGACGAAGGCGCCCTGCCCCGCAGTCCCGCGCCCCAGTTCGGCCTCCGCCTGGGCCCGGGGTGGCCTCTGCTCCCGCGGTCCCCGGCGCCGCCTGCGGTGAGGAGGTCGCGGCCCCTTCTCTGTTGGGCCGGGGCGGGGGGCTGCGGGGCGCGGGGGACCCGGCCAGCCGCCCTGGGCGGGTCCGCCTGTAGCCTCGCGTGGGACCCGTCCGGGCGGGGCAGCAGGGCGGAGGGACCCCGGGCCTCCTGCCGGACGCCCCATGATGCACAGAAGCCCGGACGTCGAGGGTGACGGAGCTCCGGCGGCTGCGAGGGGCCGCTGCACAGGCGGGGCAGGGGCTGGGCCGAGAGCGCGTAGAGGGCGGTGCGGGGTGGGGGGAGGCGGCGGGGCAGACCTCGGAGTGCGCGGGAGGCACGCGTGACTGCCTGCCCGGCGTCCGGCTGGCCCCGATAACGTGATTGAGCAGTTCGAGTCACCGTGACCAACTGTGCCAGCCCCGAGTGCTTAGCATTATGCATGAATTATCTCCCGTTAAACTACCACGGCTCCAGGGGGTGTGGGTAATGTTTGGTGACCACATTTCGGAGAAGCAGATGGAGGCCCAGGGTGTGCTTTGCGCACGGACGCGTGCTAGGAAGCGGCGGAGCCAGGGTTGGGAACCTTGCGGTCTAGCCGCAGAGCCCCAACTCACACCAGTGGAGGAATCCTGTATCATGTGATAGAGCTCAGGCACGTAGCCGGCGTGTCTACACAATCATGTATGGCGGGATCCCGGTTAGATTTGAGGAATTGGTGGTTGAGGAAGTACGTTGGGATCTTTGGGTGTGCCTGAGCCGTGTGCAGTGTCTCAGGGTTGGGTGTTTCAAGGAACCATTCATCCCATTGGCGGCCGCGGGTTGCTTGAATGAACGTCTGTCGGTTCCCTGCGTGCCGTTGACCTTTGAAGTAATACTCCATTGAGATAACATTCTATTCCTCTAGTGTGGAAGAACGTTGCTTGCGTTTAGCAAAACCGGCCAACTGTGCTGACTATTTCTCAGTGTCTCAAAGGAGTGCATTTATCTGGGAATGGCTTCCTGTGTTTCCTTTTTTATTTCCCCTGTATTTATTTCTAATGTGGTTTTAGAACTGCTTCAAAACAAAACCTAAGTACTACAAGCATCTTAGTCCCGCTTGAAGGTACTTGTGAATAAGGTTAGGTTAAATTCTGACTTTATCTGGTAACGGCAAAGACGAAGATGACTTACAATCATATTTTCAATTCAGATTTTTATTTTTCGTATGGAAACGGATTAAAAAGGAATTTGCTTCAAAATAATGGGGGAGGGGGAACATTAGAAACAAGGAGGGACCAGGTGTTGATTATTGCTGGAGCTGAATGATGGAGACGGGAATTCATTTTTTTATGAGCTTGATATTTTCCATAACAAAAATCTGCATCCATACTGCTATGCACAGTAACTGTTTTTCTAAAGCTTAGGCTAGGTTATTGAGGTGTTTACTGTGATGAGGAAACTACATTATGTGACAGGATAACCATTATTATTATTACTATTGTTATTACATTATTATTATTATTACTATTACAATGTTAAATGTAGAATTTATACAATCAGTATATAACATGATTTAAAAGAAATTTCACCATTTTTTTCATTTCCAGTTTTGTTTTTGACAAACACTTCCTGTGTATTTATTAAAGATCCTTCTAACTGATAAAAATGTAATGCTGAGGGGGCACCTGGGGGGCTCGGTTGGTTAAGTGACCAACTCAGGTCATAATCTCAAGGTTCGTGAGATTGAGCCCCACATTGGGCTCTCCACTGACAACTTGGAGCCTGCTTGAGACCCTCTCTCTCCTTCTCTCTCTGCCCCTCCCCTGCTCTCACTCTGTCTTCTCTTTGCTCTCTCAAAATAAATAAACTTTAAAAAATTAAAAATTAAAATTTAATTTTAATTAAAATTAAAACAAAACATAATGCTGAGTTTATGAATTCGTGTGGGAAGAGATAGGAAAGAACTCTGCCAAATTTAAGGCTCAGATTTTCTTTTCCTTAAAATTTTTTAATGTTTATTTATTTTTGAGAGAGGGAGAGAGACAGAGCATGAGCAGGGGAGGGGCAGAGAGAGAGGGAGACACAGAATCCGAAGCAGACTCCAGGCTCTGAGCTGTCAGCAAGAGCCCGACGCGGGGCTCGAACTCAGGAACCATGAGACCACGACCTGAGCCAATGTCGGATGCTTAACTGACTGAGCCACCCAGGTGCCCCTTAAGTTTTCATTCATGATTTGTTGTAAAAGGTTTTTACTCAGGTGGCCTAAAAGTCAAGATCAGGAGAGCTGCATAATTTGACCAGCAGAGGTGGATGGGAATTTGGGGTCACACATGCTCCGGGATGCTTTGTAAAATGGGATGTGAAAACTGATTCCACTAAGTGCTTCTGAGTAACCAATCAATTCACTTCCTTGCTGCTGTTTGACATTCTCACAGTGACCATCTTTCCACCGTAGAAAAGGACACAAATGGAGAAGTTCTGTGGGTGTGGTGTTATCCTTCCACGACAGCTACTTTAAGGAATTTACTGCTGAGAAAATGCTGCCTTACAGATGAAAACAAACTTCTCCATCCCTTCGTCTTTGGTCAGTACAGAAGAACATGGTTTTATATCACAACAGTTGAAGTTCCAGATTCTTCAGTTTTGATAAAGGTATGACTGCATGAAGGTCTAACAACCAAAAATATTTAAAGTGACTTAACATTATTCCAGTGACTCTTAGCTTTAGATATTATCGCTCACAATACGCTTTTGAAAAATACCAGATATGCTTTTCACTGGGAATGTCCCCTTTCAAATTTCACTCTTATTCATTCTATGAATATTGGTTGGTGTACATTCTATTGACTGACCCTATGGCTGGTGTAGTGAAGTCCTTTCTGGGTTATACTCTGATGGAGTAGAAATGTAGACGTGCAAAGTCGTGACCGATTAAAAGTGGAAAGAAGCATTTGTCCATAATTAAAAACCATTTTAAGTTTTTTTTTTTTTTCCTTAAATTTATTTATTTTGAGAGAGATTGAGCAGGGGATGGGCAGAGAGAGAACCTCAAGCAGGCTCCACACTGTCAGCGCTGAGCCCAGTGCGGGGCTCAAACTCAAACCATGAGATCATGACCTGAGCCACGATCAAGAGTCGGACACTTAACCAACTGAGCCACCCAGGCGCCCCTAAGTTTGTTTGTTTGTTTGTTTTAAGTTTATTTGTTTTGAGAGAGAGAGACAGAGCATGGGAGGGGTAGAGAGAAGGGGAGAGAGAGAATCCCAAGCAGCCTCTGCACTTAGTGCAGAGCCTGACATGGGGATGGAACCCACAGACCACAAGGTCATGATCTGATCCGAAGTCAAGAGCCAGAAGCTCAACTGACTGAGCCACCCAGGCGCCCCAAAAACTATTCTAAAAGATAAAATTATCCTTGGGATGCCTGGGTGGCTCAGTTGGTTGAGTGTCCGACTTTGGCTCAGGTCATGATCTCACACCTCAGTGGCTTCAGGTCTTGTGTCGGGCTCTGTGCTGACAGCCCAGAGCCTGGAGCCGGCTTCAGATTCTGTGTCTCCATCTCTCCTTCTGTGTCTCCCTCCCCTCCCCGCTCAAAAATAAATAAATATTAAAAAAAATTTTTTTTTAACTTCATTTAAAAAAAATTTTTTTTTAACGTTTTATTCATTTTTGAGACAGAGAGAGAGAGAGAGCATGAACGGGGGAGGGGCAGAGAGCGAGGGAGGCACAGAATCGGAAGCAGGCTCCAGGCTCCGAGCCATCAGCCCAGAGCCTGACGCGGGGCTCGAACTCTCGGACCGCGAGATCGTGACCTGAGCTGAAGTCGGACGCTTAACCGACTGAGCCACCCAGGCGCACCTATTTTTTATTTTCTTAAATTTGCATCCAAATTAGTTAGCATATAGTGAAGCAATGATTTCAGGAATAGATTCCTTAATGCCCCTTACCCCAAAAAAATTTTTAAAGATAAAATTATCCTTGATATAATTAAAACTTTTTTTCATTTGTTTATGGATGGTAAGGATATGTTAGGAATAGAAAGGAGAATTAAGGAAACATGTATTAAGTAGGCTTTTGTGTGTGTGTCATTTGATATGAACAGTATCAATGTGACATGTTGGAAACCAGTATGTGGTCACTGTGGGCTTTTCTAATTCCAAGTAACCAGCAGGGTTTTGTTTTTTTTTTTTTTTTTTCAAATAAAGAAATACTGGAAAGTGACGAAGCTCCTGGTGTGTGCCTGTGTGGGGACTTCTTTTACCATCTAGGGCTACTTTTATAGCCAATAATCATGAACCATGTCCAAGATATCAATTTAAGTTTAAGGAGTTACTTTTAAAATAACAAGAAGGCAACAGTTTAAAACTGTTAGAGGTTTAAAACAAAACAGATTCATAATTAGAAAATGTAAATTTGCAAAAAGATAGTTTTCAATGTGTTATAAAATCTTTGGTTTATGTTCATTAAGTTCTTGCTGAAAAGTCTTGATGTGTTGAATAGGTTTATCTGTGTTTTGTTCCATAGAATGCCAATAGCAGCAACATCGATTTCAAATCTGCTTTTCAGATTTGAAAAATGACAAGATTTAGAGGTAGTTCTTATACTTAAGAATATGATTTCTTTTTTAAAATTTTTTTTTTTTTCAACGTTTATTTATTTTTGGGACAGAGAGAGAGCATGAACGGGGGAGGGGCAGACACAGGGAGGGAGACACAGAATCGGAAACAGGCTCCAGGCTCTGAGCCGTCAGCCCAGAGCCTGACGCGGGGCTCGAACTCACGGACCGCAAGATCGCGACCTGGCTGAAGTCGGACGCTTAACCGACTGCGCCACCCAGGCGCCCCAAGAATATGATTTCTAAAAATGTATTTCTTAAATGCTTTGCCTTTTATAAAGTGCTGAATTTTATCTCATTAATGGGAATAATAGGTATATGATTAGAAGAAATTTATGTTTATAATAATAGAGGAGTATAGACAAATGAAGCTTATTGTTACAGTGTGCTTTCTACAGAGATTATATGGCATTCTGTAGAGCATTGACTATTTCAGGAACTGTGTGATCTTACTGTGTGTATTTTTGTTGTTTTGTATCCTCTTTCATTAATTAAGAGTTGATAAATTGGTAGATCTGATATGACATTTCTAATTCTGCTTTGATGAGGTTAGAGTACTTTAAATGAAAACTCACATTTTTGATATTTGAAATATATTTGTGTTTTTGAAAAGGTGTTAACTCTAAAAGTACTACATTCTTATCTAAGAAATGAAATATATAGGTATAAATAAGTACATATCTTTTATATGTGTGTATATAAACATAAAAGTATAAACAAGGAAGTGAGAACTTGGTTACGTTTTGATCTTTTCTTTTTAATGCTGTTATGTCTTGTACAAGAGGTTTGCTAGAATGTAGTAATAAAATTTAAATCTGTGAAAGTGTCTTTAAAAAGTATACTTTTTGTTTCTTTTGGACAGGTGACTCATTTTTCTATTGTTCTGACCGCCAAAGATTTTAATCCAGAGAAATATGCCGCCTTCACTAGGATATTGTGTAGGTCTGTATGAAAACTGTATTAAATGCTATCCTACAAAAATGAAGATCTTGCTCGGTAGTTACATAGCAGATTTCTACACGGAGGAAGCAAATTTCAGCCCTCTGCTTCCCCAACTTAATCTTTACTGGCCCTCTGGAAACTTCTGTAAGAGGAACTTTCTCTTCTGCTTTTATGACACTGCTCTTATTTGGGAAAATGGTAGAAGGGAGGAGGAAAAGCAATTTACACAACCATTGTAGTTCTTGGGTATTTGAGTCACTTGCTACTTTTGGCCTGACAGCTTCTGCTCACTTCCAATCTAGAACTTTCCTTAGCAGGACGGATAAATTAAGTGCTGGCGAAGTGGTAAGCTAGTTTATACGTGTCAAGGTCTGTGTGGGGGAGTCATTTTGGGGAAAGTTAATGAGCATTTTGAATTCTGCAAAAACGCAGGAAGATACTTCTTAGCTGGAATGCTGGGAAGCTGAGAATCTGATTAATTGGTTAATAGTGATTCAGGTAAACTTCTTTGGTTTCATCCCAGCTGTTGAAAAATTTTATGTAAAATATACCAGTTTGCTTTCTTGCCTTGGTGAGTGTATATAGTGGAGTTAATCAAACCTTTCTTGTATGTTGGGGAAATTAGTTTTTTCCTCAATCAGGGCTTTGACAGGGTTTTAGATTTTTTTTTTTTTTTTAATATTGTTGTTACTAGATAGAATTGTAATTCTAGAGGTTATGTATTACAACATCAGCCCTCAGGCTTATGCTCGGTAAGTTGTTTTAGATGGGGTGGGGGGCAAAGGGAGTTGTTTTTGTGTTCCTCGCTATAAGCCTGATGAATGGTTGCTTTTTTGCCATTTTTATGTGTACACACACATGCTATCTATCTCTGGCTCTCTATGTCTATATGTCTATATCCATAACTATATCTATATCTATATATCTATATCTACATGTAGTAGAAGACTACTTTCTAATTACTTAAGGGTTTCAGGTAGATTGTATTTTGACAGAATGAAGTTTTACTGTTTTGCAGCCAGCTATGATAAGAAAACCTTTTTGCTCTCTTAAGATAAGTTCCAGGTATATGGTTCATTGTGGAATATAAACAGTTGTCTGCTACCATGGCACTGACACAAAGGGAGATTATTGTGAGAAGAGACGCTATGTAGAAGCCATGAGCTAAAAACACCGTAAAGCTGCTTTTGAACAAACGTTGGACTCCCATTTCATTTGACTGAGTCAGGGTTAGGTTTCCCAGTGAATTCACTGGGAAATATTCTTGGGCTCAAAATTTAAGATTGCTTTAGATTCCACTTCCTGCCCGGGAGGAAGCTGGAAGGTTCCTCAGCTTCTGTAGTGCCATGGCATTGTTCTGGACTCTTCTCCTGTCACAGTTTAGGAGAAATGAGGACTGAGAGCTATTGGCAGCCATCTCTTCTGCCCCCTGCACCTTACTGCACTTACCCTTGCATGTGTACATACCCATATGCTCTTGCACACGCACACACTCCCTCTCCCCACTAACACATGTCTGTGTGCACAAGTACATAGACCAACACTTTTCGATGCTGCTGCTTACCATGGAGGTGCTCCCTTCTGTTTCTGGGGAGGGGACAGGCAGGCGTGCCTTCCATAGCACGCTGCTCACAGTGGCAGCGGAAGCCCACACGAGGGGGTTCGTTCCCTGTGTGGGATCCAGGTCATTTGCCACGACCCCCTTCATCTTCTGGAGCCTCCAGCTAGTGGCCGTGATAGAGAGCCAGGGTTTCACTTGGAACCAGTTGTCCGGGCCAGGTGTGACAGCCTCTGGCTGTCCCATCTGAGTAAGGTCCCCTGGGTTGCACTTTGTGGTTTTCCTATGGAATGATTTGGGGGGATCCTTCCTTCTGTCAGTAGTTCATCGCCCAGGGTTGTTATGGAAAAAGTGATCTTATCCTACTACCCTTCCTGTGTTTCTCTTTTCCATTACTGTATATTGTTTCTATTTCACAGGTTTTTTTTTTTTTTTAAGTTTATTTATTTATTTTGAGAAAGAGAGAGACTGAGTGTGTGTGTGTGCACGCATACACACGTGAGCAAGGGAGGGGCAGAGAGAGGGAGAGAGGGAATCCCAAGCAGGCTCCACACTGACAGTGTGGCCTGATGCAGGGCTCCAGTTCACGAACAGTGAGATCATGACATAGGCAGAAATCAAGAGTCGGACACTTAACTGACTGAGCCACTCAGGTGCCCGTCTATTTTACAGTTTTAATGGTATATTGTTTGTTTGTTTGGTGGTGGTAATGTAAGCACACAGGAAACAAATACAGACAATACAGAAGGGTATACAGTGAAAACTAGGTCCCTTCCTCTCCCTATTCCTAGCCTTCAAATCTGCCTCCCGACCCCCACCCCGGGGCACTCCTGGAGCTGTTTTCTTTGTATCATACCGGAGATATTTTCTCCATATAGAAGCATGTGTATGAGTTCATGGGTTTGACTATTTTACACGTAGGATAGCTTACCATATTCATTGTTCTCTACCTCTTTCCCTCAATTGTGCACTGAAGTAATTTAAAAACACTGACTGGCTAGTAGTTACAACACTTGCTTTTCTCACTTAACCTACAATAAATACAGTTTCAAGTGATCTATTTTATTTTAAAAAATTTTTTTAATCTTTTTTTTTTTAATGTTTATTTTTGAGAGAGAGATAGAGCATGTGTGGGTTAGGGGAAGAGAGAGAGATGGAGAGAGAGAATCCCAAGCAGGCTCCACACTGTCAGCACAGAGCCCAACGAGGGGCTCAGACTCACGAACCATGAGATCATGATCTGAACCGAAACTGAGAGTCAGACGCTTAACTGACTGAGCTACCCAGGTATCCCTCAAATGATCTGTTTTAAACAATAATTTTATTTTCTTTCCAGTTTTTTAATCCATTTAGCTACTAAAAGGCTCAAGTAGGCCCAGTCCTGCTTCTCATGCAAAATTTAGATTTAGTTACTCACAGGAAGAGATTTCAGGGGAAGAGACTGATTTCACATGTGAGCTATAAATGTAGGCAGTTTCCTGTCAGTGTTTTCTGGAACTTGATGATGAATATATCTAGTGTATACTTACACCAGAAACTTAAAGGAGTTTGATTTCTTAATTATCTAAATATAGTTACCTCTGGGAACTCTGATAATAAATATAGGTTCTATAATTACTGTTTTCTCTGTGAACAATGTGTAAAACTCCTTTCTTGTCAAAGGAAATCCCAGCAATAATAGAGTCCTTATGACTAGAAGCACCATTTGTGAATATAAGACAGATAAAAATGCAATATTTTTTTTTAAGAATAGTGGGCCCTCAGGGGCGCCTGGGTGGTGCAGTTGGTTAAGCATCTCAGCTCAGATCATGATCTCATGGGTTCGTGAGTTCAAGCCCCACATCAGGCTGTGTGCTGATGGTGTGGAGCCTGCTTGGGATTCTGTCTCTCCTTCTTTCTGCCCCTCTCTGACTTGTGCGGGTGTGCACATGCTCTCTCTCTCTCTCTCAAAATAAATAAACTTAAGAAATAAAACTTAGGGAAAAAAAGAAAAGAGAAATGAGTCCTTAGAAAGTCCTTAGCTTACTCTCCTGCTCCAGTGGGCTATAGAGATGGAAGGAGAAAGCCAGCTTGAGGGAGTTGTTGGAGGTCTCTTGAATGGTTGTTTTTTTCAATACATTATCGAATTAAATTATAGAAGTAATCATGTCATAAAAAGTTTCAGGCACTCAGAAGCGTTATCAGCAGGTTGACTTAGATTTTTTAGGAAGTACCCATACCCAGCCTTGGGCGCATTGCTCTGTGTGGTTCATGCTATATAAAAGCATGGTTGTTTTTTGTCTTTTCTTACAGAATGTACCTGAAACATGGGAGCCCAGTTAAAATGATGGAGAGTTATATTGCAGTACTCACAAAGGGGATATGCCAGAGTGAAGAAAATGGCTCTTTCCTTAGCAAGGATTTTGATGCCCGAAAGGCTTATCTTGCAGGCTCCATCAAAGGTAAACACACACACACGCACACACACCCCACAAAACAAAAACCCGTCCCGGATGGTTCCATCCCAACAACAAGATCCCCAAGCCAAGGGCAATCCTCATTGTACTCTAAGATTCCATCTTTCTGTATATTTTCATCTATGTAATATTTATTTGCTATACAGAAGGGTAGTTCAACTTCTACATTGCCTTATTTGATTAGAATTCTGTTGTAGGAAAGCAGATTTTTGTGGTGGCCCTTTCCACACGATTCTGACTGTTCATAATACAGAAATGTTCTTTTGTGGGTAAGCTGAATTTCACAGCTTGAGTGTCTGCCGACTTCCATAGTTTTTCTTTCCTTACATTTTAGCAGTTACTTCCTCCATGTGGAAAGCTCAGGCCCCTGACCCAGAGTTCCTCTTCTAACTCTCTGCCTTCCTCTCCCAACTGGAAAATCCAAAACAGCAGTGCAGGGCTAAGCCACAGATTTCAGGGTCCTTAAAAGGGAGGAAAGGGGAAATGCTGGCCTTCACTCTTGTCCTCCTACAGCGCCTGTCTTAGCTCTTGAACCTGCTGTTCTATATGGTTTCTAAGCATCCTTGTTGACAGGTTTGTTCAGCTGTCTCAAACAGACTTACATAATGACGTATGTATTGGTGGAGGGGTGGTGTCCATGAACTTTTATTTATCTATTATTAGTTTTGAATGTTTATTTATTTGAGAGAGAGAGAGCCAGTGGGGTTGGGGCAGATAGAGAGAATCCCAAGCAGGCTCTGTACTGTCAGTGTAGAGCCCTATGTGGGGTTCAAACCCACAAACTGTGAGATCATGAACTGAGCCGAAATCAAGAGTCAGTTGCTTAAGCCACTGAGCCACCCAGGTGCTCCAGAGTAAACTTTTTTTTTTTTTTAAACCTAAGGGTGTTTCATGACACAGAAAGATACTGGTTCCCTTCATATCATTTATTCCACTTTCTTTGGGCTCTGGCTTCATCTGTGCATCCAGTGCAGAGTCCCTTGGAGGAGGGTCAGGTTTAGGCTGTCATAGCACCCATCCTAGGGAGCAGATGTCTGGATTTATATGCTCATCCAGTGCATAAGGTGCTTTTTTATTCTCTGTATTGAAAATAATTCTGTATACAGAAAATAAACTCTGCATTTATTGGAAAGAATTCCTTCCAATAAAAATGTTATTTTCTTACATATTATTTAATGCAGTAATATTATAATTTCTTGTGTTTTAAGACATTGTATCTCAGTTTGGAATGGAAACCGTTATCTTACACACAGCACTGATGCTAAAGAAAAGAATTGTCGTCTATCACCCCAAAATAGAAGCTGTCCAGGAGTTCACCAGGTATTATCTCTGGTCATTAAAAAGTAGAGGCTTTGTTGGCAGCTGATTTGGGGCAGTCCGTGTTCCTGTGTGCTCTGTTCTGTTACACATTTGGTATAAATAGAATGTGGTAGGCTGTGGGTGAAATGCTATCTTGGTCTAATGTTTCAGGTGAGCTTTAGTAGTTCAAGGTCACCGAATTTGGGCAGATTCTTCTTTAAATTTAGAAATAAGAATATTTTAGAGCAGGGAGTTTGAACTTTTCCTTGCCAGACCATAAATTTTTTAGGCTTGGAGGCCATAAGTTCTCTGTCCCAACCACCCAACTGCCAGTCGTGCATATGTAAATGAATGAGCATGGCTGTGTTCCAGTAAAACTTTATGTGCAAAGACAGACAGCTGATCCATGGCCATAGTCTCCTGACCCCTGTTTTAAGTAAGTTATTTCTTTTTTTCTTTCACTTTTACCACAGATTTTCTCTTTTTTTAAAAAAAAACATTTATTTATTTTTGGGAGACAGAACACAATTGGGGGAGGGGCAGAGAGAGAGGGAGATACAGAATCTGAAGCAGGCTCCGGGCTGTCAGCGTGGAACCCGACATGGGGCTTGAACACACAGACCACGAGATCATGACCTGAGCCGGAGTCTGATGCTTAACGGACTGAGCCACCCAGGTGCCCCTCTCTTATTTTTATAATAAAGATGTTTTGAAAGTTTTTTCTTTACCAAATCTAACTTGTTCATAGATTCTTTTTTAATTTTTTTTTTCAACGTTTATTTATTTTTGGGACAGAGAGAGACAGAGCATGAACGGGGGAGGGGCAGAGAGAGAGGGAGACACAGAATTGGAAACAGGCTCCAGGCTCTGAGCCATCAGCCCAGAGCCTGACGCGGGGCTTGAACTCATGGACCGCGAGATCGTGACCTGGCTGAAGTCGGACGCTTAACTGACTGCGCCACCCAGGCGCCCCTAGATTCTTTTTTAAAAACAAGAGGACCTAGCTTTTGTGCTTACCATGTGCCAGCTGTTGTATAAATCACCTCAATTGTTAAATTTACTTGTGACACGAACTTTGCAAGGAACTTTGCCTTCTTTTACGGATGAGAAAATTGAGGCTCCAGGAGGCTGACTGGTTAGAAAACGGGAAAAAGAAGGTTTGGTAGTCAGAAGAACTTGGGTTAAAATCCTGGAGGGCGCTTTACTCGCTCTGTGACCGCATCCAGGATACTTAAACTTTCTAAGCCTCCGTCTCTGTATCTGTAAAATGAAGATAACAATGCCCACTTCATAAGCCTGTTGTCAGGACTGGAGATGCTGTGTGTGAAGTACTTGGCGTGTGCCTTGCTCATCGTGTGCGCTCTGGAAGTGAGGACTGCTGTCATTGCGATTGCCACCCAGTCACCCTTTCCCTCTACATCTATGCTTCTGGAACGGGGATGTCCACAGCTTGGGAAACATAGCAGGGCAACAGCGGAGTCACCATACCTCAGTTCAATTCGTCACCTCTCTCTGCAGCAGCTGTTTCACTGGTTTTTTCAAGGAAACTTACTTTGTATAAAAACAAACACAAAGTGGTTTGCAAGTTTGATTGGAACTTTAAACATAGAAATGAGAGACTTCAAAAAAAATGCGTTGCTTGCAGGGCCCCGCTCTGGATTTTACCCTCAGACTCCCTCCGTGGCGGTTTGCGGAGTGAGGCATTTGGAGGAAAACTTCAGAAGTGTTACTCCTTGCCACCACGGAGATGTTTTGAAACTTCACCTTGAGCTTTTTGTAGCTAATCTGGCCCAAAAAAGGCAGAGTTGAAGACATTGCATTACTTTAATTTGAAGCCTGGAGGTCGGGGCACGTGTAGTCTTCATTCTCCCCTCTGCCTCTGACAGCCAGCTCTGTCCTCGGGAGGAAGAGGGAGGAGGGTGCGGGTGCGGGCCAGCAACCATTTGAGTTCTTGTCTTCGTTCCCCAGGACTCTGCCTGCCCTGGTGTGGCATCGACAGGACTGGACCATACTTCATTCCTATGTGCACCTCAGTGCCGAGGAGCTGGAAGCCCTGCGGATGTGCCCAGGTAGACAGTGGGGGTCTCGCAGGAGGAGAGGCTTGGCGTTCACCTGGTTTGGGGGAGGACTTTTTTCTGGCCTTCCCAAAGGGACTACTGATGATGCATTATTTCTTTGGTAAATGCGACCAATTTTTTTTCCTTAAAAATTTTATTTTTTTTCACATTTTATTTTATTTTTTATTTTTATTTTTTAAAATTTACATCCGATTTAGTTAGCATAGAGTATAACAATGATTTCAGGAGTAGACTCCTTAATGCCCCTTACCCATTTAGCCCATCCCCCCTCCCACAACCCCTCCAGTAACCCTCTGTTCTCCATATTTAAGAGTCTCTTCTGTTTTGTCCTCCTCCCTGTTTTTATGTTATTTTTGCTTGCCTTCCCTTATGTTCATCTGTTTTGTCTCTTAAAGTCCTCATAGGAGTGAAGTCATATGATATTTGTCTTTCTCTGACTAATTTTGCTTAGCATAATACTCTCTAGTTCCATCCACGTAGGGGCAAATGGCAAGGTTTCATTCTTTTTGATTGCCAAGTAATACTCCATTGTGTATATATATATATACCACTTCATTATCCATTCATCCATCGATGGACATTTGGGCTCTTTCCATACTTTGGCTATTGTCGATAGTGCTGCTATAAACATGGGGGGGGGTGCATGTGTCTCTTCGAAACAGCACACCTGTATCCCTTAGATAAATACCTAGTAATGCTGTTGCTGGGTCATAAGGTAGTTTTATTTTTAATTTTTTGAGGAATCTCCATACTGTTTTCCAGAGTGGTCGCACCAGCTTGCGTTCCCACCAACAATGCAAAAGAGATCCTCTTTCTGGGCATCCTCGCCAACATCTGTTGTTGCCTGAGTTGTTAATGTTAGCCATTCTGACAGGTGTAAGATGGTATCTCATTGTGGTTTTGATTTGTTTTTCCCTGATGATGAGTAACGTTGAACATTTTTTCATGTGTCAGTTGGCAATCTAGATGTCTTCTTTAGAGAAGTGTCTTTTCATGTCTTTTGCCCAATTCTTCACTGGATTATTTGTTTTTTTGGGTGTTGAGTTTGATAAGTTATTCAATGTTTATTTTTGAGAGAGAGAGTGAGAGAGAGACAGAGTGCGAGCGGGGGAGGGGCAGAGAGAGAGGGAAACACAGAACCCGAAGCAGGCTTCAGGCTCTGAGCTGTCAGCACAGAGCCCGACACAGGGCTTGAACTCACAAGCCATGAGATCATGACCTGAGCCTGATGCTTAACTGACTGAGCCACTGAGGCGCCCTGAGTTCGGTAAGTTCTTTATAGATTATGGATACTAACCCTTTATCTGATATGTCTTTTGAAATATCTTCTCCCGTTCTGTCGGTTGCCTTTTAGTTTTGCCAATTGTTTCCTTCGCTGTGCAGAAGCTTTTTATTTTGATGAGGTCCCAATAGTGAATTGGTCCTCAATTTTTTTTATTTGTTTTTAATTGTATTGCTCTGTGAAATGTGAAAAGTCTGGTAGCTATTTTCTTAACATCAGTTCCAAACTTCTGTTAATTCTTGAGTTGTCCTGATTCCTTTAGCATTTATTTGTATCAGATCTGAAACTGGTGAAAGATGATGCCGTCCCCAGCACGCTGTCCCTGAGAAAGCCGGGTGTGTGGCTGTGGTTGCTTAGAGACAGAGACCTACAGGGGGAACATTGGTCAAGAGAATCCTTGCTGCCTCTACCTCGGCTGTCATTCTTGACCTGAATAGCAGTAACTGAAAAGTAAATGCCTTCTTCTTTGACACCACAATGTAGTTTTGGGGACGTTTTGAGTGGGAAGGGTTTCTTCAGGCAACTGTCAATAATGTAGTCTGAAGAAATGCCAGAGGGTACAGCTGATGTCCCCTGAATAAAGCAGTGAAGAAAAGCAGCTGGTGAACGTTTAGAGTCCATTCTCTTTTGACCCGTTCGCAACAGGATTTGTTCCCATTCCGGTAATGTGGGTCATCTTTGTCATGCAGGTTACATCGCTGGGTTTGTGGACCTGGAGGTGAGCAACAGGTCAGACCTCTATGACGTGTTTGTGAATCTGGCAGATCGGGAGATTACCATTGCCCCACTCGCGAAAGGTTAGTTCTCTCTTGCGCCGTTGATACCAAATGTAAGCCAAGCAGTTATACTTTTTAAAATTAATTTCTTAAAATTTTAATTCCAGTGTAGCTAACATACAGGGTTATGTTTCAGGGGTTCAGTACAGTGATTCAACACTTCCACATGCTACTCAGGGCTCATGAAGATAAGTGTGCGCATAATCTCCTTGATCGGTTTCACCCGTCCTCCCGCCCACCTGAAGCAGTTGTATTTTTTTTTTTTTTTTTTATTTTTGAGAGACAGAGAGAGACAGCATGAGCAGGAGAGGGCAGAGAGAGAGAGAGGGAGACCCAGAATATGAAGCAGGCTCCAGGCTCCGAGCTGTCAGCACAGAACCTGACGCGGGGCTTGAACTCACGAGTCGTGAGATCATGAGCTGAGCTGAAGTCGGACGCTCAACTGACTGAGCCACCCAGGCGCCCCTGAAGTAGTTGTATCTTTAGGCTGATGCTCTAAAACTGGTATTCAAGGGCCTGCTTTGCCCACTGTGCTGAAAGTGGAGAGATTTTCTGTGTCTGGAACATAGCATTTATTCTTACAGGCCCAGCCATGTTAGTAGTACATTCTGGGTGCTTATGCTGTACAGTATATGTTAATAAGATAGTATCTTTTTTTTGTAATGTTTATTTATTTACTATGAGAGAGTAAGCGTGAGTGGGGGAGCAGCAGAGAGAGGGAGAAAGAATCCCAAGCAGTCTCCGTGCAGTCAGCACAGAGCCGGACGTGGGGCTCCGTCATCTGAACCTTTGAGATATGACCTGAACTGAGATCAAGAGTGGACACAACAGACTGAGCCACCCAGGTGCCCCAATAGGATAGTGTCTCTATCTCGTTTCTCAACTTTTCTGTTTAAACAAGCTGTATGAGTTACCTATTGCTGCATAACAAATCACTTTTAAACCTAGTAGTTTAAAACAGCAAATATTGGGGCGCCTGGGTGTCTTGGTCGGTTAAGCGTCCGACTTCGGCTCAGGTCATGATCTCACGGTCTGTGAGTTCGAGCCTCATGTTGGGCTCTGTGCTAACAGTTCAGAGCCTGGAGCCTGCTTCGGATTCTGTATCTTCCTCTCTCTCTCCGCCCCTCTCCTGCTCATGCTCTGTCTCTCTCTCAAAAATAAATAAACATTAAAAAACAAAGATATTCCCAAGGCTTCAGTCATCCAAAGTCTCAGCTTCTAAGCTAACTTTTAGCAGGAGGCCTCACCACCTGGCCTCTCTGTAGGGCAGCTTGAATATTCTCATGACATGACAGCTGGCTTCCCCAAGAGTGAGTGATCCAAGAGACAGAAAGACCACAGTGCCTTTTATGACCTAGTGTCAGAAGTCATATGCCAATTCTTCCATATTCTATTTGTTAGAAGGAAGCCATTAAGTCCAGTCCCCACGTAAGAGAGAGGAAGTAGGCTCCACCTCTTAAAGGACAGAGGATGAAAAAGGGCGTAGAAATTTATTATTGCACAAGGACTGAACATGAATCCTGTGTGGAAAATCTTTTTGAACGACGTGTCAGTAAGCAAAAGGGAATGGAGGTGAGTATTGCCCTTTGTAAAGCCAGAGTGATAGGATACTAGCTGTGGCCAGGGCCACTTATATTGCTGAAGCATTAGGACCAGAAAGGGTGGCCATCTCCTGTCGCCTTCTGTTGCCCCGAGTATATAAGATGAGCTCATCTCAAATCAACACCATTCAAATGGAGTTTGTCCCTTGGAGGGACAAACAGAAATTTCTGTTCATCTTTTTGCTGCAGAAAAGGAGCAGTGTATGTAAATCGTGTGACTTAGGTTGTTTCCTTTGCACATTCTGAGGGTCTTCACACACTGGAATGTTCAGCTGGCTTCTGCAGAACTGATAGGACGCTCTGCTGCTATGGGATCCCCACCAGAAGGTTCCACTTGAATTTTTTTTTTAAATGTTTATTTCTTTTTGAGAGAGAGACAGAGCATGAGTGGGGAAGGGGCAGAGAGAGAGGGAGACACAGAATCCGAAACAGGCTCTAGGTTCTGAGCGGTCAGCACAGAGCCCGACGCGGGGCTCGAACTCAGGAATGTGAGATCATGACCTGAGCCGAAGTGGGACTCTTAACCAACTGAGCCACCCAGGCCCCCGAGTTACACTTGAATTCTTAACCGTAAAGACCTGCGTAGGGAGGTCAGGCTCTTGGCTTAAAATCACAACTTACTTGTAGTCTGTAGTTTTCATTAGGTCTTGTCTAGGAAGAAGAACAAAATTTCTCATCAGGTAGGTGTGAAGGAGAAACCTGGTATTGGCGTGTTTTTATTTTGAACGAAGTATAAATCGTGATTATGCCGTGCCTCCTGGCACGTCCCTTGGAGTGATATCATATTTGCGTTCAGGATGAAGATGGAAATGTGGGCGGTTGTTGGTTGTTTTGAAAATTTCCTCCGTATGATGGTTTACATTTTCAAATAGGCGGCCTGGTTTTTATTATGTAAACTTCTAACTATCTACATAACTTCTGCTTGATCTCCCCAGAGGCCATGACAATGGGCAAACTGCACAAAGAAATTGGTCAGCTGATTGTTCAATCGGCAGAAGATCCGGAGAAGTCAGACGGCCAAGTCATACAGGTAACTCCTCAGTCCGCTGACTTACTGAGAGTTGTGCAGTGGTGGTGCCGGGCAGCGTGTGGCAGAGCTGCCTGGGGTGCGGGGAGCCGTGAGAAGCCGTAGGCAGATGCTGGCACGAGGGTCTGCAGGGTGGCCCTGGTTAGAGGAGCGGGCGGAGGCCCACCGTAGCCAAATAGTTATCAGGCTCTGGGGACAGATACATGCAGGGGGCTGGTGACAGGTGTGACCCCCAGCTGGTCTGGAATGCTTTCCTGAGCGAACGCATTCTGTGCTCTGGCAGAATTTTCACGGAGGAACAACTTTCAAGAGATAGTTGCTGCTGAGGACTAGAGAGAGCGTCTCAGTCTAGCTTCGATGTACTGTGTCCAGAACAGCAGTAGGCAAGCATGTAGTCAGATCCCTGCCAAAGGTAGCAGACTCTGGGCTCACACCCTGCAGGGCTAGCCCCGCTGTGGGGTCTCCCTGTCAAGCTGACCAGAGCTTCCATGTGGATCCTCGCCTCTCCGCTTTCTGGATCGGGATGGCTGGAGAGTTTATTTAAGCCTGTCCCTGTGGTGATGACAGGCCCTCCTGTGCACCGCAGCCTGCCAGCTCCTTTCCTGTCTGCTGCCGGTTTGCATTGCGCCTGTTCCCAGCTCCTTACTCTTCTCCCGGGATACACTTCCACCCTGGCCTCCGGGCCCTGGCTCATCTAGACCCTTGTGTCATCCCGTGGGGGCCAGAGGCCTGGAAGGATTGTCTCCCACTGTCTGTACCTGTGCCACCTCATCAGGGGTGGGGGTGGGGGGGCTCTGATAGGCAGGCCCTACTCATCTGGCTGGACCCGGTTCTTTTTTCCATTTATTCATTCATTTATCCAGAAAATATTTATTGAGCACTGACTATATGTCAGGCATGGGGCAGTAGGGTTGTATTTATTGGAGTAGATGAATAGGAAATAATGTAAGGGCACCTGGGTGGCTCGGTTGGTTAAGTGTCTGACTCTTGATTCCAGTTCAGGTCATGGTCTCGTGTTTGTGAGTTCAAGCCCCACATCGGACTCTGTGCTGGTGGCACAGAGCCTGCTTGGGATTCTCTCTCTTCTCTCTGCACCTCCCCAGATCATGCTCGCTCGCTCTCTCTCTCTCTCTCTCAAAATAAATAAATAAACTTAAAAAAAAGTAAATGCCAGATCATTGTGAGCCATGAGAAATGAATGCTGTGATAGAAACAAACGGTCAAGGTGAAGAATACTAGAGAAGAGATTAGACAGCTCTCTGAGGAGGTGACACGTGAGCTAAAGGTTGAGAGGAGCCACAGGTGTGACAGGAACCCACCAGCAGCACCGTTCTTTCTGTTCAGCGCTGGTGGCCCATCGGCTCAGGCCAGGAAGAGTGGGGGGGGCTCGTCCTGAGAGCTGAGACTCTTCCTTTCCTACCGTGTGGATCATCACTGCCCATCCATCCCTCCATCAACGCTCAAGTAAAAATGCTGGCTCTTTACAACGTTGGTTAACTGTGTAAATATGAGTTTTGTGTTACTGCATTTTTCGTGGACTAAAAGTGATACGCAGGTGACTCAGTATAATGTAGGATGAAATTGCCTGGCATATTCTATTGTATGGGTTTGAAAATATTTGAATTAATGATGTCAGCAAACCAAGAAAAAGACATGACTTTAATGTGAGCTCTCGTGAGTCATCAGCCATGCAAAGGACTGTCGGGAAAGAGGAATACAGCCCATGTGGCAGGTGCTGGGTTACTTATTCCAGGTAGAAGAGGATTTTGGGGGGTGGGGAGATTTGTTCTAAAAACAATACCAGGGTTCCTTAAAAATTCAACATAGGAATACCATAGACCCAGCAATTCTACTGGGTATATTTCAGAAAGAATTGAAAGCAGACACAGATAAGTAATTGTGCACTCAGGTTCACAGCAGCTCTGTAAATAATAGCCAAAAGGTAAAAATAACCCAAATGTCCATCAGTGGATGAATGGATGAACAAAACGTGGTATATGCGTATGGTGGAGTATCATTGAGCCTTAAAAGGCAATGAAGTTCTAACATGTGCTACGACATGTATTAACCTTGAAAACATTATGCTAAGTGAAATAAGCCAGACACAAAAGGACAAATGTGTGATTTCACTTATATGAGGTACCCAGAACCAGGCAGATTCACAGAAGCAAAAGGTAGAATGGTGGTTACCAGGCATTGGAGACAGGGATGGGGAGTTATTGTTTAATGGGTACAAGATTTCAGTTTGGGATGATGAAAAAGTTCTGGAAATGGGTAGTAGTCATAAAACACTGAATGTACTTGTTGTCACTTAAAAATGGCTAAAATGGCAAAAACATGGTGTTGGTTTTTCTGTTTTAAGTTTGTTTCATTTTTTGTAATGCATAAATAATTTGATAAACTTAAAAAATAGGAAGAATTCTCTCCAAATGCAGCAAAAATTCATATTTTTTGATGCTAACTTATGGCATATTTTCTTGTTCCATTAAAGGATATTTCTCTAAAAACTAGAGAAATCTTCACCCACCTGGAACCATTTTCAGAAGTTTCTGGTGATGGAGAAAAGCTAGTTCTCAATTTTGAGGCACTAAAGCAAAGACGATTTCCACCAGCAACAGAAAACTTCCTTTACCATCTAGCAGCAGCTGAGCAAATGCTGAAAATCTGACTGTGTGACAGCATATCCCTGATGAATGATAGAAAGTTCTCTCACCATGGTTATCCACTGTGTAAAATACTGAAAATAGCACAGAAAATGTTCTATTTTTAATGATTTATGTGAAAGTGTTGAGATTTGACCTGAAAAAGCCCTAAAACACGTATGAAAACATTTCCGATGTCCTCCTGGTCAGATTCATGCCTGCGGTCAGGGTCAGACCAAGTGCTGCAACTACCACGTATGACGTGAGCAACGACGTGGTGTCCCGGCGTAAGAGAAAAAAAAGCTCTGCCAAGTTTTAGTGCAAATCACAGCAAACCCGAAAGCCTTCATTATTATCAGTTCCACTTGTCCCGTTGCGTAGCCACAAACGAATGGCTTACTTTCAGAAAGCTGCCTGTAATTTTGCTTTGTATTCTTCTAGGAAGAACTTTTATTCCTCATGAGGAACTCTACTTTCTGAGCCAAACTACTAAGTTTTCTGCAGAACTGTCCAGAAGATCATTCAAAAAAGATCCTGCAGTTGCACTTTCTTGTAAAAGAAAAGAATTCTTTTTCTTGGCCTTTAAACATTTTTGCCTATATTATGAGGATTTTGCATAGATTTTATACTTGAGTAGACAACTTTAATAATCCATATTTATATTGTCACAGAAGTAAGCACTTGGCAAACTTAAGCCATTAGTACTCTTTAATTAACCCTGTTGCTAGCAATATTCTTTTGAAAAAGATGCCAGTCCTTATATGATAGAGCAAAAATAAGCCCATTTTGGATATAAATGTCGGTATGAAGAAAATAGCAACTTTACATAATTACAAAGGCTAAGACTGGAGAGTGTCTTCATACTTCAGTGAAAGTAATTTGGCCACACTGGAAAGTATTCTTGTTCAGCTTATGTACCTTTTTCATAATTGGAGGCCTAAAAGTTGCAAAATAAGCATAGAGGTCTAAATTATATATTTGTTATGTATTCATATTAATTATGAACAATTATTTTACACTCACTACTGTTGTCCTTAGAAATCTTACCCAGAAAAACAGTTGCAAAAAAATCTTGTCTTTATTAGATCTTTCATTTATTCTTTGTGTTAGACATTTGTTAAGTAAAAATAAAAAATAGCCTTTTCCCCTCCCTCCTTGGGTGGGGACAGGGAGGATCTGGAATGAGATGATGTTTACTAAGGCAAGCAATTGAAAATTAAATCTGCACTTTATGAAAACGAACATGAACGTCTTTATCTCCATTTTTTGTATTACTATAGCAGTTAATGATCAAAGTTGTTAAAATTACAGATTTATGATGCAGAAATAAAATGAAAATATTTTGATACCCAACGAAATTTAGGCAGATGAAGAATTGTGCCCTCTTTCTGTAATGCTCCCCACTCGAAACAAAAGATAAAACCCTTTTGTCAATGCAGATGTGCTGGGAAGTTATTACAAGGCCTGTTTGAAAGTTAAGGCGTTCAGCTCCTTGCCTCCATGCCTGGCTCACCCCCTGCCCTCCCTGCCCTCGCCCTTCTCCATCCCCCATTTCCTAGAGCTGGCACTTGTGTCTTCTCCTTTGAAAAGGTGCCCTCGCATTTCTACTCTGTCATCTGTTAGTGGCTAAGCCTCCACCTGGGTCCTTTGTGTGTTTTGTTCTTTCATTTTGTTTCGTGTATGCCTGTGGCTATACCGAGCCATCTGGTAGGCTTTTTTAAACAGTTTTGTTCGTTTAGGCTTTTGTGAAACCCTTTTAACCAAATTTGCAGATAACCATCATTCTGGCCCAGGGAACACTGAAAGCCTCAGATACATTCTTTGATCATTTGGGGCCGGGTGTGTTGGAAACGTTCCTCCAGCATGCAGATGTTAGGGTGCCTACTCTGCCATGCACTGCGTTGTGTCCTGAGGCTTCCCTTGATGCACAACACACACACTTCTTGCTCTCAAGGCATGCGGTCTGGGGGGGGGGGGGGCTCAGGGTCAGCAAACAGACTATCCCACTGTGGTGTGGCCAGGCTAGATACAGTATGAGTGCTATGGGAGCACATAGCAGGGGCACCTAATTCAGTACTGTGTATCCTAGAGGGCTTCCTGGAGGGAGTGATGTCCAAGTCAGACCTGATGCATAAGCGAGAGTTAACCTGGAGCTGGGAACAGCTGATACGAAGGTCCAGGAAGGAAAGACTGCAGCCCATATGAGGAACAGGGTATGGTCCAAAGAAAAAGGGCAGTAGCAGATGAATAAGGTAAAGGCTCTTGCCTGCCTGGTAAGGAATTTGGACTTGAACCTGATGCACTGGGAAGCCATTTAAGGCTTTTGGGCAGGTGTTTATCAGAGCAGGCTGAGGCAGGGAAGGGAGGAGCCAGCAGAGATAATCGAGTAACGCCAGCAGGGGATGCTGATGGGCCGGGCAGGCTGTAGCACTTGTCACCTTTGGGCTCAGCTGTTGAATGGGGTTGAGGGGAGGGAGAAGAGAGGGTGACGCCAGTGATCTTGGGTGACGCTGCTTCGTCGGTGGCGGTGCCATTTCCTGAGACGGGGAGGAAAAGATGTCTGAGGGGCGGGGTACCGGGGGCAGCAGGAGGGGGGCCTACTGCTCAGGGGAGCAAGCCCCGTGCTGAGTCTGAGCACCCAGCAGACTGGCAGTCAGCGTTCGGGTAGGGTGCGGGGTGGGGAGCAGTTCTAGCAGGGTGGAAGGCGGTGGGCACAGCGAGGGGAGACAATTCTTGGAAACATTTGGCTCCGGAAGGATGTTAGCTATTTTAACGAGGCTGGTGACTCCAGTAGTTCCCTTGCTTCTGGGAAGGAGGGAGGAGTCTGGAGCCAGAGGCAGGGAAGCTACACAGGCACGGAAGGCCCTGAGGAAATCGGAATGGAAGGGCCCAGAGCCCGGCCCACAGCTGACCTTGCCAGGAGGAGGGAAGGCTGGGCGTGGGTGGGAAGAGGTCTGCGGAATTGACGCCAGGAGGTTCCACCGCTGGTCCACAGCCTTGTTTTCACTGTGAGGGAGGAGGCAGGGTCATTTGCCAGAGAGGAGAAAGGAGGCGGATGGCCCCGGGGGCAAAGATTTTCAGGCTTCCAAAATGGGAGTAAGCTGAGGAGGGAAAGAGGATTGCTTTGGGGGTGGAGGCCTTCAGCGCTCACCAGAGGCTCCCACTTACCTTGAGGTGGGCCATCGATTTAATGCCTGGGCCCTGGGCGCGGGAGACCCTTTTCCTTTATTTTTTCAAATACTCAACTTTTAATAAGTTTATTAGTAATTTCACAGTGTCCCTTCAGAGGCTGATGAACAAACACCTAGAGAATCGAATCTTCTATCACCCATCCCCTCAGCAACCCCATGGGGGTGGACCAGACAGGACAGCCTCTTGTTTCTCCTTTCATCCAGGCTTGAAACCCCAGGCACCTGCCTGAAAAGGGCGCTGGCCTGTGCAATTGTAAGCCATCCTGGGGGCACAGACACCTCGGGTTCCAGACCCCTGGCAGAGTCCTCGGAACAGACACCTCGAGCAGAGAGGAAGGCATTCAAGCAGGAACAGAACAAATTCACCAAAAACTCATCCCTATACCCCTCTGTTATAGAAGAGTTCCGTTTCTTCTGTTGCGGACTGAATTTCCTTTTCAAGCTTATTGCACTGTATCTGAAAAACAAAGTTAAATTCTTAATATTTATATTAAGAACTTTTCTTGCCTTAAGAGCCAAGTTAAAAAAATATATGTATATATTACAGAAAGCATCTATTTTCCAGTCCAACTTTTTCAGTGATCTCTGATCGACAACAACAAAAAAGCAGAACTTCTTGAACACTTTGTTATGGAGAATTTCAAATATAAACACACGCAGAAAGAATACAATGGGCCCTCATCTACTCATCACTCAGCATTAGTAACAACCTGCCAATCTCCTTTCATCCGGCATCTCCCAATCCCAATTTGGGGGTATTTTCGGGAGTATTTGAAGGCAATTCTCAGATCTGTCATTTCACCTACAAATGCTTCCGTATGAAATTCCAAAGGACAATGACTCTGTTATGCAACTACTCTGCTGTCATCACACCCACCAAAGTTAACAACAATCCCCCTAATCCCCAGTCACGGTTCTTAGTCTCACGAGGTGGCAGAAGTACTAGCTTAGTGGAAAAGGAGTTTTGCAGGGGACAAGTTTCCCTGTCAAGGTCACTGAGTTTCCAGACCTGAAGGTTGCTGCAGCCCGTGGTACGCCTGAGAAGATGTCTTGGTCCTGGGCGGGGGCCAGACAAGGAGGCAGGGCTTGGGGACCCCACTGGCTGGGGACCACCATTCAGCCACCTCTGTGCCCACCTTGGACCAACAAGGTTCTTTCAAGGTCTAGCAAATGCCAAGACTTGCTTGGCGGTTGGCGGGGAGAGGCTCAGGAGGGGAAATGGATTCCATTTCCTGCCTCTATTCTGGCCTCTGAGAGCCCTGCCCCTTCAAGCCTTGCATGACCCACCGGTTGCCTTCAGAGTAGAGCCTGCCTCCTGGGCCTGGCCACACAGGCCCTGCTATCTGGCCCCAAGCATGTTGCCAGTCACACTCAGTGACTTGTGCCCAGCTACATTGGACTCCTCAGCTCTCCTATACCCCGACTTGGAATGCCCTCTTCACTCCCCCATCTCTGCCTGTTGAAATCCATCCATGTCCAAAGCCTACTTCTTCCAGGCAGCCTTCCTGGATCAGCCGGCAATTCTCTTCTTTCCCTAATCTCCCCATAGCCTTTTGGTCATACTTACTTCCTAGCAGGTAACAGTTGTTTCCATATGTGACACATTACCCTTCCTGCCATCTGTCCCATCTGTTCTTCCACAGCAGCAGAATTTTAAATAGGTCCAAAATAAAGACCTCATTTCCCAGCTTCCCTTGCAGTGAGGCTTGACCACATGACTAAGTTCTGGCCAATGTGATGAAGTGAAAGTGGCACGTGGCCAAGTGGAATGAGAAAGGTACCATCTGGTACCTTGAAGATGGGGCCAAACCCTAGGAATGGTGGCATGCTGGCCTGGAAGGAATTAAGATCCCTGAGGACTTTATGACGCATCGCTGCCTTACTGGGCTGGTCACCTCACAGTAGAAAGCAAAATGGAGCCTCTGATGTGAAGCAGGGGCCTGTGACTGGCATCAGCTGATACCCCAGCACTGAAAACAAGCCGAACCAGAGGAGGTCTGCAGGGCCTCTTCATAAAGGGACGAGTTTTGCAGCAAACCATCAGACTCTTCTGATGTGACCCCTCTATAACCACTTAAAAAGCAGCTGCCGCCAAAGGCACTACCCGATTGATCTCGAACATGACTGAGATCCTTCACGGCTTGACCATTATAAGCGGTAAGTGCCGAGAGCTGACCCGACTGGACCACGGCCTTATCTCAACTGCGCACCCACAGACTGACTTCACGTTTGCTTGGCTAACTTCTGCACCTTTCTGTTACCTTGTTTGTTGTGTGACTTATGTTCTGCTCCATGCGCTGTGTAAGAAGCCAAGTTTAATCACATGGTGAAATGTCACCCAGTTTGGAACCCTGAACCTGCTTTTAGAATCGTGATCCCTTTGCTTTATGACTGAATAAAACTGGTACTTTATTGGAAAAGGTACTGTGGAAAAACACAACTCATGTGTGCGCCTTCCCAGCGTGCTCATGACACATTTTATGTGAGTGAGAAACAACTTCTACCTTGTTCAGGCTGTTATTTTCGATCTCATTTACAACCGAATGTAATTCTAATTTATTTTTAAAATTTTTTTTAAGTTTATTTATTTTGAGACAGCATGAGCAGGGAAGGAGCAGAGAGAGAGAGGGAGAGAGAGAGAGAATCCCAAGCAGGCTTTGCATGTCAGTGTGGAGCCTGATGCGGGGCTGAACTCACGAAACGTGAGATCATGACCTGCGCTGAAACCAAGAGTCAGACACTCAACCAACTGAGCTACCCAGGTGCCCCAAACGTAATCCTAGTTAATACAGAGCCCTTCCTTCCTTCTGTCCTGGTTATTGGCATCACACCTAAACCAGAAATCTGGACATCCCCTTGGATCCTTTTCTCTTTACTTTCACCCCCAATCTGAATGCTCACAAATTCTAACTCGCCCAATTCAATATTTCTCTCTAACCTACTACCATGGACCTACTCTGAACCCCCATCACCTCCAGCCAGAATGTGTCTACAGCCCCCCAGCTGTCCTCCTAGCCTCCAGGACTGCCCCCATCTACACTGTGACATCCAAAGAGTGATACTTCTAAAATACAACCTGACTAAGCCACTCCCCCCTCGAAACGTCTCCCTCATTGCCTCCGTATAAAGTTCTATCACCATGAGGGGCTGGTAAGGTCCTTCCCCCATTGGCCCCGCCTCTCCATAGCTGAAATAGCCCATAGGGGAATTTCCTATTTCCCCTGAGCCCCAGGCTCCTGTCGGTAAAGTGGGAATACAAACTACCTTGAAAAGCTGTCTTAAAGACAAGAGACTAACTGCCAGGCAGACAGTCCCCAGGACACAGAAGATGCTGGATAAACAGAAGCCACACTTATTAGGTGTAGAACACCTGTAGCCTCTTCTCTCACACTCTAGCCATGTGGGACCAGAGTGCCCGGGGTGGACCACACCACTCCATGCCTGGGCACAAGCTGTGCCCTTGGCCCAGGCTGCCTTTCCCCCCACGCATCCCCTGCCACGGCCCCCAGCCCCTGGCTGCACCGACGTTGCCTCTGTTGTGCTCACACCACCCCTATGTGTGACTGCGTTCCACTGCAGTCCCACTGTGTCTACAGTTACCTGCGTGTGGGAGTCTCCCCCTCACGGGCCCGAGGACCCCAACACATCCATTCGGCCCTGTAACTTTAAGTCTAGTGGCCACCTGACTCCAGAAGGCCAGTGAGAACAGCGGCAGCAAAGTGGGGGAGGATCACCTCTGGTCCTGCCCTCTGACAGGCTGTCCTGGACCTAGCCTTCCCAGAAGAAGGGTGACCTCATGCCCTCGGAGGCCCCAGCCATAGAGAGTAGCCACTAGCTGAGGACCAAAATGATATCACAGAGTAAAGAACCAAGTTACTCCTAACATTGGAAAAACGAATCCCATGACCCACAATGATGTGTACAAGACAAACTGGAAAGAGACCTGATTATCTAACAACTTGCGGATTCCATATTCTGACTCCCCCGTGGCAGCGAAGGGAGTTCCGCAAAAGGTTGTTCCCTTGGACCTCCACCCTCAGCCAGTCGGGATTCCTGGGCTCTGTGGCTTCCCCTTCTCCTACTTCCCCAATCAAAGGCCCAGCTGGCCACACATCATTGCTTTTTCATAGCTACATAGGGCAAGACCCATTTATTCACCGCTGACCCCAGCACCTAGCTGGTCTGGCAGGATAGGCCCCCCATCACTGTTTGGGGAATGAATACAAGAGCCCAGGAGGAAACCACATCATGGCAGCAGGGGAGTGGGAACTCCCCCCAAGATTTAACGACTTTTGTAAATGACATAACCTCTGCAGGTTAAGCCACCTCCTTCACTCTGAGTGCCAGTGCGACCAGAAGTAATTATTTGCAAAAGAGTTCACTTTTATTACAATCTTATTATAATAAGCCATGTTCTAGGTGGGCCTGTAAGGATTAAAAATATATTCTAACATTTTATTTTAATAAATAAATATTTAGTAATATAAGTTTCTATGTTAGGTGATGGCAAAGTTACCCGAATTAATGATTTTATGAACCTAGATTTGGGTTTTGAACAAGCTCATTCCATAAATTTAAATGCTTTGGAAGACATCACTGATTTTTAACTTCAGTGACAGAAACAAGCATTTGAAATTTTCAGCTAAGAAACGCCAGGAATCGCCAAAAGCTGTGACATCAACAATGTCCCTGACAGCAGCAACAGCCTTTTGCGGAGATACTATCTTTAATTCTCTTTAACAGATATGGAAATTGAATCTCACAGAATTTAAACAAATTGACCGAGGTCATGGGGGAGCTGGGAATTTGAATCCAGGTAATCTGACTCATCATCGATTATAATATATCCTAGTCTATAGAACTACATCATCTAATACAGAAACCGCTAGCTGCATGTGAGTACTTAAAATACATTAAATAAAAAATTCAGGGGCACCTGAGTGTCTCAGTCGTCGGTTAAGCCTGACTTCGGCTCAGGTCATGATCTCCCAGCTCGTGAGTTCGAGTCCCGCGTCGGGCTCTGTGCTGACAGCTCAGAGCCTGGAGCCTGTTTCAGATTCTGTGTCTCCCTCTCTCTCTGCCCCTCCCCTGCTCACACTCTGTCTCTCTCTCTCTCTCTCTCAACAATAAGTAAATATTTTTTTTTTAATTTTTTTTTTCAACGTTTATTTATTTTTGGGACAGAGAGAGACAGAGCATGAACGGGGGAGGGGCAGAGAGAGAGGGAGACACAGAATCGGAAACAGGCTCCAGGCTCTGAGCCATCAGCCCAGAGCCCGACGCGGGGCTCGAACTCCCGGACCGCGAGATCGTGACCTGGCTGAAGTCGGACGCTTAACCGACTGCGCCACCCAGGCGCCCCAACAATAAGTAAATATTTAAAAAAATAATTAAAAAAAAAATTCTGTTCCTCAGTCACATTAGCCACACTGCAGGTGCTCAACAGCTATATGTGGTTAGAGGTGGTTGTATTAGCATACGTATCAAACATTTCCATCGCTGCAGAAAGTCCCATTGGATGAGGCATCACTATGGAACGTTATGAGGTATCTAAAAAATCTCAAAGGTTTTTTAAATATCCCAGAAAAATGCTTCTGGTATATCACTAAGAAAAATAGAATCCAAAATGGCACAAGTGATCTGCGGGACGGGATTAAATAATGTTATTTTTATACTTATGTAAACTTCGCAGATTTCTTAGAATTCTCTTTCTCTTACAACGAGGAGAAGAAAAAAGGCTTGTTTTTTTTTGTTTGTTTTGTTTTTGTTTTGAGAGAAATTTGAATAGGGGGCACTTACCCGTTCAATTTGTGGGTACATACTAAAAGAAACTGGCACCATCAGTCCCATTACTAAGACAGTACAAGACAGCTTGAAGGTCCATAATGACCATGGATATTGCCGGAAAAACTGGGTCCTGTAAGAGACAAGGTTACTGGGCTTTCTTCAGAGGTTGGCCCTCCGCTCTAATGGTCTTACGTGCAGCCGGCCGGGCCCACGCCTTGGTCCCCACTCACCAGCAAACAAGCGATACCAGCAGCTGCACTGACGGAGCGCTCGCTGGGCGTCAGGCCTGGGGTTCAGCACTTCCCAGGCATTTGCCCATTTGATCCCCAACAACCCTTTGAAGTTTGTGTTATCATCACCCCCTTTCACACGAACGAGGACACAGCCACCGACCAGTTAAGTCACTTGTCCAAAATCCCACACCTCCAAAGTGAGAGGCCAGATTCTAGATGCTGGGCTCTGCTGACATGCATGTGACATTCTGACCCAGCCTGGGAGTCAGAGATCCAGGGGCCTGGGTCTGGCTGCCACTGACAGACTGCAGGGTCTTGGGCAAGACACCTTCCCTTCCTGAGCCTGGGTTCATTCACACGCAGAATAAAAGGGCTGAGTCAGAAGAGCCACCGAGGTCACTCTAGGTTGGACACTATCACAGCTGTGAGGGCCCATTGGGAAACGAACGCCACCCCTTCTCCCCAGGTCGCTCGTGTTACTAGGTGGGCTTCAAGGGATAGACTGGAGGGTGCCAGCTTTCAGAGGAAGCCCAGCTCTGACCCAGCCAGACTGGTCCATGAAGAACCCGGCCAGCATTAGTCTCTACAGCCATCCAGCCGGTGGCCCATGGGAAGTAACACTTGGCTCTAAGCGGCATGCTGCTACTTCTAGAAAACACTCCTTATGTGGTCCTAACGAAGGCTTTCTAACTCACCACGCTGGATAGAGGGGATCGGTTCCGGTGACCCCATCTGGGCCAACTGAGTCCTCCTCTGGGAGTTTGTGAACTGAGTGGAAGACATTCCCTGTCTCTGCTGGGGTTTGCCATGTTTCTATCACTCCTCCGGACTCTTTGAGGATAGTAGCTGGGAGGTGTTGGCAGTCATGTCCCTCATCACCACGAGGAAGCCAGCGTGTGGCAGGACAGAGGGAAGCTGACACCATGAAGATAGGACTGTCCCTGCCGTGGGGCGTCTGCTCAGCTGCCCTGGGCTACGCTCTCTGCCCGCACCCAGTATCTAAACCAACACATCTGCCTTCCGGCCTAAGCTACTGCGTGTTGGGCTTGTCACTGGCAGGTCCCCAGGACTTCCTCCCAACCGGCCATTTCTTGCTTCTCAAAAGGGATGATGGTCTGCTGAATCTAGGCCACTTAGGCTAATTTAACACATGCTTGAATGAAGGGGGAAGGCAGGCTTGAGCCACACTCACAACACATCAGAGCTGGGAGAACCTGCCAATCACCTCAACTCAGCATTCGAGACCTGAGGGGCTGTGCCTCAGCAGGTGCTGGGACGCGCCCAGGAACACACAGCTAGCTGAGGACAGGGTCTGGGTGAGATTCCACGTTTAAGGAACAGACAAATCTGGATTTCCATGCGTGCCCCACGTGAATCCTGCTGTCCTAAACTGTGATGAACAGAATGTAGCAGGAAGGTGACCAAAGTAACTTCTTCCCATCCCTCCCAGCAGGCTCGGTGTTTGACAAGTTTTGTAAGGATTTTGAGTGTCAAACCTCTATTCCTACCTGCCTCTTACCTTATGAAAAAGTGGGAGAAGACTTCAGGGATAAAAGCGGAGGTCCCAAACAGCACGATTCTGGACGTCGCCGTATCTTTAACGGCCTAGTAGAAATGGAAAGGAAGCACCTTAACACACGGCATGAGGCCATTTCCGGATATCCTTCAGCAGCTCTCCTTTCTCACTTAGAAAAATAATGCAGGTGGAGAGAGGTGGAGGCAGCCCCACGTGCGTGCAGCTGGAGGACCGCTGGGGCGGGTGCAGGAGCAACTGGAGACGGGATTTGCCTCCGCTGACTCCACAGTGGTCTCCATTGGTCTGCCAACCACCCAAAGTACAAAGCAAAGGCAGCTTATAGAAAAATCGTCACCTAGAACCAAAGGGCAGGCCCCTTGGTGGAAATGCTGGAAGGGCCCCCCGAGGACTGCTGCATGATTTCCTTCCAATCCAGGACGCTGCCACAGGCCTCCTGATCCTGAGCAGCAGCCCAGATACTCCTACCCCTTTGAGTGGAGGAACATTCCAGAAGTCCAGCTCAGAGGGCACTGGCGTGGCATCACACCCACACGTGCCATGCACGGATCCACCTGCATGCACCCACCTTTTGCCTGTGTAATGAGGGGTGCTACAAAATCTTACTTTGCACGAGTAAGTTGTACGGTTGATAACATTTTGTCATCTTTTCTATAATACACATTACTCTATACATCCAACATTTAAACATGTTATTTACCGTATGGGTTATATATGCACAAAGTCATGTGTACTCAAGGGCAACGTAAGAGACTTTCCGGGGAAATTCTGACTATAGATGACACAGGTTAACTTCAGAACCCCAGCCCCGGGTAAGGCATGACTCCACGGACAGCACTGCTCTGCCCAAGATGAACAGGCATGAGGCCACTGTCCCCTTCCAACCCCGTCTCTTCCACAGCTGGCTTCCCAGGACGAGCCTACAGCCTGCCTTCTGGGTTCCCCTCCCATGCCCGCCAGCCCTGCTCTCTGCTTCCCACATCAGATGATGCTCAGCTCATCCGACTGCTCTGCAGAGAACGCCTTTCCCCCACAGGGACAGAGGGGGCCGAGGAGGGTGGCACTTAAACTTTCAGGAATATAAAATACAACTGCTCAACTTCAGGGAGAGAAAAGCGGCTGCCGAGTGTGGTGCGTTTCCACGTCAGTGGGACGAGGCCGGCCTCTCTCCACTTGTGTGTGAGGGGAGGACACTGCAAAGCAGACACCTATATTGGGGGGCACTGGGACACGTGTTACACTCTGCGGCGGAGTGCCTTCCAAGGCCCGTCAAGGGAAAACAACGTGGACTGGCCCCTGAAATCTGATCAAAGGTGCCCTGTTACAATCAGATATTGCTGGTTGCGTAGTTTCTGAAATTTTAGCCACAGAAAATAAACCTTTTGGTGACAGGGAAATGTTGAAAGAATGCTTATCCTTATGCACAGTTGCAGACACTATTCTTTTTATTATTATTATTATTTTGGAGAGAATGAGAAAGAGAAAGCGTGCATGCATGCACAAGGGGGCAGGAGAGGGGCAGAGGAGAGAGGGGGAGCAGGGGAGAGAAAGTGAGAGAGAGAGCACAAGTGAGAGAGAGAGCGCGAGCCAGAGAGAATCTTAAGCAGGCTCCATGCTTAGCTCAGAGTCTGATGCGGGCACAATCCCATGACTCTGGGATCATGACCTGAGCCAAAAATCAAGCCTCAGATGCTCAACTGACTGAGCCACCCAGGTGCACCAATAAACGTTTTTTCTTTCTTTCTTTCTTTCTTTCTTTCTTTCTTTCTTTCTTTCTTTCTTTCTTTCCTTTCTTTCTTTCTTTCCTTCTTTTCTTTCTTTCTTTCTTTCTTTCTTTCTTTCTTTCTTTCTTTCTTTCTTTCTTTCTTAAAGCAGACCCCATCAAATCTTTTACCCTAAATTGGCCTTCATGCAAAAATGAAGCTCGTCCTGGACAGATGGACTAGACGTCCTGAGAGCTAGCAGGGCCTAAGGCTGCCTCCCCTGGGAGGCTGAGAGCTCCTGGCTCCTGGAGGGAAGGGATCCTAAGGCCAAGGGTGTGGCTGTGCTCACACAGCACCTGGAGGGCACGAGGAGCCAAGGAGCAACTCACAGATTAAACACCTGCTCATGGGGCACCTGGGGGGCTCAGTCAGTTGGGCATCTGACTCTTGATTTCAGCTGGGGTCCTGATCCCAGTGTCATGAGATCGAGCCCCATGATGGGCTCTGCACTGAATGGACCCTGCTTGGGATTCTCTCTCTCCCTCTACCTCTCCGCCCCTCTCCCCCAGTCTTGCTCACTCTGGCTCTTAACAATAAATACACCTGCTCTCATTCTTCTCTTCAGCTGTGCAAATGATTCACAGCAGCCCTAGCACCCTACAGGTAAAGGGAGCTGAAGACAGATGCAGACAGATGGCCATCCACGTAAAGACTTGCGCGGAAGTTCAGAGCAGCGTTATGCATAACAGCCCCAAACTGGACATGATCCAAATATCCGTTGCCTGGGGAATGGATACACAAAACCTGGAAGGCACATCCATACAATGCAATGCTGCTTAGCAATGAAAAGCAACAACCTTTCGGCGCCTGGTACAGGCGGATGAACCTCAAAAGTGAAAGAAGTCAGACACAAAAAAACACTTGTACAAGTCACTTACATGAAATTTCTGAAAGGCAAAACTATGAGGACAAAAAGCAGATCAGTGTTTCTCTGGGGCTGGGGGTGGGAGAAAGGAGTGGTTCAATGGGCACAAGGGAGATTTTTAGGATGAAAATGTTCTAGATTTGGACTGAGATGATACCGCATAACTGCTTAAATTTACTAAAATTCATCCAACTATACTTGCGCCACAGGTGAATTTTATAGTATATAAATTACATCTCAATAAAGCTATTAAAAATGTCTCGTTAGGGTGGTTCTTAGGCACAAAACCTTTGTTTCGAAAACGAGGTGTTTCAGGCAACCACTTGTCCCCTTGTTACCTGTAATTCATTTAGAAAGGTGGCCACTACTGGGGCGCCTGAGTGGCTGTCGGTTAAGCGTCCAACTTCAGCTCAGGTCATGATCTCACAGTTCGTGGGTTTGAGCCCCACATCAGGCTCTGTGCTGACAGCTGGGAGCCTGAGCCTGCTTCGGATTCTGTGTCTCCCTCTCCCTCTGCCCCTCCTCTGTTCACACTCTGTCTGTCTGTCTCTCTCTCAAAAATAAACATTAAAAAAAATTTAAAAAGAAAGAAAAGGTGGCTCCTATTTTTCAGACACGCTACTAAACGTTCTGGCAGGAATCTGGTGGCAGGCATGTAACTAATGGTTTGTAATTCAGCTCAACTCAACACATCTCCGGAGGCAAGGGAAACAAAAGCAAAAATGAACTACTGGGACCTCATCAAAATAAAAAGCTTCTGCACAGTGAAGGAAACATCAGCAAAACTAAAAGGCAACCGATAGAATGGGAGAAGATATTCGCAAATGACATATCAGATAAAGGGTTAGTATCCAAAATCTACAAAGAACTTATCAAACTCAACACCCAAAAAACAAATAATCCAGTGAAGAAATGGGTAAAAGACATGATTAGATACTTCTCCAAAGAAGACATCCAGATGGCCAACCGACACATGAAAAAATGCTCAACATCACTCATCATCAGACAAATACAAATCAAAACCACAATGAGATACCACCTCACACCTGTCAGAATGGCTAAAATCAACAACTCAGGCAACAACAGATGTTGGCGAGGATGCGGAGAAAGAGGATCTCTTTTGCACTGTTGGTGGGAATGCAAGCTGGTGCAGCCACTCTGGAAAACAGTATGGAGGTTCCTCAAAAAACCAAAACTAGAACTACCCTATGACCCAGCAATTGCACTACTAGGCATTTATCCAAGGGATATAGGTGTGCTGTTTCGAAGGGACACATGCACCCCAATGTTTATAGCAGCACTATCGACAATAGCCAAAGTATGGAAAGAGCCCAAATGCCCATCGATGGATGAATGGATAAAGAAAATGTGGTGTATATATATATATATATACATATATATATATACACACACACATATATATACACACACAACAGAGTATTACTTGGCAATCAAAAAGAATGAAATCTTGCCATTTGCAACTACATGGATGGAACTGGAAGGTATTATGCTAAGTGAAATTAGTCAGAGAAAGACAAAAATCATATGACTTCCTTCATATGAGGACTTTAAGAGACAAAACAGATGAACATAAGGGAAGGGAAACAAAAATAATATAAAAACAGGGAGGGGGACAAAACAGAAGAAACTCATAAACACGGAGAACAAACTGAGGGTTTCTGGAGGGGTTGCGGGAGGGGGGATGGGCTAAATGGGAAAGGGGCATTAAGGAATCTACTCCTGAAATCATTGCTTCACTATATGCTAACTAATTTGGATGTAAATTTAAAAAAATAAAAAATAAAGTTAAAAAAAATTAAAAAAAATTAAAAAAGAAAGAAAAGGTGGCTCCTATTTTTCAGACATGCTACTAAACGTTCTGGCAGGAATCTGGTGGCAGGCATGTAGCTAATGGTTTGTAATTCAGCTTTGTGAATCACGGACAGGGTTTACAGCAAGATGTTTGTGAGCCAAACAACGCTATATTTACCAACTGAACGAGCAGCCATCTTTTCTTTTTTTTTTAATTTTTTTGTAACGTTTATTTTTTGAGAGAGAGAGAGACAGAGTGTGAGTGGGGGAGGGGCAGAGAGAGAGAGGGAGACACAGAATCCGAAGCAGGCTCCAGGCTCCGAGCTGTCAGCACAGAGCCCGACGCGGGGCTCGAACTCACAAGCTGTGAGATCATGACCTGAGCCGAAGTCAGACGCTTAACTGACTGAGCCACCCAGGCGCCCCATCAGCCATCTTTTCTGACCTCCTCTTCTGCCGACACATAGGGCAGAGGGTGTCCCGACAGGAGTCCCCTTGAACACTGACACCATGAGAAGCTATTATTCCCTTCACTTCTTATTGGGCTGTTCTTTGCTGCTGTTCAGGCCATTTGCACACAATTGCCTTATGCTATGATTCTTTAGCTAATGGCATTCCACAGAGAAAAACAAAAAAACAAAAAAACAGAAAAACCTCACCTGCTGAAAAAGTAATTTTACAAAAAGTTCAAACCCCAAATGAGACCACCATAGGCCAGTCCGGTTTCTTCAACCTGAATGCACACAGAAGCCAGGGTGCTGAATTGAGCAAAAGAATTCAACTATTTAATAATAAAACTTATTAAAAATTGAGGCCTTCGAGGGGTGCCTGGGTAGCTCAGTTGGCTAAGTGTCTGAGTCTTGATTTCAGCTCAGGTCGTGATCTTGAGGTTCGTGAGATTGAGCCCCATGTGGGTCTCTGTGCCGACAGCGTGGAACCTGCTTGGGATTCTCTCTCTCTCTCTCTCTCTCTCTCTTTCTTCTTCTTCTTCTTCTTCTTCTTCTTCTTCTTCTTCTTCTTCTCTCTCTGTCCCTCTGGCATGCACTGTCTCTCTCAAAATAAATAAATAAACTTAAAAAAATATTTACAACAAAATTTTAAAAACCGAAGCCTTTTTGAAGAGTTCTGGTCAGAGCACGGTTTTTCTCAGCCCAGCCTTGCCAGCAGACTGGTCCGGAAAGACGAAGACTATAAGAAAATCTGCTGTGAGGGGGACCGCGAACATTGCTCTCAAATCCAGACAGGGAGTCACTGACTTCCACAAGTGCAGAGCAGCCTTGGGGGTGTGTGTGTGTGGATGCTGAGCTGGAAAAATAAAATCTCACCCTCAGAGAGCGGCCTAGCATTTGGTGGAAGCCCGTCTGCGGCGGTCAGTCTCATGTGTCAACCTGGCTAGGCGATGGGACCTGGTACTTAAACCAAACACTGACGTGCTACCGTGGGGCTATTTTGTAAATGTGGTTAACATCTATAGTCAGTTAACTTTAAGCAAAGATTACCTTCCATGGTGTGAATGGGCCTTGTTTAATCAGTTGGGAAGCCTTGAGAGCAAAATCGAGAAGGTTTTCCCAAAGAAGAAATTTTGCCTCAACGGCTCCTGAGTTTCTAACCTGCCGACCTGGCCTACACTTGAGCAACCTATGGGCCCTACGATTGAATCAGCCAATTACTTAAAATAAATACACACATGCATCCATACGACTGGTTTTGTTTCTCTGGAGAACTCAGACTAATTGCATATTACTGGTGTAAAATGGAAACATCATTTTAAACATCACAGTGCAAAATGGAAAACCGCTCTGTCTGCAAGAGGGAAAACAGGATAAGGAAAGATGGAAGGGAGACATGACTTGGGTACAGCTCTCAAACAGAAAACTCAATGCTGTACCCAAGAGGCAAGCCAGCTAAGGCTCCATTGTGTCCCCTTACCTTTGTCCCGGCTTTTCTGGAATAGCCCATGACATTGCCTTCCTTGTCCATGACTTCAATCCCTCGAATGGGCTCAAGGCTTCGGGCTGCAACAACATTCATGGCACTGATGTGGGCTATGGATGTAGAGAAGAAAATGCACAACAGAGGGTGAGTTTGGCCCAGTGAAGGAACACCTTTTCTGATGTCATGCCTCTTTCTCTGATGGCTATGCTTCCTCCGCCCTCAGCTGGTCACCTGGCGGGAGCTGGCTGTGGAACTGGATCAGAACTGTTGGCTTCCCAGTCAGTTGGTCCTTCCCTGACCAGGACCCGGCACCAGGTTTCAGCACCTCTGAAAGTCCAGCCCAGCTCCCTGGGAAGATTCCAGGAGAAACCCCAGGGTCCTGTAAATACACCCCTCTTCTTTGCTTTAGCTGGTCTGATCAGGTTTCTATGACATTCTCCCAAATTTTACCGCTCACATCATTCTGCCAACACTTCAAACCGCTATTATGATTTCCAGAGTCAAACATGGAGTGTGAATCTGCAGGCTGGCAAACTTGAAACGGTTAACATCTCTGTTGCTCCCACTAGAGTCTGTCCACCAGGCTGGAATCCCCCCTGCTGCCACCTATTCCCTGTGTGACCCTAGGACAGTTAATGTTCCCCTGCCTCAGCCTCTGCTTCTGTAAATGGACTAACGATATTGCTACCCATACATTTTTGTCAGGATTAAGTGAAATAATACATGCACAGGGCTTGCACAGTCTTGCAAATGTAATTGTGTTCATCCTCTGACAATGAAGAGTATATCTACAGAGCAAGTGTCACCTCTCAAACCAAGGACCTAGTTTGGCCCCGGGGACCCCGGAAAGCTACAAATAGCAGCTGTCATCAGTCACAATGTGGCCAAGGGACCTGGCTGTCCCCAAAGATGAAGGAAAGCTCAAAGACCACAGAGACTGCATGCTTCCTGCTTACTCAGAATGATGATGGGAAGGGCTTTTTTCAATAACATGTTATTCAGCCGCATCTGGAGCAAATGAGGGAGTAACTAGAAAAACAAGAGAAAAATCATTATTGCCTAGGTCCAAAAAGTCAGCTGAACATACTCAATAGCAAGAGTTAGCATCGACCTAGTTCCTGGCACAGGTCAGCCCTTTGCAAATGCTCTCCGTGTATTTTTTAATTCTTGCAACGCTGAGGTGTTCTCCCGATTATCAGCGGAACACACGGAGGCTTAGGGAGGTTATATAACTTGTCCAGAGTCACTGAGCCACTAAGAATTTGAGCCAGGATGCCAACCCAGGCTTATCTGACTCTAATATCTGTGTTTTTAACCATCACGGTGCCCTGACATCCAAAGCAATATACGATTTGTACATGTTTATCTAGCCTAAATACATTTTTTAAAAAGGTAAGAGTACTGAGTATATGCCTAGAAACTTGGGATACTCATATGCTTATTTAGGGGGGGTGACAGGATTACAGGTGACCATTTCCTTTCTTATCTCTTAGTCATAGTTTCTAAGTTGTTTGAATTGAGGGGGTGGCTGGGTGGCTCAGTCAGTTGGGCGTCTGACTCTCGATTTCGGCTCAGGTCACGATCCCAGGGCCGTGGGATTGAGCCCCATGTCAGGCTCTGTGTTGAGCATGGAACCTGCTTGGGATTCTCTCTCCCTCTCTCTCTGCCCCTACCCTGCTCACGCACGCACTCTCTCTCTTAAAAAAAAAAAAAAAAAAAAAAAAAAAAAAATTTGAATTAAAAAACAAAGATTAAAAAAAAGTTTGAGTTGAAACATGAATTTTAATTCAGAATATTTTGTTTTGTCCTGAGGAATACATAAAATTTGACAGATTTTTAAAATACCCACTCCAAAAAAGGATGAAGAAGCAATTACTCCTGTCCCTAGTAATAGACTCTCATGTGGGCGACGATTCTAAGGAAAAAACAAAAGTACATACTTAGCAAATACCACAGTTTTACCCTGGAAGGATAATTAAAACAAACAAACAAAACTCCAAAAGAAATAACAGAGCATTGCATATCCCCTGGGCCTCATAATACTCACATAACTTGCGTTTCCGTTGACAATGTTGAATGCCGTAGTGTAGGTGTAGAAGGAAACCTGCACAAAGACGGAGGCAAACGGATCACACACTGGTTTCGAGCACAACAGAATTCAGTCATCATGAAATAGAAACAGTTGTTACCTGAGGTAAAATCAGGGACTTCAGACTTTTCACCGACAGCATCGACAAAAAGATCTTTTAAGAAAATAAAGCAAAGTTTTAAGTGTTTTGGGGGAGGGGGAGCTGCCAGGCAAAGGACTTCCCAGGGGAGATGCAGGACTGGGCCCCCCAGGACTGGGACAAGGAGGCAAAGGTCCAGGTGCAGAAGGCTACAGGGCAAGTGACGCCTACAGGGCACTGAGGACACCCGGGACTCTCACACGGGTCCCTGCTTCAAAGACCTGCGATGCAGCAGGGCGGGGCAGCTGAGAAGTCTGCACTTGCCAGTGGGCGCACACACAGGACGGGTGTGGGAGAAGTGACGGAGGAATGCTGTCACTTGGTGAAAAAGCACCCCGTGAGAGTGAAGGTGGTACAGCCTCTCTGGGGTGGGGGTGGGGGGGCAATCCCAGGTCCCAGGAGAGGGCCTGTACTGGGCAGGGGTGGGGTGGAGGGTTAAGGGAGAGAAGGTCACGGACAGTCCTGTGTGCTTGCAGCAGGGAGCATTTCATCCGCCTTGTAGCGCTCTGAGCACAGTAGGCATCCAGAGAAAGGACTACCTTGTGACACAGGGACCTTCAAGAGGCCCAGATGCCTGACTGGATTAAGTGTGGGGGGCAGGGTGAAAATACAAGAAGAGCAGACAAGGGTCAGAGGCGGGGGGTGGCGGGACAGGGCTCCAGAGCTGGAGGACACAAACCGCTGAGGTTAGGAGATGAGTGGACATCTTCCTAAACCTGGGGTCTCAGCTGACTCACCATGGGTGCCGTGAAAGGTAGGAGAGCTGGCAAGGAAGAGAAGAGGGTCAGTGACTGCAGCCGCCGAGGCAGGCGGAGTGGGGGGGGGGGGGCACCCACCTGAGACCCTCCTCTCCAGCGCCCTGAAGGCACAGACGCCAAAGGACAGTCTTCATTGTTTCATTTTTTCCTAATAATAACTATGTGCGTATGGCAAGCATTTCAATCAGCACAGCAAGGAAAGACCTAGCGAGGCGCCCCCGCCCCCGCCCCCGCCCCCCCCCCCCCCCCCCGGGCCTTCCCAGTCCCTCCAACTCAGGGCAAGCGCTGTGAACCCGCACCTGTTCGTCCTTCTGCACGAACTTTGTACATCTGTGATGGAGTCATTTATAATAAGAAATCTGTATTTGCTCTTCGTCCCTGTTCCGAGCACAGAGACCCTAACGCCCTTGGGATTTCCTCAATGAGAACAGCAGTGAAGGAGAAATGAGTGTCTTTTGTACTCCTAAGAACCCCGGTGCAGCTCACCTGAGTTTATGTTAATGAGGTGACTTTTGGAAAGCCCCTAAGGAGGGGCTGGTTGCCAGGGGAACCAGCCAACGCATGAGGGGGTTGGACCTTTTGGCCCCACCCCCTACCTCTACCTCCAGGGAGGGGAAAGGGGCTGGACGCCGGGCTAGTCACAAGGGCCAATGATCTAGTCAACCATAGTGATAAAGCCTGCTTTTTACAGTGTTTCAGTTGCTGAGGACAAGCAGGTGCTGGCAGAGCAGAGGCCTGGGGAAGGTGTGGAAGCTCTTTCTTCCCCAGCCCACTCTGTGCATCACTTCCATCTGTTCCCGAACTGTATCCTTTAATAATAAACGGTGAATCTAGTAAGTAAATGGTCTTCCTGAGCTCTGTGAGCCAGTCTAGCAATTTCAAGCCCCAGGAGTTGGGGGGGTTGGGGGGGGGTGTGAGGACCTCCAATTTATAGCAGGTTCGTCAGAAGCACAGAGAACCTGGACTTTCAATTGGCCTCTGAAGTTGGGGTGGTCTTGTGGGCCTGAGCCCTTAAACTGTGGGGTCTGTCACTGTCCCCAGGTTGACAGTCAGGACTGACTTAAAACTGTAGGACAGGGGCACCTAGGTGGCTGCGTCTGACTCTTGATTTTGGCTCAAGTCATGATCTCACAGTTCATGAGTTTGAGCCCCATGTTGGGCTCTGCACTGACAGCACAGAGCCTGCTTGGGATTCTTCTCTCTCTCTCTCTCTCTCTCTCCCCCTTCCTTGCTAGTTCTCTCTCTCTCTCTCAAAAATAAACATTAAAAAAAAAACCAAAAACCAGGGGCACCTGGGTGGTTCAGTCAGTTAAGTGTCCAACTTTAGCTCAGGTCATGATCTCATGGTTTGTGAGTTTGAGCCCCGCGTCAGGCTCTTTGCTGATGGCTCGAAGCCTGGGGCCTGCTTCGGATTCTGTATCTCCTTCTCTCTCTGCCCCTCCCTGACTTGTGCTCTGTCTCTCTGTCTCTCAAAAATAAATAAATGTAAAAAAAAAAAATTTTTTTTTAAATCAAAAACCTATAAGACACCTGGCTGGTGTCACAGAATTGAAGGGTGTGGGAAAAGCCCATGTATCTGGTGTCAGAAGCGAGGCATTAAAAGGAGAGACAAGTGTTTTTCCTCTACTAGATGGAAACTCCCATACTCTCTGGTGCTCTCTCATGCTCACAACACTTACTCATACAAACAGGATCACTATACACTGTTTTATATTGTGCCTTTTTTCCCCCTTAATACTAGTTCCTGGAGATCCATTCTTCTACATTAGCACATGGGATTTACCTCATTCATTTTAATGAATTATTTAACTATAGTCTGAATTGTTGGATATTTATGGTGTTTCCAGTTTTTTGTTTATCACAGAGAGAATTTATAGTTAAAAGGGCCCTGTATGATCATAGGTTTTATTCCCCTCATTGTAATTAAGATACTACATGGAATCCAAAACACTTATGAGTTACCAGTTCTAGAACCATCATCAATGAAATGATCAGCTGTGTTTCTTAGCAGATAACAGAGCAAAGTAGGTTTCAGACCCAGGCCTGTGTCCTCACCCCCAACCTTCCAGATCTTTCCACAGCACTGGATGCAGCTCTGGGCCCCAAACCTGCTCTTCTCCACTATCAGCACCTAGACCCTTCAAACATCCCTTTTAAGCTGTTTCCAGACTCACTGTCAGAAATCCTTCTAGACAGAGTTTTTTAACTGTTACAAGCCATGTTTTCTCAACCCGCTTGTGAAAATTGGAATCTGCTCACCTGCAGGTCGAAAAGGAACGGGGATCAGTTTGCTGTTGTCAGGATGCACTGTTGACTTCACAAGAGCAAACACAAGGGTCAGTCTGATGTTTTGTTTTGTTATCGTAGCAGGCTAAAAATTAGCAAGGGGCTGAAACTTACAAGACTTCTCTTCCAAGCTTCTTGTACCTAAAAAGAGAAAAAACAAGCAAAGCTTTTAAAGGTGAATTGGCAGCAAAAAAGAATAAGAAAATCTCTCCAGTCTCATTTCTGGTGCCGCCTTTACTCCACCTTTCAGAGAGTGAAGGCCAGAACTGTTCAATGCCACATGGACACAATAAATCAAAATAAATGAGTCAAGGGCGCCTGGGTGGCTCAGTCGGTTAAGCATCCGACGTCGGCTCAAGTCATGATCTCGCGGTTCATGAGTTCGAGCCCCGATCAGGCTCTGTGCTAACATCTCAGACCATGGAGCCTGCTTCAGATTCTGTGTCTCCCTCTCTCTCTGTTCCTCCCCCCTCTCACTCTCTCTCTCTCTCTCTCAAATATAAATAAATGTTTAAAAAAATTAATCAAATGTATCAAACAAACAAATGAACTAACAATAAGCAATAAGATGATCCACAGAAAGAAAACAGCCAGAACATTAAAAAGTCCTAAATCTCCTACCTTGGAGAGGACTCAAGGGCAACACCTAACTTACTCTTCAGGTGAGTACCTGAATCTAGCCTGCCCCTGGTTCAGAGAAGAGCAGGCAAGGTGATGCACCATGCCATTAGCCAAGGCACCTGCATCTGAGCCAGGCTGTGAGCCCAGAGGCCCTATCAAGTTCATAAACACACACACACACACACACACACACACACACACACGCACACACACACATCCCAAACTAAATATGTGAGCTTTCCACAGGCTGCCTCACAGGACTGATGTCTGTAGGCTCTGGAAAGCCCCATCCACCACAAGGTAGATAACAAATGCTTGGTTTAACTCTTTGGGCAGGAGTGTAATCCTGACCTGGACCACTGCCTCTAATGGGAAATAGATTCTGACTTCAGAGGCCTGCCTGAATTCTGGAGTTTCCCATGGGGCTCCAGGGATCAGTCACAGAGGATCCCCACTAATATCTAAGCACAGGAGGAACCCTATGCTTTTTTCTCCTTTCCTTAATACTAGCTCCTTCTGCTAGTAATCTGGTTTACGAGAATGAATCCTCACTACATTTAAAAGAAACTAATCCATGGGGCTCCTGGGTGGCTCAGTCGGTTAGGCGTCCGACTTTGGCTCAGGTCATGATCTCGCGGTTTGTGGGTTCGAGCCCCATGTCGGGCTATGTGCTGACAGCTCGGAGCCTGGAGCTTGCTTCAGATTCTGTGTCTCCTTCTCTCTCTGCCTCTCCCCCACTTGTGCTCTGTCTCTCTCTATCAAAAATAAATAAACATTAAAAAAAAAAAAAAACTAATCCAGTTTTAAAAAGCAGATCCCCTGGGCAGTGTTCACTATGACAAGACTCCATCTGATTTGAGACCATGCAAGCAGAATCTCCTGAAGGCAACCACATCCAACCCTGAACCAGGCATGGGACACATACCCTTCGGTCCTCCAAGTCATGTATGAATGCATCTTCATTTGTTAACAATAGTTGCCTTGATTTTTCTATTTTTTCCTATAATCAGAGAGAAAAAAAAATCAAGCAATGATCTCAATATTGTTTAGCTTTATCCTCAGATTTAGGAATCACATGCTCCTTGACATCTGATTTCAGTACAACACACTGATGATGTTCTCTACTCCCTTAGAGTTTCCATGAGGATAGTCCCGTGTGGCACTCAGATCCAGAGCTCCCAGCTTCCCAGACAGCTCCAGCAGCTCAAGCCACGGGTGCCACCTCCCTCCCATTCTCTGATGTCAGCTGTCTCCATGAGAGCCACCACCATCTGCCTGGCTTTGAGAGTTAGAAACCTGAAGATCTCTCCTCTCTCTCACCCCCACATCTGATCCATTCAGGCTTACTTCCTCTCTTCATTTCTTCTTAATTTGAGAAAAAAAAAAAAGAATTAAATACAGAAAATACAAAGAATGAGTACATACTCCCAATCCCCTTCCACAGAATTAACAGCTGTAAACATTCGGTTATATTTGCTTCCAATTTTTCTTTTTTTTTTTCTTTTTCCCCCAAAAGCCATCACCCGCAGTCTCCTGTCTCCCTATTCTATCAGAGAGGAAGTATTATGAGTTCAAGGTATGAAATTCCAGTCCACTTTCTTATACTTCTACAAATAAGAATACATGTATCTGTAAACAAAGATGTAGTTTTGGTTTATATTGTCATCTACATAAATGTTGTACTTTATGCGTCTTGCTTTTTTCACTTAACATTGTAGATGCTTTCCATGTAACATCATACACGTGTTTCCATGTTAATACTATACATCGCTAACTAGATCATTTTCAACTTCTATTAGTATTCCACTGTATGAATATACATTATATTTTCCTATTTCCCTACTGATGGGCATTCAGGTTATTTTTCTCTATTATAAACTAGACTGTGGGGCACCCGGGCGGCTCAGTTGGTTAAGCATCGGACTTCGGCTCAGGCCATGATCTCACGAGCCCCAGGTTGGGTCTGTGCTGACAGCACGGAGCCTGGAGCCTGCTTTGGATTCTGTGTCTCCCTCTCTCTCTGCCCCTCCGTGGCTCACATTCTGTCTCCCTCTCTCCCTCAAAAATAAATAAACATTAAAAAAAACATAAAAATAAAAATAAATAAACAAGGCTGCCTGGAACAACTTGAACACAAGGATGGGAGTGTCCCTGTGGCTCTGGCCCTGAGGGGTATTGCTGGTGACAGGGCATCTCCTCTTCTGCCCTCAGCAACACATGGTTCAAACCCTGGTCTTTCACTCAGATAGCTGAGCCATTCCCTGAACAGCTCACCTCATCTACAGTCTGGTCCCTCTGATCCTTTGCCACATGGTGCCCAGAGACCCTCTGAACCACAAACCTCACCACCTCGCCCTGCAGGCTAAATGCAAACCCCTCTCATCTGAATGACACACAAGGCCCTTCAGGAACTGCCTGGTTCCCCAACGCACTGACCGGACTACCCGCTCTCTCCCCTGGGCTTTGCTTACAGTCCCTTCTATCTGACCTTTCCTGGATGCCTCCTCCCTCTGGCCTTCCGCCTCCCTTAGAACCCAAGGTCAAGGTCTGTGACCACCTCTGCCGGTCTATCCTCCATGACCAGGGATGACTGTTTTGATCCCTTTTGAACCACCAGCACCTGGCCCAGAGCTTGGTATTACCTGTCAGCATTTGCTTACCCACCTTCCAATCTAACAAGCTCATTCTGAAGGAATGAAAATGTGATAATATATATGGATTCTGTTTCCACTGCTTTTCAAAAGGGACACACGGTCTTCCCATTTCAGAATAAGATGTGAAAGGCATTATCTCAGAAAACAAGGAAATACTCACAATTGAAATGACCAAATTTGTAGGATCCAATAACTCTGTCCACTGAACAAATCTCTGAATAAAAGACTGGAGAGGGAGAAGAGCACCAGAGAGGTTAGTGGTGGCAGAAAAGAAAAGATATATGGTAATAATAACGGTGAACATAATGTTTGAGACCCTAACAGGGCTTCTAACTGCAGCTCCTGCAACATCCCCATGTTACAGCTGAGGTAAAGCTCATGAACGTACCCAAGAAAACCCAGCCGGGACCAAACCCAGCAGCCTGTGCTCTTAACTACTCTAATATCAAATTACTCTCGAGGGTTAAAAGCTCAGACTCTGGGGTCAAATGGGCCTATCTATGCTCACATCGCACAAATGACCTGGAACCAACTACCTAAAAAGTTCTCAGAAGCTTCTTCTTTACCCTCTTATCATTGTTCTAAGACTTAACTTGAGTTATAAAGAACCCGACACCCCAGCCAGGCATCAATAAAGGCAGCTCAGTTCACATGTGGACAGAGGAAGTGTGGTTGGCTTCCAAAACCTTCCCCTTCCCCTCCCCCACAACACACACCACCTCTGCAACGGTTTGGCTTCCGGTCCTGGCTGTGCCTGGAAAGCTGGAGTTCCCTGTCCCCTTTCAACTTCCCTACTCAAAACCAGGCTAGGCCCTTCTTTAGGTAAGGCTGAAAGAGAACACCCTAGAATTGTATGGTCCAATTAGCCCCGTGTGGCTCTGGAGCCCCTGAAATGTGGCCAGGCCAAACTGAGATATGCTGTATGTGTAAAATAGACACCAGATTTCAAAGATGTAAAAAAGGGATGTAAATATCTCATTAATAATTTTTACATTGATTACGTGTTGAAACGTTAATATTTTATGTTTGTTGGGCTAAATACAATAGACTGTTAAAATTAATTTCTGTTGTTTCTTTTTACCCTTTTGAATGTGGCTACCAGAAAAATGTTAATGACCTCTACGGCTCCCATCGTATTTCTATTGGGCAGCGCCGCCCAGTCACCGCCTGGAGGCGGGGACCGCGCTACTCCCTGTCTACCGCTGCCGACAGCCCCTGTGCCATCCGAGTGGCTGAGCCTACGGAGGTTAGGAGGGGCGGGGGTGGCTCCTGGATGCATCTGTTCCTTTCCAAGCTGGTGCTCAGCAACAGCTTAGGCAGCGGAGGGCAGACCCCTGCGAGGCGGGGCCTGACTCTTCAGGGCGATGGGTAGGGTGACCTTGTGACGACCCTCGCTAGCCAGGCCTGGGGTAGCGGTGACACGCGGTACCAGCCCTGGCTGTCGGCCTCCCGCACGCTTGGGTTTCCCCTTCGTCCCCTCCCGGGGTCTGAGGTGGGAAGGCGGGTGGTGCGACCACGTGGCCTACCCAAGGTCACCCGGGCCAGCCAGCACTCCAGCCGGTGACTTCACGCGGCCCAGGGCCTCCCCGCCCCCAGCCGCGCCGGGCCCGGGCCGTACTTGGCGTTCGGTGATCCAGAAGCGCACGTTGGGCTCCATGCGGGGGCCGCGCCGCTGCACCCTGGGAGCCGCCCGGCCCCCGCGTTTCCTCCTCCTCCTGCTCCTCTTCCTGGGACCTATGCAGTGGAGGGAGGCCGCCGCCTCCCCGCCAGGCGCGGAGGAGGAGCCGGGCGGCGTGCCCCGCCCCAGGCGCGCGCGCGTCCCCTGTTCCCGCTGCCGGGTTCCTGGCTCGCCCGCTGCTCTTTGTCGCCGCGCGCCAGTGGCGGGAACCCGGTGCGCCCGGTATTCCCGCTGCCGGGTCCCCGAACTCCCGATGCTCGCTGTCACCACGCTCCAGCGTCCAGATCCCACGCCTCCATCCCGCCCTGGTCCCCGTGAGCCTTCCGTCCCCGTGCACCTGCCCATCCTGCAGACCAAGTCTTCCCAACCTTATTCTCCCTTTAGGGTAGCTGGACCGCTTCCAGGTTGGAGGGGCCACCTATGGACCCCTCTCCCCCCCATCACAGTACCTACTGAGAAGAACCTGAATCTTACCCAGATGACAGGTGTGCCAACCTTTTGGAAGGGCGTTGGGGATAGTCAGGATTGGCTACTTAATTTTCACGGTGAAATTTGAAAATGTGGCACGCCTTATTTAAAAACGATTGAGTTTCAAAAAGTCAACATCCTGAGCATTAAACCAGGCCTAGGGCCCTTCTAAGTGTGGGGCCCTGACCCTGCGGGGGAAGAGGGCACTGCATAAAGTGCAATCTCCCAAGTTTTTCTCTAGTGCTGGGGCAGTTTCAGTTCCTTCCTTTGAATACCAGATCAAGTAGGGTCTGGTTGTGGAGAAGAAATGCATCTGCCCTCCTCCTGCTGCTACCTCCCCTACATCCTGGCCCTGCACTGGGGTGGGTGGGGTGGTTGTAGAATGTGTGCTCCTGGACGTTTAGGGAGTTCAGGGGTCTTCAGGAGTCTTGGGTTGAAGACCATAAGTTACTTAGTTGGATGGCATTGGTGAAGTCAACATAAATGGGTCTATTTAGTCATCTGTAAAAAGAGGACAGTAATCATACCCATTTTAAGGTTTTGTTGCCGATCAAATGAGACGAAACGTGTAAAAGCCCTAACATGACCCTGGGTCCGTTGGAAAAGCTCAGTTTGGCCTTTAACAGCCAGCTGGCCTGTTCTGTCCCTTGCTTTGTCTTTCCCTCCAGGGACATGAAAGCTTAAGGTTTTATGCAGGCTGATGTGAATTTGTGCCCCCTTTTGCTCAGCTCACCTGGCTCACTTTTCAATAACCTCAAGAGTTCATCTCCTTTTCCAGGAAGTTCACCCCCATGCCAGTGGCTGGGTAAGCTCCCCCCTCCCCAGTGCTCCCCTCACACCCCAGGAATGCATCTACTGCGTATTGTGCCATAGTATTTAGCACACCTGTATTATTTTCTGTTGGCTCTACCCTCAAGTATGTGAAATCCAGCTCAGCTTCTCTTCTCTGGACCCTTATAGTCTAGTCTTAACAAAGGAGCCAGAGTGATCCTCCTAGAAAAGCGTTTGAGGCGACTCTTGTCAGTCAAAACCTTCGAAGAGACCTTCTAAATTCTAAACCTTCTAAATTCTTAGAAGAGAGTCCAAAGTCCCCAGTTTATCCATAAGGCACTCTGGGCTCCCCATGACCATTCTCCTCCTTCACCACTGCAGTCTCACAGCCCCTTCAATTCTTCATCCACTCTACGCCTACTCTTGCCTCAGGCCCTTTGCACTTGCCAAACCCTTTGCCTAGCACCCTCATTTTCTACATGTTTTATCTCACTTGATCCTCATCAAAACCCTGAGGTATGACAATTATTGCCCTCATTTTACAGATGAGAAAACGGACCTGGTCATTGACTTTAAGGCCTTCCTGACGACCCCATCTAGAACATCTCAATTCTCTGCTCTAGCCCCCTACTCTACTTTATTTCCCTTTCAAACATTCTGTGTATTTTTATGATATTTATTGGGTTTCCCTCTCTGGAATGTAACTGCATGAAGGAAGGGGGTTGTCTCTTTTTGTTCACCCTTATGCTTCCAAAACAGCACCCAGGATTTACTGATATAATGAATAGATGCTTCCATCTCTCTTGCCCTAACTTGAGTTCCTTGGGTACAGAGCCAGCATATTTGGGGGCCCTGAGCTAAATGCTCCATAAATGTTTGCTGTTCTAATCAGTAGGAGACCTAGAGCCTCACAACATAAGCCGAACCAACAATTAATGGTGTTGAGCATGCAAATATTTTAAAATATGTTTATTATGTACTTTACATTGAGCACTTCAGAAAAGAAAATAATTACAATGATTTCAAAATGCAATTACTGGATTCAATAAATATGCTTTATAATTACGCCCAATCAATATCTACAATATTTGTGGACACTATGTCAGCTAGCAAATAAGTAAAATAACTATTTTAATCTCAGGGAAGAGAAACATGCATGATCGCTTAAGTCATTTGTCACTGTGTTTTTTTAAAAACATGATTCACATTTGTTTCAAGTACATATACGTCCACTGCAAGAGTTAAAGCAGACTGCTGACATTAACACCTTCAAACTATGATCTTTGTTACCTGAAAAGAAAATTCAGTTTAGTACAAACAAATCCAAGAAGAAAATTTCAGGACCCTTGATCAGAAGCTTTGGGGGCTCGTTTGACTTCTCTGCTGCACAGAAAAGTTCGAGTAAGGCTGAGAAAGAAGAGTGTTTGCTCTTCCCATTGAAGACACAATCGAAGGAATAGGTGAACTAGCAAATTCTATAAACTAGCCACCAAGAGGTTACCAATAAAGGACGCTTTGTATGTGTGAGTACATTTAAAAAAGCCTTAGCCAATGTTACAAAAAGAAAACATTCAGAGTATTATTTATGAATGCAAACATAATTGTTTTTTTGTCTTCTAGAAATCATCATCTTTGAAATGCTAATAGGTGAGTCCAAATGTGGTTCTTTCTGATGGGAGAAGCTGCAGGTACGCAGGGGATGGATGACCTACTGATTTACCTTCTCAAAGTACTCTTTGGAAGCAGCTGGATGTGGCTTGATCTGAAAGTACAAAAACATTTAATCAGGTAACTGCCTTTAAGATAACAGTCTCAAAAGTGAGTTGAAAGCTCAGTTTTTAACCCAAAGTTCTCTTACTTTTTAAAGTGTGGTCTGTTTCCTTTAAAATGCATGGATGAACATTGTTTTAACAGCCTGCCTGATCCCTGATCCCACCCCAACCCCCACCCCGCGGCAGCCTCACCCATTTGCACACTATCTGCACCCTGGCACCAAGGGTGGGTTCTTTTGTGGGTGCTCCAGGCCAGCATCTCTTGAGGCAATAAGGACCTGGGATCCTTATGCTGGGACCTCATTGCTTTTGGAAAAGAAACCTACTGTAGGAGAATCCGGGGTCCAGTTTGCTGGGCAGACTTCTCCATGGGTTTCCACAAACTGGAATGCCTTCACCAAACGGAGGGTCTCTTCCACACTTCGGCCCACAGGGAGATCATTGACACTCAAATGCTTGATGACTCCATTGGGGTCAATTATGAAGAGACCTCTGCATCAGAATTTGTGCTCATTAGTACTTCGGCAGAATGTTGTAGAGAGAACTAGAAAGTCTAACTTCTACCCACTTTTGTCTTTAATTCTCATCAATAAAGCATTTATTAAATTCAATCATATGCTTAAACATGGTGTTTTCATTGTTATATAAAAAGCTGATCATCTCCTATTGATGAGATGCCTTAACAAAGGTGTGACTGGACCAGGACAACATGGAAAGCAGGTAGTCACCTTTGCAAATGGGACTGGACTGTCACACAGAGTCTAAAAGTCACGGAGAGCAAAGACTTCTTTCACTTATTAGTGATATTTAGCAGGTGTTCTTTGAGCTGCCGTATCAAACCTTGGCAAGAAACCATAGGCAAAGGGAAAAGACAGAGATGTGTTTTATCTATATTCAGTAAATACTTATGAAATGAGTGAATTCTTGGGGAAATGGTGGAAAATCCCAGGGGAAATCTTTGCAGAAAGAATTTAATGGCCTTAAGTAAGGCCTCAGGGCAGAAATCTAAAGGAAAAACCAAAGTCTGTGTTCATCTTCTGTACAAGTGTTGGTGTTACTATGACATATGCAGATATGTTTAAACCACAGGTTTTAACAGCCCATCTTAAAAGGGTGTGGCATTCCAAGTGTTAATCGTTCAGGGAAGAAGCAAGTAAGAGAAAACAGCAAGGTAAAATGGTGCTTCTTCCTCCCTGGGCCCGGCTCTTGGGGATCTGGGCTTTGAGGCTTTCAGCGGTCCTGGCGCATGCTCAAGAGAGAGGAGCCAAGCTGGAGTCCATGGTGCAGGTGCAGGTGCAGAGCGAGGACGGAGCAGGGCCCACAGACTCCAGAAAGAAAGCCTCATCTTACAAACCAGACTCGGTTACCCTCCCTTGTCAATCCTAATGGTGAAACTAGCAGGGAAGTAACGGCAACACCAGCAAGACCCGACAGGGAAGGGGATCCTGGGAGGAAAAAGCCAGCACTCTTTTTCTCCTTCCCTAGCCAACTTTGCCAAAGCCAGGCTTTAGTTTATTAAAGAAAGACAGACTCTGCCTGGAGTAAAAAAGGCCTAAGCTCCAAGGTGGAGAACTAAAATCCCAGGGATGACCCAAAAGGAAAGTGGGCCAGAGAAGAGTGAGGTACCAAGACAGAGCAGGTGAGTAGGTTCCAACCAGCCCCAGCAAAACTGCAAGGTGCATCCCAGTGAGGTCCTCATCGGCTTCCTGGAGGTGAAGTTCTGCCCAACCCTCTTCACTCAGTGGTCATCAAGATGCCATTCTAAGGCCTCAGTTCTTATTCTCTGCCCACCCCCCCCCCCTCCGGCAGGAAGCCTGCATTCCTGCATATAGGACTGTTAGAGAAGGAAAGCTTCAACACTCAAAGGAATGAAGCTCTAACTACTGAAAGCATGAGGACAGAAATGACATTCTGGGACAAAGGTCTTCACAGCTACCAGAACCTGTGCTGTAAACTTTGGCTGCCTCCCCTTATTTAGCCCTCCCAACCAACCTGGGAGGTACATTTTCAGTTCAGTGACAGGAAAAGTAGGACTCAGAGAGGTTACATTAACTTTCCCAAAGTCCTACAGCTGTTAAATAGCTGAGTTAAAAAACAAAATTCAAACTCTGGTCTGACTCGGGCTTGAATAAGATCTCACCCACGCCAGCTTCCTGACTCCTACGGGCTGCTGGTCTCCCCTTCCCCAAACACGCCAGGAGTGCACCCCCTACCCCCCACCATGAAAGCGGCTCCCAGGTGGTTAGGGCAAGTGCAGCAGTGTGACCATCAACACTCAGGGTGCTGCAGGGGGCGGGTCTATCACAGCCATTCTGAAAGCCTCTGCCAACCCTCGCAGCAGGCACTCACTGGCGCTACTAAAGCTAAGTAAAGGTGAATGAAGGCTTTCTGGTCTTCAAAGCGCTTTATCAAGGTCTCTACAAATCCCCTAAGAAGTGAGATGATGCTAAACGCGAAAAACAAAGTTTAAGTTCATAAGGAACAGGATCTTACCTTAGAGCAATACCAGGGCCTTCTAACAGCACGCCGTAGTCTCGGGAAATCTGTTTAGTCAAGTCTGACAAGAGTGCGATGTTCATGTGGCCCAGACCGCCATTCTAATAAAAATGCAAACGCGACAGGCTGTTACACTGTCTCAGCCAGGTAACATGATGTCTGAGGCCAACAAGAATGGCAGCAGGCAGCGGGACTGAGCACCGACAGCAGGCCGAGTGCTGCTCTAAGCTCTTTCTGTTAACTCACTTCCTCCTCCCAACCATCCTGGAGCAGATACCATGATAATCACCTTTTTACAGGTAAGGAAACTGGAGGCACACAAAGGTTAGGTAACTTGTTCCAGGTCACAGCTAGAAAGGGACAGAGGCAGGATTTAAACCCAGCTAATACTGTAAAACTTTCTTTTCCTAATTCTTGAAGTATTCTCTTACTTGAAGATTAATTTCTATAGCATAAAAATGGAAGAGTAATAAAGACTTTGAATAATTTGGTATTGATAGGCTGGGAACACAGCTAGAAATTTTGATTCTCCCAAGCAACTTTTCAGGCAGGAACAATGATCATGCAAAAGAGTGAAATTATTAACCACCGTCCCACAAGCCAGGCCGGGTATGTGGGATGTATAAGGTACAGGTCAGAGAGGAGGCAGCCATGCCCAGCTGGTTCTGCCCCGCTCTGCTGAGACTGGTCTCTGTTACTGTTTGTACCCTGGAAAACACACAAGTGGTGGGCAGTAAATCCAGGCAATGTGGAGGGAGATATGGCCAGAGTTTAACAGAATTTGCCAGGAGTTTAGGACCTATGAACGCCTATTTCAGACTAATCATGCTCTAACAACTTCTAGGCTAGTCTTTCATGGGATCTTTCCAGTTTTTAGGAAGCTAACTGCAAAGGTAGGGTAACTGAGGTCTATACCTTCCTTGGTGTGTTTATCCAGGCAAGATGGGTGAAGTGGGAATCCACCGAAACTGCAACAACTTCACAGTTCACATCGTGAAACTCATTGGCTTTGTCGCTAAAAGCAACAATTTCGGTAGGACACACAAAGGTGCTAGAAAAAAAGGGAAGCAATTCCCATCAGAGAATTTAAAAACAAGGATTTAGAATTTAAACGATACGTAGTCTAAAGACTAGTTCCACTTGCTTATAGGTGAAAAAAGCAAAAATGGTTAACCACCCTCAATGGACTTCCCTTTCTATTGAAGAATCATATCACAAGGGATGCCTGGGTGGCTCAGTCAGTCAAGGAGCTGACTTTGGTTCAGGTTATGATGTCATGGTTCGTGAGTTCGAGCCCACATCAGGCTCTCTGCTGTCAGCACAGAGCCTGCTTTGGATCCTCTGTTGCCCTCTCTACCTGCCCCTTACCTGCTTGCAAGCACGCGCTCACCCTCTCTCTCTCTCAAACATTAAAAAAAAAAATCATATCAAAAAATGGGGGTGGGCAGGGGAAAAGAGGCATATTCTAAGAATAAAGAAAAAAATAAATAACTTTATTTATTTATTTTTAATTTTTTTTTTTAACCTTTATTTATTTTTGAGACAGAGAGAGACAGAGCATAAACGGGGGAGGGTCAGAGAGAGGGAGACACAGAATCCGAAACGGACTCCAGGCTCTGAGCTATCAGCACAGAGCCTGACACGGGGCTCGAACTCACGGACCGCGAGATTGTGACCTGGCTGAAGTCGGACGCTTAACCGACTGAGCCACCCAGGCGCCCCCCAAAATAAATAACTTTATGAGAAAACTCATTTTATTACTATCTTTACTTTTCTCATTTTCCTCCAGGCCAATGAAAGCTTCCTTACAGACAGACTGGCTTACAGAAACCACTGCTCTGGAGTACAGAAAACAGCCATATCAAAACCCAACCCCACTAAGAATGCCACCTCATCCTCCACAGGTATCAGATTAGCTGCAGCTGCAAGCTGTACTCAGCAAGGCCACTGGCGATAAACAACCCGAAGAACCCTTCCCTTGACCAGAAGAGCAAACCAGAGATAGGAAATGTCAGGGGGAAGCAGGGACCTTTGCTTGCTCTCAGAATGACATCAAGCATCACAGAAATTATACTTACAAGTCCAAAGGATAGAAGAAAAGCACCAAATATTTCCCCTTAAAGTCATCAAGGCTTAGGTCTTTGAACTCTCCGTTGACAACGGCAGTGCCCTTAAAATAGGGTGCGTGCTGGGTGACGGCAGGAGCATGGTACGAAGAACCTGAAGGAAGCCCACACGCACGTACAGTTCATCATCTGCTTATTCACGCACCTACTTGACTTTATGCAAATCTCTCACAGTAATTAATTAGTAGTATATAAATTAAAAGGTTCAGTTCAACTGTACATCTTAGGGAATTTCCCCCCCACCTTCTGTAGTCTAGACTGTATGCAAATTCAATTCAAAGTACTATGGGAACTAAAAAGATGAACAAGATGACGCCAGAGATGGTGGGGATGGCATTAAGACAGAACTGAGGAAGACATGAGCCCGGACATGGATTCTAAATATGGTTTAGATTTTGCCAAGGCCACGTGGGACAGGGCAAATGGCATGGAGGAGGGAACTGGGCAAGTGTGGGGAACAGCCCGTGGCACAGTTTGATTACAACAGAGAGAGCAGGAACGCCTGGGTGGCTTAGTCGGTTAAGCATCCGACTTTAGCTCAGGTCATGATCTTGTGGTTCGTGGGTTCGAGCCCCACATCGGGCTCCGTGCGGACAGCTCAGAGCCTGGAGCCTGTTTTGCATTCTGTCTCCCTCTCTCTGCCCCTCCCCGGTTCGTGTGTGCGTTCTCTCTCTTAAAAATAAAAAACATTAAACAAACAAAGAACAGAGAGAGCAGGTGTGTGGAAGGAAGTGTGAGAGACAAAGCAAGAATGACTGAAAGCCAGGCTGTGACAGCCCTGAAATATCAGGCTAGAGTTTGTTCTTAAAAAAAAAAAAAAAAAAAGACAGAGTCCTCACTGGAGGTTTCACGCAGGAGGTTTACACGCAGGAGATGGAGAATGAGTCAACTCTTCTTGGGAGGGTTAGTCTGGCAGGGGAGGGTAAGGGGAGCAGGAGGAAGGGAGACTGATGGTAGGAGGGCGTTGCAGTTATCTAAATGAGAGGTATGGACAGGAGGGGTGTGCCTGAGAGGACAGGAAGGAAGGAAAGGGTACGAGAGATGTGTCAGAACTAGAGAGGACTTGCTTCCACTGGCAACTTGCCGCAAAGTGTCAAAATACCCAGGCTTCAGAAACGGTGGGGGCCGCTCGAGTGGGTCTGGGACAGGGGACAAGGAAAGTTTTATATGCGGGGCATCAAATTACTAGAAATTTTTTCTAAAGCTCCAGGGTAGTAAAATTAGCAAAGGTTTTGCTGAAGTATATTTCTCAGGCGATTACATGTGGCACGTGCTTTTTACAAGGTGGGACAAATTTAAAGGAGGTATTTTCAAATATCACTCATTATGTGAGGCTCATCTTAGCAAAACCCACATTCTAGAAAATGGGAGTGTAAATCTCAAGAAATAGCCTTGTTTTACTCAGGTCGTGGAGGAGTCCATGCTCTCATGTGGCCAGCTAGGACTAGCACACCGGTCTGAATCCAAAAGCCTTGGTTCCGATAGGCTGTTGGCCACTTCCGGTTACCTCACATCCCCTTATACACAGCGAGGCCCAGAGGTATCTGAGTACCACCTCGCTCCCTCCATGTTCCTCAACACAGAGGATTAAAACCTCTGATGACCAAAATGGTAATGTGACACAAGGGCTGTCTGCCTCAGCAATTCTCAATTTTGACTGGACATCACAATTACCTGGAGAGCTTCTAAAATATACTGATAAGGGGATTAAAAGGTAGGAACTTCCAGTTACAAACGGACAGACAGGGGTGGAGTGCCATGCACAGCACAGTGAAGACAGTTAATAATACCGTAACAACTTTGTATGGTGACAGCCTATAACTAGGTTTATCATGGTGATCACCACCTAATGTATATAAATCTTGAATCGCTACGTTGTACACCTGAAACTAATAATATTGTCATATCAACTACATTTCCATTAAAAAAAAAAATGTCCCAGTCTCACACCTCAGAGATTGACTTAATTTGTCTGTAGTGGGATTGGACAGTGGTATGTTTTCAAAATCTTCGCGGGGCGCCTGGGTAGCTCAGTCAGTTAAGCATCTGACTTCGGCTCAGGTCATGATCTCACAGTCCGTGAGTTCGAGCCCCGCACTGAGCTCTGTGCTGACAGCTCAGAGCCTGGAGCCTGCTTCAGATTCTGTGTCTCCCTCTCTCTGACCCTCCCCCGTTCGCTCTCTGTCTTTCTCTGTCTCAAAAATAAATAAACATTTAAAAAAAAAAAAAATCTTCCCCAGTGAGCCCAACGCATAGACAGGGTTCAGAACCCTTGTCCTGAGATGAGGATTCCTGTTTTCATTCTAGGGTCAACCCAAGGCATTAACACTTACTGGTGCTAAAAGCCAATTTTGCTTGAGCAGAACCAGACCACAATACGTTTGTTAAGCATGTTCTTCGGGAAGCAGCAGGTCGAAGGGCTGCAGAGGCAGAGATACCCCAAGGAATAGCACTCACATGTCGGGCAACCTGGAAAGAGAAACACTTTATATTAGGAAGTAGCCCCAGAATGGTAGCTGAAGGCTGGCCCTGCTGAAAGGGCATCAGGCCATTGGTGGGCTCAGCTATCCTTGTTCCTGTGAACCAAATATCAAACCCAAAACTCTAAGAGCATAGACTGAATCTCCATGTTCTTTTTTTTTTTCGAGAGAGAGCGAGAATGAGCAGAGGAGGGGCAGAGAGAGAGAGAGAGAGAGAGAGAGAGAGAAAATCCCAAGCAGGCTCCACACCATCACGGCAGAGCCCAATGTGGGGCTGGAACTCACAAACTGTGAGATCACGACCTGAGCTAAAACCAAGAGTCGGACACTTAACCAACTGAGCCACCCAGGCACCCCTGAATCTTCATGTTCCTAACATTCTCTTCTGCCTCCTTCTCCTTCAAGACTGCAAGAGGAGAATGGGGAGATGTTGGTAAAAGGGTACAAGGTTGCAGTTATGCAAAATGAATAAGTCTAGAGATCTAATGTAGAGGGGTATGATGACTATACTTAATAATACTATATTGAACCCTGGGAATTTTCTAAGAGAATAGATTTCAGGCACACTCATCACACACAAAAAAGGGAATTATGTGAAGGGATATGTTAGTTTGACGGTCGTAATCATTTCATTATGTATATGGAATCATCACGTTGTACATCTTATATAGATATAACTTTTATTTTAAAAGTATATAAATAATTTGTTTAAAATCTTGCAAGGCAGAGGGGAATTATAAGACCGTAAAGACGCCATGCTCTTAAGAACAACAGAGGGTCCAAAAACCAAGAGGACTTGGCCATGCTCTGTGTATTTAAGCCTTTTACCAGCACGATCTGCTAAGCAATTTCTACCGCGTCAAGGTTTTCCCAGAAAAGACAAGGCCTCACAGATAAGCAAACAAGCAGAGCAAAGTTCAGGCTCCGGCAAAGTGTGTACAGGGCTCAAGGGAATTGTGTGCTCAACTACAGTGTCTAGCATGACTCAGGAAGAAGGAGCCTGCGTTGAACCCCGCCAGGAGAAAGGGGAGGGTGGGTACCAAGAAGGAACTAGGCTTTGCCTGAGAAGCGTGGGGACAGACCTGGGGTGGGAGAAGGGAAGTACCTTTTGCACTTTAGCACTTGGTACTTTACCACTTTGGTTTCCATCCAGCATCGAGTGGATGCTCACAGCAACGCCCTGATGTAGGCCATCACTCTTTCTATCTTAAGGTAAGGAAGGGTAGCAAACTGAGGTTCGGAAAGTCAGTCCAAGGTCACAGAGTAGGCTACAGAACAGGGAACAGAGCCCAGGTCGCCTGCCTCCGGAACCAGGTGCTCAGGTGGAAAAAGGCCTGGGGACCCGCGACTCCTGGGTGAGGAGGGATTAGAAGAGGGGACAGCTAGGAGGAGGCGGGGGTAGGATGATTCTGCGCAGGCACATTCCCTAGAGGAGAGGCCTCTGGGGTCCGTTACCCGCTGGTGCCCTCCAAGAAGGGCGAAAGGCCCCCAGACGGCAGAGAGCAGGATCCTGCTTGGGAGCTACGTTCTCGGTGCCACTGCAGTGTCTCCGCGCCTGTCCCCTGTCTGCAGCCACTCACCGAGGCCCGGAGAAACCTTCCCACCGCGGCCGCCATCTCCAGTGCGCGCGGGACTCGCGAAGCCGACTGGGAAGCGGAGGAGGCGGGGCATGTGGGGGCGGGACCTCGGCGGCGGGGCGGGGCCTGGGCCGGAGCCGGGGCGGAGAGAAGTCCTCGTGGCCTTTCGATTCCTCGCATCAACTTACCTTCTGCTTCCCCGCGTTAACTTATGTGTTGGGCGCCTCAGCCCTAGTTATGAGAAGATTCCCGTTGTGGCTTCTGAGTAGCCGAATGCTGGGGAAAGCAACACTTGGTCTCTAATTGTCGCCCCAACCCAAAAAGGACTAATCCAGGTGGGGAACTAGATATTTAGTTTCATATTTCTACGGATTTTTGTTGTTAACCTGTGTTTCTACCGGTTCTGCAAAAGGTTCTCATATCTGTTTAGGCATCAAGTAGAGCCTTCTGACTTCTGCATGAAATGAAGTAATTTGAATGCGATTTTTGTCCATTAATAAGCCAAGCTGGTCAGACACATCAAGTTTTTGGTATTTGAAGACCTTTACAATGGTGTATGGACTTCATTTTGGCCTCTCTTCCGCAAATTAGAATTGGAACAAATTTAAAATTTGTCTTCTGTCGATTAGTAAAGCCAAGTGCTCAGTGGTGTACCTGGTACTTTGAAGTAAGCTCATCAAATGCAGATAAAAATCACACGGAGGCCTTCTGGTAAATAAATGCACACTCTAAGTGGGTATTTTCCAAACAGGAGTCATTCCACTACCAACTTCGTTTCTGGAAGCTGCATATCATCTGCATATTGTTTACTATTTTAAGTTGACTCGCTTTTGAAAAAATTAAGTGAATTTATTATTATTATTATTATTATTATTATTATTTTAAGTAGGCTTCACGCCAAGCACAGAGCCCAAAACGGGGCTTGACAGTGTGATCAGGACCTGAGCTGAGGTCAAGAGTCAGACGCTTAACCAGCTGAGCCACCCAGCCACCCCTTAAATGAATTTATTTGAAAGAAAATGCTAAATAACTAAAATGAGAAACCTTTTATCACTTGCGATAAGTAGAAAGTAATTAAAACAAATACATTAAAACAAAATGTTATTAAGTATCAAGTAGATACAGTTGCCTGCTGAGAGTCCGAGACTGTTTATAAAAACAGACAGAGAGGTAGCTAGCAACATGGCATCACATGGGATTCTCTTTATGTAATCAGAAGGACTGAAAGAGCATAAAACAGGCAATAATTTTCTCACTTTGGAGCCTGATGTTATTTGTTTTGCTCCTCACATAGATCCTTTTATGCAACACTAGTACAGCGGTGGGTACTAGCCCCATGCTTTGGAAAGGATTATCTTAGAAGCAAGAGATGAGAATCAAAAATGGTCTGACCATTTTGGAAAATTCTGTGTCCGTATGAGTAAAGCTGAATATATGACTCAAATAATTTCAGTCCTAGGCATATGCCCAAAAGATGTGTGAGCATCAGTTTATGAAAACAGGCTAGAATGTTCACAGCAACACTATTATATGGCACAGAGCTAAAACTACTCACGTGCCCATCACCCACAGAACGGATAAGTAGATTGCGATATTATTAATACCGTACAACAACGAGAATGAATGTACCGCGATGACATGCAACAGAGTGCAAGAGTCTCACAAACGTGATACTGAGTGAAAGAAGCCAGATGTAAAAACATTGATAATCTGTGGTGCCCTTTACATGAAGTTCAAAAACAGGAAAACCTAATGTATAGCGTTTGAAGTCAGAATGGTGGTACCTTGAGAAAGAGAGAATTGGGGGCGGGTAATGAGAAGACAAGAATGGGGTGTGAATAATATATTGTGTGTTGACCCGGCTTAAAGTTAATAGTTGTATTTACTTTGTGAGCATTCATGAAGCTGTACACTTGGGCACTTTTAAATGTTATACTCCAATTAAATATATATATTATATATATTAAAAAACATATATATAAATATAATATAAGCAAATATATATATGCTTATATATATTTGTAGCCCCTTGCTTTATATATATATAAATTTACATATATATAAATATATATAATTTATATATATACATATATAAATAAATATATAAACATATATAAATAAATATATATAAATATACATATTTATATATATAATATAGATATAAATATTTATAATATATATTATATATAATACATATATAATATATATATTTTATATAATAATTATATATATAATTATTATATATTATATAGTATATAGTATATATATTATATAATAATTATTATTATTTTATATTATTATGATATATAATAAACATATAATTAAATAATTAAATATTAATATAATACAAATATATTAAATATATTTATATTTATATAAATATAAATATTAAATAAATAATATATTATTAAATATATATTATAATTATATATAATTAAATATATATAATAAATATATGTCATAAATATAAATAATAAATATATAATAAAATGTATATAAAATATATATTTATATATATTATATACATTATATAATATGTATATTATATGTTATATAATGTTATAATATAGATATATATGTGATATAATATATAATATATATTATAGATATATAATATATATAATATTATATAATATATAACATATAAATATACATAAATAAATATATATATAAACATATATATAAATAAATATATAATTTATATATGAACATATATAAATTATATATATATAAATATAAAGCAAGGGGCTACACATTTCTCAACAATTTCCCCTTATTTTTAAAAAACGTTTATTTATTTATTTTGAAGGTAATTGAAGAAGATTTAAAGAAATGGAAAGACATTCCCTGCTCATGGATTGGAAAAATAAATATTGTCAAAATGTCAATACTACCCAAAGCTATCTACACATTCAATGCAATCCCAATCAAAATTGCACCAGCATTCTTCTCGAAACTAGAACAAGCAATCCTAAAATTCATATGGAACCACAAAAGGCCCCGAATAGCCAAAGGAATTTTGAAGAAGAAGACCAAAGCAGGAGGCATCACAATCCCAGACTTCAGCCTCTACTACAAAGCTGTCATCATCAAGACAGCATGGTATTGGCACAAAAACAGACACACAGACCAATGGAATAGAATAGAAACCCCAGAACTAGACCCACAAACATATGGCCAACTCATCTTTGACAAAGCAGGAAAGAACATCCAATGGAAAAAAGACAGCCTCTTTAACAAATGGTGCTGGGAGAACTGGACAGCAACATGCAGAAGGTTGAAACTAGACCACTTTCTCACACCATTTACAAAAATAAACTCAAAATGGATAAAGGACCTAAATGTGAGACAGGAAACCATCAGAACCTTAGAGGAGAAAGCAGGAAAAGACCTCTCTGACCTCAGCCGTAGCAATCTCTTACTCGACACATCCCCAAAGGCAAGGGAATTAAAAGCAAAAGTGAATTACTGGGACCTTATGAAGATAAAAAACTTCTGCACAGCAAAGGAAACAACCAACAAAACTAAAAGGCAACCAACGGAATGGGAAAAGATATTTGCAAAGGACATATCGGACAAAGGGCTAGTATCTAAAATCTATAAAGAGCTCACCAAACTCCACACCCGAAAAACAAATAACCCAGTGAAGAAATGGGCAGAAAACATGAATAGACACTTCTCTAAAGAAGACATCCAGATGGCCAACAGGCACATGAAAAGATGTTCAGCGTCGCTCCTTATCAGGGAAATACAAATCAAAACCACACTCAGGTATCACCTCACGCCAGTCAGAGTGGCCAAAATGAACAAATCAGGAGACTATAGATGCTGGAGAGGATGTGGAGAAACGGGAACCCTCTTGCACTGTTGGTGGGAATGCAAATTGGTGCAGCCGCTCTGGAAAACAGTGTGGAGGTTCCTCAGAAAATTAAAAATAGACCTACCCTATGACCCAGCAATAGCACTGCTAGGAATCTACCCAAGGGATACAGGAGTACTGATGCATAGGGGCACTTGTACCCCAATGTTCATAGCAGCACTCTCAACAATAGCCAAATTATGGAAAGAGCCTAAATGTCCATCAACTGATGAATGGATAAAGAAATTGTGGTTTATATACACAATGGAATACTACGTGGCAATGAGAAAAAATGAAATATGGCCTTTTGTAGCAACGTGGATGGAACTGGAGAGTGTGATGCTAAGTGAAATAAGCCATACAGAGAAAGACAGATACCATATGGTTTCACTCTTATGTGGATCCTGAGAAACTCAACAGGAACCCATGGGGGAGGGGAAGGGAGAAAAAAAAAAAGACGTTAGAGTGGGAGAGAGCCAAAGCATAAGAGACTGTTAAAAACTGAGAACAAACTGAGGGTTGATGGGGGGTGGGAGGGAGGGGCGGGTGGGTGATGGGTATTGAGGAGGGCACCTTTTGGGATGAGCACTGGGTGTTGTATGGAAACCAATTTGTCAATAAACTTCATAAAAAAAAAAAATATATATATATATATATAATATATATTATAGATATATAATATATATAATATTATATAATATATAACATATAAATATACATAAATAAATATATATATAAACATATATATAAATAAATATATAATTTATATATGAACATATATAAATTATATATATATAAATATAAAGCAAGGGGCTACACATTTCTCAACAATTTCCCCTTATTTTTAAAAAACGTTTATTTATTTATTTTGAGAGAGAGATAGAGTGCGCAGGGGAGGGGCAGAGAGGGAGAGAGAATCCCAAGCAAGCTCTGCATTGTCAGCACAGAGCCCAATGTGGGGCTTGAACGCACGAACCATGAGATCATGACCTGAGCCGAAACCAAGTCGGACACTTAACTGACTGAGCCACCCGGGCACCCCAAGTATTTCCCCTTAGTACCTGCCTTCTTTTTAATTGCTGCTCTTAATGTGTTTATGAACAGATCTTTGAAAAGGAAAGGGGGTCAAACTATTGGAACTCAAAATCGTACTGTAGTCTTTAGGAGTATTATTAATCCATACAAAGGAATGAAGGATTGATACCTACTGTAAGAGGGATGAGCTCAAAAAAAGCATTATGCTGAGTAAAAGAAATCGGACCCAAAAGGCCAGATGTATGATTCCTTTCATATGAAATATGTAAAACAAGTAAATCCATAGAAACTGAAAGCAAATTGGCAATTGCCAAGTGCTGGGAGGAGGAGGAGGCAAGGGGACTGACTGCTTAATGGGTACGGGGTTTTCTTTTGGGGTGACGGAAATGTTTTGGAACTACATAGAAGTGGTGATTGCACAATGTAGTGAATGTTCTCAATATCACTGGACTGTACACTTTAAAGTGGTTAATTCTATGTCATGTGAATTTTACGTCAATTTATCTGAGTTTTTTTTAGATATGTATTTATTTATTTAGAGTGTGACCTTGCGAGTTGGGGAGGGGGGCAGAGAGAGAGAGAGAATCCCAAGCAGGCTCTGCAAAGTCAGCACAGAGCCTGACATGGGGCTCGAACCCGCAAACTGTGAGACCATGACCTGAGCCGAAGTCGGACAGAAGCTTAACAGACTGAGCCACCCAGGCACCCCTACCCCAATTTTAAAAAAAGAAGAAGAAATAGAAACTAACAACAAATACAAAAATGATGCTGTGGTCTAGCCCTGTGATTTTGTAGACACTGTAAAAACAGGCTCCATAGCTCAAGGGTTAGAGCACTGGTCTTGTAGACACAAAAACAGACTTTTAGAGATGGAGAGACCTTCCCAAAGTCACGCAGCTGCTTGGAAGCAGAGGACTAGAACCCAGAACATCTTCACACCTGGCCAGCCAGTATGTGAGCTGGCAAAGGTGAGGGGGAGGAGGCAAAGAAAAGGCAAGGGGTCGCATTCTCTTTCCATGTTCCTTAGACCCATAGTCCTTTACTGTCCACCTCTCCTTTTCTCCAGCATTTGCAAGGGCACCTCTCTCTCCTATTTTATGCACATCTAAGTTTCCACACATAGGCAGTTTGGTTCATAACTAAACGTCACTGTGATGAACCACAAAGCAGAGCGGAGTTCCCTCATGATTAGGCTTATTCATCTTGGTTTCAGTTTTAAAATTTTGAAGTTTTAGTTAGTACTGTCTCTTTGGGTGGGGCCTGTTTACGCTTAAAGATATCATTACCTTCTGTCCATTTCACCCATCCTCCTCCCGCTGCCATTCATCTGAGTGTGGTTCCTGCATTCTCCCTGCCCCAAGGCCGTTTTAGCGTTTGGAATAATGCATTTCCTTTCCTACTTAGGTCCCAGGTAGAGCTTTCTGTGTTGGATGACTTTGCATCAATTAGCCATGTGATTTTAGGGCGCCTGCATGGCTCAGTTGGTTAAGCGTCCGACAGGTCAGGTCATAATCTCACGGTTCGTCGGTTCGAGCCCCGCGTTGGGCTCTGTGCTGACAGCTGGGAGCCTGCAGCCTACTTCGGATTGTGTTTTCCTTTCTCTCTGCCCCTTCCCAGTTCACACACACACTCTCTCTCAAAATTAAACATTAAAAAAAAAACAACAACCCACCAAATCCAAGATCCATCATACTAAGGGGCATGACAGGGGCATGTTCAGAATGTACAGCTGGGGTTCAGACACCAGTTCTGGCATTTAGTGCTTAACTCTCTTGTAGAAGTTACTTAACTCCCTGAATGTTCTTCCATCTGTAAAATGGGAGTGATATTAATATCTCCCCCAAGGATTGTTGTGAGGAATAAGTGAGTTAAATTTTAAAGCACTTAGCACAGTCATCAGGTACAGAGTGAGCACTAGAAGTGTTTGTTACATTAAATAAAAGGAATCCAGGCAAAGTGCTATGGGAGTTTAGAGAAAGAGAGCTCAAGAAGGGTCTCACAGAGGAAACAAGTGTTATTAGAATAGATAGATTCTGTCCTTGAGGGAGGAATGGGAGAAGATGAAGGGAAAGATGGCACATAGGGGCACCTGGGTGGCTCAGTCACTAAACATCTGACTTTGGCTCATGTCATGATCTCATGGTTGGTGAGTTCAAGTCCTACGTCGGGTGAGCTCAAGCCCGGCTTCAGGTGAGCCCTGCTGCTCGCTCTCTCTCTCTCTCTCTCTATCTCTCTGCCCCTCCTGGTATTCTCTCTCTCTGACCCCTCACTTATTTGTGCTCTCTCTCTCTCTCAAAAAAAAAAAAAAAAAAAAGAAGAAGAAGAAGAAGAAAAAGATGGCCTAGAGAATTGGTGACCTTTGTCTCCTTGTTTTTCTATCAGCGTCAGCCAACATTTATTGAGAACTTATAGGGCCAAGATCTGGCTGAAAACAGTAGCTTCTATGGTCTCCACACAACCTGTGACATTGGTACTGTTTTTAATTCACCATCCCCGTTTCATTAGGTGAGGATACTGAAGCTTAGGGAGGTTTAGTAATTTGCCCAAATTCTCACAAGTGGAAAGGGAAGGAGCCAGGATTTTTGGAGCCAGTCCCCAAAAGCGGACTGCAGAAACCCTTCTTAACCTGATGTTGTTTTCCCTTCTGCCGTATTTGTTGAAGCATAAGGTGCTTAATAGGGCTTAATAGGAAATATTTGTAAAAAGGTGGTCTGAATCCGAACCTGGGGGAGTATTGGCCATCTGTCCTTTGGTGAAATGTCCAAATACTCTGTTCCTGAGCCTGACAGGGATGCTTTCCTTTATGTGTTCTGTACTCTCTGTTCTTTCGTCTGAGCAATTCTTGTTGATTCTACCCCTGCAATTGATGTTCAACAGTGTGGGGAACTGCCTGGTATTACCCACTCTATTCTCAGCCTTTTCTTTTCTGTTTTTTTTTCTTAGCCTTTTTTTTTTTCTTTTCTAGGTTCTTCTGCTCCTGTCTTCCTGCAGAGCTTGTGAGAGAAAGGCACCCACTTAGATGTGACAACCAAAAATATCTGCCAAATACCCCCTGGGGGACAAAATCATCCCCAGGGGAAAACCCACTGCGCTAATGGTTAATGGTTAATGCCACAGGCTCTAGAGCCACCAGGACTTGGGATCAAAGTCTTCTTTTGTCATTTGTGGTCTTAGAGGGCGGGGTGTATGTCTTGGGCATCAAGCATCCCTTGTGGCTTAACTTTTCTACGCCTCAGTTTCTGCATCTGTAGTATGAGAGGAATCACCGAAATCGACCTTAAATCATTAGCTGTGCAGAGAGAGACAGTGCAGGCAAAATGCTTAGGGGAGTACTTGGCACGGAGTAGGGTTAAACAGATATCAGTTACTGCTTTGCCCACCAGCAGACCTGCAGCATTTTCAAACAGCAGGCACACACTTTGAATACATTTTGTTTTTCTCAAAGTAATGAAATTCCTCTCCCTTCTCTCATTCAGGAATGAAGAACGAGGCTTTTGCACAAGCTCTGATCTCCAAATGCCTCAAATTAGGCTCTTCTGGATGTGAGAGGGACACGAAGTCAAGGAAAGGAAGAAGTGAAGTAACGTACCGGCTCACTGCAGCTCAGCGTTCTCTGCCTAACACAGTCCCTGCCCCTGGACTAGGCTCTTACTCAAGAAACCTAAAGTTTTTTATTTTTCCTTTTAACACTAACTCTGAGGAATAAGGGTGACCATCATGGTAAGGCACTTGTCAGACCCCCGTCTAACTGAGATGAGTTTTAGCTCTGATTAGAAAGAAATAGTGACCATATCTAGGCTTGATGCAGATTTCTGTTTCTTACCGGTTGGGTATCCAATAGCTTGGTAGAAGTTTGAAAGAAATTCTCTTTGTCAGATGGAAGGCATTAATTTCTACTGTATTAACTTGTGTCTACATTGTGTGTGTGTGTGTGTGTGTGTGTGTGTGTGTATCTAAATTTGTTACGGTTTTAATACATGGTTTAACTTTCACCTTGTGAAAGTATTGCCTTATAGGTGTCTTTTTGCCTTTTTCCTCAATATAAATCAAGCCAGGACATTTTGTAATTTTTTTCTCCATAAATCTCAATCATTCCAAAGTCATTCTTCACACTGGCATTTTAAGCATGCTCAACAAAGCATCACTGTTTCCCTCAACACGAAGCAGAGGCCCAACACAGCAGCCCGATTTTCAAGTCCTTTGGCCATAGGAGAGGAAGTCTCACTGCTTATCACTTCTTTCCCAAACAGGAAGCTGAGGCAGCTGTCTGTGGTTAACGAGCTTTCCTCAAGTTACACAGGGATTCATTGGCTCGGGGACCATTAGAACCAAGAACCCTTCAGTAGACATGCTGGGTCTCCTGGTCTGCTGATCTCTGACTAAAGCCTGATTTCTCTTATCCTAAAGGGAATGAAATATCCTAGAATCTCAGGCCCAGAGGCCCAGAAGGAATTTTATGCAAGAGCCTTCCAATGGTCTGTTCAGAACCACAAAGTGAATGGCCTTCAGCTCATCCCAGGCTGCAGCCAGAGACTTCCCCTAAAACAGGAAGCAGAGTCCTCCAATAGTTCATTCCATGCAAATGTAACCGTGACTGGTGTTTAATCACCATATGGGCACTGTTCTGCCAAGCCTTCCCTGCCCACCTCCCCCGTCCATCTTCCAGGTACCTAGAAAGCATTGTGCACATGCCTTTCTGGTTCTCCTTATTCCTGTCATATTATAGCGGAATTTTCTGTTGCCTTGTGTGGGTCTTAACCATACTGCGAACTTCTTGGGGATAGAGTTCCTGTCTTACTCGTCTTTAAGGTCCTAATGGCTGGGCTAGTGCCTGGCTCATAGCAACTGCTCAAAAAAAAGTTTGTCAAACGAATGAATAAGCAGTGGCCGACATGGTGGCCAAAACGTTCTTTCCACACTCGTCCTGGAAAAAACATCTTTTTTATTCAGCTTTCTCTCACTGTCACAACAAGGACACAAATTGTTCTGCTAAAGGAAAAAGACAAACTGACCTTGTGAACATTACCAAAAGAGTAGAAAATAACTAAATTCCTCCCTTCTGAGTTTGGGAGAATTTTTGGACCTTTTTGAGAGAAAGGCAAATGAAAAGATATATGCTATTTTTTATGATGATTAGGAAAATACCTCCCTGGAACCACAAGTCACGTTCTGCGAGTTGGGGCCACAATTAGACACAGTCAACATTACTCTGGGTTTTGCTTAGTTCTTCCTCTTTCTTTTTTTTTTTATTAAATTTTTTTTTAACGTTTATTTATTTTTGAGACAGAGACAGAGCATGAACGGGGGAGGGTCAGAGAGAGAGGGAGACACAGAATCTGAAACAGGCTCCAGGTTCTGAGCGGTCAGCACAGAGCCCAACGCGGGGCTCGAACTCACGGACCACGAGATCGTGACCTGAGCCGAAGTCGGCCGCTTAACCGACTGAGCCACCCAGGTGCCCCAGTTCTTCCTCTTTCTATGGCAAAAATCATTCTTTTTTTTTTTTTTTCCTCTCTCCTTTTTTCATTGACGAGGAGCCCCAAATTCAACTCTCTCCTGGGTTCAGGGGAGGTGAAGCCTCAAAGCAGAGACATACCTCCTAGCAAAAGCTTCTCCTTTGAGTCTTATCCCCTGGCAATCCCTTCATTGCCTTACTACTCCAGGTTGTCCTCTGTATGGCAGGCAGCAGAGTGATGGAAGGAGTCACTTGTCCTCAGTTTAAACCTGTGGGTTATTTCACCTTTCAGAATCTGAGGGTCCCCATCTAAGAACACCCATCTCCCAGGAAGCTGCAGTAAGGGGGTGCCTACACCCAGCAGGCCTGGGGTTAGTTCCTGTTTGCTCGTCCTGTGCAGGTTCCTCCTCTGCCCGGCCTCTGGCACATTGTTGCTCTCTTCTGAACCTCTCCCCTGCTTATCTTTGTTGCCTATCCTTAACCTATCCCCCACCCCCAACTTTTTAAAAACAGATTTTATTTTCTAGAGAAGTTTTAGGTTCACCGCAAAATTGAATGAACTTTCAGAGAGTACTCATTGATTCCCTGACCCCACACCCACACAGCCTACCGCCACCGACAGCCCACACCCACAGTGGTACATTTGTTACAGGACATGAACCTGCACGGATAGGTCATCACCAAAGGCATCACCTGCACGGATAGGTCATGAGATAGGTCTCATTACACTGAGACTCATTCTTGGTGTTGTACATCCTATGGGTCTGGATGAGTATGTAAGGATACATTTCCATTAATGTGGAATAATTTTACTTCCCTAAACATCCTCTGTGCTCCCTCAATTCTTCCCTTCTTCCACCCTAACCCCTGGCCACCCATCCCCTTTTTATTTTTTATTTATTAATTTAAATTTTTATTAATTTATTTTGAGAGAGAGAGAGAGAGAGAGCACACGAGCAAGGGAGGGGCAGAGAGAGCAAGAATCCCAAGCAGGCTCCACACTGTCAGTATGTGGAGCCCTACCTGGGGCTCGAGCTCGTGAACCATGAGATCATGACCTGGGCTGAAACCAAGAGTGAGACGCTTAACCAACTGAGCCACCCAGGCACCCTGATTTATTTATTTATTTATTTATTTATTTATTTATTTATTCATTCATTTATTCATTTATTAAGTTTATTTATTTTGAGAGAGAGCGCACACACGAGTGAGCAGGGAAGGGGCAGAGAGAGAGGGAGAGAGAATCCCAAGCAGGCTCTGTGCTGTCAGCCAGAGCTCACTATGGGGCTCGAACTCACAAACCATGAGATCATGACCTGAGCTGAAACGAAGAGTCAGATGCTTAACCAACTGAGCCACCCAGTTGCCCCTGACCCATCCACTTTGTGGAGCTGTGCCTCCAGTCCTGCCTCGTCTCCCCTTGGATGTTCCTTACACCCCGAAAACTTAACAGACACAAAACCAAACTCTTGTTTTCTCTCCTCAAATCTATTTCTTGCTGCCTTCCTCGCCCCCAACCAGCACTCAAATTATACACTGATTTCTCTCTACCTCCATGGCCACCTCCTCAGTCCAAGCCATCATCCTTTCTCCCTGGAATCCTTTCCTAGCTTCTCAGGGTCTCCTGGTGGTTAAAGAGTTTCAGTCACCATCATCTGAGCTTTATTTCAAAAGTGAAAGAAAACACAACGCAGAGTCCAGGCCACTCTGTTGTATGTCTCCAGAATCCCTCAGACCCTGCCACTTCTTTGGGCTCCAGAGGTTCCCAACCACCGACACCTGCATCTCTGTGCTGAGGGCTTTCTTCATAACTGGGGAGGGGGGAGGGGGGATGGGCCCATCCCTCCAGGAAGGCAGAAATGAGAGAGAATTAACCCCCTTCCTGGCAGCCAGGCTGCAATGGCTGGGTGAACGGATTTGGTGTAGAAATACCACAGCTCCCCCGCCACTTGGGTAGATGAGCTGAGCTGTGTTTCCCGGAGTGTCCGCACCAGTTAAGTTCTAGTCACCCACAGAAGTGACTTAACCACACCCTCGCCGGCCATTTCCCCGTACGATTTGTCTCAGGGTCTAGGAGAACCCAAACTAGGACACAGCACTATAAAAATTGTAACACAAAATGCTATCCCCAGGCTGGTCATAGGATTTAGGTAGAAATATTCATTTGTAATGTGCTCTGGGCCAGGAGTGCAGGTCATGGGAACCAGGCTGAAAAGCAGAGGATGAATGTCACCCTTCTTAGCCCCATCAGCTTCTCTCTGTAATGCTACCACCAGAGCCTTTATTTACCTAGATTAGCAAGTGGCCCAGCCTTTTACCACTTTCCATTCCTGGGCCTCTCCAGAGCCCTAAAGAATCTTTCTTGTTGCCCATATTGATCCTAGGCGTGTTCCTCACCTCAGGCATCTGCCCCATGGCAGACAGCCGCTCTGGGCTTCTCAGCTCCCTTTTTGCCTTTGCTCCAGAAGCTTCTTTGGGCTGCTGCCAGTCTTCTTGCACACAGCTCTGGGTCTCAGTGTGGTCACATGCCTTTCTCTCAATTCCCTAGTGCCAGCTAAGACAAGTGATTGTTTTAAAATGAAGGCGTGGGGATAACACATGGGAATTACAATGCAGACAAAGGCAACAATAAAGCAGGACCATAAACCATCCTGTTCGCATATCCCATCATCTGCCTAGCTCCATGGGAACACATTAGGGACCATTTTTGTCCTTTGTAATATCCCTCCTTCCCTCAGGTCGCAGGGATCTGCTCCTACATGGAACACCATAGATCTTGTGTCTTTTCCCTCATGCCAGCCCTCCTGCACCCCTCCCCCCACTCTGGGCTTCTCCCAGAAAGAGAATGATCCCCAGCGATGAGCTGTCCCTCTATGAGGACATCCCTTTAGAGTATTATGCAGCACAATTAAATCCTCACTCTTCCCGACTTCTCCATTCCAGAGGAGGAAGTTGGCTTCATTTTCAAACAACTAAAGCCTCTCCAAGTGTTTTCCCCAAATAAAAGAGCCTTCTTCCCCCTCAGATGAATTTTTTCCTCCATCCTTTCCATAACAACAACACAACAAAATATTTACTGTTTGCTCAAATAGTTTGTGACTCCTTTTAGTCATCAACATCTCAGAAAAGCTGGAGCCAGGTCACAGAGCACATAGCCTATACAGCACACTCACTACGTTCAAAGCCTTATTATGGGCTCTATCTCTCTGCTCTGTTAAGGCTACTTGGGTAAGGGGCCCCCAGTCATGTGCAAGGAGAAGCTGCTTTTCATTTTCCCAAGGGTTTGAGATGTTGGAGCAGGAGGTTGACAGGGTGAGCAGAAGTGGGACAGGAGACCATGAGGAAAGTAAAGACACAGTTCAGTTTTGCCCTGTCTTTGGTTCCCCCTCAAGTGGGAAAACTGACATATCTCAGAGAGAAGGGGGAGGAGCGTGAGGGCCGCAGGAAGGGAGCTTGTGGAGCGCTGACCCCCACGTCAGTGGGGCAGCACAGCTCCTGGTTTGGAGTTTCCTAATGGGGAGACTTAATGTGGCTCAAACCTTCTTCCTTCGGAGGAGTCCCACCCCACGCCATGCAAAGCAATCTGTTTGCCTGTTGTCCTCCCGTTGCTCCCCGAGTGGGTCAGCTTGCTGACCTAGGTGTTCTGTTTGTTATTTCTTCCTCCTCTCCTCTGCCTCTCCCTTCTGTTCATCTCTTCTCACCACCCCCCACCCCGCGACTCCTGCAAGATTGCTGCCGCTCAGTAAAAATGCTAGTTTTGAATCATTTGAGAAAACCATGCAGTAGAATGGAGCAGTGCTGCATCTAGACTCAGGCACTGGTCTGGGAGTCCCAACCCTGCAGCTTTCTGGTTAGGGGTCTTGTATTTCTCTGGCCTGTAATTTTCTTATACTTCAAATGGGACTAATAGTATCTACCTACTTTTCAGGTAGTTTGTACCTTGTTGTTCAGCACATGAATATCATTCATCACTTGCTCTGATCCAAGTATTCACCTATCACTGGTTTTTTTTTTAATGTTTACGTATTAAACATTAAAAAGTTTTTTTTTAATGTTTACGTATATTTGAGAGAGAGACAGAGACAGAGAGAGAGTGGGGAATGGGCAGAGGGAGAGGGAGACACAGAATCTGAAGTAGGCTCTAGGCTCTGAGCTGTCAGGACAGAGACCAATGTGGGGCTCAAACTCATAAGCTGTGAGATCATGACCTGATCTGAAGTCAATGCTTAACTGACTGAGCCACCCAGGTGTCCCTAAACATTTTTTTTAAAATTCAGGTGAAATTCACGTTAATGAAATAAAAGTAATCATTTTATTTATTTTTAAAGATTTTTTTTTAAGTTTTTAAATGAATCTCTACACCCAATGTGGGGCTTGAATTTACAACCCCGAAGCCAAGAGTTACATGTTCCACTGACCAAGTGAGCCAGGTGCCCCCAAATTAATCTTTTTAAAAAATTTCTTATTTTTGAGCAATCTCTACACCCATTGCAGGGCTCAAACTCATAACCGTGAGATCAAGAGTCATATGTGCCACTGACTGAGCTAGCCAGGTGCCCCCCAAAATTAATCATTCTATTTTTTAATTTTTAAAAAATGTTTGAGATAGAGCAAGAGAGTGCACATGTGCAAGTGGGGCAGAGAGAGAAGGAGAGAGAGAATCCCAAACAGGCTCTGCACTGTCAGCGCAGAGCCTGATGTGGGGCTGGAACCCACCAACGGTGAGATCATGACCTGAGCTGAAATCAAGAGCCTGTTGCTCAACTGGCTGAGCCATCCAGGTGCCCCCAAAAGTGAACAGTTTGGTGGCATTTAGTACATTCACAGTGTTGGGGGACCACCATCTTTATTTAGTTCCAAAACATTTTTATCACCCCAAGACGAAGCCTAGTCCCCCAGTAGGCAGTTTTCCTATTTCCTCTAGCCTAGCCCCTGACAACCACCAATCTATAATCCTGTCTCTATGAATTTTCTGGAAATGTCATATAAATGCAGTTAGACACTGCCTTTTCACGTCTGGCTCCTATCACTTAGCAAAATGTTTTTGAGGTTTATCCACCTGTACCCTTGTACTTCATTCCTTTTTATTATTAAATAACATTCCACTCTATGGACACACCACAATTTGCTTATTCAGGCTTCTGCTGGTGGACATTTGGGTAGTTTCCATCTTTTGTCTATTGTGATTATGCTGCTGTGAACATTTGTGTGCAAACGTGTCTTCTTCCTCTCCAGTATATATGTGGGAGTGGGAACTGCTGGACCATGTGTTAATTCTGTTTAATGTTTCAGAAACACAGATTTTTTTTAGGGAAGAAAAAAATTAATGTTAACAAAATCAGGGGTGACGGAATGTTGCTACATCTTGGTTATACAAGTATATACATTTGTCTAAACTCATAGAACTGGACACCAAAAAAAGGCAAATTTCATTTCAAGTTTAAAAGGTGGATGACAAAAAAATGTTCATTAATTCTTTAAAAAAATTATTGTTTCATTGTTATGGGAGAAGACTGGTAATAATAAATATGTTCATCCATGGACAGCTAGTTAAATGAGTCATGGTCCAGCCGTTCAAGGGAATGAACATCCTGCATCCTAAATAAGAACAGGCTAACCTTTCCCCCACCTCTTCACAAAGAGTGTCCAGATTCAGCCCAGAGAGGAGGGGATTCCTTGGAATCCTCGTTGGATCCTGAAGCACATGAGGGTTGTAGAGCTTTGAGATGTAAGTAATGGAAACGTTCCATGACCCAGTAATCACCTTATGAGCAAAATTCCCTTCGTAGTATGTAGGAAGAGTTTGCATCATATACCAGCTGGCTTAGCCCACCCATGGACAGATTTTAGGCCACAAAAACGTGGACCCTGAGGCTTACTTTTGCCATTTGGGGGCTGGCTGCAGCTCTTCAGAGTTCATGCTAGATGGCATCCTCTCCCTATGGATGGAGGAGACCAGCTACCAGGAATGAGTGCTCCACCTGCCACCTCCTGCACGAGCTCATTTTTACGTCACAATACCCGTGCCTTTGCTTTTACAGGAGGGGCTCAGCCTGCCCCAAATCAATTGGTCCAAATTAGATATGATATTCCATTTCACGTAACTGTCAAAAAAGCCATCTGTGCAAAGCATTACATTTTTAAACTCCGAGTATTTGACAGATTCCATTTAGCATATAACTGGCTAGCTGGGACTTCAAGGAGGGAGCAAGTATGCCCTCCTTTTATTGGGTCAAATATTCACGTACCTGCCATGGCTTATTTTAGGACAGTAAAACCTTCATATTCATGTCTTGGAGATAATTGGGCCCAGAGTCTCGGGAGTAAGAGAAAGTTTATGTTATTGCAGCATTAAGGTCAAAACTGCTGGAGAGCCCCTTTCACCTATGAGTCATCTGGTTTTAAGGGCGCCAAATTTTGCATTCAATTCATCTCACCTCCTCTTTAAGAAGAAATTCTACCTTTATTGTCATGATGGTATCCATAGTTCCACTGTAGGCCTCCAGGCTCCAACAAATGAACCTGGATTTGGTCACGTCTGGCCTCATAGATGCTACTCATAAGAAGACCAGAAGTGGGTTTTTTGTTGTTGTTGTTCTTTTTTGATGATGGTTTGGATTCTTTTCTTATCTGTATTAACAGAAAATCATTGGCTTTTAAGTAGATTACTAGAAAAGAGGCTATTTTTCCTCCTTCCGCTCTGGATTAATTTTTATACTTTGGCTGTGCAATTTCCTTACCGAGTTAAGCATTTTCCTCCACCTAAATCTGAGTGCTCAGTGCTGAACGAAACAAAAGATGTCCAGCTTTCTGTGCACCATTTTTGGAGTGACTATCTTGTGTTTCACTCTGTCTGAAAAATGAATTAAAATTCGTCTGCTTAGTTTAAAAAAAAAAAATTGTGCTATCAGTTTAACTACTGGGCTGATTGCAGGAGACAGCTGGATTTGAGGGTGGAAGTGTAGCCAGAGAAGCGGGAGTTCTGGGGACTGAGATTGTCCACGACTTTCTGTGATACTGACCTCTGATACCAGGAGGTAAGTCTCCTACTTTTCCTTTTTAATATCTGATCTGGCAGGGACATGGGGATTTTGATAGTTAACTAGAATGGATTAACCGGATCCCAGAGGCCTAGGTGGGGCTACGTCATGCCATGTTTGCTCCAAGTCAGAAAATATTGCTATATACTCACAACGTGCAAGGCATTTACTAGATTCTATAGACAAGGGAATTGGAAGATGATATAGACACATTTCAGGCCGTCAAGTATAGAAGGCAGATACCTAAATGACTAGCCTCACTGCTCACTTACCCGTTGACCTTGGGCAACAGACCTAATTCTCTGAGGCTCAGTTTCCTCTCTATACAATGGAGGCAACAACTTTGTAACTATTCAGGACACAAGCTGATCTACTGTGGAGACATTCCTAACTGAATATGGCACCAAGAAGGAGGCCTTTCCTTCCCACTAAAGAAGGCCACGTTAAAGTGCTGTAGTTCCAAGAGCATAGAGACCACGTGTGGCTGGGACCATCAGTAGACGTGTGCATATTGGCAGGAACCTCTTTTCTGAACTTGCATGCAAGAACCCGATAGATGGGTGTTTAGATGTCTAAAGGTCATAATCATCTGACAACAACAGGATGAAGCCTCCCAACACATTTATGAAGATCAGCTGGTTCATCGTGAAACCAAAGGCTGCTAAAGCCCCACATGTTGCTTGGAGGTCACTTGTTTCCAAACTGTGATGTTTCTCCTACTATCCCCATTTCATAAATATTATTAATTAGGATGAATAAATGTTTTTAAAAGTGACTTGACTGTTGGGGCGCCTGGGTGGCCTCAGTCGGTTAAGCGTCCGACTTCGGCTCAGGTCACGATCTCGCGGTCCGTTGAGTTCGAGCCCCACGTCGGGCTCTGCACTGACAGCTCAGAGCCTGGAGCCTGTTTCAGATTCTGTGTCTCCCTCTCTCTCTGACCCTCCCCCATTCATGCTCTGTCTCTCTCTGTCTCAAAAATAAATAAATGTTAAAAAAAATTTTAAAAGTGACTTGACTGTAAAGATAAATATTAAGTAAATAGAAGAATGATCAGCGGTCTACAGCATGGCAAAAATTTTAATGTCAAATTTGGTAACCCCTGGGACCATCCACAAAGGGACTTCTCAGAGGAGGGAATGTTACTGGAAACCTCACACTTCCAATCCCACTTTCAGCTCTCATTTCTCCTCTCTTGGAATCTTCCTCTCTGTTTCCAAAGTCCTTGTGTTTGTGTCCAAAACGATCCTTATTCTATTCTATCTTGGTAGTCTGCCTTCCAGTTTGCTTTCCTTCCCACTGGCCAGCTCCCATGGGAAATCACCGTTGCTTTCCCCACAGCGCTTGGCACATGGCGGTAAACTCCGAAGAAGGAAAGAATAAACGGGAGAATGAAAGCATTATCTCCAGCTGTTTCCTGATGATTAGGAAGCTGTGATGCCAGGAAAGGCTTGAAAACTCCAGATCCAGTACTATTCAGAAAGCCAGTTGGATTACTCTGGCAAAAGCAATCTATATTTTAGGACCAAGATAAGTTTGTGGCTTTCCTGAATAGTTGATTTCTATTTACAAGAACTCTGACCCAGCAAGCAACGTTAGCCATGTCATACAGGTGCCAAATGAAGAGTGAGACACTGTGGCTTTTTTGCATTTCTGGGTCAGCTGATCCCAAGAGGATTTGGAAGTCAGTATTTGACATATTCCCATCCCTCTCAAACTCACCCACTTTTCCATTTGGATTTCCATTCTTGCGCTCAGCTAGCAAGATTCTCTACTGATCTATTGATATTTAATAGACGACTCTTTCTCGAATCAAACCCAGTTCTCTAGAAGGCTGCAGCTGTTAATGCAGTTAATTGAAAGGAATAAGGCTATAATGGTGGAATTATAGGAAGCTATAATGGTGGAGTGGAAAACCCCCTTAAGTCTTAATCACTTAGCCAACTGCCTGCTTTGCTTTCTTACAATACAATTTAAGTTCACTCTGGCAGCCAAATAGGTCAATTGCAGCCAAGTTTTGCTGGCTAGCCTGAGGTAGCCAGAAATTAAGTGCATAGACTCTGAGTCAGACTGCTAGGTTCAAATCCCACATCTTCTGCTTCTTAGTTGTGTGACCTCAGGCAATTTATAAAACTTCTCCTAACTTGGTGACTTTATAAAAGTGGGCTATGTTCTCTACCTCATCCGGATGTTGTGTTCAATGCAATAATCCATGTAAAGCGCTTAGCACAGGACCTGGCCCACAGTTGGATCCAGTAAATTTAGCCATTATCATTCCATTCTCCCTTTGGAATGTCCTAATTTCCTCACAGAGGCACAGATACTTGAAGTGTAACCATTTATTTTGTAGGCAGGATGTCTTACCATGCAGCAGAGAGAGTAGCTAGGCTTTCACTTGCTGAATGACCGTGCAGAACCCACTTATTCTCTCTGGGTCTGTTTCACATCTGTCAAATCAGTCGGGACAGGCAGGATTTTCCAGAGTTACAAACTCAAATGTCTACAAAGGCCAACTAGGTAAAATTAGGCAATCACTGGGGACCTGGGCTGGGTATAAGATAATAAGAGTGTTGGCTAACAACATAATATGATAACCATAGATAGGATAACCAGATAATATGGCTAACCATAAAACTTTGCTACTCAAAGTGTGGTCCACTGACCAGCAGGATTGACAGAACCTTGGTGTTTGTTAGAAGTAGCAGAATCTCAGGACAGACCTAGTGAAACAGATCTGCATTTTAACAAGGTCCCTAGGTGATCTCTATGCACATAAAAGTTTGAGAAGTCTGCTTCGGAGCACAAACCATCTAAAGGCAATCAACTTTGCTTAGTTTTATTTTGTTTTGCTTTAATGTTCAGTCACACAAACTTTGGGTTCCAACAGGCCTCGGGCTGTAGTTGGTGAGCTCTAAGATGCGGCCAGTTCTAGGATTCAGAGAAATACCCTATCATTATAAATCACGCCTCTGGGCATGTGGATATATAGCCAAGACCAAGCCTGGCTGGGTTGCTTAGAACAGTAATTCCTGCAGTGGAAGATGCCTAAAAAGTCATCTGCTCAGCTCCCAGTCTTCTGACAGGCATACTGTTATTGCCCCCACTCTGCAGACAAGATCAAGTGAGGCCCAGGGAGACCCCCAGACCCAAACCCAGACACCAGGAAGCGGTGGTGGTGGGTATATGGCATCAGGAACAAGACAATGCTGTGCTGTTAAAATCTGCGACCATTCCGGTTTCCAAGGCTTCGAAAGTCTATTAATTCCTGTACATTCTCCAATGTGTAGTAATTGTTCTCTGTTTCTCCCGGCACCTCCCTGCCACTTCCTGGCAGCCCTAGGGACAGAAGGTTTCCTCCTTTTTGGCAGAGAAGGCCCAGAGCCGGGTTTCTGAACGGATATCCGGCCCACGGGATGCAGAGGAGGCAAAGCCCTCATTGTTCCTTGGGGCCAGCCGCCCCTCCCCCAGCCCGGAGGACACTCGTCGCCGACCACGGGTGACTGAGGGCCCATTTCCCAGGAGTGGGACGTTCAAAGGAAGCAAGGGAGAGAGGCTGAGAGTAGATCTGAAGGCTTGATGTTCTGAGCAGACAGCTGAAAGGCGCTCAGAGCCCCAAGATAAATACGCTTGGAATCTGAAAACGTTATCTCCAACACAGGCTCCCCGCCGTTACTCATTACTGTTGTCCACGGCCGACTCGGGCGATTCCGTGTGCGTTTTCATAAATCGGAATGTTTGACTTGTAACGAGGATCGTGGAATCGCGGGTCCCGCTTGCTGCAAGGCACTTTATTAACAGAAAGGAGCCGCTTCCCACGCCCGGATCCCCCGAGTGCCCGCCAGCGCGCGGAAGCGGTGCCGAGCCCTGGGGGGCGCGGTCCGCGTGGACCTGCCGCCGCGCCGCCACCCCGTGGCCACCAGGGGGCGCTCAGGCCGCACGGCTACCCACGCCGCCACCAGCGCCGGGTCGCCGCCGGCTCGCAGACCCCTTCGCGCCCTCGGCGGAAACAAAGTACACCTTTGTCGGCGTCCCGGCTCGTGTGCGTGTGAGACCGCGCACACTGGCCGGCCGCAGCGTGCGGAGCCCGCCGGGCTGACCTTCCTCCCACCCGAGCACGCCGGGAGGGGCGGCCAGGACCGGCGCCGGCTCCTGCCGGAACGCGGCGCTACGCCCGCCGCCGCCGCCGCCGCCGCCGTGGCCCGTGGACTTCGCTTTCCCGGCTCTCGGCAAGGCGGGAAGCGGGCCAGAGGGAGCCCGGCCCCGGGACTGGGGGGGCTCCGACTCGGCCGAACCGCCTTCGATTCGCCCGCTGCCCCCTCGCAACCCCGCGCCCCTAGCCTCCCCGGGCCGCGCCCGCCTTGACTCTGGGTGAGAGTCCCGGGGCGGGTCTCGGACTCCGGCAGCCGCGCGCCAGTCTGGCCCCAGCGCCGCGGGTCCTGAGGACTCCAAGTCCCAGCAGGCCCGGCCCTGTGAGCGCCGAGACAGGAGGCGCGGCCCGCCTGGCGCCTGCGCAGTGCGGCCGCCCAAGGCTGCTAGTACCACACCCCCGGGAGGGACGGAGGGGAGGCAGAAGCATCCGAGGCATTAAAGCATCCGAGGGAGCCGGAGGGGTGGAGAATGGAGTGACAGAGAAACGCGGAGGGTGGGGGGTGGGGGGGAAAGTGTTGAGGGAGGGGGGAGGGGGGACACAGAGGGAGGAAGAAGCGGCGGCGGCAGCTCCTCTTCGCAGAGGGGGAAAACTCCGAGGGATAAGAGCAGGAATAATGCGGTAGGCAAGGCGGGCTGCTCGCTCCCGGCTCCCGGCTCCGGCAGCAGCAGCGGCAGCCCGAGCAGCGGCAGCAGCAGCGGCAGCACCCCCAGCAGCTGACAGCCCCGCCGGCAGGCTCCCTCGCTGACCGCCGACTGTCAATGGAGCTGGAAAACATCGTGGCCAACACGGTCTTGCTGAAAGCCAGGGAAGGTAAGAGGCAGGGCTGGTGCGTGCCTGGCGTATTCGCCACGGGCCAGGGTGCGGGTGTCGGGCAGCGAGTAGGCTGGGGTTGTGCGTGTGCAGGATGCCTGCAGTGAGTTGGTCGCGAGCAGGACACCTCGGAGAGCTGCTCTGCAGGCGCTTCAGGGTTCCTGCCCTTGGGATCACGGAATCTGGACTTGAGTAGAGAACGAGAAACGGAGAGGTTGCAGGGATTAGGATGTTAAAATATCCCTTAGTTTCCGGCTCTAACCTTACAGACCGTGCCTTCTCGGCAGCTGTTGAAAGGTCAGTTGGAAAAGCGTTCATTCAGGAAGAGATGGGCAAACATGCAAACAAAATAGCTTTTCCAGTCGGCCCGGGATGGTTCTGTGAGTGTGAATTGGTGTGTGTGTGAATTGGTGTGTGTGTGTGTGTGTGTGTGTGTGTGTGTGTGTGTGTTGGGCGGGGAGGGGGGGGAGTGGAATTAGCAGAAGCCAAGTCTTTGCTTGCGCAGGCTGAGTTGATATAGGCTATTGCTGGAAACCATCCGCTGGGAATGTTTCTTAGGGAAATCCCGTCGTGTGGAAGGAAGCTTTTTAAAGGCAAAGTAAGATGTTAAGGAATTAGCCTGTTCATAGAATAACGGGAGAATGGCTGTACAAATCACCTAGAAAATAATTCGGTATTTCAGAGTTGGGTTTTTTCCCCTTTGGTGATGGGAGGGAGAGGTAACTGAACTGCCTGATCTGGGTTCAGTTAAAAAAAAAAAAAAAAGGAAAGGTAAGTGTGCTGGGTGCTTAGATGCATTTTGGGTGCAAATTATTAGATTTCCTGCATTTAGCTGGCAGGAAATATCGTCAAAACGAAGTGGGTAAAAGCCTCGGTCAAAGCTATAAACACACATTTGGCCTCTTCCTTGAGATGAAAAGAAAAGAGAAGAAAAGAAAAAGTGGCCCAGAAACTTAGATGCTTCCTAAAATGATTGCATGTAAACATACATATTTAGGAACACCTGGAATTTATGTAACATCTCTTTTGCCAAGATTTGAGCTCTGGCGTGCAGTCGTTTTACAAAAAGGGGAAGTGGTTTTTCTCTTTCATGGGAGGAGGCTTTATTTGACGCCCCAGGTAGAAGGGAGCCTAAGTAAGGTCTTGACTTCAGAAGGAGACTCAGGGGGCAGCGCACAAAAATGCCTTACCTACTTCATATTTTCATTCACCCACTTTGATGAATGAAGGAAGAATTTCTGGCTCACAATAAAACGATTCATGTTTACCCAGCCAGTTCCATCACCTTGTGGCTCTGTACACGCTGTGCGGGTGGGTGATGCACAGCCCAGTAACTCAACCCAGGCTTCACGTCGTAATTTCGTCGTCACATGTGCTCTAAACCAGCCTCCTGGAAGGTTTGCTTTGAAAACCCCAGCAGAGTTTAAAATATGCACGTCCGTCCCCGCTCCATTGGTCAGCTTTGGTGAGAACAGATTTGTAGGCGAGGCTGTTACTTGGTGATTTCAGGTTGTAAGCCCTGAGCTTTTTTCTTTTTACCTAACCTGGCATTTTAGCGAACAGGATCGAGGTGGGATCTAGTGGGCTCTCCCCTGGACTGGGCTGTGCGTCCTGGAGGGAAAGAAGTGGCGAAAACAGCCCCCCTCTCGCCGTCTTTGCGACCGCCACCTAGTGGCGAGACGTGGTGGCATATCTTAGGGCTTGGGGGCTGGGAAAGTTTTCCACCCTCCCTCCATTCTGAAATTATTTCTTGGGAAATCGCTGGATATGGTGGTGCTGGAGGCTTTGCAAATTTCACTGGTTTCTCCCCTAAGGAGAAATTCTGTTCTTTAGATTTGCCGCTCTACACATCCGTTTGCCTGGGGCATGCTGTTTTCTTCTTTCAGCATTTGGTGGCTTCTTTTAAAATGTTTTGCTTGGAGTTGGCAAAGTGTTATCAATTTTCTCTCCTAAACTGGTCTCTCTCGTTTTTTTTTTTCCACAGCCTGATATTTTTGTTTGGCAGGTTAACAAATTGGGTTTTTCAGAACAGTAGGGAAGAGAACTGAAGGCCGGAAGCCTATATGGAATGACCGAATTACAGTGATTAAAAGTGCTGGAGAATGTGCCTTTCACTTCCTTTGCGTTTGGAAGTCTTTTCAATTTCTCGGGGAGTTTGGTAGTCATCTCACAGTGAGAAAATAGCTTTGGACGATGTCTTTGAAATGGAGAGGGCCTTGTCTGTAAGGAAACAGAGAGACTGACACATGAATGAGAAAAATTAATCACTGACATGGAAGTTGCATTTTTTAATGTGTCTTTCTTTCTTTCTTTCTTTCTTTCTTTCTTTCTTTCTTTCTTTCTTTCCTTCTTTCTTATGTTTAAAGAGAATCCACGATTTTAAGTGCTTCCACTTTCTTCTCACTGGGTCTTTATTAAATATCTGAGCACATGGCTTCTAGTTAGTGTGGAAGGTTTTAGAAATAAAAGCAATTTTGGGGGAAAACTCCTTAGTTTGAAAGAGTGACTTCAAGTATATAACTGAGAAGAGAAAAATAAATTTTCTAAATATTCAGAAATGAAAATTTCAGTTTAATGAAACATCTAACGTAAAATTTCTAGTATCTTTAATAATCCAAGTTGTTTAGAATGTTCTAAAGCACTTCTTACTTGGAGATTCTTGTGAAAGGTTACAGATGAGAAATATAATGGGCGTATGTGAAATTTAATTTAGTTCACTTAACAAAATACATTGTAAACAATTTAAAATGTGGCTTTCAAGTAAAAGTCACATTTGTCCCAAACAATAGAGAAACAGGCCTTGAAGAAAGACAGACACACTTTGGAAATGTTATAAAGGAAATTGTAGTTGTCCATGTTGGTGGGTAATTTTGGGGCCTATCTTTTGTTATTATTATGCATTCTTAAAGGCAGATGGCTTCTTAATTCACTGTATATTCAAATTCTTACCATAATAAAATATGTATGAGGGGAAAACATGAATATAGCAATAAAATAGAAAATCTATAAGTGGATTAGAGTCAAATGATTCATTGTTAGTCATTACAAAACAAAGCAAACTCACGGCACCTTTGTGAAAATTGTTTTGGAATAAGAAAAGATAGATCTCAGAAGATCTAGGTTCAAAATTGTAAACCATCCAAATGTATGTTGTGGGCTGTTTATTTGTCCTGGTCTCATGAGAAAACATTGCCTTGATCACTCTTAGGAACTTCAGATTATTCTCCTAAAAAGTGGTTAAGGAAAAAGAGAAGTTGAGGCTGAATTCATGCCAGTTTATGGAAATGAGCTAAGTGATTAAGCATTTAATGAAAAGAGATGCAGACTAACTCTCTATCTATCTGTTTACATTTTAGAATCTCAGAAAATTGGCACGCAAGCTGGCGTTGAAATAATAGTGAGAAAGAGTGTTTGCAGAATTCCTTTTGTGTGTTTCTTTTCAGTTTTATTGTTGCAGTAAAGGTTTTTATGTTTTTCTCATATTCTAGATCTCTCGCCTCACTCATTGAGTGAACAGTGATGAGAAGCCATTCTGCCAGGGCTCACCTTCCTTCACAGGGCCAGCAATGGCCATATCTGATTGATAAGGACGACAGAGGGAGTACCGATCATATTTTCCCGCTCATGGTCTTAGCAGACACTGAGCACAGGAACCCAGAAGTCAGAAATGTAATGACTTGGCCATTGGTCACAATTGCCAAAAAGCAGAGTGCGTAGGAACTTTTCTCTCCGACAACTCTGTGACTTGTTGGCCTGGCTCTTCCTGATGAGATAGGGGCCTGGGGAAAAGGTGAAGCTGTGTGCTAGCAGAGGCTAGGGATAGTAGGAGGAGGGAGGGAATCTGTGAGGGGCAGGCGCGAGGGGCAGGCTCTTCCCCCACAGCCTCCGCATTCCACAACAGGACCGAAAGTCCGTGTCTCGCCACCCCCACCCCCGCTCCCCATCCTCTTTGCCTTGCACCCCTAGTTCACGATGATAAAACCGACATGTCCGTATATTTCGTTATTAGAACGCTGGAATGTCTCTGAAGCTTAAGCCTCCTTACTGCCGTCGGCAGGCATACTGATTCCACCCCGCGGCCTCTCGCTTCGATCTTAACCGTACGGGAGAGCAAGAGGAACCGCGTTCACCCTGGCGAAAAGCTGCCTGGCCCATTAAGTACAATGCCGATAAATGAAACTGCCGTTGATTTTCTCTAAGTTTCTTTTCAGTACTGACAACTGTAAGGTACAGACACCAACAGCGATGTTTTCAGAAGGCCTAGCTCTCTTACAGAAAGACTTCAAGTGACGGTTTTAATTAATCCAGCTGCCTGTTTTAAAAATCATCGGATAAATGCTCACAAGGCTCTTATCTTCCAGTAGCTTAGCTGCTTCTTGTCAGATTCCAAACTCCAAAAAGCTTGATTCGTGCTGTGGCTCTTGCAGTGGCTTGCTAAATGATACACTTTGGGTCCGGGCTGAAGTCTTTAGTAATGTCCGTGCGGATTCAGGAAAGAGCTCAACATACGGCCAAATCCACCTTTACCAAGGGCTATTCACCTCACACCTGGGAGCTCCCAGTGTTCTTGGGAAACCATCCAGGACTGCGGGCAATAGTTAAAGTTCAGATTTGTTGCCAATATATCTGTGGCTCAAGGTAAAGCATTATGATAGCTAGACATTTGTTTTGAAGTAAAAAAAAAAAAAAAGTCTTATGGTTACCAAAAGATATCACTGCGGTGGACCATGCAACCGAAAGGAAACTTGAGAACATGAGAGAAGGTGACTACAAACAGGTGACATGTAGAGAAGGAATTTCAGGAATTTCTCCAGTCCTAGTCCCTCCAGCCCCCACACCTCATATCAAAATAGAATAGTGAAGATAAAGGGTTTTAAGGTGTGATTTTAAATGATTAAAATGGCTCATGCGGGCTTAGATAATGGGAGTGATTTCTACTTTAAAACACTTTCTGTTCTATTTCAGGGAAGATTTTATTTTAAAATATCCTAAAGATTGAAAAGATTTTAATCAATCAATCAAACATCTTAAAATTTATCTTTTTGGGGTAAAGACCATGTTGTTCCATTTACTACCATTCAAACACTGGAGGACACACACCATTTTGTATAAATCATGCTACCTTTTTTTTTTTTAAGTTTATTTATTTATTTTGAGAGAGATCGAGAGAGCGGGAGCACGCACACTCAAGCAGGGGAGGGACAGAAAGAGAGGGAGAGAAAGAGAATGCCTACTTGGGGCTTGAACTCACGAACTTGTAAGATCATGATCTGAGCCCAAATCAAGAGTCAGATGCTTAACCAACTGAGGCACCCAGGCACCCCCCAAATCATGCTACCTTTAATTTTTAAATTATTTTTTAAACAAGAAGGTGCTATTTTATTATTTTTTATTTTTTAAATGTTTATTTTTGAGGAGGGGGGAGGGGCGGAGAGAGAAGGGGGAACAGAGAATCTAAAGCAGGCTCTGCACTGTCAGCAGAGAGCCTGATGCGGGGCTCCACTTCATGAACTGTGAGATCATGACCCGAGCCGAAGTTGGGTGCTCAACCAACTGAACCACCCAGGCGCCCCAATCATGCTACCTTTTAAAAAGAAAGCAGTTATTTCCTCACTAGACCATCACCCATGCCCCCTCCAACCATTGGTTAACCAAAGGTTAAGAAAACCATTCTTAATTTGTCTTCGGAGATTCTTAAGAGTAGAATTACTCACTCATTCATTCATTTATTCATTCATTCAGCATCTGTTGTTGAAGGACCCTGTGGGAGGATATCAGCCTTATAGACATGCTGCTAGAGGTCAGGGGCCTGTCATCGTTTTCATGTTAGACTTTTAAAAATTTTGTTTACTTATTTATTTCGAGAGTGAGAGAGAGAGAGTGCACTAACAGGAGAGGGGCAGAGAGAGAGAGGGAGAGGGAATCCCAAGCAGGCCCCATGCTGTCAGCACAGAGCCTGATGCAGGGGCTCAAACTCACAAACTGTGAGATCATGACCTGAGCAGAAATCAAAGAGCCCAACGCTCAACTAACTGAGCCACCCAGGTGTCCCAAGTCTTAGGCTTGTTTTTTAAGTTTATTTATTTATTTTGAGAAAGAGGGAGCATGCGTGAGTGGGGAAGGGGCAGAAAGAGAGGGGGAGAGAGAGAATCCCAAGCAGGCTTTGCACCGTCAGCACAGAGCCCAATGTGGAGCTTGAACTCATGAGCCATGAGATCATGACCTGAGCTGAAGTCGGATGCTCAACTGACTGAGCCACCCAGCCGCCCCTTGTCTTGGGCTTTTAAACTGGTAAATCAGATATGAGTAGAACTAGACTTTTTTTCCTCCCAAAAGCTGAAGTTGATGGTGCTGTGACCTGCATAGCTAGGTTACTGTATTGCCTTCGGCGTTCTTAGAACTTGGAACTTGGTCCTCAGTAGCCTGAGGGACCAAAGTATACTTTAAGGATAATCAAAGGTCATACTTGAGGGACAGGCTGACGTGTGCAGGACAACTGCTAATTTTCCAAGACATTGTGATTTCCTGAAGGTCAGTTCCTGCGTTCCTGCAAATGGAAAACACTCGAAGCAGTGACAGGAGGACCATTTGGTTGAGACATGACAAGATCCAAGAGGAAGAGTGGTGTGCCGGGGTGCCTTCCAGGTGGAACCTTGGAGCTAGGGCAGTGGCCTGGGTGGGGCTGATGGGCCGCCCTTCTGGAGTGATGACGGAGGAGGCCGCCTTCCTTTCTGGCTTTTTGTTGGGACTGGTTTGAGCACGTCCTCTGTCACCTGGAATGACCTGGAAGGGTTGAAGGCATCTAGTTCTCTAGCTTGGTGTGCTGTCCAAACATGGTAACTACTAGCTGCTTGTGCTATTTACATTTTCATGATTAAAATTAAAAAATTCAGTTCCTTAAGTATGCTAACCACATTTCAAATGCAGTTACTGGGTTGGACTGTGCAGATATAGAACATTCCCAGCACTGCAAAAAGTTCATTTGGACATAGCAGCTCTAGGGTTCTGCACATTCAGTTGAAGAGGGCAACAGCCCCCTAGCTTCTGACATGAAAACTGGGGGGAAGGTAAAGGAGTGAGAGTGAGGGAAATGGGAGGGTGTGGAGAAGAGAGAGGGAAAAAGGCAGAGGCAGGGAGGGGAGCTGGGGGATTAGGGATTAGGAATGAGTCACTTCGGAGAAAAATTTAGTTCAAGGACACTCATAGATATTAGTGGTGGTGATGAGCCAGTCATATTTTTATTTTTTTCATATCTTGTTGAGAAATTTGCCTAGATTGAGCAACTATCTGACTTTCCTGATTCAAATTAAGTGCATATTATAGATGCAGACAGAGCCCTATGTTCCTTCTTGAAACTCCTGATGTGAGGATATTTACTTTGAGAGAGAAAGAGAGAGAGTGGGGGGCATGCCCGTGTGTGAGTGCAGGAGGGGTGGAGAGAGGGAGAGAGAGAATCCCCAGTGGGCTCTGTGCTGTCATCAAGGACCCTGAGACGGGACTTGATCTCACGAACCGTGAGATCATGACCTGAGCCAAAACCAAGAGTTGGATGGTCAACCGACTGAGCCACCCAGGCGCCCTGAGGATATTTTAAAACAATCATTTTATTAAGAAAAAAAAAAGTTATATAAACAGTAAATCCACAGAAGGAAGGGGGAAAAAAAAACCCCAACAACCCAACTCTTTCTGTGGACTTCAAGAAGGTGTTTTAAAATAAGGGTGAAAATAGGTAAAACAATTTTAAGGCTTTCCATTTCTTCTGAACAGGACAGATTGGAATAAGACGGTGGAGAAAGATGTCAAAAACACACCATCTTTGGATCTGCTTTCAAATGATTTCTTCTTAAAAACTGTTGCCTGTGAGCGTTGAAAGATTTTAAAGATAACCCAGTTAGAGCTGGCTTAGAGCAGCATAAGCATTGGAAACAATAAAACAGTTAGTTGCTGTTCTTTGGTGTCTGAAGCAAGGAACTCTATTTGAAGTTGTGCCAGAGTCTACTGGTAACATCCTCCTGACAGAAGTCAGTAATAAATTAGGCTAATTTCCATAGGGCCTGCCTTGTCTCTAGGAATTTGCAATCTGTGGAGTATCAATCTTTCTTTGAAAGGCAACAATGAAATCAACCTGGAAGGACAACTTCCGGGCATTTGGGGAAAGCAAAAGAAACTGAGATAAACAGATAAGATGATTGCCCTGTTGTGCAGTGGCAGAGGCCCACTGTGGCCAGTGCCTTGGCTGCCCCAAGCCTTCTCAGTTGGTCTATTAGTCTGTTCCCTACTTTCCAGACTAGAGATTACCCTGGTTTAATAGATGGGGAAACTGAGTTGAGAGAAAGGAACTCACTTGAACTGTGGGCTTTCCTCGAGCGACCTTCCGCAGTCCTTTAATGTTCCAAAATAAATCTTTCCCCTCCATGTCATGTAAGCCAAAAAGCAAACTCATTTCTCAGGGCAGTATGGTTTCTAAATGTAAATGCCCAGGGTGCCTGGGTGGCTCAGTCGGTTAAACTTCCAACTTCGGCTCAGCTCATGATCTCATAGTTTGTGAGTTCAAGCCCTGCATCGGGCTCTGTGCTGACAGCTCGGAGCCTGGAGCCTGCTTCAGATTCTGTGTCTCCCTCTCTCTCTGCCCCTCCCCTGCTTGTTCTCTCTCTCTCTCAAAAATAAATAAATGTTAAAAAAATAAATGCCCATGAGGTTGCAATTATGGAAGAGAAAGAGGGTCTCTGTCAGATTTCCTGACAAAGGCAAAATGGGAGTATAATTGCCCTCACACACCCTGATTTCAGGTCAATGCCAGTTTGAGAGACATTGGATGAACTAATTCCTACTAGGTTGTGAATGACTACTGATAGGTGAATCCTCACATTAGGTGTTTCCATTTTATTTAGTTGTTTATTATTTATTTATTTATTTATTCAGACAGAGAGAGTGAGCAAGCACGAGTGGGGGAGAGGGGCTGAGGGAGAGAGAGACACCCAGGTGCCCCATAAACAGTTTTACTCTAAAATGGAAACACCTAAACAGTTTTACTTTATTTTTATTTATTTTTAATTTTTTAAATATTTATTTATTTTTGAGAGAGAGAGAAACGGAGTGTGAGCAGGGGAGAGAGAGAGAGAGAAGACACAGAATCCGAAGCAGGCTCCAGGCTCTGAGCTGTCAGCACAGAGCCCAACACGGGGCTCAAACTTATGAACTGTGAGATCATGACCTGAGCCGAAGTCGGATGTTTAACCGACTGAGCCACCCAGGTGCCACCAAACAGTTTTACTTTAAAATGGAAACACCTAGGGTGTCTGGGTGGCTCAGTTGGTTAAGCACCCAACTCTTGATTTCAGCTCACGTCATGATCTCACAGTTGCGGGATCGAGCCCTGTGTCGGGCTCCATGCTGAGAGTGGAGCCTACTTCTCTCTGTCTCTCTGTCTAAATAAGTAAGTAAGTAAGTAAGTAAGTAAGTAAGTAAGTAGGTAAGTAAGTAGAACTGTTTATCAACTCAAATGAATCTGTGACTGAGGAGGGGGCTATATGTGTGCACCCATGGCTCTGGTCCTTTCTGGAGCCTCATTGCTGGTGTTCTCCTTCTAGCTGCATCTTCCTCCCTCCCCCATCCCTCACACATACGGACACATCGAAAGAGCAAGGTCAGCCTCTTGGCCTGTCGTCCTGGCAGAGCTTGGTGAGAATCTTGCCACAGAGGCCACAGAATCGCCCCTCAGGGACAGGGTGTTAAACCAGATGGGTGGTGGTGAGGGTATGTCATTGCCGGCGTGCTGCTCCCTTTCCTCGGCAGAGCTGACGCATGGCACTGGGCAGGCCCGTTCCTGCTGGCATTGGCTTACCCCTTGCCGGTCACGTCTGCCCCATGCCCCCCTTCCTGGGGTGCTTGCTACCCCTTGGGAGATCCCTGACCTCAGGCACCTCTGCCTGATGGCACCTTAGGTGTGTGCTTGGGTCTCTGCAGTTTTCTTTACTTGATTAAAAAGTAGGGGGCTGGGGTGGGGGAGGTGGGGGGAGCCCGCCAGAATGAGTCCTCTGCCAGATCTCAGGACATCCCCGTCTCCATCCCGGGGCGAGGCAGCCTTTTCCTCCAGAAAAGCTTTTCAGGGTTAACCTCTTTCCATTTTTCAGTGGTAAACTTTAAATGTTTGCATTTAGAAGACAGTAACGTGTGTGTGTGTGTCGCATTAATTTAGCAGCTTTACTTTCCAAGGATCTTTGCAGCTGAGAGGGTCTCTTCCTAGGGGGTCCGCGTCAAACTTGAGATGCTGGAGAGGCAGCATGATGTCACTGCCTGGTAAGGAGGGGACAGGAAGTCAGGCCTTTGCTCTGCCCCTGCAAGGGAAGGTGAACCTTCTAGCTTAACCAGGTCAGGAAGGGAGGGAGGGGTGAAGGATAGAACTACTCAGCCGCAGGACAGAGGGTGCCCAGCCAATGTAATTGGTGGGCATAGCTGATAAAAGGTCCGGAGAAACGTCATTTGAAAACGGAGTTCTACCTTGGCAAGGGTTTTACACCACTTGTGAAATGAAAGCAAGCTGGAGGGTCAGCAAATGGCCCAAGAAAAACAGCTTGGTAATGGCTGATGCAGAAATGTGTTCTGCTTCATCTCGATGTTGTCTGTTAGTACACTCGGGAGGAGCTTGTTGGGATGTTCGGATAACATCTGTGAGGAGGAACTCCAAGCCCTAGGAAAAATAGGGGAGGGGTGGGGGACAAGGAATTGGGCCCCAAACTTGAACGGCAAAGAATGTCTTAGGACCCAGCTTTTCTCAAGTCTAGTGCTGTTGTGGGTCCATGTGTCTAAGCCTACAGTCACTGATTAGGGAGGGTGTCTGTCAAATGAGCACGTGCCTGGTCTGTTCAAGAAACACTTGATGGATGCTCCAAGTTGCGTGGGGGAGAGGGGGAGAGCAGAGAAAGTAAGATCTTCAAGAAATGGCCTTGATGTCACAGTAGATGGTAAATTAGGAAATGATTCGGCGTGGTTAAGAAAGATTAACGGAGGGTATAGGGCAAATTGGAAAATGTTTTCCAAATGTTTGTCTTAACTGTGAAAAATGTCTGGCAAACTCCCCCACCCCCACCCCCAATTTGGAAGGGGTTTGTTTTATTTGTTTTGGAAGAAATAAATATTTGCATTAGATCAAAACATTTGGGGCAAACAGTTCTCCCCAGTTCTGAGGCTCTGTGTGGGTTGGAGGAGATGTTTCCTGCTCGTGACGCTCATACCTTTTTTGGCTAAATCGAAGGCACCTTAGGACACAATCTTCACATGTTTTTCACATCACCACTTGAACGAGGCTGAGCAAATGGAAAGAAAATAGGAAGCCAATGATCCTTCCAGACCTAGGAAAGGCTGATGGCCTGCCCTGTGAAGGATGCAATCATTATAGAAACGTTGCCTTTCTGCTTATGGGCAAAGAGGCTGGATCCAATTAAGACTAGGAAAACGTATGTTAACTTGGAGAAAAAAAATTCTAAACAGGCAATTCTGTAATCCTCTCTGGAGAGGAAGAGGCCAGCATGGCGGGGCTTTATGGATGATGCCAAACCCTGTGATATATAATAATTAGCAACCACTGGTTATTTTGCCACACACTCATTCTACAAACCACTAACCATTGCTTGGGATGGAACGCACCGAGCCTAGATATTTGCCCCAGATGTCTTCCCATCAGTACTATCCAATTAGAGGGATTTTGAAAATTAAAGCTTAATTCTCTATAACGTAGAACAGAATATAAATTAAAGAAGGACAAACCTGATTTCCTCAGTGGTTCCGTGGGTTACCAAGGTGAAGGTTAGTTTCCGGGGATGCTTCAAGTACACTTCTCAGTTTACATTTTGGTAACTGTTGGGTGGCTGATGGTTTTATATCATGGTGCCTGGTATTCTCACCAGTCTTTCTGGCAGCTTAAACACATCTTAGGACTGAACGTGAGGGGGTCAAGGATTTGAGAGGTCTGTTCAGAGTCAGCTTGTTCCTGGGCAAGTGCTTAGAAGTGAACCTATGTCTGTGTATCATTTCATTCACCCAGGGTGGGCCTTTGTGCTCTGAATGTCTGCTTTAAATATGGGAGCTTGGGGGTTCCACAGAAGCGAAAATCTGATGGGAATGGCCCTGGATTGGCTCCTGTGTCTTGCCCGGTGTCATAAATCCAGTATCTGGTGGTGTCTGTTTCCTGTGTACTTGGCACCGTGGCAGGCTCCGGAAAGCGGACAGGTCGAACAATGGAGTCTCCCATCTTTCTAGAAGAATCATTGAGAAATTATAAAGCCCGTTGTGTCCATTGTTTTTTATTTGATCTTTATAATCCTGTGAGTACGCTTTATTCTTCCTGATTCTTGTAGACGAAGAATTGGAGGCTCAGAGGGGTGAACGATTTAGCACAGAGTACTCTCCTAGCTCCAGAGTCTGGACACAACACCAGGCCCCGTCTCCACGCCTGACCCTCTTTCTGCTCTGTCACAGCTGTCACAGCCCTCATCAACCTTACCAGTTATGGGAACGTCAATACTGGCATATATGAGACATTTGAAAAAGAATCCAGTGTGTGGCTGTGACTCACAATGAGCTAGAAGTCATTCTGTCTAATTTTTAAGAGTAAAAAAAATTTATTTTCACAGACAATATGCCCGTTTGCTAAAGAACATTCAAACAGCAATGTGGAACGTCAAGAGGAAAGTAAAAATCTCTGTCTTCCCATGCGTCCCGGCTACGAGTTCCACCCCTCAGAGATAGTTACCGTCCGCATTTAGGTGGACATTTTTCCCGATCTCTGTGTCCACGCATACGTGAACATACACATACGTTGTACACAAATGACGCACTGCACACACACCATTCTGCAGCTGTGTTCAGTCAGCAATATGTTGTAGAGCCTCTGCGTATCTGTGTTTATAGTTTCCCATGAAACGGAGGGGTGTTGGGAAAAATTGTGAAACGCTTTGGAAACCGAGTGTGAGTGTCATTTCAGAGAAATGCTGAGTGTTTTCTACCAAAGCTTGAGGGGTAATCCGGTTCTAAAGGGGTCTGTGTCTTTCATCGTCTTGGGTGAGTTTAATAGTGTATTGAACCAAGCACCTATCGTGGGCCATTTCGGTTTTATGATTTTTAAGTATATTATAAACAGCATAGGAATATCCTATATGTTGTATAACATCTTGATACACTTATTTAAAGAGTCTTAGTTCTAGGAGTCTCACCTTGAGAATCAAAAGCACAAATGAAAACAGTAGAATACAACAAAAACAAGTCACTGGCCCTCCCTTCCCTCTCTGTCTCCTTCCAAGAGAAGCTTGGCATGAGGGCAGAGTCTGAAGCCTAGGGTCTTCAATATTTATTTCAATATTTTCGATATTTCAATATTTATTTCAATATTATTTAATATTTCGGTTTTTAACTGTTGGAGGAGAGAGTGGCGTTTTCTTCCTGGAGGCATTTGTAGATGTGTTGGCTCATGTGTTGGCTCGTACTCCAGTGCTCGCTGCTGCCTGGAAGCAGCTGGGTGACCAAACTGAGAAGGGTTGCCCGTTGACTGGATAATTAGTCTGTATGTGGCCGCGGGCTCTCGGTCATCTCTGAGCTCCTTTCTGCCTCAGGAAAGGGGTCTGAGGACCAGAGGAAGCCCACACGGAATGTGGTACCAGAGCAGAAGCAGCCTCTAACATAGGACTGGTCCCCAGGCCAGGATTGTCCTCTGGGGCCATTCAGCAGCTCTGGGCCTGAATCCCAGGCTGCCATTTGTTTCCCAGGGCTACACAGTACCACCACATGGGCAGCTTAGAGCCACAGAAACTCGCTGTCTCACTGTTCTAGAGGCCAGAACTCCCTCTGGAGGTGCTAGGGAAGGGTCTGTTCCAGGCCTCTCTCCTTGCTTCCGGTGGCTTCAGGCATTCCTTGACTTGTAGATGTCCATTTTCTTCGCTGTCTTCACACGGTCTTCCTTTTGTGTCCGGAGTTTCCCTTTTTATAAGGACACCAAACTGGATTAGGGCCCAGCCTGATGACCTCGTTTTAACTTAATCACCTCTGCAAAGACCCTGTTTCCAAATAAGGTCACATTCCGAGGTTAGGATTTCAACATATCTTTTTTTTTTTTTCTTTTTGTGGGGTGGGGGAGACACAATTCAACCCATAACAAAAAGCCCTACCCATGATCTGAGTCAGAAGCTCCTGGGTAGTACCTAGGAATTTGTGTTTTAAAACTCTCCAGGGGCGCCTGGGTGGCTCAGTCGGTTAAGCGGCCAACTTCGGCTCAGGTCATGATCTCACGGTCTGTGAGTTCGAGCCCCGCGTCGGGCTCTGTGCTGACAGCTCAGAGCCTAGAGCCTGTTTCAGATTCTGTGTCTCCCTCTCTCTGACCCTCCCCCGTTCATGCTCTGTCTCTCTCTGTCTCAAGAATAAATAAACGTTAAAAAAAATTAAAAACAAACAAACAAACAAACAAACAAACTCTCCAGGATCGGCCAGGCATGGAAACCACTGCTCTAAAGATTTTCTGACTCTCTCCTGAGATGATGTTGAGCCTCTGCTCCAACCCAGCTCTCCAAATAGGGCTCCCTGCAGCTTCCCTGGCAGTGGGTATCTGTCCTCTGCTCAAATCTTTCTAGTGTTGGGGAACTCAACTCCCTCCCTCAAGCAGCCCACCCTATTTCGAACTGTTGAAGTAGGAAGCATATTTATTAGATAGGCTTCTTGCTTTACCCGTTAAATTGCAAACTCCCTGAGGGCTGGGACCAGGGTCTTTTTCTTTCCTAGTATCTCCCCGGGCCTCACCAGATGCTACTGGTAAACCAAAGTCTGCAGTCAAGCCCAGGTATGCCTGGTACATTAAGTCCTCGTTCCGCTCTTTGGAGGCATCCAGAAGAAATGCACCACCCTCTGCTGAGAGGGGCCCTTCTAATGTTAGAAGATAACTGTGCTCCCTACTGTAAAACTGAAACCAGAACCTCCCGCCTCTAGGTTCCCAGGTCGGTGCTTTCCTTGCACATCACATTCAAGTAACAGACACATTCGGCCGAGGATCAGACTCTGTTAGCGGATGGGGGATATTGTGTTGCTAACATCTGGCAGAGCTCAAGGACACAGCCATTTAATAACTTCCCAGAGGTGGGGTCAAGACACCCGCTTTCTTTCTTTTCAAGGTAATATTGGTATTTTCTGTTGCTGTTAAGTGTCCTAAGCGAAGATGTTTCGATTCCCGAAAGGTCTCTTGAGCCTCTCGCGAAAAGGTTGAAGGGGAAGGCAGAGGTGCCATCGACATGCTGTGTGGGCTTTGGCACATCACTTGACCTCCCTGAGCTGTATAAGTGTACGCTTTGCCCGTGTGGTTTCCAGAGTTCTATTTACCCTTCAGATCTGAGAATTTGCTGGGTGTATTTTCCACTGATAGTAATTCAACTGCAGGTACTTCACAATAAGATTCAAGGTTTATTTGAAGAGCAACCAGGACATGTTAAAATGGAAATTACTCCAAGGAAAGAATTAGTGCTGGGAAGGGTTACATTGTAATAGAAACAAACAGGAAAAAAAACCCACCGCTGCTAATTTAACTGATGCCTGCAATCTAAGAAAGGCAAATGCATGATTCTAGTGCATTTTCTTTAGTGGATTATAGAAAGGAAAATTAAATCAAAGTCAAAAATAAACATTTTGATTGCTCTCCACTGTATTATCTTAATAAACAGTCTTCCTGGAAAGTTTAAAAATACAGAGTGTTCTGTCTGGCCAAAGAAAACAATAAGTAAATATTGTTGAGAAAATGTGAGAATTTTCCATCTAGACGTGAGTGATGGCAACTTGGTCATGTAGACCTGGAGATATCCTACAAGGAGTTCGAGGTTGATAAGCATTGCCTGCTTTTCAAGGCTTGTGGTTGGGGACCTGTTGTCACCCACGGGGTTCGAATGGGAATGGGCACCACCAAGCGTTCTCATAGGCTCCTGGCAACTCCTGACCCACTTGTGCATTCGCCTGCAACGTTTGGTCTAGGCATCTGCCTTATCTTGACTGGCCACACAGATGTCACAGTCTAGGGGGATACTGACAGGATTGGCGGTTCTCTTTTGCTTCAGTTTTCTGTGGCTGTAGGTGGCAAAAGGTGGGTTGGCAATTTGGTAAATTGTCTGAGGTCACAGAGCTAGTAACGTAGCCCCTCAGTATCTTTCTCATCACGTAGGAATAATGCCCTCATGATTATAGAGACCACGTGCCGAATAGGAATAAGAGAGAAGGTCCAGATACAGATCCAAGTGTCGCTAAAACTTGGTATATAATAATGGAAGCATTTCAAATAAAGGGGAAAGAATGGTTTACTCAGGAAACGGTGTTGAGATAATTGGCTCATGAATCACTGGGGAAGACATAACATTGGATTCCTACCTTACGCTAACTAAACAAATTATAGATGGATTGAAGATTTAGATTTGTAAAGAATGAAACCATAAGCAGTCTAGAGGAAAGTGTAGGTGAATATTTCTTACAGTTCTGAGGCACAATCATAAGAAAAAAGGCTGGCATAGTTGACAAGGCAAAAAACAAAACAAAACAAAACAAAACAAAACAAACCTCGGACAAAAGAGGTCATAGCACAAGTTGAAAGTTGAGTGACAAACTGGGAACATAGCCTTAACATATAAGATACTTTCAGAGAAATCCGAAAGAGGAAGTGCCCAGTAGAGAAATGACCAAATAAAATGAAGAGGTATTTCACAAAAGAAAGAACATGTAGGAAAGAAGCTATATTAATTGTATAGGAGTCTTGGATGCAAGTGACAACAATCCAGTTTGAGCTAGTATAGGCAAGTGGGAACTCTTCTGGTGCGAAATTGGGGTATCTTGTACGTCAAGGAAGGGTGGGAAGTACAGGGACCCAAACGGCCTCAGAACCCCTGTGACCTGGAACTTGAACACTACTAGTTCTCTCCGTCTCTCTCATCTGCTTCTCGACCTACCAGCCTCCTATTTTCCTCACCACTTTCTCCATATGTTGGGAAACATGTTTCACATCTTATAGCTTCCACCAGTAGAGAGAGACTGGTGTTTTCCTCCCTGATCCTGATTTGAAAAACTAAGGAATGACTCTGATTGGCCTGTCTTGTGTTGGCTGAGCACTCTGGAACAATTAATGTAGATTGCAGGCATTAATTCTTGGAATCTTAGGTTAAAGCCCATAGGGGTGAAATTGTAGGAACAGGGTGGCTCTGGTTGCAGCTAGAGAGGATGGGGGTATTAAGTGGGGAGGTGGTTTCTAGGGGGAGAAGAAAGGGTGTTGGTCAGACAAGCACTATATAGGGATTCACTACACCTGAAAATATGCTCAACTCACCAGTAAACAGAATCTCCTGTATATGCAGAATTTTAGAATGGCAAAAATGTAACATGTTGATAAGGAAGTGTGGGTAGATGGTTTTTTTTTTTCCAAACACTACACTCCCTTTGCTGATATGAGTGCAAATTGGTGTCTTTCTCAAGGAGTCTGATAATATATACATCAAAAGACTTAAAATTATGTAACCTTTGATCTTGAAATTCCAATTCTAGGATTTTATATTAAGAAAACTGTGTACAAGGATATACAGAGGTTTATAAATGGTAGAGAGTATTTATAACAGAAATTGGAAACAATTTCAGTGACCATTGGTAGGGATTAATAAAATGGATTTTGGAATGTTCAAATAACAGACTCATATGTAGCAATTAAGAATTATGGGGATCTGGGGCACCTGGGTGGCTCAGTTGGTTAAGCGTCCAACTCTTGATTTTGGTCATGATCTCACAGTTTGTGAGATCGAGCCCCGCATCAGGCTCTGCACTGGCAGTGTAGAACCTGCTTGGGATTCTCTCTCTGCCCCTCCACTGCTCACACACACGTGTGCACACACTCTCTCAAAATAAGTAAATAAACTTAAACTTAAAAAAAAAGTATTATGGTGATCTATTCTTATTGATGTGGAGAAATGATCATGACCTAGGGGAGATTAGGAGAACCTAGATTTTGTATAGTGAGCGTACAATATATTTATAATTGGAAAACAAGATATTTTCATTTGGAGAAGGGAGGATGGCAATTAGTGCCTTGTAAATGTAAGTCTGCTTGGTGGGATCATAAAGAAATAAAATACTTTTTTTTTTCTTTTTTTTTTTTTCAACGTTTATTTATTTTTGGGACAGAGAGAGACAGAGCATGAACGGGGGAGGGGCAGAGAGAGAGGGAGACACAGAATCGGAAACAGGCTCCAGGCTCTGAGCCATCAGCCCAGAGCCCGACGCGGGGCTCGAACTCACGGACCGCGAGATCGTGACCTGGCTGAAGTCGGACGCTTAACCAACTGCGCCACCCAGGCGCCCCAAGAAATAAAATACTTTTAAAAAACAATGCACGTTAGGCCCTCCAGATCTCACCAAAGGTTTTCCTCTTTAGCATTTCATCATGGGAAGTCATAAGATTACTCTAGCCATCTTGCTTAAATGAGTCTTGAAATTTCTCCTGGACCCATTTGTTTACTGACTGGCTTGACTGAACCTGTGTAATAAATGCCTTCGTGCATCTGGCACATTTTTTTTTTTTTTTGACTCGGCTAAAATGGTGAATTTGCTTTCAAGGATGAATTTGATTTTTGGGAAAAGCCTATGTTCCTTTATTGTCAGGTTTGGTGCATAAAGAAGGTAGCCCCCCCTGGGTGACAGTTTTGGAGGTGGGGAGACTGGGGCAAGAAGGAAGAATGGGAACCTTCCTAGTGCCCTGGCCAGCGTTGTGGTTTATCGAAACCCCCTAGGGCATTTGCTTTGTCAGGTTGGCTTTTTCTAGTTGCACAGGCACGGTATGTTTGCTTTAATGGTAACCACTGTCATTTGCTTATTTTATCCTCATGTAATAGTTTGTGGGAGGTGAACATTTTGATTCTTATGTGACAGGCTGGGCAGTTGGTGAAGAGAGAGACACCGTGACTGTCAGGAGTCCTGTAACCAGGGATGTGCCCAGTTGGTACTGGATTTCTGTCACCCCTATCTGGTGAACTATTGACTAATAAGCAGGAATACTTTGGGATGCACATAGTCGGAGTTAATTTCACTAATGTGATTCAGGCACCTCCTGGGTATATAACACTAGTAGAGATCTTCAAGAATGCAAAGATGAAAGAGACTGCCCCTCCCTTTCCAGAAGTTCTGATCTCCTTGGGGAGGACAGGTACATGGCCAATTACATTACAAGGTGGAATCTAAGTACAAAGACGGTCATGATGGGGGGGGGAGATTCGTAAAAGCATCACAGGGAGACGGCATTTGGGTCGCGCCATGAAGTCTCGCGGCTGATCGTGTGGAGCTGCCATTAAAGAGCCCCTCTTGGGTGCCAGGTCTGTGAAAGGGACTTTGTAGAGACGGATTTCGCATTACAATCTGATGAGTTAGGGATCACTGTCATTTGCACATGACAAACCCACAGAGGCTAAAATACTTGTCCAAGGTCAAAGGGCAGGTAAATGTTAGAGCCTGGATCTGACTGACCCTTAGGCCAGTGCTGTGGGAATCCTACTGCATGAGGTTACCGTGTGGAGTATGGTGAAGACAGGCTCCTGGCAGTGGGGACGGCAGAGCCAAATGGTGGTGATGGGGGAATAGCCTGAAGTAGTCGTTCACCTGGAGCATGACGAAGTTGTAGGGGGGCACAGAACAGGAAGGCTGGACCATCATATGGGGAGGTCTCTGAGCGCCAGGGTGAGAAGTTGGAGTTAAGTTTTTAGGCAAAACGGAGCCACTGAGAGTTTTTGAGCAGAGGAGGCTAATACTGGCTGAGCTGGAAGGCAGTGAATCTGGCAGCAGAGGCTGTGAGGACAAACAGGCAGTAGTTCTGAGAAGTACGTGGTCCTGCGAAAAAGAGGGGTGGGGTGGGTGGGAGCAGCTTTGGGGAGGCTGACTCTACAGAACTTGGGACATGAAGATGTGTGGGAGGACAAGACTATTAAGTTTGAACCCAGGTGACCCTGCAGGGCAGCCGGGAGATACTGCGGGCTCTCGGGAAAGTTACAGGCGTGGCCTGGGCCTCACTGAGTGGAGGGATGGCCAGCTCGGAGCCTTGGAGGTCCTCAGGAGGTGAAGGCAAGGCAGCAGCTTTGAAGAACTTGGGAGCAGATGGCATTGTTGTCTTTCCCTGCCCGGCACCAGCTCTTTCTTTTTCTAACAGCACTTCCCTTTTGCTTTGGGACACCACCCCTCTTCTATATTCAGTCCTCAAGGTTACGTGGGGGTGACTTCTCATTGGCTTGGCCAATCAGAGCCCCTCTGTCGTTGACCCTCCCCCTCCCTCCTCGGATTTAGGGATGAGGATGTGATTCACAGTCTGAAAAGTGCTGCTCTTCTGCTTCTGGGGTTGCCAAGCTGATGGAAGTGAAGCCTGGAGCTGCTGGTGGCCGTTGCCTGAGAATAAAGACGGTATGAATGAGAGAGAGAGAGAGAGAGAGAGAGAGAGAGATTCCTCAACACGTTATCTGATGTTTGGTCTCTAGCTGTCTCAGGAGCGAGATGTACTAACCTGGGCTTCCTGTGTGGGCAAACCAATAATTTGATGCTTACCAGTTAAGGGGTCCTGGCTCACTCAGGGTCAGAAGCCATGTCTTTAGGGGATACCTGCCTTAAACGGCCCAAGAAGGCAGGCCTGGAGGGGTGGGACGTGAATCAAGAGAATGTGCCCTGAGTCAAGGAAGGCTGGAGAGCATTTATCCCAGGCTTCGCCTGAGCATAGGGGCAGGTGCATTTGATGTTTGCCACAGACAGTACAATCTGCAGCCTGGTTGCCCTTGTGGGACTCTAGTTGTAGAAAAAAAAAAATCAGGAAACAAGTAAACAAACATGCTGGTAACCATGGAAATGTAAACTCAAGGTATTAGGAACAATAGCCGTGTGTGGAGTCCGGAAGTGGAGGCAAACACTGGTTTCATCCCAGATCTGTTTCCTTGTGGGAGCCTGGACATATCCATAAACTCATTATATAGACAGCTTCCCCCAGAGAGGGTAACACCTCTTGTAAGCCTTGGTTTCATCGTCATTAAAATAGCTATAAACTTTATATGGTGCTTATGCAAACCAGGGCTCTCCTCCCAACTGCTTTCTGATACTACTTTTATCCCCAGTTCACAGACGAGAAAAATGGAGAGAGTTTCCTTAACTTGCCCAAAGCCACAGATATTAATGAAAAAGGTGAGATTTGCACCCAGGCCTCAGAGTCTGTGCCCTTTCAACAGCCATGTTACTACCTCACGTTGGTGTTAAAAAATTTTAGTCAGAGGGGGCACCCGGGTGGCTCAGTCAGTTAAGCGTCCGACTTCGGCTCAGGTCATGATCTCACAGTTTGTGAGTTCGAGCTCCTCATCGGGCTCTGTGCTGACAGCTCGGAGCCTGGAGCCTGCTTCGGATTCTCTGTCTCCTTCTATCTCTGCCCCTCCCCCACTTGTGCTCTGTCTCTCTGTCTCAAAAAAATAAATAGATGTAAATTAAAAAAATTAAAAAAAATTTTAGTAAGGGTAGCTAATACTTTTGCTAAATAATACATAGCATTTGTCTTATTTTCCTGAGTCCTTACCACAAACCAATGAAGCAGGCACAGCTGGCTAATCCCACTTTATAATGAGAAAGGGAGGCACAGAGGATTCAAGAATCCTGCCCAACTTCCACAGCCAGTAGGAGGCAGAAATATATTTTGAGGTTATTTTTTTCAGATGGAGTTGAGATGCTGATGTCCCTTATTCTGGAAGCCCAGGATGGGTGTTAACTCTAATTTCTAAATCTGGCTCTCATCAGTTGTGATGTTCTTCATGTGTAGGTTTATGTTAAAGAAACAAAATCAGGGGAGTGGACAGAGAATAACAGTAGCTTGATCTGTCTATGAGCATGGGAAAACCCTATCCCGGAATTCACTGACATATAAGTAATTGGACAGCGTTAAAGCAAGGGAATAAGCTTCGAAAACGAAATCATACCTTTCAAGTCTATGCAGATCAGTTCCTTGGTGAAGGAGAAACCAAATGTACTACTGTTCGTGGGCTGGCTGGACGTGTTACCACTGCTGTGGAGTGGGAGTGTATGACAATTTTTTCTTCCATTGAAAGCCCATTATAAGACATACTCGGGCCGCTTCAACTCCCCCAAACTCGTGAATTGGTTCAATAACAAAAAAGCATGAATCATTTTAATATGAAGATGCAAGAACATCTGCCTGAGTAATTTCTGATGCTTTTTCTTTCTTTTTGAAAATGTGTTATATTTGGGATTTATTGTTGGAAATAACAGTGGATTTGGGGACTGGTAGCCTATAAGCTTTGTGAGGACAGGGCCTGTCTTATTATTTATTGCCCTTTGCCATATGTCTGTATACAGTAGGTCTCAATGAATACTTAAAAAATTTCTTTTAATGTTTAATTACTTTTGAGAGAGAGAGAAAGAGAGAGAGAGAGAGAGAAGAGAGAAATAGCATGAGCTGGAAAGGAGCAGAGAGAGAGGGAGACACAGAATCCGAAGCAGGCTCCAGGCTCCGAGCTGTCAGCGCAGATCCCGATGCGGGGCACAAACCCACGAACTGCGAGATCATGACTGAGCTGAAGTGACACTCAACCGACTGAGCCACCCAGGTGCCCCTCAATGAATACTTTTTGAATGAATGATGAATTTAGGAACACCTGGCCAAGTCCAGGCCCCTCCAGGAGGTTCCTTAGACTGGCAGATGGCCAAGAGCTAATAGAAGCTTATGGTAAAGTTCCAGCTGGTTTGGGGCCCCAAGGTGGGGCTCTGGACAACTAGTCGAAGTGGCCCAGTTTGGGAGCCCAAGAGCCACTTTCCTCCTCGGGCTCAGCCCCAGTCTCAGTCAGCTCTCGCCATCCTGCCAGGAAGGGTGAAAGTCCCTCCCCGTCAGCACAGGAGGGGATAAAGCCAGGGGAAAGCCGAGGCAAAAGACTCCAGAGGCCTCCAGGCCTGGCTTGGAGCAGACCTGAGCCTCAGCCAGATAGGGACTCTGGGTCTGGCTGTTCCCAGAGGTGTGGGGTTGGGCATTGTGGTGACCTGCCCCGGAGACCCTGTTTCTACCCCCTGGGACCTCCAGGTCACCTCCAGCCTCAGCCCTGGGGAGCTGCCTTCATTAAGAGCTAACTGTGTTACACATGTTACATGTGTGCCATGTGCTGTGCTGGGCACTGACCGCATTCTTACTGCTTTTCCTGTCGGTTTGCCAAAATACATTGTTTTTCTAGAATAGCACTTGTATTTCACTTTCCCTTTCTGTTATAAAACGTGTTACTATCTCCACGCACAGTCCGCAGCTTAGAACGCTTTATCTCCTCGTACTTACTGAGGTCCTATTGGGATTGTGCTGTCATTGTCCCATTTCACAGAGGAGAAGATTGAGGCCTCAAGAGGATAAGTAATTTGCCCGGCATCATGTGTCTTCTGAGTTGCTTAAACCAAGCAAGGGAATACGACACTTAAACCTGCTTTTCTTCTCTGCTGGGGCAGGGGCCTGTTCCCCGGCTTTGTGTTCGGGAAGGAAGGTACAGGTGTTTGTTTTATAGAGTTATTTATGCAAGTTACTGGTTTTTGCTCAATCACAGGGGCTGGTGAACTGGTTTAGAGCTTTAGGCTCAGTGTACCGTGTGTATTTTTATTGAGAATAGGCCACCGCCCATCATATCTCTGCTAGATCTGTTTCAGCAAAGCTGGCTGTAAAGTGTATTTCTGTAAAGTGAGCTCATGTAAAGTGAATTACAGTAAAGTGAATCCTATTTCCTGATTGGTTTCCTTCCTAAAAAATAAGATCACTCCCAGAAAATGTCCCAGGAGGAGTGGGGGTCTGGGATCCATCCGCCTTTGGCCACATGTTTGTCCTCATGCCTGCTCTCCTTCACCCACTAGGCCATGGGTACTGCCCCTGGCGCTGTGTTCCTTTGTGCAGATGGTACCAGTGCCCAATGGCACCCGGGCCCTGGTTGTGGTAGTGGTTATTTACCATCTGGTCAAGGAATTGCCGGTTATTCAGACCACACAATATTTTAAAAATTAGAAAAATTTCACATAATGTTCCTGATTTAAGATTTATTTTTAGAAAACTGGAAGTTCTAGGGACATTAAAAAAAATTTTTTTTTTTTATTTTTTTTTAAATTTTTTTTTTTCAAAGTTTATTTATTTTTGGGACAGAGAGAGACAGAGCATGAACGGGGGAGGGGCAGAGAGAGAGGGAGACACAGAATCGGAAACAGGCTCCAGGCTCTGAGCCATCAGCCCAGAGCCCGATGCGGGGCTCGAACTCACGGACCGCGAGATCGTGACCTGGCTGAAGTCGGACGCTTAACCGACTGTGCCACCCAGGCGCCCCTAAAAAAAAATTTTTAATAAAAAAGGAAATTGGAAGTTCTAGCAATATTGGGTAAGAATTTTTGCGTAACAACATTTGTCTACAATTGAGTATCGGTTGTCTATTTTGGGGCAAAGTTCCAGGCTCTCCATTTCACCACAGACCACACTTTTCCCTCTTGCCTCACAGTCAGTCCTTTCTACTCAGTTATGTCACCTGGCCAACCCCTGGGCTGGGGCCCTGGTCCTTTTCCATAGCATATTTGCCTTGTAAATTTTAAGTTGTATAATAAGAACAAGTTTCCCTTTAAAAAAAAAAAAAGAGCAGTTTTGCAGGCATAGAGTTTACTTAAAACGCAATTTCAGCAGGCACTGATTTTGCTCATTTAATGCTGAGACCTGGCAAGAACCTTGTATGAATACCTAGCAGTAGGAGTAAGTTGGAATGAAGGACAGGGCGGGCACTATCTGAGTCTCCAGCACACTTAATGGAACGGCTTCCTGTAAAGAAATGAAAAGTAACATACAATGCTCAGTGATAGAAACTGTATTCAAAGGGCAGACCCTTAAACTTCAGGGGGACAGGAGAGGGAGCTGGGGAGGGTGGGTGGGGTGAGGTTTGTGTCCCATGGGGACACTCCACAACAAAGGAAATGCAAGCAAGGGAGCTGGGAAATACCCCAAGTATAAGCCTGAATGATGCTGTTTACAAGTCCTTGCAGGAAAGACTATTACGGGCAAGCTCTTAATGGGTTGTCTTTCTGTCAAGGGGAGAGAGGCTGGGGCGGGGGAGGGGCTGGACTTTTGATGGAGTGACTCTAAGCTTTGCTTCTTGTATTTCCTGTCTTTCCATTTACAATCTGCTTGGGGATTAAAAGGCTCCAGGAGGGAGGGTGCTGAGCGAGGGAGGAAGGAGGTGTGTGTGTGTGTGCGCGCATGCACATGCACACGCACACGCACACGCACACGTGTGTTTCCGTTTCACGTTCTGATTGTTTTCTAAGCCCAGAGAGGGTTTTCTGGTCTGCCAAGAAGCAGATACCCCTTGTAGGCTATGGAGGCTGAGGAGATGATGGGTGGGAGAGTTAGATGTTATCGGTTTCCTGGGTGGAGTGTGGGCTGGAAGGAGGGGTGCCTGGCCCTGAAGATCTCAATTAAACTTTGGACTGGCTCACCCAGGGAGGTGGCATGATTTCCTCTGGAGGTTTAAAATAAAGAGCAGAGATTCAGTTCCATCTGGAATGATGGGTGTGGCCCTGCCTGGCGGCTGGGATGGACCCAATGATCTCCCCAGCCTTCTTTGTTCTGAGACTAGACACCCCACCCCTCACCCGCCTGAGACATTTCTGGGACTAGAAAGGTTCAGTCTCAGCACATTAGAATTACTGCTAGAAAATAAAGATCCTTAAAGCTGGGTCCTCTGGCTTCTTGGGCAACAAGCAAGAAAACACCCACCTTCTGTTAGACCTGTGGAGTCTGCAGGGACTTGAGCTCCAGTGTTAGCAAGTAGAGCAAAGAGAATCTTACCCTTACTTGAAAGAGGCCTGCGCGGTTGTTGATTCTCTCAAGGCCTGACATTAATATACCCTAATTCAATTTGCTGCCTGGAAGTGGTTTGCCACATTCTTCTGGGCTTGGATGAGAAACGGTGACCCCCCGCCCCTGACACACACACACAAAGAAGGGTGATCCTGTGGTTGGTGTCAGGATTAATAGCGTCTCCTTTCATCCTTCAAAGGGTCCCTGTTTGGACAATAAATTACATAGCCAGCCTACCCGGAAAGACCAGAAGAATCTCAGTAGAAAACTGTTTTGGGAGGGGGCATTGAAACCAAGGCTTTTGAAAGGCGTGATTTCCCATTTAAATATATATATGTTATTCTTTTTTGTAACCTAAGTGACATTACAGCATTCAGGGCCTGACTTCTTGCAGGAGAGAGAGGAAGGAAGTTTTATAATTGAGAAAGCTCATTAAAAGAACCAGGAGCTTCCCAGTCGGGGGCCGTAATCAGGCTGCCGTTGTGGGGGCCCAAAGGAGGCTTGGAGCTGCCTTCTGTGAGCACGGGGCAGGCCCCCACAGAGCATGGGTTTGAAAGGAAAGAGGATGCCAAGATGTCCAGGACTTGATGTGGCACAGCTAGAACATCCGGGAATGCAGACGTCTGAGCCCAGGGGCCCTGAGGTCGGTGGGATGGTGCCAGGCCTCTCGGTCCTTTGCTGGGGCCCCTGAGCCCATCCTTGGCCATGGTTGAGTGCAAGAGTGGGGATTAGGACTTGCAAAAACAAACAAACAGAGAAACCCCACAACTCTAAGACCTACTCACTTCTGTTAAAAGAGAAACTGAGGCATATGACAAAATTTAAGTTTATTCGAAAATGGATTCAAGTCAGGCAGTGCCAGGTGGGAAGTGGGTAGGAGGACTCCTCTGAAAGAACCAGGGGCAGGACTCACACAGAGAACGTACGCAAGCACAGGAAGACAGTTATTTGACCGGCTACGGCTTAAAGCCTCGTTGGCGGTTTATGATTGGTTGACCTTAGCATTTTGTTTTGATAACCTTGAGGCATTTACAGACTTAGACTGTAATGCCTCCTAGACTGCCACTCAATCTGATGGCCTCCTCGGCTAATTAACTTAGTACTTCCTAGGGGGAGTGACCTGTGGCAAATAGCCTCGGTTTCCTCATCTGTAAAGTGGGCATGGTACCACCGCCTGTCTCCAGGGCTTCTGTGAAAACCAGATGGACGAGAGCAAAAGGCATCAGTAAGCCGGGCTAAGCCACGCCAACATGAGAGGAGAGCTCCGTGGCCCTTGGGTGGTCACAAGGACTGGTGTTTCCTATGGGCAAGAGGGAGCAGTAACACTGAGCGCCTTCGTGTCAGGGACATGTGACAGATGGCCTTTAGTGCACTCTCTTCCCAGCCCTGTCAGCCACTGACAGATTCAATGAGGCTTTGCCAGGATGTTCAAGTAGCTTTTCCTAACATGTATCTTTCTTCAAAGTCTGTCCCACACTGCCGACCACAAACTTCACCGGGAATATCTTTTACCAAGACGAAGCTGGCATAGCTGTAGAAGGAGGCAGTGTTAGGTATGATTGTGAAAAATGACACAGCGGCTGGCACATAGGATATGTTCATCCGTTCACCCGCCCTCCCAGCAAACGGCTACCGAACCCAGCTCTGGTCCCAGGCACGGGGGTGACTTGGGGTGGCTTCGGCAGACACATTATCTACCTTCATCTGGAACTGGCTTCCTTGAGGGAACAACCTGCAAATAACACAAGTGACTTACGATCTGTCAAAGAAACAACAAAGACTAAGAGACCAGCGACTGAGCACTAAGTGGAAAAGTTTTATTGCCAAATCGGGAGCCTGACAGCACAGTCTCGGCTGTGAGGGATGAGGTCTAGGTGAGGAGGGACGGGGCTTTGGTCTTTCATAGCTAAACATCCTGGAGCTGTTTCTCATCGGGAAGTTACTCTGGGTGAGCATTTTGGGCTTGGCTGGTGATGCCTGGGCTTGTCGGTTAGGTGGGTACGTGGTTAACTGGGGGTGGTCTCCTGTGTAACAAGGGCTGCCCGTGGCATCGTGGCGCTCCTTTGTGTCTGCCACATGAAGGGTGTACTGAGTCAGTATCGAGGCACCCAGTGGGCTCTTTGCTGGTGCCAGTAGGCTGGGTGGCCAGGTAAGAGTTTGGCCCATCTCATGGGTTATATACCCATTAAAGATGAAAATGATTAAGATCGTGTAGAAACATGAAAAATAATACATAAACTCTTCAATGCAAGGAGTACCACAGGAAAAGATCACAATTGTAGTAGTCAGAAATCCTGCGGCAGTGAGTGACAGAAATGCAAATGTGTCTGGGAATCCAGGGGTATTCCTGGATTTCTGGATCCAGAGGTTGAAACGCCGTCCCTGGGGGCTTTCTGTCCCTGTCTCTCAGCTCTGTTGGTCTCTCGTCTGGTGATCTTCACTTAACAACTTCGGTGCAAAGAGAGCCCCTTTTTGGAAAAGAAACAGGAGTGCCTGGAAAAGACTCTTTTTGGTAACATCATATCACTTGCCTGTGTGGTGGCTGGAGTTGGAAGGAGGGAAGGATGATGGGGATCACGTGGAATAGTTGATAAAGGAGTGCTACGTAAGTGAAAGCCACAGTTGTCCACCTGAACCTCGTAAGAATAAGGCACCTGCCGGGAGGACCAAAGACTCAACAGTAACTCATATGCCTGGGTGCTAGGAGCTTGGATTTTAAAGTTGTTTTCAGTGACAAAAATCACAGTGTTTAAGTGAGAATGATCTGACTCAGAATTGTCCTTCCTGTCACATTATGATTGGGGCCAAAATAGACATATGCTTTTAAGCCTTGATCCAGTAATCCAGGGTTTAGCAAACTTTCTCTATAAAGAGTGGGGAGTAGTTTTATGGGCCATGTGGTCTCTGTTGCAATTACTAACCTCTATTGTTTCAGGTTTAAAGGAGCCATAGCCTATACCTAAACAAAGGGTGAGGCCGTATGTCAGTAAAACTTTATTTTTAACGGACATTAGACCAGATTTGGCCCGCGGGCATTATCTTGTTGACCCCTGATATAAATGTCCAAAAAATTTATATTCCAGTAGGCCATAAGACACTGCAGTAATCTGTTTATTTTCAAACCACGTATCTGATAAGGGATTAATATCCAAAATATAGAAAGAACTCCTAAAACACAACAGCAAAAAACCAAGTAACCTGATTAAAACACAAAGGACTCGAATAGACATTTCTCCAAAGAAAGACATACAAATGACAACAGGTACACGGAAAGATGTTCAACATCACTCATCATCAGGGAAATGCAAATCAAAACCACAGTGATGTATCACCTCACACCTGTTGAGATGGCCATTATCAGAAACCAAAAATAACCAGTGTTGGCAAGAACGTGGAGAAAGCTGGAACCCTCATGTGTTGTTGGTAGGAATGTAAAATGGTGCAGCCATTATGGAAAACCGTGTGACTGTTCTTCAAAAATTAAAAACAGAATCATCGTGTGATCCAGCAATCCCACTTCTAGGTATTTCTCTGAAAAAACTGAAATCAGGGCATTGAAGAGATATTTGTACTCCCGGGTTCTTTGCAATGTTACTCACAATAGCCAACAGATGGAGCAGACTAAATGTTCTTCAAAGGATGAACAGATTAAGAAAATGTCGTATGTACACACAGTGGAATATTATTCAGCCTTAAAAAAGAAAAAAATCCCGCCGCATGCAACAGTGTGGATAGATTTTGAGGGCATTATGCTAAGTGAAATAAGTCGGTCACAGAAGGATAAACACTGTATGATTCCACTTATATGAGGAATCTAAAGTAGTCACATTCATAGAAACAGAAAGGAGACTGGTAAGGGCTGGGAGGAAAGGAGAAATGAAAAGTTGCTGTTCAACTGGTATAAAGTTTCAGTTATGCAAGATGAAAAAGTTCTAGAAAGAGCTTTACAACACTGTGCCTATTTAACAGTCTGTGTTGTATATTTAAAAAAAATTATTGGAGTGCCTAGGTGGTTTAGTCAATTAAGCATCCGACTTCAGCTCTAGACATGATCTTGAGGTTCGTGAGTTCGAGCCCCGCGTCAGGCTCTGTGCTCAGGCCTCGAGCCTGCTTTGGGTTGTGTGTCTCCCCCTCTCTCTGCCCCTCCACCCCTCATGCTCTGTTTCTCTCTCTCTCTCTCTCTCTCTCTCAAAAATAAGCATTTAAAAAAATCGTTAAGAGGGTAGATCTCATGTTATTATTTTTTTTCAATCACAAAAAATATATATAAACTGAATTGTGTTAATAGTTTATTTTTTGGTTCCTCATATGGCTGGGAGCATTTGGAAAACATAACAGTGATCCTATCACAAAAGCAAAGCAAAGAATTAGAATTGCCCTGACTAAGGGGGTAAGTAATGTTCCATCACAACTGAGGATGTCAGTCGTGGTCACATCGAAGATATGGCATCTAGAGGCCCCAAAAAGATGGCTCGGTTTGAACACTGGCTAGGTTAGCTTTGTCCTGCCAGTTTGGGCAGTGCATACAGTTATGTCATAAATTTGGGGTTAGCGAGGCATGCATAGTTGAAGTTTAAAGCTCCTTCCTGTACGCTCCAGACAAGGTGTTGCTTAGGATTGAAAACATTCATTGTTTGGTCAACAGAAAGCCCTCACTGTACTGATGGGAATGTCATCTAAGAAGGCCCTTCTCCTCAGATTTGTCTTTTAGCATCTTCAGACTCTGCTCCAGCCAGCTGCTATTTTAATGGGCACAGAAGGACCCACTGGGGTCTGTCTGCTCTAGAGCTGAGAACGAGTCTGGGGTCCTGGGTCAGAGATGGGATTCCGGACTCTCTTATTTTCTGCAGATGTGATTATCTGGTGCTTGGAGGCAGCCTGGAATGCGGGGTCTCTGTAACCATCCTGAGGCGTCATCCACTCCAGGACTCTCTTACCCAGGCCAATGAAAGGCGGAAACTCTGAGAACATTCCATTTGAATAAGATGCGTTTTTAATAAAAAGCAATGGAAAATGGTAAACCTGGCTTGAGGAAAGGGAATGTACTCTTTCATGTAAAACAAACAAACAAAAAATGTGACTGTGGGAAGCATCCAAAAAAATAAGAGGACCTGGAGGCTGGATTTAAAAATTGGCACTGAGGGAAATCTCATTTCCCCAGTCCATGACTCCCCCTTCAGCTGTGCTCATGCCAGTGGAGCAAACCAAAATAACTTCATAAAGTAAAGTTTATGCAGGCAAGAAAGCTATGCCTGGAATATCACACACCAGATGAAAACCTTGAAGCCTTTGTTTACAACTGACATCCTTGGTTTGAAGGTTAATGGTATCTAGAGAAGATTAGGTTAGGCACACATGCAATTAAAAAGAAGATCACCGTTGACAGTCAAAGAGAGACATAACTGTGTTTATTTACTGTACTTTAGGCCACCTTTGTTTGCTTATTTGTTTTTCCCTCTAGAGATCATGTCTTTGTCCTGCTGTAATTAATTTAACCAGCTTTGGATTAGACCTGGTACACAGAAACTGCTCAGAGAGCTCAAAGTATGTTGGCAAGTGAGGCCTTGTAACTAGCACCTCAGTTTTTTTCTTTTATTGTATTAATAAGAGAAGGATGCATTGGGGATGTAAAAGTTTCAGATTGCGTATAGAGCAGCTTATAGAAAGCTTGGGATTCCATCTCGCCATCTCCACCCCACGGTCCTCTCCTGCTGCTTGTACTTCCTGTCCTTTTTTTTTTTTTTAATTTTTTAAATTTATTTTTGAGAGAGAGAGAGAGAGAGAGAGCAGGAGAGGGGCAGAGAGAGAGGGAGACACAGAATCTGAAGCAGGCTCCAGGCTCTGTGCTGACAGCGGGGCTCGAACTCATGAACCGTGAGATCGTGACCTGAGCCGAAGCTGGACACTTAACCGACTGAGCCACCCAGGCGCCCCTAGATCTTTTTCTTATGTTCACTGTTTATGTGTCTATGAACATGTGTGTATATATGTATACATACACATGTACATACTTAGTTTTATTTTGAATACATACACTGGGTCATAAAACATGTATTAATGCACAACTTGCTTTTTTCGCTTAGCATGCCCAGAGCTCCTTCAGGTCAGTATGTATATATATATATGACTTTTAATGTTGCAGAGTATCCCATAATATGAATGCATGATTTATCAAACCATTTGCCTACTCTTTCTTCTTGCTCTTAAATGAAGTAATGATAGCGTGAGATCGTGCACATGCCTTCTGGAGCCTGACTTTGACCGGAACTTCACAGACTGGGGGAATGACCCAGGGCAGAGGATGGCAAATGACTGCCCTCAAGCCAAATGCATCCTCCTCAGTTTTTGTATGGCCTGCAGGCCAAGAATGATTTTATGTTTATGTGGTTAAAAAAAAATCAATAAATAGTGTTTCCTGATACATGAAAATCACAAGAGATTCAAAATCCAGTGTCCATAAATAAAGTTTTGTTGGAACACAGCCATGTTCATTTGTTTACCTATTGTCTGGGGCTGTTTTCGTGCTACCACAGCAGAGCTGAGTAGTTGTGACAGAGACCATCTGGCTCACCTAAAATATTTACCATCTGGCCCTTTACAGAAAACATTTGCCGACCCTTGACCTAGGGCAAGTTACTAATCTCTTCATGTCTCAACTTCCTTTTCTGTAAGATGGAGATAATAGTAATAATACCTACCTTGGAGAGCTAAGTAAGTTACTTAATGCATGTATCAAAGAAATATCACATGTGGCATATGCCAGATGTATCATGTAGGAAATGTACATACATAAATTACATGTAAAATGCATAGAATTTTTTAAACGCTCAGTAGAGGTTGGTTACTATGTTTGCATCATTGTTATTAGTGTGAGTCTTTGTGCACATACGGAGCAATATCACAGATGCCTAGAAGTGGGCTGGATGGTGAAGGGTATGTTGATAAGTGCTACCTAATTGCCTTCCAGAACGCTTCACCAGAGTTTGCTCCCATGGATGGAGTCTCTGCTGTCCCACATTCCTGACAATACCAGATATAGGGGCTCAGGCAGTCCATGAGAAAGCTGAGTCTGGGAGGAGCCTGGTGGGCTCTCTTCGGAGGCCAATCTGCCCCTCAGAGCCCTGTGCCCAGACCTGTGGGCTGTGGCTGTTGCTGGAAAGCTGTCTCCTCGAATCAGCACATACTCACCGTTTATTGTGCTTGGCCCTGCACCTGCAAATTCTCATTTTTAGTTTTCGCAGCCACCTCTGTGTCACAGATGATGAAACTGGGGGTGGGGTGGGGGGTGGGGAGGGCTCAGGGAAATGAAATAACTTGCTCTGAGTCCCAAAGCTACCAATGCTAAGTGGGGTTGGAACCCAGCTGTCGGCGACTCCCCGAAACTTTCTGCTGGAGTCCCTTACTTCCAGAAAGGGGTGAGGAGATGCCAGATGCACTGTATCTTCTCTCCTTGCTTTTCCACATTGGCATCCCAGAAACTGGGTACAAGCTACGGGAAAAATTTGCAGTGAGCCTTGAAGGGAGTGCCTTAGCTGCAGCTGACTTCATCTCCTTTCCTTCTAAGTGAAGAGAGTTGGTAATAGCGCGTCTATGTTTTTCATGCTCCGACGTCAGAGTGTGTGCTGCTCAGTCATGCTAAGAAAGATGTAGTTCTAACAGATAACCCTCCTTTGGGCGAAATGTCTATTTTTAGGCATCTCCCTGCGCTCCTGTCAAGGGCCTTTGCCCCAGCATTCCTCATGACCCATTAGCACGTCTGCAAAACACGAGGCAGATTTACCCACGTGTTCTCGACCTTGTGCACTAGGGAGATGTTTCTGGTTTTGTGTGTGTTTTCAATGACGAACATTTGCATTCTTTCCTCCCCACGCATTTTTTTTTCTCACGTTGCCATTAAGAAACAACAACAAGACGTGGCTTACCCCGAAATTTAGAACTTGGGATCTTAACTCGCATAGACAGTAGTTCTCTCTGAGGAATGTGAACCATTTGACAGAATTTCCTGAAGGAACAAAGAGCCACGATTCCCTGATTAAAACCACATTAAAACAAAAAGCAGCCTATATCCAAAAGACCCTGTAAGAGTACTTTCTTATTTAATCAAAAAGGCAGCCCACGCTGGTTGTTTATGGCCTCACGGAGGCCTTTCTTTGATGCTTAAACTTTTTAAAAACACTCAGAACTTCCTCTTTAGCCTGTCTTTGCTCTGAGTTATTTTCCCAAAAGGCAGCCTTCTTTTCTGCAGCCCGATTACTAATGGTCATTGTAACAGATGAAAAGCCAAAGCTTCCATTCTGATAGGCTGTGAACATTTATCTGAAGTTGTAATTGTCAGACTCCCCTGTTATTTTCTTGCTATCTTATAGAGCAATGATGAAAGGGTCTGAGGGAAAGGAAGTAAAAGGAAAAACCTTCTTCCGGAAGGCATGTGCCTGAACCAGGATCTGTCAGCCTCGACACCGCTGACATATGTGGCTGGAGAGTCCTCGGTCATGGTGGCTGTCCAGCACCTTGTAGGTGTTTAACAACACCCCTTGATGCCAGTAGGTGCCAGTAGCCTGCCATCGTGATAACCAAAAACGTCTCCAGACACTGCCAAATGTGCCAGCACTGACAGCTACTGGCCTAGATCTTGGTGGTCTTGAACTTGCACCCTGCTTCTTTGTCCTGGGCACCTCCCACCCTCAGCTCTCCCGCCAGGAAGCTTTGTTTTCTTTTTCTCATCCACCCTCACTGCCTGGGGGTATTGCTACATCTGGTGCGCCAAGCTCATCCCAGGCCCAGGTAACGGAAACAAGGCATGTGACTTGGAGCGCGGCAAGCACGGTCCCTCGTGGGTTCCTGTTGCCGCTGGTCTGCATGGTGTGCTGGCGCTGCCGGGAGCAGGTGTGTGAGGACGCTCTGGAGACAGGTGTGCAGAAGGGACACATCAGGTTGCCATGGAGTGGAGCCGGGCAGCTCCAACCTCTGGCCCTGGTGACGTGGGCCGCTGATGGAGCCCCGTGCTCTGACCCCCAGCGGCCCAGGCCTGCCATAGGCAGAGCGCTGCCCTGCTTTTCCCCCTTTGGGAGCCTGAAGAGTGCATATGGTGAAGTTCCCAGGAGGGGTTTGGCTGGGCCTCACTGCGCAGGAGTGCAGGCCCTTCCCAGGTCCAGGAAGTAGGGAGGCTCTGGGAATGTTTCTTCCTGGGACGTGTGGCCCCTCCAGCCTCCAGGGCACTGAGAGCTGGTGCACTGGACTGTACTGGCGAGGCAGGGGACGGTCGCTGGACCAGGAACTTGAGGCCTGAGTATGGTTTCGATTCTACCCAAAGTAGCAGCATGACCTTGGGCAAAGAGTGCCTTCCTTCTGGTCTTCATCTTTCCCATAAAGCCCCCTTCCCCTGTTCCTGTAGAATATTCTTAAAAAAAATTTGTTTTAGTTTATTATTTTGAGAGAGACAGAGCACGAGTGGGGGAGGGGCAGAGAGCGAGGGAGACACAGAATCTGAAGCAGGCTCCAGGCTCTGAGCTGTCAGCACAGAGCCTGACGTGGGGCTCGAAGTCACAGACCACGAGATCATGATCTGAGCCGAAGTCGGACGCTTTAACCGACTGAGCCACCCAGGCGCCCCTAGAACATTCTATATTTCTGTTTTTCTCCTGTCTTACAGGTAAAGGTGATACTATTAAGAGATGGAATTGTGACCTTCCTGACTTGCTTTTATTTGTGAATTCCTAAGTGTGTGTGTGTGTGTGTGTGTGTGTGTCAGGGGGCGGGGGGGGGGGGAGAATGTCGGTGAGGGGCTTAAGGGTCATTTGGTGGTTTTGGATTTATGTTTATGGGTCTTGGAGGAGACCCCAATAAATAGCATTTCTCTTCCCTGAGCAAATTGAGAGATGAGGTCATGATTGAAAGTTTGAACTTTGGAGCTTGCCCAATTTATTTATCAGGCAAGTCCTCCTCCTCCCCTGGGACCAGTGACTCAGGCATCCCCAAGGAGTTCTTAGGGAAAGGGACTGATGATGGAGGGTGAGGGTCAAGGTCAGTGTAGACTGCAAAGGCCCTGTCCCATACTGGTTAGGGGATGTTAGCCTGTCTTTCCTTGACATGCTCCCTCCTTGCTGCAGACTGACTCTAAACCCTGGCTGTCCTAGCCTGTCAGTGACGGAGTACTGCTAGCAAGTCCCTCTGGCTCAGCGGTGGCAGCCCAGGGATGACACAGCGGTGTCCATAGCACCCTGTGCCCTCCGAGCTCAGTAGTAGAGCTCAGCTCTAGAGAGGTTACACGGGTCCTTGATGGAATCCTTAGATTCCGAGGAAGAGCATGGGGGACTGGAGCAGCCAAGAACTAGCTCAAGTTTAGCACTGCATCAGAAAATAAGTCACCTCAGGTCACCAATGTCTACTTCTCCAGGCTCAGTGGTCTCCTCAGCCTCCTGGACCCTGCAGCTGTGAGAGACCTTGGAGAAGAGGGCCAAGCCTGCTGTCCCTTTTTCGTCAGAAGCTCGGAGTCCTCAATGCGGCTGCTCAATCGCATGCGCCCAGTGGACTGACTCCAAGCCCTGCACGGGCCTGTTCCCTGATGTGCACGGAGGGCAGAGGCGTGGCCTCTCCGAGGCTGGACCAGCAGCCTCGGCACCCATCCCCTGCACACACCCAGCTCATTTGGAGGTCATAGCTCACCATGAAAATGGTGTGAGCGGCCAGCTCTTTCTTCACTGTGGCTCTGGGCAACCCAGCCCAGCTCCAGGCTGAATTCGAGACCTGAGAGTGAACTTCTCTGTGAATAATGACACAATTCTGGAAAAATGCAGCATCTCCCGGATGCAGCTTCTGGAGCTTTGCCTCGGGGAAGAGGGCCTGGAGGGTGTTTTTCGTTCAAGCTCTTGGTGGTTCTTTGCCCCAGGGGTGTGTGCTGTGTGGGGTGTGTGCTTTTGCACAGGGCACACGTTTTCAGGTGTTCCTGGGGGCCATTTCTGGGAGTCCCCTAGGGAAAAGAAGAAAGCACGGAATGCTGTGACACTTAATGGACATTATCATGCCTTTGTCGCAGGGACTGGTGTGCCTCCTCTCACTGTTTCTTGCCTTTAGACCAAACCCAACCCCAGCCGGGGAGGATGAGCCACATGTGAGCCTGCTGGGTCTGGTGGCCGTCCCCTTGCAATGGCACTCTCTTAGTTCTAAGTGCCTCGTCAGTGCTTGCGTTTGCGGTCGGAGGAAGGGGCCCTGGAAGGTCATCTTGGCCAAATGGCCTGTTTTGTAGGAAGACGAAACTGAACTGTCAGTAACTCCAGTCACAGCCCCCCTGCTGTCTTCTTGGGTTCTCCGGTGAGTGTTTGGAAGTCGTTTCTAATTTTTCTAATGGAAACTTTGGTCAACATTCTCCACCTGGCAGACTGGCTATATTGGACACATTTCCCAAGTGGGCCTAGGGAGAAACAAAAGCAGTGATTCTAAAATGGGGAGGAGAATGTCCTCTCTCCCAGCTCCCCAGGTCTGACACGATGCCTCTGGAGGTACTGGCAAACCTGGGAGTATGTCATATCTCAGGAGCTTTGGGGCAAAGTCGCTGAACCCACCACTGGGAAGGATGCTGTGGATGGGCTGGGCTGACTGACCAACTTGCAGTCTTGCAGTCTTTGTTTACATGGCACGTGGGCCGCCTGGAAGAGGGGTTGTGGTGCAGCCAGTCCCAGAGTATGTTTGGGGCTCTTGCTGAGAGTATTGCCATCATTGTCTATTTCCCCACTTATCCATTAGTAAAATTCACCCTTTTAACGTGCACGGTTCTGCACATTTTAACAAATATAAGCAGCCATGTAACTGCTACCGCAATCAAAAGCATTTTTTATTATGCACTGAAACTCCCCCAGACTCCCTTCTAGTCACCTCCTTCCCCACCATCAGCCCCTGGCAACCACTGATTTGTTTTCTGCCCCTTCGTCTTGTCTTTATAAGACTGTCACGTACATGGAATTACACAGAATGGAGCCTTCTGAGTCTGTCTTCTATCTCTTGGCATAATGCATTTGGAGTCACCCATGTTGCTACGTGTATCAGTTTCCTTTTATTTCTGAGTATTATTCCATTGTTTGTTTATCTGTTCCCCAGTTGAAGGACATTTGGGCTGTTTCCAATTTTTGGCAATTATGAATAAAGCCACTATAAACATCCATGAACAGCTTTTTGTGTGAACATAAGTTATTTCCCTTGGGTAAGTATCTAGGAGTGGGATTGCTGGGTCATATGGTAAGTTTATGTTTAACTTTATAAGAAACATCCAAGCTGTTTCCCAAGGAGTGGTAGCATTTTGCATTCCCACCAGTGATATATGAACATTCATTACCTTTTATTATGTTCTAGGCTCCCAAACTGATCAGAGCCAATATGCACAAGGAACATATTGTACATGTTGCAAGGAACAAAGACTCACTCTGTTTACCTTACTCCTTTTAGTTTGGGTTCCCCCAGAGGTAGACTCTGAGGCAGTGATTTGAATGTAAGTGGTTTATTTGGGGGGTGGTCCCAGTGGAGAAGTGAGGAAAAGGAAGGAAGCAAGCCAATAAAGGGCATGCTTTCAAGCAATGTACCATTTTGGGCAGCTCACTCCATTCCACTGGGAACTCTTGAGAAACAGAATAGAACATGCCTGAGTTCTCTCCCAGCTGAGGGGCCAGGCATGCTCCCCATGCTCTCTCTTTCAACATGACTCTGTCCACTCGTGACTTCCTTCTCTGCTTCATAATTTCTGCTCTTGTGTGTCCCCGGTTCCCACTAACAACTAACTCTGTTGAGCTCACACTCCCCAAAGAGAGACACTGGTTGGTGAGTTAGTCACTGCCTTTCCGTGGGCAAAGCCTTCAATTTAGGTAATGCTGTGGAGACTCTGGCTGTCCATTGGCTGCCCTTGGGTCACGTGGTCTGGTCTGGCCAATCAGCTCTGACCAGGAAAGTGAGTCAGAGCATTTGGAGTACCCCTGTCCAATAGAACCTTTCCCAATGATGGTAATGTCCTCTATTATCTGTCCAATACTATATATGCTGCTGGCCATATGTGCCTGTTGAACACTTGAAATGTAGCTAGTCCTATGGAGGAACTGAATTTTTCATTTAGTTAAATTTTAATTAAGATTTGAATTCATATAGTGGCTAGTGGCTATGATACTGGGTAGCATAGTTCTAGAACGTGGACCCAGAAGGGTCATTGGCTTCTTCTCTTGGACATACAATGTGATAGTAACATTCTCTTGAGATCAGGTTTGTTTGTTTGTTTTTACATTTATTTATTTTTGAGAGACAGAGCACAAGTGGGGAGGGGCAGAGAGAGAAAGAGACAGAATTCAAAGCAGGCTGCAGGCTTTGAGCTGTCAGCACAGAGCCCGACAAGGGCTGGAACTCACAAACTGTGAGATTATGACCTGAGCCGAAGTGGACGCTTAACTGACTGAGCCACCCAGGTGCCCCGAGCTCAGTTTTTTAAAAGCTAATTAGTACCTGATTCAGAATCCTTATCATTCTGATTATGAATCTTTTAAAATCTTTTTTTTTTTTTTGCCATCTGCTTCAAAAATTAGAAATACCATCATTTTAGGCAATGATGTTAAAACTGACCCAATAATATGCTGGTATGAATTCTGTTATGAATCTGCCTTTGACATATTTCCTTTTTATTCTCAGAAGTTCACTTTAATTCTGTAACCCACTGTGACATTTGTTCCAAACCAAGTTTGTGTTGTCAAACATGCGTGTGACTGATACTACCCCTCACACATGGAGACACTTGGCAGCTGGTCAGGCCCACCAGGAAGTAGGGCTGAAGTTGTCTGTTGGAATTCGGAAGCATGAGTGGTATTCCTGATGGCAACTGAAGTGTGAATTACTGAAGTCAGAGCCAAATTAGTTTCTGTGCCGTCCGAAGATTATATACAAGTGTCTTAACCTTGCCTTTTAATATTACTGTGCCTTGCCTTCAGGAAATGACCAAAAGACGCCTGACTTAAATTCCTTTGGAGTCATTATAACAAGATGGAGCTTCAAGGAACATTGGACAGGGAGTCAAGGAACCAGAGTTCTTATTCAAGCTATACAACTGATTTGCTGGCTTCATAGGACATTTAGCAAGTAACTGCATTTTTCTGAGCATTGCTTTCTTCACCTGTAAATACAGAATTTTGATTAGATCTGCATTTTATCAATGTTCCATGGAACACCACCTGCATATCTGAGAATAAGGATTCTGTGGTGAAGTATTTGGGGTAGTATATTGCTTACTATATGTTTTTGGATATTCCAAATGCACGTTCTTATATCAAAGGCACTGAGAAGTCCTGCAGACAAATAGCATGTTCTTGTTCACTGTACAAATAAGGTATTCTAAAATTATTTCAGCATGGAAGCCCACCTTTTTGCTGTTCTTTTATTTTTGTGGACCATCTCTTGGTATTTTCTAGAGCACTGTTCTATAGATATATCAGTTTGGGTAACAGGAGTGGGTGATCCTTTTGGTTTAAAAAAATTTTTTTTTAATGTTTATTTATTGAGAGAGAGCATGAGCATGAACATGAGTGGGGGAGGGGCAGAGAGAGGTGGAGTCACAGAATCCGAAGCAGGCTCCAGGCTCTGAGCTGTCCGGCACAGAGCCTGATTTAGGGCTCAAACTTGCTAACCGTGAGATCATGACGTGACCTGAAGTTGGACGCTTAACTGACCGAGCCACCCAGGTGCCCCAGGAATGGGTGATTCTTAAAGTTTTCTGGCCTGGAAGTCTGAGCCCTTGGCTAAAGAGGAAGTTGTCTTCTCCATCATGCTCTTGGCTTTTCTTTTCTAATCTTCACTTCTTGTTCCTTTCTCTACTCCTTCTTCCCCCAGTTTTGAAAGCCTCGCAGATGACTAATTATGGGTCTTTTCTTTTTTCATAATACACATTCTGAGAGATATGGTGGGCAGCTCGTTGGAGAGAGACTCAGAGCATCACTTTTCTCAAATGTGATATGCTCCAGGAAGCTCTATGTTTTCTTTTTTTAAAAAATCAAACCAAGCTGCTTGCGTGCCACCTCGAGTGCTCTATGTTGGTGCTTTCAACTTGTTTCTGTGTCATCGTGCTGCTTGGATCTTCTGAGTTTCAGCAAGATAACTGAGGTTAGGTACGTCTCTCCATTATGAGTGACAGAAGCTCAACTCCAACTAGCTTAAGTGAAACCAACCGACCAACAACCAACCCACCCACCCCAGGGAACTTGTTGGCACATGTGTCTGGGAAGTTTAGTCCCGAATGGGGCTCAAGTTCTATCATCGGGTGATTGTTCCTCTCTGTTTCCTGTCTCTCCATTTCCAAAGCTCTGTATCGGCTCTGCTTCTCCCTGAGAGTTGGCCTCTCTCTTTGCTGTGATAGCTCATCTCTTTCCCCATCATGGGAAAGATAGCCAGCTGCTGTCTGTTCCTTAAGATCTGCAACTACACCCCTACCCAAAGAAAGACCCCCCCTGTCCCAACACCCATATCTCAAACTTCATTAAAGCATGCTGATCAGCTTGGCTTGGGTTTTGTGTCCATACCCACAACTGATCACTGTGAATGTGGTGTGGGGTTCTAGGAGTCATGTGCATGTAGCAAGGTGGTGCTCAGCAATGTAGCATAGTAAGTGGGGGCAGGACAACTTTTCAGCCGAGAGAGGGGCCCGGGGTGGACTAAAACAACAGTCACATACTAATGGTGCCCACTGTCTTCTCCTCGCAGCCAGGGATACCCTGAGAAGCCATGTGGGGCATGTCTCTTTAATCTTGGGTTTTCCCGGTTGGGCTTTGGAATTCAAAACCTGATCAGACAGGGCGACTTTAGGTTTGAGTCTGGCCTCTTGAGTGAGAGGCCAGAGCTTGATCACATGTGTAGTAGCTGTGAGGCCACTGGCGTGTCAAACATTTAACAGTAGCTTTCTGGAAATAAAAATGTCCCGATTGATAGCATTCACCCAGGTCCATATTCCCTCCGTGGCCTAGTTCAAGCTACCAACCTGACTTCCCTCAGCAGGCAGATGGGAGAAGATACTCCCAACTGGCCAGGTCCAGCACAGCGCAGCGTGAGGCCCTCCAGGAAGATTGTCTGCAAGTTGAGGAGAGGTTATCATATTCCTAGCTTGGGAATTCAGCATTCCTTGGGAATTCAGCATTCAACATTCCTATGCATTCAGCAGACGGTTGAGGGGGGAGGCCAAGAGTGGGAAGCAGAAGTCCTCTTGGAAGTCAGATGACCTGGCTTCAGATTCCCAGCCACCACGCAATAGGTGTCTGGATCTTCTTCCCCTTGTGAACCAGGCATACATGTTTGGTCTCAGAGTGCTCCCCTCCAGCCCGTAATGTTTGGAGCCCTCCTCACGTGCCAGGCTGTGTCCTCCCTGATTTCTGTTCCTTAGTTTTCCTCATCCTGTGAATTCCTCTGTGTGCCAAACATCACCAGCCTTGTTTACAGATGAGGAAATTGAGGCTCGGGATAGAGCAAGCCTTTGCTGAGGCTCCCAGGCAGGTGAGCGGCGGAGCAGGGATTTTGATCCAAAGTCGGTGTTACGGACTGAATGTTTGCATCCTCCAAGATCCATAGGTTGAAGCCCTCACCTCCAGTGGGATGGTATTAGGAAGTGAGCCTTTAGGAGGTGATTAGGTTTAAATGAGGTTGTGAAAGTAGGACCCCATGATGACATTAATGTCCTTTACAAGAAGAAGAAGTGAGACCAGAATTTTCTCTTTCCCCCATGTGAGGACATAGTGAGGAGGCAGTCATTTGCAAGCTGGGGAGAGACCCTCACCAGGGAACCACATTGGCTGGTCCCTGGATGTGGGACTTGCCAGCCTCCGGAACTATGAGAAATAAATTCCTGCCGTTTAAGCCCCCCCAGTCTACGGGACTTTTTATGGCAACTTGAGCTGACTAAGGCAGTTGGGTTCAACCCCCATTGGAGGGCCTGGGTTCCACTGTGACAGAAGTAAGAATCACTCCTCTAGAAAGGCGTGTATGTATTTCCAGGCATTCTGGATCCTCTGGAAATCCCTGGGCTTTGCTGGTCCTAATCTAGAATTGCTGGCTCATCCCTCTTAGCTGCACTTAATTCAAAGAGGCCTCTGAGACTGCTCCGGCCAGGTCCCAGCCCCTTGGACTGAGATACCTCGGGTCCCTCTCTAGGCCTCACCCCTCCAGCTGATCCTGGGACCACCTGGAGACAGAGGATACCCCTGGCTTCTTCTAGGAGGATGTCCTGAGGTGAAACAGTTGTGTCCATTGTCTTGGGGAAATTCATTTGAGGCTGCTGTGGGCCTGAGCATTCTGAGTGCTTAACCTGCTCTTAGAAACAATGCTGGTTGTTTTTACCAGGAAGAGCCCTTCCCGAATGGTCAGCCACCATCCAATGAGATTTCCCTCCCTTCTGTAATTTGTATGTTTTAATTTTTTATTTTTATTTTTCATGTTTATTTATTTTTGAGAGAGAGAGAGAGAGAGAGAGAGAGAGAGAGAGAAAACACAAGTGGGGGAGGGGCAGAGAGAGAGGAAGACACAGAATCCCAAGGAGGCTCCAGGCTCTGAGCTGTTAGCACAAAGCCTGACGCAGGGCTCGAACCCATGAACCATGAGATCATGACCTGAGCCGAAGTCGGACGCTTAACCGACTGAGCCACCTGGGCAGTTTTGGTATGTTTTTAAAGGTAAGGAAGCTTAAATAGTAAAGCTGCAGGGTCAGCCAAGGGAACACACTGTCTAATCCTGTGGCTGGGGTAGGAAGCAAGGAGGGTGGGTCTAGGAGGGAAGCAAGGAGGGTGGGAGCCAAAGAGGCCTAGCTGCTGTTTCTTGCTGGGCAGCTGGTTGAGAAACCAGCGGGCTTTTTCTGCCGCTTTCCCATGAGGCCTGGATTTGGCCAGTTTGGGAGGGTTGGGATAGGGGTGGGAAGATGTTTTATTATCTAGTTCTGGTTTAGATGGTCCCTCCTGCCAGTTTACAAGTCTGGGAGTGGGGTTCATAATTGCTGGATAAGCTGGCCACAGACCTTCTTCTCCTGGCCAGACAAGGGGTTCTAAGTTGGGGCTGGACAACCCTCCCCACAGGCTGGCCAGGGGCTGGAGGCTGAGCCATACTCTCTCTGATTTAGGGACTGAGAATGGTGGCAAGTTGAGAGACAAAGTCTTAGACCAGGTCCCCTAAGGGTGGCATTTGTGCCCTTTCTTTGTAGCTGTGGTGTGAAAGAGCAAAGCTGCTCAGGGAAATGTAGGCTGCTGGGGGAGTGGTGTCAGGTGGGAAAGAAGGAGCTGAGCTGGTTGGAGACTCCAGCCAGAGTCTGGATACCTCAGTGAAGAAGTAGGGCTTTAGCACTAGGGAGCTGTAAAGGTTTTAGTGTTGGAGCAGCTAGTGGTTTAGAAAGCTGACCCTGTGGCCCTAGGTAGCCTCATAGGCTCAAAGGTTGGACCCATACCCTGGAAACCATGAGAAGGCCCTAGGTCCAGTGGAGTGCTCCAGACCCTCCTGTTGGTGATTCCTCCAGAAGGGCTGTGCCTTTGGGTACGACTCTGACCTACAGGGATCACGTGGGCTCTTTTCAACTGCCTTTGAAGGCTCTGCTTGCCATGTTGAACCTACCCAGGGGCTTTTATGTACCAAGATGGAATGGTCTGATCTCAGGGAGGGAATCCCCATCAGAGCCCAAACCAGTAAAGCAGGATTTATTGTACCTGTACAACAGGTATCTCAAGACAAGCTCCATGAGGAGTCGAAATGGGCCAGAAAATAAGGAGTAAAGTCTGTTTTTTTTTCCTGTATTTCAGGGGCTGCCTCCTGACTTAGCACGTGACCCAACATGGCAGCCTTGTTCCTCAGGTGTGTGGTCCTGTGCCTCTCATGTCTTCATAACTGAGCACCATGAGCTCTTGGAGTCTCTGGGACTGACAGATCATCTGTCCTGTCCATGCTACAGAAACCTCTTGGGTCAGGTGTCTATCCTTGTCTAAGTGGGCACATGATTGGCACTTTAAAAAAAATTTTTTTTTTTAGCATATATTATTTTGAGAGACAGAGCACAAGCAGGGGAGGGGCAGAGAGAGAGACACACACACAGAATCTGAAGCAAGCTCCAGGCTCTGAATTGTCAGCATAGAGCCTGATGCAGGGCTCAAACTCCCGGACTGCAGACTGTGAGGTCATGACCTGAGCCGAAGCCAGTTGCTTAACCGACTGAGCCATCCAGGCACTTGTGCCTGATTGGCGCTTCTAAGTGACAAATCAAGATGGGCAGAAGTGGAGGTGAGGGTAAGGGGGGATGGCTTAGGCCCTCCCCTTCCCGGGAGAACTGCTCATGGTCTTTTAGCTACGGTTTGACAGAACACTTCAAATTCATCCCGCTGCTCTTAGAAGGTGCCTTTATGGTGTAGGGGAAAAAAATGCATTTGACTTGGGTTCTACAGCAAGTAGGTCCAGCAACTACTTGTAGGAGCCTGAGTTTTAGCCTGCATGAAGTGAAGAGGTCAGATGACATGGCCTCTGGAAATGTTCTCTTTCCCACTTAGGTTTTGATTGGGGGCTTTGCCCTGGCTCAGCCACACGGACAGCGGCATGGGACTAGGGAGGCTGCTGGAGCATTGGAAAATAGGCGCCCCCTGCCAGATCCAAAATGGTGGCTGCGGCCTTGCATGACACGGGGTCCCGTGGGGAGATGAATAAAAGCCGACCAAATTTTTGCAGACGTGAGGAAGAGGGGGGTAGGGTGTCCTTGTTTGTGCTGACCCCCAAATGAGTGTCCTCTCTAGAGCCTGCCGGATTCCGGGACCTATGGATGTGTCACTAGGGGGCAGAGAACAAGGCAGAGATGTGCCAACTCCTCCCCCGTTCTGCTCACTGGCCTCGCCTACACCCCCCCCACCCCCCCACCCCCCGCCGTGTGCGGTCCCAGATGGAGAAATTCTCCATATTTGTTGTTTTTCTCCCACCTACTCGTGAAGCAGCAGATGGAAAAATGGCATTAGCAAAGTCAACTTTCAAACAACCTTTGTGTTAATTAGGTGGAAATAATGAGATTATTTAAAAACAAAATCCAACGCAGCGCTTTTCTAGTTTTTGGATGCAGTAGTTTTCTGTGCAAAGAAGTGAATTCACTATTGGGGAAGCCCAACTTGGCTTCCCTCTACCTCTAGGCAGACCCGTTGTATTGGGGGTCCCAATGACCAGCCCCGTCAATGAGCTAGGCCCCGGCCCCATTGCTGCCTTCATTGTACGAGACGGGGTGTGATTTCGTGGTCAGGCCAGGCGACCTGGGCTTGAATTCTACATCTTCTGCCAATTAGGACGAGACCTCAGGTGATTTATTTAATTACTCTGAGCCTCTGTCTTTTCATCTGCAAGATGGGCATAATAATAGGGTTGTTGAGATTTAAGTCATTAACACGTGGCACATAATAGATGCTGACTAAGTGGGAGCTACTGTCATGAAAGTCGTGTGGCGGTAGCCGTCATTGTCATCATGTCAGCATCTCAGGACAGGGAGGAGAGGTGAGGAATGGCTGGGTCACACTGTCTCTGTGATCCCTGCGGCATGCTGTCCTGGATCTGTCTCCAGGCCTGGACACCAAGGTGGGGTTCATCAGTTACCTGCACAGGCCTGGGCCCCAGCTGGCCTCACTCCTGGGTGACTTGGAGTGGGTAACAAAGGGGGTGCCCTCCTCTGGCGGTTGAGCCCCTGTGGACCCAGGAGGCCATCCTCCAGAGGAGTAGGCTGTTCTGGCCCCTCCTCAGGTCAGGGTAGAAGTGGGGCCTTGGTCATAACCTCATTCTACACTCTTCCGGGCAAGTTGCTGTTTGTTCTCTAATGGAAACACAGAAACAAGCTGGCATCATTTCTGAACAAAGAGGGACTTTTCGCAGGAAGTTTGTAGACCTGACACCTTCTCCTTGCTTGCTGTGGCGCGTGGCCCCTTCTCTGACAATGCGCTAGACTTGCTTGGGAACAATAGACTATTGTCGAGGCTTGCTTCCTGTGAGCAGGAAGAATGGGCACAGGTGGGTGTCAGGAGGCCCCGGTCCCCAAGGAAAGGATTTCCTGAGAGCATCTCGCAGCCCCTACAGTGTGGCCGGGGATTCCTCACGGTCACGGCAGCTATGTGTTGGCCCCGTAGCAAGAGCCCAAGGGCCCACGGTATCCACGGATACCGTAGAGGCGATCCGGACTGGTGCAAGCTGCCGGATTCTGCTCTCCTAGCCTCTTCCTGGGAACCATCTTGGAAGAGGCTTCCCAGCCCCAGGCCTAGGATGTTGACCTCCGGTGGGGAGGCTTGCCCCAGCTCGCCTGCGCTTCCAGCTCCGTCTCACACCTGTTTCCTTTCCTTTCTGTTCCTTGATGTGCCTTCCTGGGTGCTGGTCCCACTGCCTGGAACCCCTTCCGTCCTCTCCCTGCCCTTCCCGCCTTGGGTTCCTCACTGACCTTCAGAATTTGGCAGAAACCTCACCTTCTCAGGAGGCCTCGTGTGCTGTCCGAGGTAGCTAGGCTCCCTTGGGGACCACTGCCAGCCCCATGATTCTTAACCAGAGCCCCTGTTCACTTCTTTCTGTCCCCATTACTCCCCGACATCTGTCATTGTGTGTTAGTTGGTTTACTTTGCGTCTTGTCCCCCTTCCTGATGCAACAGGTAAGCTGCCCACTGCTGCCTCTGTGGTGCCGGCCTGGCTCGCAGAAGCCCTGCAGACATTGGGTGAAGGCCCGAATTGGTCAAAACGGGGGTCTCTAGGAGACTTGGAGACGTTTCTTCTGAGAGGTATGGCGTTGAGAGTTAAGTATGGTTTTGTAAGTCAGACCATCGGCATTTTCCTTCCAGCAGCTCAGACTGTCGTGTGCCTGGCACACTAAGTTCAAAGAGGAAAAAAAAATCACTGAGTTCTTAAGAAGGTTCTGGAAATTTCTTCTGCATTTGGGCGAAGTGGCATGCTAGCCCTCTGGAGCAATACAGATGTGGAGTCTGAACTCTACCCTACCTCAGAGGGCAAGGCTAAAGTGATAGGACAAAATGCATTTAAATGTCATCAGTGTTATTATTAGTTGTAATCTTATCTTTGTTAATAATAATAACAGGACCCGCCTAGAAGTTGCTGAATAGCAGATAGGCCCTTTCCTAAGCTCGGGCTGTCTGATAGGACTGTGGAGCCTGGGGAGGCGCTGACTGACTCAGTTAACACCACTGTGAGGGACGGAGTGTGGGCCGGAAGCCCCACCCTGGCCACATTCTCCACGCCCTGGCCATTCAGAGAGGCGCCCGTGGAGGCCCATGGCCTCTCAGACGCTGGCCTCGCCTCTTAGAGGCTCTTCAACCCCCTGTCCCCAGCTGCTAGCACCAGCAGACGGTCTGTGGGTTTGGGAACTGCAGGGCAGTTTCTCTTTAGAGATCTCTGCCTGGTCTTTCCCTTCTATTACCTTCTATTGTTTGCCACCCCAGTGACTTGCTGAAACAATGTGTTTCCTACAGATTTTGTTTGCTGGCATTGATTTCTTTGTGTTGCTCTGGTAAACAGACATTTAGCATATACAGATCTGTGTGCTCGACAAAGAGAAATCTGGAGTCCTGGACCAGCGGCTGCGCTGAGTCACTGCTCCTTGAGCCTGAGGACCTCGGATAGTCCAGAACTCATAAATGACTCATACCGTCCACGCTGGCCCGCATGTGTGGAGGTTCGGTGGCCAGCTAAGGCGATGGGGGGCGGGGATGTTGGGTCTCTTACTGGTCAGGGGGAGCCTGTGTTTGAGAACTGGATTCGTCGAGTTGGACGAACGTGTATCAGCTGTGAGACTCAGGGGAGGTTGCTTCCCTGACGCACATGTGTTGCCTCATCTGTCAAAACCGTGCCTACCCCAGGGTAGTCGGAGGGGGGAGGGCTTATGGAAGTGAATGTTCAGAAACCATCTGGTACAGAGCTTGGTGCTACTATGTGCTAGCTACTCTTGTTTGTTGGTCAGTTGGGCCCTGTTCTGTGGTCTCTCCTCAGAGGTCCCACTGGGAAAGGCTTCGCACGGACCAGTTGATCTGGAAGCAGAATCGAGGGGTCCGCTACTGTAGGCTGATGTTTTCCTTCTGGACATTGTGGTGGTGGTCTGTTCGTCAAAAATTGTTCAGAACTTTCTGCACGTCTGCCTTGTACGGCATGTACAGCTGAATAGGACAGTAGCTAAAGGAATTGGTACTGAATGGGATGGACCTGGGTTTGCACCCCGCTCCTGCTCTGACCAGCTGAGTCATCTTGGACATGCCGCTTCTCTTCTTTGAGCATTTCTCATCGGTGAAATTGAGCGTGCAAAATCCCTGTTTCATAGGGGAGCCATAAGTGTTAGCTGTGCCCATGTTCGTAAGGTGCTTAGGTGGGCCTGACACAGAGCCAGCCCACGGTGGGGCAGGGGGGTGCCCTGACCCATGAGCTGTACCTGAAAAGACCAGCATTCCGCATCCTTAGAAAGAGCATTGGAAATACAACACAATCTTGAAGAAACGGTGGGAGCGGTGGGAGCAGGGAGCAGAGGAGATGATCTACCTTTAAACTTCTCAAGGCCTGACCCTATCGGGTGATCTGTGTCATTTGTGGTCCAGCTCATAGCACAGAGTGGCAGGAGGCAAGACCCTTCCGCAGGGACTTGAGCTGCCTTGGTAAGAGTGGATTGTTGTTCTAAGAGAGCTTCAAGCAGGAACTAGATGGCCCCAGAGTGGGGTTAGGGATACGGCAGTCAGTCTTGGTAGCCTTCAAAGTTCTTTCCAGTCTGGTCACTCTGGGCTTCTTGTACAGAACCAGAGAGAATACTCCTCTTCCATACCACACGCATGCCAATCTGTGCACTTTGGAATATGAGTGCAACTAAACTGAGGGTCATTTTCACCAGTTTTAAAGGCCTGAGTTGGAGAGGAAATTACATGGGGTCTTGGGTAGACTTAATGTGGATTTCTGGAAGGAGGCCTTCCTGCTCCACCCTAAGCTCAAAGAAAGTGATTTGGAGATGCACCTACTGGCACCTGTTCTGAGGCCAGTAGTATCACGTCCCATGGCAAACACTGTGGCATGAAGAAGACTTTGATGTGGTCCCTTCCAGATGGAGCTTCATTGTGGGATTCTATTGCCTGCCTTGGTTTGACGGGTTGTAAATAGCAGGAGTAGGTGACCTCAAGAGCATGCAGACTCCACATGACCATGTAGAAAAGATTTTAAGTAAATTCAGCCACAAGCAATTCATGTGGCCCTTAGTGGATGTGGGAAGCGGGGTACCAGCCTCCACGCTCCAGCTTCAGGCTTCCTCAAGCCCACCCAACGTGCCCAAGGTGCTGGCACCTTAGACCACAGGTGCAGGTGGGCCACTGCTCTCTGATCCACAGGTGGGACAGGACTTAGTTCCCTAGGTTTTGTCCCTGTTGGCCACTTACTTTTTGACTCTAGTTTTGGGGTTTATTTGATGGTGGGAAAGTGGCTGGGCCATGTGCTCAGTTTTGTTTTGTTTTGTTTTGTTTGTTTTTAAGACTTCATTTTTTTTAAGAATAGTTTTAGGTTTGCAATCAAATTGAGAGGAAGCAATGTAGAGTTCCCGTCTGTCCCCTGCCCCAAGTGTGTGTGGCCGCCTCCATTAACAACACCCCCCACCAGAGTAGTGCATTTGTTAGCAGTTGATGAACCTACATGGACACGTCATAATTGTACAAAATCCGTAGTTTACATTAGGGTTCAGTCTGGGTGTTGTGTATCGCATGGGTCTGAACAAATGCATAATGACACATCTCTGTCACTATAGCATCATACACGGTATTTTCACTGCCCTAAAGATCCTCTGTGTTCTGCCAGTTCATCCCTCCCTCCCCCCAACCCTTGGCAACCACTGATCTTTTCACTGTCTCCATCGTTTTGATTTTTCTGGAATGTCATATAATTGGAATCACAAAATGCATAGCCTTTTTCACACTGGAATCTTTCACTTAGCAAATATGCTTTTAGGTTTCCTCCGTGTCTTTTCATGGCTTGATAGCTCATTTCTTTTTGGTGCTAACATTTCATTTTCTGGATGTGCCACAGTTTCTTTATCCGTGCATCTACTGAAGGACATCTTGGTTGCCTCCAAGTTTGGCAATTCTGAATAAAGTTTCTATAAACACCTGCATGCAGGTTTTTGTACGGACATTAAGTTTTCAACTTCTTTGAGCAAACACCAAAGAGTATGATTGCTGGAATGTAGGTAAGGAAGAGTAGGCTTCATCTTTTTTAATGTTTATTTATTTATTTTTGAGAGAGATAGAGAATGAGCAGGGAAGGGGCAGAGGGAGAGAAAGAGAGGGAGACAGAGTCCCAAGCAGGCTCCACGCTGTCAACACAGAGCCCTTTGTGGGGCTCGAACTCACAGACCATGAGATCATGACCTGCCTTGAAAGAGTCAGATGCTTAACCAACTGAGCCCCCCAGGTGCCCTTGAGAGTATGTTTAGTTTTATAAGAAATTACTGGTCTTCCCAAGTGGCTGCCATTTTTCATCCCTACCAGCAATGAGTGAGAGCTGCTTTTGCTTTATGGCCTTACCAGCATTTGGTGTTGTCATTGTTCCGGATTTTGGCCATTCCTTTATGTGCGTAGCCGTACCTCACTGCTGTTTCAATTTGCATCTCCCTGAGGATTTATGATATGAGGCATCTTTTCATACGTTTATCACCTGCATATCGTCTTTGATGATGTGTCTGTAAAGTTTTGGCCCATTTTCTAATCAAATTGTTTGTTTTCTTATTGTTGAGTTCTAAGAGTTTTTGTGTATTTTGGATAACAGTCCTTTATTAGTTGTATCTTTTGAAAATATTTTCTCCTAGTCTGTGGCTTGTCTTCTCATTCTCTTGACATTTCTTTTACAGAGCAGAAGTGTTCTTTCTTTCTTTCTTTCCTTCTTTCTTTTTTGAGAGAGAGAGAGGGCACAAGTAAAGGAGGGACAGAGAGAGAGAGAGCAAGAATCCCGTGAGGGGCAGACAGTGAGAGAGGGAGGAGGGGGAGAGACAGAGAGAGAGAGAGAGAGAGAGAGAGAGAGAGAGAAAGAAAGAGAGGCAGGGCTCACCCAAAGCAGGGCTCCTGGTTTTTTGTTTTGTTTTACCTGAAGTGGGGCTCAAGCTCAGTAGGAGCAGGGCTCGAGCTCACCCAGTGTGGGACTTGAACTCACAAACTGTGAGATCGTGACCTGAGCTGAAGTCAGATGCTTAACAGCTGAGCCACCCCGAAGTTTTTAATATTAATGAAGTCTAGCGTACCAATTCTTTCTTTCGTGGATCAGGCCTTTGGTGCTGTATTTCAAAAGCCATTGCCATATGCAAGGTCATCTAGATTTTCTCCTGTGTTATCTTCTAAAACATTTTTTTAAATGTTTGTTTATTTTTGAGAGAGAGACAGAGTATGAGCAGGGGGAGGGCAGAGAGAGGGGGAGACGGAATCTCCAGGCTCTGAGCTGTCAGCACAGAACCTGATGTGGGGCTCGGGCCCACAATCTGGGAGATCCTGACCTGACTGATGTTGGCTGCTTAACCAGCTGAGCCACCCAGGTGCCCCCGTGTTATCTTCTCATACCTACGGGTTTTCAGTGGTGTTGCCATCATCTCTGGTTGAGATTTCTGGGTAGCCTTCCCTCAATCTTTTTCTTTAGCTAGTTTGAGCTGGGTGTATATCGTTTGCGAGAGAGCCCTGAGGTGCTTGGTTTGAGGTGGAGCTCGGTTTGCCATTGACATCTGATCGGGAACTGGTTCCAGCCCAGCCATGCTTCTGAGGAACGGGTCCCAGGCACTGGCTGGCATCCAAATTGTAGCACTGACCCAGGAGGCCAGCGGTTTCCCTTGGGCCACAGGAACACAAACCACATTTATCTTGGAGATATCTGACCCTGACAAGGCTGGGAGATATGAGCCAGCAAGTGATACACATTCCGGGGTGGGCCGCACATCAAGGGAAAAGCACACACATGGAGAGATAGTCCAGGCGGAACGTTGGTTTCCTGGCTTCATTAGGCTCTTACTTCCCTCAGAAGGTGATCAGCGCATTGACTCTGCCTGTCACCCTGGCACTGACAGTGGTGCCTGGGTCATCAGAAACCTGAGAGACTCGGGACAGGTCTCTTTACATGGCTGTTCTCTGGTGGCTCTGTTTCCTTCAGTGATGCCATCTTACCTCTTAAAAGCACAGGCTGGGCGTGTCTTTTCTGAAGTGTTGCCTGTTAAAGGAACTTGCAGTTTTAGGTTTCTCTGTCCCCTTAGCTGGCAGGCTCCTGCGTCCTTTAAAAGAGCTGGCCCCCTCTGGGTGGGCTGTGAGGCCTGGTCTGCAGCGCCCAGAATACTGACAGAGGAGTCAGCATCGAAGGGTTCTCACCTCGGACCCCAGCTCTCGCTAGGTGCCCTTGGGCAAATCTCCTGGCTTCCGTGAGCCACACCACGAAGTTGCTGCAGAAATGCAAAGACCCTTTTCGTGTGAAATTTCTTGGAGAGAGTGATGTTGCAAAGCAGATTTGAATTATAGTTTGACCACACGCTAGCTTCCTAAGGCTGTTAGTTGCCTCCCCTGTAAAATGGGCTAACGCTAGTCCCTACCTCACTGGGTTTGGGGCAGATGAAACGAGATGGACACTGGAGCACAGTTACTGGCACTTTGGTAAGACTCAGCAGACAGTGGCCTGTTGTGGGTGTGACCGTCGCCCTGTGGAGAGCGAGGTTCCTGATTGTCACTGAGGGTACAGCCCAGATAAGCACCCAGAGCCACGTTTTAAGGGCACACAGCTGATCAGCATCTTTGGTCTCTCTTTCCCAAGCAGTGGTCTGGACTGGTTGTGGTCATATGACCTGCAGCTGACCTGGGACAAACGGATCACGGCAACCTGGGAGAGGTTCCTTTGCACTGGGCTGGATTGTATCTGTGACCACTGATCGTGTTACTACTTCCTGGAGACAGCGAGTCCTTTCAATTTCGTGTTTCATTTATTTAAACTTTCCTGTGAAGGAGATTTGATACAGAGGAAGAGCCCATGTGGCAAACCCTTCATTTCCTGTGATAAATGATGACCTTTGGAACTGGGGTCAAGTCTGAATTTTCCAAGGCAGGATTCTTTTTTTCTGCCGTGGTTTTAAAGTCACAACATGCTGTGTTTTTGGCTGCTGTTCCTTCTGGCTGCTGATCCCAGTGAGATGCCAAGAAATTAAATGGGTGCCGTTGGAAGGCATTCAGAAATTACTCATTGGACTAAAAATGCAGCATCTGTTGGGGGACAGGGCTGAGCATGTGTAAAAATGGGTCTGATGCACTTAGCATCAACATCAAAGAGGAAAGAAGGGCCGCTGGCCTATTGCTGGGCAATATTTAAGAAGCAGACGGGGATCAGGTTGTATACACAGCTGTCCCGGCACCGAAGTTGGTGGAGAATGCCCCTGGCTGGGGTTGGAAGGAAGTCTTGCTGTCCTTCCTCATTCTTCTGCTAGATTAACATTTCAAACACATTTAGTTCCAGAGATGGGATATGCTGGGCTTTTGCTGGAAAGGTATACAGTTGGGATACTAGTGTATAGGATGAGTTTTTAGAGTGGAATCAGAGTGTGGTTTTGGTTTTCTGGAAGTTGCTTTCACATTTTAGAAACACAGCTAGTGGAGCATGGTAGGAGACTCCAGTGGGGTATGAGATGAGCTCCAGACTGTGAAAGTGAAAGCAAGGAGGGATTGGGGGGGGGGGGGGAGAAGTTCTCCTTTTACATACGAGAAAACCAAGGCCCAGAGAGGGTAAGTGAAAGGTCTAACAGCATACAGCTAATTAGAGCCAGTTTGAGACCTGAACCCAAGACTTAACATGTAATCTTGGGACTTTCCCATGAAGGCCTATAACTTGTTGCAGTTCACAAGATTTTTTACAATGATCGATTATTATGCTAGTTGTCACTTCTGTACCAATTTTTATTGGCAAGTAAAGTTTATACCATATGATGTGGTCTTTTTTTAAAGGGACATAATCATATTACAGAAAAAATGTTTTTTTAAGATTTATTTATTTTGAGAGAGAGAGAGAGAGAGAGCGCGCATAATCGTGTGAGCAGGGCAGAGGCAGAGAGAGAGAATCTCAACCAGGCTTTGCGCTGTCAGCACAGAGCCCAATGTGGGGCTGTGAGATCATGACCCGAGCCGAGATCAAGAATCAGATGCCTTAAGAGACTCTTAAAAACTGAGAACAAACTGAGGGTTGATGGGGGGAGGGAGGGAGGGGGGGTGGGTGATGGGTATTGAGGAGGGCACCTTTTGGGATGAGCACTGGGTGTTGTATGGAAACCAATTTGACAATAAATTTCATATATTGAAAAAAAAAAAAGAATCAGATGCTTGACCAACTGAGCCACCCAGGTGCCCCTACCTAAAATTTTCTATAAAGAGTGAAGTCCACCCACCATTAGTGTTTTGGCACATTTCTTTTCTGCCTTCATTTGTGCCTGAGCAAGTGAATGAGAAGAGAAAGGGAAAAAAAGGCCCACAAAGTAAATACACAAGCAGATATAACTATAATATTGTTAGACCTATCATTTAGCATGACCTTGAAGTTTATTAGAAGTTGAGTTGGAGTCTCCTGATGGCCATATTTCCTGCCTTCTCCTGTGACTTGGGAAAATTTCTGTTCCTTGGCCAAACCTGGATTGTATGATCCAGTTTTAGCCTCATCTGGTGAACAAAATTCTAACCTAAATGTCCTCAAGTGAAGAATTAGGTGGTGATGGGTCCAGAAGGTGGCTTGGTTGGAATCCTCCTGCTGGACACTGTCCATGGGTTACTGACATCTGGATCAGCTTAACCAGACCCATGAGTGAGCCTACCAGACCACCATGCCACAGTGTAGAGAAGTGACAGTGGAAGGTGGCAGCCTGGGTTCCTGGCGGCTGGTTCTCATTGCTGTGCTCCAGGGTGTTGGGGAAAGCCTCAGTGCACCCCCTTTGCTCTCCTTTGTAACACCCCCACCATGACTGACTTCCACTCTCCAGAATGGCATTCAGGAATCTGTATTCTTTTAAAACCACTTTACTGGGGAATAATTGACAGATGTTAAACAATAACTACTCATAATACAAAATTTGAGAAGTGTGGGCTCCCTCTCTGCCCCTCTCCTGCTCTCACTCTGTCTCTCTCTTTCAGTCTCAAAAATAAATGAACATTAAAAAAAAAAAAAAAAAAAGGTGGGACCTGGGTGGCCAACTTCAGCTCAGGTCATGATCTCTCAGTTCCTGAGTTTGAGCCCCACATTGGGCTCTGTGCTGACAGCTCAGAGCCAGGAGCCTGCTTCGGATTCTGTGTCTCCCTCTCTCTCTCTGCCCCTCCCCCACTTGCACTGTCTATCTCTCTCTCAAAAAAAAATAAACATGAAAAAAATTAAAAAAAAAACAATTTGAGAAGTATGGGGCAAATCCTTACACCTGTGAAGACACCACTACAGACAAGCGAGTGAACATATCCATCACCCCTAAAGGTTTCCAGATGCCCCCATAATCCCTCCCTTGTACCCCTTATTGCCCTGCTTTCTGACACTATGGAAGAGTTGACGTGTTCTAGCTATTTCTATCAATGGAATCATTGATTCCATTCAGCCTTTGTTTTTGGCTGGCTTCTTTCACTCAGCATTTGAGATTCATCCAACTTGTTGCGTGTATCAATAGTTCACTCCTTTTCATCACTGAGTAGTATTCCACCATTTGGATAGACCAGAGTTGGCTTATCCACTCACCTGTTAGGACATTTGGGTTGTTTCTAGTTTTTTTGTTATTATAAATCAACCTTCCGGGAACATTGTATATGTCTTTCTGTGGACATATATATTTCCTTTTCTCTTGGGTCAATACCCGAGATGGCATGGCTGGATCATATGGTAGGTATAGGTTTAGCTTTTCTAGAAATTGGCAAACAGTTTTCTGAAGCAATTATACCACTGTACAAGGAATCTTCTTTTTGTTTATTTTTTATTTATTTTATTTTACTTTAGAGAGAGAGAGTGAGGGAGAGGGTCAGAAGGAGAGAGAGAGAGAGAGTGAGAGAGAATCCTAAGCAGGCCCCATGCTCAGTGCAGAACCCAACATGGGGCTCGATCCCACGACCCTGGGATCATGATCTATGCCGAAATCAAGAGTTGGGCGATCAACTGACTGAGCCACCCAGTTGCCCTGGAATCTGCTTTTAAAATAAGCTTTCCCAGTGATTCCCCTAGAGCCTTTTCCTTTCTGAGATCATCCATCTAATGGCCCTGTGGTTGGCCCTGAGTGACGGGTCTTGTAAGCATGTCTCTTCCACCTGTTCTCTCAGACACAGCTTGGCTTTGGCACCTCCCCGCAGGCTGCCCCCTCTGCATCGGGGAGCTGGAGAAGCAGAAAGGGCCTCTCAGACTCTCTCTGTCCATACATGCCTTCAACACACCCAGACGACAGCAGGTGCATTGACTTTCTGTAGGGTTGACAAGCTGTGTGGCAAGGAACTGCCTTATCCTTGGCCACAGTGTCTCACACAGAGGCCTTAAGCGAGAGGACAACTTCTGTGGTCTCCTTGTGAAGGCTTGGATTCCTCGGGGGTCATTTCTCGGCTGGCTTCTGGATTGACGAGTGCCCCTGAAGGGACAGTCTGTAATCTGATCTGCCCTGAGAGGTGAGTCCTCTTCAGAGAGCTCCTCTTTTCTTTCCCCTCCCCGCCTCCTCCCAGTGCTTCTAGCCATCACCCAGCCATACCCTGAGCTAGGTGCTCATCACAGAAGGAGGAACAGGTAGCTTTGTCCCTCGTGGGGCTCAGCATCCTGGGAGGAAGGACAGGACGGCTAGATTTTCTGATGAAAGGAGGCCCAGAAGGGGGCAGGCCTGGTGCTCCCAGTGGGGGTGTCCGTGGAACGGTTAAGCCAGACTTGACTGCAGTGGCGAGGGCCAAAGCTGCTCATCCCCGTCCGCGCACACCCTTCACGGCACGCCACGACTCCCGAGACGTGACCAGCGGCAGCCCCCTGGCATTCTGTGGCGAAGGCCGGCCCGGGCCCCGCAGGGTGAGGGTCGTGTGCCAGGCCGTGGCCAGCGGTGACACGCATGCCAGTTGCTGCTTGGTGTTTCGCGGCACCATTTTCTGGGGGCCGACGAAATGGAAGGAAGATGTGGCATCACTTCATTCCTTTTGTGGCAGAATAATAGTCCGTGCTGTGGATGTAACACGCTTTGTTTTCCCCTCCCTGCATTGACAGGCCCTTGGCTCGTCGCCGCCTTTTCGCTCTTATGAAGGATGCCCCTGCTATGAACTTGGGTGCACTAGTACCCGAGTCCCTGTCTTCAATTCTTTGGGGGTGTACGCTTACGAGTGGAATTGCTGGGTGATAGGGAGCTTCTGTGTTTCGTTTTTTGAGGATCTGCTAAGCCGTTTTCCTCTCGGAATGCTGCCGGAGGCACCGATTTCCCATCACCTGCAGGATGAAGCCTCAGCGCCTGCCTCTTGCATTCAGGACTCTTCCGATTCTGGCTCCACACCAGGATCTACTCCCACCGGATGGATTTGCCACCGCGTGGCCTGGGTCCTTCCTCTCACCTGAGACACCCCTTCTCCTCCCTCCTGGACCTAGTGCGCACGCTAACTTCACGGCCTCCTTTGGGAAAAATTGTCCCTCCCTGCTGCTCCCAAGACGGTCTGGGATCCGTGATCCCGACTGACTGGCTAACGTGGGTTAGTAATCTCTGCCCTGAGGTTACTCTCTGCCCCTCACCTCTTGCTGTCTCGCTCCCGTTAGGGTTCCAGCGCATGGAAAGCAAGCTCGGACTGTTCCCTGCGGCCATGCCTGTGCCTAGCGTCCCCAGTCAGTGACTGCCGGCCCGTGTGCAAGCCGCTGCTCTGCTGTCAGCCTCCCTCACGTGGCGTCCTTGTCACATGGAGGAATCTGGCTGGCCCCGGCATGAGCGTGCTGAGCTGAGCCTTCATGCTGGCAGGCCGCCCCGGGTTCCCAGGGTGGTGACTGGCTGCCTCCCCCTCCTGGGCCCCTGCCCATCTGGAAGCATGCCCTCGAGCGCTGCCATCCCCGAGCCAGGCCATCAGGTCACCCGATCCCCTGCTGCGGTGGCTGGGAAGCCGGCTGAATGCTCCCACTAGGAACAAGTCACAGAGAAGCAGCCTTTCAGGGGGCCGCTTCTCCTTAGGGGCTGACTTGTGGCACTGAGAGCAGCCTGAGTGGCCTCTCGCCCCAGCCAGGAGCCCAGCGTCTTCTTGCAAAAGCCAGTCCAGCTTCTCACCCTGCAGACTCTTCCTCGGAAGGACGCGTCCATGCCTCCAGCTTAGACGAGCGCGGGGGCTTCCTGCACGTCCGCTCAGCTCGCACTCCCGGCTGTCTGTCCACGCCAGTCTTCCCAGGGTTCAGATCCGAGCTGCACCCTCCAAGCCCCAGGCCCCTGATTCACTCACTGGCAGCCCCTCCCCCACCAGTCGGGTCCTGGGGGCCCTGGGCCGTCTGAACGCGCCCCCCTCTCCCTCTCGCTGTCCTGTTTCCCGTGCGCGGTGTGCCAGGCCTGGAGCCTGCTCCCAGCTCTTCACCAGGCCTTCCTCCCCGGGAGGCGTATTCTGACCCCGGCTCTGTTGTCCCCGCAGCCTCCCCCACTTCCCTTCACAGCCCTGCTCACCAGACTGTCTTTAATGGTCTGTTCTCCTTCTCTGTCTCCCTCGCCGACCTCACCACAAATTGTCCCGCTGTGTCCCCAAGTCCTAGGCCAGGGCCTGGGCATGATGGGGCTGGAGAAACCTGTGCCAAGTGTGGGTGAACTAAGAGGTGGATGGACCGACGGGTGAATGAACGGAGGAGCAGACAGACTTATGGGTGGATGAGTTGTCGGGCAGTTGAACTCATGGGCGGATGTACTGACAGGCGACAGGCAGACAGCGGATGGGCTGAGGCCCTTTGTGGGTGCAGGTTTCCCCCGGGAGTGTGAAGGGTGTGGCCAACCTGTGACAGTTTCCTGCTCTCACATTCAGCAGCTGGGCATTGAGCTGTCAGTAGGGCCCAGGGTTGGTGAAGGCCCCGAGGCTTTTAGGAGGCTTTTAGAAGCATTAGAGCTGCTATCTCTTGAGCAAACAAGATGGTCTAATCTTAAAGGCAAGTTCTTGCAGGCAGGTCTTCAGCGGGGCTAGGAGGAGCCAGCATTCATTCCAGTGGAGCTGGTCTGCTGAGCCAGGCTGTTCCTCTTCTTGGCCTGGAGGGTCACACATGTCCACTGGCGATGGTCCCTCTATTGGAGGGGGCACATCTGGGGGCCTCTTGAGGTTGCCGAGAGGCCTGGCCTGCATCTGATTTTTTGTTTTGTTCTGAGGCTCCCACTTTAGTAAAAAAATTAATTCCATAGGAAGGTTATAAACATTATGGGATTTAAAACTATTTACCTTTATTAAGATGGTGCTTTTTAAACAAAGACTGCATAGGAGTTGTAGTCACAGGGTAATGACAAAATTTATAAGAACTACTGATTTATCACATGCTCCGGGCAGGCCAGAGGTGTGACGACAGAGTCCCCTATTCCTGTGGCTGAGCATAGTCACATTTGGAGATGATATAAAATACTTGACCTTGAGGCTTCCACGAAAGTGAGGCCAAGGCCCCCCTCCAACCCTCATCTCCTGTTTTCCTCTCCTACTCCCACCCCCTCAAGTCCTCCCAGGCTAAGAAATGAGGATATAGGAGTGGCGCCTGGGAGAAGGGGCAGGTCACACCCATTCCCAGGGCCGGGGGTTGCCAGGTTTCAGGAATCCCGTCCCTGGTTTCCCTGGCCAATCAGCATGGGGCTGGGGTTGCAAATGCAATCACCCAGAACCGCTGTTCTGAGCTCCGATGCCAGCCTTCTGGGAATAGTGCCTGTTCTGTCGGGCCCTGATTGTGCTGATGGTCTCAGAGTCCTCACGCATCAGTCCCAGCCGGACATCCCACCCCTCCCTCTGCAGATGGGACCATGAGCCCCCCTCCCCGCAACATGGCTCGCTCAAGGTCACACGGTAACAATGCTCAGGCAGGAACCTGCTTCTTCAAGGCCTGGGTTGGGGTGCCCCTGGCAGGAGGATGTTTTGGGTTCATCTTTTCCGTCTCCAGGGCTTAGCACAGACTCTGACCTGTCAGTGGAGGATCAGGAAATCTTTGCTGAATGAGTAATAGCAGCCGGCATTTACTGAGTGCCAGAACCGCGGTAGCTGCGAATCTATGTGATTTCGTTGAATCCTCCCCCGGCTCGGGGCAGCACCTTCATCCCCTGGATGATGTGCAGCTGGAGTGCGCGCAGGACCAGAAACCTGCCCAACCTCAAACTGTTAGTAAATGGAGCTGAGGTTTGGACCCAGATAGTGGATCGGAGCCACTGCCGAGACCAGCGCTGTCCGTCGTGTGAGCCTCCTGTGAAATTTGAAAATTTCTAGTTGTCGCTTAAAAAAAAAAAAGACCAAAAAAGTAAAAGAGAAACAGCTGGAACTACTTTAATGATGTATTTTGTTGAATCCAATACATGTAAAATATTATCATTTTAACATGTAGTCGATATAAAACCATGAATAAGATAGTTTAGATTCTTTTTTTTTTTCCCCCAAGCAAAGTGTTCCATATCCAGTGTGATTTTAACTTACGGCACATCCCGATTTGGACCGGCCACATTCTGGGTGCTCAGTGCCTACCTGAGTCCGGTGGCTTCTGTGTTGGGCAGTGCAGCTCTGGGCCACTCTGCTACTGGGAGTTGCCATTTGGAGCTGAGGGCAGCGTGAGCGTGTGGTAAAGGCGGGGGTAACAGATCGGATGGCGGACCCGAGCGTGTGTGTGGGGTTCCTGCAAGCACTCGCTGGGTCTCTCTCCCCAAGTGTGAGTGCTGGGTGAAAGCTCCCTCCTTAGCAAAGGAGTGTCTCCTGGGGGGCTGCCCCTGAAAAAAATCAAGCATCCTGCTCACTTTCTGGGAGAGCCTGGGCAGGGCTTTGGAGAACGCAGACATCCCGAGCTTCCGGCCTCTGAGTCTGCCAGTCTGCGTGGGGGTCTGGCTCCTGAGTGGTTGTTGCTTTTGGCCAAAGGTGGTTGCAAAACTCCTGGAGCACAGAACAGGTACGGTGTGTTCTTCAAAAAAGGTTATGAGGTTTCAGACACAACAGAGGTTCAGAGTGTAAAAATAGAGGATGTCTCAGGGCCGATGTCAGAAGTGAAGTCATCAGACCCATACATACATCATGGGGTCAACTTCGGCTGACGCATTTAGGGCACCTTGGGCTCAGAAGCGGCCTGTGGCGGGGGGGACTAGAAATTACAGACCCAGGAGGGGAGGTGGAGGGGTGGGCAGTAAGGAACCAGTGTCTTCTCAAATGGGTCTCAAATGAAAGGGGTCAGGGCTGTCACTTAAAACAGTTTCTAGATTGGTCCTAAGGTGCAGTGGGAAGAGGGTGGATGGTGACAGAAATCCTCCCACCCCAGACTTCCCCTAGGTTGATTCCTGCCTTGGGGGCAGAGATGGGAGGAATCTGTGGCCAGTCTCTGCCCCCACAAGGTTTCTGAAAAGGTGAGTTGGGGTTGGAATAGCTAAGGCCGGCCAGGGGCAGCGCTCGTTAGAAGGACTTGATTTATGTTGCTGGAAATGTTTTTTTTTTTTTTTTTAATTTTTTTTTTCAATGTTTATTTTATTTTTGGGACAGAGAGAGACAGAGCATGAATGGGGGAGGGGCAGAGAGAGAGGGAGACACAGAATCGGAAACAGGCTCCAGGCTCTGAGCCATCAGCCCAGATCCTGACGCGGGGCTCGAACTCACGGACCGCGAGATCGTGACCTGGCTGAAGTTGGACGCTTAACCGACTGCGCCACCCAGGCGCCCCTGTTGCTGGAAATGTTTTATACTGAAGACCATCCACTGGCCAAACAAGCGTTTGGTTGAAAGATCCAGCAGGGAAGATGGATGCTGGGCCAAGAAGCCCTGGTGGGCCGCCGAACAGTCGAGCCACCGTGGCTTGTGGGGGCCGTGGCACAGTTCTTAAAGTCCGCCACATGTAGTGATAGGGTGGTGGCTAGGAAACCGAGTGGGGACCAGCAAAATGTTTTAGCATTAAAAAAGGCCTGACAAGGTCGGTTGATAACAGCCACATTCTTCGAGGCAGGAGTGGAGGAGCAGGGAGCTGCTACGGGGGCTGGGGCTGGGCCACATGAAGTCCACGTATCGTCCCCGTGGCTGGGTTCATGTCCCCACTGCTTGGCTTCCTGGTAGAAAACCCTAGGGCAAATCTGAGTCTCAGCTTCCCCGTTTGCAAAATGGGGCTAATAACCCCTGCCTTCCTTGAAAGTTCAAATTAGAGGGGTGCCTGGTTGTCTCAGTCGGTTCAGCATCCGACTCTTGGTTGCGGCTCAGGTCATGATCTCTCGGCTCATGAGTTCGAGCCCTGAGTAATTAGATACCGTACATGTGGAAGGACTCTGTGGAGCAAAACGCCCCACAAATCTGGGGGTTATTATTTTTAGTAACACCAGTGTGGATGTTTTATTTTTATTCACTCCACTGCTTGAAGTTATTGTGTTGTTGGTTTATCAGGACTTTTAAAACATTTCATTATGATGAATTTCAGACATACTCAGAAACGGAGAGGACGGAATACTGGACCCGCTTCAGCGATTTTTAATATTTCATTAGAGAGCTTTTGAGCTCATTTAATAATAATCCCTTTCGTTAATTGAGTTCCCAAAGTGCTTCAAGTCCTTTGAACTAAAATCTCACTGGACTGAATTGCCAAAAAAGAAAGCTGCCCCCTCTTTTGGGGAAAACAGTGCTTTTGTATATTAGGTTGTGATTGGCTTTTCAGCAACGTCTAATTGTTTGGTGGACAGTGTGGCATCACACGCAGGGCCTAGACAACCCTGTGACCCCCTTGCCTTTCCTTAAACCACAAGGGCAAGGTCAGCTCTCTCAGGAGTCTGGGGGATTCTGTTGACTCTGCTTTTCAACTTGCTATAATTTGAAGGCAAAAGGTTGTTCTGGAGTCTAAATGATTATTTACAAGAGAAACTTGGGAGTGGCTGGCAGGAGTAATGAGGGAGTCTGTCGTCTCCATCAGCCCGCCACGCAGGCGCCCCCCCGGAAGTGGTCACTTTGGGGGATGGTCACTCACTCCCTTGCCCGGGTGCGAAGGTTCTGGTGGGAAAGGTTGGGAGGTGGGGAGGCGGGGGTGAAGGCTGACTGGGCCTGCCTCTGTCTGTTCTGGCTCAGAGCTCCTGTGTGTCATTTAGGCTTCTTAACTTGTGGTTCCTTTTCTCATCTATAAAATGGGGTTGATGATGGTACCTGGCCAATCTTACTGTGGGTGGCTATGAGGGTCAAATGTAAGCTCCAGGAGAGCACCATCCATTTAGTGCACTGATCTGTCCTCTGTGCCTAGAACAGCACCTGGCACATATTAAGTGCTCAATAAATTTATGTTGAAGAATAGGAGGGTGGGGGGGAAGGAGGAAGGAGGGAGGGAGGACAGAAGGGAGGGAGAAAAGAAAAGAGGGAGGGAGAGAGAGAGGAAAACTACATTTATCTGTCTATTCATCACACATCTTTCAGGAATAAAGAAATGTCATTAGAAGGCCCCTGAGGGGGGGAAAAAATGGCTGATCCTTCTGGGCTTGGAATGCCTCTCTACTTTTTCTTTCTGTAGAAATTATGTTCTTATTCCAGGTTTAGCTCCAGTGACGTTTCATCTTTTTTTGATTTTTTTTAAAATGTTTATTTATTTTTGAGAGAGAGAGAGAGAGACAGAGACAGAGACAGAGCATGAGAGGGAGAGGGGCAGAGAGAGAGAGATACAGAATCCGAAGCAGGCTCCAGGCTCTGAGCTGTCAGCACAGAGCCCGACGTGGGGCTCAAACTCACGAACTGTGAGATCATGACCTGAGCCAAAGTCGGACCCTTAACCAACTGACCCACCCAGGCGCCCCAGACGTTTCATCTTTTAATTAGAATGTTTTGGATTTTCTCTGGCAAAATCCACGGCCCCCTGCCCTGTGGTCCCACCCCGTTGTTCACGCTTCTGGAAAGCCCAGATAAGAGGATGGTCATTGTTCCGCTTTGTCAGACGGCAGCAGCAAGCTGGTCATCAGATGTACATCTACGAGGTTGGCATGGTCATCTCCACGTTACCATAGGGGACACTGAGATTCAGAAAGGTGAAGTGACTCTCCCGGGTGGACGCAGCTAGTAACACGGTTGGATTTAGATCCAAATTGAGCCTTGTCTAATTCCAAAGCCACGCTCAGAGCCCTATTCCCGCTGCTTCTGAGTGCATCCTAATCCTTTGCTTCTGGTTCTCCCTCTCTGGGTTTGGCACTTCTCCTAGGTAGGAATGGAGCCAGTGCCCGTGTCCGCTGCTCCCAGGGTTAGTGCAGAGCTAGGGACACCGGAGGTGTGCAGTAATCAAGTGTGGGTGCATCTCTATGGATGGTCAGTGTAACTCCACGTTATTATGGACAGCGGGGTGGGATCTTCCCCCCTCCTCACCCCGGCTGCCTGCAGGATCCCCCAGGAGTTCAAGAGCCCCCTGGGGCAGGGGCCTGGCTTACTCCAGCCCCTGTGCAACAGGGCTCAGCACATATCAGTTCCCCGTGGGACTGGCAGGTCCACCAGGGTTGTGGGCAGGGGGTTGGAGGAAAGAGTGGAGGGGCTCTGGACACCCAGTGTAAACTCTGTGCAGACAAGGGCCTTGTCTAGCTGTCTAGTTACAGGTGCAGTGCCTGTGACAGGATCCAGCATGCAGTAGGCCTTAATAGATACGGACTGCAGGCATTGTACAGCCGGTGGGCCAGGCTGAGCGACTACCCAGTGTGACCCTGTCTCCTGCGTGGACAGCAGTTCTGCTGCCCCTCACTGGTGTCGCTGGTCTGGCTTTTGCCTGGAGTGTGGCCTCATAACCTGGTGTGGTTGGGTAAACATCCCCTAGGCCAGAGCCGGCCCCAGGGCCCTTGCTGCACCCGCTATTCCTTCCCGGTCATCCTCCATGCTCTTCTCACACACCCGCCTCTGCTTCTCAGTTCCTGAACACTCCTATCCCAAGTGGCCAGCAGGACGGTCCTCTGGAGAGGGGGACACAGTGTCCGAGCCACTAGTCCCCGGCCTTGGGCGTGCCCTGGAGCTTTCCTTTAAATGGTGTTCCGACCCCCAGCTGCATTTCAGGTCATATTCCCAGAGAGCCTGCAGATGAGGGCTCAGTCTGTTTATTTTCCGAGATTTCAGAAAACATGCCTCTTTTTTTTTTTTTTCCCCTCTGACCTTAAACAAAACTTTTCCCCCTCCGACACTTATTTGTATTTTTAACTCCATGAGAAAGTATGGTAAGGGAGCATATTTTCGTTTCAAAACTGTCATTTTAAAAGATTTTTTTTTCCACTAAAAAATAAGCTTTGGGGGATGGAGAGCGTAAGGTGGGGTTTTTTGGTGATGGTGGTCCTGTGGGAGCTACGTGGAGCTGTTTTGTGCCTAGAGCTCCTTGTACGTGGCTTCTGCTTGAGAGAGGGCTGTGCAAGGTGAGCCTGTGGCTGTTTTGGTCACTGTTGTGATCAAGGATTTTGGGGCCTCTCTCTCCTCTCCCCCCGGAAGATCTGGGGCTGCACCAGCTGAGAGCTGTAAACAAGAATTTCCCTCCCGTGAAAGGAAGTGCTTAATGTCTCTGCTTTTGAGGGCTGGTGTCCTGGGCAGGGTACGAGCTTGTGACTCTCCTCCCACTACGGGGGTCAAGGATGGCAATAACCCATGGGCGTGTTTGCAGTCCCTGAATTCTCTTCTGGCAGATGTGGGCTCAGAATTCCAGAGAGGGTCGAGGACTTAGCCATCGTCTCACAGCCACTCGGAAGATGATGAGTGGAGTTCTGAACGAGAGCGGCTTCCCTCTTCCCTGGTGTTTGTACCGTGGGCGCCCTACTCTCGAGTCTCCCTGTGGCCCAGCAGTGGTTTGTTGATTGGCTTCCTGGAGGTATTTTGCTTCAAGCACAGACTGAGCTCTTTGGTCTGACTGGGATAGCCTAGGTGTGGTCCCCCTGTGTTCAGTTTGTACAATTGTGTTCTTTGTTCAACCACTATCGGGGTCAGGGAGGTCAAGCACATCTTTTCAGAGATGTTTCTAGAGTTTAAAACTTAGTTCAGTAATTACTTATTCATTGGGAGGCCGCTCTGCACTCAAGTAAAATAGAAAACGGGTCACTTCTCACAAGGAGTACTTGCTTAGCAGAGGAGGTTAAATTATGAGAGACTCCCAAATTCTGAACAGCTTCTGGAAGAGTGTCTCCAGCCCCTTCTCTCCCCTCTGCTGCCACTCTGGTGGGTCAGTCTCATTCCTTCTCTCTCCTGGACCTTTGCAATGGCCCCTGACATGCTTCCTGGCCTTGCCGGCATCATGGTGGCTCTAACCTTGCATCGGACACGTTTCCCTTCCACAGCCTGCCTCCCACTTCTGCCCAGACTCGTCTGCCTTCCCAGGCACCCCGAGATCCAGCCATTCCCAAGGATCCCTCTCTGCTTGGACTGCTCTCCCGCCCTCTGCTTGGCGGACACCTTCTTGTTCTTCTGGGTCCTCCATTGTCCCCTTCTGTTCTTCTACAGCCTTCTGTTCACACAGGTCCCGTAGATCTCCTTGTTGGGCATAATCCTCTGTTCCCATGTCTGTCTTGTCGTCCACACTGGGCTCCTGTAAGGAGGGAGGGGGCTTTTATCCCTGTGTTCCTGGCAGCAAGCCCAGTGCAGTGCAAGTCTAAGATGGGCGTGTGTTTATTTAGGAAATGCACCCGGGATAGATGGGGAGGGTTGTAGCAAAGCGAGAGGGACAGGAACGGGGGGTCCCTGGCTGAAGTAGAGGGAGAAGCTTTGCCGAGGTGAAACTTGAGCTGGCCCTTGAGGGGTGAGTAGATATTCGCTTGGGTGGTTTGGGGTACAGGGTCTCAGGTAGTGGAAACAGTGTGACAGAGGCTGCTGGAGCCAGCTGTGGGCAGATAGAGGCCAGGAGGCCCAGCTGCAGCGGTGAGCAACGCCGGAGGGTGATCTGATGGGGAGTTTTTCTCTGTAACCTTTAAGTTTCCTGCGGGTTGATGTCTTCCGCTTTCTGTAAGCTGACATGAGGGGCAAAGGAAGGTTCTTTTGGACTTCCCAGGTGTCACCAAATTCGGCAGGAAACTCAGGGAAGCCTGTGGCACCCTTTCAGCTACATGCCGGGCATCCTCGGAAAGACAGGTGCCTGACCACAGGCTCCTTTTGTGATCCCCCATTCACGAGGAGGTAGTGGCTGGGTGAGTGGGCATGACCTGAATGTGTTGGCCACCGAGGGTGTGACCACAGCTAACCGTGGGCGCTGGGGGATGCAGAGCTGTTCTGTGGAGCCAGGAAGGAACTGTCTTCGAGGACCTCCTCCTTGGCTTTCACAGTCGCCTGGTGCCTTCGCTTAGCCTTATCCGCTCATTGTTTCTGGGTTGTGCCCTGGGCCGGTAGCTATTCTGGGGGTCTTTCAGAGAATTCTAAAAAAATAAATAAACCCCAAACTTAGTTCTTACCCTCAGGGAATAAGTACTTTTGAAGTCAGGCACAAACTTAAGGATGCCATTTGCCAGGACGGGGTGGGACTCTCCAAACACTTTTGACTTCACGGTGCTGAGAGAACACTGCACAGACCCAAGTTCAAATCCCAGCTACCGCTTATAGAGCGCTTACTGTGTACCCGTGACCTCTTATTTAATCTTCGCAAGCGCAGTCCCCTGAGGTCTGTGTTCTTTGCTCAGTTGTTCGCTCGCTTGCTCGCCAAGATTATTGAGCTCCTATTGTGTACCAGGCATGACTGCAGGTGCTGAGTAAGGCAGACCGACTTTTCCTCCAGGAGTTTCCACCCCAGTGGGAGTTACCGAGGGTGGCAGAAAGCAGCATAGGGCTACAGTGTCTTCCCCAGGAGCGGAGCAGTTTCAACAGAGGCCGAGATGCTCATTATCTTTTGTGCCACATTAGACGGAATCCTGGTTTTAGCTTCATCTAATTCCATAGTTTCCAAACTTGTTTTTAAATGTCTTAGGAACCTGTTGTTCAAGTGAAATCCCCCACTTTAATGGTTTCTAAGGGGCGCCAGGGCCACCTTGTGGGGCCCTTGTGAAACAATTTGAAAGACCACAGTCTAGCCAAGCTCTCATTTTATCAGTGAGGGCTGCAGGAGAGACAGTGCCTCCAATTTCCTGATGCCATTGTGACAGAGCGCCTTCCAGGGTGCCACCATATCCCCTATTCAAGCAGCCCTTTCTCCTCCCAGTGCGCTTGTCTCCAGGGACCGTGCCCATTGCACATGCTCACTGGCCGGCACTTGGGATTTTTCTTCAAACTTAAAGTGTCATTCTCCCTAAAGAAAAGCTGAAATGCTGCTGAGGAGTAGATAAATATGCATGCCCTCTGAGCCTGGGCGCCTGAGCCACAAATGCCAATGAACAGCTGTGTTTTTAAAATTGAGAGGTGCGGGGCACCTGGGTGGCTCGGTCGGTTAAGTGTCTGACTTCGGCTCAGGTCATGAGCTCACGGTTTGTGAGTTCGAGCTCCGCGTCGGGTTCTGTGCTGACAGCTCGGAGCCTGGAGCCTGCTTCGGATTCTGTGTCTCCCTCTCTCTCTGCCCCTCCTCTCTCTCTCTCTCTCTCTCTCTCTCTCAAAAATAAATAAACATAAAGAAAAAATTTTTCTTTAATTGAGAGGTACACAGGATGTGGGCCTGGGAGGGAGGAGAAAACAAATATTCCTTTTTGTAGCCACACAACTGACATTTAAATATATATATATATATTTAATGTTTTATTTACTTATTTTTGAGAGGCAGGGAAGGGGCAGAGAGAGAGGGGACAGAGGATCTGAAGCAGGCTCTGTGCTGACAGCAGAAAGCCCGATGTGGGGCTCAAACTCACGAGTTGTGAGATGGTGACCCGAGCTAAAGTCAGACGCTTAACCGACTCAGTGACCCTGGTGCCCCGAACCACTGACATTTAACTGAAGACTTAGTGTATTACCTTCCAGAGGACTAGCCACAGGGTTTGACCCCCAATCTGGGGTTAGCACTGCTAGCAATGCTCCAACAAGAGGCAGGAGCCCGGGCCCAAGAAGAGTGAGCGGTATGTGTTTTGTGGGGATGGGGAGGGGAAGGGGCAGCCCAGTCTGGACAAAGATGTCAGTGTGCAGTTAGCGAAAGACAGAGGTTGCCCCCACTGTCATCTATACGGTGGCTCAGCTTAGAAACTCATAGTCCCAGAAAGAGGACATGTTTCCCTTGGCTTCTTCCCAATCACAGGATGGAATAGGAAGGACATCAGGACATTGTCTCACCTGCTGTCTGCTTCTAGGAGATCAGTAGCACCTGTGTTATAGAGCATTCTCCTTTATATTAATATATTGACCTAGGGGTTTACAAAAGATCATTTTTCTGGGTAAGCTTTTCATTGAGGTATACTGTCCATGTTGAAAAGTACAGAAGCCAGGGCGCCTGGGTGGCTCAGTCGGTTAAACGTCTGACTTCGGCTCAGGTCATGAGCTCACAGTCTATGAGTCTGAGCCCCGCACCAGGCTCTGTGCTGACAGCTCAGAGCCTGGAGCCTCCTTTGGATTCTGTTTCCCCCATCTCTACCACTCCCCTGCTCCCACTCTGTCTCTCTCTCTCTCTTTCTCTCTCTTTTAACAAGCGTTAAAAAAAATTATTAAAAAAAAAAAAAGAAAGCACAGAAGCCATGATGAACTGCTGGGTGAGTTTTCACAGGGCACACACGTCCTGGAACCAGAGCCCCCACCCTGGAGCCTTCTCCAGGCACCATCTGCCCCAAGGTGGTTCTAACACCATGGGTTGGTTTTGCTCACCTTTGAATACTGGATGAGTAGAATCTTATCATGTTTGCCTTTTACATCTGGCTTCCTTTACTCACCCCTGTGTTTGGGATCCAGCCACATGGTTACATGTAGCTGCAGCGGGTTCGTTCTCCTGCGTAGAATCCCACTGTCTTCCACACACCTTTGATGTTCACGGCAGCCCGCAAGCGGCACAGGGTGGGGATTGTTGTTCCTGTCTTATGGAGAAGGAAGCCCACAGCTGGGAGAGGGAGGCAGCCTGCTGAGGTCACGCAGCTCATCAGAGGTGAGCTGGGGCTCCCCCAGAAATGTGTCCCCTTAGTCTCCATTCCCCAGACGCTGAGACAGTGCAGTGAGAACCTTTTCCTCCCATACCATGTAATATGTTCTGGAACTTTCCCCTCCAGTCCCCTCCGTGCTGCAATAGGAGTTAACTTTTACATATTCTTTTGTTTTGGAGAAATGGAGACTCTGTCCTTCACTCCTCTGGGAAATAATTCACATTCCCTGGAAGTCACCCTTGGCTGGCTGGCTGAGGGATGCCAGCCTCCTGAACTCACCCTCCTTCCAACCCTATAATTATCCATGTTGCTCACCCCCAAGCCCTTCCTTAGTTAGCTGTGATTCCCAAACTGTGAACCCAGCTAGAAAACCTCCAGAGGGTTGGCTTTTCCTGGGAAGGCTGCCTCAGGTGGTCATGTTGGGAACCTTTTCCTCAGGCCTAGTGTTGAGGTGGGCACATAGGCAGAGGTGCCTACTTTGTCCTAAAAAATCACTAGGAGGCCCTGTCATTTTCTCCTGCTGTAAACCCCACTCCTGCACAGCCCTGGCACAGGCACAGAAGCCTGCTACTGGAACATTCTGTGCCCCAGCTGCTCCTTATTCTTTGTCTTTAAATGGGACGCCTGTTGTCCCACCCCACCACCGCCTCCCCAGTGCAGCAGCAAAGTGTGTTCATAACTCTAGATATTTATTTCTGGCCCCTAAAGGTCAAACGCCCTTTCGTCTCCTGGAGAAGTCTGGAATTGTGTCACCCTGAGGAGCTGGGAGCGGATTGTTGGTTGAGCGATAGTCCAGATGGTAGTGGCTCGGGATGTGTCCCATCTGACAGCCTGCCAAGGAAGTGACTTGATCTTTCTGGGAGTGATTTGTCACCTTTGCCCTAGAAATCGCCAGTGGCGCTTTGGTCCTCCAAAAGCCCCTGGCTCTCCGTTTTGACCGTGTTTCCTTACAATTGAATCCTGGGTTTTCTGAATTCCCATGCTGGTTTTGCTTTGCAGCTAAGCCTAAACAGCAAACATGTAGCATGCATAGCATTTTTCTCCCTGCCTGTGCCAGTGGCAGACATTGCTAATCGATTGTGGCACTCCTGTCCACTGAGCCTGACCCCTGTCTTAGGTCCTGGCACTCCAGGCAGCCACGGCCATCTGTTTGGAGCTCGCGGGCTTAGCGAAACCTTTTTGCCATTGTAGCTGCAAGTGGTACAAACAGAAATCCTGCTTTCTGCCCAGGAAGCTTGACTTCCAATGAAAGTGCCCAGAAATGAATGAAAGATACCTTTTTGAAGCAGTTGTTAGTTGCCTGGACTTTTTCTGGGTGGGAAGGCAGGGAGTGGGTGATGAGGCAGGTCTTGGCTACTGCGTATTTTGAATTCAGGAGTACACCTTCCTTTAGGATGTCATTTACTGCCTCCAGAATCACACTTTGAAGGAGACTGGAAGATAGTAAAATAAATACCTGGGCTTAGTCCCAGCCTCCTGGGGTCTCATAACTGTGGATGGTTAGTGGAGTCCTCTGGTTCCAAATGTGACTTGATACAAGCCCCCACTTTGGAACAGACTCACTTTCTGCTTCCTGAGTGAGAGACCCCACCTGGCGGAAGGGAGGCTCTTACTGGGGGTGGGGGCAGCCCAAGGGTAGCGGTCACTTTCCCGAGGCCAGGTTTGGTCTGGGCACTCCTTGCTCTGCATGTTTATTTCCAAGGCAGCACTCCAGGGCTCACTGGAGTGCTGACCACCTCTGTTCACAAGAGCTGCTTGTTCGTTTTCTCCAGCAGGCGGCTTAGGCTGAGGATGGGGTCGGGGGCCACGTGGAACCCCGGCGATTCCTCCTGTGGTCCCACCTTTGTTACTCCCCGCCTCCCCCCCACTCAGTGCACTGTGTTATTACAGCTGGACTGGCTTGGTGTATCGGCCTCTGGCCAGCCTACCTATTGGTTTAAAACCAGACTTAATCAAAACGTAAATACTTCTTGGGGCCAGAAAGCAGGTCTTTCCAGGCGTTTGAGCAGAGGCAGCAGAGCTCAGGAGCCTGAGGAGAGGGTGGGGCCTGTCAGGCTCCTTGTACGCAGAGATCTGGGGTTCCCTGGGGCCTCTATCGGGGCCTCTAGAGGAGCGCCTGTTGCCAGGGTGACCGACGCCCCACCTGCCCCACTGCTGCTTGTGGACGCTATCACTGGGGCAAAGGTTGTTCTGGCGCTGACAGTATCTGCTCCCTTCCTCCTTCCCTGACCCCCCTCGCCTTCCCCACCCCCTCAGGGTCAGTGACAGGAGGTAGCATTTCACAAGGGGGAACTCAAGGCTCAGAGGGGCTCAGATGTGACCCTCTCAAGATTGCTCAGTGAGTAGAGGATGGTCACGTGCATTTATGGAGGGCTAACTTTTCACATGGTCTGGACTCTGAGGCTCAGCAGTGACCAAGGCAGATGCTCTCCCTGCCCTAGGGTGGGGGTGGTAGACTGGCAGTGAACCAGGAAGCAAACAAGACCGTGTCACATGGAAAGAAACAATTTATAAGTACATAAACAGGAATAATTCCTGATAGTGATGGATACTGTAGAGTCGATGAGATAAAGCAGAATTCGATGAGGGGAGGGGACAGTCTCTGCAAGGGGAAGTGTCACTGTAGAGGGGCCCAGGGAGCCTCCACGGGGGCATAGGATCACAGGGGTCAGAAAGGAGCCATCAGCGGATGGTGGGGCAGGAGGCACAGCTGGTGCAAAGGCCCGGAGGTGGGCATGAGAAAGAGGTCAGGTGCCCAGTGGAGTGTGCGTCTGGGGCGTGGCAGGGGCCGAGCCGAGAGGCAGGCGGGCGCGGGTTGTGCGCAGGGCGGTTGCACGTTGGAGATCATTGGAGGACTTAAGTGAGAGAATTCCATGGTGTGCTTTGAGTTCGGCCAACCCTGGCAGCTGGGCGGGGATGGTTTGAAGGGGGCGAGAACAGACAGGTGGGAGAGCAGGAAGGAGGCTGGGCCAGTTGAGTGGCAAGAGAGGATGCTGGCCTGGTCCAGGTGGCAGCAGTGGAGACGGAGGGAGGGAACAGGCAGGTGTTTTCGGGTAGCCCCACAGACTCGGAGATGGACTCAGTGTGGAATGTAAGGCGGGGAGGGCAGGTGAAGATCCGGGGTGTCTCCAGGGTTTGAGGCTGGAGAGGGCTTCTCTGATCCGCTCACCACCCAGGGTTGCACTGTGCCCCGCGTCTCCTCCCCAGGCAGACCCAGGATCCTGGCTTACCCTGAAGTGCCAGTGTGATGCCCGGCTCCTGCGAGTGTCCATCATCCCGCCTGGAGGCAGGCTGGCCAGTGTGATGTTACCCGGAGCTTGGGGATGGGTCTGGACTGCGTTTAGTGCCTGAGAACAGCTTGAGAGGCCGCCTTGGGCACCCCTGGCTGATGGGTGCAGGGAGCGAGATGTGGCCGGCGGAGGAGTGAACCGGGGAGAGGAAAGGCATGGGGAGAAGTGGTTGGTCCTTGGTGACAAGGATGGGACAATAGTGAGAGCGGCGGGGGACGGAGCTCTCACCGTGCACTGAGTTGGGAGCCGTACGTGTTTTCTCAGTTATTCCTCCCAACCCTGAGTGGCAAAGCAAATCTCATTCTCATTCACAGATGCAGCGAGCAGGGCCCAAAGAGTGTTTGGCCCAGGGTCACCCAGCTAGTGAGTGGCCGGGCTCCCTGACCTGCCCCGACTCCTTAGCCCGTGCCCAGCACCGTCCTCAGTGTCCCATGTTGTCCCATTGCCAGTCGTCTGCTGAGGGCCTGTGTAGGGGTGGGAGCCCGACAACCCACTTCCCCAGGGAGGTGCTCACTCTGTGCATGCGGCTGAGACTGCAGGGACAGTGCCGACAGGGCATGTATCTTTTTTTATTTTGTATTTATTTATTTATTTATTTATTTATTTATTTTTAATTTTTTTTTTTTTTACATTTCATTTTTGAGACAGAGGAAGACAGAGCATGAATGGGGGAAGGTCAGAGAGAGAGAGAGAGGGAGACACAGAATCTGAAACAGGCTCCAGGCTCTGAGCTGTCAGCACAGAGCCCGACGTGGGGCTCGAACTCACGGACCGCGAGATCGTGACCTGAGCCCAAGTTGGATGCCCAACCGACTGAGCCACCCAGGCGCCCCAGGGCATGTATCTTAATGGGAGTCATCTGAGGGCTCCCTTCCCCTTCTCCTCCCTCCCTTTCTTTCCTTCCTTTCCTGGAGGACTTGCTTCTGGGGTCAGGCCTGGTGGCAGCTATAGGGAGAGGGGACCTTTGGGCCTGGGCAGGAGCTCTGCTGGGCCTGCCCTTGAGGGCGTCTGAGCCCCCACAGCTGCCTGGGGCCTGCCACCTGCAGCTTCCTGCCAATGGGTGGGAGGTGGAGTCCCTTCATCAGGTGTGGAGGAACTCAAAGGATTCCCTTAGGGTCTGAGGGTGAAAATAATGCCAGGAGGTTGTTACATCAAGTTTTCTTTAGCAGGGAGGAGGGGTGGTCATTATCCTGACGTCCAGGAGAGGGGGGGTGTGATATGCCTACCTTTTCCAAACCGCAGTTCAGGGGCTCTGGCCTGAAAGATGACCATCTCTGTCTTTATGGGGACAGAGTGTGAAACTCTGGGGCTGAACGGTGAGGTGTGGTGCCCTTCATTGCTGCCTTCTCTGTGTCTACCCGCCTCCCTACGGAAACCCCTGGGTGCAGGGTTGCTTCTGCTGCTGACCCACGGCAGACACACAGGAAGTCCTGGTTGGTGGGGCGGGTGAGACCGAACGAATTGCCCGTGGTCTTACATGCTTCTGTCTTGCTGTAGACAGGCACTAGCCAGGCCGGTAGCCGCTCGCCACACGTGGCCGTGGAGCCCTTGAAATGTGGCCAGTCTGAACTGGGGTGTGTGCTCTAAGGGTACAATACACACCGGGTGTCAAAGACTTTGTGTGAAAAGAAGTAAAAATGCCTCATTAACAATTTTTTATGCTGATTACATGTTGAGTGGTAATATTTTGGATTTACGGAGTTAAATATGTTCTTAAAATTAATTTTACTTTCCTTTCTATACCTTTTAAAAAATGTTTATTTATTTTGAGAGAGAGAGAGAATGCGAGTAGGGAGGGGGCAGAGAGAGAGGGAGAGAGGGGTAGAGAGAGAATCCCGAGCAGGCTCTACGCTGCCAGCACAGAGCCTGATGCAGGGCTTGAACTCACAAACCATGAGATCATGCCCTGCACCGAGATCAAGCGTTGATGCTTAACCGACAGAGCCACCCAGGAGCTCCTCTCTTTCCTTTCTAATTGGCTAGCAGCCAATTTAAAATTGCCTATGTGACTTGTATTATATATCTTTTGGAGCTTCTGACCGTCCAGCTTCCGGGTCTCCCTACTTCAGAGGCATTGATTGAGTGTTCATGTTTGAAAGATCTGGGTTAGAATACTAATTCTACCGTTCCTGGCTATTACCAAAGACAGGACCCTAAGCCTCAGTTTCCTCACCTCTGAAATGAGGATGGTCAGTCAAACCTTACAAGCCAGTGTTAGAATTAAATGGAGGAGGCAGGAAGTGCCTCGTGTGTAGGCCAAGATGTTTCTCAAGGAGGCAGGCTGTGATTCTGGGGGTGTTGGTCAGGTCATGATGGAGTCCTGCTCCTGGGACTTAGGTACAGGTGAGTGAAATAAAAAGGAAAATGAAATCACCACTTTTCACCGTTCCTCAGTTTCCTCATCTGTCAGAGCCAGAACTGACTTGTCGAGTTGTGGGATTGGGGCGGGTCAGCCTGTAAAGAGTGTCCTTTGGCAACAGCACCTAATGGCTGTTATTATTTTTATTTCCTTGGCCGCCCCCCACCCAGTTTTCTGTATCCAGCACTTTCTCTTGAAGCTTTAGAAACAGAGACTTTAAGTGATTGGTAGCAAGCGAAGGCATACAGCTCAGACCTACTCCTTGGCCTGACCTCAAGGTCAGGTGTGGCCAGCAGGTGGGGGCTGGTCCATTCCAGCTGTGCAGGGGTGCAAGGGAGGAGGTACAGACTCTGGCTCTCGGGGCTCCCAGAGCATCAGCATGGCCGTGGCAAGTGCCGCCCAGACCTGCCGTGGTGGCACAGGAGCTGGTGCCTGGCCGTGAGGGGCCGTGGGAGGGCCCGGGTGAAGGTCTCCTTAACCTCACCTTGTGAGTGAGGGTACACTGAGGGTCTGGCCCAGAGCTTCTGGCCTTCCAGTTCCCAGAGCTCCCTTCATCAGGGCACAGGGCTCTCAGACGCGGCAGGAACCCCGGGGGCAGAACAGGGGGCAGGTGGAAAGACGTGTCGGGTTCATCTCTTGAGTCCTGAGTGGAAAGGAACACGGCATAGCCTGCTTCTGGGGTGATGCCTTTGCTCGGTCATTCATTCGAATACTTTCTTCTTTACAGACACTTCACTGGGTGCCAGGCAGTGTCCTGGGCACCGATCACTGGTGGCAAAAGGGATGTGGTCCCTGTTCTCTTGCAGGGAAACCTAATAAAGACACAGATTATGACATGTGCTTTAAAGGAAAGACTGGGGAGCAGTGGGAGAGAGGAAAGTGGAGACATAACTCTTGAGTTGACAGGAAGGGGGTTCAGGGAATGATGTGACGCTGAGACCTGAACACGTGGCCAGTGAAGCGGGGGCGATGTGTCTCAGAGTGCTCAGAGAAGCCTTATTTGTGACGGTAAATATTTGGAAATAATAGCCTACGTGTCTCTCAATACAGAGTGAATGAATTATTTTGACAAAACCTATGTGAATGCGTATTGAAAAAATTTTATTCTCTTTAACCTTGAAATATGTCGTTAAAAACAATGAAACGGGAAGTATATATCTGGCAGAGGGAATGACGTGTGCAAAGGCCCTGAGGCAAGAAGATATAACTTTCTCAGTGAGGAAATAAGTGAAGGCCTGACTTTTGCCCTGGAGGCCACCCCATTTGGGCCTCTTTCTGTTCAAAAGCTGCCCCTGAGACCGGGAAAGACCCTGTACAGAACCTTATGAAGACCTTTCTAGGAGGAGCCCTTGGAGTCAGTTTGAGGACAGTGTGACGGTGGGGGAAATTGAACCATTGGGGCAGTGCCTGTCTGGGCCAGATTTATGGGAGGGGAAAGTCTTTGGGGTGAGTCAGCCCTCTGGTTGGAAGAAACAGAGCCTAACTGAGCTTCCACCAAGGACCCATGGTGATCCCTGTCTCCTTCTATAGAGGGAGGCATTTTGCCTGCGAAACAGGCGATCTGAGTGAAGTGAGTCACTGTGTTCCCCCCTCTGTTAATCACAGACACCTCTGAGCAGGTCTGTTCAGCCTGAACTGCACTCACTGATGAACTGTGATGCCTAGACAGGCAAGCTGGACACGTGCCTCAGCTTCGTGTCCATGCACGGCTGGCTCTTCTAGGACTCTCTGAAAGTTAGTCAGGGCCTCCCGGACCCCGGAAACCTGGATTGCACAGAGAAGACCACAGATCTGTCCAGCACCTTGCTTTTCTGATGTGGAAACGGAGGCCCAAAGGTGTCCAATCTGAGGTCACATAGAGAGACAGGGGCCCTGGCTGCCATTTGCGCTCCAGAGCACTTTCTCTTGGCCCTGAACGTGGGTCTCTATGTCCCTAGCCAAGGTTAGTCCTGTTGACCTCTTTTGGGGAAAGATGCGTTGTGTCTGACTCTGATCCCTGAGCCTGGTGGGTGGGGTGGGAACCATACATGTGAGGTTCTGGCCGGGGCCTCTGCACCTGCAGATGTTTCCTGCAGCTGTTCTGCTGGGGAGCACTTCCCTCCCCCACTGTGTGACTCTGGCTGCTGTGTCCTTTAGTAGGTACTGGGCGTAGGGCAGGGTGTCAGGGGACCATGATCACCCTGCCAGACCCTCCTTCAGGCTAGTCCGTATTGGGTGGTGGTTAAAGGGTAACGGGGAGTTGCCTGAGAAAATACTGTATGACCTGGTGATTCACTTCTCCTCTCTGGGCCTCTTTGTCCCCAGCTGTTCAGTGAGGGGCAGGGCTGGGTGATCACCAAGGTCCCTCCCAGCTCTGACATCCATTAGTTCTGACTCTGATGGAGAGGAGGGGATAATTACAGCCCTCTCTCACTGAGCTATCTTCACTGTGCCAAATGCTTTACACACATCATGTCCTGACTCCTATGTCTGTGAGGCACACAGGAGTCAGTTGAAGCAAAGAGAGGCTGAGTGATATGCCCAGAGTGGCACAGCTAGTAGAGGACACAGCTGGGATTTAAACCCAGGCAGCCTGGCTCTGGAACATGTGGTCTTAATCATCACTGTGCCAGGCTGAATAAGGGCCCTTCAAAGATGTCGACATCCACACGCAACCTGAGTGTGTTACTGACATGGTGAAAGGGACTTTTCAGATGTGATAAAGTGAAGGATCCTGAGACGGGAGGTCATCCTGATTATCCAGGTGGGCCCAATGTAATCACAAGGGTCCTTACAATAGAGAGACTGAGGAAGATTGGACTACAGAGCAAGAGGCCAGAGTGGTGATGCTTGCAGGTGACTGCTGGTTTTGAAGATGAAGGAAAGGACCATGAGCCACGTAACGCAGGATGGGTGGCCTCTGGGAGGTGGAAAAGGTGAAAGCACAGAGTCTCCTCCAGAGCCTCTGGAAGGAACCGGCCCTACTTGCACCTTGATTTTAGCCCAGTTTGACTTCCAAAACTTCAGCATAATAAATTCATGTTATTTTAAGCCACTGAGTTTGCAGTGATTTGTTACAGCGTCGATAGGAAGCTAAGTCACCCACGTTCCACTTGCTGTCGCCCTGTGGCAATCTCTGCTTTTTGTATTTGGATTTGATTCTGAATTTCTAAGGGTAGAAATCTCATCTGCCAAATAGAGCTCTCCTTGGCCATTTTATAGTGAAGGAAGCATATTTTAGGGGAAGACTTTGTAAGGCCAACTGCCTTGTCCCTGTTTACTCTGCTGTGTAATGGAATTAGGAGGAGAAGGTACAGAGGGAACATGGTCATGGGGGGCCAGGGACTCCAGTATAGAGCCTGCCTCTGCAAGTCCCCAGGTAGATGCTCCACTTCCCCAACCACTGTCTTTAGTCCCCTCTGAGCGGTCCCGAACACTGTATGCCTGCCACATCTTTGTGGGCCAAGCAAGCAGAGCCAGGGCCAAAGTCTATGACAGCAGTAGGTGGTGGGCTAGTCCTCAGGTCCTTGCAGGGAACACAGGTGGTTCCTGGGCTCATGGTTCAGGCTCATGGTTCATTCTGAGGTACAGTGTGCTCCTGGTGGAAGTAGCCCATGAACTTTACTGGGTCAAGAATTTACATATCCTCTAAAGGAAACAGTTCTTTCCACAGAGATGCTGCCTTGAGCTGATCTTTAAGGACAAAGTGCCGGCTCTGTAGACCCCAAGGTGAGGCCCTCTGGTTGCTTCCGGGAGCACACAGACATCCCCAGAATGTGGCTTTACTGCTTTCAGATCCATCACAAGGACCCATAGGACCTGAGAACTCCTCCACCCAGCTCCTTGTCTGGAGAAACTGAGGCCCAGAGAGGGGAAGGCACACCTAGGCTCTCATGGCTAGTTAGTTAATGGTTTCCTTGATGGAGATTCCAAGGTCTCAAATGACAGGGGATTTTTCTGGGATCACATTAAGACAGGAAATGCATTTATTCATTCATTTAACAACATTTTATTGGATACTTGCTTGGTGCCAGGCACTGGGTACATTCATGGTGCCAGCTTCCAAAAAAATAGCCTAAGGGATAGAGAGGAGTGGATGGTAATAAGCAGGATTAATAGATAAATGAATAAACTAATTTCAGGTCATTATAGTTTGTAAAGGGAATCCACAAGACGTAGCGATGGGGAGTACTGATGGGGAATCATGCTCAGTAGACAGGGTGATCAGTGAAGACCCCTCTGAGGAGGTGATTTCTCAGCTGGAAAGTGAAGGTAGGGCGATGGGAAGAGTGTTTCAGGCCGAATAAACAGCCAGGACATAGGCTGCGAGTGGGGAGAGCTGATGTATATGAGAAACAAAAGACAGCCCAGTGCAGCTGGAGCAGAGTGGACCAGGAGATGAGGCCAGGGAAGGGAGGCAGGTGGGCTTTGGCCTGAAGGGCCTTATGGCTCATGGCAAAGAGTTCAGGTTTCATCCCGTGGGCCACGGGGAGCCACTGGAGGGACTGGAAGTAGTTTGCATTTGTAGAATGCTACAGGCTGCAATGGGTCAGGCAGAAACCAGATGGAGGCAGAGAGGCCAGTCTGCAGTCATCCTATGAGATGTGATGGTGGCTTGGCCCGTGGCAGTGGCCGTGGAGGAGAAGTGAGATGGCAGAGTCAATACGTCATTTAGAAGTAGAATCCATAGGACTTGATAGATGGTTGCAGGCAGAAGGCAGTGTTAGTTAACTGTACTTGTGTAACAAATTGCTCTAAACTTAGCAGTTTAGAACAACAAACATTTGTTGTCTCGTGGTTTTTGTGGGTCAGAAATTTGGGAGTGACTTAGCTGGGTGGTTCTCACTCAGGGTCTTTTATGCGATTGCAGACAAGATGTCGGCTGGGGCTGCCATCATCCGAAGGCTTGAATGGGGCTGGAAGCTCCACTTCCAAGGGGGCTCATTCACATGGTTGGCAAATTAATGCTGGCTGTCTGCAGGAGGTCTCAGCTCCTCCCCACATGAGCCTCTTCATAGGTCTGCACAAGTGCCCTTCACGAGAGTGATCCAAGAGAGCAGGGAGGAAGGCACACTGACTCTCATGACCTAGCCTTGGAGTCATACTCCATCACTTCTGCCACATCCTGTTGATTACATAGGTTCAGTATGGGAGGGGACCATGCAGGCTATGAATACCAGGAGGCAAGAATCACTGGGCCATCTTGGAGGCTGCTTACCATAGAGGCCAGGAGGAGGATGGAATGAGGAACGACACATAGGTTTTTGGCCTCAGTGCCTGTATGAATGGTGGTGCCATCTGCCAAGAGGGAGAAGCTGGGGGAGGAAGCACGGATGAAGGTAGATGGGAATCAAGAACTCTCTCCTGGACCCCAGTTTGGGAGACTTCATCTCTGCATTGGAAACTCTTTTCTCTGTAGCTGTCTCTGTGCTGCACCAGTTTTGGGCTTCTGTGGCCTCAGGCTTTGGGGGAACGTTCTGAGGGGTCAGTTCTCATGTGTCTCTGGAGATAACTCCACATCAGCCTCGTGGGCTGGGAGTTAAGAACCAGGCGTTCTCGGGTTCAACTCCCAGCTTAGCCACTTAGCGGCTGTGTGAACCTGGGCCAGATACTTGGCTTCCTGGGCTTGTTTCCTCATGTGCACAGTAAATCAACTTTGCTGTGGTGTCCTGAGGCTCAGAGAAAACGGAGCACTCAGACCAGGGCCTGGCCCTCCCTTTCCTCTTTGTACCTCAGACCTCCCAGCCCTATATGGGCAGTTGTATCTACACCACAGCATACCCAGGTCGCTGGATGGATAATGATTGGGAGGGCTTTCTAAAGAATCTGTTCAGCTTCTTTTAGGTAGGTGATGCAAAAATTCTGGGGGCAGCAGAAGTAATTATTACTCACAGGGAAATGCAAATATTTTTATGAATATCATATGAAAAACTGGGGCATTTTTTTCATGAGCAAATAGTCCTGTTTATTTCTCCGACAAAATAGCCACAGCTGGGCCGCTGGAGCCAACTTACAGCTGCCAGTGGCTTTTCTCCGGGGTCAGCTCACACCCCCCTCTCCCCCCCCACCCAGCCTTTCTCTTCCTTAACCGAAAGAAAACATAGTGAAGACAAAAGTAACCAAATTTGGGCTTTGCTGAGAGAAGAGGATTACTTTTGCAGTGAAAAGTTAGTTTTTGTGGCCAAACTTTCTCAACTGTGAAAACCGGTGTGGACAAAGTGTAGTAAGCCCCAAAATACATTTGAAATATGGTTTTCCTTGGAAAGGACATTTTTAAGAAGGTCATCAGTGTTTGCAAGAGGATGAGGTGTCTGCTTTCACTTGAAGGAAATTTCTCTCAAGCCCTGAAGAGACACAGAGGAATGGAGCAAACAGTGGAAAGCCCCAGGGAGGGGAGGGGAGGTCTGGGGGGCCAGGATGGGGAGCGGCAGGGTTTAAATCATGTTAGTGCCTACCTGGTACCTGGTGCGGCGCTAGGGTTTTAAGCATGTGCTCTGTCTGACTCTTACAAAGGGCTTCTGGATGTTTTCCAAATCAGAAAACTGGCCCAGAGAGGTTGGCGAGGTGGCCTGGGGCCACTCAGGCCACGGACAGAGGCATCAGAAGTCCCACGCTGCCCATTTGATGAGAGCCCCCACCCTGCCTTTCTGCGCTGCCCATGGAGAAGGGGCTCTAAGTTCAGGGTTGGGAGAGCTGACATAACTGAGGGGAAGGGCAGGAGAGGCTGTCTGCACCCTGCCCCCTCCCAGGGAAAGCAGCTGGATTCCCATTTTGAGGGAGGAAAACACAAGCTCAGAAAAGGCTATGGTGTGTGGTATGGTTTTTTGTTTGTTTGTTTGTTTGTTTGTTTGTTTGTTTGTTTTGAAGTCCATTTGGAAACCATCTCTTCTCTTCTGGCCCTGCCTCTCTGTCTATCCATCTACTTACTCATAAATGATTTATTGAGCCTTTACTATGTGTCGAGCACTGTTCTGGGTGCTTGGGAAATAGCAGGGAATAAAACAAGATTCCTGCCCTCATGAAGCCTACATTCCAGTGGAAGGAGGGGCAGAGATAGGTGACAAACAATGGACAGAATAAAGGAGCCACACAGAATGCTACAAGGTTATGGGTGTAACAGAAATGAAAAAGTAAAAGGGTTCCAGGCAAAGGGAACAGCAAGAACAGAGAAACTCAGGCAAACTAAGACCCTGGGCCCAAATCCAGTCTGCTGTCTGCTTTTGTAATAAAGTTGTATTGGAACACAGCCCGTTTGTTCACAGATTGTCTGTGACCCAGAGACTCCATGTGGCCCTTACAGAAGATGTTTGCTGACTCCTGAGCTAGAGCAGAGGTCCTCAGGTGGGAAGGTACCCAGGGCATCTGAGGATTTTGAGGAGAGTGTGGTGTGAGGGAGGGAGTCGGGGCAGGTGAGGTCAGAGAGGAAATGGGTCCATATCATGGAGGCATGATTTCCCTGTTGTACCCTCTGACAGACATGGGATAGATGCTGACATCCTGCTGATGGGGAAGTTGTGTGTGTGTGTGTATGTGTGTGTGTGTGTGTGTGTGTGTGTGTTCGGGGGAGGAGTGGTAGGATGGACAGATGGCTGCACTTGGAGTCAGAAGAAAGACCTGGGCTTGAGACCTGCTGTCTGTCCCTGGCCCACTCCGTGTTCTCAGTTCTCTTATCGACACAAATCATGTAGATAGCGTGTTGATGGTGGCAGTGGTGGGCAACTGGGTGGTTGTGACGATGCTGGTGGTGGCAGTGGGGGGAGGAGGGCGTTCTCGTTAGTGATGGTGATGGTGGTGATGGCTTCGTGGGGATGGTGGTGGTAGGGATGGTGACAGTGATAATGGTGGTGGTGGTGATGGTGATGTTGATGTTGGAGGTTGGTGATCATGGCTGCATTTAGTGAGCCCCTACTCTATGCTGAGAACTTTGCACGCTTAGCTCTAATTCTTAACCCAGCCAAACAATGGCGTAGCAGCCTCATCCTCTGCCGGAGAAAACACCGAGTGACTTAGCGAGACCACACAGCCGCTGTGTGGCATGGCTCAGGTGACAGTGCAGGTGACAGATAAGTACCCACGTATCACATCGCAGTGAGGAAGCCTCGAGGCAGTGCGCATGCGAGTCCCTGGTCCACAGCCCAGCTGTCACTCAGGGGCGGCAGCCTTTGGTCGAGGTGGCCCAGTCTCCGCCCCGCCCTCAGCAGCAAGCTTTCCTAGGAGGGCCTGTGCCCTTGCCTCCCCGCCCTGCCAAAGCCACACCAGCGGCCTCCTTTCTCGCAGGCTCAGTGAGCTGGAGAGGGGCCATGTCTCCCTGTCCCCATGGCTACCGTTTACCAGGCCTGGTGTTGGTTTGGGTTTTCCTAATTTGAGGTTGTGGGATCCTTCTGGTGGTGGCTGAGGTTTTTCTTCTCTGGAAACCCCACTGTGGTGAGGCCGTGAGGGGGACCCGGAGGTGCTGGGACCTGCCCACAGGCCACAGGCCCCACGTGGCTTGTGCCACCCTCCGTGTTTCATGCCACTTCCACACTGCACTTCCGTTCAAGGGCATGCTGGACGTTTCAGGTTCTCGCAGCTGCAGCTGCGGCTCGGGGAGACATTCTGGGGTCGGATAACTGTGGGTGTTTGCCTCCCCACGTCCTCCGGGCCTGGGGTGTGCGAATGCCCACCGTGGTTTTTGCCCGCCTTCCTGGTGGGGGCGGGGAGTCCCCTGAACAAAGGGAGCCCCCAGCTAAGCAGCCGAGCTCAGCTCCCAGGCGGGTTAACAGGGCCTGGAAAGGCCTTCAGTCTCTCTGCCTTCTCTCTTCGCTGACTCTGCGCAGGTGGCTCCTTGGGCTGGCTGCACCTGCACCAGACTGGCAACCTTTTGAACGGAGCCTGGGCTCAAGCCTGCCTTCTGGGCCTATCCCTTAGGTCTCTGGAGTGATAAGAAGGGTCAGTGTCTGCTGGGTGGTGACGCTGCTGGTTGTGTTGGGCCGTGGAAAGCAAGCGGCCTTGGGCGGGGAGAGGCTCAATGCCCACCCCCCCCCCCCACTGCTTCCCCCTCTGGCCCACCCCTGGGGGTCCTATGCCAGCTAGGAAGGTGCAGAACACGCTCGAAGACCCTAGACTCCGTGATGCTTCCTGAGGGGCCGTGGACTGGGTCCAGCATGAACGGCACAGTCTCATCTCAGGAGATTCTGGGCCAGAGACGCCTTTGGCGGCCCCAGGTTACATTTTCCTCCAAACATTCCAATCAGCGGGTAGTTATCAGGGCATCTCCACCCACACTGTCCCCGGCACCACCAGATCCTGACCTCCCAGCTCCAGCCCTTTGGGACAGTGTGGTAGTGGAGGAACTGAGGGCAGGAGGCATCTAGAAACTTCACAGAGGAGGGCGCCCTGAGGCAGAGACCACGCAAGTGCTGCGGGGCCCAGCTGGGTCCTATAATTGGAAGTTGCCTTGTTCGGGGCTGGATGAAAAGAGACTTTGAACCAGTGAGATGCTGCACACCTGCCTCATCAGCTTCAGCCGGGGGGCCGCTCTGGTGGTGGCAAAGGCGGCCGAGCCCGGCTGGATGGGACAGAAATATCAGTGCTGGGAGGGCAAGGGTAGGAGGCAGCAGACGCAGGGGTAACCTACCTTATCAGAAAAACCGGCCTCCTCCGCTTTGCCCATGGCCTCTGAGAACACTCCCAGCCTCCCCGTGGCGGCATTTTCTGGAAAGCCAGTCCTGCTGGCAGTGCTTTGGAAACCGAGTCTTGAAAGCTCACCTGGGTAGAAAGGACTTGAACAGATTCTTTAGCCCCACAGACGTCACAGGCGAAATTGTAACACTACCTTCCACTTGACTGGCCAAGAGTGGGTGAGTCATCGGCCTCTTGTGCTGGGAACACAGAGAGAGATCCTTCCCACGTACAGTCACCAGGATACTCGAGAGCTTCCCAGACCTTGATCAAAGTGCGTCGAGAGAGGCTCCTCCACTTTTCATGCTCCCCGCACCCCCTAAGTGTTGTAAAGACCTGCTTTACCACATAACTTGGATTTCTAACAGGTTTAGTCCCTTGCGTTAGCATAATGCTGACTTTTTCTGAGCCTTGTGGCCCCCAGCAGCCCACAGGCCATCCGCTGGAGGGAAGACCTTGTGGCAGCAGGAGGAAGAAGGGGCCCCAGTGGGAATCCGGGGGCTCCTGAAGCCTGCGCCCCTTCCCATCACGGCCTGTGCCTTCAACCGGCAGCACCCAAATGTTCTAGAAGTGAGGGTGGTTGCTTCTGTGGTCTTGTCCAGCCCGCCTTTGGTGATGTCTGGCACTGCTGCCGTGGGGGCTTCTGTTCCGAACATTCGAGCCCGAGCCCCAGGGAGGTCTGCTGCTTGGCAAGCCTGCCTTCTTGCCCCGGGGCCTCCCTCCCGCAAGGGCCAGAACTGAGTGGATTGTGCAGAGTCTAGGCTGGCCCATGACCTGTGGCCGGGACTTTAGAATCAGGGTTCTGGGGGCACCTGAGTGGCTCGGTCAGTTAAGCGTCTGACTTCGGCTCAGGTCATGATCTCACGGCCTGATCTCACGGCTGGCGAGTTCGAGCCCTGCATCAGGCTCTGTGCTTACGGCTCAAAGCCTGGAGCCTGCTTCAGATTCTGCGTCTTCCTCTCTCTCTGCCCCTATCCCACTCATGCTCTGTTTCTCTCTCTCTCAAAAATAAATAAACATTAAAAGAATCAGGGTTCTGGGAGGCAGGTGGTGAGCCAGGCCAGGGGGACCTAAGGACTCGGGGTCCTTGACAGCTACAATACATTTCTTTCTTTCTTTTTTTTTTTGAATTTTAATTTTATTTTTTATTTTTTAAAATTTACATCCAAATTAGTTAGCATCTAGTACAACAATGATTTCAGGAGTAGATTCCTTAGTGCCGCTTCCCTATTTCGCCCATCCCCCCTCCCACAACCCCTCCAGCAACCCTCTGTTTGTTCTCCATATTTATGAGTCTCTTCTGTTTTGTCCCCCTCCCTGTTTTTATATTATTTTTGTTTTCCTTCCCTTATGTTCATCTGTTTTGTCTCTTAAAGTCCTCATAGGAGTGAAGTCATATGATTTTGTCTTTCTCTGACTAATTTCACTTAGCAGAATACCCTCCAGTTCCAACCACGTAGTTGCAAATGGCAAGATTTCATTCTTTTTGATTGCCGAGTAATACTCCATTGTATATATATACCACATCTTCTTTATCCATTCATCCATCGATGGACATTTGGGCTCTTTCCATACTTTGGCTATTGTTGATAGTGCTGCTATAAACATGGAGGTGCATGTGTCCCTTCGAAACAGCACACCCATATCCCATGGATAAATGCCTAGTAGTGCAATTGCTGGGTCGTAGGGTAGTTCTATTTTTAGTTTTTTTGAGGAACCTCCATACTGTTTTCCAGAGTGGCTGCACCAGCTTGCATTCCCAGACAGCTACAATACATTTCTGATACTAACTACCCCAGAGTTTTAGCACAGACTGCACAGATGAAGGGCACAGTCCCAGAGACTGACCTCCCTTCAGACCCCAGCAGCAAGTTTGGGGGTCCCGGGCTGCACGCACTTCTGACCGGCAGGCTACAAATTCAGGGATTCTCTCACCCCCTCAGGCTGATAATTCACTAGAATGACTCACAGACCTCAGATCACTTTACTTACAATGTTGTTAGAGCAAAAGGACACATCCAAACCAGCAAACGTGAGAGATGCATAGGGCAAGGTCTGCAGCAGACACATCACTTTCCCGGCAGCAGCCGGCAGATTCACCTGAGCCTGGCGCCTAGAGCTTTTACCGGGGGTTTCATTACTTAGGCGGGAGTGATGGAATCGTTGGCCATGGGGTTGAGCCCAATCTCCAGTTGCTCATCTCTCCCTGGATAGTATCACCAGGCTCAGAACCTACCCGATCATATGGTTGGTCATTCTGGCAAGGTCAGCCCCACCTTGAGCCATCTTGTTAGCATAGACTCTGGTATGGTTTTGGGGGCCCCGCATGAATAAAAATGCCATTCTGTCACTTGGAAAATTACAAGGACTTAGAGGTCACCATCCAGGAACCAGAGACAAAGGCCAAATTCTTCATTGTACACCAGTGGCCAGCTGGGCCTGTGCAAGGGGGTGAGTGAGCCTGGTATGGTCTGCAGAGGGGCAGCTGGTGGAGTGAGGGGCAGACACCCCAGCCCCAGCTTCTCCATGTCTCCATGGCCTTCTTATTCTCAAAACCCAGCTGCTCTTGGCTGCCTTTCCTTGGATTCTTAGAGGCCCCCATGATCCTGGTAACAATCCCCTTTGCAGGTCAACTCAAATGAGTCTCTCTTCCTGCTAACCTTGGCTGGAACTGTATTCACCAATACTGTTTTTCGATTTGAGTTGACAAGTCTTTCCTAGAGGAACATACTCTGTGGGAAAATATTCTCCCTCCTCAGAGCCCTCGAAACACGTCAGGTCCTCTGTGGACCCCGGCAAGCCCGTCTCCAGAGGTGGTTCACTCCTCTCTGGGATCCGTAGAACAATCAAGGTCCAGAGGCTGTCAGAATGCAGAGGCACGTGGTAGGGGAAGTGTGTACTTACTGTTGGTACAGGAGGGGTTTGTGGGGGGTCCTGTCCAGCTTGTTAGGAGCCAGGCCAGGGCCTGGGGGCATGGAATAAGGTTCCTTGAGACTGGCTCCCCCACCTGGACCCTTATGGGCCAGCACCGAGCACGTTGGAAACAGGAGGGCCCTTGTACAGTTTGCCTCTCGCCCTGGCTGGTGGCCTGGTAAGTGGCTTAAGCTGATTCAAGTCAGGCAGGTTGCAGGGACCTCGGTGCTTGTCAGGCAGATCCCAGGATCACTGAATATGGGGGCTGGGAGGAACACTTTTGGTGGTTTGTCCCAACTTTGCTGTGTCTCTTCAAATCCTTTTTTAGAGAGAGAAATTCCCAGAGAGAGTGGTTCCATCTCCCATTTCCCATGTGATGTTCAGGGACTTTCTCTGAATTTAGGGCAGTGGTTCTCAAGCTTGACTGAGCATCAGAATCACCTGGAGGGCTCATTAACACACAGGCTGCTGGGTGCACTCCCAGAGTTTCTGAGTCAATAGGTCTAGGGTGGGGCCCGAGAATCTGCATTTCTAACAAATTCTCCAGTGATGCTGATGCTGCCAGTCCAAGAGCCACACTCAACCTCAGATTCAAGGGCATGAAGGAAGGTTTTTCCACCAAATGCATGGAAGCTTCCCCTGATGAACTGCTCGTTGGTCAGCAGGGAAGAGAGAACTTTAGACCGAGAGTCCGGCACCTGGCTCCTGGCTCAGGTTGTGACACGGCCGCTTGAGTGATTTAAGGCAAGGTTTTTGCCTCTCTGAGACTATTTTCTCACCTGCAAAAGGGGTTCCATAGCAGGACCTGCCTCATGGACTTGATGTGAGAATTAAGTGTGATGATGTCATAGCTGATTGTCCCCTGACCCCAAGAGCACAGGAAGTGTCACGTTGCTTTACTTTCTGGATCAAATATATCATACCATAAGGTTAATGAGAATTCCAGGGCCAGTTGTTTTGCAGAGGTCTGTCCCACTTCCTTCCAAGGATGGGAAGAGATGCTCCAGGGCCCGAAGGAGTCCAGCCAACGAGATCACAGACCATCGGGGTCACTGCCGCTGCTGGTTTTGTCAGTGTCCTTCGGAGGAGGCGCCTCTGCTGGCAGTTCCACTCGGCTGTGCCTGTCTGGCCACGGGGCTGGAGGCTCCTCTTTGCTCAGAAGCTGTCATCGCTGGGATCCAGCTGCCACAGAGCCAGAGCCCTCCCCCATACCTTTCCCCCCACCCCCCGGAGTAGACATGGGTCCACCTTGCTCTGCCCCCTCTCGTTCTCAGTGCTGTCTTCTCTCAGTCCTCTGCTCTCAGGGCACAAATACCTCCCTCTGGCACAGTACAAGCAACAAGAATAACAGTAAGCCAGCTTCTTCCCCCATAGTGACAGCTCTCTTGTGGCAGTTTATTTGGGGTGATCCTTTTATTGTTCCCTGGGGGTATCCATGGGAGCACAAGAAATGAGTGCGTGGCCCATGCTTAAGACATGGGAGCCACTATTACTTTGCCTTTTGTCCCCAAGTCCCACACTCCACTCCCTGCTAAGACTTGCCCTCCTGCCAGAGGAGCCCCCCAGCCCTCTCTGTTGGCTGCCTCTCTCCTGCCCTGCCACCCCCTTATCACACTTCCCTTAGCTGCACCCCCCCCCCCCGGTACACCTGTGTGAGGCCATTGCTGGCAATGGAGGGGGACGCTAGGGACTAGAGAAAGCAGCAATGATTTGCTAAGCAATTTCCTTCCTGCAAGCTGCCCCCTCCCTCCTATGGGGCCAGTTGGGGGTGAGGTCCAGAGTCAGAGAAGACTCCCATCTTCCCATTGCCCACCTTTCTCCAGGCTTTGCCTTGAGAAAAGGCAAAACTCTTTCCCGTTCCAGGATCAAGACCTGCCATCTTGATCCTTTGGTGCTTTTCCTCAGAACCGTGGGCTGGCAGACTTCAGCCCATGTCCCCCAGCACCTTGGCCTCTTCCCCTTCCTGTCTGGCCCCCTGGTCCCTGTTGCTGCCATCCCCCCGTGGGCTGCTCCCCACCGCCCCCCCCCCCCCCGCCTGCCAGGCCACCCCCATGGTCTCTGCTCTTTGAAGCCTGGAATGAACTGGATGTCCCTGAGGGCAGAGACCATGTCCAGTTCACTGATTGTTTCCGGCACATGAAAGATAAACTATGAGCAGCAGTGGGTCAGATGGTAAAGCAAATAAAACCCAAAGCTGCTCAAGACAGGAAATGGCTGGGAGTTCATTCACTGATCCCATTAATTCCTCTCCCTGAGCCTCTGGCTTCTCATCTGTGAAATGGGGCTAATGCCACCTTAGTGAACACCAAACATACAGAACCCAGTTCAGTGCTAACCTCAGACTGCTGGGGGTAGGGTGGGGTGGACATTGTCATTTATTCCGGCAAACATTCATTTACCCAGTCAGTCATCCTAACTTAATGAAAGCTGGTGATTAACCAGGCATTGTGTTAGGTGCCCCACCCCCCGGAGGGACACTGAATAGGTCTGGGCCAAACTGGGAGTAGGCTGTAGGCCTGGCAAGTTGGGGGGCGGGGAGTCTTCCTCTCAAGGGCAGCCCTGGAAGGGACAACTGGCTGGGGCTTGAAGAAAGAGCGGGCTTCAGTAGGTGGAGGGGTCAGGAACTTCTCCTGTGGGGTCATGGGGGAGAGGATGATGCATGCAGAGATCACAGGGGCAACGCTTGCATCTGCTTGGCAAATACTGTTTGCATATCCACAGTGGGCCAAGGAGGGAGCAACAGAGAGCAGAGAAACCAAGGTCTCTGCCACCATGGTCTTCCTTCAAACAGGGAGACTAAGGATTGGCAAGTAAATCACTAAATAGGAAGATGTCAGGTACTGGTAAGAGCTGGGGCTGGTCCTGGAAATCTGGTAGTAACTTCACACATACAGGTTGGACCCGTCAGTGAAAATGTGCTTAATGTGTTGGGAGAACAAGTGAATCTGTTGGGACAGATAAGTGAATCTGTCAGCTGATGAGTGTGTGCAAGAGAGACAGGCTGCCCAACTGACCAGGGCCTCCCAAACACAGTTTAATGGCAGTGGTGAAGGCAGAGAACGGGCCCCACTTCAGCTACTGAGGTCAGAGAAGGCCCTCCTGGATGGCCATACGGTGCACAGGAAGTCTTGAAGCCGAATGCCTGCGTTAAGACTTGAAGCATGGATGAAAGTCATTTACACAGGTAGGCAGGAGATGTTACTGCCAGAAGGAACAGTGAGTGCAAAGGTCCTGAGAGCAATGGCAGGGAGAGAAATAAAGCTTGGAAAGACTGTGACCACATGGTGAAGGGCTTTGAAACTGGTCAAGGAGAACGGATGAGCAGTGGTTGATGGGCAGGCCTGGGAACTGGCCATCCCAGCTGCTGGGGCCTGGCTGGGCCCTGAGTAGTGGAGAGGTGGTGGCCTTAGCTCCCTGTAGGCCTGACATCCTCCCAAGCAGGGAGGTGGGCCTGGGGCAGCTGGGGTCACAGGGCCAGGACACGCAAGGAACTTCTGCAGCAGGGTGTTGGGCCTCACCACCTCAGGGTCCTGAGAGACAGTCAGGTCTGACTGAAACAATAGAGTATTGACACTTCAGTCATCAAATATGTCATCTAATAACCCAGCAGCACACGTAAGAGCTAACTATTTGTCTGGAAGTGGCGACCTCTTTGAGTTATGGAGGGGCAGGGTTTGTGTCCAAGGAACTGGAGGCCAGGTGAGTTCAGGATCCCAGTGGCCATTTAGGGGGACACCCCTAATGGCCAGAGCGTCCCTGGATTAGTTTCCTTTCGCCGCTGTAACAAATACCACAAACCCAATGGATTAAAAGAACACAAATTAATGAGTTACATTTCAGGAGGTCAGAAGTCTGACATGGGTCTTACTGGGTTAAAACTAGGGTGTGGGCAGGGCTCCGTTCTTTCTGGAGGCTCCCAGGGAGAATCTGTTTTCTTGCCTTTTGTGGTTTCTAGAGGCCACCCGCCTTCTCGTGGCCCCTTCCGTCTTCAAAGCCGGCAGTGGCTTTTCTGGTCTTCCTCACACAGCATGGCTCTAAACTGACTCTTCTTCCCCATCTTCCACATGTAAGGACTCTAACCATTACACTGGGTCCACCGAGACCACCTGAGATAATGTTCCCGCTGTTATCCTTAATTCCATCTGTAATATTCGTTCCCCTTTGTGATATAAGCTAACATGTTCAGGTGACACTTTGGGGAGCATTATTCTGCCTGCCACAGTCCCTGCCCTGTTCTGGGGGCTCCTACTCCTTAGGAGGAAAGGAGCCCCACATGGGCCGGAAAGTCTGCCCCCTTGGCCCGGGACAGCTCCCTGGGTGGTACCCTCTCCCTTCCTAACTCCAGCTTCAGCGACATGTTGCCCCAAACATGTCTCCCCCAAACCCTGCCCTTCTGAGTGCTGGTCCAAATGCTTGTTAAATAAAGCAGTGTGTCTCCACCTCAGCACTATTGACGTTTTGGGGCAGATCGCTCCGTTGTGGGGGGTTGCCTCACGCATTGTACAGTGCTCAACCACGTTCTTGGCCTCTGCCTACCTGATGCCAGTAGCACCCCCGCCCCAGCTGTGACGACCAAAAATATCTCTAGACATTGCCGGTTGTCCCCCAGAGGACAAAGTTGTCCCCCCGTGTCGAGCCACTGAAATAAAGACTTTGATGTCTGTCTTCCTTGCTAGGTTGGAAGCCCCAAGATGGTGACACCCTGTGTCTCTTGTCCCAGCTCCTTCTAGTAGATGCTCAACATATATTGGCTGAGTGAAGGAATGAGTCTGGGTTAATGTTCCTAATGGTTCAATTAATCCGTAAGAACTATGCACGCGCGCGCACACACACACACACACACACACACACACACACACACACACATGTATATGCATGTAAAATAGGCTCCTGGTTTCCATACACTGGCCACCTGAGAATCACCTGGCGGGGGGTAGGGGGATGGGCCTTTCCAGAAGTCACATCCCTGGGTTCTGATCACAGAGAGTTGGGAGACAGCCTGATGCAGTATAGCCTGGTGATCTGTACTGTCCAGAAGGCTTCATCAGTTCTGCAGAAAAGTGGAACTACAATATGACCCAGTGATTCCACTCCTGAACATATACCCAAAAGAATTAAAAGCAGGGACTCAGATATCCATAGCAGCACCGATCACAAAAGCCAAGTGGTGGGAACAACCCAAGTGTCCATCAGTAGATGAATGGTTGGTGGCGCCTGGGTGGCTCAGTCGGTTAAGCGTCTGACTTCAGCTCAGGTTGTGATCTCACAGTTTGTGGGTTTGAGCCCCATGTCAGGCTCTGTCCTGACAGCTCGGAGCCTGGAGTGTGCTTCGGATTCCGTGTCTCCTCTCTCTGCTCCTCCCCCACTCACGCTCTGTCTCTCTCTGTCTCTCAAAAATGTATGAATGTTAAAAAAATGGATGGAATGGATAAACCAAATGTGGTACCTACACACAATGGAATGTTATTTGGTCTTAAAAACTGAATGAAATCTGACACACGCCGCAACATGAACGAATCTTGTGTACATTACACTAAGTGCAATGAGCCAGTCACAAGTGGACATACTGTGTGATTTCACTGGAGGGATGAAATTCACAGAGACAGAAAGTAGAATGGTGTCTGCCAGGGGCTGGGGGGAGGAGGGAGCTAGTGTTTAATAGGTCCCGAGTTCCAGTCTGGGGTGATGAAAGAGTTCTGGAGGTGGATGGTGGTGATGGCTGCATAACAGTGTGAATGTATCCGTGCCATTGGACCGTATACCTGATCATGGGTAAGATGGCACATTTCATGTTGTGTATACTTTATCGTACACACACAAATGTGCTTTCTTCCAGCCAGATCTGGGAGCGAGTAGTGCAAGAATAGGAAAGGACAAGGACTTAGTTCTTGTTCTAATGGCCCCTTTTGACCTCCCAGCCTGGTGGGGGCTGAGACGGGAGCATCTGACTTTGCTGATGTCTCCAGAGGGCGGCCCTTTTCTAGGGGATGCACATTTTAATCCCTACAGAGGCCAAGCAGGCCACACGGCCTGTCCACGGGAGCAGCTGTTCCCTAGCTCCAACCCATTCTTGCCATGTGGGATGCTTCATTATGGAGAGAAATCTGAAATCTGGATTTGCATGTGAAGTCTCCTCGTGGTTTGAAATCTTGACAACTGGTTCAGTGAACAGCAAACAAACAAGCCACGTGTGGGTCAAGCAGAACAAGTCTGCAGGTGTCTGGGGTGACGTCTTTTCTCAGAGCTTGCAAGCTTGGGCCCCGGCTAGAGAGATCCCCTTTCCTGCTCCTCTTACTCGATGCTGCATCACTTCTGTGGTCTGACCCCAGCAATTTTTTTTTTTATCCCTGAGAATTTCCCTGGCTTTCAATGTACCCCAAAGGGAGGTTTACAGACAGAAGGGTGAGGGTGAGTGCCTGGGGTCCAGAGTCTACTCAAGCTGGGGCCTTGGCTCTGCTATTAATAAGCCAGTAAAGAAAGCCACTTGCTTCTTTCTTCCCCATGCCTCAGTTTCCTTATTTGTCAGGGGGGAACAGTAATAGTCCTGCCTTGTAGATTTAGAGTAAGGACTGCAGAGAGTCCAGGGAAGGGTCTCGGGGAAGGACTCTGCAGTGTGCGCACATGTGTGTTGACCCTGGTTAGAGGAAAGAGCAAGTGTGGAGTCAGATGGGCCATCAGCCGGCGAGTTGCTCAACCTTGGATATTTGTTTCTTCATCTGTGACGTGGCTCACAGTGATCTCTTCCTCAACGAGACATTCTGAGGATTACACAAGATAATGTTCAAATGGTGCCTGGCCACAGCAAATGCCCAATGTACACTTGTTCTGTCCTGTAGAGTCTGAGGCCTTTGCTCTCTGCAGAGGCTTGAGAGGAAAAGAAGACAGGACAAGCAGAGAGCAGAGAAAGGACACCCCCACCCCCGTCAGCTCCCTCTCCTATTTCCCAGCCCCCAGGGTGGGGGTCCTGGTCCCAGCCTCAGAAGCCAACCCACTTGCTAATGGGGAACCCGGCCTTAGCTTTCCAGGGCAGCAGGGTTGACAGTTGGGGATCCCCACTCCTTGAGACCAGCTCCCTGCCAGCCCTGGGGCACACACTGGGCCTGGGTGGGCACAAGCTAAGCCCTTCTGTATCCCTTGGTTTGCTGGTTGGAGAGGGGGGCCCAGGCACACTCTGGAAGGGTTAAAGGTTGGAGGTGCTGCACACCCAACCCAGAGCAAGGAGCAGGCCCAGGGTGCCGAGGCCCTACCCCAGATCCTGTGTTTCTAACTGGGCTCTAAAGTCCACAGGTGTTGGGGTATTGACTACATGGAGGAGGGTGAGAGGCCCTCAATATCCTAAAATACTGAGGGACCTAAAGAGCTATGTGATCTTTAGTGATGTGGTATCTAAGGCCACTCTGGAGGTGGGTGGTGGGTAATGGCATCTCAGTCCCTGGAAGGTCCTGGCCACTAGACACAGAGGGGCCTCCAGGTCTGAGGCTCAAATGCCGGTGGGCTCAGGAACACAGGCCAGAGTTGGTGCCTCCCCTTGCTGTTTGTACACCTGAGCGTTCGGACATCTGTCCACTGTCCCTTGGATAAGACTAGTGTGGTTGGTGGGAATGCCCTGAGTGTGTACCTTACTCAGCTCCACGTGTTTATTGCATGTTCATTACGTGTGCATGATGTTCATTGTGTGTGCAGATTCATTGCACGTGTGCTCATCATGCGTACACGTCCATCACATGTATCCCTAGCATGTGCGTGTTCGTCGCACATGCACACAGAGGAGGATGCGAGGCAGGATGGGGCCCTTCAGGAGTCCTTCCAGCCTTGAGTATACATCCTCTGAGACCCTGGGGTTTGTGGGGGAGGGAGAAGAAGGGGGTACACAAGACAAGTGGAAATTGAAGTCCTTGTTCCCAACATCTGGCCTCCAGTTGGGGAACGGGACTCTCCACAGGAAACAAGAGGACAAAAGGAGGCAGTGAGGCGGCTGCAGTCCACTCACTTGTGGATCCATTCCGCAAGGACTTCCCAAGCCCGAAGGCAATATTAAGTCCAGCCGGCCTGGCCCCTGCTGTGGGAAGGTTGGGGTCTAGTCTGACGCCAGAGACTGGGCACCCAGGGGGCCTGAAGAGCAGGGGAAGATGTGGAGAAAGAACAGGGCAACTGGTGTGGGTTCAGGCACGGATGACTGGAGGGGCTCGTCTGCTCCTGCTGCTTGAGGAGCCCGGCCCAACTGTGTGGGGAGAACACACAGGCTTGATGCTGGCCAGGAGGGAGTGTGTGTGCCTGGGGGGTTTGGGGTGTGCCACTGACTTGACCTTGAGCCCCCTGGCTGTCTCCCGGCCCCTGGAGCTGGTGGACAGGCTCGCTGGGATGGGAAACAGGCTCTGGAGCCTTCCACAAGACCAACATGAGCCCGACATCTTTTCCCCCCATTTCTGCAGGGGGTGGAGGAAAGCGCAAGGGGAAAAGCAAGAAGTGGAAGGAAATCCTGAAGTTTCCTCACATCAGCCAGTGTGAAGACCTCCGAAGGACCATAGGTAAGCTGCCCTGCCTGGAGGGGGCATGGGAAGGGGCTGGGAGGGGAGCAAGGAGCCCACTACAACCAAACCATTTGGACAGTGAGTCAAATACGAAACAATTAGTGTAGCAAAGTGATTCCAGATAGGAGCTCCAGGCTGACATCCTTGCTAATTGACGTAAAGATGGAACTAACACTCATTGACTCTTTGGTGTGTGCTGGGCAGGATTATCTCCCAATTACCCTTGGAGGCAAGTACTGTTTTGTTTTGTTTTTTACGTTTATGTATTTATTTTGAGAGGGGGGATAGTGGGGAGAGAGAGAGAGAGAAAGGGAGAGAGAATTCCAAGCAGGCTCCGTACTGTCAGCTTGGAGCCCAACACTGGGCTCAATCCCATGAACCATGAGATCGTGACATGAGCAAAATCAAGTCGGACACCCAACCAACTAAGGTACCCAGGCGCCCTGCAAGTACTGTTTTTTTTTTTTTTTTTTACTCCATCTCTTGGGTGGGAAAACTAAGGTTCTGCAACCAGCCCAAAGTTGCACAGCTTGTAGGAGGGTGGTGGAGGTGGGCCAGGCCTGGCACTGAGCGCCCACATATAGCTTTCCACCCTTCTTTCCTGGAGACTGTGGGCTCTGCCCTCAGCAAGCAAAGCTTTGGGAATTGAGGGTGAGGCGAATGTCTAGGCTCCCTGTCCTCTTGCTGAGGATGTTGATGTGCTCACTGAGGGGCCGCCCTGTTCAGTGGTAACAGCCCAGAACTCTTTATCCGGCACCCACACAGCAAAGCACCTCGAACAGCAGAGGGACCTTGTTTCTTAAGGGGCTGGCACAGCCAAGCTCACCAAATGAGGACACAGGGCTCCCACGGAGGAGGTGGGCATGGTGGGGCTCCTCCTTACTGGTGGGGGCCCTGGCCCTTCTCCCCTGTGTGCCCCATGTACACCAGCCCCTACTGCGTGAAGGCTTCTTATCTGCTCCTGTCTGTCGGAGCGCTTGTGGACGTGCTAACCACTGTTTATTAGACCGAGATCCATTGAATGCTGGATAGAGGATGGCCCTGTCACCCAGAACTCTGTGGGCCTTGCTGCTCTTGGGACTTCTGTCCAGGGCTGTGGGTGAACTGCCCAGTGCCTGCTATGAAATGTGAGGCCACTCAAAACCACTTAGCTTTTCCGAATGGCTTTTCCATGTGGCCTGGCCTCCACCAGTTCCCCAGGCTAGGCGGGACTTACATGGCCCCCCAGGGCTGCTCAGTCCTGGCCGCTTAGCCCACCCTCCAGATTCTTCTGTCTTGCTGTCACAGCAGATGACAACTGCTTGTTCTGTGTGCCCTGCATGCCCACCGTGGAGGGAGGAGCTCGCTTAATTAGTGTTTATGAAATGAAAGGAAGCCACCTGTACCCGATGAAGACAGATGTGAGCAGGTGAAGAAGGTGGGGTGCTAATGCATGGGAAGTGTCCTCAAGATCTACCTCAGATCAGACCCCCACGGTGTTCTTAGGGTGAGTGGAGCTGGCCTCTAAGGGATCAGGGTCTCTGGGTCCAGACAGACTTGGGTTCAAATCTCACCCTCTCTACTGGCCCCCTGACGAGTCACTTAATCTGACTGAGCCTCTGTTTCCTCGGGTGAAAGAAATGATCATGAACCCACTCAGGTGAGACCATGTGTAAAGGGCTTCACTGGAGCTATCCTCAGGAGCCCAGGACATCTCCCTTAGCACTTCAGCTTTCTTTCTGGGAGGCCCAGCAGCCATCACTCTGCTAGGTCCTTCCTGTGCTGGGGGTGCCACATTCACCCTTGATGTTCACCCTTTGGGGCACATGGGGCAGGGTGGGAGAGAAGATGGGCACATCTCCTGGGGCTGGGAGAGTTTTGCCAGTTAAACTCCAAGTGGCTTTCAGAGAGAAGACAGGAAGAGCTTATCTGGAGTTGGCCCATTATTTCCTGGGGCCATTTTGTTCTTCATGCTAATTTATGCTTGGAGAGAATAGGGCTAGGGGTGGAGACCTCAGTTGCCATGGTTGTCATACCCCCTTGGGGAGACAAGCCCTCTCCTGTCCAGGGTGAGCAAGTTCACCGGAGACCAGAATGTCTTTCCTGGGTGCTGAGCCCAGTTTTCCTCAGTGGGCCCAAGGAGGGGCTCCCACTCATGCTTACAGCCAAAGGACTGATGCAAGAGACCTTTCTGGGGTGTTGATTTAGAGGAGAGAGCTTGAATAGGAGGTAAGAACCCCTGCCCTCAAAGTGGAGAGCTGTGCAGAGAGGCGGGGTCATTGTGTGAGAGCCAGGCTTATTTGGGAGGGGCCTTACCTGCAAAGCTTGTTCTTGGGAAGCCATTTGCTTCTCTGCTTTTGGGTAGACTGCCCACAGGTGGTGGTACCAGGAATGCCCTGTGGGGCACAGTCAGGCCCCAAGACCACTTCCTCAGAGAATTTATTTGTTTATTTATTTATTTATTTATTTATTTAAAAATAATTTATTGTCAAGTTAGCTAACATACAGTGTATACAGGGTAGTCTTGGCTTCAGGAGTAGATTCCCATGATTCATCACTTACATACACCACCCAGTGCTCATCCTAACAAGTGCCCTCCTCAATGCCCATCTCCCATTTTCCCCGCCCCCCCCAACCCCCTGCCCCCATCAACCCTCAGTTTGTTCTCTGTATTTAAGAGTCTCTCATGGTTTGCCTCCCTCTCTGTTTGCCACTTATTTTTCCTTCCCTTCCCCTATGGTCTTCTGTTAAGTTTCTCAAATTCCACCTATGAGTGAAAACATATGATATCTGTCTTTTTCTGACTTATTTCACTCAGCATAATACCCTCCAGTTCCATCTATGTTGTTGCAAATGGCAAGAGTTCATTCTTTTTCATCACTGAGTAGTATTCCATTGTATATATATGCCGTATCTTCTTTATCCATTCATCAGTTGATGGACATTTGGGCTCTTTCCATACTTTGGCTATCGTTGAAAGTGCTGGTATAAACACTTGGAAGCATGTGCCCCTTCGAATCAGCACTCCTGTATCCCTTGGATAAATTCCTAGTAGTGCTATTGCTGGGTCATAAGGTAGTTTTATTTTTAATTTTTTGAGGAACCTCCACAGTGTTTTCCAGAGCAGCTGTACCAGTTTGCGTTCCCACCAACAGTACAAGAGGGTTCCCGTTTCTCCACATCCTCGCCAATATCTGTTGTTTCCTGAGTCGTTCATTTTAGCCACTCTAAAGTGTGAGGTGGTATTCTCATTGTGGTTTTGATTTGTATTTCCCTGATGAGGAGTGATGTTGAACGTCTTTTCATGTGTCGGTTGACCATCTGGATGTCTTCTTCGGAAAAGTGTCTGTTCATGTCTTCCTCAGAGAATTTAAATTACCCCCCTGGCCAGGGTCTTTCAGAGCGCACTGTTCTCTTCTGTGGGGGTACCCTGCCTCAGCTGTGGTTTGCTGTCTGCTCACCCCAAGTGGGAAAGGCTCTTTGGGAAGGATCTTTTAAATTCTCTACTGTGTACCTGGTGCCTGGAGGCTCACAGCAGACAGCTGGGTGGCTGAATGAGCAAAGGAAAGGATGAAGGGGCATAACAACCAACTTATACAGTGTTTCCAATAAATGGAAGAGCATTGAAAGCCATGTAAAGGGCATTCCTGCCATGCAGGTTAAAGAAACCTGAGTATTCTCTATATTTGAGTCATGTGTTGCTTAAAAATATAAAACATATAAGTATGAAATACAGGACTTCTGGTTCCAGACACGATAGAAGAGATGTATTGTCCCTGGCCCTCCCACCAAGGACAGGCCAAAGCTCTGGACATTACGTACGAAACAAATATAGGAAAATTCTGAAAAGTGGAGACAAGAAGGCAGACTGGCTGGGGGCCCGGGAATGTGAAGAATGACCTGACAGTGAGCTCCTGGGTTCTCTTTTCTGCCTTCCTTATTCCCAGGCACCGGGTGCTGGAGACACTCACAGCCCAGAAATGCCAATGGGTGTAGACAAAAAAAATCAACCTCCTCCCCTTCCAAAGAAACCCCAGCGTGTTCTTTTCTAGTCAGAAACCTGGGAAAGGGACTCTGAGCTGAATGGGCAGCGGTTGGTGTAGCTGGCTGCTAGAGCTGTCTCTCTTCTGCTGGTCCTCATCAGCAACATGGGTGCCTCAGTTTCCTTTTCTACTCACTAAATCTGGTTCCAAAGACCCGGTGCACGCCTCCTCTCCACTCCTCTCGGATGCTGTTCTGATCCTTCGAGGTGAGCCAGTCCTGCCCTTGCCAGCCCCCTCCCCCATACCCCACACTGCATCCCTGCCCCCCATGAGCTTCCTAGCACCGCCCCAGAGACATCACAAATGTCCCTCACCTTCCAGTTGGCCAGACCTCAGTCTCACCTCTGGTCTGGGGGATCTGGGAGCATGGGATTCAGTTCTCAGATTTTCTGAGGACCCCACCCGCGGGCCCCCTCCCCATCTGTCCCTGTATGTCCATAAACAGGCCTCCTGGCAGGGTCCACCCCCTGGGGAGGGTGAGAGAAACGTGCGTGCTGGCGTGTGCAAATGGATTCTTCTGTTCTCCTGGAGGGCATTGAAAAGACTCAGTGTGTGAGAGAGCAGTGTGAAGGGAGGCCCGGGGAAAACAGGAAGGCCGCCATAAAGCTGCCGCTCGGGGCAGTGGGTCCCTGTGCTCGGGCCTTCCCGAGCGTTCACCGTCCATCAGCCTGGTGTTGGCCCAGCCTCTGCTGGGGTCCTGCTGGAAGGCTTTCTAAAGTACAAATCTCGTTTCTGTTCTGGACCAATATTCAAACCAAACAGTGGCAAAGGCCGCATTTATTTTTCTTGTGGACACGCGTGCTCACTTCCTGAAGCTCTTTGGGAGGATGCCCTGGGGTGGGCTTTGGGCCAAGTGACAGGGCTCCTCTGTGTCAAGAGGGCAGCATGAGGTGGTGTGGTGGGTGGGTGGGAGAGGCTTGGGAAGAGCCCTCGAGGCCCCAGGGGCACTGCCCCCTCCAGATTGCCCAGGACAGAGGTCGGAGTAGGCCATGCCCTCACTTGCCTTTGGCACCACCTTGTACGAGCACAATCTTCTCCCACAGCCAGGGTGACTTTGCAACCCGGAGGCTGCAGCCCATGAAACCTGTGGAAAGCACGTCAGCAGTTCTCCGTCCCTCCTGGAGTAGAAATCGAACTCCTTGTGAGCACTTTGGTCGTCGGGTGAAGCCTAGGGACCCCTTCTCAGAATAATGCTTTTCCTTATATAAAACAAAATATGTAGGGTTACAAAGGAAACCAGTTCTTTTCAGATTCAGTTGTGAGATACTTTAAAAATTTATGATGTTCAAATATATGTGCTCCTTTGTTAACACTTTAGATAGTAGTGTCCAACTGGCTGGTCTAACAGCTGTAACTCTGCGTTTGTGATGAGCAGAAGTGATGTTTCCAGATGCTGCCACAGTGGTGTTATGAATGCATCTGCAGTATCTTGTTGTTGACGAATGCTTGGCACCACTAACGTCACTGTCGGTTGTTGTTGGCATTCGTGACTAAAGGAAGTGCTCATTTTCAGGTAAATGCTGGTGAAAAGGGAGATGACATTTTTCTCCCTCCAAGTCCACGAACCCTCTCAATCTTACCCACGGACCTCTTGTCAACGCCCTTCCCAGCCTGCCCTGCATGGGCAGACCCTCACCTTCGTCTCGGGTCACCCCCTCCTGCCCCATTCACGAGCCGCACGGGTTACCTTTCTGTTCTCCAATTACGCCAGGTATGTTTCCAGCCTGGAGCCTTTGCACCTGCCGTTCCCTCCACCTGGAATGTTCTTCCTACGTTTTGCCAGGTAGTTGTTAGGTCTCAGCTCAGATAGAAGCCTTCCCAACCAGCTTCTCCCTCTACTTGCTGCCTCTCACATGGTGCAAAAAAATTTTTTATGTTTATGTTTGTTTGTTTATTGAGAGAGAGAGAGTAGGGGAGGGGCAGAGAGAGTGAGGACAAAGAATCCAAAGTGGGCTCTGTGCTGACAGCAGACAGCCCAATGAGGGGCTAGAACTCACAAACCATGAGATCATGACCTGAGCCAAAGTCAGATGCCTAACCCACTGAGCCACCCAGGCACCCCTCACAATTTCTTAATGTTCTTTGCCCATAACTGCATCTGAAATCATCTTTTGTTCAGTTGTTGATTTGTGTATTCTCTGTCTCCCCAACTGGACTGGATGTTCCACAACAGTAGTGACTGTGTCTTGTCTGGTTCACCACTAGAACAGTGCCCGGCACATAGTAGGGCCTCACCAAATATTGGGTGAATCAAGGAGTGAGTGAGGTGTGCAGTGTTGGAAGTTGGGGCTCTTTTAAAAATCATGTGACCTGTTCTTGCTGTACCCAAATTTCATTTTAGCCAGTCTCCTCCACTTAAAGTACTAGAAGCTTGGACTTGGGAAGCATCTAGTCTATGGCACCCTTTCCCCAACCCTTGCTGTGTGCATGAAGAAGCTTCATACACTTACAAGATGGGGCCATGGTCTCACATCTGCTAGATGGGGGAGTCCAGCCAGGCCCCTATTCCTTGAGGCTGCAGTTTGACCAATTCTCCCAGGGATGTGAGGTTTTCATAGAGTGCCCGACTCAAGGAACTGAAAGTGTCTTCTCCAACCACACATTTTGGACCTAAGTATACAGGCTCCAAGAGTAGAAGTGACCTGCCAGGAGGGTCCAGGCCCCAGGCCCTGAGCTACAGCTTTCCACTCCCCAACATCAGATTGACTCATAAACATCTTGGGCATCAGGCCACTGGCGGTATTCAAAGCAGAGTTGGTCTTTTTCTATCTTTTATTTCATAAGAATGGATTGTGTGTTCATTTGCTTATTCAAAAAGTACTTATTGAGCAACTTATTATTTTTTAAGTGTTTGTTTATTTTGAGAGGGGGGAGGGGCAGAGAGAGAGGGAGAGAGGGAGAATCCCAAGCAGACTCCGTGCTGTCTGCATGGAGCCAGATGCGGGGCTTGATCCCACAAACCATGAGGTCATGACTTGAGCTGAAAATCAAGAGGCGGGTGCTTACCCAACTGAGGCACCCAGGCACCCTATTGAGCACTTATTGTGCACCACCCACTGGGGAGGTAGACCTGGTTCTTGCCATCTTGGAACTCATTCACAGTTTTGCCCAGGAGACTGGGAAATAAGGAGGTGATAACAAATCAAGAGAGTTGCGTGATGGAGATACCAGATGCTGAGCTAGAGAACAATACTGAGGTCTCCACCCATGAGGAACATTCTTGGAGGACGTGGCCTCACTCTGAGCCTCCCAGGGCATCTCTTTGTGTGAGATCTCTGAAGGTATGGACCATGTCATTTCTATCATGGAGGTCTCCATGGCTGGCACAGTGAATGGATAGATGGGTGGGTGGGCGGATGGATAAAGTGGCGGAATGGACATTGCCTCCCTACCCAGCCTGAAACCAGACCTGTGATTGTCAGCAATGAGTATTAAGACAGAGATTCCTTGCCACACGTATCTGTTTCCAGTGTGAGCCCGGACGTGAGTAACTGATTTCAGACAGCCCTGGTGGAGGGTGGGCAGACCGCAAGAGAGGGAAGCGGTTCTCTAATGTCTGTTCAAAGCACCATCGAATAATGACATTATTAGTTAATAAACTAATTGTTCCCATAAGACAATTAGAGAACCCAAATCAAAGACGTTCTCAGAATGCCCAAAACTGAGAAGGTTGGACGTCATCATGAAGATAAAAGATTGTTGAGGTCTGTAAATATTCCTCAGTGACGCAGAAAGTTCTGGTGGGCAAAAGTGTGGCATTTTTATTTATTTAGTTCAGGCTCATTGCGTACTTTATTCTTTCATTAAAAAAAAAAAAGCATGAGGGGCTTGAGTGAAAGAGTTGATTATTCCTCTGTTTGGCAGTATTTCTGGAGGAACTGTCCAAAAGCCATATAATAAATCAAGTCCCCCTCCCCACCCCCTGGCGGGACTGACGTTCACGAGGAGGCCATTCACAGAAAGTAACTGCCGTGATGCCCTGTGCACTCACAGATGGATGGGGGACATTTCGTTTGCCTTGTGGGAGAGCTTCTTGCCAAAGCCTTAACTCTCCAGGAGCAGAAGCTCTAGATTATCGAGGATGCCTAGAAGAAAATATAGATTCTTAACTTAAAAAACAAAACAAAACAACCCCAAACACTGTAATAGCGTGAAAATTGCCTTGGACTGCCTAGTGCTTGATTATTCACCCAACAATGCTCATGCTCTTTACACAAGAAGTCAGCCTACAACTATTTGTGGAGCCCCTGATGTGTGCCAGGCATTGTTGAGGCCCAAGAGCTGTAGCACTGGCCACAGAAGCAGTGCAGTCCTGTGGAGGGACCTCCAGCATTGGCACTATGGTCAATGGTGCCCCCAGCCATGTGACATTAAGCAACTTGCTTAATTTCTCTGGGCTGCAGTTTCACTGCCTGTAAAATAGAAACACTGATGCCACAGCAGGAGAACTGTTATTAGGGCCAGCAGAGTGCCCGGCACATGCCTTCATTGTCATTGTCCTTGTCATCCTCATCCTCATCATCATGGTGCTAGTGGTGGGAGGGCAAAGGCGAGGACCCTTTGGGAGGGCTTTAGAGAGGCTGAATTGGCTACAAATGATGAATGGGGCTCTTTTTGTGCTGATATCACATGGGTCCAGTCCCCAGGGACACCTGCCTTGGGGTCATCGGTGAATCCTACCTTTCCTTGAGCCCCCACCTCCAGACCCCTTCTCCTGGAGGTTCACCCTGATTCCTGTAGTCCTCAGCCTTCTTTCCTTCCCTTTGCCCCACCGTACACCTTGGGAAGCCCATAGTGTCACACACTCTGCCCTGACCCCTAGCCTGGTAGATCTCTTTGAAAGGACGTGTGGATGTTCTGAAAGGTGGCACCCCATAGTCCTAACAGTGGTTGCCCCAGGGGAGGCATGGAAGTCAGAGGGGACATCAGCTTTATCTATAAGGTGACTTTTTTAAAAAAGGAGAATGCATTGGCATGTTATTTGGGTACTTAAAAGTTGAATGAGGGGCTCCTGGGTGGCTCAGTCAGTTAAGCATCCAATTCTTGATTGTGGCTCAAGTCACGATCTCATGGTTTGTGGGATCGAGCCCCACATTGGACTCTGTGCTGACAGTGCAGAGCCTGCTTGGGATTCTCTCCCTCCCTCTCTTTCTGCCCCTCTCCCGCTCATGCTCTCTCTCTCTTTCTCTGTCTCAAAAAACAAACAACCAAAGTTGAGTGAGTAAAGACTGAATCCCCCACCTGATTCCACGGCGGGACAGAATCTTATTTCCTTGTTGACTTCGTGTCCCCTAATGAGTCTGTGGGCTCCGAGAGGATGGTCAGAGCCTCATCCCCTTTGATCTGCAGGACCGTGGCTGAGGGGCGCCTGCTCCATTCCGCTTGGATGCTGGCAGGCAGGAACCATCCTGTAGCCTTCAGCAGGTGGGGTTGTAGGGCCTCTGTCTGGTGAGGGAAGCCCAGGCCCCCATCAGCCCAGTATGACCCTGGACACTATCCCTAGAGACTGGGCTGCTCAGCTCTGCTTTCTGACCATCAGTGGCCCCTTAATCCAGCCCCCAGTGGTCTGCCCGCACACTGTTGGTGCTCACTGAGTGTTCTCTTTCTTCCTCTTCCTGCGTGGAATGGGACGCCTTGGGCCCTCCCCCAGGGATGCAACAGGGACTGGTCCTTACTGCGAACAGCCTCCCCTTCTGTGCACCCTTCCTCAGGGGCCATTGGCTCCCCCTCCCCGCCCCAGCATCGTGAGGCACGCTTCAGGGTCTGGAAAGGAATCCGGGCTCCTGGGACAGGTCCCACCCCACCTGAGGGCCTGCGTGACCCAGTCCCCGTCCGTCCTCCTGGCACGTGAGCTCTTGATTTCATCGTCAGGGAGACCAAGTCTTTCTGCGGACGTCATTCCCGTCCTTGGGGCGATAAGGGCGCGTCACGTCTGTCATTCTGCCACTTACCATGCTCTGATAAGGCACAGCATCTGCTCGTCCTTGGAGGGCAAGATAAATTTAGATGTGGTGGATTTAGAACATCAGGTGACCTGTTTGCAGCTGTAGCTCTCAGGAGGGACAGGGCAGCCTGGCTTATCTGCCCGGTTTTCCGGGTATTAGCCTCACCTCTCCATCAAGACCAACAGCCTCTTGAAGGCAAAGGGGTTGGGTTCCCGGTGTCCAGAGCAAGCTTGGGTGCATGTGAGATGCTCAGTGATCCTAGCTGGTGGGTTTCGAGTTTGGAGGTTCTTAGAATAGGGTATTGACCAAGATTTTACAGATGATCTGGAATTGTTTTCAAAGGCTGCTCTGCAGGGAGGGGGTATGGTCCAGAGCAGGCTTCTAACTGATCAGGGTTTCTTTTTACCTTTTATGTTTGTACCTCTTTGTAAGATTTTATTCCCAAGGTTAAAACCATGTTTAAAACCCACTGCTGTAGGCCAGGTCTCCCATTTTCCATGTAGATAAACCGAGTCCCAGGGAAAGAAGTGACTTGCCATGTTCTCCCCGTGACTTGACTCCATGGTAGGCTTTCCTTTGCTGTCTTGGTTTACTTTCGCTGCCATAACAAAGCGTCACAGACTGGGTGGTTTAAACAACAGATTTACTGTCTCACAGTTCTGGAGGCTGGAAGTTTGGGATCAAGCCTTTCCCCTAGCTTCTGGTGGTTCCTGGCAATCTTTGGCTTTGCTCTGTTTGTAGAAGCATCACTGATCTCTGCCTTCACCCTCACCTGTCCTTTTCTGTATGTGTGTTTGTGTGTTCACATTTCCCCTTTTTATAAGGACTCTGGTCATACTGGATTAGGGTCTACCCTAATGATCTCATTTTAACTCTATTACCTCTGTAAAGACCCTATTTCCAAATAAGGTCACATTCTGGAGTACTAGAAGTTAGGACTCTAATCTGTCTTTTCTAGGGTATTCTAACACCCACATTCTTACCTGGTCTTTGGAAGTCAAGTTCAAGGGGCCAGAAGCTCCCAGTTCCCACCAGGTCTGAGCATAGGCCCCCCACTCCCTGCTGACCCTGGCTCAGGGTTAACTCTGGCAGGCCCAGGCTGACTGCTTCCCCACAGGCCACAGGACCATCTAGAGAGGATTAACAGCCTTCTGAACCATGCTGCACGCTACGTTTTTATTCCGTCTTTATCATTGTTGTCTTTGTTCAAGTCATTGTAATTGGTAAATTACTTTGCTTAAACACATACAGAAAATTGTAAGGAAAGGTCACCCATAACTTTAGCACTCAGCTAGTCATAGTCAACACTTTTCATGTAATTCCTTCTAGCATTTTCCCCCATGCACATACTTACCTTTTCTTTCTTACTTTTTTCTTAATATAATTTCAAAAATATTTCTCATGTCATGAACATTCTCCATACATGTGATTTATGTTTTTCCATTTGATGCATATTTATTGAGTGTCAGGCACTGGGGATACATCAGTGAAGAAAACACAGAAATTTCTATTCTCATGGGCTGCCCTTCTCCAGGGGAGTGGGCATACAAATGGGCAATGGGGAACTGGCCTAATGCCTTCTACCTAGCATTGGTCCAGGTCTGCAGTCTGTCCTTACCTGTGGCTTATTTATTTTTTGTGGGCGTATTCTTCCTTTAAACTATCTTCAAAATAAGCCCTTGCCCATAAGTATAGCATAAACTTGATTTTTGAAGGCTTCATATTGATTATACATACACATATATACATATACATATCTATATATACATACATATATATGTATATATATACATATATATACATATATACGTATATATACATATATACACATATGTATATATACATACATATATACATACATACATATACATACATATACATACACATATATATACATATACATATATATATACACATATATATGTGTGTGTACACACACACACACACACACACACACACTGAGAACTATTTGTTTCTCTTTTCCAGTGGTTTTTACCATTACAGTTAGTATTCAGATTAACACCTTTGTACCTCATTGTGGCATTTTGATCTCTGGCTCAGAGGCCAGAAAGCCCATACTGTCTTTTTGAAGGCCAGACACATTAGCTAAACTCAAGCAGTGAGTGTAGTGGCCTCTCCACCTCCTTTGCTTCCTCTGGAATGTTCCATTTCCAGCCTGTGCTTGCATCTGCAGACGCCATTAACCTGAACCGTGTCTCTCTGACAGACAAAGCAACCCAGGTTTGGTGAGCGCCCTGGGCCCTGCTTGCCAGCCCCAAGTCACGGCAGTCGCAGGCATGAGAAGGGCTTTTCTGTCTGTTTTAAGGCTCGTCGCCGAAAGTGGGAAAAACAAGCTAGTTTATGCAGCAACGGGGACCTCAACCCAGCACAAGAGGCCAGCTGACCCGCAGCAGCCTGAGCATGACAGCGTTCTGCCCCATAAAGAGACACTAGGACAACACTTTTAATGGTCTCTGCCCAGACTCTATTTACGAATTTATTTCCCGGGCTCCGTCTGCCTAGCAGCCCCTTGGCAACATCTCTCGTGGCATCTGCCTCAGCGCATTAAACACCCCTTGTTCCGAGTACCTCAGAGCTAGCACCCAAGAGAGTGAGAAGAAAAAATGTGGGTGGAAGGAGATTTGGGGCCAATATAAACGTTTAAATTAAAAAAAAAATCACCAAAGAACAACAACAAAAAGTTTATCCCCTAAAGAGCGCCTGTGGGCACGGGTTCCTGACTCCCTTCGCAGCTAGTGTCAGAAAGGAAAATGCAAACTCAAGAAACATTCTGAGTGCTGGTGTTTGTTTTTTTCTGTTTCATGGTTGTGCTGTCCTTGTATCATCTTTAAAAATTATTTTTAGAATTATCTTTTAGTTCGTTGTCTTTTTACAAAAATAAAATCCATCCATTGATGACATTTCCAAAATATAATCTAAAGAGAGGAAAATTTAAATGGCCAGTGAGATACCCAACTACGAACATTTTGGTCTGTGGCCCCGTCATAGTTCTGCTAATGGCAAGAGAATTGTATCCTCTGTCATTTGTTTCCCTGCCCAGAAATCAGATACTGTTTTATTTTGTTTTGTTTTGTTTATTTTATTTTTTAAATGTTCATTTTTGAGAGAGACAGAGAAAGAGAGCGCAAGTGGGGCAGAGCAGAGAGAGAGAGGACAGAGGATCTGAAGCAGGCTCCGTGCTGACAGCAGTAAGCCCGATGTGGGGCTTGAACTCATGAACTGCAAGGTCATGACCTGCGCCAAAGTCCGATGCTCAACCAACTGAGCCACCCAGGTGTCCCCAGATATCGTTTTAAATGGAAACATATGGCTGTAGAGTCCCTGCTAGACTGGGAGCGAGAAGACTGAGACTCTCATGCCTCCCCCTTGATTCCATGGCCTTGGGAAAGTCCCTTAACCTCGATTTGCTCATCTTTGAAATGGGGACCCAGCAGTCCTTACCTTAGTGGATGATCAGGTGGCCACAGGAGTTCCTGGTAGGAAATGCTTTGTAAAGTGCTCCGCAGTTTGTTGCTGGCTGTTTTCAGTGTGGGCGTGTGATCCTTGGTTAGGACAAGCGGCTGACGTAATTTTCCTGTAGCCCTGATGAACTGCGCGCGACCCTTTCTTCTAAAGCTGCCTCTGTGTTTGATCTTGGTGCAAATCACCACCCTAACCCATGCTGCCCAGAGACCCGGGGGCCTCCCTCTCCCTCTGCCCTGCCTACCCTCCCCTGCCCAGCACACATGGCCAATCCAAGTCCTCCCCTGCCCAGCACACATGGCCAATCCAAGTCCGGGCCCCTCTGCATCCCAGTATCTCTGGAGTCGGGCCTCTCTCCCCACCCCCACTGTTTCCCTCACCCTGGCCACCTCCCTCTCCTGCCTCAACTCCTTTGTCTCCCCCTACCCTGACTCCATCCAGCCTTACCTGTGTCCAGCCACGCTCCACACAGCAGCCAGGAAGCTCTTTCTAAAATGTCCATCTCGGGGCACCTGGGTGGCGCAGTCGGTTAAGCGTCCGACTTCAGCCAGGTCACGATCTCGCGGTCCGTGAGTTCGAGCCCCGCGTCGGGCTCTGGGCTGATGGCTCAGAGCCTGGAGCCTGTTTCCGATTCTGTGTCTCCCTCTCTCTCTGCCCCTCCCCTGTTCATGCTCCGTCTCTCTCTGTCCCAAAAATAAATAAACGTTGAAAAAAAAATTAAAAAAAAATAAAATAAAATAAAATGTCCATCTCATCATGCCACCACCTGCTACGATAGGCCAAGGGTCTTATCAGAGCTGACCAGGCCCTGCCTCACCTGTCCTCGCTTGCCACTCCAACTCTGCACCCCCCACCCTGCCCCCCACTCAGCCGCTCCTTCACATTTCCTCTCTTCTCCATGCCTTCACCAGACACACTTCCCTAATTCTGCCTGGGAATCGACTCAACCCTGGGCCTCTCTACCTTGCAGGTCACTTCCCCCTGGAAGCCTTCACTGGTGACCCCACCAGGCCTGGGTTTTGTGCTTATCCTTGCCACAGTCTGATGACTGACCTCCGTCCTCCACTTGACCACAGGGCTCCGTGAGGGTGGAGCCTGGATCTGCCTGGTGCTGTTGCCCAGCCCTCAACACAGGTGTTTCCTCTTCACCAGGCTCTTTTGGAATCTTGATTTTCTTTCTTTCTTGTGTTATTTTTTAAAAAATGTTTATGTGCTTTTGAGAGAGACAGAGACAGAGCATGAGTGGGAGCAGGGGGTGGGGCACAGAGAGAGAGGGAGGCACAGAATCCGAAGCAGGGTCCAGGCTCTGAGTGGTCAGCACAGAGCCCCACATGGGGCCCGAACTCATGAGCCGTGAGATCACTACCTGAGTCAACGTCGGATGCTCAACTGACTGAGCCACCCAGGCGCCCTTTGATTTTCTTTTTTTGCTCAGATATTTTTGTTCTCCCCTGGGGATGGAAAACAAAAAAAATCTTAGTCTTCCCAAATCCTGGAATGATTGCTGATGGGTCTTTTTTTTCTGAGTCCTTTTTTTTTTTTTTTAATTTTTTTTTCAACGTTTTTATTTATTTTTGGGACAGAGAGAGACAGAGCATGAACGGGGGAGGGGCAGAGAGAGAGGGAGACACAGAATCGGAAACAGGCTCCAGGCTCCGAGCCATCCGCCCAGAGCCCGAAGCGGGGCTCGAACTCACGGACCGCGAGATCGTGACCTGGCTGAAGTCGGATGCTTAACCGACCGCGCCACCCAGGCGCCCCTCTCTGAGTCCTTTTAAAAGACCCTGCTTTTCTCTCCCCTTCTGGGCCCCGGCTGGCCTGAGGGGGGAGGCATAGGAGAGTTGAGAGAGGGGTGCATGCTTCCAGCTGTCATGTTGGCCCCTTCTGGCTGTCAGAGCCTGATTGGCCAGGCAGAGGTGGACACAAAAATGGATGCTGCTCCGGGACTTTGGCTGAGCCCAGCTTGGAGCAGAGTAGAGCACAGAGAATGGCTTTGCCCAGAGACTCCAACATCAGGCTTCGGTGTCGGCCTGGGAGCGCCCAGCCGTTGTTGGCACCGGGCTTATGTCTCAGGGACAAAGCTCCTGAAGGGCTAATCCAGCTCAGTCAAGTCTGGGGGGAGACAACAGTGAGGGGCATGAGCTCTGGTGTCAGAGGGACCTGGGTTTGGCGAGGCTCGATTCTTTACTGACTGTGACTTTGGACAAGTGATTTGCCTTCTCTAATCCTCAGTCTCCCTACCTGCAAAATGGGAATAGGAGGGTTGCAAGGAGCAAATGAAGAAATGCACCGGGAGGGCTCTGCAGAGGGTCTGGAACGCAGCAGGCACGCAGACACCGAAGCTGCCCTGTCACTGCTATCCACCGCCATCATGTCGGCAACAGTCCTGCTCGGTTCGAAGCTTTGTTTCCTGGTTCCCCTGTGGGTGGTGGTTGCCAGGTCCTGCTGGGCTTAAGTTTATCTGTTCATTCATTCGTTCGTTCATTCTGTTATGCCCTTGCTCTGTGCCAGGGATCTGGGGAGCTGCCAGGTGGTGGAGAGCTGCTTTCGGGAGTGGCTCCTGGCATCACGGGCTGGGCCACCTTTATTGCCTTTATGTAACCTGAATATCACCCCTTTCCCCTTAGCCTACTTCCATCCCTCAAAGCTCTGTTTACTAACTCTCTGCAGACCTTAGAGGTTCAGGACGGTACCCCACCCCCTGAACGAAGGCCACCTTACCCATCCCTCCGCATCCGGGCAGGAGGGGCCTCAATCAACTCAGACACATGGGGTGATAGCCAGTTCCAGCCATGAACCCCCGTTCAGCTTTTACTCTGGGCAGGGCCCTGCCGAGGGTCCCGAGGGGGGAGGTGAGGAGGTGTCCCTAGTTGGGAAGACAGGGCAGGAAGCACACACGTGATGCTGGTTAACAGCTGTGTGGAAGTGGGCAGCTGTCAGATGTTGGTCTTCAGTACCAAGTGCATGGAGGTGGGCCGGGACGGGAAACAGACATCTCTGCAGGATGGGAAGGTGGTAGAAAAGGAAGACTTTTGGAGTCAGCAGGCGCAGCATCGTACAGCCGGCAAGCATTCCCTTTCCTAGGCACTTACTGCGGCCAAGAATTGGGCTATTTGCTTTACAGACACACACTCATTGAATCGTTATGAAACCCCATGGGCCAGGCGCCATTTCCCCCACCCTCTATTTTATGAATAAAGACGCAGAGACTCAGAGAGATTTGTAAACTGCTCAGAGTTACAGAGATTTGGAAGAAGCAGAGCCCAGATTCAAACCTGGGCCTGAGTCAAGCCTATGCTGGCCGTGGATCCCCACCATGTTGGCCACGCTTTCCCCATGACAGTAGGGCACCATGGGGCACCTTTGGGGAGTGATGTATGCACTGCTTCGACGGGCTTAGTGCAGACAAGTCATGAGGGAAAAGGTCCAAGGGAGGCTGCGTCAGGCCCGAGACACCATCTGTGCCTCTGGCCTGAAAGGTTAGGTCTTTGTCCTACAGGTAGTAGGGAGCCACTGAATGTTCCTGTGAGAGCCCCTGCAGCAGTCCGCAGGGTGAGAACAGAGAACGAAGGGGAGCCATGGACAGAGCAAGCAGGGCTTTCAGAGTGATATGAGATCCATTCACTTCTCCAGATATTTATCATTAACTTACTGTGCGCCAGGGAGAAATGAGACAGCGCTTCTCAAGTGGCCAGCCAGGACCTGAAATGTACCATAAATGGCCTCCATTCCTGGGGACGCTCTTCCATAGCTCAGGTAACACCATGGGAGGCAGGAGCCGCTGGGGCTTTGGTCCCTGTGGTGTCAGGCTGGGAGCAGGTTTCTCTGTGACGCTGGGTCACAGGATGCCTTTCACACCACCCATGAGGTCTCTGCTTTGGCAGCTGTTTCTGCTGTCCACCTGTCTCTTCCTCCCTCTTCTCAGAGGTGGTTCCTCGCTCCCCTGCTGTCGGTTCCCCCCGCCACCCCCCCCTCCACAGGGCCTTTCGGGAGGCAGCAGATGGGCATGAATGTGACACTGGCTGTCTCTGAGAAACCACCTCGGGGGCCACCAGGTGGGGCTTGCAGGGCACGTGCTAACCGGGGGTCAGGATGTGGGTATGGGTGCAGAGGGGGCTGGCCACCCCGACAGCCTCCTGGCTGCCTCCTTGGGCCAGCCGGCCATGAGTCATATTCTGTTAGGGCTTTTGCTCCCCTCCGTTCCCATCTGACTTTAACATGGAAGGAATAGTTCTCAGCCACGCTTACCTGCTGCTGGGTTAACTTCTCACCCATTCCCACCCTGCACCCTTCCTAGATTTCCATGTCCCACAGTGGCTTTACCAGCCTCACCAGGTAGAAACCTCAGAGTTCCTGTCCCCACTCAGTTAGGTCAGCCCCCTCTTCTCCATCCTACTGCCCTGACACTCCTCACCCTGCTGGGACTGATGCAGTAGCCTCTCCGTTGGTCCACTATTAATGGCTCGTTTCTTTTTCCTTCTTGCCCATCCAATCTGACCTTGTTTGCTGACTTTAGCACTTAGAAGCTTCTTAACTTTTCTGAAGACATCAGAGCTGAGACTTGTAGCAGATATAAATGGCTCACCCACTGTCCATAGGATAGAGTCCAAGCCCACAGCCCCAAGGCAGGGCATCTTACCAAGCCTGGCCTCTGCCCCCTTAAAATGGCTCACTGACTTGCTGTGTGAAGCTACCCAGAGTGGTCCTCTCCCCAGCCCCGGAAGCCTTCGGGCTTCTCATGCCTTTGAGTAAACTCTACCAGCATGGTGGTTATCAGCACGTCACAGCACAAAATCCCTGCTTTTTATTTACGAGCTGTGTAGCTTCGGGCAATTTGCTTAACCCCCCCCCCCCCCTTGCAAAAATAATAATGATAATGATAGCCATCACTGACCATGTGATAATGATAGCCATCACTGACCATCATTTATCATGTGCCAGATACTGTGCCCAGCACTTTGCATTGCCTCTTCGTACCTACCCCAAAACCCTAAGAGAGAGGTGTTTTTAGGCTTCTTTGGCAAATCAGGAAATCGGGGTTTGTGGCAGTGAAACCCCTTGCCTAAGGTCACACACCACTCAGAAGCAGAGGCAGACTCAGGTCCTGTCGTCGCCTGGTCCTCACCTGTAGATACGGGGACCACGCTGGAGGTGGTCTCAGGGTTGCTGGAGACTTTAAATGCAGGGACACGTTTGGGAACATCTGTCCAGTGCTGAGCACCCAGGCCCTTGGTAAACAGGTTTTCTGCCTGCTTCTGGCTTTGCTCAGGCCACATCCTCTGTCCTCCTCCCTACCTGGCCAGGTCCTACCTCCAAAGTCAATGGAATAACCACCCACCCCCTCCACCCGGGCCCTAGAGTGTTCCACACATGCCGCCACCAAACCCTGGCCACGGGGAACAGAACTGGGCTTCAGGTGTCTATTTTCCTAGAAGGTGCATGACACCTTTGTAAGCCCTGGCCCTCCCCTAGTGCCTGGGCCTCCGTGGGGAGATGGGAAGGTGTCCACAGAGCCAGCGAGTCAGCAGAGGAATCTACGAGGATGGGAAGGGAGGAGCGGAAGATGAGAAGCCACTGTCATGCAGGGACCCGAGGAGTGGTCCTCTGGAGCCCATGCGCTGGATACCTCCCTCCACCCCTGCCTGGCAGTCCTGTCCTCCCACCTTCACGATCTGCCGTTTGGGGCATTTGCTTGTTATTCCCTGACTGTGACCTCCTGGGTCAGAGTTCTCATTTCCGGGGACAGGAAGGAAAAAGCCCCATGGGGCTGGGTTTATGGAGGGTGAACACTCTTCTGTTGCAGCTTCCTGCCTGTGGGGCCCTGTAGTCGGGCCTTGGCCTCATGGCGCTGGCTGCCCCGCTCTGGGAGTGGCCTCAGGTCTCTGTGGGACGTGTGGGCTGGAGCTGTGAGGCTGGGCACCTCGGCCAGCTCGCACGCCACCTGCCTGACCGTCAGACGCCATCAGAGGGGGCTAGCTGGCCGACCTGTGGGCCCTGCTCGGAAGGACTGGGGGGTCCTCGCTGTTCACCCGATCCCTGGGCCCTGGCTGGGGCCCTGGTGAAACCAGCTCACCAGGGAGCTCAGTAGAATGAGCCGGTCTTTCTTGTTGTCTTTTGCACCCCTCTGAGGACACAGCCGGCTGGGCTCTCTCTCAGGCTAGAATCTTTCACCCAGGAATGGAAGGCAATTGGGCTGATTGGCTGTCCATGAGACTCCCCCTCCCCACCTCAGCACCAAGGTGTAGTCCTGATTTCCGGGAGCCATTTCATTTTGGTTGACTGCCTCGTCCTGAGGCCTCAGGTACAACCGTGACCCAACTTATGTGAGAGGAACCTCGGCTTTTGTTATCTGTTGCTGTCCAGCCTTCTGGAAGAATCTGCAGGGATTCTTTCTTGTTGATAGGACACAGCGTGGCATTTGTGATCCATCCCTGTATTATGTGAGTGAGTGTGTGTGTGTGTGTGTGTGTGTGTGTGTGAATGTCTCCAGATTAAGTACCCTGAAGGCAGGCTGCTGGCTGTCTTGTAGGCCTCCCACCTCAACAGATGTCAGGGAAAATGACTCTGACCCGGAGACAAAACTGGCAAGAGACGGCCGTGGTTATGGTAGAGAGTCTCCTAGGCCAGAAGCTAGACCTTTCAAATTCTGTATGGCCCCTGATTATGAGTGACACTGCCTCCCTAAGGCTCAAAGAGAAGGGACTTGTCAGGGCCACTGGCTGGTGAGTAGGAGAGCCTAACCCAAGGGTCCAGAGAGGCAGTGTGTGTGCAGGGGAAGGGGGAGCTGCCTCTGCTTCTGCCTCCTGCTGAGAGGGTCCCAAGGGTTGTAAGGCTCGGAGAATCTCCCCAGGAGCAGCTTTGATCTCTTCCATGTTGGTTTGCAGCAGGAAGTAAGCTCAGCCCCTCCCTTTGGCCACTGAGCTCACGCGTCCTTCCGTCCTGGTGGCTCCTTCCAGGTGGCGGTGCCAGTGCCTGGAGCTGAGGATCCACGTTCTGGTCCAGTTTCCCCACTAACAAGTTAGGATTTTTCTATAATGTGAGAGCTGGAAAACCTCCGTCCTGTGTGAGCCTTACTGCCTTGCTGCCAGGTGGGGAAACTGAGGCCCTGCAAAAGGGATGGACAGGGCAGGCTGGAGGCTGAGGATGTCAGGAAACAAGGAGGAAGCAGGTCTGTTGGCTTTGTGGACCCAGGAGGTGCCTGGCAGTTCCCAGAAGTGGCATCTCGCGTGTGGGGCGTAGGGCTAGAGCTGGGGAGAAGCATTTCTGGGCCTGTGGCAGGAAGGGACTCCGTGCTGGTCCCTGACCTCCTCACATCCTGCCTTAGAGGTAACTGCAGGGCATATAGGCAAGGCTGTGCGCTCCGATTTAGGGAAGGCCTTTCTCCTAGGCTCCGAACCTTCCCTAGGGGACGAGGACAGCTTGGCAAGTGGAGAGGACAGCCTCACTTGTTCCTGTGGGTGTGGCCAGGGGATGCCAGGTGACACTGTCCTTTGTCCCATTCTGTTCCAGCGTCTCTACCATCCCTGCTACTTGAGGGAGGGCAGAGTGATGCCCCCCGCCCCCCGGGAGCTCTTCGCTTGCCCACCAAACTTTGCCTGCCTGCCCTCGTGGACAGGGGCTGAATCTCAGTCCCCGGTGCCCCCGACATGAAGCCAGTGCCTGCACACAGTAGGTGCTCGTGGTCTGTTTACTTAATGAGGAGCCCTGAAGCCTGGTTTTAGTTTCTCCTCCCCGCCCGGCACCACCACGAACCACCCACCCGTGTCTCTCTTTGTTCAAACTGCGAGGAAGCCCACAGCCAAGTTTCATGCTGAAAGCATAGCGCTCCTGCGTCAGATGTCCTGGGGGGAGCTCATTTTATTCTCCCCTCCCTCTTCACTGCTTATTTCCTGCTCTTTGTCTTTCATTGAACAATTGAAACGTGCTTTCATTGGGACACGCCGTGGGTCCTTTTTGGAAAGTAAGCGAGCAATAAATAACTCCGTACATTAGACACGAAAAGGTGAAAAATCTTCTCGCTGCCCCTGCGAAGCGCGTGTGTCTGAGTCCTGCTCCTCCTCTCTGCAGAGTGGGCAAAGTGGCAGCCGTCCTTGCTGGCTTCGAGGAACACAGGAGAGGACTGTATTATGACAGGCCAGTGTGCCGGGCTGTGCCAGGCCAGGGCCTGCCCCGGGGCTCTGCGAGGTGGGGTTGCTCAGGCAGAAAGATGCAGTGGGCCTCCACGGAATTGGCCATGGGACAGCCGGCCTGGAGGGGCTCCGAGCTTGCCCAGCTGGGCACAGCTGGCCAGCTCCCCGTTTTGGAGAAACTGGCTGAGAGCTTGGCTAGACAGGCCATCGGAAGGTGCCCCGGAGGGCAACCAGACGTCACCAGTTGCAGCACTGGTGGCAGGCCAACTGTGTTTGATGCGTCGCTGTGCCTCCCCCCTCCTGGTAAAGAGACACAAGGACCGAGCTTCCACAGTGAGCCCAAAGGGCAACATTGTCCAAAAAAGGAGATAGCTGGATTGAGAGGTATAAATAGGAGTGTGTGTGTGCTGGGGGTGGGCCGGGGGGTGCGGGGAGCAGATGACGGGACTGCTCTGCTCACTCCCTCGGCCACCGCAGGAGGGCTGCTCTTGAAGTCCTGGCCACCACAGGAGATAGATTTTTTTTGAGATGTCAGCAAGGGAGGAGAGGCGAGCTATCCCCCACCGTCCTCCACTCCCCTCCCCCCTCCCCTTTGCTCTCCCCATGCCCTGCCATCACAAGAGAGAGAGTTTGAGAGAATGAGCTCTAGGTGGAGAGGTTAAACATAGACTGTTTGCTGAGTTCAGAGGCGAGCTCGTGTGGGAAGGACACAGTGAGGGAGCTGACGGGCTGTTAGCCCTGGGCCGAGGCTTCAGTTACAAAGGCAAACAAAAGGAAGACGGCAGCTACAGGCAGGGGCTTTGGGAGGTGGGCTGAGGGGATGCTGTGTTAGATCATATTTCTGATGGTTCTGGAAGGAGAGCGATGTCTTTAAAACCAGACTAGGCTCCTTCTTTGTGTTTCCACTTACTCGCTGAACAGCCTTGGGCAAGTCTGTCACCTTTAGGAAGCAGTTCCTCACCTGTACTCTGGAGTAAATAAGTAACACCTCCTGGCATCTCCATGAACTTCGACTAAGACCCCTGTGCACAGGGCGGGCGCCTGCAGGGTGGAAGGCATCTCTCCGGAGCCTGAGATGGTCGTCAGCGGTGGGTGTGGGGTCTATCTCTCTGCAGTTCTGCTGATAGCCTCTCCAGGGTCTCTGGCCGGCAGCCAATTATTTTCCCAGTTGGGTCTGGATGGGGAAAGCCAGCTCTCCCTTCGGGGATGGATTCAGCTACTGGTACCTCCTATGCCTCTGAATTTCAGGGTTTCCTGTGATCCTCAAAATCACCACCGGCCTGTGGGGCTCACTCAGTTGCTCTGAGTGTGGCTGTGTCCCTCCCCGTGGAGGCAGCGGGCTGCTGTGCAGCTTGCCAAGCTCTTCTCACACCCCCTGAGCGCACGCCGTCCCCCAGCAATCCTGCGGGAAGTGGCATTTTCCTTCTCAGATCAGGCTTCCAGAAGTTGCCTAAGTTGCTGGTTTACAGGCAAGGCCTGGATGTGACTTCGTACTGCTGCCTCTCGGGGCTCGATGGTTGTGACGACCACCCAGCATCCTACCCAGGATGGGGTGAGGACACAGTGCAGATGGGGCCGGAGGGTCGAGCTCATTCCTGCTGGATGAACTTCCCGCCAGGCGGGCATCCTCCGGCTCCGGCATGTAGTCTCTGGTCCTTTGGTCCCAAGCAACCTCCTGCCTACACCTGCCTCACTTTTTTCAGTCTGCCATTTGGCCACGGAAGGTGGAGGTGGTAGGAGAAGTGAGTTACCGTCCAGTCTGACTTGGCGTGGATTTGCCAAATGAAACATTTTCCTTATGCCCCGAAACAGTTTGCTTGGTTACTCCTTAACAGGCCCAGCGCACTATTTTCCGTGAAAACGTTTCCACCGGTAAAGAAGTACCTCTGACCCAGAAGCTGGGTCCTGGTGCATCCTTGTTACAGCTCACATTTTATTTGGGATCCAGTGTTTTCGTAATGTCACCACCTCTTGCTTTGCATAAGGACTACACTCCCTGATGGAAATATTTTGCAAGAATGTATTCAGCTGTTGAGGAGGTGCAAAACTCCTTCAGAAGGTCCTCTTTGTCCAGCTCAGAGAAGGACCCCTTTTCTGTGAAGTCCCTGCCACGTTTCACTGGCCAGTACGGGTCTCTCCAGGGCGTCATGAAATGGATCAAATCCCATCACAGCAAAAGCCATTTAAGGTTCATGGAAGTGTTTGTGGAAACAATTGCAAACTCCTTTGCTGACAGCCCACTTCTTACGTGTGATTTTTTTTTTTTAATTTTTTTTATGGAACATGCACCCAGCACAGCAGAAGAATTTGGATGGCCCTCAGAATGTGCTGGAATGGAATTTGGCTGGGCTCTCCGATAATGGCTGCGAGAGAATGTTTTCCTGCTCATTAGGCAGATATTCAATGGACTTCCTTTGTGTCCCGGATGCTGGGTTAGTCAGAGACAAGTGCCACCCAGGCCCCATCTTCAAGGAACCTGGTTGATAGGGAACAGAAGATATATGTACACTTCATTCCTCAGTACATCAGAATGACATTAGGAAGGGTGGCAGTCACCTCTTGGTGTGTGTGATGATTGTAGGTAGCACACTGAATTGTGGTTATGCATTTAAAAAATTTTTTTAATCTTTATTTTTTGAGAGAGAGAGAGAGAGAGAGCACAAGCAGGGGAGGAGCAGAGAGAGAGGGAGACACAGATTCTGAAGCAGACTCCAGGTTCTGAGCTGTCAGCATAGAGCCCAATGAGGGGCTTGAACTCACGAAAGTGAGTTCATGACCTGAGCCGAAGTTGAACGTTTAACCGACTGAGCCACCCAGGTGCCCCGTGGTTATGCATTTTTTTAAATGTATGTCATAAAAAATACACAGTAACAGCAGTAATTTCCCATATATAATTGCTTAACAGGTAGGAGGGAGAGTCCATTAACACCCAAGTTAAAGAGAAATATCGAGTCAATGCTATAGTAATGGGAACTGTTGCAGTTGATAGATTATGGCAAAGGTTGTGGTAAAAGAAAAAAAACACAACAGTGGCTTACAAATGGCTGATGGCTACAAAAGTTAGGGTCATGTTTATTGTGTGCTGATAGAATGCCAGGGGCTTTACCTATATTATGGTCCAAGCCTCAGGAAGCTCCCGAAGATGGTAGTGTTTCCATCCCAACTGACAGCAGATGAAACTGGGTCTGAAAGAGGTGAAATGATTTGCCCGAAGTCACATGACTAGTGAGTGGAAGAACTTGGATTTGCACTCTGGTCTGTCTGGCTCCTGATAATAAATTCTTAATTGCTATACTAGAGGACAAAGTACTGCAGTTGGTCAAATAAAGAAGTGATTTTTCCCTCCCTCGGGTATAATCCAAGAAAACTTCCTAGAGGAGGCAGCCTTGACTGAGTGGTAGGATTTAGCAAGGGAAGTTTTGGTGGTAAGGCAAGTATCCCATGGATTAGATACCCATGATTACTGGCTGGATGGTTTGAACAGCACATTTTTTCTTCACGTAAATGAAGTCTGGAAGTAGGCCATGGATTGGCAGTTCTGTGTCATCAAGGACCCAGGTTCCTTCTATCTTTCTGCTCTACCAGATACCTCATGGCCTACTACGGCTGATGCAGCTCCAGCCATCACATTCTTGTTCCAAGCAGTAGAAAAAAAGAATAGAAGGAAAAGGAAAAATGCACATTTCTCTCAATGAGTCAATGACCTTGAAGGAGCTTTTCTGGAAGCTGAACCTAACAGCTTGTCCTTGTCTCACTGGCCAGCTCTGCTTCTGAGGGAGGCTGCCTACTATGTGTTAGGCATATGCAAGTGGAGGACAAACGTCCTGTCCTCGAGGCTCTTCTAGTAGACTGAGCTGCTTCCAGTTTGAGGCGTTAGAGGAATCAGCAGTTGAGTGGAGAGGAAAAAGCTTCCTCTGGACTGGAACTTGTTTTGGAGTGGTCCCCGGAAGCTTGGTCTGTTTTGGATTATTCAGCACGTTCATTTGGTGTCTAATTGGAGTGTAGAGTTGCAGCAATTAGGCTGCCTGAGGCGGCCCCTGCCTGCCATCCCATCAGCGCCTTTGAAAAGACAAGAACCACTCTTGAGTACAAACAAATCCAGCTCCCCAACCTTCCACCCTCCAGAGCAATTAGAGCAGGAGCCACAGAGCCCGCTTTTCACTGAATCCTGGGCTGTGATTTAGAGCCCAGCGTGGTGCTCACAAGCCCCAAGGTGGGCATGGGGTGTTCTGTGCAGCTCGCGGGCAGGTGTGAGACCTGGAAACCGCAGCCTGCCTGGTACCACCCTCCCGGCTCAACACCCCCACCCTACCCCGGCCCTGGGGGCATGAGTTTGCTTTTCACTTCTCAGCTCTCAGGAGTGCGTGCTGGCTGGTTGCCGGGAATATCAGGTTTGGAGCGTTCTTTAAAAATCAGTGATGCTCAGGGGCGCCTGGGTGGCGCAGTCGGTTAAGCGTCCGACTTCAGCCAGGTCACGATCTCGCGGTCCGTGAGTTCGAGCCCCGCGTCGGGCTCTGGGCTGATGGCTCAGAGCCTGGAGCCTGTTTCCGATTCTGTGTCTCCCTCTCTCTCTGCCCCTCCCCCGTTCATGCTCTGTCTCTCTCTGTCGCAAAAATAAATAAACGTTGAAAAAAAAAAAATCAGTGATGCTCTTGTGAGTTGCCAAAGTTGTCCTGGGACTCGTTCATAGACCGTCGATCCTTATTCGTGTGAGGCCCTCTCTGCTGGGACTTGGGTTCTTTGGGGTCTGAAATGCTCTGTTTTCACTTTTGGGGAATCAGGTCGTCAGACCATGGAAAGGTTAGGGCTAAAATGGGTGCGAGTGGGGGGGATCAGCCTCCACGCCTCCATGTTCTTGACCAGAAACTTGGCTGCAGGCTGGTTGGAGGCAGAACTGGGAGAGCAGGCTTCCGCCCTCTGGGGCTCTGTCTCTGTTCTGTAATTACCTCCAAGCAGATAGTATTGTAGAGGCTGGAGAGATGCTTTCCTACGGCCTTAGAAATCAAACCGCTATTAATATGCTAATTACAACCATTTGTATTTACCATCAAAGCAGGTCCTGGAGAGCTTCTCCTCAGAAGCATTATTAGACATTCTGTTCTTGAAATAGAAAGTCCATATTATTTTTTAATGAAAGCTCTAAATCCAGAGCTTCCCTATGTTCTGCCAGCCCCTTTCCTTGAATTTAGTGGGCCCAGCCCTGGGCTCCTGAAATGAAGGCCAGGTGGGCGGAGGGTGAAGACAGATTGATCACCTCACAAAGCAGACCAGAGCTCAAGATGTCGGTGAGATGCTGGGGCCCTGCAGTTCCCAGGTCAGTTACCTGCTGATGTCATCGTACGTGTAAGCATTATTTTTAGCAGTGGCTTCTCTCCTAAAACCAGTCCTACTGGATTTATTTTTAGACCGGATGATGCAGGTGCTGTTTGGAAAATGTCTGTTTCTCCCCATATCACTTTTGTCCTGGAACTACCCAGTTTATGAGGAAAACAAAATGGCACCCGCAGCCAGGGACAATACAGCTACTTGTTTCGGAAACAGAGGGATGAGGGCCTTATTTGCTTTGAGGGTAGATTCCAGGGAATCCATAGCTCTTGACTTTCCAAGGAGCTGTGTGGGACAGGAGCCCCCTCTGATCTGGGGGCTTTCATTCACCGGCAAACGAGAGAGTGACTTCTTGTTCCACTCATGGATTGAAGATATCCCATGAAGGTTGTGGGACTTTTCTAAAGAGTAGGCTGTAGATGCCAGAAGAATAATACATTAGCTATGGTATTTTATAAATCTAACAAATATTTAGACCTAATGTGCCAGACCTAAATGTGCCAGACCTAAATTAGAAATTTAGGAATGTTCCACCTACTACCAATGAGTGATGTAGTGAAATAAAACAAACATCATGCTCATGGATTCTGTAGATCCAGAATTCAAAGAGAGCAAAGCAGGGATGGCTTATTTCTGCTTCATGTTGTTCAAGGCCTGAGTGCAAGACTTGAAGGTTGGAAGACTAACCCACTTATACGTCTGGCAGTTGATGCTGGCTGTTAATGGGTCCCCAGCTCCTCCCCATGTGGCTTTACCATGTGGCCTGGACTTCCTCACAGCATGGTGGCTTATCCCACGGGTAAGCATCCCAGAAATGGAGAGTGAAGCAGGAGCTACATCCCTTTTGTGACCCAGCCTCAGAAATCACAAAGCATCCCCTTCGCCACATTCTACTCATTGGAGTAGTGACAAACCCCTACCCAGATTCAAAGAGAGGGAACAGAGACACCAGCCCTTGGCAGGGGGCGGGGCCTCAGTCACATTGCATGAAGAGCATATGGGATATAGGTATATTTTAAGAAGTATAAGAGAGACTTGGAAATATGAACAAGGAAGAAGAGGCTATAAAAATGGCAAAGCATGTAAAAGGTGAGGAAGAAAACTTTAAAAAACAAAGGTGGAATAATCAGAATTAAAGCATTTGAAACTCTGTCTTTCGGAAGCAAATATTGATTAACCTCAGATTTGTTAAGAACAGACAGCAAAACTTCAAAACTGATAGAGTAGCAGTTTCTAAATGTGAATTGGGACTCTCCGGGGTCCCTGAGACTCTTTAAGCAAGATGGAAACTGTGTTCATAATGATACATAATAACCCATAACGGTACTATTCTCTTTTTTCACTCTTATTCTCTCACAAGTGCAGAAATTTCTAGAGCCCATTTGACACAAGATGATATCATCACTTGAACAGTTAACAGAATATATATGCTTGTGTATTCCTGTGTTTGCATTTTTTCTCAATTTTATTTTCTAATATGGAAAGTATTAATAGATATAACCCACATAAATGAAAGCAGTTGGGGGGGGGATGTTGATAATTTCTAGAGGTGTGACAATTTCCTGAGGCCATGAAGTTTGAGAACCTCCATTGTAGGAGAGGGCACAAAAGTGGGAGAGAAACATAGACAATCCTTGTGAAATATCATTTCCTGGGCTCTGAGAAACAAATGGTGGTGATTGTTCATTATAAGTTATTCTTCTATAACTTCATTCATAGTTATTCTTCATTCTAAGATAATTCAAGATAGAAACTTTTAAATCTAGAGGACTGATGGAGAACGGTACTAACCTGTGTGCAGGCTGGAGAACGGGGACCTGGAAGAATTTCAGGACTGGGTCGTGTTCATCCTGTGTTACAGCGACACCTACTGAACACCGGGGATATTGCAACCCAGCTGTATGGAACAAATGACCGGCAAGAGTAAATACTGTATTCATACCAAAAAGGACATAGAAAAGAGCAAATTCTGTCAGGCAGAATATGACATTATAACAGGCATAGACAGGCATTCTTAGACAAAACAGAGGGCAACTCAATAAAGACATAGTGAAATTTGCATTGCCTATGCACCCTCTTCCTCGGTTAGATGGAAAATTAGTGGTTTCAACTGGGAGCCCAGGGCAGAGCCTAATATCAGAGCCACCTTGGAGCATTTAAGAAATAAATAGTTCTAAGGCTTTATGGAATCAAGAGTCTCTGGGCCCAGAATTTTATAATTTTAAAAAGTTCGCCAGAGAATGTAGTCCTAGCTAGAATATCTGGCCCAGAATGGGTCTGCTGACGATGGTTTCTGTCCCATAGGAGCCGTGTCAGGGCTGGACAGGCTGAGCTATTCTGGTGTCAACCCCAAGCTCTTCCACTGGTCCCACTGCCGTATTCCTTCTGCTGTCAATGCCCAGGTTTGGAGCTCCAAGTCCTTGGACTTTAGACCGTGTTCATGCCTCTTGACTTCTGGGGTCCTGTCTGATTTCCAAGTTTGATCTTGCTCAAGTCCTGTTTGCCCGATGCCCTATCAGAGTACCCCCTTTACTATGCCTGGGTGTCTACTCCCAGCATGGCCTAAATCCAAATTTTGAGACACTTTGGGCCCTTTCGGCTCCTTCTCTCTCCTTTGATCCTAGGCTTATTTCCATTTATGCCCCAGAACCATCAACACGGAAGGGTCTAGAATCGAGAGAACTATCAAAAATTATAAAAACAAACAAACAACAAAACTGAACCCCAGCCCTCTGTGTGCCAAGGCCTAGCCTAAGCCACCACTGACCCCTCTTGTCACAAGCTTTCAACACAGCCTATGGGGGGATTTGTCTTCTCGTATGAGAACCTTTCTCAAAACTGACAAAAGGAAAAAGGCTTTGCTTTACTGAAACTTGCACGGCCAGCCCTCCCTTTCGCAACCTACCAGTTCCAGGCTGTCTCATGATACCTCCACGGCTTTGTCAGCAGAGAACCAGCCCCAGGACAAGGAGCTTCCACGCCCACAGAAGAACAGCATGTGGGTGAAACCTGGCTAGGGAAGTGAAAAATTCTTAATAACCAGTGGGGTGTGAAAGGGGGTGGTGGCCAACCAGAGCCCAGAGCCCAGGCGGAGTGAAGTTGATGCCAAATGCTTCGCCCTATCCAAGGTAATGAAAGTGATCTGAGTGGTGGTTTTTTTTTCCTTTTAAATGACAGAGCAGAGCTGGCTGGGGAATAGGGTTTGACCAGCGTAACCATAAATGTAGGCAAAGCTTATTTGTACTGTGAAGATAAAGCAGCGAACGGGAGACAGGGTGGGCTGTGGCCTTCCACTGCGTTTGGAAGCTGTTCCCTTTCTCTGGGCAAATTCCCTGAAGTCCGAGACCATCCCAGCACAAGGAGGAAGCGCCTTCGGAAGGACCTGTGTCATGTGTGCAGATCTGCCCCCGGGAGATGGTGGCTGAGGCACATGTGGGAGTGGCCCACTGAGGTGCCTGCGCTCGGGGAGATGTTGCAGGGGCTGTGGCCCGTAACGGGGAGGGCGTCCCTCCAGCCCTGGTGGGGAATGTTCCATTCTGGTGCACACCTGGCTGTTCTCCAGAGATCTGTGTCCTGAAATTCGTTCAGTGTTACCGATAGCAGCTCAAACTCGGCACCCCTGTGCCGGCTCCCACCATTTACTGCTCTGCAGGTGTTTCTTTCCATGCGAGCAAGGGGCCCTTGGTTCCCTGCCGGCCACTCACCTCCCTGCCTGCCGACATGGCCATGCGGTGAGTCAGGGCTTCCCATCTTCAGCAGCCACAACATCCGCATGTGGGTGGTGGGTGGGTGGGGGGATGCTTCTTCACGCATATGCCCTGGCCCCTTGGGGACTGGATTTTAGATGGGTGTTGAGGCAGCCTTCTGAGCCAGGCTGGGCAGTGTCTGCTGAGGAGTTCCCATCCCCTTGGGGTGGCTGCGTCAATGACACCCCAAGGGGAGAGGCCTCAGCGTGGAAAGTATATGAGCTTTGGACATTGCTGCAGATGGCCTGGAATGCTTTGCCCCCTTCTTCCAAGGCCCCGGCTGATTTCCCCATTGTGCAGTGGGAAGGAGCAAAGGGCCAGCTCTCCCCAGTTCCTGGAGCACCAGCCAGTGTTCTGGGGCCAACAGTGGTGAGGGCTGGGAGGCAGCATTCCGGGGTGGCTGCCCAGAGGGCATGGCTGGTCCTGACTTGGGTGCTGTGCCCACCGTAGCAGGTGGCTGTCACTCCCACGAACAGCAGGGTTCTCATTGCCATTGCTCAGCTGATTGTGCCTGGTACGTAGCAAATGCTCTGCTTATGCCAGCTTCCCTGATCATGTGATCTGTCTGGGGTCACCCAGAAGGTGAGTGGTGGGGCCAGGATTGGCCTCATGTCCATCTCACGCCCCGGCCCAGGCCCGCCTACCCTACAGTGGGGCCACCTTCTCCCTGGACCTCCATAGGCGTCTCAGGGAGGCAGGGTAGAGGGTCAGTAGCTCCATTTCACAGACCAGGAAACTGAGGCCAAGAGATTTGTCACAGATCACTGAGCTTATAAATGACAGAACTAAGCCTCAAACTTTGCTCTTTTGATCACCCGCCCGGTATTAGCCACGACTCAGGTTGCCATGAGAAAATGACACGGGCTCAGGGGCTTTAACCACAGAATTTATTTTCTCACAGTTCTGGAGGCTGGAAGTCTCAGGATGGGTTTCTGGTGAGACCTCTTTTCCTGGCTTGTAGATGGCTGCCTTCCTGCTGTGTCCTCACAGGGCCTTTCCTCTGTGCTCATAGAGAGAGAGACAGCAATCTCTGGTGTCTCTTTCCCTTCTTATGAGGACACCAGCCCTCCAACTAGGGCTTCATCCTTAGGACCAAGTTTAACCTTTATCATTTCCATAAAGGCCATATCTCCAAATACAGTTGCTTTGAGGGTTAGGGCTTCAACATGGTAATTGTGGAAGGGGCACAATTCAGCCCATAATACACCCTGAGCCCCTTTCACGGCTTTGAGCCCCCATATCACAGCAGGAAATAGGTGCTACTACATATCAAGGTACTCGTTTTGGACTGGTTGTGCTGGAGCCTAGAAATGGGTTTGGGCCAATCTGAGAAGGCTTCCTGGAGGAGGAAGGGTGTGTGTGTGTGTGTGTGTGTGTGTGTGTGTGTGCACATATGCTAGACTTGGGTAGCATGTGTACTTAGGGGGAGTCTAGCCCACTTCAGGGAACCCCATATACAGTCCACCCCAGTAACTCAGATGAGCTGTGGAGCCATTTTCTCTCTGTGGCCATGGTAAGAGGGGACCGTCTGGTTCCTGCTTGGCCCAGCAAGGGAGCTGTAGCTCCATTCAGCCAATCAGGTGGCGTTTCAGGTCTTCAATGTGGAAGGGAGTGGGATTCCAGGTGGGCGGGGAGGGGCAAAGGCAGGCAGAAGTAGAGCCAAGAACCCGTGGAACCCCCTCCAGCAGAGAGAGACATCTGCAGGGCAGGGTGGCAGCATGTGGTGGCCAGGCCCCTGCCACTGTGGTCTGGCTGCTGGGAAGGCCGATCCTTCCGTCAAGATGGACTGTGTTAGGACAGCATTGTGTGCACAGGCCCTCGCCATACTCTCTCTTCTTCACCTCGTGTCTGTCCTCTGCCCTGAGACTCACACGCCAGATTCAGGTGGTAAAGGGAGTCCTCACTGCCAGGTTTAGAAAATTGAAATGTCTGCAGTGTCTTTGTTTCTGGAGTGAGGACAGTGTTCTTGGGGCAGGAGTGTGGGTTCATGCACCGAGTCCTATGTGGGGTCCAGAGAAGATCCAGGTCCCAGGCAGGGTTGCAGAAGGTATTAGCAAGGAGGCTGGGGAAGCTGAGGAGGCTGGGAGGCTAGGCAGGCTGGGCTGGGAGGCTGGGGAGGCTGCTCTTTTGGTGGAACTTCCTATTTCTCACATTTCCTCCATGAAGGCCACAGGACCCAGCCCTCCCCCAAAGTAGAGTCTGTGAGCCCATCCATACTGGGGGTGCAGAGCCTGGTTTTGGCCTCTCTTGTATCTGTCCCTCAGCTTAGCTCACCTGGGCCCCTGGTGGGCTCCAAAGGTGTTCAGTAAGTTGCTTTTTTTCAGAGTTTCGACCCGAGCCTGTCTATGAGGGAAAACTCCATCCTGAAGTACCGGACGTGGTTGCATCCCCCTCGTCATGAGAATATTTACTCTCCCTGCATCTCCCATCCCTTATATTCCTCCTCTGCACCTGGCCCAGGGCCCTTTGCTCGGGGTCATGCTCTGTTCCCAGGCCCTGTGTGTCTCCCTGGGTCTCTCTTCCTCCCTGATGGAGGCCCCGAGTGTTTCTGAGCCTGTGTGTCCTTGCTTCTCTGGTGGGAAGTGGTCGCTTCCTCTTAAGGGAAGAGCAAGTTGCTGGCTTCCCTCTGTTTCCCAAGGGTGAGCCTCTCCACTGCCACTTCATGACCTTGGGCAAGTCCCTGAGGCTGGCTGTGCCAGGGGGCAGTACTCTCCACCCACAGGGTAGCAGTAAGTGAGAGAGTAGAGTCTTAAAGCATTGGGCTCCTAGTAGGTGCCAAGTACCCGTGCGCCCACTACGGTTTGAGTGTTCCGGTGTCCGGCTGGTGACCGTGACCAGATGGCCACACACACGTGTCATTGTATGGCCTCTGCTGCTGTCTGACTGTCTAGGTGGAGAGGCCTCATGTTCATCATGCTCGAAATCATTCCCTTCTTCAGTAAGCGCCAGCCACCGTCCATTCATCCGTGCTCCCATTTCTGCGAGCCAGCCTTGCTGTGCTCTGGGAAGCACAGTTAGGAATCCGACCGAGTGGGGCTTATGCTCCATTTCCAGGCAGCAGGCGGGGAGGGAAGTAAATCAAGCAATCTTACCCAGGCCGATTTCAAAGATCACCAGGAGCCCGGGTGTTGAGTGCCAGGAGCCCGGACTAGGGGCCCATGCTGGTGCCCAGCACCGGGTGAGGCTCAGAGGGGATTCAGAGTTGAAAGGCAGCTTAGCTCTTGGAAGCATGGGCTCCAGCTGCAGGCTGCCCCCACTCCGTGCTCTGTGACCATCAGAGGCAGTGATCCTGCAAGAAGGAAGTCAATATTTAAAAAAAGGAATGTCAGTTCTTAGGAAGCCCTTAGTTGCCCTGTATACAATCTTGCATTTAGCCACTTACATAAAGCCTGGGGTCAGAGACTGCCTGGATGTCTTCCCCTTGAGTACACACACCTCACCCACCTTCCCAGGCAATATCGGCCCAGGTGCTGGTGTGGCCAGCTTGGGATTGCCCCTTGCCTGTGTCCTTCGGAAACCCTAGAGACACATGAGTCTGATGTGGCCGGGAACAGGGGCAGTTTGCACAACACATGCATCTTGGGAAAACAAATGTGGTTCTCCATGTGCTCCCTGGAGTTCCTGGAACCAGAGTGTTTATTTTATGTAATATACAGCAAAACCAGTTCTGTTGACTTCAGAACCTTCCAGCATCCGAACGATAATTTTTCCTCAAATACTCTTTCAGTGCGGATTACTCAGAATATCGTAGGGAAGGAAGACCGAATTGGGTTCACTGGGGAGGAAAAATGTTCTGCATCTCAGGCTACCCTCTTTCGAAATGAACACAAGCTTTTTGAGACTCGGGTGCCTTAAATCCATCAGGGAAACCGTCCTGCATGTGCTCACGTGGAGGGCCTGCCGGAGGAGCAGAGGGCCCCTGGAGCCTTATAACGGCAACCTGGGTCATGCCGAGGGAGGTCGGGTGGGTATGTTGTGTGGGAAGCAATGCCATGGTCTCCCACTCTGCGGCAAAGGAGCATCTGAAACAATGCTTGATTTAGATGAGGCTGAAGTGGGCGAATATTGGTTCTAGTTAAGCCCTCTGTGGCCGTGCGTGTTCACACTCTCCCCTGGCTGAGCAGTGAAGGGGGTGGGTGCAGCGGATTTGGACAGGAGTACCGGCGGCGGCTGCTTATGACAATGGTGGATAGATCGTATTTACTGAGGGTCTAGCGTGTGCCAGGCACTGTGCTAAGCGCCTTGATTGAGCCGTACCTACGAGGTAGGTCATCGTCTCATTATCTCCGTTTTAGGACCAAGAAAATGAGTCTCAGGAAAGGTCATACAGCTAATAGGTGGCTGGATCAAGCAGCCTTGATATAGGTTCGGCTGCTATAGCCAAGACCAAGGCTAACACTGGTTTAAACAAGGTGGAAGCTTATTTCTGTCTCCTGGAACAGTGCTTGGGTAGGAGCCTAGGGCTGCTATGGAAGTTCTGTATGGCTATTCAGTTCCAGTCTCTTCTGACTGTAAGGTGTTTCTTTCTTCTTCATGGTCCCAGGTGGGACCCCACAGCATCTGCCTTGTAGGCGTGTGTGTCTATGGGAAGGGGGACAGTGAAGGAAAAGGCACACGCCCTTTCCCTTGAAGGGCATAACCCGGAACTAACTTGGAGCCTTTGCTTCTGCACACATTCCTTTGACAACTTGGTCATATGGCCACACCTAGCTGCAAAGGTGGCTGGGAAGTGTGTTCCTGCTCTTGCCTCTCACCTCTCCACTGCTTCTCATCCTGGAGGAGTTCTAGGTTAGCTCCAAGGAAAAGAGCCCAGAGCTGGACCGGCTTCTTGGATGCTTGGGGTAGTAGGTGTTTCTGGTGATCACTTGATCCTCTGGCCTAGCACAGCTCAGGGCACCAAGTAGGTGCTCAGTAAATTAATCTTAAAAGAAGAGTGGGGAAGGGCGTCCTGGCCTGTCAAATCCAATCCCAGCTAATGAGTTGAACAAAGCTGGATGCAAATATGAGGGAGCTGGAAACTTTGGGGACAAACTACCAGAAGGCAGCCAGGTCCGGGGGGATTCCCTTCCACAGTGGAGCTCTGGAGCTGTTTTGGTCTGGATCAGAGGTTCAGGGTATCCTGTTGGCTCCCTGGCTTTACCCCAACCGTGAACAACATCTGTGAGCTGTGCTTCAAGTTGGAAATTTGATTCCGAGCCCCCTTTGGGAGGAACTGGATTCCTTCGTAGTGGTGGACACTTGGGCTGTGCCACGTACATTCCTGATTCGGTGCCAAGTGTGCATAGGTCCGGTTTGTCAGCTGCTGGCCCCCAGGCGGACCCTGTCTGTAAGGAAGGGTCTCAGCCTCCCTCCTGCGGGCCTCTGGTCGCCTACTTTAGCTGGCCCTGACTCAGCTAGAGCAAAATGCAGTTACAGGCTCGCCTGTCAGAACCCAGGTCCCCACTACGAAGTCCTCGGAGGCTTTCTGGTACAGCATGCTAAGAGCGGCTGAGAGTTCCCCTATCCCTTTTACCACTTACATTTTCTGAGCAAAGCTTCTTTCCGTGCAGGTGCTCAGAAGGAAAAATAAGTAAGCATCGGAGGTTCCAGAGTGGAATTTTTCAATCATCTGAACATTGTTCTTGGCAAGGAATAATTTAAAACAAACAGCCGTTACGGGTTACGTTTTCAGACCAGTTAGAAATAGGAATATTCTCTGATCATCCCAGTCACTTCTTTTTTTCTGTTCCCAGTTATCTGTCTTGTGCCGAGTCGCTGAGGAGGATCCCTATTAGGCTTAACAGCAGTTAAATATTTGTCAAACTGTCTGTCACGAGCCTGGCAGCCAGAGGGAAGGGAAAAAGCATTAATGGAGAGCCGAGCTCCAGGCTGAGCCGGTGCTTACGTGGTCTAGACAGTTAAGAGATACGTGGGGCCCTGAAAAAGAAAGAGAGAAGGGACGAAAGAAAAACATGTGCTTTTGGGTCCTGCATGCTTTGAGTCTGTACTTGGATGTACAGAAAAAGAAAGCTTCCGTTGAAAATAAGTGGTTTTTGGCGAGAAGCAGTGCTGCACTTTGCAAATTGATTGTGCTCTTCTACTTAGATAAAAATGAAAATGCATGAGGTATTTTGCTTTTTTTCTTCTTGACGATTAAAAGCCTCTACTTGGCTCCATGCAGAGACGGCCCTTGAAGATTTATATGAGGCACCTGTGTGGCATCGATTACAGGTCTTCAGGCTTCCAGAAGCAGCTACACTTGCCCACGCACAAAATGCCAGATCCCAAGAGGGACTTTTAAAAGACTCGACTGGGCGTCTCTGTGCCAGGCCTGGGTGGGACCCTTGGGTGAGGGTCTTTGAGTTTTACTAGACGACTTCCACTCCCTGATCACTATTGGAACGTCCGAGGCGGCTGAGCGAGCCCTGAGGTGATGGATAAGATGAGACCCTTTCCCTACCCGGGCCTCAGTTTCCCCACCTGGGAGGTGAGGGTGTCAGACTGGCTTTCCTCCAGGTTTTCTGCAGAGCAGATGGCCACGCTCTGCAACATGCCCTTTCTCCAGCTCTGACATTATTGCATTGTGAAGGGGGGCCATGTCAGTGCTGGAAAGGGGCTCCATTTCCAGTATGGCAGATCCATTCGTTAACTTGACCCAGCACAGGGAGGAATTTGGAAACAGGTATGTTAGGACATAGCCAATCGCTAGCAAATTGATGAGTTAGGTCGTTAATGTATTCTATTCATTCACTCGTCGAATGTTCCTGCGCCACGGCTCCAGCCAGGCTCGGTGCCAGGTGCTGGGCTTTGCAGGGAACAAGGCAGCCTGGCCCTGCCTGCTCCAAGTTGGGTCTGGCCCTGCTTGGACTTCTGTCCTGTTGGCTTAAGGACTTGCCTCCGTGTAGGTCCAAGCCCAGGAATGTGCTATGAAATGCAGTTCCAACACCCTATTAAAAGCCAAGCATTTACTTCTAGACACCAAGGACTTTAAGACTTCTATCTTCAAGGAGCAAGGGATTTGTTTTGACAAAAGAAGTATAAACAGGATCCCAGTGAATAACTTTTCTCATGGCTGCTTCTGCTTCAATCAATCCTATATTTATTGGTGACCTCATAGTGTCCAGACTGTCCCAGACTCTACAGAGGATCCAAAGGGGGTGGCAGCGGAGAGAGAATTTACAGTTTGCGGCTCAGCCGAAGAGGCAAGGCCAACTCTGGGGATAAGAGCCCGAGGAATGAGACAGCACATAAGTTACGTGATCACAGGTGTGCTGCAGGCCTCGGAGCTGAAGGAGCTCAGAGCCAGGGAGGGGACAGCATACTTGGATCAGGTGTTCTGGAGGAGGAGAGGAGAGAAGGCATTCCAAATCATTCTCCTGTGCTGGCCCAGCCCGCGGCATGTAACTGTCCAGCTGATAGCCGGCCACTGAGCTGTCATGGCTTTTCCAGTACTTCGTGTGTGGAGGCTGGAGCTCCCAGGCTCAGCGTGCAGAGCAGCCCTGGGCCCGTGATCGTGGGACGACCCCTGGCCATAGGGAGGTCCGGGTTACAGGGGTGCCCCATTCCCCATGGACCCCCCAGAAGTTGCCAGATGGTGCCACCGGTGAGATCTCGCCCCACTTCTCGGGGTCTCGGGTCCTTGCCTGCTGCTGCTGTGGATCCCTAGAAGCTAAAAGTTCCAGAACAGTTGTCCCACTACCAGGAAGAGCTGAGTTCAAATCCTGCCTCTGTCATTTGCTGCTCTGTGGCCTTGTACTAATCCTTCTCTGTGCCTCTGTTGGCATCTAAAAATAGGTTGATCATAGCATCCTTTTCATAGGCCTATTAGGAGGACTGCAGGAAACAAGCATGTAACATGCCTAGCAAGGTGCCTGGGATACAGCAAGCAGCCCATTCATGTCAGCTATTATTGTTCCTACTATCGTCGTTATACATCGGGTGGCAAAGTGGGAAAGCCGCTGCCTGGCCCGGAGGTCATCTCTTTCTGGAAACTCGCTCTGCCAAACACTCTAAAAGTCCATGTCTAGAATCCTCACCCCCTTGAGCTATCGCTCAGCCAAGCATTCTGAATCGAGACTGCAGCTTTCTCTGTGTTAGTTTCTGCGGAAACAGCATGCCTGTCCCGTTTCTTGTCTGGAACATGGACATCGGGTGAACTCTGTGCCGTGAACATCTTCCCTGCTCTAGCCCCTCGTGCGTCTGGGGCTGACTTAGGCAAGGACGGCTTGATGGGAGCTGTTGACGTGGTTTCACGTTTAATTGCCAAAAACCTGGATCGGGTTCCAGCGGGCCAAGCCCTCCGGGGAAACAGTTTAGGTGCGTCATGTGGCTGGTATTCTGGGAAGTCATAAGGTAGCAGCTAGAGGAAACCAGTTTACCTGCAAGAGGGCCCTGGGACCAGAGAATAACTGTCACCTGACATTCATTTTCTGCATCCCAAGAATGAGGACCTAGGAGCAGGTATTACAGAAAGGCAGGTTTGACCTCACAATAAGAATGGACTCTTAACATGATGTTGACAAAGGGCACTGGACACTCCGCAGGTAAAGCGCTTCCAGTTCCTGGAAGTGTACAAACTCAGGTCAGCTGAGTCTCTGATGGGGCTCATGGCAAGAGGATTATTGTAGCTGGGGGTCTTCAGACCCTGAGACGTCACGACTTTCAGGAGGTCATCAGTTGCTTCCACCTTCCCGGGCATTCATTTCTCAAGTGACCTTGGCCAGCACAGCTGTGAGCCTCACTGGGCCCTGGCCCCTGGCCCAGGAAGAAGCAGCTGCCTCTCTGTATAGAGGCTGCTATTTGCCTTGGCCCCTGCTTGCCCAGCCATTTCCTGGCCCCGCCCTGCCGTGGCTTTTGCTTCATGAGCTCATAGCTCCAGGTGAAGCCAGTCCCTGGGGCCCTGGATGGCGCAGCCCTGGAGGCTTCAGGGCCCCCACACCTCCCAGGCCGGCGCAGCTCACAGTAAGGGTGGGCCAGGCATCGCCATCCAAGAGTAAACCAGAAAAGCCCTCGAGAGAGACTGAGGCACAGAGAGCGGGGAGTAACAACCCCCGGGCCTCATGGCAAAGTGTAGTGGGCTTTGATAGAAACCAGGGCTCCCGGCCCCCAGACAGCACCCTTCCTGGGCCTTCTGGACATTTTGCCTCTAAGCGTGTGCTTGCTCTGTTCCTGCGCTGGTCACAGTGCAGATGTGGGCGGGAAGGCAGCTTTGTGGGCTGCAGGCCCCCGAAGGTTGTGTGCTCTACTTGGAGTTCCGATGTTGGAGAAAGGCCCCATGCCCCGTGGTGTCTCCATCCCCACGAGGCTCCTCACAGGAACTGCCAAATTGGGAGTTGATTTAAGCTCCGCTCATTCATCAGGCTCACTTTGTAGAAGGGGAAACCAAGGTCCAGGGACAATAATAATGGGTCTGAGGTCATAGAGGGGTCAGAGAAGGTGCTGGAGGCAAAGTCCAGTCCCCTGGCCCCATTCCTATGGCTCTGGCTGAGCTTTCCGGAAAGCAGGATCGAGCAGGACCCCACGTTCAGGCCCACCTCACTTCTGGGGGCTCTGGACCCACCCCGGTGTCCCCTCCGAGCATAGCATGCAGCCTTGCCTCAGCTCGGGCACCCTGAGCCCTTTTGTTTCTCTTGGACTGAAGCCCTGCTAGGAACGATTCTGTCCTCTAGTTCTACAGGGGGACCTTCATTTCTGGCAGATCAACCACTGGGGGGTGTGTCGGGGGCGGGGTGTGGGCCCGAGACGTCTACTTCCCTGTTTGGCAGCCAGTGGCCTCCACGTCACATTGATTTGTTCATTCCCTGGTTCCATCTTTTGTCTGTTGACACATACACCTGCATTTCTGCTCCAGCCAGGCACTGCTCCAGGGGCTGGGGCTGAAATGTGAGCTCAGACCTTACAGTTAACACAGAGCTGGAATCACCCCGGGAGCTTTAAAAACCCCTGACGCATCTCCAGAGATTTGATGCAGTTGGCCTGGGCGTGGCCTGGGTATTTCAGTTCCTAAAACTGCCTGTATCTGCATGGAAATTTTTTTTTCAAGGAGAAAAGAGCTGGTAGAAAGAATGTGACTGTAGAGAATAGCATCCTCAGGCTGGTTGTGGGCAGAGTGGGGCAAGGGAGGGCCTTGGGTCACAAGGGAGGGACAGCATCCACCATTGGTGTTGCTGTCCCGGTGGCCAGCACCACAGCAGGCCTGGCACCAGTCTCCAGAAGGTTGCATCGCAGGCCACTCGGGGTGAACACGGAGTGCCCAGAAGCACCTGCATGTGACCCGGGTCCTGCAACTAAAAGGGGGACATGTCTGGTGGTTACAGCTCCTTTGCTTCCAAGGGCCTTCTTGGTCTCAGTGATTTTGTAGCTGTGTTTTTAGAATAGGTGCTTTCCCCTCGTTTGCAAAAATACTGAAAATCTAGACACATAGAAAGAAGCAGAGGCCACACACCGGCGTGTCTCCCGTTCTGCCGGGAGCTTTTCAGGAGCTACCACGGCTGATATACCGGGGGCCTTCCTGCTAATGCCCTTGGTTTGCCACGCTCAGCTAGTGCTAGCGTGGAAGGAAGGCTTCCAGTCACAGAGCAGTGGGCTCACAGCATAGAAGAGGGCTCGGAGCACAGTGGTTCGGGACTCTCATCTGGTGGTGGCAGGTAGAGGAGCTGGGCCCAGAACCCGGGTCCCAGCTCGGCCCCCGACTCTTTCCAACGTGCCACGCTCATCCCAGCCACTGCCTGCACAGTGTCTCTGTCCACCTGGCCGCTCCCTGGGTCCACCTGCACCACCCACTCCTCCGCTCCCCCACCCAATTCTTAGTTTCATCACCACTGCAAGGGAATATCTAAATTGTTTGCTTTTCTTGGCCTTGAGGATAAGGGAAAGGTCATTGCCTGACTCTGGGGCCCCATTATTGCCCAGAGGGCCCTGCGGCGACGGCATATGCTCTGTGTCCTGTCCAGCTCAGCCCCGGCTCTTTCCCAGACTCGCAGTAAAACTCGAGACCAGAATGAGGGGGACGAGAGGCCCAGGAAGATGGGGCTTGGCTTGGGTGTGTTTGTGTAATGTGCCATATGTCATTTTCTTTTCACATAAAAACATCTCTGTTGAAGCAATAGGAACCCGCTCAGCTGACCAAATACCAAATGTTTCCCTTCTCCTCTCTTGCTCCTTCCAAGAGGTGGGCTGTGAGGAATTGCCGTTATCCGTGATGCTATCTTGCCTTTCAAACGTCAGAGAGCTTTTTCCTTAGAGCAAGCACTTGATTGTTTTTTCCAGCTTTGGCAGGAATTTTTAAGAGAAAGCTCTCTTCAAATCACTTTTCTGTTTATTGTTGTAGACCTGGGGTATGGCAAAGTGAAGGGCTCGTGGCCCCTGCCTAATCCACTCTCCTCACATCTGTTTTCCTAAATTACCTTAGGACACATCAGCGCCTCCCCACCCCCCGAAAAAAACCAAAAACCTAAAAACAAAACCAACCCCCAAAACCTGGTATTTTGGAAAAAACAATGTTAAATAAAACAAAATGAAACAAAATGAATATAAACCTCCAGTTGGTAGAAAAATGGCTCCAGAAATCGCCTTTGGGGCTCCCCCCACCCTCCAACCCCTCATGTACAATAAACATGTGGTTTCATTTCCAAGGGCTCCGGTGTTAGCGTTTCCATTTCCTCAGGAAGCCGCCTTTCTTGCTCTTACTTCTGAAATGGAACGTGCATTTTCATTGGCCCAAGTTCAAGGAGCGCCTGGGGCAACAATGAAAACAGTCTCAAGCAGGTTTCAGTCAGCGACACCCCCCCCCCCCCAAGCTGTGACTTCTCCTTGCTCCCCATCCGTGAGGGACAGAGGCCAACTCTCCCAGCCGGGGGCAGAGGGTGGCGGCCTCGCTCACTTGGGTCTGTGGCCTTCTGAGGGGAGCCACGCTGTCCTCGCTGCCTGTGTTCTGGCCTTCAGTTGGGAAAATCTGGTTGCCCTCCAAGCATCCGCATACCACAGCTCTTAATTAAGAAAGTATGTTCCCATTTCATGTCACTCGAAAAGAATGAAAACAGTGACAGCATTTATTTATCTGCACTATCAATATCATTCCTGGTTCTGAGTCCACCGGGGGTTATGAGTCTTGAAGGAATTGACTGGGTTGTGAGAGCCTAACCTCGGCCATGTGCTGTGGGGACGTGTGGCTTCTCTCTGAGAGGGAGGCTCCAAGTGAGGCAGAGGAGGGCCGGCAGCGCCCTGGCCCCTGCCCTCTCCCAGCTGGGAGTCCACTGCTCAGCGACAGGAGGGGCGGCCTTTGCCTTCTTTGGTGTGATGTGGAGTCCAGTCCCCTTTCACTGGCTACCTCCCATTTTCTTTCTGAACCTTCCGAGAAGTAAAAGCCACCATTTCTTGAGTCTTCTAGAAGAGCTGCGATCTGTCTGAGGGGCGACTTTTCATGTGGGACCTGCTAGGTGCTGACACCGGGCAGGGGCTCTCCCGTCTTGCTAATCCCCCCGGGCGGCCTCGGCCTAACCCAGCGTGTCCGGGTGAGACGTGAGGCGGCTGGGCCCCTGTTAAGAGACTTGCCCGAGACGATAGAGCGAATAAGTCCATGCCGGCTGCTGGAACAGAACACCACAGACTGGGTATTTGAAACAACAGACATTTCTTTCTCACACCTCTGGAGGCTGAGAGTCCAAAATCAAGGTGCCGGCAGGTTCGGTGTCTGCTGAGAGCTTGCTTTCTGGTTCACAAACGCACATCTGCTTGCTGTCCTCACATGGCAGAAGGGGTGAGGGAGCTCTCAGGAGTCTCTTTTGTAAGGGCACTAACACCGCTCTTGAGCGGGCTCCCTGCTCGCCACCCCATTGCCCAGCATCCTGTGTACTGTACTTGAATAATATGTGCTCTAATATGATCCGTGGTGGGACACTGAATCCATTCCAGTCTCCTTGGCCTTGGAGCCCAGCCCTTTCCTGGGCCCAGCCTGCCTTTGCAACATATTATCTCCCGCCACACTCCTGTGTGCACCTAGGGGCTGGCGAACCCAGCCTCTCCCTGGGGCACTCAGCCCTTTGATCAAGGACACAGCTCGCTGTCCTAGAGCTTATAAGGGGCCTAGAGCCTTCCCCATTTCCAGTCACCTTCCTCTAGATATGCTCCAGCCTGCCATATCCACTAGACCTCTGTTAACCGCAGCGAAGGTCAGATGTCATGTCACACAGGCCACACCCCCATTCTTGGTCTCAACTGACCACCAGCTGTTAACGCTAAGCCCATTACTGGATCATTAACCGGCCAGTAAGTTTAAGATATGTTTCCTCCCACTCTTCCACACCCCCCCCCCCAGTTGTTGAATTCAAGAAGAGAGGCTTAAAGTTGAAGGAACCTTCTTGTATCAAAAATCAGGAGAGCTTGGATGACAGTTTGTTAAATGAAGGACCCACAAGAGTAAAGCTAGAATAATTAGATGATCGGTGGGTACTTTGGGATAGAGGAGCCCGATGCTCCCTCATAACTTGAATAACGATAGCTTCTTTCTGGCTTGGAGGGAAGGGCCAATGAGACACATAGCCCAAAGCAGGATTTTCACTTTCTAGAAGAGTGTGTGTGTGTATGTGTGTGTGTGTGCAGCACGTGCATGCCTATGTGCATAACATCCCAGGGTTCTCTCAGCCTGAGAGATAGAGAGATTCAGAGACAGAAAAAGCTCTGCCCTTCTTTCCTGGAAGATCCTCCCCACCAAGCCCAACAGATCACACTTCGGAGGAGAGGTGTGGGCAGGGCCCTTGCAAGCTGGGTTTCAATGACAGGGAGGCTTCTGTGGAAACCGAGAAGAAAGGTCCCCTCTGCAGACGTATTACAGACCTCCCTGTGCTTCCAACTTGTATGGTCTGACTTTGCAGAAGCGACCAGCACCTTGGGTTTGCACTTGCCAATTTGCATCTCCTCCTGTCATTCTGATCAGTTTCCAAATTCATAGCCTCCCTTCTATGGCCTCCGTTTCTATTTCTAAAGGAACCACAAATGTTGCATTTTGATTTTGGTGGTGGTGGTGGCGATGCTTCCTCAGAAGATAAGCCCATTTATCTTTATAGAAGCCTGAGAGAAGAATCCAAATAGATGATTACCGATTCTTTTCTTTCTTTCCGGGCTTCCAGTGAGTGGCTTTCTTGCCTGGGATCCTCTGTACAGCTGGGAGAGGCATGGAACTGAGGTGCTGACAGCTTGTGTTGGAATCACATGGTGTTTACTGTGCTGCGAGTTTATAACAGTCTTGTTTCCATACTGACAGCAAACGCCATATGGAGAGAAAAAATCCTGTCAGATGAACCCTTAAGGAATCACAATATGGTACATGAAATCTCTTAATTGCTTTTGGAAATGGGGAGGGGCCCATCGTTCAAATCACATCAGCCATGCGGTTCTCTCTGCCATAACTGAATAAAACTGGAGTTTGACACAAGGTACTTTACTTCCATTCTGTCTGTGCTGGGGAGGTTCGGCTGATTGGGAAAGGATGAGGTAGCTTGCTTTCCTCACCTCGGTGGGGGGATCAGGTTCAGTGGGAGGCAGTGAGAACACAGGCTGTATCTACAGGGCATCATGCTAACAGGTGCAGGCCACAGACCTGTCACCCTCTTAGCTCCCTCCCTCCCAGATTCCCTGCTGTGGCTGATGATAACACTCATCTAACTTGACATTTTATTACTGTCACTTGGGATCTTGTCTGCTCACGCACACATTCCACCCTGTTCAACAGAATCCAAGCCCCCTGAGGGCTGGGATTGCATCCCGTTCCCTCCCCCCCCCCCCAATTCTGGCACACATCGAGGTGGGTTAAATGTTTGTTGGAGTGGCCATTTGTGAACCATCTGTGCATGGAAAGGTAAGGGAGTTAAGGCAGCAGTCCAAGGCGAGTTTCATCCCCGAAACCACTTGACGAGGGATCAAGAGGGGGAACTTGGAAGGTGGCTATCTGTGTTGATCAAAGCATCCACTCAGGAGAGAATGAGAACTTTTTGAGTGCCTTACACAGTGTACTTAGAACTGGTGACTGCCCACAAAAACAGTTCCTGCCTTCAGCCAGTTTACCCATGAGAGGAGAAGTGGGCTGTAAAACTCTCCAGCCTGTATGCCTAGGCACTTGCTCTTTTGGTTGCCAGAGACACAAACCCAACACCAAATTACTTCAACATTCTGTCGGGTAAATAAATGTGCAGGCACCAGGCTGGCCTCGGTGAGGCTGGCTTCACGGGCTCCTGAGACGTTCACACCACGGGGTTTCTTCCTTCCGCACTCAGTCCTGCTTTCTCCCCTGCTTCATCCTCTGTGGGTTCTCACTGCCCAGTGGGAGAGACAACTGTGGCAGCTCTTGGTGGACTGGTCCTGAGACCTCGGCATCCAAAGGAGAAGCAAGTGCCCTTCCTGTAACTTCTACAGGACTCTCACCAACTCAACTCGTATGCCTTGAGCCACCATTGCAGCCTGGAGATAGAGGGCTCTGATTGGCTAGCACTGAGTCACATGTCTGTTTCTGAACCTATCACTGTGGCAGAAACAGGGACCTCTTATTGTTTAGGGCTGAGTCAGGTGCCCGTCTTTCATCCGGTCTTGTGGCTGGGAGATGAGGGCTCTGATTGGTTAGCACGGGGTCATGTGCCCGTCGTGGGGCTCCCTTGGAACCCAGGGCTGGATTTTTGCAGACTCAGCGGAGATTCCTTGAAGGAATGCAGATGGAACAGACCAAAAACCCGACAAACACAATGATGACATGGTGTTTAGTAAACACTTTCTATGTGTTATGCTCTGTTCTGAGTCTTTCCTATGCATTGTCTTAGTCCTCATGACAGTCCTAGAAGATAGGTATGACTACTGTCCCCAGTTTACAGATGGAGAAACTGGGGTATAAAAGTGTTAGGTCAGTTGCCTCAGGGCACAGGCAGTGACTGGTGAGGCTGGGGTTTGAACGCAGGCAGTTTAGCTCCCAAGCCGGTGCTCACAGCCACCACTCTCCTTTCAAGTCAGAGCTTTCCTTTCTGTAAAGCTCTTTGGGTGTGAAAGTGAGTTGATGTGATGGTTGCATGCATATCCTTATTGTGTTCCTGATGTCCAGAGGAACTCCCCCCCCCCCCACCCCACCCTTGCTCCTCTGCATTTGAGGAGGATACAGTCGTTCCTTCTGGTTTGCTCCTGAGGTCACCTGACTGTTTCTAGTGCAGCTGCACAATCAAAGATCCGGTGTTCAGTGCTTGAGAGGGCAGGAGGCACCGGGTCTCAGTCGGTCCTTTGAGCATCTTTCTGGTCAAAGAAATCACCTGTGGAGGCTTTGGCATCATTAAGGAAGAACCAGAAGATCCCCTCTCCCCCATCTTACTTCCAACGTGTGCCTTTATTTTTCAGAGGAAGACTGAGGCCTAGAGAGCAAGTGAGTTGCTTAAAGTCACATAGCAGGTCATTGGCTCACACCCGGTCTCCAGGCGTCCAGGCTTGGAGTGTTACACTGCATTTCCTCTTTAGAACTCTCTTGGCTGCTGAGTGGCTGAGGGCTGGTCACTTCTCGTTTCCATGCCTCTAGCTCCTCAGCTGGAAGATGCAGGGTTTTCATAATTTGAAATGCTTTGGATTAGAAGTAATTTTGAAATCAGCTCATAAATCAACTTTTCGGATGTGGTTTGAGCTGCAGGCATGGTTTGATCCAGAGATTCATGACACCGTGAGGACACAGTGGTGGGTGTTATTTTCCCAGCTCTGACCTCTTCTGTGCGTGAGCCTCATTATCACAACAACTTTCCTTGCAGGGTCAATAACACGGCAAGTAGACCCTGGCCTCACCCCCATGCACCCCAACACCCAGAGGGAGAGAGAGCACTTCTGCTCGGTGTGCCCAGGCACAGTCTGTGGTCCACTCTGATCGGAACTGGCTTGGGTTACATGCCTGCCACCCTTATCCAGTCACTAACTGGGGAGTGTGACAGGGTGATCGGCCCCCCAGGGCGTGGAGGCATCATCCCCAGAACTGCTGGCATCTGGCATCAGGAAGGAGGAGTGAGCTAGGAACTAGAGTTTGGGTCATAACCGGTACCTTCCTCTACACCGCCCTTGTCCCCTCTGAGTCTGCACAGCCTGGAGATAAATAAGGGGTCCTGAGAATTTGCCAGTCATCTTGCTCCATCCGTCTGGGGCTCCGCATCCAGGTGTGGGTTGATTGGACGGCCCAGCCTGGCTCTCTCCTGCATCTCACCACATTCTTTTTTTTTTTTCCCCTCTGTTTCCAGACAGAGATTACTGCAGTTTATGTGACAAGCAGCCAATTGGGAGGCTGCTTTTCCGGCAGTTCTGCGAAACCAGGCCCGGGCTGGAGTGTTACATTCAGTTCCTGGACTCAGTGGTAAGTCCCTGCTCCCGGGGAGGCCCTGTGGTCCTCTGTGACCAGTGATTGTGTTTGCCCAAAGGAGAAGATAGGCCACATCGTTTATAAGGGTGAGAATGAAATTGTTGCTCAAGAGATGTCCAGCGCAGACTTTGAGAGTACCGACTTGTCTGCAAGTCTGCACCTGCTGGGTGACCATGGGTGACCCACCTTCCTCTGTGGGCCTCGGTGACTGCTGCTTTAAAGTGAAGCCCTGTCAGTTCTCTGATTCTGGGATCCTGGGTTAGTATACCAGGTAGTGCCTGAGGAACTTGGATGTCACCCCAAGATGACGCTTGGATTCCATGATCCCTTCTCTTGGCTGAAAACCCATTTTCTAAAAGTCCAAAGCTTGTGTTTGTGTACCTGTTTACTGTCTACTTCTCTGCTAGAATGCAAGCTCCCTGAGGCCAGGACCTGAGATTCCTAGGGCACAGGGCCTGGCACCTACAGGCATTAGGTGAACTTTTGTGGGATGAACATGTGTTGGTCATTTCAAGCCAATCTGACAGTTGCTGGCTCCAGCGGCTGCTGGCATGTGTAGCTATGTTTGATACCATATGGAGACTTTCTTCAGATTTCCTAGTCATTGGTTTAACAAATGGTGCTTGATCTGCATGGGCTTTTAGGACAGGGTGTAGGAATGAGCAGGAATTTCTCAGCACTTGTGCAGGAAGGCCTCTCACCTCAGCCTGGAAGACCGCCCTTTGGGTGTCTATCCAAGGAAGGTGGACAGTGGGTGGGAGGGCAAGGAATGGAGACCAGTCATGAAAGGAGTGGGGTATTTCCAGGCTCCCGAGAGACCGCTGTTTTCTAGCGGCCCTAATGCCACCCTTGGCTGCGGCCATCCTGACCTCTGTCTCGGTTTGGGGGACAGTGCTGTGGGGCCCAAGTTTCTGTGTCTGCTTCAGGGTCTCAATGTGGATCTGTAGATTTGCAAGCCAAATTGCCCACTGAGCGTCTCCGCCAAAAGTCGCCTTCCCCCAGATCCCCAAAGCTACCAGGCCTGACATGTTCCCTACTCCAGTGACCAGCACCCATAGTCACCCAAGCCTGAAATCTTTGCAATGTCCTTGACCTCTCCATCTTCCTCATCTCCTCCCCCATCTAATCAAAGACCATGTGCTTGGTTCCTTGGCCTCCCACGGACCAGTTCCCTCCATCACCTCTGTCTTGGTCTCAGTGGAGGCTCCCAGCATGTCTCACATAAGCGACTACGATGGTTTTCAACCTTGGTTGAGCAGTAGAAACACCTGGGGAGCCTTCAAAAAATACCAGTGCCGGGGCGCCTGGGTGGCGCAGTCGGTTAAGCGTCCGACTTCAGCCAGGTCACGATCTCGCGGTCCGTGAGTTCGAGCCCCGCGTCGGGCTCTGGGCTGATGGCTCAGAGCCTGGAGCCTGTTTCCGATTCTGTGTCTCCCTCTCTCTCTGCCCCTCCCCCGTTCATGCTCTGTCTCTCTCTGTCCCAAAAATAAATAAACGTTGAAAAAAAAAATTAAAAAAAAAAATACCAGTGCCTAAGCTCAAGCCCAGACTCATTAATTTGAATCTCTGTGGGGTGGAGGGTGAGAGCTAATATTTTCATAACTTCTCATAGTTTCAAACTGTAAAAAGTAAAGTCAAAGAATAGTCTATGCGCCCTTCACCCTGCTTTAACAATTACAAACTCTTGGCCGGTCTTGTTTGACCATGTCCTCCCCGTCTGTAGCATTTTGTAGTAAATATCATATATATTTTGCCCGTGAACATTTCAGTAGGTATCCCTACATGATAAGGGCCCTCTCTCTCTCTCTCTCTCTCTCTCACACACACACACACACACACACACACACACACATCACCACAATACCCTTAGTGGAGCTCTAAAAAAGTAATTATTATCATCAAATATTTGTGTTTAAATTTCCAACTTTCTCATACTTTTCATAAATGCATGTTTTGACAGGTTATAACCATCTCTCCTTGTTCATCCAGAAGAGTGACCCATAGTCTGAATTCTGCTCTGTCACCCCATGTGTCATGTAATAGGTTTCTCTGTGTTGCTTGTAAATTGCTCATTGAATCTAGAAACCTGATCATATTCAGGTTCCTTTTTTTTTTTTTTTTCCCCCAGCAAGGGCTGGGGGACTGACTTCATAAGTGGTTTTGTGTTCTTCTGTCAGGGGACATTACTATCTGCTTGTCTTTCTTTTAGAGATGGCAGCAGGTTTAGGTATTCAGTGCCTAAATCTGTTGATAAATTAGGGGTTGCAGCATGCTGACATTCTAATTTTGTCATCCCTTCTTCATTTGCTAACTGGGTGACAGTTCCTTTCAATTACTGTTTGGTTACCCACTGATAAAGTTCATTCATTCTATCCCTATATTTATGCTTTTAAAGTACCAAATCAGTTCACCAGCACCCCTCTGTAGTAGTAACCAATTTGTTTTGAAAGCGTGGATTTAAACACGGGATGCATTTCGATGCATGGTGGTTGATTCTCCATGGTCTCATTGTTGGCCCCCAGGTTGGCTTCTGAGCCCTTGAGAAGACCCAGGAGTCATGGACAGTCTCTTTGCTAAGTGGTAGGATGTGATGTGACAGCTCATCTTGTATGTTTCCTGCCCTAGACGTAGAGTCCATTGTATCTCCAAGGAGCCCTGGTTCCTTCTACTGGGAAATGGTACTTGGAGACCACAGTTTGATACTAGGGGTGCTCATTACCAGTGGATGGGCCCTTATTTCTAATAGACATTGGTATTTTCCAAGTCACCCATGACTGTACTGTGTATCCAGGGCTGGGCGACATGGACAACCAGTATAAAGTCCACGTTCTGAGGCCGAATACCAGACCTCCCTCTGACAGGCCCCCGAACCTGCACTTTCATCCTCAACCTTCGCCTGGGTCTTTCTTGAGCTGTGCGTTCCGGCCCTGCCACCTGACTTGCCGCCACAGAGGCTGAAGTCTCTCGGCACCGGCTCCCTCACTCTCGATGCCTGAAATGCCCCCCACCTCCCCTCTGCCTGTCAAATGCCTGCTTGTTGTCTCGTACCCTACTCTCAGAAGCATTCCCCACCACCCCCTCCCTGCTGCACCCTCTGCTCTGGGTCCTCCCTCCAGCATGCACCCGAGCCTCAGTACTGGGCTGTGCTGGCAGAATGGTATGTTAATAGGGAGTGCGGGCTCCAGAGAAAGACTGAAGGAACTGGCTGGTGGGGAGACCTTGGGCCGGGAGACCTTGCGGAACCCTCTGTAAGATTTAGCCAGGTGAGTGTGTGGTGGAACAGCATGGCAGGCAGGGGAACAGCTAGTGTGGCAGCCTGCAGGCATGGAATCTGTGGCTGGAGTGGAGGGAGCAAGGGCAGAGGGGGGTCTAGGAGAGGTGTGGTCATGAAAGACTTTGTGCCATTAAAGAACTTTGACTTTGAGTGAAATGGGGAGCCACTGGAGGATTTTGAACAGAGCAGTGGCATGGTCCAACAGGTTTCTAAAAGATCCCTGAGGCTCCTGTGTTGGAACAGGTAGGAGCTCTGATAGGAGCTACTAAAGATGAGAGCTGATGGTTGCTCGAGCCAGCGTGGGAGCATTCGGCAGTGGTGACAGTGACTGCATTTGGGGCGTGTTTTTGAGGCAGAGTTGACAGTACTTTCAGATGCAGTGTGGGTGAGACAGAAGAGTTATGGATGGCTTCAAAGTGTTGACCTGATCGGATGGAAGGGTGGTGGGAGAGAAAGGCTGTGGGAGGTGCATTTGGGGGAAGACCAGGAACTCCGTTTTAGGCACACGCGGCTGGATGGTCTCTCAGACACCCAAGTGGAGATGATTGAGGGGAGATTGATGTTCAATTCTGGGGTCTGCGAGAAAGTTCTGGGCTGGAGATGGAAGACTGGGACTTGTCAACACACAGCTGGTATTTAGGGCCATGGGCTGGGCAAACTGACCAAGGAGACAAATGTGGAAGGAAAGATGAGGACCAGAGCCTGAGCCCTGGACCAAGACTGCTCCCCATTTGGAAACGATGAGGCATCACCAGCTTTGAGACTCATCTAGAGAGTTGATGAGGCAGAGCAGGGCAAGGCTGAACCCAGGAGCCAGTGGAATTTTCCAGCCACGTGTCTTGTTAGACACTTATAGTCAGTTTGAGAAGAAGAAGAAAAAAAAATCCAATGGATGCCCATTTTCATTCTGGTCGTGCAGACGCTCCCTTTTGCTGGGCCTGTACCAAGAGCTTTTTTTTCTGGAAAGGAAATGTGAGTCTGGCTCCTCTGTTGATGCGACAAATGCTCTTTACATACGTCTTAACGCGGCCGCCACTCCTAGAGCCGACCCGCCCCTTGCGTTTTGTCTGCATCTCTGGGAATGAGCGGGGCCTTTTCATCACCCATCTTGACGTCAAATGACCAGCCTTTGGAACACCTCTTTTACGCAGGAAGACTTTATTGAGTTTTCCAGGGCTGGCGCAATTCTTGTCTGAAATATGTTTTTTTCCTTCCATCCTGCCTGGAACTCCAAGGAGGCAGCATACAGCCCCGGTGCTCCCTGGCTCAGCCAGCACCGTCCACACCGTTCCCACCTCTGTGTTGAATTCCTACCAAGCGGAGTTTATTAAAAATAACCCGTCCTCGTCAGGCTCTGACGTAGTCCCCGGGAAAGGCTGCTCTCCTGCACAGTCCTAATGTCTGAGTTTCTCAAGTCAAGCAGGGGACTCATGGCTGTCTTAAAATGGGGCCTGGGTGATTCGGGGGTGGGGCGCAGGATGGTGTGTGTATCGTTCATCAGAGGTAATTCTGCAGGGGTCATTCAGCCTTCGTCTCAGTTTTCAAGGGCTTTCTGGGAGCCTCAGAAGGACTCTCTCATTGCCTCCCACAGAGAAACAGAGTCAGTGGCCAGAGTCAAAGCCATGACTAGATTTGGTTTCAAAGAGGATTTGACCATCTGGTCAGGGTTCCAGTGTAACCTCCTCAGGACAACAGAGTCTTTGCACAGACTCCTTGAAGATTGATGTACTGCCTCTCTCACCTGTTTTCTGGGAGCCTTGATGGCATCCCAGCTCACCTGAAACCCTCCTATCCCCCCACTTGGGTGTGACTGAAACTTTGCAGGTTTCTTCTCTTTGGGGTTAGGGGAGGTTTGGCAGATACTCAACCAGTTTTTCAGCACTTCTTTACTGAATATATCCAGTATATCATACTCCATTCTAGCAGTTGGCAGCTACACGCTGAGCAGAAATAAGTGCCTGCCCTCATGGCACTGGCTTTTTGATTAAATGAAAGATTGAAAAATAAATACATAAAGGAAAATTTCAATGAAGTGAGTGATACTAGCCACGAGTTTAGAAAACTAAGTATTCATTATCTATTGCTGTGTAAGAAATTACCTCAACACTTAGAGGCTTGAAACAACAAGAAACACTTACTATCTCACGGCTTTTGTGGGTCAAAAATTTTGGAATGCTTTCCCGAGATGCTACTGGCTCACAGTTTCTTAAAAGGTTCTATTAAGATGTTGGCTGGGGCTGCAGTCATTCAAGGCTTGATCTGTTTCCAAGTTTATGCACTTGGCTGGTGGCTGTTTCCAAGTTTATGCACTTGGTGGTGGCTGTTGGTTGGAGGCCTCTGTGTTTTCCATGTGAACCTCCCCACGGGACTGCTTGAGTGTCCTTCTAACATGGCTGGCTTTCCCCAGAGTCAGTGGTCCAAGACAGCCTGCTAGAAGCTGCAATGTCTTTTATGACCTAGCCTCAGAGATTCCATACTATCATGGCCCCATTATCATGTTTACACAGGTTAGCCCTTTTCAGTATGGAAAGAGACTTCTCAAGAGCATGAGTAGCAGAAGGCAAGGATTATTAAAGTCTCCATCTTGGAGACTGGCAGCTACAACTATGAGGTTACAACGAATGAAATCTTGTATCAGGAAATGCTGAAAGGCACTTCAAGCCATTCATTAGACTATAGGGAATCACTTGAAATCAGTGTGCGATCACCTGGCTTTAAATATGCCTGGTTACTCTGAAATTATTTGTAAAACAATTTGCTGTGTCTCATCAGAGTAGTCAAGCATCCTGCTTCTCTTATAATTCAGACCCAGTATTTGTCTTGTCTTTCTATCACTTTTGTGCTCTCCCCCAAAGAGGAAGCTGGGAGGAGAGTAACCATTCTTCAGATGGACGTAGAGACCCTCAGAACAGTTGGTGAAGCCAGACTCAGGGATCAGAGTCATTTGAAGAAGTCTAACACTTATAAAATGGGTTCATATAGCAGAAGCCTATGGAATTTTCCAGTGTCCTGGATACCCACCCATTCTCCTGTCCTAGAAGCTGCCATATTGTTAATGGTATGACCCACAGTCCACAGTTTTCTGGAGCAGGGATGAGCATGTGAGCCAATGTAGGCCAATGAGCTCTTTCTCTAGAATTTGTAAGCTGGAGAAGAAGTCCTTCTCTGGTAAAGAAGGCTTAAAATAAAAATATTGAGAGCTGTTGACTGCCATGTGCCACCGGAGCAAGCCAGTCAGCACTGAGAGAGAACGAGGCACGTGTGGGCATGTGCGCACACACACACACACACACACACACACACACACACGTGCGCACGCAGATGAGAGTGGGTTCCAGAAGCCCTCACGTTGCTGGTTCCTGGTGGTCCAGGCCTGGCTGCATTTTCATTCTCCTCACAATTTGGTTATTCAATCCATCCTTGATTTCTAGGAGCTAAGAGATAACGGTTCTGCCCGAACTAGGTTAGGTTGACGTTCTTCTTCCTTAGAACTGAAAGAGTAATAGGGAGAGTGAAAGGCCTTTGCACAGTGGCCTTATGAGCCTTGTTGGAGAATGAGGATGGAGAAATAATTCTGGGGCTAGGGGAGAGAGGAGCAGCAGCTGGGCAGCCCAGGGGTGGTGGACGGGGTGGGGAGAGAGCCACTCTGGGCTGAGGCTGTCAGGAGGACGATGGGATAAGCAGAAGGTGAGGGTGTGGCCCCTTTGCTATGGGAGCCTGACAGCTGCTGGTGAATATGTCACCTCACCCCAGAGGTCCTTCCTTCTTTTTAACCTTTGCCCCAGCCAGGGTATGTTGCACAAGCACACAAGGACTGTGGTGCTGTCGAGGATAGTCTGGGGTCCCCTTGGGGTCACTGCTACCACTCTCGGGTTGTGTTCCTACATGGCCAGGAGGCAGCTCCTCCCTCCCTTCTTTGTCCGGTCACATCCCATCTGTTGCCTTTGGGGGGGCAGGGCCAGTGACTCCCTTCCTGACCTGGGCCCAAGAGGGCTCTTCAGATGGCAGCTGGAGACCAGAGAACATTCTGCCCAGGTAGATACAGGCTTTGGGGCTGACCAGGCCCACCCCACCGTCAGACCCCTGGGGGATGCCCCTTTGTAAGTACTTCTTCATTCCAGCTGGGGAGCAGAGAAGCAGCAAGGTCAGGGCCCAGCTATCTGAAGGACTGTTCAGTCAGGATCCCGGCAGGAGATGAAAGGCCCACCCACGAGTGAGTGTGGGGCTGCTGATGAGGTGCCAGGCAGGATGGGGACATCAGTGGTGCTGATGCGGTAAGTCAGGGCCTTTGCCACCTCTAGGTCTGCAGGGACCAGGGAAGGGACCGATGCAGGCCAGCATACACCAGCTGGGTCTTTAGAAGTGGGGTCCGGGAACCATGGTGCCCAGGTGGGCAGGTGACTGCCCACCCTGTCGCCTGCCCCACACCAGGGTGGAGAGTGATTCCACAGAGGCACATGGAGACCTCCAGACCACACGGGCAGCACAGGCAAGGCGCCGAGGCCGGTGTGGGTGGAGCTGGGTGTTTCTCCAGAAAGGGCCGTGGTGAGCAACACTGCCAGCCAAGCACGTCACTTGTCCCTGCCGCGAGGACTGTGGAAAAGCTGACCACGTTGGTAATTACAGCAGCCGGAGGTGGCAAGACCTCATAGCATCTCTGACTTCATCTTCTTGTCGGGGCAGGAGAAGGTCTCCCAGGAGGAGGAGGTGACATCTGAAGTTGGTCAGAGGCCGAGAGGGATCCGGCTCAGCCTCCGCTCTTTAAACCAGTGCCGGCTTCTTTGAAAACGTGGCAGGTCCCCTTTTACTGGCTTGCGGGCCTCGCATTTTTAGAAATCATCAGAGGAAAGTGTGTTTTAATAGGCCATATTTTCACCGGCATTTTCTGAGATTGATGATGTAATTAGAGCAGACCAAGAGGATGAAACATTAGGTTTATAAACTAGGATGCGCACAGATGTTTATACTCTTCGGCAGGCACAGATCTGTAAATGATTTTTTTGCCTTAAACCTAACATAGTGTTTTGCTCTTTGTGTTATAGCAGCATCTCCTCCACAAAGGCCATTTCTGTGTTTGGCATAAATCACAGTGCGAACAGAGGCTCGTGAAATGGTGCCTCCCTCCGTTGGATGTACGTCGGGAAGAGAAATGCCCTCCAAGTGGATCGGCATAGGTGCCCTTTGGCACTCTGGCTGTTAGGGTTGAGCTCACAGGTTTCAAATGGGCCTTACAGCAGGGACGACGGCTCGTGTCCCCTCTGGTGAGGGAAGGGGAGAAGACCTATCACCCTCTCTGGGTGGAGGGAACCCCCTTACAGATGGAGGTCACGGGGGCACTCCTCGCATGTAGTTTTCTCTCTTCTCATTGAAGTCTTTGTGTGCCCTTGCCCGAGCCAACGCTAATTGTAAATTTCTAGGCTGTTGGCCCAACCTCTTATTTGCTGCTCATGTTTTCTGGTTTTAGCTGATTTCAGCAGCTTCTGCCCACTACCTGGGCAAGAGTGTTCCCATAGCAGTGGATTCCCGGGTGGTCCCCTGCCTCTGGTGCTGTGATCTGCCTGAGTTCTGCCGGCCAAGCTGAGCCGCCATGGTGCCTTCTCTCTGTCGGAGGCCTCTCGGGGGTCACTGTAGAGACACGGCCTGTCACTCCAGGTGACTTAATCAGTGTGGAAAGCCCAGCTGGAAGCCTTCTGTTGGTTTTCTGCCTCCCAACACAAATGCTCTTCAGGTGGTGGTGACCTGACATGGACTCTCAAAGAAAGGCCTTTTGATCCTGGGCTGGGGATGCCTGTCCCCGCGTGCTCCCGGCTGCCTCCCTGTGGAACTGTGGCGCCCAGCCGCCCAGCCGGGCCTCTGCTGGGAGGCAGCTGACCTGAAAGTGATGTTATTTTTTTAACGTGGGTTTTAGTACCCAGAGCAATAATATTTTCAGCTGGTTATTGAGGCTGATTAATGAGCTTCAAGCCTCCATTTGGTTAAATAGAGCTGCCTTCACAGATGTATTTTGGGACAGTGCAAATCCAGGGTTCTGCATGGGATTGAGTTACCCCGAAAGGTGGTCGGCCATTTGCCCGGGGCCTGGGCCCTGCAAAGCAGTCTGGGTAATTCCCATGGTGCCAGACCACTAGGCGGGTTTTCAGAGCAACAGGACACTGGGTGCTTCTCTCTTCATCCTTGAAAAATGGTGGTCAGTCGTGCTCTAGAACGATGAGCCCCTTTGGAGACGTAGTTCCCAGCCCTCTCACATGCTCACTCCATTGTATTTGAACTGGTTATTGGTGCTCTCAGAGCCTCAGTTTCTTCATCTGTAAACTGGGTGAGCCTATAACCTACTCCACACTATGTGTGTCCGGGGGGCGGGGGGAGGGCAGATGTGCACACATGTGTTAGTTTGGGGGGATTGTTGGGGAGCATAGGGGGGACAATAGCAGGAAAAACTCCAGGGGAAAGAGCCACCGTCTCTCCTTAAATAGTCTCACGAAATCATCAATCAAATCAATTCAAGAAATGATCAATCCCACGAGACTAGTCTTAATAAAGGTGTGGAGGCACTGGCCTTGGCAGGGACGTGCACTGAGACGGGTGGCCCAATGGAAGTCAGGAGGCTAGTGCTCCTGTCCTGGCTCTGTTGTGACCAGCTGTATGATTTTAGGTCAGTCCTTTCCTTCCCTGAGCCTTGGTGTCCAGCTCTGAAAAGTGAGGGAGTCGGATTCCTTCCAGAACCACGATCCCATCGCTCTGTGATCCAAATGATTGAAGTGTTCATATTTCTTCCTTGGTGAAAATCACTGAGTCTTGATTCTCTGTGAGAAGAGAAACGGTAGCACAAGGAAACTCAGCCACGTTGTGGGGAAGTGTGCCAGGCTGCATCCGTGGGCTTTCCAAATGTGCCTGTGCTTTCCCTTGTCCAGGAGGCTCTTCTGGACTGGCCTGGGGGAGAAACTGGACCCTAGGCACTGGGCTGAGGGGTTGCCCTGAACCACGCCAGGAGGGCTGGGGCGCCTGGCTCCACGGTGTTTCAGTCTGTCTGTGTTGACGTCATTTCCTCTGTCTCTTTTGAAATAGCTGTGCTTTTGGACCGAGGTTGACAAATCCTTGGGTGGTGGATTTTGAAATGGTTGTAAACAATGTGCAATTAGTTCTCTTGTCTAAATGAGAAAGGCAGGCTTACCCAGGCTTCTTGTTAACCGGAGGCCTTGCCTCCTCTTGGCAAAGGCATCAGATGTGAGTGAAGGAGCCCCTTTTGAGGTCAAGGAAAATAAGGTTTGTCTTTTGGAGGTCCACTGACTTGGCCAGCGATCTGGAGTCCTAAATTCCTTGGTGTTGTTGACAAAGAGCTCTGGTGTGGAGGTCGGCTGCTACCTCCCTGAATGACCCTGGGCATGTCTGCTGAACCTCTCCTGCCCTTCACATGCGGATGAAGGGGTATGGCAGTGGCCCCCCCGGCCTCCCATGTCACTATCTGGGCTTTTTTAAGGTTCAGATAAGAACATATGAAAAATCTCTGTGTGTTCATTTTATAAGCTGAAAGCTGCAAAATGTAAGGCATCGATATTAATGTTTTCTCTTGGAAGGCATAATAATGACGGGGTGATAATTATGCAACTGTTCATTGAGCAGCATGTATTTGTTTTTAATTTTTTTTTGATGTTTATTTATTTTTTGAGAGAGAGAGTGTGAACAAGGGAGGGGCAGAGAGAGAGGGAGACACAGAATCCGAAGCAGGCTCCAGGCTCTCTCTGAGCTGTCAGCACAGAGCCTGACGTGGGGCTCAAACCCACAAGCTGTGAGATCATGACCTGAGCCGAAGTCAGATGCTTAACTGACTGAGCCACCCAGGCGCCCCCATTTGAGCAGTATTATTATGTGCCTGGCTCTGGGCTAAGAACTTTATCACTTTCTGTCTGCACAAGTGCCTTGTAGTAGGTGCTTTTTCTATCTGCATTTTAGAGTTTAAGGAATTTGTCTAAGGTCACGCAGCTGTAAGGTCTGAGTGACCTGAGGGCAGGACAACCTCTCCGGACCTTCCCGTTTGGTGGCTGGTTATTTTCCAGGGGCTTCCTGTGATTTATCGAAGTTGGTGGCTCTCAACCCCTAGCTGCCAGGGGCCCTGCCCTCGCAGCTAGAGGGTCTGTCGGTTGGTGTGGGGTGGTCTGTTTGCTCCTGATGATTCTAACGTGCAGCCCGAGAGGAGAGGGCCTGCCCTGAGCACGTGTTCATGGATGGTGCCAAGTAGGCTGGGCTGGACGTCAAGGCTCCTTGGCCAGGTCGGCTCCCCAGTCCAGGCCTCAGCTTCCTGCCCTGTGGAGGAGGGATTAGTCCCTTGACCTCCATGGTGTCTTCTCTGGGGGCCGCTGAGGTTGTGTAACCATGAGAAGCTCATGAGCAGTTCTGATACTGTTCTTGTGCTTTTTCTCTTTCAGGCAGAATATGAAGTTACTCCAGATGAAAAACTGGGGGAGAAAGGGAAGGAAATTATGACCAAGTACCTCACCCCAAAGGTAAGAGGCTGCCCCAACCCCACAGCAAGAGGAAAAGGGAGGTCTTTTAGAGGAATTTGGGCCCTGGATCCGTGCCAGGCCATGTGGGGGGCTGTGAAGCACATGTAAAGCACGCACAGCCACGGGGCTGCAGAGACCCCGTATCTCATCCTCCCCCAGCAAGTGCCCAAGACTAGTGAGGCCCAAGGCGGGTGGGCCTGGGTGGGGAGGCCTGCTCGCTGGGGCCCAGTCCCCTCCAGGGACCCCATGCTGGCCATACCCAAGGATTTGTAGCTGGACAGGTGGAGACCTGGCCCAGCTGGGGTCAGGAGTGCCCAGAAGAAAGGGCACAGCGGGCGTGGTTTGGAGAGGATGGTGTGGAGGGAAAGGGCCCAGGGGTGGGCAGGAAGGAAATGGGGTGGCAGAGGCGACATTGGGTGAATACATACAGAACGTGGAGGATCCTAAAGTATGTTCTGGGTATACTGATGGGAGAGGGGCCCCCACGGCCCTACCTCAGGAGCACCCACACCCCAACGCTGAAGGAATAGTACCAGCCCCTGGGGTCCTGGTGGTCTTGGTTCCCTGGAACCTGTTCCTTCTCACCCCCAACTTGACAGATAAAGGTGGTCTCCATCTGGTTCAGAACTTGGCCTGGGAGCCTGGGGTTCTAGTGCCATTTTTTCTCCCCACACAATCCAGTCATGTTCCCTCACTGGGCCTCAGTTTCCGTTTCTTAAATGTGGCCCTCCCTGCCAGACCCACCTTCTAGAGGTCTTAAGAGTCTGAGTTGAGACCTGTACCCACACAGTTTTGGGTGTGTCCTGTACCCTTGTGGGCCAGCAGTGGCTTCCTCCTCCTCTGGGACTGGGCACGCCCTCTGTCCCAGGCTGCTGGTGGACTGGGGCTACCACAGCCTATGTGACGGGGTCCTGGGTGTTCACCCGTCCATACAGAGTGTGCCAGGGAGTAGCAACACAGGCATGCAGATCAGGAAACGGCTTCACCCCTAGTTTACCATGTGACGTCGGCCTTCCTCTCCCGGGGTCTCAGTGTTCTTTGCTGTAAAATGGGTGAGACTTGACCAGATAATGGCAGAGGGTCCCTGCAAATGGGCTCATCGTGGACTCCGTTCTCTCAGCCTACACTGAATGACACATGATTCACAAGATAAGAACCAAACAAGGAGAAAAATGGGAGATGCTTCAGTCAGAGAGAGAGGGGTGTTGGCAACGAGGCATAGAGACTCCCCGGATGTGACATTTAGCCCCTGATAAAAGACCAGCCCTGCCCCTACCTGCCTGCCACCTTGGGGGCACTGCCCCGTGGCTGGTGTCCCTTCGCAGCCGCACCAAAGCAGGATGCAGTTACACTGGTTTCCGGCCGCTGCTCAGGGTGACTCCACTCAGACAGGGAGGGTTGTGGGCAGAACGATCCGGGTCACGTACGGCTCCTTCAGCACCAGGTGGCCTTCTGACAGCCAGCGACACCCTTGCAGAGGCATCCAGGGTGACCTCAGGGCTTTCTACCCACAGCAGCTCCTTCAGACTTTAAAATCAGGCCTCCTCTCCCCTGCTCGTACAGACTGTCTCTGCATATTTGTGTAGGTTTTAACTCCGTGACATGAAAGTCCCTTGAAGTGGTACACCCCATCTTGATGTTCTCAGCAAGGGTCCCAGGGGGTCCTTGGCAGCTCTGGTCCCACCTCATACCCTTGCTGCCCTCTCGGGAGTTACGGAGGTCCGGGGGGCCCTGAGCGTGTGGGGTTCCCCCACCGCCAGGGTCTCTCGTACCACACCGAGTCCTGCTCTGGTGCTCATCTCCAGCATCTGCAGGTGGCCAGGGGGCATCCCTGTGCAGTCTCACACCCAGAGGTGTCTCCTGCGTCACTTCGTGCCACTCGTGCCGAGCCCTCACCCCTACTTGTCATTCTCTCGCTGCCTCCCCTTGGGGTCTCTGTGTTTCCGCTTCCTTCTGTCCGCGTGACGGGCAAGCGCTCGCGGTACGTCGGCACATTTCAGAAATGAGAGGATTCAGTTCGTAAAATGCCCCCAGACGCTGAGCGGGGCCGGCTCCCTCTGCACACGGCGTGGCCCTGGGCACATGTGGCTGCCCGCTCCGTCTGCGGGGCCCCTGGGCAGCCCTGCCCTGCTTTGTTTCAGACACAGGCCTCTTTGGCGTCTATGGAAGCGCTCAGGTTGAAAGTGGTCAAGAAGGAGACGTGTCTGAGCGGGGTCCCTGTCCACCCACACTTACAGCTGCTGACGTGCGGCTTTTGACCTGGTCACCTCTTGAAACAGCAGGAACGCCTTGGGCATAAGCAGGGCCCAGAGGCCTGGGGAGGTGGGGGAGAGCAACAGCTCACCAGCTGAGCGCCCCCCAGGCGTTGTGTGTGCTGGCTTCCATCTCTGGGACACGAGAGGTGGCCAGGTGGCGGCCAGGGCCCAGGGAGGCGAGTAACATGCTGTGGCCCCTCAAACGCTAGAGTCTTCGGCTGCCCTCAGCAAAGGCGGTTTCCGCAGTGCCTGAGCTTTGCCAGTCCGGCTCTGCATCTGCGCCCAGTTTGGGGCTGCCCGCCCGCTTGTATTCCCCCAGACATGTGTTGAGGACCCACTGTGTGCAGACACGCTCACCTGATCCCTGCAGCTACCACGTGATGTGATTCTGTTGGCTCCGTCTATGGTTGAGCCCGGGGAGGTTCAGGAGGGGCTGTCACCGTCCCAGGTCATGCAGCTGGGACTTGAGCCCTTGGTCTTCACCCCGTGGTGCACTGTTTCCCACTCCTGGCCCCTCACTGCCCTCCTGCCACCCTGCCCGGGAGCATCTGCGGGCCTGGCTGTGATCCACAGGGAGGATGAAGTGCTCCTCTGCTCGGCCCTGCCAGCTCCTCAGGCCCATCCAAGGGCTGCTGCAGGGGACTGTTTCACTCTCTGCCGACCAGAAGCCTCTGCTGGTGGACCCCATCCCGCCCTCCAGACCTCCCTGCCCCTGCTCAGCGCTGCCTCCATTTCCTGGAGGGATGGGGCCCAGACTCCTCATCAGCTCAGATGGTTTTACAAGTGCCTCAGAGCCTGCCAACATTTTTTCCTTAAGTACTCCTCAATTTAAAGAATTTAAACCACACCATGTGTTATGGCCCAGGGGCCTGGGGGAGGTGGTCGAAGCAGTCCCATGGGGCGACTGTTTTCCTACAATAAATTTCACACTGCCTCCCAGTCCTTCCTGTAGACAATCTCTCAGGAGCCGTTTTCACTTCTCAGTTCTGCAGATGGCCCAGGTGCTGGAGAGCCAGGGGTGAGGCTCCGGCATTGGCCCTCAGGTCTCTGAACAACCCCCAGAGTCATTGTCCCCAAACCCAGACTGTCCTTACCTTGAGCGTGTCTCAGCTCTAAGCAGCAATTCCAAAGGGTAGGCTGAAGGACACTGATCATCTGAGAAGCTCTGTGGGCAACTACATGTGGGCAACACTATCTGCTGCATGTGCCCCTTGTGAAAATTCACCTGGCACGTGAGCATCTCAAAGGCCCTAAGAAGCCCTGCAATAAAGAAACCTGTTTAACCGCAGACAAAGCATTTCCCAAACTTATTTGACCATAAAACCTTCCACCACCCCCCCCCACCGCCCAAATTTTACACCCTGCTGAATACATCTGTGGCTACAGAACACATCCAAGGGGCTTCATGACCTGGTTTCCTTCTGCTTCAAAATGCTTTCTCCTGATACCCCTCCCACAGGCCCCACACTGGGCTTTGGCCCAGTCTCTTCTTGACGACCACATCTCGTTGTCCCCTATTCAGGCCGTTCCCCACAAGGCCCTTCACCTAGACCTTTACTCTGTTTTTCTCCCTTCCCTGTTTCTCAGCCTGATACCTTGGCTGCACACAGCCCCTTGCCACTGGTCAGATGCCATCACACCTACTTGGGCGGTCACCAAGCACGCCGCGCTGTGTACTCATGCAAGTACATGAGGTCGGTGCTTCCGTGCCCCGGTGCAGGGGTTCTGAGGAGCCCGCCCTGCAGAGGGTGACACACATCAACGGGTCCGTCAGCAGCAATGTGACGGGAACAGTGGCAGAACTGTGCAAAGGGAAAAGGGAAGAGGGGAGGAGGATCCTGAGCAGCTGCCCCTAGACCACCCTGGACAAGCCAGGGAGGCTTCTGGGAGGTGAGGCAGCTGAATCAAATTTTAAGGTGATGAGGAGGAAGAGACCAGGTATGAATGAAAGGAAAGAAGGGCGTTTCATGGGCAAAGGTATAGAGCATCACCTGGGAATGTTTTGCCCCCCAGGGGACAGTTGGCAGAGACTGGAGATATTTTTGATTGGCACAACTGGGGGGAGGTGCTACCGGCATCTAACGGGTAGGGGCCAGGGGTCCTGTTGAGCGTCCTACAATGCACGGGACAGCCCCATAACAAAGTATTTTCTGACCCCAAATGTCAGTGGCGTTGAGGTTGAGAAACCCTGGTATAGACGTGGGCAAGGGTGTAGCGGGAGTAGAAGGTAGGGGGATGGGGATGCCCTGGGCAGCAGGGCCTGGCAACCATGCTGAGAGATTGACACCATCCTGGGGGCAGTGGGAGCTGTTTGCGGTTGAGGCTGGTTCCTCTGACCACATGGAGAGCAGGGGATTGGTGGGGGGACTGGAGGCAGAAGACGAGGGAGCTGGTGCAGGTGCCACGGGAGTGACTGCGACCCATGCTGGGACATGACAGCACGAGGGTCTTGGGAAATGTTAGCAGGAAGCAGTTCTTGGGGGCGGCCAGGTGTGGGGTGTGAAGGGGAAGGGCAGGAGACCCAGGTGACTCCTGGTTTTCATCTTGAGTCACTGAGTGGGTGCAGCGCCCCCAGGAAAGACAGAGGACATGGGCAGAGATGGTGGCATCTGTTCTTTGTGGGTGTCCCCTGCACCTGCCAGTGCTGGACTCACGGCTTGCAATCATTGTGAGCTGCTTTGAATGAGACAGCGAGAGGGCCCTGGGAAGCTTCCTTCCGCGAGCCCCTCACCTCGTGTCCCTTATGTCTTTTCTTGGGGAGCTGCCACTTGGCTGGTTTTTGTTCCCCGGCGTCTGACATGGTGTGTTTGCTAGGAGTCTGGCTGGAAAATCCCTCTCGTCCTAAGTCAGAATTTATGCCTGGAGCTGAATTCTCACTCCCTGTGCGATGACGCCCTTCAAACCCTGGCTTGAAGGCTTCCTTCCTGATTGGCAAGCCCACTCCTTGGATACTGCCCAGATCTTGCATCGGTTGGCCAGACATGGCCAGCTTTGCCCTGGGGGCTGTTGGAGACACCAGCCCTGGGTGGGCTTTGGAGTGCACCGAAACCGGGGCTCTAACACAAAGGCGGCAGAGAGCTGCAAGAAGACCTTCTGGAACCAGGTCGACCTGGGTCGGAGGGCAGACTTGGCCTCTTTCAGCTGCGTGGCCTTGGGACAGTTACTAGCCTTCCAGCTGTCGAGTGGGTGGGGTGGTGGCGAGGGTCCCAAATGCCAGCAACTACACAGCCCAGGGGCTGGTCCGTGTTAGACACTCGCTCAGTGGGGGCTAGCGTCTGACTTTCCCCCTCCTCTCTGTGCTTTCAGTACGAGACTGTTGAATGAGGAAATCACTCAGACGTGAACTCCAGCTGTGGGGTTGAGCGAGGCCAAGGAGGGGTCTGGAGGGCCCCCGCCACAGAGGCTGGCCAGAGAGGCCAGGCTCGTTAGAAGGCGATACGTTCATCAGGATGATTAATACTAGCTGCTACAAGAAACAACCCCCAAATCTCAGGGCCTTCGCACAACAGAGACCCTCTCTTTCTTAGGCACAATCCGATTGGGTCTTCAGCTCTCCTGGGTGAAGACCAGGGGTCCTGGCTGCTTTTGTGGCCCCACCATCTTGAAGGCGTTGTCTCATGGTCACTGCCAAAGGGGAGGAGATGAGTGAAGGAAGCGCTCAAGCATGAACTGCCTTGTTAAAGCTCCCCTGGCCAGCAAGGGAGGTTGAAAGATTTGGGGGAGCATACGGAATATGTCTTTCTGCCTACCTTCTCACTCCCCAGACCCCTAAACTGAAAACATTGTCTCTGTGGCAGGCTAGTCTCTGATGCTGGTGAGACAGCCATGAACATGGCATGTCCTAGAAATAGTCAAAGGTATGTCAGCTTGGAGAAGCTGGCCCCCAGGGCAGGTCAGATGTGTGTGCTGAGCTCTGTAGAGATCCAGGCAGCTCCTCTTCCAGGTACCTGCAGACCAGAGGTGATATAGGTGTTCGGAGTGGTGGGGGGAGGGGCAGGCTTGCTCTGAGCTGGGGTGGACCAGGAAGTAGTTTTAATTATAGTAATAAATGAAAATATGTGATCACGAAAGCATCCATCACTACAGACTTTAAAATATTGGCTTTATGGAGATATAATTCACATACCATAAAAGTTATCCTTTTAAAGTGTGCAGTTCAGTGGTTTAAAATATTCACAGAGTTGTACCACTATCACCACTATTTGCATCCAGGACATTTTATCACCCCTAATAGAAACTCTACTCATTAGCAGTCGCCCCCTGTCTCCCTTTCCTCCCAGCCCCTGGCAAAAACTAACCTACTTCCTGTCTCTGTGGACTTGCCTATCCTGGACGTTTCATATAAATGGAGTCGTAGAGCGCGTGGCCTTTTGTATCTTCTTCTACTTAGTATAATGCTTCAGGGTGTACCCATGTTGTAATGTATTTAAGTACTTCATCCTTTTTCATGGCTGGATAGTATCCCACTGTATGGATAGACCCCATTGTTTTTATCTTGTCACCAATGGATGGACACTTGGTTTGTTTACACTTTGGGGCTATAACGAAAAACATTGCTGTGAACATTTGTGTACAGGTTTCTTCCTGGACATGTGTTTTCATCCCCCTTGGAGAGTTACTTAGGAGTGGAGTAGCGGGTCACAGGGTAACTCGGTGCTTAGTCATGTGAGGACTGTCGAGAATACTCTGGAAGGGGCTGCGCCATTTTGCATTTCCCCCCGGCTGTGCATGAGGGTTCCCGTTTCTCTGCATCCTCACCAGCACTTGCCATTTTCCCTCTTTTTAATTTTATTCATCTTAGAGGGTGTGAAATGGTATCTCATGGTGGTTTTGATTTGCATTTTCCTGATGACTGACGATGCTGAACGCTGTTTCATGTGCTTATCGGCCATTTGTGGATCTTCTTGGGAGAACTGTCTATTCAGACCCTTTGTTCATCTTTAAATTAGGTTGATGATCTTCTTAAAGTTGAATCCTAAGGCTTCTTTGTATGCTCTGCATACGAGTCGTTTATCAGATATGTGATTTGCAAATATTTTCTCCCATCCTGTGAGTGGTCCTTTTACTTTTGTGATAGTGTCCTCTGAAGCACAACGGGTTTTAATTTTGATAAAATTCAGATTCAGTTTTGTTACTTGTTTTTAAATGACTTGCTTTCACTTTGTCTTATCTATCCTTGTCAGAAGGCCTCGGGGTTTGGGGGAGCAGGGTGCATATGGGGACAAATAAATCATAGTGCACGTTAGGCCCATGAATCTGGCTTCCCCTGGAGAAACAAAGCCCCATTGCCAGTTGGGAAAAGCAGGGCCAGGCACGGTCCTTCACGAATATTCAAAAAGTCCCTCTATATTTCTTAGACTGTCTGTCTCCAACACTGCAGTGCCATCTTACACACCTGCTCTTGGCTCCTTCTATAGCAACTCTCCAAGCTGGGTATTAGTGTACCCATTTTACAGGTCAGGCAGCCAAGGTCGGGGAAAGGAAGAGGCTGGTTTAGAATTGTGGGGGCAGGGCTTCAGGCGAGCCCCCGAGTATCCTGCGTCAGCCACGTTGTTTGTAGGACGTCTCGCCATGATTCATTTTAACTGGGCTCATAAGCAGTTGTGCTGGGCCTCCGTCTTTGAGCTGTGCCAGCCCAGTCACTGAGGCCTGGCAGATGGCGCCCGGTTTTGATGTGGGTTTGCTAGGTAGCAAAAGGCGTAGCTCAGACCTGGTAGTGGGTTCTGCTGAAAGGGCCTGGACGCCAAGGTGCACTGGTAGGTTGGGTCAGCCTTTGACATGAGCCGGCTTGGCAGCCTCTGTGGGATGCTGGGAACGCCCAGGGCGGGCAGCTTCTAGAGGGCACTTCTTGCTGGAGGTCTGCCGGCAGGATATTGTTCTCCGGGCCCCACATAGACACATGCCTCTTTGCTTCTATAAACAATGATAGGGTAAAGCAGGGAAGTTTGTTCTCGTTAAGGGGAAGTTACCCATCAGCCTGAGTTTTTGCACAAAAGAAATCTATTCCTAGTGCTGGTGTGGCTCTCCGGAAAACATCCACCTTTTAAAAAGTAAAGAGCTTGAATGAAAGGAAATAATAATTATTCCGAGTTCCTCTTTCTCTGGCCCCTTGTCCCCTGCTCACTTCACTGGCGCCTCCCCCTTCCCGACCCGGGAAGCAGATTAGCAGTCAGCTAGCCCAGGCTGGCTAGCTTCTTGGTGGGGACAGTTCCTCGGCCTTGAGGAGGGCAGTCGGTGGCTTCAGTCCTTGCCCTGAAGAGCACACAGAGCCCCAGTTCTGCCCCTTCCAGCTCTACATCCTTGGAGCCTCAGTCTCCCCGTCTGAGTATCATGGCCATCCTTCATTCCTTTCTAAAAAAATTTTTGTTAATGTTTATTATTCATTTATTTATTTATTTATTTTTAAAATTTTTAATGTTTATTTTTGAGAGAGAGAGACAGAGACAGAACATGAGCGGGGGAGGGGCAGAGAGAGAAGGAGACACAGAATCTGAAGCAGGCTCCAAGGCTCTGAGCTGTCGCACAGAGCCTGATGTGGGACTCAAACCCACAAACTGTGAGCTCATGACCTGAGCCGAAGTCCGGCGCTTAGCTCACTGAACCACCCAGGCACCCTTATTATTTATTTTTTGAGAGAGAGAGAGAGAGAGAGAGCAAGGGAGGGTCAGAGAGAGAGAGGGAGACATAGAATCTGAAACAGACTCCAGGCTCTGAGCTGTCAGCACAGAGCCTGATGTGGAGCTTGAACTCATGAACCGTGAGATCATGACCTGAGCTAAAGTTGGACACTTAACTGACTGAGCCACCCAGGTGCCCCCCATCCTTCATTGTTGCTGTACCCTCACAGATTTTGCTGAATCTGCATACCAACCTTACAATTGTTTATAGTTTGTTGTTTTTTTTTTTTCTTTTAAGTTAACTCATGTCTTTCTGTTTAATTTAAAATAAATGAGTTTCGGGGCACCTGACTGGGTCAATCGGTGGAGCATGCAACTCTTGATCTTGAGGTTGTAAGTTCGGGCCCCACGTTGGGTGTAGAGATTACTTAAAAATAAAATCTTTTAAAAAATAAAGTTTCAGAAGAAACTCGTATTCAGGAACATGCCTGGAAAACCAGTATTTGTTTGTCATACAGAAAGACAACTGGGAAAGTGGCATTAAATCCTAGCTGGTTCCTCTTGTGCCTGCCTAAGGCTCTGAGCCTAAGGCCACCTTTCTCTTTGTTTGGAAGGGAGATTAGTGAGTATGGGAGAGGTGTTAGCAAGATGGTGGCATCACACCGAGACTTTCTTCTTGATGACAGGAGGCTCAAAGGAGAATTGAAAAGGGAATACCTTGTTCACTGAGAGCGATTCGGAGTATTGTGTCCCTGCACCTCCTAAGACCATCTCATCATCTTCGGAAAATGCTGGGCTGGCTAACTGTCTGTTTCCCAGCTGTGATGCATTTTATAAATGCTGGCCTGTTGTTAGGGACAGCATGATCTAGAGCAAGGAGCACTGGACTAGGAGACAGGCTCATTCCCCATCTCCCTTCCTGCAGTCTGTGGTCTGGCGGGGAGCTGGCTTGGAGTCTGCCTAACCATCTAACCAAGCCTTGGTCACCAGGATAACCCAAGGCATGGGATATGGGGGGCTTGGGCAAATCCCTCCCTTCCATGTGCCTGCCCCATCCTTCATGGGGTTTGGGCTTCCAGACACTAGCCCCGGACCCAGCATTTCATCTCTGCTAGATTGCTTGGCCCCCATCTGTCTCCCAGCATCTCTATCCTGTTGCCAATGAATCCAGGGAGCTCGGAGTCCGCCTTCGCTTGAGCGCCTCCTGAGCAGGATGCGGCTGGGCAGCTGGCTGGGCTGGAGGGGCAGTTGGGCCATGCACCCTGGCTTTTCCCGCTTTTTGCCACAGCACTGCAAAAAGACTCCCAGAAGAGGACTGAAAAGGAAACTCAAGAGAGCAACTTCTGGAGTTTTCTCAAGCAGCAGTGGGGAAGTGGAGGCTGGGTCTCTTCCTCTTCCAGTTTTGGGAACAGCAGAGAGCGGAATTCAAAACGAATAAAGGCACATTTGTGCTTACTAGCTATCAGGGGCAAGACAGAAGGGAGCTAGCATGTATTGAGCAACTACTGCATGCCTGGAACTCTGTGTCCTTGTTGTACTCAGTCCTCATAACAGCCAGCTGAAAGGAGGAGAAATGAGAGCTCAGAGGGGTTGAGTAATTGCCCAAGAACACCAAGCTTGAGCAGGGTAGGGAATTGAACCCGGGCCTGTGCTCCAAATTCTGCCCTCTTCTCACTCCCCTCACAGCCAGATGCCTCCTCTCCCTGGGCCTCAGTTTCCATCAGTAGAGTGAGGAGGTTGGCCATCCTACTCCACATCCCTGCAGATCTAGGGACGGCTCTCACTCTGTGCCAGACAGGAGTCCAAGGGCTTTAAAGAACTCACTTAATCCTCACATCTACCCCCATGGATTACTGTCTCCATTTCAAAGGTGAAGAGATGAAGACACAGAGAGGTTGAGTAACTCTCTGAAGGTCTCGGGGATGGGGGAAGCTGAGACTTCAGAGTCTGTGCTCTTGACCCTACCCATCCTGCTCTCTTACGATGACCTAATCTGGCTCATGGGCTCTGCTTAAGTGTCTTCTTGATTGAAGGTTTGTTAATGACCCAGAAGCAGTCACCAGGGAGGTAGGGTGCTGTTTGGAGAACAGCAGGGCCTATGAGGGCTCATTTGAAGTTCACCCCAGTGCCCAGCACAGCACCACTCCCGATGAAGGGCCCCTGCTGCTTAAGCCGCCTTCTTGAATGGAGGCCTGCGCCTCAGAAATGCTGGTACGTTGGGAGAGGAGCTGAGAGCCCATCCTGCAGGATCATTCCTCTAGTTTACACTGAGGGGACAGAGGATACTTCCTGGGGTGGGCCATGGCACCCAGGGGAATCTCAGAGGCCACCTAATCCATGGCCTTGCAAATAGCTTTAGCTAAAGATTCCTAGTATGTAAAGACACAGACCAGCTGCAGTTGAGTGGCCTGGGGGCTGGACTCCCTTTTGCCTCCATCCCCATCCCCTATCTTTTAAAGAACGCTTCAGGGTCGGGGGGCACCTGGGTGGCTCAGTGGTTGAGTGTCCGACTCTTGACTTCAGCTCAGGTCACGGTCTCGTGGTTCATGGGATCGAGCCCTGCGTTGGGCTCTGCATTAACAGCATGGAACCTGCTTGGGATTCTCTCTCTCCCTCTGTCTCTGCTCCTCCCCCACTCATGCTCGCTCGCTCTCTCTCTCTCTCTCTCTCTCTCTCTCTCTCTCAAATGCGTTAACTTAAAAGAAAATAAAGAACACTACTGGCTTAGTGGAACCCAGCTTTAAGACCAGAACTAAGCCCAACTTCTCACTCCCTACGTGAGGGGACTGAGGCCCAAAGAGGGGCTGCACCCTTCCCCTATAAGTGTCACATGGCTTGGAAGAGGAGACTGGAATGTTCCTTGCCAGGCTTTCCCCAACCCTACGCTGGAAGCCTGGTGAGAAGACACCAGAAGGAACTGACTTCATTTTCCAGTTCCTACTGTCGTTGGCCTGCAGCTGGGCCTGAATTCCCCCGAGGCTCTTATTCTTCTGTGTCTAAATACTGAGACCTTTGCTGCATCCAAGCCAAGCAGAGAAGCTGCTGGTGCCGGAAGTTCCACCATGTAATCATCCGTGTTTTTAAATGGAGACACTTGAAGGGGGAATCGTTAACTCTTTTCTAAGAGTGGATTCTAAGACAGGGGTGGGGGGGCTATGTGAACAAGTAAGGTTAATTTAGTACCGACTGTATGCTATATGCTCTGTACCTCTCTCTTGTCCCATCTTCATGGCAGTCCTGCAGCCTGGATGCGCTTGACCCTTCTGTGTTGGGCAGAGGTCTCTCGCTATTGAGAGGGCAGGCTGGGAGAGTTGAACACAGGGACTCCAACAGGTACCTGTATGCAGATATAGATATAGATATAGATATAGATATAGATATAGATATAGATATAGATATATAGCAGCGCTATTCAGTCTCCAGAAGGTGGAAAGGACCCAGTGCCTGTCAACAGATGAATGGATAAACAGAACGTGGTCTGTCCACCCAGTGGAGTATTATTCAGCCATAAATAGGAACAAAGTCCTGACATAGGCTACCACATGGGTGAACCTTGAAGACATAATGCAAAGTGAAGGAAGCCAGACATAAAAGGCCACACATTGTATAATCGCACTTATGTGAAATGTCAATATAGGCAGATCTGTCGAGACAGAAATAGATTAGAATTTACCGGGGGCCCATGCGAGGGAGAGATAGGGTGTTACTGCATAACGGGGTGATGAGAAAATTTTGGAAAAAGATGGCGGGTGATAGTTGTCATTATAAATATAATTATCACCACTGAGCTGTACTCTTTAAAAATGGTGGAAATGGCCATTTTTATGTTACATATATTTTATAATAAAAGAAAAAGATCAACAACAAAAAAAGTGAAGCTGAGATATAAGCCCAGTCTATCTGATTCAGAGCCTGTGATCTTTCTCCTCCACGGTGCTGTCTTCTCAAAAGTTAACCAGAGATAGGGGCGCCTGGGTGGCTTGGTCGGTTAAGGGTCCGACTTCGGCTCAGGTCACAATCTCGCGGTCCGTGAGTTCGAGCCCCGCGTCGGGCTCTGTGCTGACAGCTCAGAGCCTGGAGCCTGTTTCAGATTCTGTGTCTCCCTCTCTCTCTGCCCCTCCCCTGTTCATGTTCTGTCTCTCTCTGTCTCAAAAATAAATAAACGTTTAAAAAAAAAAAAAGTTAACCAGAGACAGACTTCGCCCCAAATCAGTGTCCCGGGTGCTACAGGAATGAGCAGGTCTGGGAATACCAGGGTGCTGCCATCTGTAGGCTGTACGTGCTGCCTGCTGTTTCCTGGCCCTTATCCAGCCGCTGGCCCTGAACCTGAGGCTTGGCTTTCACTCTGCCCCGGGTCATTAGCACTGTCTCTTGTCCCGGTCTCCCCGCACAGCACTTTTAACGACTGTGCATTTGTCCTTCAAAGAGACATACTTATCCTTCTCCCCTAACCTTTCCTGGAAAACAAATTCTCTTTGCCCGCAGCCTGACTTCTTTTCAGCTCCTTCTGACATCCTGGAGGCAAACGTGCCAGCCCGGGCTCCTCACAGCATGCCCGTCTGGGTCCCTTTCCTTTCTCGTGACCCTCCAGGTCAGAAAATTGGATGCTCCTTTGATGCCGATGGAGCCAGCTCCGCCTCCGATCCCCATTCCTGCGTGTGTGTATAGTATTTCCTGCCCGGCATTCCTGTCTTTAGAGTGGCTGGAGACAGAGCAGTCGGCCTTAGGGTTCCTGAGGACACCCCCCCTCCCCCACCTCCCCAGATCTGCCCTGGGTGGGCAGCGATGCTGGGCTCTGTGCTGCCTGTTCTCCGCTGACTGTGTAGCCTGACGGTCCCCTCCCCGTCCCTGGGCCTTGGGCAGAGAAATGACATCATGGGGGGTAGGGGGTGGGGGGTTTCGGTTAAATTCCCTGGATCTTTGGAAATTCCTGCCCCTCCTTCACTCCCAAGCCCCACGGAATGAAATCTTCACTGGAGAAATACCTTCCAAGGCCAAGATATTTCCAACACAATTTCAGACTGAAGCCGGTTTGGAAGCCGGGGAACGGGAGGGTGTTTTGGAAGATGGAAAGTTGGCTTGCTGTGCCCGTGCCTCTCACGCACAAGGAATGAGGGACACTCCCTGCCCTGAGCGTCCTGCACTCCAGCCCCTTCGGACCAGAGCACCACTCATGAGTTACCTGCATGCGGCTGCACTGACCCAGAGGACAGGGGGCTGCATTCAAACAACTCGCCAGGAAAAGTCACGCTTCTCTGGGTCCCCACAGCCAGTGTGTGCGGCCTGCGGGTAAACAGCACATCTTCCCCCATCCAATGCTTTGCGCCCACAGGTCATGGCCGGGGATTATCAAATTGACAGAGCCCGGCTGGCCCCTCACTCCACGTCCAGACACGTTTCATTCTGTTAATTATCGCCTCTTGCTTTTGACGTAAAGAGTCAAGGCCTGGGTCAGGGTCACTCATGTATTTTCCTCTTTCTCATTAAAATTGCCCAGCTCTCGGGGCCCCTGGCTAAATTCTGCCAATGTTTAAAAATGTCCTGTCTCTCTCTCTCTCCGTGACCCCTAAAAATCCTTCCTCCCGATTTCTGCAAAGCCACTTGAACAGCAAAGGAAATACAGGTCAAGCCCCTTTAAGCCCCAATCTGCTTTTCCATTTTTGAAGGGTTGTGGCCGTTTCTCAAGGGCTATGTTTCTCCACTTTGCTGACCCAGGAGACGTGACACCTTGTGACTTGGGGCGTCCAGGTCAGCAGGGCCACTGCCCGAAAGGGTGGGAAGCCCGTTCAGAGGCAGCAGGCTTGCTCAGAGCACTTCCGGGCCTCACAGCCCTTCACTCAGTTGGTGACCTCTGTGAGTCTGCTGTTTGGGGTCCTCAAAGACAATGCGGCCATCTTAAATTTGTCCAGAAATTTTTGCCACAGGACAAGAATTGATTTTGTTTTTAAGCTTTTTTTATTTTTGAGAGAGAGAGAGAGAGAGAGAGAGAGCGCGCACATGCAAGCCCGAGATGGGGAGGGGCAGAGAGAGAGAGAGGGAAAGAGAATTCTAAGCAGGCTTCATGCTCTCAGTGCAGAGCCTGATGCAGAGCTCGATCGCACAAACCATGAGATCATGACCTGAGCCGAAATCAAGAGTCAGATGCTTAACTGACTGAGCCACCCAGGCGCCCAAGAATGGATTCTTCTAGAGCGCTGGGCTTCTCACAATACTTCAGTGTGCAAATGCCAGGACCTAAAAGCAGGAAAGGTCCTCCTCCTCATTGCTTAACCAAGCCCCCTGCATCCTCGGGGCCTTAGTCAGACCTCACCGGTGATCAGCCTTGAAGCCACTTACATCCTGATGATACTGCCTCTCTGAGCTCTTCTCCTGGGGGCTGAGAGGCTGCACCACACTCTTAGTCTCTTAGCCATCCTTAGTCCCCAGCAGTCTTGAACTGCTTCCTGCCGTTGGCCGAGTAAGTTGGTCTATGAGGTCCTTGGGGTGCAACTCATGACCTGAGCTCAGAACAGACACTCAGGGAACCTATGTGGCTGACGGACTAATTCAGCTCGGACTCCAGCAGGAGAGGTGGGGAGCTCCTTGCTTCTGACTGTTCGCAAGCACCTCCTCAGCTCTGCTTCCAAAGACAGCTCCCATCCCTTGCAGTGTCCTCCTGGCCTGGTGGGGTAACCAGCTCTCTCCAGACTCACCCCCAAAGTGGTACAAGAGACTGTTCCTCGGGGGCGCCTGGGTGGCTCAGTCAGTTGAGTGTCTGACTTCAGCTCAGGTCACACTCACACTCCGTGAGTTCGAGCCCCGCGTCGGGCTCTGTGCCGACAGCTTGGAGCCTGGAGCCTGCTTCGTATTCTATGTCTCCCCCTCTCTCTGCCCCTCCCCTGCTCATGCTCTGCCTCTCTCTGTCTCAAAAATAAATAAAAACATTAAAAAATTTTTTTAAATAAATAAATAAAGAGACTGTTACTCAAAGAATGAAGGAGATGGCCAGGGTGGTCCCGTGTATCTGCATCATAATGGGATCGTGGGCCTTACAGAGGATGCCAGGCTACTTCTCAACAATGTCAAGGTATTGCCTTCTGAACCTTCTCCCCTTTCCACGAGAAGCTCCAGGGAGCCCCGTGAGCTCCTCAGACTCTGGGTCTTTGGCTGTTCACCGTGGAAAGACAAAGGTGAAGATCGGTCTCCTGAAGACTTGGTACCAGACAGAAGGTGGACTCCTGGGTGTGTCTCCAGAGAAGGCCCCTGGGAGACAAAGTGCTGTCCATTGGAGACGAGGGAAGATCCAGGTGTTGTGGGGACTGAAGCTGAAATAACTTGGAGACGGTCCTCATTCCAAAAAGGAAGAGAAGATGAGGTCCAAAAGCATTTCCTGAGAATGAGAAAAGAAATCACAACAAATGACTGGAGCCTCGGAGACTCGGGCCCTTTTTATCCGAGATCTCAGTTTACCCGAAGTGAGTGAAGTGAGTATCTCAGTGCCTGTGCAGAAACGCTTCCCTCCCACCTAGAGCTGTCGGTGGCTCCCAGGACAGCAAGCAAAGGGCTCCACAGCTTAAGCTTTCTCTGCTTCAGGGAATCGCTTCTGACTGGAGACTGTGCCCACCCTGAGGGGAAGCGGTGAGCTCCCTTAGAACTCAAAAGGGGCACAGTGGGACTTGTCGTTTTTTGGCTTCTACCCCCGGGACCTCTGGCCACCGGCTGCCTGTCCAGCCTGTGTCTCTGCCCAGTGGGGCTACATCTGGCACGGTGCTCGGGCCTTAAAGCCCACCAATCAGGCTGACCACGTGGACCCTCGGGGAGGCGTTGGGGACGGTTCAGCTGAGAGCTGGAGGGTCCAGACATCAAGCCTTGAGTGGAGGGAGCCACAGCCCCACGGCGCTTTGCTCACGAGCATTTGTCTGGGCTGATTTATTTCTTCCCCCCGGTGGCCAAGAAAACAAAACCCTGACTTTGTCCTTCGGTTCTATTCTCATTTGGGGCTCGCGGATTGTGTCTGCTTCCCGGCCGTGGTCAGAGGGAGGAACTGCTCGACAGTGGCTTTTGCACATGGCACTGAAGGTTTTGATTAAAAAGGTGGAATAGCGGTGCTTTTTCTTCCTGCCAGCCAGACCTCACATCCACCCTCGAGTGAGGAAACTCTCTGTCCAAGGCTGCCGTTCAGGAAACTCCCTCCTTTGTCTTCTTGGTCGAGATTGTACAAGCAGGTTTCATTTCAAGCCAGGATTTGGGGTTAAAAGGAGCCCTGCCCCACCCGCCTCCTGCCAGTCCTGGTCCCCATCCCTAGAGTCAGGGGGGCTGGGCTGAGTTCGCAGAGCTTAGAAGCAGCCGACTTGAGAGGTGGCGGGGAAGGAAACGCAAGGAGAGAGGAAAGGTCTGGTGGCTCGGGTCGTGTTTGGGGGGTCCTCCCTGCCCTACCGCTTCATTTTACGCGTCGTGAACTCGTCCGGGTTATTGGCAGCAAGCGGCAGATGCCTAACTCCCAGTTGCTCAAACAAAGGAGGAATTTATGGGGAGGGTGGGGATATGATGAAATGAAACCGGAGGGAGACACAGCTGTGCTTGGGCCGAGGGACCCGGGCACCGGGATCTGCCCCCGAGGGCAGCTCCAGGTTCTCCCCCAAGCCTCCAGCCCACAGTTTCTGCCCGAGGCGGGCGCTCCCAACCAGTTGTAACTAAGAACATCTCGAAGAACTCCGGCCTGGTTGTCACAAAGGCAGGGTAGACCAGATGACCTCATAAGGGTATTACTACTTCTTCTTTTCTTTTTTTTAATTAAAAAAGAAATTTTTTTAATGTTTATTTACCTTTGAGAGAGAGAAAGAGACAGAGCACGAGCAGGGGAGGAGTAGAGAGAGAGGGAGGCACAGAATCCGAAGCAGGCTCCAGGCTCTGAGCTATCAGCACAGGGGCTTGAAGTCACGAGCCGTGAGATCATGACCTGAGTCCGAAGTCTGATGCTTAACCGACTGAGCCACCCAGGCGCCCCTCATGAGGGTACTTCCGATGGACAAGACAGCGTTGCTCTCTGCTTCCCTCTTCCCTGCTATAAATGTGAATGTACACACACACGTTTATTCAACAGATACATTGAGTACTATTGTGTGCCATCATCAGTTCATTTCAGCAGAGCAAAGCAGAGACAAACAGGTTTTGGAGGCAGCCAGGCCTGGATTTGAGTCTCAGGCCCACCTTTTGCCAACTGTTCGTCTAGGAGCATGTAGGGGGTACTAGATCCCCATCTAGTATTCTGATTCTGGTAAGACAGGAATGACCAACTTCCCTGCCCTTCAAAGAGCTGTCTGTGGCTCGGTTTCCATGTCTACAACCCCAGAACAACAAGCCCCACCAAATGGCATTGTTCTGGGGAGCAACAGAAGTATAAATCTGTGGGAAAACTCACACCGAGGGGCTGTACCTATCAGGCCGGCTTCCCTTGCAGGCGCCCACACCGCCTCTGGCCCTGGCCCTGCTGGAGGCCTGGCTCCTACCCCTGCCCCCGCCCACAGCCAGGCCCTGGCAGCTCCGTGCGCAGGGCTTCCCGAGGCTGACGCAGATCCCCTCGGGAAGGTCAAGGGGTGGCCAGGGTACGGCTGTGGGCGCACCCTTCCCCTGTTCCCGTCCTGGAGGAGAAATGGGAAATGGGGGTCGCCCCCCAAGAAACAGCTGTCTGCACCCTGGAATGGGCCAGACAGGCAAACCTCTAAGCAGCCCTTTCTGGAAGGCAGGGGGCCCTCCAGATGCCCTTTCCCACTCAGCTCTTCCTGAAAGCGGAGCCTGTCCACACTGGGAAATTGCAAATAGTTTACATGGGGAATGTCAGCTGCCCACATATGAAAATATACACATCATTAAGCCCTAAGTGCTTGCGTCTGGAGATAGAGCGGACAGTCTCCTGGGCTGACCTTTTGTTCACTGATGCAACCACTACTAATGAGCACGGAGCTCCTCAGTGGGATGTTTTCATATGTTGAAGCGAAGCATATGTTGGCTATTAGCCTGTGTGTGTGTGTGTGTGTGTGTGTGTGTGTGTGCATGCGCGCGTGTGCGCACACACACACACACGAGCACGTGTTTGTGTGGTACGTACAACACTGTACAAATAGTGTTTACCCAAACATGCAGAGTCCATTTTATCTCATTATCTAGCCCCCATGGACCTCTAAGACCAAAGGCACATCCTTCTCACAATGGCATTCTTGGAGGACATGGTGGTGTTTAGGAATAAGGCTCTTTGACCAGATTACCTGGCTTTGAATCCTGTCTTTGCTCCCATGCTAGCTGTGTGACTTTGGATGAGTTATTTAACTTCTCTGAGCCTATTTATGCATCTGTAAGATGGAGATTGTAATAATTAAAACCTACCTTGAGGGAATTTAGAACGATAACCCCATGTAAAGCTTCTAGGACTTAACATATAGTAGGTGCTCGGGAAATAGCAGTGGTGATGATGGTGACACTTCTTACTGGGAGCTGGGATTGGGTGGAAGATCTCTTCTGCTCAGAAAACCTGCTCAGGCAAACCTGGATGAGGTTGGATGAGGTTGTATTGGAAGTGGGTCCTGAAGACTGGGTGGAATTTGGACATGTCCTGATGGGGCAGGAAGGGCTTCTTCCAAGGGAATGAGCAAAGGTCCAGCAGTTAGAAAGCTAGAGCTTGCCCAGGAAGCAATGCATATGGGGTGAGCATCCATGAGCCAAAGGCAGGAAGGGGAAGCAGATCAAGAAGGGCGTTTGGGTTCAGGACCAAGAAGGCAGTGGGCTCTGTCCTGTGGAGTGGAGACCATCTCTCCTGTGTGGTATGGAAAAACTCCCTTGGGGGTCATTATGTCAATGCTGGAGCAAGCGGTAGCAGGTGCGAGAAGAGAATTCTTGAATGCAGGGCAGTGAGGTGGGGGATGGAGAGGAGGGGTGGGTGAGAGAGATACCAGGGCTGGCATTGCTGTATGTGCATGTCCCCTCTGTGAGGTGAGGGACAAGCTGGATCTCAGTGGGTCCAACGAGACCAAAGCTATGCCCTTCCCCTAGAGCTGGCTCAGGACACCTGCTTTAGAGCCAGTGCAGCTCAGATCCACTCAGTCCGCTCAGATCTGCCATAGAGGACCTCCGGGTGTTACTGCTGGCTGTACCATGGGCCACAGTATGACCTTGGAGGGGTCTCCTTCCTTCTTGGTCCCTTGTCTTGTTAACACATCTATGCTATGAGAGGCTTGAACCAGCTGGACTCTGACAGGTCTTTCCAGGAAAGCCCTCTGTGATCACTTCCTCCTGTTCCACCTTGGGTCCTGAATCTGTGACCAGTGCAGGGCATGTGTTTCCAGAAGGCTCTGAGGGTGACCCCAGGGGCACTTCAGGATTATTGACAACTGCTAAGGAGGTAGGGGAGGTAGTTCTGAAGGGCTTTCACAGCCCAACCATGCCTCCATCCCTGGGCTGCCTCCAGAGACACCAGCCACATACAACTGATCCCCTTTCTCACGTCTTTACACAAGAGACTTTGAAGCTGGGGGATGCTTCAGGAACAAGGTTTTCAGACACGCGGAGTTCCTCACTCATGCGGGAAATGACATCCCTTCATGTTGCCAGTTGTCACGATGCAGAGGGAGACAGCAGTGCCCAGGGGGAGCAGGTGCAGCCGCTGGGGCAGCCGACGGCAGGGCCCTCAGGATGCCACCCTCGGGCTAACAATTCAGCAGTCCGCGAGAAACAGCCTCGCGGAGACGGCAGTGTGCCATCCGCGTCAGCTCTTCCTGCTTTTTTAACATCTTCTAGATGAGTTCTCCTCACCCGGCGCACCCCCTGCCTGCTTTCTGCGGCCTCCTGGCCCTTGTCCGTGCCGTGCCAGCCTCCTCCACCTGCGTAAATCCGGCCTCTCCCTCAAGGTCCAGCTCTCGCCTTCCCTCCCCGGGGCTCCCTCCCGGGCCGATTTCTCATTTTCCCCCTCAACCGTTCCGGCAAGGGCTGCACGCCTCAGGTCTGAGATGAATCACTGGGTAATTATTTCAGGTGTGCCATCTGGCCTCCCTCTTCGGAGGCCGGGGAGGCTGGGCCCCCGCGGGGTGAGGGCGCAGGGAAGCGCGCAGCGAGGGGCTCCGTGGCGCCACCGTGTGGGCGGACTCCTGGGCCGGCCGAGGCTGAAGGACCTGGGCTGTGGAAGCAGAGCTGGGGTTGGGCTGCCCTGAGACTTCAGCAGCTCTCTGTGAAGTCACTGAGATGGGTGTTGGCGCCCCCCAAGAGGCAGAGCCTTGGGTGCGGTGGGTGATCAGCGGCCGCTTCCTGCACCTTGTACTGAGTAAAGCACCCTGGGGTGGCTTCCTGCCGAGGCCAGGCCCCTGCGTTCCCCGCCACCATCTGTCCCTCTCTAGCCCTGCCTCAGTCCCCGAAACGCCCGGATTGTCCTGCCTCGGGTGTCGCACAGAAGGCCCTTAGGAAGCTGCAGTTATGACCTGGGAGGGTGGACCCCTGAGCAATCGCAGCGCCCGGTGGCCCTGGGGTAGTTCTAGACTTCCCGCGGGTATTTTGTTAGCCGGAAGTCACCCAAACCAAGTGTGGAGCGGAGGTGGGGAGTGGGGTCTACAAATGCAGCTTCAGGCCAAGTCCTCAGTTCTCCCACCCCCACCCCCACCACCTCCATCCTTCCCCTTACAACCTTCTCTTTAGAAATCCTGAGGCCTCCAGGGCATTGATTCGTTACTGGTCGTCAGTACTGTGCCTCAGTGTTGCAGAGGCTACTCTGGAAGGAGCAGAGGGTAAGAGGAGTCTAGCTTGGGCCACCTGTCAGAATTTAGGGTCACGGGCAGCAGTAGAGGCAGCGTGACGGCACAGAGCACTCAGCCAGGGTGGGAACAAAGGGGAGGAGAGGGACCCACGGGACAGTGATGGTGCGAAGCCCACTGGCCCCATTCACCCCCTTCAAGGGTCTTCCCTCCCCATGTTCAAAGCGGCAGGAGGGGCTCTGCTCGCTCTGCTGCGGTGCCCAGAAAAACACCCACGCGGCCTCCACCCCTTGCTGCTTGAGAAGGTGGGTTCTGATTAGCGCGGACAGCAGGAGCTGCCCGTATCCCCAGAACCCGTGGCATAAGCATCGGGAACGGCAGAGAGTGAGTCTGGGCCACCAGGGCAGGAGGTAAGAGGGAGCAGATATTCTGAGGGATTCGGAGGGGCAGTTACCGCCCAGCACACACGTGCCGAGTCTGTCCCGCCAGCTGCGGTGCTGGCAGCCGGTCCCCAGCCAAGAGGGGCCCAAGTTCCTCTGGCACCGGAGATAGATTCAAGGTCAATTTCTCACTCCAAAGGAGGCGGAGCAGGTTCTTTCCCCTGGGGGCGAGGGGGGCTCTTATCCAGAGGCACAGAGTCACAGAGGGTGGATAAAGCGCACCCAAGGTTTAATGCCCCCTCTCTTCGCCAGCAGCTTTGGGGGAAAACAGTGGGGAGGAGCCTTAGCCAAAGAGGGGAGCACAGTACAGATTCTCTTGCTCCGGTTGTGATTTCAGGGGCAGGACAGGTGCCCCGTGCAGCTTACAGTTCGTCAAGGAAGCTGAGTTCTTTCTTGTCAGTTGGGGGGTGGGGGGGATGGAGAGCAGCCCCTGGCAAGCATAGCCATGTCTCCAAGACATGTCTTGCTGTTTTAAGCTGTCCTAGGAGTTGGCCATGGAGCACTCCTTAAGAGCAGCTGAGGGTCATCCTGACTGTCATCAGAGTGGGCTTTCTGGCAGGGCTGGGCATACGATCACATGGCGGTTGGCCAGCTGGTTAGCTTCAGTGCCCAAGACCATCAGGAGGCCAGGCACTCATGACAGGGCCTCCAGCAGAGAAACCCTGTCCCTAATTCCTTCTTCCTGTCCTCGGAAGGTGTACCACCAAGAGCTAATTCCACACCTTTCGCAGGAAACTTGATGCCTAGATTCACACTGCTGTGTTAAAAATCAAGGCTTGCTGGCTGGAGCTACTTGAGGAGACCATCTGGTGACCAAAGAAATAAAGCGTCACTTCAAAGTACTACTGGCCCCAGGGGACCTTTTAGCAGAGACCTCCATTAGACCTGCTCTCCTGGCCGCTTTCAGCCCTGCAAATATCTAAGGACCGTAGGGCCTTTTCTGTTTGATTAGAAATTAGGGGGACACCTTTGATATGGAGGAGGATGGCTCCCACCCTTCTCCCCGCCCTGACCTCTGCTTCATCCCAGAGGGTCAGTTCCTGCTAGAAAGGGCCACACTGCTAGCCGTAGTTCCCCTGCATCCCTGAGCCTTCTCGCGGTGAGGGTGACATTCCTGTCCAGACCCCACCTGGCCTGAAGGATTCACCCCTCCCTTCCCTGGCCCCCCTCAAAGCCTCCTGGGACCAGAAGGGATTAGCTTCCTGGAATGAGATCTGAAACTGTGGAATTCTGTCTTCAAGCCACAGGGGGCGGATTGGGCTGTGGTTGCTCTGGGTGCCTGGGGGTGCTTTGTCTTATGGGGTGTGTTAGACCTTGCCTGTGGACTGGGGAGAGCCTTCCTAATGTGTCTCCCTTGGAAACTGACTTCTCTGACCTGGAGGGGAAGGACCGATACCCTCCGGTTCTACTGATGCAGGTTGCAAATGTCCCACTGAAATGTCCCCTAGGTGTCACTCTCCTGGTGGGTTTGGGTTTCGGCTGCCAGCTTAAACTGGCCAACGGCTTCTGATTCCCTTACTGGCAGAGGCATTAGTCCCTGGAGTCACTTGAAAGGAGGGTTGGTGGGAATCACTTAATCTCTTCATGTTGAGCCAGAGACTGAGTTTAAACCCATGGTCGTTAAACCTACTCATTAACTCCTATTGGGGCTTTGGCCGTGGGCAGCGTCCCCAGAGAGAGAGAGAGTAGTGTGACTTCACACACACAGCTGGGTCACCCCTAGACCCTGCACGGCCCCTCCCATCTGCTTAGGAAGGAAGCAGAGTGTGGTCATCCAGGCATGTGGAAAGATCCATGAAGAGTGGGAGGTCTGAGCCCAAACTCTGCTTGGTCTCTGACCCTGTCTTCCATGAAGCCTTTCCTAGATGACCTCGCCCCTTAATGATCTCCTTCTCTGAGCCCAGGAGCTCGTTGCCCTGAGCCGTATCATCCTCCATTTCAGTTCTTCCTGCCTCTGCTGGAGGGCTGCACAGTGCCCTGCTCATCCTGAGGGCTAAGGGACTCCTGGGAGACGGGGGAGTGAGAGGGAGGAGCACAGGGGGCCCAGACATCCCCCCACCTTCAACCACACTCGCTCTAGACCCACCCACCCAACCTGTGTTCAGATCGCCTGTCTGCCACTTATTGGCTGGGTGACCTTGGGCAAGTGACTTAACCTTTCTGAACCTCAGCTTGCTCATCTGTGAGATGAGCATTATAATAGTATTTACCTCACAGAGTCTTAACAGAGATTAGATGAAATAATGCATATAAGGTATTTCTCACAGTGCCCGACCAGAGTTGGCTTTCAGTGGAGGCAAACCAGGGCTACCCATTAAGTTATTTCCACTGATTTTAAATACTGGATCTGTAGATAAATTTCATGTGGAAGAGGAAAAAAGACGTTTGCTAGTAAAAAAGAAAAAAAAAAGTTTGAGAGCCATTGAGTTCAATCAGCCCCTTTTATACATCACCACAGATGCCCAGAGAGAACTTCCCCGTTAGGGTATTGCCTGATTTCTGTGTTTTCTGTCTTTACTGGAGAAAAAGTGATTTATAGTTGAGGGCTACCCTGGCTTCACCTTTTAACACCCTCATAATGTGCCCGACACCAGCTTCAGCCACTGCTGGTGAGGGTGGATCCTCCCTGGGCGGAGTCGGGTGACAAGACAGGGGCAGAGCGGACTGCATGCAGGTGGGCAACTCAGGTGCCTCTTCTGAGGTCCAGGAAATGGTGGTTTCCCCCCATGACCGTCCCGCCCAGCATCTCTGAGTCCTCCCAGATTCGAGTCACATCCTGGCACAACACCTTGTTTCACGTGATGTAGTGGGGACACCAGCCCTGCGCCGGGCCCTTCAAACCAAGGCTGCCCAGCCATCAGCTCTCTTGAAGCAAATTTGTCTGTGGCCTCTGGGTTTTGTTTTAGGATCCGATTGCTCTGAAGTAGCCCAGAGTTACTGATCCCCAAGAGATTCAGCTGCCAGAATTCCCAAGAAAGTTCCCCGAGTCTTAGATGCAGCCCTCCCCGCCCCCCCCCACAACTATCAATTCCTGAATCTTGAAAGACCCACAGAGCATCTCTGCAGCAGCACTTTCCTGTAACAGAGGAGGAGACAGAGGCACAAAATGGCCAATGGCAGAGGGTGGACCGGTGTGTGGGGCTCCCATTTCTCTGTCTTGGGCTCCTTCTGCAACATCGAGCATCATTTCTGCAAAACGAGCGTCAGAAGCCAATACGCTACAGGCTGCTTTTCTGCAGTTCCACTTATCAACATTTTTAGCTGGGGAGGGAGGTACGGCCAGGGACAGAAGGGGAGGCAAGGTGGGAGAGAACCACAAGCACCCAGGACTGGTGATGGCAAACAAGCCTGCTGTGTGGTGTAATTGGGTGCGCCCACGGCATTTGCCGTCACTGCGGCCACCACCCCCCCCCAACATCTAAGGCTCCCCCACATAGGGGCCCTCCTCCAGAGGGGGCAGGACCTAGGAGAGAAGAAAGAAGGAAGGAACTCAGGAATGTGGGCTTTCAGAGGCTTGATGAATAGAAAATGAGCCACTGATTTCATTCATCAGGACCCCTTACTGCCAGCGCCCCTCACATGGACCCCCCCCACACACACACACAGACCCTGCCTAGTGGGCTTAGCAGGGAAATCAGCTCCATAGTCGCATTTCAGTAGCTGAAAGGAGAAAGCAGGCCTTTCCAATTTCAGCATCTTTGGGGGAGAAAGATGTATTTACCTCCCCTCTGTCTGAGCCCACTCCTGGCAATTTTCTCAAATATCCCTGCCATTTGTTAAAAACCCAGCTTGTGGCCCAGCTGGTGCACGAACAGCTGATGGAGGGTGAATGGTCGCGGGAAGAGGGAAGGTGAGGCCGCCTTCTGGTGGTCCCAGCACCTTCCCAGAGCTGACCACTGCTCTTGGGTGCAGAAACTCTCAGAACTGTCCTTTCAAGCTGAAACGCTGAGGCCACACACAGCTTCACCTGGAAGGAGAAGGAAATGACGGCAGTGATGTTTATTGCACATTCTCCACCAGGTGTCACATCTGGGCCACATGCCGGACCCAGAGGTTTCACTGATTCTCTTGGGGAGACACTCTTATTCCTGATAATCTTCCCCATAACAGGGGGCTGAGTCCAGACCAAGGTCCCACAGCTACAAGTGGCAGATCTGGGATCCGAACCCCCGTCTGTTAGTTGAAGCTGTGCCCACCGAGCACCCTTCCCCTGGCGCTGTCCTTTTGCTGGCCCTTCTGCCATTCCAGACCCTGTCACGCAGGCCCTGAGGGCTGGGCAGGTGTTCCCCTTGCCTGCTGAGCAGACAGGCCCAGCACGGGCAGGGGTCATCAGCAAGGTCACAGGGGGCTCCCCGACCAGCCAGGCCTCGTTGCACGGCCCCGTAACCACGAGCTCTCACACATCTCGTTTGAGTCTGACCACAAGCCCGGGACACAGGGACATCATTATCCGTGTTCTGCAGAGGAGCCAAGTGACCACGCTGCGCGTGGCCCAGGGCCAGGTGGCGCTCCGCTCCTGCCCCTCACTGACGCCCCCCCTCTTCTCTTCCTCCAGTCCCCAGTCTTCATAGCCCAAGTTGGCCAGGACCTGGTCTCCCAGACGGAGGAGAGGCTCCTACAGAGGCCCTGCAAGGAAGTCTTTTCTGCCTGTGCACAGTAAGTGCTCGCTCCCTCCCCAGACCGAGCATCGGGGCCCTTCAGCCTCCTCTGGGCAGCCACACAGCCTCCCCCCCGCCACTGACAGAGGCTGCCTCTCCCCCACACCTGGCGTGCTGGGCACCAGGGCAGGGCTTCAGTGCCCGGGGGCCCCAGCCAAGCCACCCAGCTGTTTGTATACTTCTTATGAAGGGAAAAGATACCAAAGTTCCAAGTCCAAAGAAAACATCTGCCTCAAAGGGTGTTGAAAGCAAGTGGTCTCCAGGCTGTTGAGACAGAGGAATGTGTAAAAACTTGACCCCGTCTGGGTGGTTTGGAAGTCCTTCCCGGCCCCCAACCCCCACTGCTGCCACCAACCAGAGCTGGGTGGTGCTGCTGCAGGAAGGGGGGCTACAGGCCGCCTTCTCAGTCACCCCATCACCTTGTCTGCAGGCCATACAGCGATCCTGACGCAATAGCAGACAAATCGGTGCATGTGCTGTTGGCCAGGCACCAGTGAAGTCCCCACTGGTCCCTCACACACGTACTATGAAGGCCTGAGCCACTAGGCACACACACGTTCGTGTGTCCACATGCGTACCCTTCCGCATAAGCCAGTATGTGCACCAAAATCTTCTGGAGCCTCATCACCTCTGGATGAGTCTGGGGACTTGCTGTGCGCCCTTGGTCAGCCTTTGTACCACAGACAACCAGGCACCTGCTGTGTGTCTGACACCTAGCACAGGGGATACCACGGTGAGCAAGAACCCAGTCCCAGCTTTCAGGAAGCTTACAGCCAGGCAGGAAAACCAGTGCCCCTGTGCACTGTGGGAAGAGCCGGGAGCACCATCATGAGAATGGACATTTGGGGAGGGCCACCTGGGGACCCAGCCCTGGTAGGTGCCAGGGAGAGACCCCCATAAGCAGAAACAAACGTGATTGCTGCCCTCTTGGAGCTGGCTGAGGGTTAGATCTGACAGTGGGTGAGGTCCCTGGGCTGTCACTGTGACCCCGAGGGAGTGGACAACCTGGTCCCCTACACTGGCCCCTGCTGTCATGTCTGGCGGGACACAGTGTCCCACATGCCTCTACTGTATATGCCCCGCACTGTACGCACCCCCCCCCCCCCCCGCCGCAGCCATCTGCAGGTCCCAAGTGCTTGGGCTACACTTGGTCAGCATTGCCACTTTTTTTTTTTTTTTTTAATTTGAGGGAGAGAGGGAGAGAGAAAGAGAGAGCCCAGGCTGCACACACCAGTAGAGGAGAGGGGGAAAGAGAATCTCTGAGCGCAATGCAAGTCTCCATCCCATGACCCTGGGATCATGACCTGAGCTGAAATCCAGAGTCAGACGCTCAACTGGCTGAGCCACCCAGGCATCCCAGCGTCGCCACTTTTTAAAGGGAAGAAGCACATCCATCCCTGCCTGCAGCCAGTTTCAGAACCCTCCCTCCAGGCCTGGCCCAGAGCAGGCGACCAGGAAATTCAGCTGTGGAGATGGAAACTTCCCAGGGGCTTCACTGGTCCTGGACCAGATCCAGAGCCTGGGATCTCAGGGGCTGCATCCCTGCTCTGCCCCTACCCCCCACACACCCCTGCACCCCGTTAAGTACTCCTCTGTCCTCATTGCAGCTCAAGAGTCCCTTCTTGGGGTGCCTGGGTGGCTCAGTCAGTCAGTTGAGCATCCGACTCTTGATTTCAGCTCAGGTCATGATTACATGGCCGGGGGTGGAGGGTGGACCTCACTCAACCCTCTCTCATGAGCACATGCCTCTGCAGCGGTTTATTAGATGTTTGTTACTTGCTGGTTGTGTCCCACATCGCGATGCCAACTTTGTGCTCACGGCTGTACCCCAGGCCTAGAGCAGTGCTGTGGCAGGTACCCAGTAAGTGCTTGTAGGATCAGCCCATCACTTTGGCAGGATGCTGGGCCTCTGAGGCTGGTGGTTAACCTGCTGGACATATGGCTCCGCCTGTCTGCTTAAGGTCAGGATTATAAAATGTTTGTTGGTTCCCTCCGAGCTAGGTCTGTCCACGACTACCTGAAGGGCGAACCATTCCATGAGTATCTGGACAGCATGTATTTTGATCGCTTTCTCCAGTGGAAGTGGTTGGAAAGGTGAGTGCTCCCCTTGTACACCCACCTACAAGTGTGTGCCAGGGTGTGGGGGGCAGGGGGTGAGAGTACACGCCTGTCACCTGAAAACCCACATACAAATCCGTTACCTCCATGGGTCCATGGTTCAAATAAAATTAGCCATCCTCCTCCCGTTGCTCAAGTTCTTGGCTATTCTTCTAGAAACGCTCTGTTCTTATTAAAGGTACACGCGATTCACACCCTCATACATGCATACATACTTATCCTTATTTTTTTGGTTCACTGTCTTTGGGAATTCTTCCTCTGCCAGTGAATAAAGAGCTGCCATATTTTTGAGCAAATTACACATCCCTTATTTAGCCCAATCCCCTGTTGATGGACATGGAGGTTGCTCTCAATTTTGTGTACCATCTTCCCTAAATAATGAATAGCTTTATACATATGTCTTCCTGCCCTTTCGCAAGTACGTCCATAGAAATCTCTAGCAGAGGAATGTCTGGGTCACAAAGCACTGCTTTTAAACCACGAGGGACTGCTAGATTGCCCTCCCAACAGCTGCCATCGTCTCCAGTCCTGCCAGTGCCCCAGTGCCCTCTTCCCTCTCAGCTTCATTAACACCAGTCTCGTGCCTTCCCATGTGAGCATCGGGCTTTCCTTCTTGTTTATGTTCTCATCTCTGATAATGGGTGAGACCAAGCGTCTTTTCCTGTTTTACTTGCTGCCTTTCTGCTGCAAAGTGCTCTCACAGACATGGCGGTGGCTTGGCCTGACAGCTGCGACCTCCATGTGACCAATGAGGAGGGAGACCCACAGAGAGGGCGTGGTTGGCCTCGTCACACAGCAGGCGAGCAGTGCAGCTGAGGGGGACTCCCAGCACCAGGCTCTGCCTACCATGCTGTTGCAGGATTTGCAGAACGGGGCGATGCCTACGTTGTATCCGTGCTGGGCTCAGCTGCGGGACGAGGGTGGGAGCATCCCCTCCCACAGCCCAGGGTTCCCTGTGCCAGAGTTCCGACGCTCATGGGTATCTGGGCACGTTTTGGTTAGAAGGCAAGGAGCCATCTTGCTTCTGTGTGTCACCACCTTTGCTGGCCAAGTGCCCTGCAGACTCTGAGGAAGCCGCAGGACAGGAACGCCCTAGAAACCCCATTCATGACCCTTCCCTTCCCACTTCAGGAAGCCCAGAGGAAAACACCCTGTTCTGTACCACTGGGGGGGCATTTCTTTCCACCCCCACTGGTGGGAATTGACAGTGGAACAGGGGACAGTCTTCTCTGTTGGCCACTCACTGCCACTGGCCCCCTCGCACATGCACATCATGGCTCCAGGAGAGCCAGAGAAGTGAGGGGTCAGTGCAGACATCCTGCGGAGGGCCCCAGAGCCACAGTCTGGGTCTGAGTCCCGGCTCGACCGTCTCCAGAGGGACCTCAGGAAGGGTTGCTCACCTCTCCCCTCCTCAGTCTCCTTATCCGAAAAATGGGGATAATAATAGTGCCTGCCTTTGTAGGCTTGGGTGGGGATGAGATGAACTAAGCATAGTCCACGCCTAGAATAAGCAAGTGCTCCAGAAAGGTCAGCCGTCTGGCCCCAGGAAGTCAAACTGCTGGATACGGTTGTTGTGGTTGCCATTGAGGTCATCAGTGTCACTGTGGCTGTCATCCTCAAGCTTCTGATATGGGAAGGAACAGCTGGCCCTTGTGTTTCTGATGATCACAGGAAAGTCTGGTGGGGACGTAGTCATCGTGCCCCCTCGCCCCGCCCCAGAGCCCTAGGCTGTGTGCCACACGACCCGATCTGTACCCACCTTCCCAGGGTGGCAGTGTGGGTGTGAGACGCGGGATGTGGGCTCTGCAACATCCTTCTTGGGATCCCGGCTTCGACACCACCACCACCCCCCTCATGACCTGGGGCAACTCACTTCCCTTCTCAGAGCCTCTGCATTCTCGCCTGCAGAAGGGGGATAGTCCCACCTCCTGAGGCAGGCGTGAGGATCACATTAGTGTGCATGCAAGGTGCTTCAAGCAGTGGGGACTGTTGCCATAAAGACCCCCAGAGGAGACATGTCCTTTATCCCTAGAGTTTTAGTAGGGATGTCTGACTACATCAGCCTACAAAGCTGCCTTTTCAGTATCTCCGTTTTACTGAAGACACAAGCCTCAGAGAGGTTGATCGATTGACCCTGGCTCACACTCAAGGGCCTGGCACGGCTGGAACCTGAACCCAAGGTTCTTGATCCAGTCCTTCACCCAGTCCTCATTCCACCCAGCACTCTGTTCCAATAGAATCCTTTAGCTGTGGCCACTGGCTTGCATTTTACTTGTCTGTACTGAACACTCGAAATGGGGAAACAGACTTTTTGAATCCGTGCGCTGGCTGCAAAGAAGTCAGGCCCTTTTGTGGGCGTTAAGTTGTTGAAGCCGGTAGGGCAGGACTGGCCTAGAAATGCCCCAAGCGACTGACAGCAGCCTGCTTCCTCCCTTTCCTTTTTTTTTTTTTTTTTTTTTTTTTTTGCTAACAAGATCATGGCCTGTTGGTGCTGCCCTGTTGAAATATTAAAGGGATTTTTTTTTTCCCTCCCAAGGTTAACCAAGAAATTCCTCGGAAATTGTATTACACTCATTTCCCCTAGCAGAGGAGCTCTGTGGTAATGTCGACCGACTGTTTGTTCTCCATGTATCGTAAACTGTTAGGCCCGGGCGCCTTCATGTGGTTTCGAGGGCGGCTGTGGAAAGGCTTCCCAGGGCCACATGGCGGGTGCAGCCGTATGGCAGGCCTCGCTGCAGCCCGTTTGCTCGCGTGCAGAAGGATATGGGGCCGGGGAGAGCCCTGTGGAGGGGCGGCCCTGTGCTCCCAGCAGGGTCGGGCCCCGCTTCCTAAAGAAACAGAAGAGAGAGTGGGTCAGGGCGTGTGAACTCCAGGCAGAGCCCTGGAGTCTCAGGACTGTCCTGAGAGAAGTGTGGTGCCCAGGACCTGAAATCCAAATCCTCCTCAGGACCCAGCAGCCGGAAAGGTTTCCACAGAAGCTTCATTCAGGAGCTGCTGGGTGAGCAGAGGCTCACTGGTCTTTCCCAAGCTGACCCAATTATTTGGGCCAATTCAGTCACACCCCGGCCTCTGCCCTGGTCCAGCCTCTGGGGTGGGGTCGGATGCTCAGAAATAGTCCTGGAGCTCCAAGAGCTAAGTTCAGCATCCTAAAAGTGGGTTGTTCTTTAGCCGCTCATGGTCCAAGGACACTCAGGTTTTTCCGTATCTTCGCCGTTGTGAATAATGCTGCCAGGAGCACGGGAGGGAAAGTGTGGCAAATACATACAACGGAATATTATTCAGCCTTCAAAGAGAAGGAAATCCTGCCATTTATGGTAACGGCGGGGGGGGGGGGATGCCCGGAGGACATTACACCAAGTGAAATAAGGCAGACACAGACAAATACTACCTGATCTCACTTATATGTGGAATCTAAAATAACGTCAGAGTCCTAGAGGCAGAGTAGACTGGTGGTTGCCAGGGGCTGGGGGTGGGGGAAATGGGGAGACATGTAGGTCAAGGGGTGCAAAGTTTCAGTTCATCGTGCGAGATGAATACGCTCCGGAGATCTGATGTACAGTGAGTAACACTAGTTAACGGTACTGTATTGTGTGCTTGAAATTTGCTGAGATGGTAAATCTTAAGTGTTCTCACCAGGGAGAGAGAGCGAGAGAGGAAGAGAAAAAACGGTAACTACGTGAGGTGACAGAATGTTGGTTAGCTTGATCGTGGTGATCGTTTCACATGTACGTGCATCGTTTGTGTACGTGCATCAAAACACCAAGTTGGATGCCGTTTGTCAGTTATACCTCAGAAAAGCTGGGGTGGCGGGGCGAAAGGAAGCTGGTTATTTTTAATCAAACAGGCCAGTGATGAAAAAGCCCAAGCTCTCTGCACCATGGGGTTCTTCGAGGCAATTTTAGATGACTGATTATTTACTCTGTGAAGTCCCACCCTGGCCTCATAGAGGGCCTGCCTGATTAGACATCATAAATGGCCTCAGCTAATTAAAATGGGGGGTCAGGAGACACAAAGCGATGATTACTTCATAAATCCCGCTTTGGGCAGACAGGACCGTCTAGTGTTCTGGAGCTCAGGGGGAAATGTGATAAAGGGACTCTCGGGGGTGGAAAGGCTGGGGACCGGTGGTAAAGGATGACCAGCAGCCTTTCTCCCTGGGGACCGGAGGTGGGCAGGTGGGCGAGATGTGCAGGTGTGGGGAGGACTGCTGTGCCCTCCCTGGGACACTGAACCTCTGTGGCTCCTGGGCCCCTCCCTTCTCCCTGCAGAGAACACAGCTTCTCTCTGAGCTTAGCCACCTGATCTTCACCGGGGAGAGAGAGGGGAACCACACGGAAAGTGTGGTGAAGCAGCTTTAGCGCACATCTCCAGGCCTCCCTCTTCCCTCCAAGCCGGCGAGGACTGGCAGGTGTCCCAAGCCGCAGGGGGCCGAGGGCGGGTGGCCGGGGATGTGAACAGCCAGCCGCAGAGCCGGTCCTTGGGGGTCCCACCCACAGGGAGGATTCCTGGCTCGGTCGGGAAGGTGTGCGATGCTGCTGCTGTTGATTTCTTGGGGATTCTGCATCTCCGCACCGTGAGACCCATGTTGGATTCTTGCTTCTTTCCAGGCAACCGGTGACCAAGAACACTTTCCGGCAGTACCGAGTGCTGGGAAAAGGGGGCTTTGGGGAGGTGAGTGAACGTCCACGTCTTTGGAAGTTCCCAGACTCTGTCACGGTTTTTGGCCCTTCCGGAGGCACCCACAGTGCCCTGCGCCCCCTGGTGGAGAGGGGGGTGGGGCGTAGGGCCTGGAGGTGCCACCAAGGTGAGACACGAGGCTGTCCCGCAGGGCCCGTGGGACAGAGGTGCTCTTGGAACCAGCCCCAGTCAGGGTTTGAGTCTGAAGAGGAGAAACGGGTGTTCTTAGCTGTCTTTGGAGGGAGGAGTGGCCAGATGCTGCTGTGAATAGGTGCTGTTGTATTTCGTCTGATGTTCCCAGACTGGGAGGCAAGCCTTGTTATTCCCATTTTAGGGATGAGGAAAGCTGAGGGTCAGAATGGTTGATGACCCGGGCCAAGGTCACACAACCAAAGAGGCGTGGAGTCAAGAAGACAAGACCCCAAATGCCCCGGCTCCCGTTCTGCTGAGTTACAAAGTCGGGGTTGTTAGGGGTCCGACACCAAAACAAGCTTCCCTTACCAGCAGCTGGTGCCTGGAAGTCCCCAGTTAGCAACGGCCGCATCCGGTTGGAAGCGTGGGACGGAGAAAATCTAGTTGCCTCTGAGAGAGGGACAGTACTTTAGGCCTTGGCCGGTCCTCTAAACATCTGCGTAAATGGCTGATGGTGCACCTTCAAGGGCCAGGATTCATGTGAAGGACGAAGGAGGGAGGGTAAGGGGGCACTAAAGCCAGATCTTGAGGGCAGGGCCTGGGGCAGGGGTGGGTCCAAGGCCAGGCATCCTTGGGCCCCGAGACTGGGAACACCCTTAGGCATATCAGTTCCCAGCCCTGCAGACCCAGCCACGGAAGAGCCTGGGGCAGACCTCCACCTGTTCCATACCCTTGTCGTCTTTCTTGCACCTCAGGTCTGTGCCTGCCAGGTCCGGGCCACGGGTAAAATGTATGCCTGCAAGCGCTTGGAGAAGAAGAGGATCAAAAAGAGGAAAGGGGAGTCCATGGCACTCAACGAGAAGCAGATCCTAGAGAAGGTCAACAGCCAGTTTGTGGTGAGTGTCCAGGCCCCAGCGACAGGCCACCCTTCTGGTGACCAGGGCTTCCGTGCCTAGGGAAGGGAGTGGCCGTCCAGTGTGGCAGCAATGAGCTGCGGAAAGGCAGCCAGGCATTCCCTCCATCACGAGGCTACTCGTGGTCAATTGTGGCTGCCTTGGTCCTGTCACTAGAACTGGCCTGGCTCCCCTCTGTGTGGGACCATGGCCTCTGTTCTCCGGGACCACCTGGGAAACTCCTCAGGGGACAAAAGCAGCCCACCTTGGGTCCGGCCAAGGAGCTTTGTTTCCACAGATCCCTGTAGGCTGGTTTCATCACAGGGGAGACCTAAGCGTCAGTATCCTGGAGAGCCGCCATCTTGTTTATGTGCCTTGTGTCACCGTGACCAGGCCAGGCTCTGCTGCAGGAACTAACCCCCAGCTCGAAGTAGCTGGAAACAACACGGGCCAGCATCACACACGTAGGGTCCAGCCAGATCCGGCCACCCTCCCCCACCTTACAGCTGCCCCACCTGGAGTCTTGAAAGCGTGTGCCGGGGGGCTTGCCCAGGGACCCTCACTGCCTCAGCTGCAGGAACATTCCTCACTCTGCCCACAGGCTGTTGGCCAGAACCAGTCCCTGCAAGGGACAAACCAGCTGCAGGGAGGTGTGGAAGAGTACGTGGGTGTTTGGTCAGCTCGAAATGCCTCTGCCACACGTCACTGTAAAAAAACAATATACATACACAGGGTCGACACTCAAACAGCACAGACAGGCTCAAACTGAAAACAAAAGCCTCTGTCTTTGGGTAGCCATTCCAACATGTCTGATTCATGTATGGGCTTTATTATTTTTAGCCAGGGGAGTCCTACCAGACATCTTTCGCTGCAGTGATTTCCCCTTAAATTGTAGGTCTTTTCCTGTGGCCAGATCTACGGCGGCATCTCTTTTTTTCACGCCGCACACCATCCCCTGCGACACAGCAAAGAGATAAACCATAAGCTGTGCAGCCCGTCCCCACAGATACAGATGGGTTCTGGTCTTCGAGCCACTGCGAACAAGGCTGCCGTGTCACCCCTTGAACATGCCTTTGGCACATCTCCGTGTGTCCGTAGGATGTACTCCCTGTGGAGGAAGGCAGTGTCAGAGGGTGTGTGCGTTTTCCATTTGGAAGCAGTTCCCAGATGGCTCTCCGTGAAGGTTGTGCCAGCTAAACGCCCACCAGCTGTGTGGGAGCGAGAGAGGCCATCAACCCAGTGCTTCAGTCATTCCCCGGAGGGCGTGGTTCTGTAAGGTGACGCTCAGAGGGGACGGGAGCGTGCATTCTCCCCGTCATCTCAGGCTGCCCTCGGCTGCCGGCCCCATCCTGGGCAGTGTGATGGTGCTGTGCTCCCACCAGCTGGCATTTTGGCCCTAGGCCTCTTTGAGGCCAGAACCTTCCTCTCTGCTGCCGGCCCCCTTCAATTGGGACCATAGGTCACTGCGTCAGTGCTGCCTGTGGAACCCCCATCGTTAAAGGAAGGGACAGCACTGGCTCTCATAGGGGTTGGTGATGGTGGGTCCTCCTCCGGGGAGAAGGGCCGTGTGCCCGATAAATGGGGTGGCACATCATCAAGGACCCAGACCACCTTCCACCGTGCCCTGCCCCCTGCCCCTGGCAGGGAGTCCCCGTAGTGCCCTCCAGGAGCCCCTCCTTGGTGATCGTAGGCAGGTGTGGGAGGGAGGGCCAGCTCAGAGGCTGGCACCCAGCACAGTCCCCAGAGCCCTCCCGCTCGGCTCCCGTTCTGTTTCCTTCCCTCAGAAATAATTCCCATCGTTCCTGACTTTTGCATCCGAGTTTTATGGCCCAGCCTGTCCCCAGCCTGGTCCGTGGTGGCCAGATTTCATTTGTATTGGCCCCCTAAGTGGAGAGGGACGAGAACCACCCAGCGTACTTTGCCTCAGACCCAGCCCTGCCGCCTCTCCCGCAGTCTCATGGCCTGCATCCATCCTTGGGCAGCTGGTCCGCACCGGCAAGGAACTAGGTCCATGCCTGTTGATGGTCCCTTTGACCGGATGTGTCCTGCATGCAAGAGGAGGCAGTCTTTGCCAAACTGCGCTCCACTTCACAGAGTCCCACTGGCCACCTCCACAGCCTGCTCCCAGCGTCCCCGTGACAATGAGACCCCAGCCCAAAAGGCATCTGGGCCCCGCTTTTCTTAACTGGCCAGCTAAGGCAACCCACAGTTTTAACTAAATGAAGCAGGCACGTGCTTTTGTCTGTGTAAACGTACAGGCACCATCTGTCAGGCTTCCCGAAAGGGCCGAGTACCAGCCCGCCCACCCCCACTTTGCCTCCTCGCCTGGAACCGCCATATTGGAAGGTCCGAGTCCTTCGTCAGCCAAGAGGGGCAATGGGCAGCGGTGCCGTGAGGCTGCCCGGGTGTAGGGCGGTGGCACGAAGCTGCTGAGAGCCCCCCCCCCCACTCCGGCCCTCCCCCTCCAGCCTCGAGGACCCTGAGGAGGAAGAGTGGAAGCGGATAGCGGTGGCTGGAACCTCACCGCAGGGCTGTCTTGTGCTCCCAGGTCAACCTGGCCTATGCCTACGAGACCAAGGACGCGCTGTGCTTGGTTCTGACCATCATGAACGGGGGTGACCTGAAGTTCCACATCTACAACATGGGCAACCCTGGCTTCGAGGAGGAGCGAGCCTTGTTTTATGCGGCAGAAATCCTCTGTGGCTTGGAAGACCTCCACCGGGAGGACACCGTGTACAGGTGAGCGGGCTCGCCGCCTGGTCCCGCCACCAGCGGCTGAGTGGGGGCTGACCTTCCACACCCGGGGTCAGGCAGGGACCCCCGCCCTGGGACTCGGGGCCCGGCCGTCACCAAAGAAACTCACGCCCTGGACCACGTAAGTGAGGCAGGCTGCTTGGGGGGCCAAGTGTATGAGGTGCTAGTCCTTCAGAGTTGATGAGGATGGGCCAAGGCCACCGGTGCCTTCCAGCCCAGCCCGCCAGAAGCTCGGTGAGCCGGTCCCAGAAAGACAGTAGGATCGTCACCACAGCAGCACGGACCTCGGTCCATCCCATATTGTTTGACTTTATAGGTTCCACAAGCAGTGGTTTTCAAACTTTTCTCACTGCCCCTCTCAAGGAAATTTGAAAATCTGTGTGCCCTCATACATCAAGGAGACATCCTAAATAGTATATCACTTGTTAAAACAGTGGCTGATATTTTGAAGCTCAGCAATTAACATCGCATTTTTGAAGGTATCCAGTGGAATCTAATTGCTACAGCAAATGGATTTCCACCAAAATTGCATGACGGGGTGCCTGGGTGGCTCAGTCGGTTCAGCGTCCCACCAAGCTGCTTTCGGCTCAGGTCACAATCTCACAACTCGTGAGTTCAAGCCCTGCATTGGGCTCCGCACTGACGGCAAGGAGCCCGCTTGGGATTCTCTCTCACCCTCTCTCTCCTCCCCTGCATATGCGCTCTCTCTCAAAATAAATAAATAGACTTAAGAAAATAGTTTTTTTAAAGTCAAAACGCCTGACAGGGGTGCCTGGGTGGCTCAGCCGGTTAAGCATCTGACTTTGGCTCAGGTCATGATCTCACAGTTCGTGAGTTCAAGCCCCATGTCAAGCTCTGTGCTGACAGCTCAGAGCCTGGAGCCTGCTTCCGATTTGGTGTCTCCCTCTCTCTGTCCATCCCCCCCCAAAATTAAATAAACATTAATAATTAATTAATTATAAAAAATCCATGAAAACTCTTTATTTTTTTTTTCAACGTTTATTTATTTTTGGGACAGAGAGAGACAGAGCATGAATGGGGGAGGGGCAGAGAGAGAGGGAGACACAGAATCTGAAACAGGCTCCAGGCTCTGAGCCATCAGCCCAGAGCCTGACGCGGGGCTCGAACCCACGGACCGCGAGATCGTGACCTGGCTGAAGTCGGACGCTTAACCGACTGCGCCACCCAGGCGCCCCCATGAAAACTCTTTAAAGGTGAGGGATCTATCACTCTCTTCCCCACTCCCTTCCTCCCCCACAGAATGTTATTATAACATCATCTCTTTTTTGGCCTAAAAGTCTATCATTGAGCAGCATGTGGACCTGAAATGGATGGATATATATAAGATTTTTATTTTAATTTCCTTTCACCATAGGCTCTCAGTGTTAAAATAACTTGTGTTAAGTTGCCATTGTAACGATTTTAGTAGAACCCATTTCTTTTTTTTTTTTAATTTTTTTAAATGTGTGTTTATTTTTGAGTGGGGGGAGGGGCAGAGAGAGAGAGGGAGACAGACAGAGCACCAGCAGGGCAAGGGCAGAGAGAGAGAGAGACACAGAATCTGAAGCGGGCTCCAGGCTCTGAGCTGGCAGCACAGAGCCTGACTTGGGGCTCGAACTCACGGACCACGAGATCATGACCTGAGCCGAAGTCGGACACATAACCGACTGAGCCACCCGGGTGCCCCTAGTAGAACCCATTTCTGATTGGGGTCCTGGAGCAGGACACCGTAGCAATCAGAGCGAGAAGGAGCCTGCTTTTCTTCTGTCAGTTGGAATCTGCCCATTGAGAAAGGGCACGTGGTGGGGAGATCCCAGAGAATGCCAGGACAGGGCCTTCTCAGGTTAGAGATCTAGAAATACACGTTCTTGAAAACCTCAGCCCGCAGAGGAGCCCCTGGACTGTTCCCGCAGACCCAGTGGACACACACACCCCAGTTGGAGACCTTTGCCACAGAGCTCTTGGCAGGGATGATCTTGGGAGTCCAAGAACGTTTTAAAACAAGAAGGAATGGTCTTGACCCCCCCCAACATTCTCACGCCCCCACATTCTCACACCCCCAATATTCTCACCCCCTCAACATTCTCACACCCCCAACATTCTCACACCCCCAACATTCTCACCCCCTCAACATTCTCACCCCCTAAACATTCTCAACCCCCAACATTCTCACACCCCCAACATTCTCACCCCCTCAACATTCTCACCCCCGACAACATTCTCACACCCCCAACATTCTCACCCCCTGAACATTCTCACCCCCCCAACATTCTCACCCCCTCAACATTCTCACACCCCAACATTCTCGCACCCCCAACATTCTCACCCCCCCAACATTCTCACCCCCCCAACATTCTCACACCCTCAGCATTCTCACACCCCAACATTCTCACCCCCATCATTCTCACCCCCTAAACATTCTCAACCCCCAACATTCTCATACCCCCAACATTCTCACCCCCTCAACATTCTCACCCCCCACAACATTCCCACCACCCAACATTCTCACCCCCTCAACATTCTCACCCCCCACAACATTCTCACACCCCCAACATTCTCACCCCCTCAACATTCTCATCCCCCACAACATTCTCACCCCCCAACATTCTCACACACCCCAACATTCCCACCCCCCAATATTCTCACCCCCTGAACATTCTCACCCCCCAACATTCTCACACCGCCAACATTCTCACCCCCTCAACATTCTCACCCCCCTACAACATTCTCACCCCCCCACAACATTCTCACCCCCCCAACATTCCCACCCCCCAACATTCTCACCCCCCAACATTATCACCCCCTCAACATTCTCACCCCCCACAACATTCGCACCCCCCACAACATTCTCACACACCCCAACATTCTCCCCATTTAGGCTTTTGTTTTGTTTTCATTCAAGTGAAAAGAGAAAAAAATTCCCTTTGGGTTGAAAAAAGAAATCCCCACTTGATGGCTTTTCTCTTAAAACAAAAAGAAAGGCGGTCCTCCAAGCTCTGGCCCTTATTCTCGGAGGAAGAGAACCACAGCGCTTCCCTGGCTTCCACCACTTGGACCACTTGCCGTGGCCTCTCCATGGGTTTGGGCTCTGGCCCTAGTCCGCCAGCTATCTTTCCAACCCTGTGGCTGCTGGCTTACTGAGAGGGTGGCTCTTGCCCTTATTTGGAACGGTTTATACATCAAAGAACGCGAATTAAACAAGAGCAACAAAGTATTTGTGTTTATTTGTGATAAATAACCCCATACAAACGCATTATCACCTTGTGAGGCTTCCCCACTGGATTTGAACACATTTAACCATTCCCCATGAGGACAGCTGCCAGCAGTTAAATAAACAAAGCCAGTTGGTGGAGAGTCGGATCCTCAATCCAGATGCTAATGGCTTAACTGAGTCGCACATGCTATCCTACTGGCTCTTCTTTTACCCGTGGAAAGGACCTTCTAGTAAAACCAGACACCGCTGCTGCCTCCCTACCCCAGTTGGGTGGGGAGGGGCTTGTTATTATGAAGAGTGATTGTGTCATCAGAGAGAAGAGAGGAGGGACAGATGGAGACGGGCACACCTACAGCTGTGCTTTCTTGGGCTTATGACTCTGCTGGAGTTGGGGGACAAGGGGTTTCCTTCCCCAAGGGGGCCTGCCCTCTACAATTCTCTGCCCCAGTTCTACAGCTGGTGCTGTGTTCTCAGTAACTTCTCCTCCCTAATTCCCAGGCCCCGCTCTGCCTTCAGGGCATCCCAGAGCATCCTGAGACCTCCGGGTGTTCCCAGCCCTAGAGGGGTCTGTCACCACACCAGCCAGAAGTATTCTCCGCCCCTGGTGTGGTCAGTGTGTGGATAGGAGCCAGGGCTGGCCCTTGCCTGACCCCTTCCCAGTCATCTCCAGGTCGGGAAGATGCCTATGGCAACAGCGGCATTTGTTTTACATACTGGGAGGAAGGAAATTAGTCCAAGACTGTCTGGATCCAGAAAGAGACCAGACAGCCTGAGCCAAGAGATGGGAAGGAAACACGGCAAGAAGTCAACCCAGACGCCATGCCCTGGTGCTGAGAGTGCCCACACTCACATGCTTGTCCTCTTCCTCTTTCAGAGATTTGAAACCCGAAAATATCCTGCTAGATGATTATGGTAAGTTGGGGAGCCACTTGGGAAACCCCTTTCCTGCTCTGTAGCCAAGGAGAGCATCATAATCCAAAAGGAGCAGGGGGCCTTCCTGCAGAGACTCTCAGAGGCACGACCCTGGGACTGTGGGAGAGCAGTGGGCAAAGAGGGAGAGCACCCACTCCCTCTCCCCAATCCTGGGTACCCAGGGCAGGCAGTGGGCATGGTGAAGCAGCAGTGTGGCTTGGCCAAAAGAGAGACAGAGAGACGGAGAGCACTGACTGAGGAGTCCAGAATTTCAGAGATCCTGGGCAAGTACTTCACTCTCACACAACTTCCTGGTACCCCCATCTCCCTTGCTGGTGAAATGGAAACGTGGGCCCTGCTCTGCCTACTTCAGAGGGTGGGGTGGAGGTGAGGCTCCAATAAAATAGCTTAAAGGGCAATTGTTTCACCAGCTATAGCCAGCTCTAAATGTGTTAGGCATTATCTGTGCATTACCATTGTTGTTTTCCTGAGTGTGTGTGTGTGTGTGTGTGTGTGTGTGCGCGCGCGCGCGTGCACACATGCATATGCGCACATGTACACACACACAGGTAACATGTTTAGCCTCTCACACCTGGGGAATGGTGTTCACATCTGTTATCAGACTAGATGTTCCCATTTCTGCAGAGGGGGCAGGGCCAGCATCCCTGTGCCCATATTATAGATGACAAGATTGAGGCTTAGAGGAGCCAACAAGCCCAGGTCACCCAGCAATCAGTGGCGAGCTGAGACCAGCATGCCTCAGATGCCAGGCAGCCCCCGGCAGGGGGAGGGAGAAAGGGAGGCAGGTCATTGGTGACTTGGAGAGAGGTTTGAGTGGGGAAGTGGGCAGAGGGCCCAGGGCCTGCGCCCTTCTTGGATGAGCCCAGGGCCCACTGGGGTTCTTCTGCTGCTCTCAGAACCAGGCCCGCCACTGGTCTGCAGCCTGATAGCTGGAACCTGTGTGTTCTCTTCTCCCCTCCCCACCTTCATCAGGGCTGCTGAGCCAGGGAGTTTGCACCCCTCTGGCCTGGTGGGGAGTCCCTGACATTGGACCTCACTGGGGTCCGGGCTGTGGGGCCCTGGTGTGGCCATGACCCTGCCTCAGTGGGCCGCCAAGCAAGACAGAGCTGTAAGCGCTGTGTCATCTTGGCCTTTGGAGGGGAGTCCTGGATTCCATTTCATCTCGGTCTCCCCATGGCCTGGATGACTTCACTCTTGTCTCTCCAAAGGCAGAGTGCAAAGAACCTCCAAAGAGCAACAGGGAAGGACAGGGCGTTGCCTCCCGAATTGCTTTATAATTTTTCCCCTTAAGCAAACTGTAAAAGTTCAGGAAAATCTCACATTTTTCCCATGAGGCAATCATAGAATCAGGCCAAGGTCTTTTAAACTTGGTGATCTCAGCCTTCCAAGAAGCCCATTAGGGCATTTTATGGGTAGGCTGGCCATCGTCCAGCCAAATCCAGACATCCTTTCCCGTCTTTATGTTTTCCTCCTGTAAAGTAATGATTTACCCACATCCTCTGACACCTGGATGCCCCCAAGGGTCTGCAGTCACCCTGAGGTGGCTGACTGGGATGCCCCTCTTGGGGCCGAGAGTCTGTGTACCTTGACCAGGGGCAAGCAAGTCTCTGGACCGCCCAGGGTGGGCCATGTGTCCGCTGACTGTCCCAGCGACCCGCTAACTCTGCTCTCCCCGCCTCAGGCCACATTCGGATTTCAGACCTGGGTCTGGCTGTGAAGATTCCCGACGGAGACCTGATCCGCGGCCGGGTGGGCACCGTGGGCTACATGGGTGAGTGTGGGCCCGGACCCTCCCTGAGCCCACCTCTTGGGCCTCCCTCCTCTATGCAGCTCTGATCAGAAGTGGAGCCACAGCAGGCAGTGGGAGGTCTTAGCTGGGGCAGGTGGAGCGTTGAGGCCCAGGGTTCATCTTGCCTAAACTGAGCATTCTGAGCCCCCCACCACAGCCCCACCTGCACCTCAAAGCCAAGCCACTCTCAGGATCAACAGTCAGTGCGGGCACATGGTGCTGTTTGGGAGAGGCTAAACCCAAGTAGGGGTCTGGTGATTGGCAGGCAGCCTTTCAGGGGGCCCCTGAGAGGAGTGAGGTCACTAGGAAAGGCCCAGAAAGGAGAGGACTGCACCACCTGCTGTGTCACTAGGCATGATGCTAAGTGGAGACCAGCCTTAGCCTCCTTGCCCTGCCCCCCAGCCCCCCACCACAAGCCTACTCTAGGACCACCATCCTGGGGGCTGCAGGGAAAAGACTGGAGCTACATCTGGTCCTCCTGAATCCCTCTCCGGTGATGGGCATCCCCTGGGCTTCCTCCTGCATGTACCTCACACACATGTCCACTTGTCCCAGGGGGTAGGAGGCTCCAGAAAGCTCTGGGTACTGAGGATGCTGCTGTCCTCCACTAGGCTCATGCCAGCAGCACTTGTACAGGATTCTGTGTGTTGTCTCTACTGCTAGAAGGTCCTTTTCAGGTTGCATGTTATTGGGGAACCTGTGTGTATCTATGTATATGTGGCTGTGTGTGTACCCATGCAAATGCGGATGGATGGATGGATGGATGGATGGATGGAAGGAAAGAAGGATAGAAGGAAGGAAGGAAGGAAGGAAGGAAGGAAGGAAGGAAGGAAGGAAGGATAAATGGATAGAAGGAAGGAAGGATGGATGGATGGATGGATGGAAGAATGGAAGGATGAATGGATGGATGGAAGAATGGAAGGATAGATGGATGGATGAGTGGATGGATGGAGGGATGGATGGATGGAAGGATAGATGGATGGATAGAAGGCTGGAAGGATGGATGGAAGGAAGGAAGGATGGATGGATGGATGGATGGATGGATGGATAGATGGATAGGTGGATGGATGGAACGATGGATGGATGGATGGATGGATGGATGGATGGATGGATGGAAGAATGGAAGGATGGATGGATGGGTGGATGGATGGAAGGATGGATGGATGGAAGGAAGGAAAGTTGGATGGAAGGAAGGATGGATGGATGGATGGATGGATGGATGGATAGAAGGAAGTATGGGTGAATGGAAGGATGGATGGATGGATGGATGGATGGATGGATGGAAGAATGGAAGGATGGATGGAAGGATGGATGGAAGGATAGATGGATGGATGGATGGATGGATGGATGGAAGGAAGGATGGATGGAAGGAAGGATAGATGGATGGATGGATGGATGGAAGGAAGGAAAGATGGATGGAAGGAAGGATGGATGGATGGATGGATGGATAGATGGAAGGATGAATGGATAGATGGATGGATGGATGGGTGGATGGATGGAAGGAAGGATGGATGGATGGATGGATGGGTGGATGGATGGATGGATGTGTGGATGGATGGAAGGAAGGAAGGAAGGAAGGGTGGGTGGATGGATGGATGTGTGGATGGATGGAAGGAAGGAAGGAAGGATGGATGAAAGGAAGGACAGATAGAAGGATGGATGGATATAAAGAAGGAAGGATGGATGGATGGATATATGGAAGGAAGGAAGGAAGGAAGGAAGGAAGGAAGGAAGGAAGGAAGGGTGGGTGGATGGAAGGAAGGAAGGAAGGAAGGAAGGAAGGAAGGAAGGAAGGAAGGAAGGGTGGGTGGATGGATGGAAGGAAGGAAGGAAGGAAGGACGGATCTGCACACCTTTGTATACCTGTATGTCTGTCTCGCACAGAGTGCTGCCTGCCTCCATCTGCAGGGCCTCTGTTATACGTGTTATCCAGCACATGTGTGGATGCATTTGCCTCTGGACGCTTGTCACCTGCCTGAAGACGTGAAACTTAACCTTTTTTGCACTTCTATGGTTAATCTAAAATTCATTTTATCAAAGTAGGGGGGAAGCCATAGTGGGAGGCTGTTTGAATTCCAGGTAAACTTAAAATCCTCTTTTCTTTGGGTGGACACACTTTCCTTCCTGGCAATAAATATGTGTGCAGCACCTACCCTGTGCCAGATGTCATACCTGTTACTGGGACACAGCAGTGAATAAGGCAGCTCAGATTCTAGTCGGGGAGACATGAAGGGAACAGACCATTTCCATCCACTGTGATCAAGCTTCTGAAGCCAGAAGCACAGAGGAGAGCAGTCAGGGTGGGCTCCCTGGAAGAGACGGTATTTATGGCATTTGGTTGGTAGGAGTCAGCAGGGGAAGCATGTCCTTGCCATGAAGCTTCAGGCGTTCTGTGAGCAACACCATCACTCGTGGATGCAGTTGGTGTGAGTCACAACCCCGGCCCCGTGTGCCCTGACTCTGCCCTGCCACCAGCTCTCTCTTACCTCCCCTCGCTCCCCCCCTCTACCCCCAGCCCCAGAGGTCCTGAACAACCAGAGATACGGCCTGAGCCCTGACTACTGGGGTCTGGGCTGCCTCATCTATGAGATGATCGAGGGCCAGTCGCCATTCCGGGGCCGCAAAGAGAAGGTGAAGCGGGAGGAAGTGGACCGCCGCGTCCTGGAGACGGAGGAGGTGTACTCTTCAAAGTTCTCTGAGGAGGCCAAGTCCATCTGCAAAATGGTGAGCTCCTGGTGGGCCAGATGCTGCCCGCAGGCTGGCTGTCCAGTGGTGTCTCCCCTCCCGCGCAAACAGGCTGACAGGGACAGGGTCAGGCACACTGGGGTAGGAGTAGTGGCAGCACCGAGCCAGAGGAACGAGCAGTCCTGGTCGTGGACCGGGGTGGTCGGCCACGGCTGCCAGGAGAAGGCCTGGGGTGCGGGCAGGGAGGCCCCGTGACAGGGAAGGGGCTGGGGCGAACCGCGGGAGACACTCAGATCCGGCGTTGTTAGGGCAAATCAACGTCTTGGAGAAAGGAGAGGATCCCAACTGGTTCCCCAAGACACAAAGGGACCCTTGACCTTGGCGCCCTACAGCCTCAAACTTTGGATCCCCAGGCACTGACTGAGGCCAGCAGGTGCAATGCAGGTGCTGGGGTGGTGATATTTTCAGTCTTTGAACATCTTACAATAGAGTTTTCCTTCCACTCCATGGAATGCTGGCCACACTAGCTTAGGTCCTGCATGACAGCAATCTAAGGACCGTGGGACTTCATCGTCCATGGGGAGGGTGAGGGTGGGGAGCACCGTTTAGACAAGCTGGGTGGGCAGGACCAGACTGGGGCTAGGAAGCCTGATGGAGGAAGTAGTGACCGGAGCCATCAAAAATGGAGCTGGGCAGGGGGTGGGGCACCTGGGTGGCTCAGTCGGTTAAGTGACCAAGTTCGGGTCAGGTTATGATCTCACAGTTCGTGGGTTCAAGCCCCGTGTCAGCCTCTGTGCTGATGGCTCAGAGCCTAGAGCCTGCTTCTGATTCTGTCGTCCTCTCTCTGCCCCTCCCCCACCCTCTCTCTCAAAGACAAACATTAAAAAAAATTTTTTTTGAAGTGGGGCTGGGAGAGAGTCCACCCCTGGCTGCTGCCCCTCCCCCCCAGCCCAAGTGGCTCGCCAGAGGCTTTGTGGGGGGAATGGCCCCACCTGGCTCTCATGCTCCCGAGTTCTGCCTGTGTCCCCCTGGGGCCTCTCCCTCTGATGCAGGCCCAACTGTGCTGCACCCCCACCCCAGGCAGCTGCCCTCCAGTGCCAGCCACGCATGGACAGGAGGGCCTGGATGCCCCACTCCGGGTACCCATGAACCCTCAGACTTCCTCTCCCTGGAGCGCTGCTGCACCTGGAACAGCAGACAGCAGGGGTGAGGCTGCCCTCCCTGCCACCTCTCTGACTCGAGTGTATAAACCACGAGGCTGGAGTGTATAGAACAGCAGGCCCGACATGCTGATTAAAGTAGTGAAGCTTCTGCTTCCAGAAAAGCCAAGGCCGCACTGTTAGTGGCCCAGGGACCGTGTGGCATAGCTCCCCACCCTGAGGAGGACCCTCTCTGGAGCTATCCACTCACTGCTTGACCACTTCCTCTTACCGGCTTCAGTCTGATGTCACAGAGCCATGGGAAGAAGGATTTGGGACAAGATCTGCCATTTGAGCACTTCCAAAAAAGAGGACCCATAGATCTGCCATCGACATGTGTGGGAGTCACTGAAGGAGGCTTGCAGACACACACCCAAGCCACGTGGCCTGTGGGCTGGCCCGTAGCCGGGCACTTGCCTGCACCCCTGGGCCTCCCAGAAACCCAAGGAGTCACGGCAGCCAGAGTTGGGGTGGGGGACAGAAGTCAGGTAGGTGGAAATGTGGGACCCTAAGGACATTTGAAAACTGGGGTAGGAGACCCGCCAATATTTGGCTTAGACGCAAGGTGTCTGTCCGGTGGGGCCAAACTGGGCGAAGGATAGAAGAGGGAAGTCGTCAGCCATGGTCAGAGCATCACCAAATATCCCAGGTCAGGGTCGGGGACTCAGAGAACCAGAGCAACCCCAGCAGGACACAGGACATGCTGGGAGGACGGAGAGGCAGAGAGGCTCCGGCCCGCTGTCTGGGTGCCTGTCCGGGCACCAGGACTAGGGGCACTGCTGGCCCTCTGCTGCCCCCTGGTGGCTACTGCGGGAAAGGCGGTGGCTGAGCCTGGGACTCTGAGTGGACCTTGGCCAATGGCTTTCAAAGGTCGAGCCAGTGTACCCTCATCTTTCTCTGCTGGAAGAACTGACAAAGCCCTCTGGCCTTGCTTCATCTTCTTAAAAATGACCATAGGGTCATGGGATTCTGGCCTTGGGCTTCCTGGCCACCCCCTCCCCGCAGCCTGTCCGGTCTGGCAGCCAGGCTGGCCCTGTTGCCTCCAAGAGGTGCCAGTTCAGGACACAGCAGGGCCTGTCTGTGAGGAAACCATGAAGGCTTGGGGCACATTGGACTGTTTCTAGACGCTGGCATCTCCAGCCCTGCCTGCCCAAGAAGGCCACTCCACAGACTGCAGGGAGGCTGGTCCCTGGCCGCCTGTTCCTTCCCTGATTCCACCCTGGGGCCACAAGACCCTCTCCACTGCCCCCTGGGGTCCAGAAAATTCATACGTGTCAGTGCCCTGTCCCCTGGTCCGGTGCCTAGGCCCAGACCTCAGCCCCACCTCTGTAGGTCCCTGCTGAGTTCCAGAAGTGGCCCTGACCTCCTCACAGGACCCTCCCTCTGGCCCTTCAGCCACGTCAGCCTTAATCAGCCTTCCAACCCATCTCTTCTCCTCCTTCAGGAAGCCCACTCTGCCTGCCCCACTTGCCCAGCTCACACCACCTCTCCCTCTCACTTCTGGTGTATACCTGATACCAGGGCTGCAATCAGGTAGCACATAGACGGGTGTTCAGCCTGCACGGTGTTTTAGAAAGAGGTGGATGGCAGGTTAATTGCCAAGATTTCAAGCAGGAGAGATTTCACGTGAGAACCTGGACTTTCGGCCCCGGGCACGAGCCAACACTCCTGGCAGAACTGATGGGCGGCCTGGCACAGCCCTCCCAGCCCACCTCGCCTTTATTGTCCTTGTTCGTGTTTCTGGCTGGCTGGCCCTGCAGGCTCTGGGGTCTACAGCTGGGAGGACCAGCCTCTACGCAGGGAGCCTTGCCTCTTTGGGACTTCTCAGAACAGGGAGGAGCCCTGGCCCAGCAGAGCCTGATTCCTGGAGCCTTTGTGGAACTGCAAAGCCTCTGGAGAAGACAAGCTAAAGTCCCGAGGCACCGGCTCACTGGGCAAAACATGCCTGGGTGATCGGTGGACCAGAGGTTGACATAGTGATTCTCACAGCTTAAGTCTTTTCTAGGCTGTGACCTGGTGTTTGCCCAGGTGCCGCCTTTGAGTCCTCTGTTTGAAGGGAAATGGGAAGGGAATGGCTCCTGCAAGCCTCCGCCTCTAGACCATGAACCTCAGCAGGCCCGCCTGCCCGCTGGCCCACCACCGCAACCCCAGCCCCCACGGCCAGCTGCAAATGTGCATGGTAGGAGAGCACACACAGGGTGCCAGCATATTGGAGAGAGAATGGCCTGAGGTCAGGCCATCCACTCTGATTCTGGTCTCAGAGCAAACAGATGCCCGGGGGTCAGCTGGTGGTCCTCCAGCATCACAGCCTGCCCTTCCCAGCCCCCTCCCAGCACCGCCCCCCACTCTCCTGCCGCCCCCCCCCCCACCTCGTTCATACCTTTACCGTCTGGCCTGGCTGACTGCTTCTGCAGCCTCTTCCTGCCCTATGAACCTCCCCACCTGTGGCTTCTGAGAAGGACACTCCTCTACCCTGACCAGCATTCTCTCCAGCCAGTTCACCCTGGCCCATCCCCCGCCCCTTCATCCTTCGCCCAGACTCAAAGACAGGTGTTCCCCAAGGCTGCCCTCAGGTCTCCACCACCGGCTTTTGCCAGCCGATGCCTTCCCCGCCTCCCCACTCCTGGAAAGCCTGTAGCAAATGCCCTTTCCCTGCAGAGCTTCCCCGTCCCCCCAGCTGGCAGCCAGGTCGTGTTCCTCTGCCATCATGGTGTCGTACCTGTATTGCCCTGATGGGTCCTCTGAACGTGGCCTTGCTGAGGCCAGGTACTCCGTGCCCGTCCCCGGTCTCTGCACAGAGGTTTGTGCCAACTAGATACCTATCTACAGGGTACTCGGGTGTTGAGTAGACGAATGAGTGAGACCTGCAGAGACCACCCGTGCCCTTTGTAGCTTGCCTATAGCAGAAGAAGTAACACAGTGCCACAGACATGGGTGGTGCCCAGTGTGCTGCAGGGTTGGTGTACTGCTGTGGGGAGGGCAGGCAGGACCCCCCGCCCTCCTGCAGCCTCCAGGCATCTAAGCACGCTGCAAGGCCCGAGCAGGCCAAGGCAGTGTCCCCTGGGTATCTGGGGGCGGCTCGGGCCCCGCAGAGGCTGGAGGAGGACGTGTGGGAGGCTCCGGGGTGCACCTGTGAAAGGAGATGATCACAGGGGCCTGAAGCCCCAAACCCCCTGTGGCCTTCAGCGGGAGGAAAGGCCCACCCAGCCATGACCTCTCACGGCTCTCTTGTCACAGCTGCTCACCAAAGATGCAAAACAGAGACTGGGCTGCCAGGAGGAGGGGGCTGCCGAGGTCAAGAGACACCCCTTCTTCAGGAACATGAACTTCAAGCGCTTAGAAGCCGGGATGTTGGACCCTCCCTTCATTCCAGATGTGAGTTGCCTCCCCGGCCCAGGCTGCACCTGTGCACAGACTCACGACTTCAACTTAGTGAATGTCCACACTGGGCCCTGGGAGGCCACCCCGACTGACCTTGAACTCCTAGAGGGCAGGGCCAGTGGGCAAGTGAGAACAGTGGATTTTAGTGCTCTAACAGCCACAGCTCATGGTTTCGGTGCCCAACTGCATGGTGGGCGCTTACATCAGCCCCACGGCATAGGTTTTTCTAGTGTCCCCACTTTGCAGGTGTGAAGACTGAGGCCAACAGGGGATATGTGACTTTCCCAGAGTTCCTAAGCATCACAGCTGGGAGCCCAGCCCAGGCCTGTCCGGCTGCAGAGCCTGGGTGCCCGGTAGTGAGAGAAGTGCCTGGAGGTTGTCTCTGGGCCACATGTCTCTCTGGCCCTGGGTCCCCAGCATCAGTTCTCTCTGTGGGGGACAGGCTGGAGGCCCCAGCTGGGGCAGCCCTCGTTTGGACGGAGATGCCCGGAAACACTTCCATCATCCTGATCCTTGGGCTTTGGGGAACAAGAAAATCTGCTGGGGGCGTGGGGATCCCCAGGGGTGCCGAGGAACGTGAGGTCAGAGAGGGCATGTTCAGTCTCCCCACCGTGGCCCCAGCCTGGAGAGTGGGGAGGCCTGCAACCAGCCTAAGGCCGATGGCGGGAAGGAGCCCCTTGGCAGATCTGAGAGAGAGCAGCACCGGTCCACTGCAAGGTGCCCCCTGCCCCCGATCAGAACCCGAGGCTGGGGGCACCGGGCCTGGGGCGGGACCCTGGGTGACCGAGCCCTCTGCCCGCAGCCCCGCGCCGTGTACTGCAAGGACGTGCTAGACATCGAGCAGTTCTCCACCGTGAAGGGCGTCAACCTGGACCACACGGACGACGATTTCTACTCCAAGTTCTCCACGGGCTCCGTGCCCATCCCGTGGCAGAGTGAGGTGAGCAGGGCGGTGGCCACATGCACCCCGAAGGGGGCCGCTGGGTCGAGGGCGCCAGGCCTGGCCCAGGGCACCGTTGGCGTGGGGTCAGAAGAGGAATAGGAGGTGAGATGGACACGGCCGTCTCGCCGGCTGTCTCGGGAAGTCTCGCTGGGAGAGAGGAGGAAAACAGGACTGTGGCTGGACACACAGGTGGGAATGAGCTGGGGGAGTCGGTGCTGCTTCCAATGGGTTGGAAATGATGGGGCAGGGGAGGGGGCGCTGGCAGGGGGAAGGGCCCGGAGCACGTGGGTGACCTGGGCTTGGGGGGGTGTAGGGGGGGATGGGGTGTGGGCTTGGTAGCGGGATGATGAGCACACCCCTGCGGCCAGCCGGCAGGGGAGAGGCAGTGGCAGGCAAGGAGCGGCCTGGGCCCAGGGCCCCTGAAGGACGCAGGGCAGGGGGAGGACCTATTGGAAGCCGGCTCCGGGCAGGGTGGTGGCCCGGCCTCCGGGCCTCCTGTCCACCTAAGATGACGAACACAGCTGCTCACGCCACCTGTGGTTTGCACCCCTTCCCCAGATGATAGAAACCGAGTGCTTTAAGGAGCTGAACGTGTTTGGACCTAACGGTACCCTCTCGCCGGACCTGAATAGGAGTCACCCTCCAGAACCGCCAAAGAAAGGGCTGCTCCAGAGGATCTTCAAGCGTCAGGTGAGGGATGCCCCCACCATGGCCGGCTGTCCTGGCATTGGCCCCGGGGACGCCCTGGGGCCCAGGTACTTCCCTGAGACCAGAGCTGTGGCCTTCTCCCAGTAGCCCGTCCCAGCCCCGAAGCCCACCGGCCGGGTAGAAGGGGCAGGGCCGGCCCAGAGCTCACCCTTCACGAGGGTTTGTCAGCCTCGGCACCGTTGGCATTCTGGGCGAATTCTCTGTCGTGGGGGCCGTCGTGTGCAGTGAGGGATACCCAGCAGCCTCCCGGCGTCTCCCCACCAGGAGCGCCCCACTCCCGCTGTGCAAGTCAAAAACGTCTCCGGACCTTACCCAGTGTCTCTGGGGCACAGCCTCCCTGACGGAGAGCTAACTGCCCCATGTGGCCATTGTAAGGACTCCAGTTCTGTAGGTAACTGCTGAACGTGACAAAGAACGGGGAGAACAGGTATGGGAGAGGTGGTCCCCACAGAGCCTCGTGGCACCTGGGCTGGGGCCCCATACATGGAGGCTGTGCCCCCCAGCTGGCAGCCAGAGGACACTCTGCCCCTTGGGAAGACGCATTTTTCCTCAGAGTCTGCCCCTGGATTAAGGGCTGGTGTGGGCCAGACAGAAGACGTGTCCCCACAGGCCTGTGAGTGAGAGGCCACTGAGGCCCCCACCTCATCCCCTCGTCCACCCTCCTGGCCTGGCCCCTGAAGGAGGCGTGGCCCCCCATTGCGCCCATGCCACAGCCTGGGAGGCTCCTGTGACTTATACTCCTCCCCGCCCCCCACCCCAAGGGAGCTGTGCCTCTCCCAGGAGGACGAAGAAGGAGAGGCTGTGAAGCTCTGGTCCCCAGGCCCCAGGAATCCCGGCTCCCCCACCCCCACCCCGCTAACAGGATGGGGTGGCTGTTTATGGCATTCTGGTGTGGACCAGCTCTGCACTGGCTGCTTTTTGAGAGCTTCTCCTAATTAAGCTCCACAAAAGCCTGGGCCTCCGTCCAACCATTCATTCATTCAGCCAATATGTATTGAGTGCCTACTGTGCGCTAGGCTGTTTTCTCAGGGCTGGGGATGCATCAGCAAGCCAAACTGGGATCCTTCCTTTGGGCCATGCTGGTGCCATGTGAGCCCAGCGTGTGTACGATTAACCCACTCCACAGGTAGGGAAACTGAGGCTGAGGGGGTCAAGGAACTTGCCCACAGTCACAAGGCCAGTGAGCCCCTGCAAAGTATCTGGGGTTAATGGCGGGGAGCACGGATCAGACATATGGAGAGAAAATGCAGACTGATGCCAAGTTTGGGGTTTTATCTAAAAGCTTCATGTGAGTTTCACATCCTGTTCCAAAATATACTCATGTTCATATACTATAAAAATATAATTTTTAAATGCTTCCACCAAGGAAAATGGAAGTTCCCGAAAGAAAGGAACCTGTCTCCTCCCACATGGCTGAGTCCCCAGGTCCTGGGACAGGCATTTGCTGTGGAGGCTCCCCGACTTGGGGTTCAAATCTGGCCCTGACTCTTCCTGCTACTTGGGTGGCACTGTACCGCCCCTGTCCCAGCGTTTGTGTGCCCGTCTCAAAGGTCAGTGCCCAGAGCAGGGAAGAGGGAAGTGGAAGTCAGCGGCCCTCTGCACAGCGCCCAGCACTACCACCAGGGAAGCAGATGGCCCGGGTCTCTCTCCTCCTCCCTGGAGGTGTGGGGGACCCGCACCCCCGGGTATGCCAAGAGGGTGCCAGGGGCACCAAAACAAGCAGCCTGTGGTTCTCGGGCCAGGCACTCGCTCAGGCCCTCTCTGCACACAGCCTGGCCCTGTGGAGAAGCAACTCTTCCCCTACACTACAGGCAGGACAGCCAAGACATTTAATAACTCACCCAAGGTCACTCAGCTAAGTGGCAGGTGTCAGGCTCAAACCCATGGCAGTTTAACCTTGGACCTGCGGTACTTAGCCGCGTCGATGTTCTGGGAGGGGCCACCTTCTCCCTCCCTGCCTGGGATTTTCTTAATTCCATACCTCCCCCTGCCTTGAGGGGTGGCCTCTGACCCTGGGTCTGCGGCAGGTGGGGGCGGGGGAGGGGGGTGATGTACAAGGCAGCGGAAAAAAAGAGATGGTCAGCAAGCCCTGATCGTGGCCCTGTTTTCAGATTCAGAGGCCTCTCCTGTCCACTAGGACTAACTCTCTCTCTCTCTCTCTCTCTCTCTCTCTCTCTCTCTCTCTATCTCTCCTCCAGCATCAAAACAATTCCAAGAGTTCACCCAACCCCAAGACCAGTTTTAACCACCACATGAATTCAAACCATGTCAGTTCAAACTCCACGGGAAGCAGCTAGTTAGCGCTCTGGCCTTGAAGTCCACGGTGGGACCAGCCCTAGACCCTTGTCCTTAGAAACAGAACTTACGGACAGGGGAGCCCTCCAGGAGCCGGGGACGGAGGCCGCTCACCCCCTCGACGCAGAGCCTCCAGGTTTCTCAAAGAGATTTCCACTCAGGTCTGTCTCCAGAGGTGGCCCTCAAGCCGAGGTGGAACATTGCAATAGAAATCCAATTGGATACGACGACTTGCACGTATTTTAATAGCGTCATACCTAGAACTGAATTTTGTCTTTATTATTTTTAAAGAAAAGTTTTGTAAATTTCTCTATTGTCTCAGTTTACATTTTGTATATTTGTATTTAAATGAAAGTCAGACTTTGAGGGTGTATATTTTCTGTGCAGCCACTGTTAAGCCATGTGTTTTAAGACATTTTAGAGTGGGGGGGGTGGGGGTGGGGATTTACAAAACAAAAAATGTGACTCAAGACTTCCAGAGCCTCAAATGAGAAAATGTTTTTATTAAATGTAGAAAAGGACTCACATTTCACCTTTAAAGGATTGGTTGTATCCATCTCTGTAACCTTTCCCTCACATTGATGTCACCGTGCTTTTGGCTTGTAACAATCCGAATTAAGTGCTCAAGACACAATTGGGACTTCGCCCCCCAGTCAGAATGTCCTCTGTGGGGTCTCCGGGGTCACCTGGGGCCGATGTGCACTTTTCCTTTAGAGGCACACGATGCCAGTGTTGCTTCAGCCTTGGCCTTCTCTTCCTTCTGGAACGTGGCCGGTACGCAGAACTGGGTCTCTTTCTTTCTAAGCAGGTTCTGACTGCTAAAACCGGTATGCTTTAAGAGGCTTGCCTTTGGGGATTTTTGTTTTATTCTATTTTTAAGAGAAGCATAGCGGTGATAAGGTGTAGTCATGGAACCCCAACTATCCCAAATCCTCACGGCCCAAGGAAGCATCAGGGAGTGAGGGTCAATGGAATCATCCTGAATGAGTCCCTGGAGGGGGAGGGAGGCTTGCCCAGGGACTCCTGGCACATTCCTTAAGCGTTTACGGGACCACAGGGTCTGGAGAGCTTCCCAAGGCCCCACAGATTCACCGGCCCAGGCGGCATGGATGGGGTTCGCTCTCTAAGCAAATGGGATGCTCTAGGGGAGGGCCGGGACCCAAAGAAGCTCAAGGCCACTGTCCCTTCCTGGGAGGAGTGGGACAAAGGCAAGATGTAACGGGGCATCTCAAAACTCCAGGCACAAATAGCCCTCAGGAGGACTTGGTGGCTTTGCCAGACCAGGGTCTTCTGAAGGCAGTGTCCAGGCCCTCTGAGCACGGCCGTCCAGCAGCAAGGAGCCACCGGCCCCCTCCTGTTGCCTCCACAAGGTGACAAGAAGCAAATCCACCCTCGCCTCCTCCCCCACTCCAGAATAGGGCGAGTGGTTGACAGCCCTGCTCCCCTGCCTGGCTGCGTCCCCGGCGGCTGAGCCAGCCTCCTCCTTCTGACGGCAGCCGCCTGGCAGTCGCCAGGATTTCGCCCAGTGTGGAGCCTGCACTTCTGTCATCGGCCTCTCCCGTCAACATACAGATTCCTGGGCTCCACCCCAAGCCTGTGGGATGGGATGCTTCAGAAGCAGGGCCCCAGAATCTGCATCTAAAGAAGTTCTCCAGAACATTCTGATGCACCCTCAAGGAAGGGCACGTGAGCCTTGGCTGCAGTGGGGCTTTGGATGTGACCCAAAACGATTTCTTTAGGTGACGCGGGCAGTGCGAAGCATGAGCTTTTAGGGAGGAGACAGCGGCGGGGCACAACAGCCTCATGCCCCACGCCCGTGCTCTTGCCCCCAAACTGGAGCACGCCGCTGGAGAGGGGCTGCCTTCGGGACGGGTCATTTTAGGGCGTGTGACCGAGAAATGGGAGAGAAGCAACCAGTGGGCTTCCCTCGGGTCCTCTAATGCGCAGTATTATTTTCTTCAAGACCGGCTCTTGCCTCACGAGGCTGCTTCTGTTACTTTCCTGGGCTGCATACAAGATAAGTACAAACAGCCATACTCCGTTTCTGCCAAGGAAGTGGAAAGCCCCCTGGCCAGTATTTTAAGAGCCTCAAGATCTTGCTGACCCTCCTTTCTTAAAGGAAAGGACAGTCATCTTCCTGGGGCCATCACCAGCCCGAGCCCCCACTCTCCTTCCTTCCTTGTGCCCCGTTCACAGCAACTCAGTGCTTCCCGGTGACCCGCGTAGAGAAGCCATCCCTTAACTCCTCAAAGCCCCACACTGGCCATTTGTAGGACCAGAATCGTCAAGAGACAAGAGGGAAAAACATCCATCGCTGTGTGTTTCTGCATCGTGGGAGCTCAGACGATACGCACAGGCCTTTGTGGGACTCTTAAAACGACTGGAGTCTTCCTTCTCATTTGCTGCCTGTCCCCACCCAGTGCCCATAGGACGTGGGGCCAGAGTCACCCGCCTTCCTGATCATCCTGTTCCTACTGCCCATTGTTTCCTATGAGAGAAGGGAAGTCCGTTTCAAACAATGCCTGAAAATCAGCCCTCCTTTCCACCAAGTCCAACAAGTAGGTCCTGCCCCCCACCCTCTCCCTAGCTTCTACTCCGACTTGTTTTCTGTAGCTGCGTTTTTAAAAGGCATTTTTAAATTAAGGAGGGGGAACCCACTTTCGCACCCATCCACTTATCTGGGATGAGGCGTATTTGGGCAGTGAATGAATTTAATTTTTTTTTTTTTAACTGCATTTGAGCTCTTCATAGAAGGGCCTCTCTTTCTCCAAGCATGACATTTTTCTCACTGGACGCTCGCCAACCTCGTGCCTTTGAGGTGAGACGCAGGGCCTCGCAGAAGCATCTCTGCTTCTACTTTTCCGGAGACAAGCTGCTGCCCCCAGTGGGACGGGGTGGTCTCCGCCATGAGCACCACCACCAAGTGTCTATCGAGCCTCCAGGGGGGCTCCCATAATATCGCCCATAACCACACACACGCCTGACCCCTGCCTTCACAGAGGACGGCACCCTCCCCCGCCCCCCAAACGCACCACTCACTTTCTACTCTTTCTAGGCCGGGAACATCACTTTTTAAGCCATGAGGTCTCGAGGTCACTTGCACCGTTGCTAAGTGTTGCCATGTCTGGAGCAGCCCCAGGCTTATTTCCTGAAATGCACTGTTCTTAGCAGAGACTGGGGCTCCGAGGGGCAGGCAGCAGGGAGGCCGGCTGGGTGGAAGAGAGCAGGGTACCTCGGCTTGATGCACCCTTGACATGCACCACTGCAAAGAATGGTGGTGAGTTCTGGGGACCCGTGCGGACGCCACCTTGGCCTCGAAGGCACAGCAGCATGCGGCCGCTTGCCCTTGAGCCTGGCAAGCCCCGACAATGCTGAGGGCATGCCCTCTGAGAAGCCAGGCTCTCCACGCCCGCTGTCGGAGCTCCTCGTTCTTCCACACCCCTGTCCTTTCCCGAAAGGTTCAGGGCGTCGGTTTCCCACGGACTCGACTGAGCTACTGACCCAGACCTCAATTCGGAGGGAACACGGCCGCCTCCTTGCACCTGGCGTCCAGGCCTTGCCAGAGGAAACAGGAGCCTCGCGGACGAGCAGAAGCCCACCGAGATGAAGTGCCACCCGGGTGACATCAGCTCTCCTCTTGGGCTGCTGTGGACTCCCCCGTCCGTGTGAGCACCTGCGTCCTTCCAAGGGCAACCTCGCCCGGTGTCCCCTGGCCTCATAACCCCACCCTCTGACACAGGACCTCCTAAACTTTACAGCCTTTGTTCCGAAGAAGGAGTGTGAAACCTCCGTACATTTTGAAGGCACAGGGCTGAGACGTGACCAGCAGGGAACTCACTTCTTTCTGTCACAACGGACCAGTGAAGCCTCGTCCCCGAGGCCCCTTCCCCTTCCCCCGGACCCCACCCCACGGGCTTTCACAACCAACCCGTCCAGCTGTCAAAGCCCAGAGGGGGCGGGTCAGAGCCTGCTCGGGTGCAGGGCAGGGTTCTCGGCTGGTCTTATGCTGGGGACTGTGGTTAAAACATTTGGAAACTTAGCTCTCCCCAGGACGGAAAGACGCTTCCTCAAAGAATCTAGATTATCGTTCCCCAGTCCATCAAGACGTCATTTTTGTAATAGATCAAAAGCAAATGTTCTCGATTAGAAGAGCTTAGTGGCTGTTGGTAGCGTTAAAATAAATAATCCTTCTAGTATCCAAAGGTTTCTATTTTTTTTTTTCAGGGAAATTTAAACTTTGATGGTGAATGAAAATAGTTCCCTTTTGGAGGTCATTCCTGAAGATAACGGCTTTTGTTCTGTTCTGAATCTTTGTCCGTTCCGTCTCCTATGTCACTGTGCTGCTGTATCTAGATCGAACCACTGTTGTTTTTTTAAGAGAAATAAATTCCTTAATGAAAAGAGTATTTCTTTCTTTCTGCACACGGCTGTCACCGCTGAGATGCCAGCATCTGCTGCCACCGCGTCTTGATTAACCCTCTCCTTAGGCGGACAGCTCAGGCCCCGCTGAAGCTCTGGCCCACATACACCACCCCCCACCCCCCCGACCGCGGGAGAGAGTCCACTGGGGGAAAGGGCATGCTCTGAGCCTCTGAACTGGGGGCCCCGTCACAGGGGGGCTGTTCCCTCGGGGTCCCCAGGGCTTTCTCTGGGACGTTCTCCAGAAGCCTCCACTGAGCCAGCCTCCCAGGCAGACAGAAGCCACCATCCTCCTGGGACACATGGTCTGAGGGAGAAACTCCCGGCCCACAGCACCCGCCCACCCCACCACTTACACCCCTCTGCCTGGCAACTTTGGTCCCTTCCCAAGCAGACGGGCAGGCTGGGGGCAGGTGGCTCCTTCCCTCACCTCCTGCACCCACTCAGGTCCCTTCCCTTCCTCCAGCTCCAGACAGCCATGGATTCAGTAATCAGGGGCACCGGAATGGTCTCCACCTCCTTTGTTTCCAGGATAGGTTCAAAGTGGGCATCCCCAGGGCACCAAGGAACTTAAGGCCACTATCTCTCTGGGAGGGGCATCCACAGGGTTTCAGGATCTAACTGCCCCCCTACCCCAGAGACTGTGAAGAGGAGGAAAGTCGGGGCCTCAGGAACAGGTTCTCAAGGTGCAGAGGGCCAGGACTCCTGGCACCACTTTGCTGCAGGCATAGGTCAGTTGCTGAGGGCCTCGCTCCACTGTTTTGGGGGGGAGCAGCAGGAAAGAGGCCCGTGCAGTTGGCTAGAGGGTGAATTCTCCTTCCTGCTCAGCCATTCAGCAGGTGAACTCCTACTATATCCTCAACACTGTCTCGGAACCAAATCAGATAAGGCCCCTGCCCTCCTGTACCTTGCACCCCAGGAGGACGTTGCCACTGCTGGTGGATAAACCAGAGGGCATGGGAGACAGGGCAGTGCCTCTCACACTTTGAGGAGCATAGACTCACCTGGGCGTTTTGAGAAAATACAGACTCTGATTCAGTAGGTCTGAGTCTGGGTCTGCATTTCTAACAAGCTCCCAGGAGAACCTGCTGGTCCAAGGACTGCCTTTGCGAAGAGGGGCCTAAACCCCATCAGGCCAAGGTCTGTAGTCAAATCATGACCTACACTGCCATTGCTGTCCCTTTCTGGAACTGCATTCAGAAGTGTAGATGTCAGGGAGGCACCTGGGTGGCTCAGTCGGTTAAGCGACGGCCTCTTGACTTCTGCTCAGCTCATGATCTCACAGTCATGAGATCGAGTCCTACATCCTGCTCCACACTGGGCATGGAACCTGCTTAAGATTCTCTCTCTCCCTCCTTTTCTGCCCTCCCCCACTCACACATGATCTCTCCCTCTTTCTCAAAAAAAAAAAAGAAGAAGAAGTATAGATTTCTTATCAATACGCACATATGCACTACCCTTGAGGGGAGTTCATACTGTCTTCTCAAAGTCTGGCCCCTGGCCCGGTAGTGGCCACCGCCCTGGGAACTTGGGAAAGAGGGCATTCTCCACCTCCACCCCGGATCTAACCAGAAGCTCGGAGGGCAGGAGCTGGTAGCAGGCCTGCCAGGTGATTCGGAGGCACACTCAAGTTTGAGGATGGCTGATTTACAGAGCGCTTTCCCCTCCTTGAAATCTCATTGAAACGCCCGACAGATTCCTGTGAGGAAACGGCAGAGGCTCCGGTGGTTGAGACGCTCACCTGTAAACGGGAAATGGTGTGGACACGTGTTTGCCTTTGTTCTTTAAAACTAGGAGCGAGGAGGGACGCCTGGGTGCCTCGGTCGGTGAGGCGTCCGACTTGAGCTCAGATCATGATCCCGTGGGTCGTGACCTCAAGCTCCGTGTCGGGCTCTCTGCTGTCGGCACAGAGCCTGCTTCATTACAGTTTTATTTATTTATTTTTGAGGGAGAGAGAATTCAAAGCAGGCTCCGGGCTGACAGCACAGAGCCCAATGTGAGGCTTGAGCTTGAACTCACGAACCAGGAGATGACGACTTGAGCCAAAGTCAGAGGCTCAACTGACTGAGCCACCTGCGTGCCCCACAGAGCCTGCTTCAGATCCTCTATCCCCCTCTCATGAGCTCTCTCTCAAAAATCAACATTTTTAAAAAATGGGAGCAAGCGGGGGGCACCAGCGTGGCTAAGTCAGTGAAGTGTCTGACTTTGGTTCAGGTCATGATCTCCCAGCTCGTGAGTTTGAGTCCCACGTCAGGCTCACTGCTGTCAGCCTGTCAGTACAGAGCCTGGAGCCTGCTTTGGGTTCTGCGTCTCCCTCTCTCTCTGCTCCTCCTCTGCTGGCACTCTCTGTCTCCCTCTTTCTCTCAAAAAAAAAAAATAAATAAACATTAAAAAAAATTTTAAAAACGGGGTGCCTGGGTGGCTCAGTCGGTTGAGCATCTGACTTCGGCTCAGGTCATGATCTCCTGGTTCGTAAGTTTGAGCCCCGTGTCAGACTCTGTGCTGACAGCTCAGAGCCTGGAGCCTGCTTCGGGTTCTGTGTCTCCCTCCCTCTCTGCCCCTCCCCCACTCGCACATGTGCTCTCTCTCTCTCTCTCTCTCACCACTAGACATTAAAAAATTTTTCAATAAATAAAAATAAAAATGGGAGCAAGGATACAACAACATACATTGTTGTCATATTGCCGTATGTTTTTAAAAATGAAAGGATAAGGCAAAATTGAAAAAAAAATTTATACAGAGAGGTGGCCAACGGGGGGACAGGCGGAGGGGGTAGATATAAAAACCAGACTTCGCTGAATGTGTCTTGTCTTGTAGATTTGACTTTGGAAGCAAGTATCAAATGGAAAACAAATCTGGATTTAGTCAGGAGAGACTTTTATTCAAAAGGAACTATTGCAACAGTGGGTAGAGATAGCATAGAAGAGAAGATACTTTGACCCTACGATCTGCAAGGTCTCAAGTCTCAGGTGAATAGGGGTTTGCTTTACGGAGAGGAGCAAACAAGGTTCCTCATATCCCACTTGCCCACACCCAGATCTTTCTAGAAGAGAATGCCGGAGGCCAACCTATTGTCAGAAGGGGCTGTATGCTGACAGCCATATTGGGTGAATATGGGCCAAAGTTCAGGGTCCCGGAGCAAGGGGAGAGACTGAACCAAAGTTTGGTTACCAAGCACTTTGTTCAGATGAATCAATCAGGACTGATCAGATGGTCCAGCTAATCATTTATGAGGCAAAGGATGGGGATTTGGAGGGCCCAAGTCATAGTCAAACAAGTGGGAGGTGGGGGTGGGGAATCCCTGGGTCTTTTCTAAGTCATAAGGAGAAGGGTGGTTTGGGGCTGTTCTCCCAGAGAAAAAAATGGTGAGAGGGACTCACAGAGAGGTGAGCACAGGGCTCAGGTAAAATTCAACAATGTCACGTGTAAATGGTTTAGATAATTATAAAAGTTTTTTATTACATTTATTTATTTTTGAGAGACAGAGTAAGACAGAGCACAAGCAGAGGAGGGGTAGAGAGAGAAGGAGACACAGAATCCGAAGCAGGCTCCAGGCTCCGAGCTGTCCACACAGACGTGGACCTCAAACCCACAAATCGTGAGATCATGACCTGAGCCAAAGTCGGTCACTCAACCGACTGAGCCTCCCAGGTGCCCCTGGTTTAGGTAATTATAAAACAAAACTAAATGTTTTTTAATTAAGTAGGTGTCACACCCAATGCAGAGCCCAAAGTGGGGCTTCAACTCAAACCCTGAGATCAAGACCTGAGCTGAGATCAAGAGTCGGATGCTTAATTTGACTGAGCCACCCAGATGACCCCAAAACTAAACGTTTTTAAAACAATCCCTGGGGCGCCTGGGTGGCGCAGTCGGTTAAGCGTCCGACTTCAGCCAGGTCACGATCTCGCGGTCCGGGAGTTCGAGCCCCGCGTCAGGCTCTGGGCTGATGGCTCGGAGCCTGGAGCCTGTTTCCGATTCTGTGTCTCCCTCTCTCTCTGCCCCTCCCCCGTTCAAGCTCTGTCTCTCTCTGTCTCAAAAATAAATAAACGTTGAAAAAAAAGAAATTAAAAAAAAAAAAAAAACAATCCCTAAAAATCAAAAGATGAGTAGAACAAATCTGTCTGGGTATGCAGTTGGTGTCATAACCACACAGAGAACATTTCCAAGTGGCTTTAAAACACAGAAATGAGGGGCGCCTGGGTGGCGCAGTCGGTTAAGCGTCCGACTTCAGCCAGGTCACGATCTCGCGGTCCGTGAGTTCGAGCCCCGCGTCGGGCTCTGGGCTGATGGCTCGGAGCCTGGAGCCTGTTTCCGATTCTGTGTCTCCCTCAGTCTCTGCCCCTCCCCCATTCATGCTCTGTCTCTCTCTGTCCCAAAAATAAATAAAAACGTTGAAAAAAAAATATTAAAAAAAAAAAAAACACAGAAATGAGACGTGCATTCTTCTACTGGGCCATATCCTAAGGACAAAAAGAACTGCCAAAAAATATTAGACTATCTTCCCTAAGCATATTGTTAGTAATAATATGGGTATTATTATTCTGCAAATCTTATATGTTATAGGGAAAAACAAGTAATTCTGTCAATGACATTAAGAACAAAAATTTTCAATGTAAGGAAAAATAATAACATAAAGTCAAAGAAGTCATGTAAAAGCAATTTGATACCAAAAAATTAACTTTCTCTTTAAAAAAAAAAAAATGTGTACCCTTTAGAAGAAATGACCAATCTGGTGGCAGGGAGGACCGTGGGTCCCAGATGGTGACCTCAAGTACCATTTCCAACTTAAAAGCCACCAGGGCTCCCAGAGAAATGGCTGATTCCAAGTCTGGAGTAGAAAATGCCCGAGAGGAGCCTGGAGCATTTTGCTCATCCCAACAAACAAGGACGTTATCAAAGATTGTTAGGATTGTGTCCAAAATACTCAGGAGCAACTTGAAGGCGTTCCCACTGGCCCAACAGGGGACAATTGGAGCATTAGTTAGAATAATAAGTGACAGAAATTAAAACACATTAAGCCTGTTTAAATCCAAGATCTCAAAATAAAATTTTCTTAAAAACAACAACAACAAGAAAAACAAAAAAAAAACACCAGAGATGCCTGGGTGACCCGGTGTCGACTCTTGATTTTGGCTCAGGTCATGATCCCAGAGTCATGAGATCGACTGGGCATGGAGCCTGTTTGAGAGTCTCTCTCTCTCTCTCTCTCTCTCTCTCTCTCTCTGCCCCTCTCCCCCACTCACACTCTCTCTCTCTCTAAAAAGAGTAAATATATAAAATAAATAAATAAATAAATAAAAGCCCCGTTAGTCACCTTTAGAAAAGTCTAGGTGGGGAGCCTGGGTGGTTCAGTTGGTTAAGCATCTGCCTCTTGGTTCAGATCAGGTCATGATCTTACAGTTGGTGAGTTCAAGCCCTGAGTGACCTCCTCACTGACAGTGCAGACCCTGCTTAGGATTCTCTCTCTCTCTCTGTCCCTTCTCTGCTCACACATGCACGTGCGTGTGCTCCCTCTCGCTCGCTCTCTCTCAAAATAAATAAACTTAAAAAAGAAAGTCTAGAGAACTAACACATTATCTTGAAAACTAGTAAATAATGAGAAAGAATCAAGTCCCATTTGCCACCCAAATAGTAGATGGAGTTGATGCTGGCCAGGAATACAAGTTTAGTTTAACATTCAAAAGTCTATCAGTGTAATTCAACACATTAACAGAACAAAAAACAGTCATATGATCATCTCAAAACATACAGAAAAAGCATTTGAGGAAAAAAAAAAAACAACTGAGCACTCATATATGATAAAAAAAAAAAAATCTCAGAAAATTTAAGATAGAAAGGAATTTCCTGAACCCAGCAAAGCATCTAACACCATATTTGGTAGTGAAATTTTGAACACATTCTCTCTAAAAGCAGGAAAAAAGGAAAGACTTCTAATTAACACCAAATTAGAGGTTCTAACCAATGTATTATGGGAAAAAGGGTTTGAAAGACATAAGATTGGGAGAAACTAAGTAGAGCTGTCTATTTATAAATAACATAATTGTATACAAAAGAAATCCAAAAGCAAAAAACCAAACGCAACACATGCACACATGAAATCTGATAAACTCAGCAAGGTCTCAGGACACAAAGTCAATACATAGAAATCAATGGTGCACCTTTATATTTATATTAGCAACAAACAGCAAACAAAATTTAAAAATTTATAACATCTGAAAACATAAAACACCTAGGGATAAACTTAACAAAAAATGTAAAATATTTCTACGCCAAACGAAAAAAATGTTGCTGAAAGAAATTAAAGAAGATGCAAATACTCCCTGCTCATGAATTGGGAGACTCCATACTATAAAGATATCCATTTTTCCCAGTTTTACTATAGATTCCAGGTGATTCTCATCAAAACCCCAGCAGGATTTTTTTTGTACAAACTGTTGGGTTTGTAGGATTCTTATTCCTTGTTCCTAAAAAGCTAGGGTTGCTAGTCTTTCTAAGCAACCACATCTCTGAGCCTCCCTCATTTCCTCAATACAAATGGATCTCTAGCCTCCTTGTGCTAATTCTGTCCTCTTGTGCAGATTGGGCAGCCGTATTTGGAGCATTGTGCCTACACTGGGAGTGTGGACTCCCGATGAAGGTCTGATTAAGCTAAGTATGCACTTCGAGGGCGTGGACTGAAGTTAGTTTCCACACATGTATTATTCCACTGTTTGTACCAAAGTATTTCAAAGTAAACTACACACAAGATAACCCTGGGGGGAGGCAACGCCTCAGACCCCCAATATTACGGAGCTCATCTGAGCGTGGAAGAAACTGAACTTGACTTTTGCCCAAATGTGGAAGTAGAGGTTTTCAAAGCAAATAAATGTTCAGCTACTGGGAGAAAATACACTCAGCAAGGCTAGGGAAAACATTTTGCATTTGAAGTTGGTTTCTTGTGGGCCACCTAGAGTTGGGTCTTGCTTTTTTTTATCCAATCAGACAACCTCTCTCTTTTAACTGGTATGTTCGGACTAAACACATTTAAAATAATTATACAGCAATTGCACCACTAGGTAGTTACCCAACGAATACAAAAATACTAATTCAAAGGAATACATGCATCCTGATGTTTGTAGCAGCATTATCTACAATAGGCAAATTATGGAAGCAGCCCAAGTATCCATTGAATGATGAATGGATAAAGAGGATGTGATACACACACACACACACACACACACACACACACACTAGAATATTACTCAGCCATCAAAAAAGAACAGAACCTTGCCATTTACAATGGCATGGATGGAGCTGGAGTACATTACGTTAAGCAAAATAAGTCAGAGAAAGACAATTACAATGTGATTTTATTCATATGTGGAATTTAAGAAACAAAACAAGTGAGCAAAGGGGAAAAAAGAGAGAGAGCGAGAGAGGCAAACCAAGAAACAGACTCTCACCTGTAGAGAACAGATGGTTACGGTGGGGGTGGGGGGTGGGGGGATGGGTTAAATAGGTGATGGGGACTAAGGAACACACTTGTTGTGATGAGCATTGGGTGATGTACAGAAGTTGCATCACTATATTGTACCTGAAACTAATATTACACTGTATGGTAAGTAACTGGAATTTAAGAACATAAAAAATAATTATAAATATGGGTGGATTAAAATCTACCATCTTGTTTGCTATTTTTTTAAAGTTTATTTATTTATTTTTGAGAGAGAGAGAATGAGTGGAGGAGGGAAGAGAGAGAGGGGGACAGAGGATCTGAAGGAGGTTCCATGCTGGCGTCAGAGAGCCTGATGTGGGGCTCGAATTCACGAACTGCGAGATCATGACCTGAGCCGAAGTTGGATGCTTAACCAACTGAGCCACCCAGGTGCCCCACTATTTGTTCTGTTTGTTCTATTTGTTCTATTTGTTCTTTGTTTCTCTTTTCCTCCTTTTCTGCCTTCTCTGGGTGTAAGTGAGCATTTTTTGTGATTTCATTTAACTCCTCTATTGGATTATTTATGCCTCTTGTTAAAGATGGGTAGAGACAGGGTGTGTCTGACCGAGGGGGAGAGGAGCCCCCTCCACTAATGATGGGCCAGGAGGATGGGGAGAGATCTTCCTCTCCTCAAACCTGCCTCCTTCTAATTCATTCTCAAAAAGGCAGCCAAGATAGGGGCACCTGAGTGGCTCGGTCGGCTAAGGTCATGGTCAGCCAAGACATGATCTCATGGTTCGTGGGTTTGAGCCCCTCATCGGGCTCCTCACTGTGTGGAGCCTGCTTGGGATTCTTTCTCTCTCCCTCTCCCTCTCTCTCTCAAAAGAAGTAAATAAACTTAACAACAAAAGACAGCCAAGATAGAAAACTTGCTCCTCTGATGGGTTTTCCCCCTTGTAATGTGACATGAAGAATAAGCCTTCCCCCCCCCACCACCTCAAGGGTTTGTCCCCAAGTGGAGGGTGGCCTCCAACAGAGAGAGAGAAGGGGGCAGGGAGCGGGGACACTGCAGACAAATTAGCTAGCAATTTAATTAACAAATTAATGAAGTAGAGGAAAGCTTCCAAGTTTCTGCCCGTCTGCGTAAGGAGTGGGGCCGCTGTGGGGCCCGCTTTGTCAATGCGCCTGTTTCCCCCCATGGCTCTGCACACAGCATGGGAGCCAGGGGAAGGAGCAGCCCAGCATCAACATGTGAACACCCAGTCAAGAGCAAGGAGTCGGGGCAGATGATTCTGATTTTGCATTTGCAAAAGGTCCCCTTCCCAGATAGAGACCCGGGTCCCCCGGGCTCTGAGTGAGGATCGCTCCCCGGGGCCTGCAGGTGGGCACCAATCCGTTACTAGTTACACACCTGAAGCCCGGGAGATCTGGAGGCTTTCATGGAGGGGGTTTGGTGAAAAACCACTGGAGTGCTTGTACTGAAGCCCCCCAGGGGGAGAATGTTCTGAGAAACCCAGGGCCTTGTCTAGATACTAGGTTCTTGAACTGCCCGAGTGGGCAAAAGTGGCCAGATTGGAAAACAAGGCCAATGTTCTGTCGTGACTGTTTGAAAAGTGGGTGGGAAGGGTAGGTCGGCTCTGGGCCCGCTCCCAGCAAAGGGTCCGCCTTGACACAGGGCTTGGACCTAGGGTGTGTCCTTGAAGAAGCCCCCGGGAAGGACTGACTCTGCATCTTTGGGTCATGGGAGCATATTCTGGGTCCAGTTTCAAGCTGTGCCTTCCCACCCTGTGGTGTAATTTCTTCTGGGTCCCACCTTCAGAGGGTCTGTTATAGATGCAGGGCCTCCTGGGAGAGGAGGGGAGACTGAGGGACTTGGGACCTTCCACACAAGTCCCCTCTGCAGCATTCAGGTGGTTTTAGAGAACAGGCAGGAGCCCACAGCCCAGAGAGAACCGTGGAGCCCACGGTTTTAGAGAACAGGCAGGGGCACGGGCCCAGACAAGGACAAGTGAGCACAGAAGGGGTCTGAAGTGTGAAACAGATACTTTGTGGATGACACCCCCCAAGCGTTTTTCTTAGTATACTGAAAGAAGGTGAGCTTCAAAGAGGGGCAGAGGGCTATAGACAGAATGCTCATTCCAGAGCACAGGCTAATCATGTCTCCTGCTGCATAAAACACTCTATAGCTCCCCATTACCACCTCTCACCTCTCACTTCCAGGCCTTGCACATGCTGTGCCCCTGCCTGTACCACCGTCAGCTCCTCTTCTCAGCTGACTCCTTTTTTTTTTTTAATGTTTATTTATTTTTGAGAGAGAGAGAGACAGAGAGCTGGGGAAGGGGCAGAGAGAGGGAGACACAGAATCCGAAGCAGGCTCCAGGCTCCGAAGTGTCAGCACAGAGCCCGATGCGGGGCTTGAACACACGACCATGAGATCATGACCCGAGCAGAAGTCGGACCCTCAACCGACTGAGCCACCAGGCGCCCCTTGGCTGACTCCTATTTGTCACTCGGGTCCTCAGTTGGCCACCCCCCTCTGGGTAGTGATACCTTGCCTGTCTGGGCTGGCTGCCCTCCCTACGTGCTCTTACCTATGCAGGGTTGGACTTGGTTGGTAAGCTTCTCTCCTCTATTAGAACATGAGCTCCTTGAGGGACTGTGGTAGGCAGAACAGTGGTCCCTGGAACCTCTGTATGTTATGCTGTATGGACAGGTGGAATTCAAGCTGGGATAGAATTAAGGTTCCCAGTCAGCTAACCTTAAAGTAGGGAGGTTGTTCTGCATTACTGGGCGGGGGGGGGGGGGTCAATGTCATCACAAGGGCCCTTAAGAGTGGAGGAGGAGGCAGAACATTTAGTGTCAGGGTGATATGAGGAGGGCTTGACTGACCATTGCTGGCCTCCAAGATGGAGGAAGGGGCCCCAAGCCATGAAACGTAGATGGCCTTTAGAAGCCACAACAGGCCAGAAAACACATTCTCCTCCAGGGCCCCCAGAAAGGACATAACTGCTGACACCTTGATTTTAGCCCCGTGAGACCCACGCCAGCTTGATCTCCAGAACCAAATGTATATTGTTTCAAGCCACTGAGTTTGTGTAAGAAGCCGTAGGAAACCAACACAGCGACTTGTTCATAGTGTCCCCAGAGTGTAGAGCTGGGACCTAAGAATGAATGCAGGAGGATGGCAGAGGCGCTGTCCCATACGCCATCTTTAACCTCTGTGGCACCAGCAACACCCAACTTCCCCTGGGGGAGCTGTCCTAGGGGACAGTTGCATGGGGCATATGGGACATCAGCATGTCCGGATCACCAGACTCTGTGGTCAAGTCAGGCACGCTCCAGGCTCCAGCCCACATGGTCCCCTGACCAGCTGTCATGGCCCCACCGCAACAATCTCAAGATTGTCCTGGGGGTGCCTGGCCAAAGTGACTCCTCGGGTCCATTAGGGATCCCTGGGTTGGGCCTTCTGGTCTCAAGGCTCCTGAGGGCTGCTGGTGGCATGCCAAAATAGCCCTGCAGATTCTATCTGAAAATCTCTGTCTTTGCACAACTCCCTATGGCTTGGGCCAGAGGAGTTTCTGGTGTCTTGGGCTAACATTAGATCAGTTCCTTTTTCTGAACGCCTGGGGATTTGGGCTCATTCCCAGAGCCCTGGAAGTCCATCATGTGGTGAAGTAGGAAGGAAGAAGAGGAGAAGAGAAGGAGAACTGACCACAGGGCCGATGGGAGACATCTATGGTGCTACTGAGCCCTACCCAAAACTTTGACAAAGACCAAGAGAGCACAGCAGGCGCTTCAAGGTCAGGCTGTTTAACCAGCCCTCCTGAGAATTATTTTCGTTGGCTTGATTATCATGTGATTACATGCAATGAAATTCAACAATTTTAAGTGTACAATTCAATGAGTTTTAACAAGTGTATATAGTCAGAAATCCCTCAGTTAAGATATAGGACATTTCCATCACCCTGAAAAGTTCCCCCGTGTCCCTTTGCAGTCAAGTGCCTCCCATCCCCCCTCCAAATTCCTACCTGCTATCTGGGAGCCAGGAGGATAGATGTGTAGTAGCCCAGATAAAGGAACACAGTCCAGGGGCGCCTGGGTGGCTCAGTCGGTTAAGCGTCCGACTTCAGCTCAGGTCACGATCTCGCGGTCAGTGAGTTCGAGCCCCACGTCGGGCTCTGGGCTGATGGCTCAGAGCCTGGAGCCTGCTTCCCATTCTGTGTCTCCCTCTCTCTCTGTCCCTCCCCCATCATATTCTGTCTCTCTCTGTCTCAAAAATAAATAAACGTTAAAAAAAAATTTTTAAAGGAACACAGTCCAGTGGGGTCTCCTAATATGAAGCTTATTTTCGTTTACGGTTTTCATTATTATTATTATTAATTTAAAAAATATTTGGGGTCACCTGAATGGCTCAGTCGGTTGAGCATCTGACTGCTGGTTTTGGCTCAGGTCACAATCTCACGGGTGTGTGGGATCGAGCCCCACGTCAGGCTCTGCGCTGACAGCACTGAGCCTGCTTGGGATTCTCTCTGCGCCCTCTGTGCCCCTTCCCCATGCTCACTCTCTCTCTGAAAAGAAATAAATATATATATATTTTTAGCGATGTACTCTAGGTCAGTAGAGGTCACAGAGCACCGCAAGTGTAGGCAGGTTTCCAAGGGACATTTCCCCACCTGCCAGTCCCACCCAACAGCCTTGCCACCTGTTTTGGACTTCTGGCCTCCAGAATGAGAGATAATAAACGGTGATGTTTTAAGCTACTAAGTTTATGGTAATTTGTTACAGCAGAAGTAGGAAACAAATGCAGTAATTGATATGAATATATTCATTATATTAATAGTGTCTCACACACATATTGTGCTCCACTAATTATCAAGCATTTTACATCCTTGTCTCCCCACTTAGATGATAAATGCCTTAAGGGTGTGAGTCACCTTCTACCCTTGTCTTGCACCCCAACAGCGCCTAACACTGCTCTAGGAACTTAGGAAGTGAGGAGGAAAGGAAGGAAAAGAATAGTGTTTATCCAGTATACGTTATGTCCCAGACACTATCCTAAGCATTTCATACGCTTTATCTCATTAAATCTTCACGCTCCTTAAAAAAAAAAAGAAAGAAAAAAAGAAAAAAGAATCTATTTCACAAATTCAACATTTTATAAGTCCTCATGTTTCCCTTGTTTATTTCCCTTTGGCTTTGCGGGTTGTCAGTAAAGTTCCATTTTGAAAACCCCTGCCAGTGTCCTTTAAGCCAAGGAAAACACAGAAACGGGAACCACTTTGCCCATGCTTGGCCAGAGAGAAGAAGGAGCCGGGGGCCGGCATGGGGCTGAGCCTGGGGCTTTGAGCAAAGAGAGCTGGTGCAAGACCGGGCTCTGCAACCTACTGGCTCCAGGACGTTGGGCAGGTCACCTACAGTCCCTACATCTAAATCTCTTCCTCTGTCAAACCCATGCAACAGTCCCTCTGCGGTGTTTATTGAACTATTGCATGCCAGGCACTGTCTCTGGCCCTAGAGACACAGCAATGAACCAAAGAAGCCAAAGTCGCAGCATTAAGGGGCTGGCCCTCCAGAGAGGGTATGGGAAATAAATAAGACACATGAATAAACACAAAGTCTGTTTGTCAAAAATGCTAAGGAGAGAACAATAAAGCAGGGAAACAAATGCCTTTTGATAAGTGAACAGATAAATACACTGTGGTACATCCGATATCGTGGAATACTACTCAGCAAGAAAAAGTATCTATACTCACAACCTGGATGGATCTCAAGGGGATTATGCGTCATTCGCAAATTCTAGAGATGGGAGACAGGTTAGAGGTTTCCAGAGCTTGAGGGGGCGTGGTTGTAAAGGGTGGCATGAGAGAGATGTCTGTGATGATGGAATAGTTCTGTACCTTGGTTGTAGTGGTGAATACACAGATCTACACATGGATAACAACGGCGCAAAACTACACACACACATCGGACCAACGTCAATTTCCTGGCTCTGGTATTGTATTATCATGACGTGAGATGCAGCCATTGGGGGAAACTGGGCAGAGGGTACCAGAGACCCCTCTGTACTGTCTTGCCACTCGCTGTGAATCTATAATCATTTCAAAATTAAAAGTTTTTATTTAATATGTAAGAAAAAGTAAACTAAAGTAGGGAGGAAGTATAGGCACTGTCTCTGTGGGCAGCCAGTGTTGAAATTTTGGCTAGGGCATAACATTATGTGACCACTACAGAGGGCAGGTTGGTGGTTTAAGTGAGATATGATGTGAATCCAGAATGCTGCAAATACTGAATGCCAGTGTATTATTATTCTTGTTAGAGAATATAGTGTTGTGTTTGAAAACCTCCATTCATATTGCTGTGGTCACGTTTCTTTTAAAAGTCCCTAACTTTTGGAGATGCATACAGAAACGCTTATAAATGACATGACACACGGTCTGGGATTTCAAAATGAAAAAGAAGACAGAGAAGTGGACGGAGAATGGGTGCACACAGGGTTGGCGATGGCTTGGGGCTGGGCTGGGCTGGGTTGTGAAGATAGTGGTGACCTTCCTTGAATTCTGTCGCAAGGACACAGCAGCCTCCCTTCCCAATCCCAATCCGAGCCCAGCAGAGGTCGTGTCTTCTGCACGCACGTGAGGTCATATCGTTGGCTCCCCGTGTTACTCACATGGACTCCCAGTGGACCCACATCTTTGTGGGAGGTCTGCAGGGGTAGATCTAAAAGGGCCCCTCTTTCTCCTTTTCCAGCTCAGGCCGTTTCTTTGGTTTGTTGTTTGGAACTGTTGTCAGTTCATCGCTGTTTTCTTTCTCAATGATCTGTTCACTAGAAAGCCAGAGCTTGAGAGGAGGCAGGGCAGCGGAACGGTGTTCCAGCAAACTTGTTCTAGCAAACAGAACCTTCCCCACCCCGCAACAAATCCTCATGAGTCATCGAAATGCCAGAAGGAGACAGCCTTTCAATATTTTTGTTGTGTGATCTTGGGGAAAGTGCTTCTTCTGGGTTTTGGTGTCTTTTGCAAAGCACTTTATAGTTTGGCCCCAACTGCAAAGAACTGCTCAGCTCCAGATGGCAGGCAGTCTGGGAGGGCACGCCTGTCTTGGAGCTGGGAAACTGGGCACAGAGGGTGCTGTTGTTTGCTCTGAACTGCATGGTGGGTGATGGTGAAACCACATATGTCTTCCACCATGCCCCACGGAGGGCAGACGGGCAGCCTCGCCCCTGCAGCCCCAGGCGCCAAGTCCAGTGATGCGGGCAGGCATCTGCCAGTGTGCCCTCGAGGCAGTCAGAGCCCGACAGCCCCCACATGGAGAGAACCACCTAGTGTCAGACTTGTCTGCCCCCTGACCACCCAGGGGATAGTCACAGCACCCCAGCCAGGCATCTTAAGGAAAAGGGGGTTTCCACTTCCTGCAGCCCTCTAAGGAACAGTGGCCTAGGTGAGAAGTCTTTATTTTCTATAATTTTTTTTATGTTTATTTATTTCTGAGACAGAGAGAGGCAGAGCATGAGCGGGGGAGGGGCAGAGAGAGAGGGAGACACAGAATCGGAAACAGGCTCCAGGCTCCGAGCTGTCGGCACAGAGCCTGACGCGGGGCTCGAACTCACGGACCGCGAGATCGTGACCTGAGCCGAAGTCGGACGCTTAACCGACTGAGCCACCCAGGCGCCCTGAGGGGGCTTTGTTAATAACGACAATGTTAACGATACTTTGTGGGTCATGTGCTTAGTGCATTTCTTACTCAATTCTCCCAACTACCCAGACTGTTTGGACGTCATTATGATTATTACCTTTATTTCACAGATCGGGACACTGAGGTCTGTAGATGTAAAAGAATCTACCCAAAATCATCTCGCCAGCAAGGAATACAACCAGGACACAAAGCCCAGATCTGTCTGATTCCCTAGGCCTCACTTTTTTTTTTCCTTTTCTTCTCTTTTCTTTTTTCTTTTCTCCCCTCCCCCCCCCCCCCTTTTTTTAATTATCCCTTTATCAGTGGAGGACAGTTGTTATTTCTCCTGAGGCTCTCCGGAGATACTCTCTGCATACGGATTCCTATTTTACTCACAATGGGGGCTCTGTAGACACTCTCCACCCGGCTTTTCCCCTTAACAACACACCGTGAAGACAGATCCACCAGCGCATACAGATTTGCCTCTTCAGTTCTCATCTGCATGGTGTTCTGTACGTATGGGCATACAGATTCTTTCCATCGGCCTCCTATAAATGACCACTTAGGTGGGCTCCAGAGATTTCTGACCCCAACACCACTAATGCCGACGCTCACACCCTGCCCACCTTGCGAATGCCTCTCGTCGAACAGCGTGGCCGCATCTTCTCCCTGGGCTGGGTGTCTACAAGTCCTTCCAGTCCCCACTACAGCCTGTGATCCTTCCGTTGGAGAAGGGCTGAGTGCCTGTTCTCAGTCCCTCCTGCTGTGGGAGGAAGGCCCTCCAGGAGGGCGGGAGGGCAGTGAAGCATCCGCTGGTCCCTTTGCCCTCCTCCTCCAGACAGGGCCCTGTGAAGACCAACCCTTCCCCCCCAGAAGACCCGCCTGCTCCCTTGGAAGAAGAAACCCACTTGGCACTTTGTGCCCTCATCATCCTTTCTTACCCTTTCTCCCTGGGCCTGAGCTTCTCACTCCCACTTTTTCCTGTTTTGTAACCTCAGGACAACTTTCCTCCCTTATGCTCCCTCTGCAGAGAGCTGATGCTGTCACAGGATGGGGTGGACGGAGACCGGTCAGGGTCAGCACCGCCTCTCCGGGGAGGTGGCCCTCGGATGGCGTGGGGACTCCGTGTTGGCAGGCAGCAGGCCCGGGGCCTGTGACAGGAGCCGCCTGGACATAAAGCCACGGCAGGACAGCAAGGCCACAGTCAGGCTGGTGAGTCACCCCAAACCCAGAAGTGCCCCCTTGTCCTGACCAAATCAAATTCATCGCTGATTGAACTGCACCAAAGCTTCCAGTAGTTTCCCTCTACTCTTACAAGACTTAAGAGAAAAGCAGGAAGGGGAAGAGAAAAGAAGCGTCTTTCTCGGGGTGGCACTAAAGAACGTGGGCCTTGGGGGCAGTGAGAACTGGCTTTGAGTCTGGAGCACAGCAGCGACATGACCTGGGAATTAGTTACCCACTCTAGGCCTCAGTTTTATCAGCTGTGAAATGGGGGCAAGAGTATCCACCTCATGGGGCACCTGGGGGGCTCAGTCCACTAAGCATCTGACTCTTGATCTCAGCTCAGGTCATGATCTCACGGTTTGTGCGTTCAAGCCCTGCATCGGACTCTGAGCTCATGGCTCAGAGCCTGCTTAGAATTCTCTCTCCCTCTCTTTGCCCCTACCCTGCTCATGCTCTGTCTCTCTCTCTCTCTCTCTCTCTCTCAAAAAATAAATACACTTAAAAAAAAAGTGCCAAATCACACATGAGTGAGCCCACGGTTCTGTCACTGACAGTCATTCGATAAGGTCTGCCAGGAAGGGCTGTGTTTTCCAGTAATACAAAACCAGTCTCGAATCTAAACCTACACAATTAAGTCCTTGGATTTTGTTCATTTCCTCTTAATGTATGTTCAATTCTTTGGGCCCCTTCCATTGTTCTCCAGGTGGTGTACAACATGTTTATTACAAGATCCAGCTTTGGATAAAGAGAGAGAGCGGATCATGGCGTTGCCACGTACTAACTGTGTGACCTTGGGCAGGTTACTTAATCTCTCTGAGTCTGTTCCTTGTCTGTTAAACTGATCGAACGGCAGCTGTCCCAAATGGCCAACATGACATTTGCTGAGGTAGGAAGCATCAAGCCCCGAGTATCATGCTTGGCAGGGAGGTTTGTCCCAAGAGGAAGAAGTGTTTCTGCAGAAGGGGGACCTCCCAGCCCACTAAGGACACTTTGGGAGTAAGAGAGGCTGGTGTGACGGCCCCCAGGGGCTGGGAAGGGTGGGGCCACCCAGGCTAACTTCTCTTCCAGCTTGCTGGCCGTCAGGTATCTACTACTGCCTCTGAGATCTGAGAGCCCAGCCCCCAGCAGGCCATGATTTTAATCACTCAGCAGTCAGGTAAGTCTGTTTCCTCAGTGCTCACAGGGTTCCTGAACCCTGAGGGAGGCTCTTGGTACAATCCCAGACCTGGTGGGGGCTTGGCGAGCTGGGCAGAGCCTGGAGGGCCACTCACCCCCTGCTGTCCCAGTGAGAGGGACTAGGGAGGCAGCCAGACTTGTTTCCCTCTGGGAGGTGCCCAGGAGTGGGGGAGAGGTAGTGATGGGGGGGTGGGTTGTTAACGATACTTTGGGGGTCATGTGGGCTGGAGGCACCCCTGAGCCTCTAAGTGCCCTACACCCTTCCCAGTGGCCTCTTGGGATGAGGAGGGGTGGCTGCATTCATTCTCCAAACTGCCTCCACCCCCCAGGATACATTCCAGGGTCAACGACTCCAGAGACCCCACCTGCCTCCCCGCCAGCTGCTGGGAGGACCACTGTCAGGAGGGGCAGGACCAGTCCGAGAAAAGCCTCAGTGCCTCCTTCCTTCTCCATCCCACAGTCTGTCCTGCTCTCTTTGTCTCTGTCTGGTCTGTCTTTCTCTCCCATGCTCTCCTCCGGCCCCACCTCCCCTCAGCCCTCCCCTCACTCCTGGGGTTTTCTCTCTCTGAAACGAAGCCCGTTCCCTGTGCGCCAAAACCCCAACCCTCTGAGGTTTCGGGACTCAGGCCAGGCCCCCAGAAGCCGAGCAGGGAATCAGCAGCTCCCCGAGAGCTGTGGCTTTGGCCACCCTTTCATCTGGTCTCTTTAACTCATTTCTTTCTAACACATCCCACATGGAGTGAAAAACAGACAGTGCATCCTCTCCCCCAGGGCCCCTTCCTTCCAAGGCACTTCGTCATCCAAAATTTCTTGTCTCCAGAGCAGGGAGAGATGAAGGAGGCTGACCCCCGCCAGCAGGGTCTGAGGGCAGCGAGCTGGGCTTTCTGGGTGTTTCCCACAGCCCATCCAGTCCACCTCGGTTTGGAATCAGCTGAATTTGCCACACACTGGGCTAGAATGGCGTAATATGTGCGGAAGATGCCCGGGGGCCAGGAGGATGGGTTATTGGGAGACCCTCTTCATCTGCAGGAACACATCTGACACCCTGGCTGTCACTGGGACTGGGGACAGAGGGTGGTCCCCAGCAGAACGTGTTGCTGGGCCCTCGGGCCCTGGCTGATGGCACAACAGGGCTCCGATTCAGTCGGTGGGATTGAGTCATGTCCATCATTACCTCTGCACCACCCTGTGGCATCTGGTGCCACCTGGCACAGCAGACCAGTGCCTCGGGCACCTCTCAGCAGCTGGCCAAGCTCTTCCGAGTTCACCCCTTTGCAATTGCCAGGCCTCCAGCTGTCCAGCCCTATTTTGACTGGAAGCAGGTTGGCACAGAGCAAACCCAGTGCCCTCTGCCAACTTCCTCCCCACCTAGCTTTTGACTGCACAGCCATCTTTACGCCCGTCCCACAAAAGGGAGCCCAAACCGGCAACAACAAAGAGGAAAAAACAGCAATAAAATGGGATGGACTCGGTGGGTTTCTACACCAGGTGTTTTGGGGTGGGGGTGGGGTGGGGTTCAGAGAGGTCCTTCTGTGCAGCCCGGCCTGGGCCTGAGACAAGGACTGAGCATCTGGGCCGAGTTACTGGCCTCGCTACAAAGGCCACCCTTCAGTGGCCTGGGCCTCACCGAGGATGCCAAAAACAACACGAGGGTTTGAGGTTGGAAAGTGTAGTTCAGGGATTTTGCTCATGTTTTTGTAAATGATACACAAGTATTCACCCAAGTGAATGGGAAAACCTTAGGTGATTTAAACATAATGTAGCAAGGAAGGCAGGGCAGTGGTGACGCCCTTGGGCTCTGTTCCTCTGGAGGAAGGGGGACGGGCAGGCTGTGGGCGGTGTTTTCAGAAAAGGCTTTGTCCTCTCAGCAGCTGGTCTCGAAGCTGGGTGTTGGGGCCATTTCTAGAGGGCCGGGAGGGGTCAATGACACCACACCTCTTTGCAACCTAACTGTGGAAATTCTGAAAAGCTGAAGAAGGAAATGAGTTTTAAGAATAATCTTTTTAGGGGCGCCTGGGTGGCTCAGTGGGTTAAGTGTCCGACTTCGGCTCGGGTCATGATCTTGTGGTCTCTGAGTTCAAGCCCCGCGTCGGGCTCTGCGCTGACAGCTCGGAGCCTGGAGCCTGCTTCAGATTCTGTGTCTCCCTCTCTCTTTGCCCCTCCTCCACTCGTGCTTTTTGTCTCTCTCTCTCTCAAAAATAAACATTAAGAAAAATTTTTTAAAACGATATTTTTATCTTCTAAAGAATTGATCTGAACTTCATCTCTGTCCTAAATCTGCTTAATAGGTGTTTCTCTGTTCATTTCCTCCTGTTCTTCACTGACCACTGCCCTGGTCTGAGTTCACCGCTTCCCCGTTTTGTCCTATTTGCCCGTTGCCCAACGGAGGATGTGTTTCTGTCCTACAAATGAACCCCACCCCCACCCCCACCCCCAGGCCTATGAATTAGATGGGTAGGTAGATAGATGCTAGATAGGCAGCACTATCTATGAGAGAGAGCACCTGTGCCTGGGAGTGCTCAGTGATGTGCTGATACGTGTTTAGCAACAGGTTCTTCGGGGAGGGCGGTGAAAAGCCCTAACACCGGCCATCCCTGGGGTTAAGTATTCCCACCACAGCCGACTGTACCACCGACGTGATGTCCCGGAAGGCGGCCCTCAGAAGACATGCACGTGATTGGCTCTCACGGGCTGTATTCGCTGCATCCAGACACCACATGGGACATCATTATGGGATGGATACACATGGCCTCTGGGGCCAGAAGTCCCCCTGGTTCCTTCTTCTGTCCACCATAGCCCCCCGGGGGGGGGGGTGGAAGCACTTTCCTCTCGGCTAGTTTTACCCTTTCCCCTCAATTCCTGCTCCACTCTATCCCCCAGCAAGTGCAGACCAGAAGGTCAACAATCCTTATCAGCCTGTGGACCAAAGCCAGCCAGAATAACACGGCCTTTATTTGTTTAAAAACAGAACTATAAACCAAACCAAATAAATTTATTTTTTTCCAGATATGTAAAAAGGAAATATATGCTTGTTATTGAAAGTGAAGAGTGAGGAAAAGGAAATGGGTGGTGGCCACTGAAGGAACAGACTTCCGCCAAAGTGGCCAGGCTGGCGTTGGCATGAGGGGCCCCAGCCCCAGAAGGTCATGGCCTCTCACTATGCAGTTTGTGGTTCATGGGGCCTCAGGAAAGGAGGAGGGAGGCATATCTGGGCTGAAAGAGGTCAACTCGGAGCCTTAGGAAGTGGTAGAAGGAAAGGGAATGTATGTACGTAGGGTCAGGGCTGAGGGACAGGACCCCAGGCATCATCTGAGAGCCACCAAGTACAAGATGGTCGCATCATTTTTTTATTATTATTTTTGAGAGAGAGAGAGAGAGAGAGAGAGAGAGCATGCATGCATGAGCAGGGGAGGGGCAGAGAGAGAGATGGAGAGAGAGAATCTCAAGCAGACTCCATCCTCAGCGCGAGCCCGATGAGGGGCTCAAATTCACGACCCCGGGATCACGACCTGAGCTGAAATCAAGAGTCAGACACTCAACCGACTGAGCCACGCAGGCGACCCAAGGTCACATAATTTATATGACCATTTATATAGTTGAGGCAATCCCACACCCCATCCCATGCAGGGAGGCTGTCTCCCCTGAGTAAGAGCAAGGGGGACACGGGAGTCTGATCAGCTGGCCCCACTGTCCCGCTTGGCGAGGTCATCTTGCCACTGGGTGTGATTCTGCTGTGTAAAGATGTGTATTTTTCACCAGGCCAGGGCCCTCCATCGAGGCCGACCACTCCGCTGGGCACTGGTCCTCAGACCCGGGAATCTGTCCCACCCTGGAGGGAAGCAAGACATGTTGGTCTTCAACCCAATGCCCTCCCGGGGGGTTTCCACAGGAAATTCTGACCAAGCACGATTTTTTACCTGAGGCAAAGGAGCAGGGAGAGGGGGACGATGAGGCTCCTGGAACCAAAGGAGGGCAGACTTAGGGGTCTATCGGGTCTCGGGAACTTGAGAGAATAAAGCTGCTTCCCTCTGACCCAAAGTCTCCTCAGGCTGACCTCACCTTGTCCGTAGGAGGCTGGACAACTACTGCTACCAACAGGTCCCCTTGGTGATTCTGGGGTGAATCCCGGGCATTTCCAGGGGTGGCCACCCCCACCCCACCTCACCCTCGCTGAGGTCTTAGCCCCTCCTCACTTTATGGCCTTAAGCCTCTGGTGAAATGGGGCATAAACTCCTCCCCTGGAAAATTTGGGGACCCCCGAACTAGATGTCCAGCCACTTCCCCAACATAGGAGATGCTTGTGGGTAGCATTCAGACCCAGACTTAAATAACATAAATTGACATCCTGGAAAAATCATTTCCTTTCCACGGATTTTTAAGCTTTCCTGTTACCTTACCGGGAAAGCCTGTATGGGTCCGCTAGAACGGCCACCGAGTGCCACAGAGTGGGGGCTTAAACAGCAGAGATTTATTCCCTCACGGTTCTCCAGAGCTGTGGAGGCCAGAAGTCCAACAGGAAGTGTCATCAAGCTCGTTTTCTCCTGAGGCCTCCCTTCCCGACTTGCAGACGGCCGTCTTCCCCCTCAGTCCTCACGTGGTCTTCCCTCTCTGTGCCTCTGTGTCCCCATCTCCTCTTTCCGCAGGGACACCAGTCAGACCGGATTAGGTCACTCTCAGGACCTCATTTTCACTTACTCACCTCTTTAAAGGCCCTGTCTCCAAATACGGTCCCACTCTGAGGCCCTGGGGGCTGGGACTTCTACCTATGAACTTGGGGCGGGGGAGCCATAAACATTCAGACCATAGCATTTTGAGAGCATGGTCTTACGAGTCTTGACCCCCCCCCCCACCCCGCTTCCAGGCTGCGACACGCCAGGCAGGTCTCTTAAATTCTGTGGGCTTCTGTCAGTATCTCACAGCAGGTGGTGAGGATTAAGTGAGCTAATGTCCGTGGAGTGCTTAGCCTGGCTCCAGGCCTGCAGTGAGTCCTTGATTAATATTAGGTATTGGTCATGACCAGAAACACAACCACGAAACAGCTGAATCCAAGTGTGTGTGTGTTTCTTTTTTAAAGGAAAAAAATCTAGAAACCAACAACCCACACAATTCCAGCACAGGTAAGCAGTCACTCTGTGGAAGGAAGGGAACGTGTGCACAGCTCTCCATGGGCTCTTCCCGGGGCCATGTTGAAATGCAGGTCCCTGGGCCCATCCCAGAACAGGGACTCTGCAGGCAGGGGGGACTTGGGAATCTACTTTAACAAGGGCTCTGGGAAATTCTGATGTGCTCTACGTGTTAGAGTCACTGACCCACAGCCAAGCTTGTCTTCCTGTAGGGCCTGCAGGCCGGTCAGCCTTTAGCCAGGCCCATCGTCCCCCCTGCTAGCTTCTGAATGAAACAACCTTTCTCAAGAACGTACATTGTCAGAAGTATTTCCCCATCTGGACTGTAATATGGAGACACAGGGAGTTTTGTTGCTGTTATGTTCTGTTTGTTTGTTTTTAATATTTTTAATGTTTTTATTTATTTTTGAGAGACAGAGAGCGAGCAGGGGAGGGGCAGAGAGAGAGGGAGGAAGACACAGAATCCAAAGCAGGCTCCAGGCTCGAAGCTGTCAGCACAGAGCCCGAGGTGGGGCTCCAACTCACAAGCCGTGAGATCATGACCTGAGCGAAAGCCAGACACCCAACCGACTGAGCCACCCAGGCACTCCCGTTCTGTTGGTTTTTTAATCAACTTTTTTTCTTTGGAGATCACTGCAGATTCATAGGCAGTGTTAAGAAAGAATAGAGAGAGATTCCATGTACCCCTCACCCTGTTCCCCCCAATGGTGGCATCTTACAAAACTCTAATACAACACCACAACCAGGATATTGACGCGGATCCAGCATACAGAGGACATCCATCACCACAAGGGTCCCTAATGATGTCATTTTATAACCACCCCCTTACTCATGCCCCACCCCACCCCCCGCCTCCTTAATGCCTGGCAGACGCAAAGTAAGTGGCAGAAAGGGAGGCCACTACACAGTGCACGTGCTTGAAACAGAGCTACTGGTCCAGAGGTAGGAGAATGCTGAGGGCTTGGCAGCATGAGCCAAAGGGGCTCATTGTTCTAGAAAAATACTCCAGAGACAAGTCTGTTAAACAAATCAGCACTGATTGAGGGATTGAGGGAAGCTGTAAGGGGGGTGTGCGTGAACTTGACCTCTACAAAGACTCAAAGGGGCAGCGGAAGGGATACAGGATGGGGCATCAGGGCTGCATGCTCTCTGCCAGCTTCTGTTGGGGAGTTGGGGGCACAGCCCATGGTGGGGGGGGGGGAGGGTCACGGGATTTCTGCCTCTCGGCGTCTGGACTGACACCAGTCAGCCCCTTCCCACTCTAGACCTCTCTGATACTTCAAGTAAGTTTCGTAGGGTAAATAGCATCTTGGAACCTGTTTTTTCTACAATACAATAAAAAATAGGCCAGTGAACTGGTTCCACCTCTGAAGAAACTGTGTGGTTTCTACAGCCCGAGCTTGAGCAACCCTGGAATATCAGGAAATTCTTTCCTTGTGGAAAGAATGTGGAAAGATGTGGCGCCTTCTCTCTCTTATTCCCTCTTCCATTTCATGCAGAAAGCAGGGCAAATGAGTTGTCTCAAAAAATACATTTTATGGTCCCTTTTTCTCATTCCTGTGCACCCTTCCAGCACCCTCGCCTCCGCTGGGACCCACAGAAGGAGGGTCTCGTGGGAGGAGCGGCACACGTCCCCTCTGAAATAAGCTGCCAAGTGGTTCTTCTTTTCTTTTCCATCTAAACTCCAAGTACCTCAGACCCAGCACCTGCCGTCTTCCCTGACGGATCCTTTGAACTCGTTGCACGTTAAACCATGGAAGGTTCCATTTCTCAGTGGCCTTCCCCCACCCCACTGGTGTCGGAGAAACACCCTGTTCCTCTTTTTCTATCTCCCCCCCCCACCCCCAGCAACAACAAAATGGAAACACAAGCCTCCACGACGTGCTGGGCTCTCTGTAAACACCCGGGAGAAACCACAGCCCTATCTCCCTTGGTCCTCTGCCTTTCACGTCTCAGCTGAGAACACCATAAACAGTAACCGTGCTGAGGGCACACGGGCGCATCCAGACGGGACAGATGTAATTAGCAGCATCGTTCCTTTGTGTGTGCAGAATAGATAGCAGGATGCCACCACCCACATGATGCTTTGGCAAAAGTACTGTCTCTCATTTTCACAAACAATTCGACGGGCTTTTAAAAAATGCCTACCACAAGCAAAGAAAGGCCTGGAGGAAAAAAAAAAACAACAACAAAGAAGAACAATTCAGTCTTGCGTTCCAAAGTTATTTGGGAGTTGTCCTGGGGACAGAGAAGCCAAACCAACTTGGTGACTCTTCAGGCCAAAGTTTGGATGGAGAGAGAGCCTGGTGCTCACAGGGCAGGCAGGGGCACAAGAGCCAGATTCACAGTTAGAAGTGAGTTAAAACCCGGGTGTTCCTTGCAGCCATGATATATGCCTCTGAGCCTTACTTTTGCCATCTGCTTAATGGGCACAGCGATACCTGTATGTTATCTCCGGACTTGCAGTGGGGCTCAAAGGAAATCATTTGGAAGAGTGAGTGCTTTATGGGGTGGGCATTGTTGGTCAGGGAGCTCCTAAGACCATCCCGTTGCTAAGGTAAAGCAAGGGAGCAGAGCCTCCCTCACCACACCCTACAACACCAGGCACTAACTCCTCCACGGTGGCAGTGCCACCAGCCTCTCCTCGTGAACTCCAGAGTTAATGAAGTAACCTTTAGAAAACCCAGAACATACACGGCCCAGACTCAGAGCAGAGAAGAAACACAGTCCAATGCGTTTTCCTTCTGTTCCCCCAAAACGCTGAAGGAGCTCAAAATACCAAGTTCCAGGAACTTAATAAAATCCCTTTTTCTCTCCCACCTTCTTTCCTCACCCCTCCTCTCCCCAGTCCCCCACCCCCAGCCCTCCCCAACGATGTTTGGCATCTCCCCCTGCCCCTCCCTCCCTCCCTCTCCACCTTTCTGGGTCGTGTGGCTCAATCTAACCTCTCTGGGCCAGAAAGAACCCCTTCTTCTTTGTGTGTGGGATGGACCCAGCTGGCAAGGATGGGGTTCTTGTGGGCAGCTGGTAAGAGAGGAAGGCTCCCGGGTTAATATTTATTATTCTATTGAAATTGTTTCATTTGATGGTACCCTCAAAGCTCTCCAGGGCCCAGACTTAAGAGCCTGTACAAATGTTGAAACAACTCTTGCCACTTGGGATATTTTTTCTGTCCTAAATCTTTTAAGCTCACTTCCTGCTTTCCCTCAGGGTGAAAATGAAGATGTGATTCCTGTCTTTCTTAAGAAGCATCTTCCAGGGGTGCCTGGGTGGCTCAGTGGGTTAAGCAACCGACTTCGGCTCTGGTCATGATCTCACAATTCGTGAGTTCAAGCTCCGCGTTGGGCTCTGGGCTGACAGCTCGGAGCCTGGAGGCTGTTTCGGATTCTGTGTTTCCCTCTTCGTGCTCTGTCTCTCAGAAATAAATAAACGTTAAAAAAAAAAAAAAAGCGTCTTCCAGAACATAAATCCATGGCCTCTCGGAGGTGAAAGAGGCTTCAGGGCTCAGCTAGTCCAATTTCGAGTGACGTCTGCACATTGCCAGGCCACGGCCCACAGGTGAGTGCCAGGCCCCTGCGCGAATATCTCCAGAGTCAGGGGACTCTCCTCCTGCCTCCTGAAGCAGAGCAGGTGATGCCTGGCTTCTTCCCAAGCAACCCCCCCTGAAGGGCACTCTGGCCTTCGATGCCCGACTCTGCACCTCCCCTCCCCCCATCCTGGCTCCCTATGGGGGCTGGAGGAAGTCGAAAGAGATGACCCGGAAGCATCTACGCGGTGCCTGGTGGATAAGAGGTGCCCCCAAATGTTTGAGCAGATGACAATTTTGAAGGCACACAATTTCACCTCAACCAATCAGAATTCCGATGGCTTCTTCTCAGATTTGCCAAGAAGGGGACAGGAAAGTTGCTGCAGTCAAGGAGCCGCAGCAGGTCGTGGGAGCAGCCCGGCCAGCCACCAGCCACCTTTCTACCGGGGCCACATTGCTTTCCATCTATAAGATGGGGCTACCGTTCCCTACTCCTCCGGCCTCACAGCCTGCTTTTACCTTCAGTGGAGATAATGTAGGTGTATATGGGATATAAATTTATGAAGGAATGAAGAAAGAAAACCGACAAAGACCCCCGATATTTCCATTTAGAATTTTAAATAATTCACTCTGGAAATGTTAATAATTGCATAGAAAAAGAGCTCCCAGGGGCACCTGGGCGGCTCAGTCAGTTAAGCGTCCGGCTTTGACCCAGGTCATGATCTCACGGTTGGTGAGTTCAAGCCCCTCGTCGGGCTCTGTGCTGACAGCTCAGAGCCTGGAGCCTGCTTTGGATTCTGTCTCCCTCTCTCTCTGCCCCTCCCTCACTCGTGCTCTCTGTCTCTCTCAAAAATAAACATTGAAAAAAAAAAAAAGAAAAAAGAAAGAAAACAGCTCCCAATCCCTCCCCCAAGTACTGAGATTTGGGGGTAATGGCCTTATTTGGTATGGAATGGGAAGGAGAAAACACAGGGTGACATCAGTCAATAGCCCTGAAAACTGTAACACCACTGTTTAAAGCTGTCCGGACACTAAGCTGTGCCTCGAAGACACATTATCTCCATCCCTCTCGTCTCACTCGGCTGGGGGACAAGAGCTGGGCGGGCTTGTCCACCTCTGGGTCCCCTGCTGCCCAGAGCTCAGGAACTGCCACCTGAGATGTGCTTAATCAGTGTGCAGTTCAAGAGAACAAGCGAGTGAGAGGCATTCACAAGGCCATGGAAGTCACTCTGTTGGCCGGAGCAAGACCCAGGCTTTGTTGGCTGACTTTCCTTTTCTGTCTTTTCCCATTTTCTTCTCTGAGAGTGAACTCTGTGTCAGAGATGAACGGGAAGTTTTGTCCTAACACCAGGGTCTCTAGATTATTTAGACCACTGGGGAGTTGCTCCCTTTTTAAACAGATACCTGAAACCTGGATTGGCTCCTCCAGGGTGGGGCTCAGGAGTCTTAGGTGGGGTCAGGAGTTTCCCAGATGTTTCTGAAGCAAAGCCGACTTAAGACAACAGCTCTAGGTTACAAGGCGGTGTTCTCTGTTCACTTAGTTGAGACAAACCTGTGCCGTTCACTGGGCCTTCAAACAGCTTAAAATCCTTGCAGAGGAAGTTACCAGGGGCTATAGTCACACCATAGTCCCCAGCTGCCCACTGAGGCACCCGGATGCCACAGCAAACCAACAGGAATGCCCTAGGATATTTTAAATTTTCAAGGGAAATACAGTGACAGTTGATACTGTGAATTAGCTCAAGTCAGTTCACAATTTCAACATTACTTCATGCTACGTTCCTTTTGATGGAGTCCTGTCTTTGCAGAGCTGGGTTTTTGTGATTGCTGTGACAAAAAAATAAGTACCACACAAAAATCACTGTGGGACAGGGGCCCCTGGGTGGCTCAGTCGGTGAAGCATCCGACTTTCGGCTTCGGCTCAGGTCATGACCTTGTGGTTCCGTGAGTTCGAGCCCCGTGTGGGGCTGTGCACTGGCAGTGTGGAGTCGGCTTGGGATTCTCTCTCTCTCTCTCCGCCCCTCCCCTGCTCACACAGTCTTCTCTGTCTCTCTCAAAATAAATAAACTGAAGAATTTTTGTTAAAAACCATTGTGGGACGAGACATAAGGCTGGTGGCATCGATCTGATTCCATGGTCTGAGAAGCTGTGTGGTGCCCACAGGGGCACACATTCCGTTAGTAAGTATTCTTCGTTATTTTTTAAAAGATTTTTTTAATGTTGGTTTATTTATTTATTTGTTTATTTATTTTTGAGAGAGACAGAGTGTGAGTGGGGGATGGGCAGAGAGAGAGGGAGACACAGAATCCAAAGCAGGCTCCAGGCTCTGAGTTGTCAGCACAGAGTCTGACGCAGGGCTCGAACCCACAAACATGAGATCACAACCTGAGCCAAAGTCAGATGCTCAACTGACTGAGCCACCCAGGCATCCCTAGTATTCTTGGTTATTTTTGAATGAAAAAAAAAATTCTTATAAATTTTTCAATTTATGTTAGGTTTCCTTTTCTGTTTTTTTTTTTTTTTTTTTCTCAACCAGCTACTAAGCTGTTAGAAATACTTGTGAAGTTCTGTGGACCTATTTAATAAATGTAACAATTACATTTTTGTTTGTTTAACCTAGGGATGTTGTGAAAAATTTCCTGAGACCCCAGTGGCATCATGAACTGAGAAAATTCAGAAGCATCTGGACTAACGGGAAAGGTCAGCAGAGGTAATGTTATTTCCTTTTCAGAAGCAAAGGAACGGCACCTGGGAAGCTCAGTTAAGCATCTGACTCTTGATTTTACCTCAGGTCATGATCTCACAGTTTGTGAGTTCGAGCCCCACATCAGGCTCTGTGTTGACAGTGTGGAGCCTGCTTGGGATTCTCTCTCTCCCTCTCTCTCCGCCCCACTCTATCCCCTCTCAAAATAAATATATAAACTTAAAAAAAAAAAGGAAAGGAAATATAAATTAAAGGACACAATGAAGAAACAAGAAACCAAACGAAAATGTAGGGCATTTTACACTATATTTAACCTGGTTTGTTCATTATATAAAAATTAAAAAGATTGGGAGAGTGGTCTAAATTGAGAGACATTATAATGCCTGCTCCTTGATTGTCCTGGTTTGAAAAAAAGGACAATTTCCAAGTGTGCTCTAACTTGGAAAGTTTGAATATGGAGTAGGTATTAGATGATATTGGGAATAATTAGTCATTTTATTAGATATGATAAATGTTCCTCTTTTAGGTGAACCATCATGTCTAACTCTTTTAAATGTTTGTATTTTTTTATTTTTGAGAGACAGTGAGAGAGACAGAGAGTAAGCAGGGGAGGGGCAGAGAGAGGGAGACCCAGAATCTGAAGCAGGTTCCAGGCTCCGAGCTGTCAGCACAGAGCCAGATGCAGGGCTCGAACTCACAAACCGCGAGATCATGACCTGAGCCGAAGAAGTCGGGCGTTCAACCGACTGAGCCACCCAGGCGCCCATCATGTCTAATTTTTCAAAAAACAGTTTGGCAAAAAAAATATGAACAGATCTAGGAAATATGGCAGAGTGCCAATAATTATTAAATACAGACAATAGTTTTATTATAATCATAATTTAACTTTTAAATATTTTGAAATTATTCCTATAAAAAGTCTTTTTTTTTTTTTTAAGTAATGATTTAGTGGTAAGCTGAGCAAGACAACCTGTCAGCACTGAAGAAGCAGGGATCTAAAGACATGGACAAGTTCCCTGAAAATCCCTCCCAAATCCCACAAGATTGTACAAGGGCAAAATGGCACCTTGACTGCTAAAGATTTTGCCAAGCGGCTAATTTCCCTCATGGAATAAAATCAGATGAAAGTCTCAAAGAGCTCCGTGCATGAGGGAGAGGCCACTTCGTTCTCGCTCCGCACAGTTGGACAAGGAGTCGGGGACGGGGGACGGACGGTCCCCCTCTGCTGAGATGCTGGGAGTGGAGACGTAAAATGGGAAGGTAGAAGGATGACAAGCAGAGTGGGAACCCTGGCTTCCTCAACACCCCCCCCCCGGTCCCAGGGTTCAGGTTATTGTTCCTTAAGAAGACGCCCCTTAAAAACTATACTCTGGATGCCGGTGGTAGTCTGTGGCTGGACCCAGTGGTGACTCCAAGTGTGTAAACAAACATTCACATTCACTGAGCTGCCCACCTGAGATTTGTCTCCTTTACCGAACATTAGTTTTATCTCACTTAACGCCCCCTCCCCAAATAGCGCATCCCAGAGAACAGGGTTGGAAAGAGTAAAATTTTAGCCTTTTATCTTAGAAGCTTCAGAAACAATAACTACATTTCAGAACAAACACCAGAGATGAAAGATGGGGATTTAGAGAAAAATGTTAAAATCCAGCGATGGGAGAGGCAGAGACTTAATATCTCTACCGTTTTAAACCTTTAAGCCTCTGTGCACACAGCCAGTCATTTCTTGATCTCGTTACTATAACTTTTAGTACCAGGCAGCTTATTGCACAAAGTCCTGCAGGTCTTTAAGTAATAAACTCACATCGAAACATTGTTACCAAGTGTTTTTAAAAAATTAGCAGTGGGGCACCTGGGTGTCGCAGTCTGTTAAGCGTCAGAGTCTTGACCTTGGCTCAGGTCGTGATCTTGCAGTTCGTGAGTTCAAGCCCTGCATCTGGCTCTGCGCTCACAGTGCAGAGCCTGCTTGGGATTCTGTCTATCCTCTCTGCCTCTCCCCAACTTGTTCTCTCTCTCTTTCTCTCTCTCTCTCTCTCTCTCTCTCTGTCTCTCTCTCAAAATAAATAAATAAACTTTTAAACAATTTAAAAATAATTAGCAGTGACTTTAGAAGTGAATGAAATGGGGGCGCCTGGGTGGCGCAGTTGGTTAAGTGTCCGACTTCAGCCAGGTCACGATCTCACGGTCCGTGGGTTCGAGCCCCGCGTCGGGCTCTGGGCTGATGGCTCAGAGCCTGGAGCCTGTTTCCGATTCTGTGTCTCCCTCTCTCTCTGCCCCTCCCCCGTTCATGCTCTGTCTCTCTCTGTCCCAAAAATAAATAAACGTTGAAAAAAAAAATTTAAAAAAAAAAAAAAAAAAAAGAAGTGAATGAAATGAAGACAACAGTCTCTCACTGATGGCCCGGTGGGATATCTGGGGTCTCTGGAGCCAGCAGAGGTCAAGGTGGCAGGTGAGGGGGACAGGTGGGGGATCAAGAACCAGTGAAAGGAGAAAGAAGACCTCAGAGCAAGCCCAGAACTGCCTCGTCCTCCTGCCTGAACAGCCATGGAACCATGGGGGCTGGGAAGGATACAGCAGCTGCCCCACCATCCTGCCCAGTCCCAGCCTCGGTGTCACTCACACCTGGAAGCCTTGGTCAGGTGGCACAGAGCTCGTAGTGCCAGGACCGCCCCATCCCTGGGCCCATGCTCTCTGAAGCTGATTGGCACAAATACACCTTTACAACTGGACCTGGGCAGGAGCCACCCCAGTGCACTTAGACATCATGATGCCCAGGGCTTCAGAGGGTCCTGTGCTCCAGGGACCCAGCCACTCACTCCCTCTACAGCTCACCAGCTCCCCCGTGAGCCCGAGCCAGGAACTTCAGGAAGGCTGTCCCGCCAGGTTCCTCCTCTTGGAGGAATATGGGGTGCCCAGGCTATCCTGCAAAGCACGAGGGCAGGTCCTCCCTGGCATGCCTGCCAAGGGAAAGTCACTGAAGATACGACGGGCTCCCCAAAGGATGTCTGGTCCCAAAGGACCCTTCCCTATCCTTCCGATGCAAAATAATGCCTCCAGAGGAGACTACTGGCTCCCTATTTTCACTGCTTTTTCCTTGTGGGGTGGGCATCCCACTGCTGTCAGTGACCCCTCTCAAACTTCCTTCCCTTTAGCTTGGCCACTTGGCTGGCCCAGGAACCTGGCTCTAGGTAAGCAGTGGAGCTATCCCCCGGCCTCGTTACCAAATCCCAGGCCGGCTCAGGTCTCTCCTCACCTTCCTGGCTGCCGTCTGCTGGGGCCTCCTCCTGGGTCCTCACCCTCTCCTGCTTGGAGACCCACCTACTTCAACCTCAGTCATTTTTTTTTTTTAATTTTTTTTTTCAACGTTTATTTATTTTTGGGACAGAGAGAGACAGAGCATGAACGGGCGAGGGGCAGAGAGAGAGGGAGACACAGAATTGGAAACAGGCTCCAGGCTCCGAGCCATCAGCCCAGAGCCCGACGCGGGGCTCGAACTCACGGACCGCGAGATCGTGACCTGGCTGAAGTCGGACGCTCAACCGACTGCGCCACCCAGGCGCCCCTCAACCTCAGTCATTTTAAGGACGTTTGGATCCTGCTCCCTGACCCTGGGCCTCCTCTTGCTGCCAAACAGCAGGGGAAACAGCCCCAGCCAAGGAGTTAGAAATCAGCCCAGCCCAGGAATCTGGTATGCCTTCCCTGTGTGACCTTGGCTAGACCACACAACCTCTCTGGATCACCAATATTTATTGACCTGCTAGGGACCAGGCACAGTGTTATGCACATTATGTGTCTTATCTCCTTGCGTCTTATGTCGGGACCAATGTTATCCCCATCAAACAGGTGCAGACACAGAGCTTGGAAAGATATGTGACTTTCCCAAGATCCCACAGCTAAAAAGTGACAGACCTGGGTTAGAATTTTGATAGTCAAGTTCCATGACATGACCTTTTGTAAATTTTTTTTTAGTAGGCTCCATGCCCAATGTGGGGCATGAACTCATGACCCTGAGATTGAGAATCCCATTCTCTACGGACTGCGCCAGCCAGGTGTCCCTTCATGACATGATCTAAACCAAAATTCTCATGCTAACCAATTGTAAAAAAAATAATAATAATTAGAGATAATTGAGAGAGTTTCTTCCACTGCTAAGATTCTGGGGAGAGCTACACATTTAGTAAAAGTGGGCCTACGTTTCACATCTCCGGATCATGGACAGTGACCTCACCCACCTAGAAAGATTCAGAGAAATACTCCCTCCAGGAGCAGCAGGGTCAAACTTCCTGGGGGACCAGGGTCTCCCCTCTACCATCACCAGATCTGTGAACACAGATATTCACCAAGCAGCCTGCAACACTATATCTCTTCCCCCTTCTTCTTAGGAAGGGGGGGGGCGGCTTGTGGACCAAAAGCCACATATTTGCAAAGGCATCCTTCCTCTGGAGACCGAGAAGCAGCAGATTCTTTTCCTGGGAACATCTCTATCAAGCAGACATCTGTTACTCTTAGGCGATCTGTATGCCATAACAGTTTAAAAAGCAGAGTTTAAATGCTTAAATAAGAAGAAAACAGTTTGCCCGTGTTGCAAAACAGCATATAAACTGTACTGGAATTAGCACAAGGGAAACATTTATCTTCCCTAGATAATCTTGAAACTGGACTTTTTTGGAGGATGGTGTATAATTATGTTTACTGGCACAGAAAGATGGTCATGATACATTGCTAAAGGAAAAAAAAAACTGGTTGTAAACACAAAACCAGTCTATTTAAAGGAGCATTTTGACTCTACCTCCCCAGCTGGGGTGAAGCCCCCTCTGCATGTCCTAGAGAAGAAAAGAAAGAACGGGTCAGGAGTGGCTGGACGGCGGCCTTTTCCCTGGGAGAACCGAGAAGAAACTCTATTTTCTAGTTGGAATGGCCAAGGATTTCCCTGAGCTGAAATCTGGCCCCACTCGGTAGAGTGAAAGGTGGTGCCCTGTGGGGTCTGAAAGACCTGTGTTCTAATCCTGCCAAGGCCAGCCGTGAACTGTGGCCACCTGGTACAGGATGGGTTCCTCTGCAGATCATTTCCGGAGGGATCCCAGGGAAGTGCTCCACTGTCTGCAGTGGGCCTCACACAAGCCCAACATGTGGGAGACACTCAGGAAATGGTAGGTCTCTCCTGTCCCTCCCGATTCTGCGTTTTTATGACAATCACAAGCGTTGGCCATTGGCAAGGGGCAACAGCAAGGTGCCAGACTATGCATGAAATCAACCAAAATTCAAGACATTGACCCATTTGGCATTCATGCGCTCACACTGGAAACATTTACAGAGGGCCTGCTGTGAGGCTGCTCCGGGCCAGGCACTCCGGGAACACAGTGAAACACGCCGGGTCCTCATCCTTGGGGAGAGGGGGACACACATGGGCAACAGACGAACAGTCGTGTGCCAGGGCTCCCCAGGGACCAGGAATGGACCTAAGGTGGGGGGGGGGGCTGCTTAGCGAGGTCCTCGGGAAAGACCTCTCCCGGGAGCTAACATGTGGCCCGAGACCAGGGAAGGAGCCATCCACACCAAGGTCATTGCGTGAGAGGCTGTGGAAAGCAGGGTGTGTGCCCTGCTCGCAAATCCGAACCGAGTCCCGGAACGGAGATCCTCGGAGGGACAGAAGGTGAGGTGGGGCTGGGCTCGAATGTTTATTCTGAGGGCAAGGAGAGGCACGGTAGGGGCTTATGCAGGTGAGCGGCACTGACACGGGGAGGTCTGTGCTTCTACAGGATGAATGGTGACATGGTGACACGGTGACACGGTGACACGGTGATGGGCAGGGGAGCGCAGTGAGGAGGTCAGACCATCGGGGAGGCTGGTGTGGGGACTGGAGATGAAGAAGGCAGTGTGGCTGGGCCCCGGGCTGTAGAGATGAGGGGGCGTGGGCACCTTCATGCTAGCTTTTGGAGAAAATCTAGAGAACCAACTGATGAATCAGAGAAGTGCAGGAAGGGGGAGGCGCTTAGGCCACTGCCAGGTGCCCCTACTCGGTGGCTTTGTGGGAATTGGCAAAGCTCCCCCCCCCCATCCCCAGACGGATGCAGCACCGTGAATACCCTCCACCCAAGCACCCAGGGAGGGCACGACCCGCAAGCCCCTCACTCACAGGCCCCAGGAGGGTGCCCCCCCCCCAGGTTTGTGCTCGAGCAACTTTGGACTTGCAAAACTTGCACAGCCTATGGGAATCCGAGCAGAGCCCAGCTCCTCTGCCCAGGGTTTGGGAACCATTTTGGCTGCTCTGCCCGGGGACCAGCCCCTCTTACTGTGCCCGCTGCCTTGTGTGCAACTAATCTTGAGAAGAAACACAAATTTTAAAAAACCTGGACGCTAATGGTATCACAAGCCCATTTAGCACTTAAATAAATGCAAGTTCTAGAACACGTGCAAATGAAGGTAAACAATGAGAGAATGCGGGTCGTGACCGCCTGCATAGCAGTTTACAAAGCTTGTAAACAAAGCGCGCTCCCAAATTCAGAGCTGGGACCTGGCAGTTGGTGCCAATTCATCAGGCCCCGACTCTGTCACACAGGAAGGGACATGTGTCCCCGTGAGCAAAACCACAAGGGGAAACTGCACCAACTAATTCTTCATTTCCCAGAATTCACCTGACACTGAGGGAAAGCTTACGCTCACAAGGACAGAGCAACCGTTCTCATGTTTCTGAAAGAGATCATTTCACCGGCGTGAACGTAACACTGGATGTCCTGATATTTAGGGGGAAGACAAAACAACTGGGTTTGCAACCTTAAAAGATGAACACAAGCAGCCAATCACGTGCCAGTGGCCCTTCTCCAGTCACTTCCTTGTAGCGGGGTTTTTGGGAAAAGACTCCACCTCATCTCGTGACCAGCTGTTCCCTGAAGGCAGGGTTTGCGCCTCATTCTTTCCTCTCCTACGTTCCTGTGTCTCGTATTTGGTCTGGGGCATAGTGGGTGGTCATTAAGTCTCTGTCCAGGCACAGGGTGGGCCTGAAAGGGAGCTGGGGGCAGGGAGCATGTGCCTGTTTGAGTCACGTCATTGGCTTTGGTTTTCCCATCTCTAAACTGGGAGACATAACTGTTCCCCCACTTTTTAAGCTTTGGTGATGAAGCAGTGGGAAAGAAGCAAAGCCCCCGCCCCCCGCCCCCCGCCCCCACCCCTGCCTGAGAGGGAGAGCTGCCATTTAGAAGGCAGGGTAGGCAGGACGGGGTGCGGGGGACACACAGACCAGGGTCTACTCTTAGAAAGCCACATAGGTCAGGGGCAAGTGGGTGGCTCAGTCAGTTAAGCGTCTAACTCCTGATTTTGGCTCATGTTCTCATGGTTCTTGAGATCAAACCCCGCATTGGGCTCTGCACTGACAGTGTGGAGCATACCTGGGATTCCTTCTCTCTCTCTCTTCCCCTCCCTCTCCTTCTCTCTTTTCTCTCTCTCAAAATAAACTTTAACAACAAAAAAAAGAAAGAAAAGAAAGAAAGAAGGAAAAGGAAGGGAAGGGAAGGAGAAAGAAAAGAAAAGGAGGAAAGAAAGGAAGGAAAGAGAGAGAGGAAAGAAAAGAATGGAAAGAAGGAAGGGAGGAAGGAAGGGAGAAAGGAAGGAAGAAAAGAAAGAAAGAAAGAAAGAAAGAAAGAAAGAAAGAAAGAAAGAAAGAAAGAAAGAAAAAGAAAGACAGCCAGGCAGGTTGGAGAGTGGATCTGAAGTATCTTTCATTAAAGCCTAAGAAGTCACTGAGACAATGCTCTCTGCACAAGGGAAATGGAGTTCGGGGCCCAAACCATGGAGTGACCAGAGAATATAAATACGTGAGTGGCCTGTCATAGGCAACAGGGAGCGACGGGTCCTACAGCCAACTGGAGGGGACTCTCATGCTCTGCCTCAGGCATTTGCATTGGAAGATTTAAAACACGTGCCCCATCAGACACATCTATGGCCTGCAGGTTGAGAGTTTGAGACCCCACAGACTGTTGTGTTAAGCATGGTTTTGTTTTGTTCTGATGTCTTGACATCCAGGGCCCTACTGGCCCCGGAGGGATGTCCTTCCCAGAGCTCACCAATTCCTAGACCTAGCAAACAACCGGGGCTAACTCACCAACCCAGAGCTCATACTCCAACCACCTCCTTTATCAGGTTGTCACAGGGCTCTCACACTCTGGGCCACCTGCCCTCATCACCTAGGCCCAGGTACCAGGCAGCTAGGGACAGCCCCTGGGCCCCAGAGCCTGCGGGGGTTATTCAAACTGGCCAATCCCATGCCTGCTTACCTTGCTTTGCTTTTCCCAAGGAAACCGTAGTAAGTGCCCCGGTCCACAGTTTCCACTTTCTCCCTCTGTCTCCTGACTGGCCCCCGGTGGTTCTCCACGTCACCCTGGCCTGCCCCAGCTCTTAGGACCTGAAACAAACTCTGCAGTGTTCATCATCTCCTGATCTCCTCCCCATACCTGGATAACAACAAAACCTACATTTTATAACGCTTGTGAATGCCACGAGAGCACGAATCCTCGTGGCTGCTCTATTCCCCCCACCCCAGCCCCATTGAATCTTGGCATCTAACACAGTCCCTAGCACGTTGCAGACACGGTTGAAATACTCATCAACAAATGGAGGGATGGTCAGATAGACGGGGTGAGAGTGAAAGCTGGGCAGAAGCATCTTTCTGGCTACCTGGTTTCCCCGGAAGTTCCGGCTCGCTTGTGCAGGGGCTTCAGGAAGCTGAATGCTGTATGCGCCTCAGTTTTGCAGCTGGCAGAGACGCGGGCAGCCGGGCAGGAGCAAAGCCAGAGGAAGTGGCGTGAGTTCATGCTGGTAGGAGTGATCTGTGGTTAAACGTACGTGGCTCACATCCCACTGGCGCTCAGTTTTCCGGGCAACTCCTACGTGATAGGCTTTTCTTTTGGTAGATAATCTTCTGGCTAACTCGAGCTGTTTCCTTTAGTCAAGCACTTACAAAGAGACCACCACTCTTAAGGGGTTCTGAGCCCAGTGGTAAAAGGGTAAAAAGCCAGAAAGAGGGTTCCCAGCCCACCTGCAGTGCCTAGGACCAGCTCTGAAGGGAGCACCGAGCTGGTTGCTCAGCTCTCTGATGCTCCCCAATTACCTTACATCAGCAACGGTGGGGTGGGGTGGGCTCGCGTCCCTGCACCTTTCTGGTTAAGAAACTGCTCGTTGAGGGGCGCCTGGGTGGCACAGTCGGTTAAGCGTCCGACTTCAGCCAGGTCACGATCTCGCGGTCCGTGAGCTGGAGCCCCGCGTCGGGCTCTGGGCTGATGGCTCGGAGCCTGGAGCCTGTTTCCGATTCTGTGTCTCCCTCTCTCTCTGCCCCTCCCCCGTTCATGCTCTGTCTCTCTCTGTCCCAAAAAAAATAAATAAACGTTGAAAAAAAAATTAAAAAAAAAAAAAAGAAACTGCTCGTTGAGGATGGCCTGTCCCTTGGGTGTCTATCTCAGTGTCACTACCTCGTCCCAGGCAGAGAGAAGGCCTGTCTGGGATGTCCCGGGGAAGGCAGAGAACCCCATGTAAGGGGATCAAGCATTTGCTGTTTCTGATGAATGCTGAATGCTCGGACTTCGTTCTCAGCAGTGAATGACTCCCTGAAGGCATCCCTTCCCCAGGCCTGAGATGGAAGGACAGGAAACTTTCCGACCACAGTGAATGGACAATGATATGAGGGAATCTGGGGAAGAGCAGAGAGGTCACACTAGGGGAGGGTCACCATTGCAAACTGGTTCAATCAGAAGAGAACCACTCTATGTCTATTATCCCAGGCAACTGCTAAACTGACTTCCCTTCTCTCTCAAAGTTTCCTGGTTTGCTTAATAAACTACACAGCCACCCTCGACATCAGGGAATTTTGCAAATGGAAAAGTCTGAGTCGGAAAGCTCACAAGTAACAGTGTCTGGTCGCTCTGTTTGTACAAACATGAGTTTAAGGTTTGGCAAACATGCTGGAGAGGCCTGACAGCAGCAGATGGCAGGAGCAAGTAGCAGAAGGGAACTGTGTCTGACCTTGGGCTTTGTGGGCTCTGCCTGCAAAAGCGGGGGTGGGGGGGGTGGGAGGGGAACCTGGGCTCACTGGGACAACCCCAGCCAAGCAAGATTTCACTCAAGCTTCTCTACCCAAGAAGAAACTTTCAAAGAGGACTTCTTTCCTCTCGTTGAAGTGTCAAGCCCAGAGTCAACAAGTCCAGCAAGAGGGTAGGCACAGAGAAGCAAGGGTTCCAATGTGTCCTCACATGGGCTATGGGAGAACAGAATATCCGTATCCCACCAACTCCATCATCGGCACGGGCCACGGGCCACGAGCCCATTCAACACCACCTTGTGGTGTCACGGGGACCCTGAACAATTTCCCATTTGTCTTTCTTCCTGGTCGAGATCTTGTTTCTGTCAAGATGAACTATTTACCTGTGTGGCATGAAATGTCACGGATTATAGGCAAAACCGGGACAAATCCCCACACAAGGAGCAAGAACCCTCTGAGGATGCTCACATACAGCTCCCCAAATCTGTATAGGCTGTCAGTGATGAATTTTCTTTTCCCAGCACTGAACTCGTTCCCGAGAAGTATTTAACCACAAAGGTACCTGACCACCAACACCCCCGGGGGCCTGAGTTTGTCAGATCAATTCCTTCTTGAGCTGATTTGCCCAAGTGAATCTGTGGACATGCATGACCCTTCCCACAGAGGCCGGGCAATGACTTAAAATGTAAGAGGTGGCTCTAAGTTCACCTGGTGGCCTCGCAGGACGTTTAATCAAGATGCTCAAGGTGTCCGGTGTTTAAGGATTCTTCTGCGCGCGCGCGTGTGTGTGTGTGTGTGTATGTGAACTAAAACTTCAAAGCTATTTGTTTTTTTATGTAAGATTAGCCATCATGCAAAACTTACTGGTCAAGCAGTTAATAAAATACACATATCCCACGGAGGGGTTTTGCTCATTTCAGTCCTTACAGATAACAAAGCAATTATAAACCCTGCATGGTCCTGAGAGCAAGTTCCTTCGCTTCTGAAAGCCAGTCCTGCCAGCTCTTTGGGGACTCATGTGTTATAAATTCTCGAAGCCCTTTTAGCTGCAGTTTGGGCATCGGGCGGATCTTCTTCCTCTTCCTCGGTTCGCTTGTGTTTTAAAAACAAGTCAGACTTCAAGAAGCGGCTGTAGCTGTCATACTTCATGAGGTTGAAGATCTAAGGGGAAAATGAAAAAGAGTCTAAAGGAGGAGGCCAATCGGGCCGCGAATCATCCTATCAAGTGTTTATTTCGTACCTATCGGGTGCCAAAGAAGACACATTCGTACAAGACGCACAAAGCAAGTAAGTCGTGTCCTAGACCAGGAGGATTTCCGGGGTGGTTTTGGTCATTTTCAAATAGTCTCAATGGACGCTTAAATAACCACACGAACAAATCTACCCTTATTTTCCACGGAAGTGTAAATGCACACAGCATTGACTCACACCCTTGTAGCAGGAGGTCCGTTAAGAACTTCCACTTTATTTGGATAGGTAACACAGGGATGCCTTTTTCCAGAAACCTGAGATGGCAGAGCACAAACCGTTTCTGTAGAGACGGTCATATTGTAAAGGCCGCTGTCCTGTCAGATGATGCCAATATGGCAAGACCCCCAGAAGTCTGGAATCCAGGATCTCAAACAAACCTATTATTGTGCCAAGAAGCAAAATGGGGCTTGTTTAATGCAAGCAGGGGAGTGAAACCACAGCCCTAGCAAGGAGAGGCTCTGGGAACAGGCTCTAATTTAAAAAAGCAACAGCTGGCTGCAGCCTGCGGCCACCTGCACACTCACACAGGCCCAGGAGCCTGTCTCTGGGAAAGAAACAACTCTCAGGACCCCTGATAGAGCCCAAGTCCTCGGATTAGAGTGCTGCCTCCTGCACCCCAGGGCAGAAAGTTGCCCCCTCTTCTTAGCCACGGCCCCTACTCCTGGTATCCCCTCTCCCACCCTCCCACCTGATCTTTCCCCATCCTCCACCCTTGCCCTACAAAAACCAGTGGGGAAGAGAGAAGCACACACAAAAGCATTTTCCGGCTGTCGAGGAGTACAGTCTCTTCAGAAATCTCCCTCATCATCTCTCTCTCAAACCTTTCAACCAAATTTTCAGGACATTCTGCCGATGAAAAATCCACACCACGTACCCTGGTGTCTTCACTGACTGCATTACCATGGGCTCAACAAGTGGAAAGTTCCAGAGGCGTCTAGAATGTCGCTCGCTGCCAGGCGGGGTTATAAAGTGGGTGGTAAAACCCTGACATCTTTTAAATTCGACCTCCCCCAACACACACACACACACACACACACACACACACACACACGAACTATTTTGAAAACTAAATGTCTGATGGAGTCTTGGGACTCAGAACATCTGCCTGGAGATGGGAGAACTGGACCCTTCCACCTTTACACGTTCATCTTTCCAAGATGGCTTCGCTCACAGGAGAAGCGCCTAAATCATTCTTGCGATCCTCAGAGGCCATGATTCGGGCAAGATTTAGGACTTTGTGTTTTCCCAAAACTCTTACACTATTGCCTGCCCTTCCCTGGGTGTCCCCTCTGGTCTTGCCTCGGATCTGCAGCTGTTGAGGAAGAGCACGCCTCCCGTAGGTCCCCACCTGGTGCCTCTCCATAGCCGTCACCTATTTTAGAGCGATCTTGCAACCCTGGACTGATTTTGCCAAGGTTTGGAGAAATTACTCGTTTTAAAACAACAACGACAACAAAATAGCTCCCAGAAAACATAAAAATCATAGCCAAGGGCAAGGCAGGGGATGAGGAATGCCGCTATCTATTCGTGGCCTCTCACAAAGGCGCCTAGCAGGTGTTACCATCCCTCACCACCTGCATTATTCAGCTTTTCCAGGCACGGAGCTCCCAGAGGGAACCCTGTCATGCCCACCTTGCTGGAATTCTGGAATGAGGCTCAGAGTGACTAGCGAGAACCCCTTCGTGAGTACCCCTCCTGGCACCCAGCCCTGCACCCCCTCCCACACCAGGTCCGCGGCAGATGGGACCCACCACTGCCAGCAGGATGCGGTTCGACCCAAGTGTCTCGTCTGAAGTCTCTGCGTGTGGGAGGCGAGCATCCTGTTTGCCTGTCGTGCCTCTGAGGCTCACACTTCAAAGAAGAGAAGAAAAAAGGCCACGGCTGGAGGCACCCAGGGATGGAGGAGGCGGGGGCAGAGGGCAGGAGGTCGCTGCAGCTGAGGGGAGTGCTCAGGGGCTGGCAGGACTCAGCCTCCAGGAGAGGCCGCGGGCTCCTGGCACTCCACCGGTGCCCACAAGCTCGAAGGGAGGGGAGGCCGCAAACTATTTAACAGGAGCATAATGGCCACTCCCTGACATGGGCAGGTGTGAAATGCCCCTGAAGGCTTTCGGGCGAGGGCTTCCTCTGCCAAGAGCCTCCGCCTGCCTCCTGGTGCCGCTCCTGGTGCCGTAAAGTCACCAGGTGGCGGCTGCGGCCATCAGACCCTGGACGGGTTTGAAAAAGGAAAGGGACGTCGCTCCCAATGACAACATTTTCCGGGCGTGTGAGCTGCCTAATGGTTCATCACTGCCACCGGCAAATGGGTCCCCTGGGCACTGGCCTAGGAGCGCAGGGCAACAGGCTGCTCCCATCACAGGGCCCCCCATGGGAGGTGCTCAGTGAAAATAGCTTGGAGGATAGAGCAAGCACCTAAAAATCCCTTCCAGGGGCACCTGGGTGGCTCAGTCAGTGGAGCGTCTCTTGGTTTCATCTCAGGTCATGATCTCAAGGTCTTTGAGATCGAGCCCCACGTCGGGCTCCGCACGGCACACAGAGCCTGCTTGGGACTCTCTCTGTCTCTCCCTCTGCCCCTCCCCTGCTCACACTCTCTCTGTCTCTCTCAAAATAAATAAATAAACGTTAAAAAAAAACATCCTTCCCAAGAAAGTAGCCAAAAACAGTGTGCTCAGCTGCTGACCACAGGCCACAGCCTCATTTATCACAGGGCAAATGGCCATGACCGGGGTCCAGTAAATATTCGCCCCGTGCATGGACAGACAGCACCCAACGTGCAACCACAGAGGGCGGGCAAAATCCACCAGGGCGGTACCAACTCTGCCTGGAGCACCTTCCAACCAGCCCCAGGGAGCACGCAGAGTTATTCTCTCATATACTCCTCACGAGCCCCTAGGAGGACCTGACTGTAGAGAGAAGGAAAGAGGCCTCAGAGGTTCGGGGCTTTGCCCCAGCGGTCAGGGTACCCATCTGCCGGGGCTGTGACGCAGACCGCGGGGCTGAAACAACAGAACTTTCTCTCCTCATGGTTCTGGAGGCCAGGAGTTTAGACGACTTCTCTAGATGGCCTCAACTTAATGATTTTTTGACTTCACACGCTGGGCAGTGGCCACCACAGCTTGCAGTCATGCCCGGGACCACGAGAGCCGACAGCTCCTGTGCCGACAACCATCCTACAGCCGTGCAGCTGTCCCGTTTTCACTTTCGGCACAGTCTTCGATGCACAACATGTGACATCTAATACCGCATTGTAAAATGGGCTTTGTGTTCCATGACTTTGCCCAGCTGGCGGCTCCTGTAAGTGTTCAGAGCACGTTCAAGGGAGGCTGGGCCAAGCTACAAGGTTCGGTACGTTAGATGTACTAAATGCCATCTTCAACTTGCAATATTTTCAACTTACTGTCAGGAGGTACCTCCATATCGAGTCGAGGAAGATCTGTACGTGGCCGTCTCTCCCCTGTGTCCCCACACAGCCTTCTCTCTGTGTGTGGCTGTGTCCTCGTCACCTCTTCTTAGAAGGACACCAGTCATATTGGATTAGGGCCCACCCAATGACCTCATTTCACATTAATTACCTCCCCATCGTTAAACGCAGTCACATTCTGAGGTACTGGGGCTTAGGCCTCCAACGTCGGATTCTGGAGGGGGCCGTAGCCCTTCACAGCCCAAGACAGACGTGGGGGATGCAAACGCTGGCCACCTCAATCTCCAGCCCGCACTCCTAACCACTAGGCTGTCCTGCCACTCACCTGGCAGACCAATAGGACAGTCACTGAAAATGAAGTCTGTAAAGAGTTAAACATGAAAAAAATGTAATAATACGTGAATGTTATGTGACTGAACACTGAATTTTAAAAATTCAATAAAACAAAACACAGTGACCCCAAATATGTTCTTCAAGAGTGAATTTGTGGGGGAGTGGGGGGCACATGGGTGGCTCTGTCAGTTAAGCATCCAACTTTGGCTCAGGTCACGGTCTCACGGCGCGTGAGTTCAAACCCCACGTCAGGCTCTCCGTCCTCAGCACAAAGCCCACTTCAGATCCTCTGTCTCCCTCTCTCTCTGCCTATCCCCAGCTCGTGCTCTCTCTCTCTCTGTCTCTGTCAAAAAATAAATAAACATTTTTTAAAAAAGAGTATTTGTGGGGCGCCTGGGTGGCGCAGTCGGTTAAGCGTCCGACTTCAGCCAGGTCACGATCTCGCGGTCCGGGAGTTCGAGCCCCGCGTCAGGCTCTGGGCTGATGGCTCAGAGCCTGGAGCCTGTTTCCGATTCTGTGTCTCCCTCTCTCTCTGCCCCTCCCCCGTTCATGCTCTGTCTCTCTCTGTCCCAAAAATAAATAAAAACATTGAAAAAAAAAAAACTTTAAAAAAAAAAAGAGTATTTGTGGGGGCACCTGACTGGCTCAGTCAGAAGAGCATGTGACTCTTAATCTCAGGGCTATGAGTCCAAGCCCTATGCTGGGTGTAGAGATTACTTTAAAAAAATTAAAAATGTTTAACAAAAGACATGTATTTGTGTATATAAATGGGAAACAAATATCCCTAAAAGTCAGTGCGGTGGGTTGAATGGTGTACCCCCAAAGTGCACATCCACCTGGAACCTCAGAATGTGACCTTATTTGGAATAAGGTTAGTTGAGGATCTTGAGATGACATCATCATTCAAGGAGTGGTATCTTCATGAGAAGGAAGGACACCACAGAGGGACACAGAGGGAAGAGACCATAGGTCTGAAGACAGAAGCATAGATCTGAGTGATGCTGCTATAAGCCAGGAACACCAAGGAATGCTAGCCCCCGCCAGGAGGAGGCAGGAAAAGATTCCTCTGTAGAACCTTCCAGAGGGGCACAGCCTTGCCGACACCTTGATTTTGGATTTCTGACCTCCTGAACTTAGAAAATAGATTTCTGTTGTTTTAAGTGACTCAGTTCGAGATAGCTTGTTAAGATGGCCCTTGGAAACTAACAGTTGGCTTACTGATTTCAGCTCACTCCTACTTGAGCACGGAAAAGGAGATGGCCCGAGGTGTTCCAGAAGGTTCTACAAAACAAGGACTCTCAGATGGGGAGAACCGGCCTCACCGGGCCTGAACTGACAGCACACCTCAAGTTGTCTACAGGGAAGAGAAAGGAAGAAGGTGGAGACAAATCGAGCAGGCGGGGTGGGGAGGGCTCCAGGTAGGCAGACGGCATCAGAGCAGAGCTGGACAGCAGACAGACGGTCCTTCTGAGAGACAGGCGGCCGATGAAGCAGAAAACTTGAGTTGGCAGCTAAACTGCATTCCGTCCTTTTTTTTTTTTTTGGCCAAGGCAGCTGTGGCTCAGCAGGTTTCAGGTTTTGGCTGCCCCACATCTGTAAGTGGCATGCCTGGACTGTAAACTATTTAGCGTCGTCGTCTTGGGATCCATTCCTGCAGGCGACTGGAGGTGGAACTCTCGGTGATAAAGGCAAGGGAGGCTTCCCACCCGTGGGCATCCTTGCACAAGGTCCAACTACACAGCCACGCCCCCCCCCTCCAGATCCCAGGGCGATGACTGATTAGGATTTGCCTTTCTGCAAGGGAAAATATCCACGCGGTGCTCCAACTGTAGGTTGTGCCGAATCTGCGGCTCCAGGAAAGGACACGTTCCCCGAGGCACCCTCATCTGTGCAGAAAATGGGACGCTTAACTAGGCTTGAAGGCTTCTCAGTGAAGATTACGTCCCTGTGTCGATTAAGTGGGTTTCAAGCCTAATCTTTTAACGCTTCTCAGACGATAGGAACATTAAAAGACCAAAACAAGCATCCTCCCTCCTTTTCAAACCGCTCTGCCGTGTTATTTCAACTGGGTCCTTTAATGCAGCAGAGAGTTTTAGTAATGAGTTTTCATGTTTGCTTCAGGAGCTGGGTTCAAGAAGGTGGCCAGTGCTACGGTCTCTGAGCAGCACTTCTAGAATGTGCTGTCTCCCCCCACACCCAGACCCTCAGACATGCCTTCCTACCTACACGTACAAAGTGTGAAAAAAGCAAGCCCCCTCCCTCCAGCCCTCAAGCCATGAAACGATGCAGAATCAGCTGGGCGTTGCAGATGCTGTCGGGCAGGGCACACACAGAGATGTCCCACCCCCCAAGTTCAAGACCATCTCCCCATCTTCTGAGTGGGAATGGGGTGAAATCAAGAGAAGGTCTGAGGGCAGCCTGCAGACAGCAGCTCAGGTCAGCCCTCGTCCCAACGTGCCAGGCTGGGCCATGGAAGTTTCTTGTCACCCTGGACAGTGCTTCCTGGACAGGCTGCCAAAGACGGATGCCATGCTGGGTGGGATCAGAACTCCAGAAAGAGGGTGGACATGGACGGAAAAGGAGGGAGGCCTGCCCTCACAGGCCCACGGGGCTGTGCTGTCTCACTGAGCAGGGGACAATTGGTCAAATGCTCAAATCCTAGGCCCAAATGACATGCTTTCTACATGAGGTGAAAGTATTTCACTTTTGCCTTTTGCCATAAGGAAGAGAGTTAAAAGCTATTCTAGCACCCACCCACCTTCTTCCCCTAAATACCTTTTTAAAGTTACTAAAAAAAAATTTTTTTTAAATCTCAAAGTATTTAAATACTACCCTTCCGGCCCCTGCCCCGCCCCTCATAAGGCAAACGGCTGTGGTGGACGCAGGGAGCCAACTTTTCTTCCATTTGAATGAAAACCCACGACCTGCCCTCTCTGGCTTTGCACACTGGAAAATGCCGATTTCGGGAGTGGACAAATCTTAATCTTTGGGGGCAGAGGTCAGCTGGCACCCACATGACGGAGGCGCCCAGAATCCCCGGCTCCAGCCACCACCGCAGACTTGGAGCCGCAGGGGGGTGGGGGAGGGAGCAGACCCCCTATGACCCCGAGGCATGGCGGCCCCTCCCTCACTGCTGGGTCCCCACCAGCCGGTCCACCCCTTCTTCTTGATGTCTAAAAAGGAAGTGTTTCTCTCTACTTGGGTTCTGGGGAAACTCAAAGAAACGACACTGCTAAAAAGGCGCCAGACGCACACGGTTCCTTTCTCTGTCAAGGATGTGGCAGGGAGCACTGACATCTCGGTGAAGCCTTTTCTACATTGTTTTTAAACATCAGAGGCTGAGGGCTTCCTTTTCCGTGGAGGAGGCTGCCTCCATTGTGCCTTCCCCAGACAGACTTAGCACCAAGCCTGGGCGAGATTTAAGGAAGAAGAATGAGCAGCCTTGCGACCCCCCCACCCCAAACCTCCATCATGGTCCAAGAAAGCCATGGTCTCAAGTTGCCATGTGGAATGACCTTGGTCCTTCCATCGTCTCCAGTCATGCTCTTCTGTGGAATTCAAACAAGAGGCTTCAGAGCAAGACAGGTATATAAATAAGGTGGCGCTGAGAAACTTACAGGAGCAGAGTTTTGTTTTAAATCACTGACATGGCGCAATCTCAAGTCACTGAGCAGATTTCAAAGCGTTCCATTCTTACACGTTCGGGGAAGGGTCTGGAAGGATCCGAAACATGCAAGAGTTCCCACCAGGGAGTGAGAGGGAAGGCACGCCCTGGGGGGTTTTAGCTTCTTACTTCAGACCCCCTGGGTTACCTGAATTTTCTTTTCTTCTCAGCAGTGAACATGCACAGTTAAAAATAATTTTTAAGATTAACCTGCTCAGCATCGTGAGTGACACGGTAACAGGGTATGCTCACGGCTAGTGCTGGCTCAGTGGGCCCCTGGGCCGGCCTTGCTCCCTGGAGTTCCTAGCCCTGCGGGCGAGCAGGACACATGCGTCCAGCCCACTGAGCTGACAAGACCAGCACAGACGGACGTTGTCATTTCTTGTACAGAGATACGCTTGCTAGGCTGCTGTGACCGGTTTGATCCCTTCATGTTGTAACTGGCTCTGGGTACCTGAGTAACTGAGGTTACTAGGGAGGTTCTAGAATCAGCCAGGCTGGAGGTGCAAAAGAGCACAAGTGAGCCAGGGAGACAAAGTGGGAATGGAGAAGGTGAGAGCCCTGGCAGGTCTTTCAATGCCAAAGGCAGTGTCACTGTAAAGCAAGTGTGAAAGGAAAATGGCGGCCCAGACCAGGAGGAGCTAAGAACAAATACCACTGCTTTGCGCGAGGCGGGTTCCCATGGGGTGATGGGGAGGTGGGAAGAGTCCGGCTGAGCCAGAAGCCCTGAGCCCAAGCTGTTTCCCCCTCTCCCAGCACTGTGACCTCAGGCTAGTCACATCACCTTCCCATGGAGCAAACTCTCTCACTGGTAAACTGAGGTGCCGGGTGCCACCTTCCCCAAGACTCCTCCAGAGTCAAATGAGAGGTACCCACGAAAGCACTGTGTAAACTGTGTAAACTTAATGTTTTCCCAGAATTCCAGTGTAGAAACCAGACATATACATTATTTGCCGCTTTTTAGTTGGGGACCTGCGGCACATTGAGGGGAAGGTTGCGTGAACTCTGCTATGGTTCTGGAAGTCACATTATATCAGGATTTCTCCACCTCAGCACCACTGATACCTTGGGCCAGAGAACTCTGTGTCCTATGTGGGGCTGTCCTGTGCACATATTTAGCAGCATCCTGGCCTCTACCCGCTAGGTGCCAATGGAGCCCCCACCCCAGTTGTGACAGCCAGAAAGGTCTCCACACACTACCCAGTATCCCTAGGGGGCAAAATCATCCCCAGTTAAGAACGACTGCATGAAATTAGAGGCGCCTGGGTGGCTCAGTCGGGTAAGCGTCCAGCTCTTGGTTTCGGCCCAGGTCATGATCTCATGGTTTGTGAGTTTGAGCCCCACGTCGGGCTCCGTGCTGACTGTGTGGAGCCTGCTTGGGATTCTCTCTCCCTCTCTCTGTTGCTCCCATGCGCGCGCGCTCTCTCTCTCTCTCTAAATAAATAAATAAATAAACTTAAAAAAAAAAAAAAGAACTGCCTGAAATTAAAGTTATCTTCATGTGACGTTCTAAAGGACACATGCAGTTAATAACTTACGGAGTAAGTAAGCACTAAGTAAGCACTTCACGGATACGACTGCGTTTCATCCTCACAACTGCCTTATCATAACCTCTGTTTCAAAACAAATGAGGAAACTGAGGTATACAGAGGGATTGCATCTTGCCCAATGTTTCACAGCTACTAAATTCTAAAGTCGAAGAAAAGGCGGACAAAATCAGGTCTAAGGAAATCAGGTGGTGGCTAGCAGCAGCCACTTTTTAACATCAGGTTAAAAAGGTTTATGGACATTGAAGGTTTGTAGACTGCTTCGCTGTGCAGCTCCAAGAGGGAACAGAGCTTGCCAAAACCCCATGTTACAGATGAGGACACAGAGGCCACACTAAGAAAGGGACTCACCGGGGGCCAGACAGAGGCCAGACTGGAACATGAGCTCCCCCTTCCCCATCCTGGCTAACCCAACATACAGTGACAATGACAGTAAATCTGAGCTCAGCACCCAGGAAGCGATGGGCAGTGGGGGAGGGGAAGACGGCAGGTGTCAGGCCATCGGGGTACAGATGATGAGCCTCGGTGAGGAGGCTGCAGGTTCACAGCTGGTAGAGATGGCCCTGCACCGAGGTACCATCACTCTCTTGCACGGGCTGGTGAGGGACGGGTACAGCTGGAGCCGGGATCACAGCCAACGTGCCCAGCTTTTAAGAGGCCCAAATCTTATTAGCCTAACTGGCACATTCTATAAATAGTGACCGTTCAAGAGGCAGCTTGGATGGTTGGCTCAGTTGGTTAAGCCTTCAACTTCGGCTCAGTTCATGATCTCACGGTTTGTGGGTTCGAGCCCCATGTCAGGCTCTGTACTGACGGCTAAGAGCCTGGAGCCTGCTTCGGACTCTGTGTCTCCCTCTCCCTCTTCCCCTCCCTGGGCTCATGCTCTGTCTGTCTGTCTGTCTCTCTCTCTCAGAAATAAATAAACATAAAAAAAATTTTTTTGAGGGGTGCCTGGGTGGCTCAGTCAGTTAAGCATCCGATCAGCTCAGGTCATGGGTTTGTGGGTTTGAGTCCTGCATCGGGCTCTGTGCTAACAGCTTGGAGCCTGGAGCCTGCTTCACATTCTGTGTCTCCCTCTCCCTCTCTGCCCCTCCCCTGCTCACACTCTGTCTCTCTCTCTCTCTCTCTCCAAAAATGATTAAACTTTAAAAATTTTGTAAATAATTTTTTTAAATAAATAAATAAATAAATAAATAAATAAATAAATAGTTACCATTCAAAATCCTTGGAAGTAAACTGGTTACCGCAGCCTCGGGGCCTAACCCCTGCCAGTCGCTCCTGACTTACTTCCAGCCACACTGACCTCCTCCAACACACCTAGTGGATCCCCACCCCAGGGCCTTTGTACTTGCTATTGCCTCTCCTTGGAAGGTCCTGCCGCCTTTTCACCTGTCTTCCCCTGACCACTCAGGTCTCAATCACCTCTTCAGGGAGCCCTCCCTGACCACTAGCTCCAAAGTAGGCCCCTCCCAGTCTCTCTTAGCCCATCACCTGTAGTCTTTCCTTCATAGCACCTGTTCTCCTCTGTCCTCACGGTCAGACGGGTGCCGATTTCCTTGCTGCACACACAGTTCCTAACACGGTGCCCGGCACATAGCGGGGCTCTCCCTCAATATTGCAGCATAAGGGAGTGAAGGAAAGAACAAATAACCAGCAAACCAACCACAACTGAAATAGACCTGCTAGTAGTGCATTTTTAAGAGAAAAAAAAAAAAAAGACACTGCAGGAAATAGCACTTCATTGAAAAAAACCAACTCTTTGTAAGGTTGCCTCCTCCTTCCTGCTTCCCACAACTTAAATTTGTCCAACAGCAGCCTTTGATTCTAGGCTGAGGTTCCAAGGAAACAGCCACAGAACTACCCCCATCTCTCCTGGCCTTACCAGCATGTGCTGAGTACACGACTGGGCCATGTTTGCAGAACTGAGTTAAATCAGAGAAGGAGGGGCACCTGGGTGGCTCAGTAGGTTTAATGTCCGACTCCTGGTTCCGGCTCAGGTCATGATCTCACAGTCTGTGAGTTCGAGCCCCATGTCAGGCTCCTCGCTGACGGCATGGAGTCTGCTTGGGATTTCTCTCTCCCTCTGCCCCTCCCTGGTTTGCTCTCTCTCTCTCAAAAAATAAATTAATAAACATTGAAAATAAATAAAATAAATCAGAGAAGGATCTCTCCACTTCCATAGGTTTTCAAAGTAATTGTTTAAAGTTTAATTATTTGAGAAAGAGAGAGAGCACATTCGCAAGCAAGTGGGGGAGGGTAGAGACAGACAGAGGGAGAGAATCCCAAGCAGGCTCTGCAGTGCCAGCGCGGAGCACGATGTGGGGCTCGAAACCACAAATCTCGAGATCATGACCTAAGCAGAAGCTGGACATTCAATTGCTTAAGCCACCCACGCGCCCCTCAGAGTAACAGAGTTTTATGCCCCAAACTTCTCTTAAGATCTCAAACTTAAGATATTCAAATGTCTAACCTGTTCTTCACAGAATACGCTGACCACAATTTAAGTTTTGCCTGACGCTCTGGGGTATCAGGATCACTCATGGTGTCACCATCCCGTAGCACAGGGATGCCCCCGGGGCGGTGCGTGGGGCTGAGGGCCCCCGCGCTTGGTGGCTCCAGATATCGCTGTGCTGTGGTTTTGTGCTGACTTTCGCTTTTCTGTCTCCTCCCTGCCTGTCAGCTGTCGCCTCTTGCTGTCCAATCCGCCGTGACCTGAGGACCAGAGCCCGCTAGAACTGTGTGTAAACCAAGAGTAAATAGGACTTGAATGAAGACCCGAGAAGATGCACGGATGTCAGGTCTGCTCAGGGAGGATTTGCCCCCCTTCCAGGTTCCAGCTGCGCCCTAAAGCCCACGCTGCCCTATCAGCACCTCCAGGGCTGGAGTGCTGCTGCCGTGACAAGGGGCTGAGGTTCCCTGGAGTCTTCCTGGTGAACGGGGTGCCCGGGGGCACGAGGCAGGCTGCTCAGACGGCACTGCAATGAAGCCAACAGCGTGGAAGGAAGCCAGAGCCGCTGAGGGGATGGGGGGGGTTAAGTTAGGTGAAATCTTGTGGTTCTGAATGCGCTCCTCCCAGCTTCCAACTCCTTCACTCGGAAAAACAGGGCCTTCCTGGGGGCCTTCTAGGAGCAGAGAACCACAGGCCATGCTGAGCACACATGTTGAGGGTTACCAGCAAGGCCCCTGAGAGGGAGTTTTCTGAAGTGAAACAGAACCCAAAGCCCTTCCCAGGGACTCACTGTGGAATCAGCTCAGAGTCCAAATACTTTGTTTTCACCCCGTTGTACCTTTGGAAGATAGTTAATGCCTCTTTCTACCTCTCAAATAAATAAAAATTTTTAATGTTTATTTTTGAGAGAGAGAGAGAGTGCGCGAGTGAGCACGAGTGGGGGCGGGGCAGAGAGAGAGGGAGACACAGAATCCAAAGCAGGATCCAGGCTCTGAGCCATCAGCACGGAGCCCGACGCGGGGCTCGAACTCACAGACTGAGAGATCATGACCTGAGCCGAAGTGGGACGCTTAACCAACTGAGCCACCCAGACGCCCCTCAAATAAATGAATTTTAACAACAGCGTACAAAAATACTTTCTTTACATTAAGAACTCTGAACTGCATTGTGGCACAACAGTTACATGCACGTGCATGTACGTACTTATAGGAAAGAAAAGGAGGAAAAAATCTAGAGATCAGATGTTATTTGTGGGTTTTTTTCCAGGTATGGAATTATGAATTTTTTTCATCTTTATATTTTGATTTCCCAAGCTTCTTTGGTTAAGCATGCATGCCTTTTATAGTTAAGTAAATAAAAGTAACCTTAAAACATCTTTTTGTCACTTAAAAAAATCTGCCTCTGTCCCTTGTGGCTCCTCCCAACGTATGCCCGGTTCGCAGAAGCCCAGCCCCATTTTGAGACGTGCTGCAGACCTAACTGTAGGAGGTCTGGGTCCTTGGGAGCCCGAGATCCCACCGTGTGGAGGGACGTCAGCCTGGTGCATTCCTCACTGCTACCTTGGCTCCTGCAGTCCCAGGAAATGGGATTGTCTATTCACACAGCCTCCAATCTGTCTGCATCAGTTGGTCTGTTGGGGCTTTGAGGAGCTGGGAGAGCCCTCCAGGCTGTGAGCCCGCCACAGAGAGTGCGGTCTTTGAAGGCAGGTGGACCAGAATGAATCTGGCCTCCAGCACTTCCTGCTACCTGCAGGACTTTGGAATAACAAACCACTCAGTCTCCCTGAACCTCGCTTTTCGCATCATCAAAATGGGAATAATAATAATACTCACTGGAGATTAACGAGAGAATACATGCCAAGTGGGCATCAGGCACTGACAGGCACCCCTGAACAGTAGATACTGTTAGTACTGACAATACCTAGAACATGGGGCGTTCAGCACAGGTTCTCAACCCTGGCTGTACTTTAAGGTTTATTTATTTATTTTGAGAGAGAGAGAAAGTGCGGGCAGGGGCAGGGCAGAGAGAGAGAGGGTGAGAGAGAGAATCCCAAGCAGGCTCTGTAAGCACGGAGCCCAATTCCAGGCTTGAACTCATCAACCGTGAGATCATGACCCGAGCCAAAAGCAAGAGTCGGGTGCTCAACCGACTGAGCCACCCAGGTGCCCCTTTAGCTGTACTTTAAAGTACCCTAGGGAGTTTTAAAAGACTCTGAGGTCCAGGTAGGATAGATATCCTTAGACGGCTACAGCCACAAATTGCCTTTTCACTATATACTCTGCTTCCTTTCCCTCCATAAATCCATGTCCGTGGCATCCTTCCCATTGGTTCCAAACCACCACCTCCAGGAAGCCCTCAGCACGGCTCCCACACTCACTGGAATTCCTTCAATGCCAAAATTTGATTCAGGATTCACGCAGAATTTGCACCTGCCACTGTGTCGGTTGGAAAACACTGTCAAACCACTTGTCATATTTGTATTTTCTACCTGTATACTTGTTTCCTAATCTGATGCTGAGGAAAGATGGGGCGTCCTGGGTGCTGGGACATGCTCTGGGCTTGTGCACACTCCAGGCGATCAAAAAAGGGCCAACCAATGCATTGCACAGTTCTTAGATTGCAGTCCCAGGACCTGGAGCATCAGAGACCTTGTTAGGAAGGCAAAGTCTCAGGCCACCTGGGAACCACGAAAGTTGAAGATTACCTCTGGGGGTGGGGCCCAGGGTCTGTTTTAGCAAGCCCTCCAGACGGGCTTGCTCACCTTTGAGGGCTGCTGAATTAAGCTAAAAGCTAATTTCCAACTGTGTGCCAAGGAAGGCCTTCGCCCCCTCAGTAAGGCTAGGGTCAGCAGAAGTTGGATGTTCGTCTGCGTTCCATCATCTACAAGTGTGCAGATAACATTTTATAAGAACAGAGCACCCTCTAAATAGTCACATCTGCAAATTCCCGTCTAAGAAATCTCCGGAGTGTATTTTCATCCCTTTTCCTATTACCACTGGCGTATCTCATAAAAAAAACCTTGCCAGAAAACTAATTTAGCCCTCAGAGGTCCATTTTTTAAACTCAATTTTTCCTGCTTTAAATGGAATAACGTGCCAAACATTAACCTTTTCATTATAACTCATTATGAACTAGCTTATGGTCTTGGGCCACCAGAAATAGGCGGCAATGTGCAGATATTTGCATAAAAACAGCCTCAGGTCCCCTACCGCTTTGAGTGTTGCTTTCTAGATTTTTCTGTCTGTTCCTACCTTCAGCAGTTACATGCTGCTTCCTCAGTGTGGGCTCCTCAGATAGCTCAACCTCCCTTCTAATCTGGGTTGAGAAGACAGATAACCCTGTTGGTTCAAACTGTGTGTAGACCAAAAATAAGCAGGCCTGAGGGAGGTTCCTACGGATCAGATTCTGAGCCTGGCATTCTAGTCCCCTCTCGTTCACCGACCATGGCCCTTCAGTGTGCCTCAGTTTACCCAGCTGGAGGGGGCAGCTTCTGGGGTGTCTAACATTTAGTTTTAACTGAACTCTTCCAGCCTGGGAATAAATGTCAAATCAAGATGCAGGTAGGAAAGTTAGGTTACCTGGTCCTGGAGTTTCTGGAACATCAGTGGGTGTGGTTCTTCCAGTATCTTCTCATTGAGCCGGGACTGCCCCTCAACGTTGACTTGCGATGAGGCCTTACTGGACAGAAAGGTCATGTAGATCTCTTTTGCCTTTTCCTGCATCTGGAGGAGACACAGGGAGCCTGTTATCTGAGAGCCCAGCCCTTCCCACCCAGCCCGGTTCTCTACTCTGGCCAGGCCCAGAAGTTGCCGTTGCTGCAAGAGAAGCAGCTTTGTAGCCCCTGGAGGCTCTGGCTGCTGCCTCGGAGCTAAGCTCTACCTGGGAGGGCTCAGGCTTGGCCTAGCCCCTTCCCTCCCTCCTTCCATGCATCTGTACCCACACCTCCTGTCCGGAAATTGCTACACTATCCATTCGGAAATGAAGACAGAAAGAATCCTGGCCCAGAGTGAATGACAATTCTACACCATTCAGGACCGACCTGTGAAGTCTCCAAATTAAGGACTCAATCATTCATATATTGTTCAACCATAAAAAGAAATGAAGTTCTGATACAGGATACAGCACGGAATAACCTTGGAAACATTATGCCGAGTGAAAGAAGCCAGTGACTAAAGGCCATATACTACACGGTTCCATGTGTATTAAATAGCCAGAACAGGCAAATCCATAGGGACAGAAAGATGAGTGGTTGTCCAGGGCTGGGGGAAGGGGGAGATGGGAAGTGACTGCAAATGGGTAAGAGGTTTCTCTTTAGGGTGATAAAAAAGTTCTGGAACTGGATGGTGGTGACGGCTCTACCACATTGAGAATGTACTTAATGCTGCTGAATGGTATACTTTAAGATGATTAAAACAGCAAAAACGAGGGGCGCCGGGGTGGCGCAGTCGGTTAAGCGTCCGACTTCAGCCAGGTCACGATCTCGCGGTCCGGGAGTTCGAGCCCCGCGTCAGGCTCTGGGCTGATGGCTCGGAGCCTGGAGCCTGTTTCCGATTCTGTGTCTCCCTCTCTCTCTGCCCCTCCCCCGTTCATGCTCTGTCTCTCTCTGTCCCAAAAAAAATAAATAAACGTTGAAAAAAAAATTAAAAAAAAAAAACAGCAAAAACGAGAGCCCTAAAAAGCGATTAAGTGGTAAGATTTATGCTGTGTATATTTTACCACAATTTAAAAGCAAGTTAAACCATGCACACAGATTCCCAATCGGTTATCCAGCACCTACTATGCCCCAGACACATGCTAGGGGTTTTACATCCCTGAGCATCCAGCACAGTGTCATTTCCTGTTGGAGCCACTTCCGTGATGAGGACACAGAGGAGAGGTTATGTGGCTTATTCACACAGAGGGGAGGTTATGTGGCTTATTTGAGGAGCCTGCAGGGAGACTGGGGGCTATTTGGCTCCAAAGCCTTGCATCCCCCCAATTCCACGCCTGGTGAGATACATCACCCCCTCCAGGTATACAGTCTGTCACATTCCAGGACACGGATTCTTTGGTACTGGGATGTGGGCATAAGCAAAGGGGAGAATGCTCGCTGCTCACACTGAGAGCAGTCCCTCTGGAAAGCATCAGTCCTAAGTAGATGCAGGCCCTTAAAAGGCTTGTGAGCACAGCTGGACGAGGGGCACCCATCGGCACTCACGTTGCAGTGAAAACCTACGTGGCTGGAGCAAACAAAAACACGGTAAGTGCTCTGTCTTGAAAACAGCAGGGCGTCCCCAGAGGGTTCTATTTTCTCCCAAAGAAAGGAGGCACCTCGCTGGCAGCAAAGATGGGGCTTGGTTCTCTGAACATTACAGCCTGACTAGTACTTCATCCCCCAGAGCTGGAAACAAATGCTTTGGACATGCAGCCACGGAGCCATGATGGGGGCGGGGGAGGAGGGGCCACGGGGGCTTCGTGGGGCCTAAAAAACTGCCATTCTCTCCAGAGAGCCCATCTGGGATCCCACATAGGCTGCAGAGCTTGGCTCAGAAAGCCCAGGCTCTGGAAACCTTTGGCCTTATAGAAACCACCAGAAGGCTTCACTGCCTGGTGCTTGAAAGGAGGGGGAAGGCAGTTCTGTAACCCATTTTGGTTCCAGGCACTAGTTGACAAAAGACGCCATGGGGCCGAGGCCTGACCATCCTGTCCTCCAGAAAGAAAGTCTGGACCGTATATGCAGGAAGACTACCCATGTGGGGGCCAACGCCCAAGGCCATGGTGTCATTTCTCGATCAACTATTACTGTGAACAATTAATTGATGCCAAACTCAATGACGCAGCTTAAGTTAACCATGGCTATTCCGAGGGACAGGCCTGGAGATGATCAGAGACCCAGATAGGGCAGCACTTTGGAGTTGCTTGCCTTTCAAAGACCCCCCACTCCACAAAGTCGTGAGCTTCACTCCCACCCCACCCTCTGTCAGGGAGGAACATTCTTGGAAAACCACTTCCTGCTTGAACAATACTTTGAGAAAGTACACGAAATTTCAGCTAGTCTGGTGAACTCCATGCAGAGCTCTGGAAATAGAAATCTCTTTGGGTCTCCCCTCCCCCTTGAACATTCACACATATACACACACACGTTTTCCAGATGAGTCCAGGCTATCCTGGGTCTTCTGCAAAGGAGAAGTGCAATGAGTAGCCTGAGGCTTGGAGGGGCGGGGGGCGGGAGAGGTGGTGGAATTGGGAGAGGAGGCGGGTTGGGGGGCCTGTAGGTATCCAAGCCTCTGGGTGGCTCAGCACCACCCTGAGGTCCCCAGCCACCCCTCCTGAGTCTGGCTGGGAACGATGTGGGGTCCCCGAGGCACCCAGCCCAGGGCTGACCCGGCCCATGGCTGCCCCCACCTCCGACTGAACACATACAGGGGACCGGCTGCAGTAGCAGAGCTTATCTGGGCCAGGATAGGAAGCGTGACTGAAAAGGGAAACCCTCAGACTGCAGACCACAAGCCAGTCACGGGAAGGCCTGGTGTCCATGCTGAGAATCTTAACAAAAAAGAAGAACCAGGTCTCTCGAGTTATTCTGGTAGATGTTCCATAGCTTTGTTAACCCTATCCTAGCTCCTGTTGGAACAGGAACAGAACTTCCACCCCTGGGGAGCCGCCCGGGCCTACGGCTCTGGTTGTGATGGCCAGCTTCTCTTCTCCAGCCTTTACGGCCTCCGCCACAGCACCTGCCCTGCAGACAGCACCCCTGCCCAGCATCTGGCCCTGCCCCACCTGGGCCCCTCTGATGACTCCTGGCATCAACCTGAGGACTGCCTGTGGGCACGTCTATACTCACAGGAGCTTCTCCCAGCCACCCCGAGAGTCTGGGGCCCTTCTTCCTGCCTGGCAATGCGTCAGCCATAACAGTGCTCGGGCAGAAGTCAGCAGTCAAACGCCACTCCCCACAAATGCATGGTTAGGAGAAGCAAGTTCGCTTTAACGTCAGCCCCAGAAATCTAGCCAGAAGAAGGACAAGGCAGCAGCACTGCGAAGCTCAGAAGATTGTTGCTTCGTATGTTCTGGCTCCTCGTCCTCATCCATTAAGTGAGCTGAAACTTTTTCCATTGGGAAAATAAAACAAAACCTCCTTCTACTCCACGTGCCCCTGGAGTCGATGACTTCCCCACTCATGACTTCTGGTTGAAACATCTCCAAGGAAGAGCGTGCATTTTGTGTCTCCATTTTCTCTGTGCCGCCCCTCCCTCCTCAACCCACTCAGCCTGGCTTCCTCCCACCTGCCAGCTGGGCCTCCCAGCAGCTCACTGATGGCACCGGTGCCTAAGCCCCTCAGACCTTCTTCTGGTTCGCTCTCTGGCCGCTGGCCACCCTCTCGGGATCCTCTAACACCTTCCTGTTTCTATCTGTCTCCTTTGTAGGCTCCTGTCTCTCTGTTCCCCCATAAATTCCAGGGTTCCCGGACTTCTGCCCTAGGAAGACTGCTTTCCTAACCACATGCTCTCCCAAGATTTCAGCCCACCCTCTCCCCTCAACCTACTGACCATATAGAGCCAACTGACCTCTAGAAACGTGGGGCTGGATGTCCCGCAGACACCTCCAGCTTAACAGCAAGGAATGAAGTGGCCCATCCTGGCCAGCGGGTCCTGCAGTCTCTATTCCCAGAAGCTGGGACCCACGGTCCCCAACACCTGTCACCAAGATCCATTCGCTCTGCCTCATGCACATATCCACCTGGCCCGTTCTCCACTCCCGGGAGATGCAGACGAAGGGAGAGGCCACCCGAGAGAAATAAAGGGTCGAGCCACTACCTTCAGTCATAGCAGCTTCAGACAAAGAATGAGGCGAAGAAAATATCAAGCAGATGATTCGAGAATATTTCCGAGAACTGGCTCAGGAAATGGAAAGCAGTTGGAGGGACAGCAGATGACTCTGCAGAAAGCAACAAGAACAAATCTTTACCTGCAGGCGTGGGGAGGGAGTGCCGGCAAGGAAAGTCTGAAAATGGCAGGAACTCGGGGCATCAGGTAACCCAGACGGGAGGGATGAGGAGGACAGCAGAAAGAAGCCACTAAACTCCCAAGTCTCTGAGCCCCCAACCCTGAGCTGTTATCCCCGTCCCTTCTCCATGGGAGGCTAGACTTTTCTCCTCTACAGAAATTGACTCAGGGTGGGTGGGGGTTGTGGGGGTTGCCTGGGTGGCTCAGTCAGTTGAGTGTCTGACTCTTGATATCAGCTCAGGTCTTGATCTCAGGGTTGTGTGTTCAAGCCCCCCCACTGGGCTCCACATCCAGCATGGAACCTACTGGAAAGAAGGAAGGAAGGAAGGAAGGAAGGAAGGAAGGAAGAAAGAAAGAAAAATATTGACTCAGGAAAGCTGCAGAACAGAGGCATGAAGAGGACAAAAATGAGACACCAAACAGTTAAATGGAATTCTACCATAGGCCTACCAGCAAAATCGTCCCAACCCAATGCACTGGAGATACACATGGTTTGTAAGCATATCAGGCTTGTGGCCACCAGGAAGAGACTACGGGGCCCCAGTCTAGAGAAAATAAAAGTAGAAAAAAATTCTACAGAAGGATGTGGAAATGAAGTTGAAATCTCCAAAAGAGAAGTAGGAACAAAGAGCCAAAGAGATTAAAAAAAAATAGGAGGGGGAAAAAAGATAAAATGAAGGGCTCAGTCCAGGCGGGGGAGAACCATCATTGGGAAAGAGGCCAAAGAAAGTGGAGGGAAAGGAGTCACAAAAGGTAACGATAAACATAATAACACAGCATTCCCCAGAACTGCACACTGCCAGATTAAAAGGCTCCACCAAGTACCCACACGGTAAAGGAACCCCACCCCACCCCACCCCCAAGCCTCTGACTGTACAGTTTTAGGATATTGGTGACGGGAGTGCCTGACTGGCTCAGTTGGTGGAGCACGTGACTCTTGATTTCAGGGTTCTGAGTTTGAGCCCCACGTTGGGTGTGGAGATTACTTAAAAATAAAATCTTAAAAAAAAAAAAAAAAGAATATCAGTGATGAAAAGAGCCTATACTATTCCCGAGGAGAGAAAAGCAAAAGAAACCAAACAGGTTACATATAAAATTCTAACTCCTGACAAAAACGGAAGACAAAGGGACAGTGTTTTCGAAGTTCTGAGGGACTTTCAACCTAGAATTCAATGCTGTGTTCTATCACATTATCAGTGAATGGGGAAAGTAGAAAAAAATTCACTCAACCGGATCTATAAATGTCCACCTGTCACGTCCCCTGTCTCGAGATGCTACTGCTGGCCGTGCTGCACCAGCATGAGGGAGTGACTCAGGATGGAGGAGGGTCTGGGTCCCCAAAGCAGGCAAGGGGCCAGGGGATGCTGGTGGCGGCTAAGGAAGACCCGGGGATGCCTGGGTGGGAGCTGTGGTCAGAAGAGGATGGCCCTGGGTGAACTCCAGCTGCAGAGATAAACCAAGAGGCCCGAGCCCATGCAACACTGTTGAGAAGCGTTTCAGAGGGCTACTGGAGATTATGATGTTTTTCACGTTTATTTATTTTTGAGAGAGAGAGAGAGAGAGAGAGAGAGTGAGAGCATGAACAGGGGAGGGGCAGAGAGGGGAGGGACAGAACCCGAAGCAGGCTCCAGGCTCTAGGCTCTGAGCTGTCAGCACAGAGCCCCACGCAGGGCTCAAACCCACGAACCGTGAGATCATGACCTGAGCCCTTCGGCTCAGCAGCAGGCAAGAAAGAATAGTCTTAACCGTGAAAATACAGTCAACAGCGATGTGAGTAAGTGAAAGCTTAGCTATAGCAAGAGGAAGCTGGTAGATAGCATCTAAAAGTGCTGAGTTAGCTCAGAAGGAACAGGGGCGCAGGGCAGGCCAACGCCAGACCTAAACCACACCGGGAGCAGCTGAGCTCCGGTCAGACCAGCCTGGACCCAGCCAAGTTCATGCTGAAAGGCACAGCCCGAACCACAGGGAGAATGAAATCTGAGGGAGTACTGTGGGGTAAAGGGAATCAGCCCATCTTACTCCTGAAGGAACATGGGTCACTTTTGAATTTTTATTTAGTTTTTTTTTTAAGTCTGTTTATTTATTTTGAGAGAGAGAGAGAGGAAGCAAGCGCAGGGGAGGGGAGAGAGAGAGAGGGAGAAAGAGAATCCCAAGCAGGCTCCGTGCTGTCAGCTCGGAGCACAACTTGGGGCTTGATCCCATGAATCATGAGACCATGACCTGAGCTGAAACCAAGAGTCGAATGCTCAACCGCCCAAGCCAGCCAGGCGTCCCCACTTTTGGATTTTTAAATATTTTTTTTTATTTTTTTAATGTGTATTTATTTTTGAGAGAAAGAGAGAGACAGAGCATGAACAGCGGAGGGGCAGAGAGAGAGGGAGATACAGAATCTGAAGCAGGCTCCAGGCTCTGAGCTGTCAGCACAGAGCCTAATGCGGGGCTCAAACTCACGAGCCGTGAGATCATGCCCTGAGCCGAAGTTGGACGCCCAACCGACGGAGCCACCCAGGCGCCCCCAATAATTTCTTTTTTAATAAAGAATATGGCATTTAGCCTTTTAGAAAAACCTTCACTGGTACTTTAAATAAGAAGCTCAAACACTCTGAACCCTGGATCAAATTTTAGTGCTAAATAATATACGATAAAAATCATAAATACCATAGGCCCCTCTCCCCATAACTCTGTAATTCTAAAACACTGTAAAAATGCAAGGCATCATTATACTTAATTGCCAGTGCAAGTTGCTCTTGGAGCAATGGCTTTTATAAATCTGTACAAACCGCCATATCCATCTCAATCTCTGTCAGTGAACAAGCCCAGTATGCACATGCTGCCAGATGAATGAATGAGTGAAGGAATGAATGAAGGAAGGAACGAATTCAGGGATACCCAAAGAATGAACACTTGGTTGGAGCTTTTCCTGAAGTTTTATAACTCATAAATGCTGCCTGTTTTTTTTTAAATTTCTTTTAAATGTTCATTTATTTTTGAGAGAGAGAGAAAGACACAGAGTGTGAGCAGGAGAGGGTCAGAGAGAGAGGGAGACACAGAATCCGAAACAGGCTCCAGGCTCTGAGCTGTCAGCACAGAGCCCGACGCGGGGCTCGAACTCATGAACTGCAAGATCATGACCCGAGCCAAAATTGGATGCTTAACCGACTGAGCCACCCAGGCGCCCCAGTGCTGCTCAGTTTTAGAAGACAGACCCATCTCTCATGATAATTCATGGGGAAGAGGCACTTGATAGAAAAATTTCAAGCCATAAAGACATTGGGAAGGGAGAGAAGTGCTTTAAACGCTGCCTGAGTATGAACACCCCAAAAGGTACAACCACCCCAGGAACCCCAAGGAGGGCAGGGGTGTGGGGCGTCACCCTCCCAACTTCCTAAAGCCCAGCATCCCTGCCACACATGCACAGTGTCAAGACCGTCCCGATCTAAGGGGCCTGCCAGGAGGCGAAGCACAGGCCAGGGAAGACAGAGGGAGCACAGCACTATTCCACTGTTTGGAGTTCTGAGAACACATGTCCGTCCCTAAGGCTGTAACTGCAGTGTGAGGGGAGGGGAGGGGGGTGGGCTCCCATCCCTGGTGGGTCCTCAGGTGCCAGCTGACCTGAGTGGGGAGAACCAGAAGTCCACACTGCACCAGGCTGCTCTGGGTACTTGGAGACAGTGGGGAGAAAACAGACAACCATCTCAGACCCACAGAGCCTGCATGATAGAGGGACGAGAAGACACTATCGAAAGGAAATAAAGAAATAAAGATGCCAAATAAGTTGGTAACTGCTCTGGAGAGTTCTAGCTGGATAATCCTAGTAAAAGCATGAAAAAACAAGCCAGCACGGGTCCTATTTAAAATAATGGGGCAGGGGCACCTGGGCGGCTCAGTCACTTGAACGTCCAATTCTTGATTTCGGCTCAGGTCATGATCCTAGGGGCATGAGATCAAGCCCCACATTGGGCTGAACATGGAGCCTGCTTGGGATTCTCCCTCCCTCTCTTTCTCTCTCCTCCTGCCCCTCACTCCAACTTGTGCTCTCTCTCAAAATAAATACACATTAAAAATAAATAAATAAAATAACAGAGGCAAAGTAAGATTCACATCCATCCTGCCACCACCTTGGCTCACTGTAGAGTTACCCCCTCCACAGACTCCCCGCTGGACCAGACGTGACAAGTCTTGTGAAATTCGCTTGGGCCCACTTCCCACCCTCCACTTTTTAAAATTAGTGATTTAGAGTTGACTCCTGGTTTTACTTCCCCTGTAGCCAGACGCACTAGAGAATACCCAGGCCCTGCAGTCGGAGACCTGGGTCTGCACCAAGCTGGGCAGCCTCGGCAACTTCTGTGTAACCTCCCAAACCACAGCCCACACATCTGGAAGGATGGGGCCAGTCATGAGGCTCAGTGTGATAACCCAGACTGACGACTGAGCCACACGGGCCTCACCGATGCTTCCTCTCTCCCTCCCTCCCTCCCTCCCTCCCTTCCTTCCTTCCCAACACCATCTGCATTCACTGCCCCAGACCAATCGCCAGGCACGTTCCAGGCTTAAGGACACTAAACCTCCAAGGGGTTTTAGGCTGGGCACCAGGAGAGGGAGTGCGGCGAGGGGCTCCCAGATTCTGGAAGCTCTGTCCGTAGGGTGTGGATGTGCAACCCGACACCGGGGCTTTCCAGTGTCCACCTTGGCCCCAGGCTCTCCAGGTGTGGGCTCCCCTCCCTCCCCAGCCTCACACACAGCAGAACCACCCTGCTCCTCAAGCACCACTGTCCCGCCACCCATTCTTCCTTCGCCCTTCTCGCCAGGCATTCCTCCTCACATGCTGGCCCCTCTTCCAGGAACACTACCCCCACCAAAGTCCACTTCGGTGTTACCTTCCCCACCGACCCCCACCTGTGTTCCCACAGAACCCACACTTCCCATTTCTCTGCTCAGCACACTTGGCAAGACTTATTTAACAAGTCGCTTCGCCAATCGATGCCTGTTCCCTAAAGTAGCTCATCTGTCGTGTCCCTGGGTGTCTCTTCACAAGGCCTGGCCCTGAGCGGGCATTCCACAAAGATCAGGTCAACTCGGCTGAACCAAAGGACAGACCAGCCCGGTGTGCAGGGAGAGCGGCTTGGGGGACCTCAGAATGCTGGTCCAAGTCCCAGCTCAGCTGCAGGGGGATCTCAGCCTCCCGATGAGGACAACGTGGCAGGGGGGCCGGGGGAGAGGGCTGGCTGATCTGTAGGCCCCCCTCACCCTCAACACACAAAGAATATGGCAGAAAAAATGAACATCATCTGTTTGCCTGCTTGACTGTCACCCCGGGTTTTAGACTGAGGCTGGGCAAATCAATTACACGGTGCAGCATTTATGAACAGTGGTACCTGGGCCCTGTCCTGGATATGGGGCCAAAGGGAAACTGAGTGCTTCTGCCTCCAGGGTGGCATCCTAGCTTTCCAAGGCAGGCCAGGCCATCTGCTCCCTTTTCCCCAGAGGCCATTCAACACCCGGGAGGCTCAGACAAAGTCATCCAAGGAGAAGAAGAAGCTTGAAAGAAGCAAATGCCAAGAGTCCTTCCTGGGAAGGCTTTCTAGGCTGACCTAAGAAATTTGAGCTAAAGAGAACAAATCTTAGCACCCGTCCTTGCCCCCACTGAGAGGAAAGCAGCGGAAAGAAGGCCCCTTTGCTCCATCTTGGGAGACGTGTGTCTGAGTCAGGAAAAGGCTTTGAATAAACCAATGATGAACACTTTCCAAGTTGTCGTCTACAAACACATAACGGCTGCCGGCCTCGTGGAGCCCGGCTTTTGGAGACAGAGGCTCAAGACCGGTAGCCCACAGGCTGCATCTGCCCAGGGATGTGTTTCGTTTGGCAGGCAAGGTTTTCCATCTTTTGAAAATCAGTTCCAACATTTATAGAATCGAGTGGTTTCATAAGAATCCGAACGCCCAATTTCTCTGGAAAACCAGGCCGTACCGGGCTGAAGAAGGTAGAAGGGGCCTCAGGAAGAAAGGCCCGCCCCTCAGGGTTCTGGGGGCAAGGGTGGGCAAGTAAAAACGTAGGTGGGCAGAACTCGAAGCATGGGGAAGCCCAGAGAGCCACAGACCCCCAAGCGCTCACTGCCAAAGTCAGCTACACTCAGCCGCAGCCGCTGGAGGCAATGCTGGCTGCCCACAGTGGCCCCAGTCCCCACTACTCCCTATAGCCTCACACCAAAAGCCTTGCGGATGCGTGTTCCTCACCAGCCCCTGTAGGCATTTAGCTGGGAGCCTCTTAGACATACACAGGCACAGGCTTCACAAACACACCCGATCCACAGGCCTCCTTCCCCGTAATCTCCTTCACCTTCCCTCGCACTCAACCTTCAAGGACAGAAAATCCAGTGACGTCAGAATTAAAGGCGACCTCCTGCAAAGAGCACACATATACCCAGGAGGACAGTCAGAAACTTTCTCTGTGGGACCCCTGCCAATGGCAGGATGTTTTGTAAAGATACGTTGAATAATTGACAATCTCTCTGATTCGAGTAGCACTTTTATTGCCACACATCTGCTTATCGTTTTACTACATCCGTACAAAATGCCAACACGTCAAACTCTGGGGAAGCATCCTCGTAACTTATTCATGAAGAAAAAAATCGTGTGTGATGATGAACTTGAAACGACATAAATTGTCATTTTTGCTTTAAATATTTGTCCATCTGAACTACTCCATTTAAAAATTAACACACTTTTTAAAACTATTAATATTTGATCCACCCAAGAGACCTAATCTGAAGCTTCAGTCTTTCCCCAAATCCAATATAGATCTGATTTCTTTAGGCAATTTCTTTTCTTTTTAAACAATTTTTTAATGTTTATTATTTTTGAGAGAGAGAGCATGTTGTACGCGCATGTGTGCACTCGAGTGGGGCAGGGGCAGAGAGAGAGGCAGAATCCGAAGCAGGCTCCAGGCTCTGAGCTGTCAGCACAGAGCCCAACACGGGGCTGGAACTCACGAACCATTAAGATCATGACCTGAGCTGAAGTTGGACACTTAACCGACTGAGCCACCCAGGCAGGCACCCCTCTTTAGGCAATTTCAAAGCCTATTGGCAAGGCAGCTGAACTATTTTTTTTTTATTCTTTTTTAACGTTTATTCATTTTTGAGAGACAGAGGGAAACAGAGCGCAAGCAGGGGAGGGGCAGAGAGAGAGGGAGACACAGAATCTGAAACAGACTCCAGGCTCTGAACTATCAGCACAGAGCCCGACGCACGGTTTGAACCCATGAACCGTGAGATCATGACCTGAGCCAAAGTCGAACGCTTAACTGACTGAGCCACCCAGGCACCCCAAGGCAGCTGAACTTTATAAGGAGAGAAAAAATTATCAAGAATGTGATTACAGACTGGAAGAAATACCTGCTTCTTATCCTGTGTTTTCTTAAAATCTTCACACGCTAGCCAAAATAAAACATTTTCTTCACTGAATTCCTTTTTTAAAAATTCCTGTGGATAAAAAGAAGGAACAACATCAAGCAGTATTCCACTTTAACAACAAACAAACAAACAAACAAACAAATAATGTGTTTCTCTCCAAGGACTGGTTTGGCAAAATTCAACAAATGACTATGGTGCAGTCACCCTGCGAAAAACTCCATCCTGAAAAACAAAGTGCATGTTTAATGTTAAAGCTAGAATTTCATACGCATTTGAACTTAATGACTTTGACATTGTGAGGAAGAGTAAAAATGAGGCAAGAATCTACTCACTAAGGCTAAGCTGGCAATAAATTACCAAAGAGTAAATTAAAGTGGGAGATATATTAGTTCCTTCCAGACAGTGTTTAAACAAAGTACATTCCTCTAAAATCAGCCCCATTTTTTTAAACAAAAGGAAAGAAAACCTATTAAGCATGTCTGCAAATGCCACGATGAAAACGATTTTAAGTTGGAGGTGAGTTTTCGTTTGGCAGACGCTGGGGAGTTAGCAGTACACCCTGTTATCCCGCTGTGCGCAGGAAAGCGTCCTCCGTGAGATCCAGACAGGGCTCGCAATGGCCTGGTGTCCGGGAATGGCAGTAGACCAGCCGTCACCCCTCCCTCGGCACCAAATCAGGGACCGACAGCATCAGGGCTTGCCCTGACCTGGCCCAAGACTTAAAGACAGGAGTTGGTGGGGGGTGCCTGGGTGGCGCAGTCGGTTAAGCGTCTGACTTCAGCCAGGTCACGATCTCGCGGTCCATGAGTTCGAGCCCCGCGTCAGGCTCTGGGCTGATGGCTCGGAGCCTGGAGCCTGTTTCTGATTCTGTGTCTCCCTCTCTCTCTGCCCCTCCCCCGTTCATGCTCTGTCTCTCTCTGTCCCAAAAATAAATAAAAAAATGTTGAAAAAAAAATTTTAAAAAAAAGACAGTAGTTGGTGGGACTCAGGCAGATACCGGGCATTCTCAGAAGTCACACGCGGTTCTTCTGACACCTGGGGTTTCTGCGAGCCAGAGCAGCTCTTTGTCGGCAGGACTGACACTTCCCATCCATCCACCCTCCTCTCTGGGTTCAACCTCACTTTTCTAGCTGTTGTCCACCCCTCTCACTCTATTAATAATGAGTCCTGGGAATCCCCAATGCACAAGGGAAAAAACCTTCACATCAGAGAGACCCAGACCACCCCCTCCCAGGTGTCACAGAGCTGGAAATTCTTTGTAGATTCTGCCAGCGAGCATGGTACCTCGTCCCCATCACCCCTACCCGCTCCCATCCAGCCAGATGAAAACCAGAAACAGTCTGTGTATGCCCCTCAGTTCTGGTCCATGGCCATCCAGGAAAGCCATCTCGGCCATGACAACTGAGAAGTCCTTATTCTCAGTGTTAAACAGTGTTTAACATTTTCAGTGTTAAAAAAAAAAAAAAACAAAAACATCCTGTGTTTCCCCCACAGACATCTAAACTTCTTCGTGGGTTGCATCAATCCCGGTCAACAATGAAAAAGGCAAACCCTAAATCTTTTCACGCCTTCTGGGTCTTCAAGCAGATTCTCCAGAGAGGCTGCCCATTTGGCTGTGCTCTTGGGGTTCTGGTGGCTGCTGCTGGGACTCCCATCACTGCTGTGGATGTCTGCAAAGCAAAGTTCAGGATGTGTTTGTGGCTCAAAGATACTTTCATTTTAAAATATCTGCATATAATGGTCATCAAAATCATCATCATCATCAACATCATCATCATCAAATATATATTATGTGCCAGGATAATTATATTCTAGGCACTTAACCCAGGGAAATCATTCCAGTCCTGATAACGACCTTATGAAGTAGGCACTGCCATTTTCTCCATGTTACAGGTTAGGGAAACTGAGGCTCAGAGCAATGACAAAAGGGCCTTGCCATTTTCTACCACTCTCCACCCATCCTTCCTCCATCCACATGACCACTGGCCAACCCTCAGGCAGCCCTCAAGTCTCATTCAAGCCATCTCCCCAGGGACCCCGACTCAATGGCTACTCCTTCCCCATTACACTTTGTGCACAGTCTTGTAATTATCGTGCTGTGTTGTGATTATTTGTATGACTGACTCAATCGTCTGAAAGCTTCTGTATATCTTTACCTTGAATCTGCAACATGTGGCTCATTGCCTGACACATAAATAAAAGTATGTACCAGGGCTGGGATGGAGTGGGAAAAGGGAGCACTGGCTGCAGGTGCAAAATTTCAGGGGGTTGCCCCCCCCCAGAAAAAAACCTCAGGCATGAACACAAATGGTATTTTCATGCATGATTTTGAAAAATCAAAATTAATGGAAAGAATTCCATCATGAGCAAAATATCAAAATTTTAAATAAAGACAGGATGGGTATTACTGATTTTTCGTTTTGCCTCAGGCTCCAATATGGCTCAGCATCACACTGTTCCTCTGTGTGTAGACTGAATGAATGAATGACTGCACCTGCACATCTGATGCATTCTCTTCCTCAAGACACCTGCAAAGTCCCTTGACTGAAGGAAAGGGGACGGGGGACCTCCAGCTAACACACTGTGGCTACTCGCCTGAGAGGAAGTGACAGCACAAACATGCCTCGTTCTCCAGAGTTTGGCCCCTTCCTGGAGTCAAGGAAAAAACCATGGAATGCCACTTCGGATGGGCCCAGGTTCCAAACCCAGTTCGGCCAATTCAAACTGTGTGGTAAGGGGCAACATTCTGTGTGGAAGGTAAAGATAATCCTCCTATCTCTCCCATTATCCAAGGACTAAAAGAGGAAGCACACCAGCCATCTAGAAGCTCACGCTGCACTCTCAACAAACGTTAGTTCCTCTCTCCTCTTCCCTAAAATAATGATCTATCAAGTGAACTATTTTTATACCTAATATTTTTTTTCTCCATTGCCTTTTTGTTTTCAAAGTAGAAACATGTTTCTTTTTTTTTTTTAATTTTTTTTTTCAGCGTTTATTTATTTTTGAGAAAGAGAGAGACAGAGCATGAACGGGGGGAGGGGCAGAGAGAGAGGGAGACACAGAATCGGAAACAGGCTCCAGGCTCTGAGCCATCAGCCCAGAGCCCGACGCGGGGCTCGAACTCACGGACCGCGAGACTGTGACCTGGCTGAAGTCGGACGCTTAACCGACTGCGCCACCCAGGCGCCCCAGAAACATGTTTCTATAAAGAAAAGTTTGAACGTAGGAGAAAATAAGCTTTTAACTAAAATATCGGCAAAGCAAACCATTCGGAAAGGATAAATGAAAAAAAGTCTTATGAATATTAATTGCTGCAAATAGCCAGGATGCCATACAGTTTAAAATGTTTTTGCTTTTGTTACTGTTTTTTTTAATGTTTATTTATTTATTTTGAGAAAGAGAGAGACAGAGAGCGCACAAGCAGGGGAGGGACAGAGAGAGAGGGAGACACATCTGAAGCAGGCCCCAGGTTCCAAGTTGTCAGCACAGAGCCTGAGGCGGGGCTCGAACTCACGGAGCTGTGAAATCATGACCTGAACGGAAGCTGGATGCTTAACCAACTGAGCCACCCAGGTGCCCCTCAAATGTTTTTGGAGGGAAGTCATATCATGATACATTGTACTTAATAGTAACTCAACTTCCATGATCTTCATGTTCTATTGGGGATCAACACACGTGTTAATTTCTCAAGCAGCTGAGACTGTCTCCCAGCATCTGGGAAAACTACCTGGATTTATTTTATTTATTTATTTTTAAAGTTTATTTTTATTTATTTTAAGAGAGAGAGAGCAAACAGGGGAAGGTGGGGGGGGGGTGGACAGACCCCAAGCAGGCTCCTCACTGTCCATGCAGAGCCTGATGCAGGGCTTGAACTCACAAACTGTGAGATCATAACCTGAGCCGAAATCACGAGTCAGATGCTTAACGACTAAGCCACCCAGGCGCCCAACCACCTGGATTTTAGACATTCACTGGCTGACTCCGGCTGAACAAAACAGAAGCCAGAAACCCCAGCTGGGCGCTGTGTTTCAATACGCATTGGTGATGGAGCACATAAGAGAATTATTTGGGACAAATCTATTCCTCTAATCGCGAAGCAAACTCACTCGAACACATCACAAATGGACCCGACGCTTCTCTAAAGTGAATCTTCAGTTCGTGGATATTAAATTAGTCCCCTGCTCTCTTTGCAAATGCTAGAATGGCAAGCTTCTAAACACCGAGTTTCTTCCCCACAAAGTATAAATCAAGTTAAAAGGTCATTATTATAAGAAAGTTCTGCAAGAGGGTTCATTCTGCCAAGCATTTCACCAATTTACGGTCCTGTCCTTGAATACAGCTTGACAATTTACTCCATTTCCTCAGCAGACCTTCTCTTAAGTAAATAAATGCAGAGACACAAGTGGGCTATTCCGGGAACAGTCTTAGGCAGCCACAAATTCCTCTCCGTGTCGCAGAACACCTACTTTGCCCATAAGTTTTCAACCTAGGTCTGAAAGGATTCCAAGACTCCTGGCATTCTTTTCAATAATAAACCAAACCACCCTTGGGCTTTTGCTGCCACACTGTCTTGAAAATAAATACACTTGGATTCTCATGTAGCCAAAAGAGTTAACCAGATTGTCTGGTTAACTGAGAGAGAGGATATCTGGCCCCACCATGAGATAATTGTACCTCCCCTACCCTTTATTTCATACTCTAATCATTTGGCATATTAGGCTTCTGTGCCAGCTTTCACTTGAACAAAAAGTCTTAGAATTCAATGCCCACTAGTCTGGTCTAGTCCCCTTATTTTCCTTACTGGGAAATAAAGGTTCAGGGGGTAAAATGAACTAGAACTCCTTGATGGAACCAGTATTGGGACTTACGTGTGAAGGCGACTGTCCCTATAAGGACCACCTCCACAGAACCCCAGACTGCTCCAGAACCCGGAGACTTTGCAAAATAAATGGCCCTTCCTCTCAGTTCTCTGTGGGGCTACCACCTCCGTGCCACCAAAAGTAAAGGAATACATCTCCCACGACACTGTTACAGAAGGGCACGGAATTTCCAGAGCTGGCTCAGAAAGGACACCAAGATATAGCTCACTACTCTCCTTGGCCGTGGTTACTAGTGTCTGGGTTTGCTGCCGTGGTTACTAGTGTCTGGGTTTGCTGCCCTGGACAGAGACAAAATCCAGGGCACCCAGGGAGCTCAGTCAGTTAAGTGTCAGACTTCAGCTCAGGTCATGATCTCAAGATTCGTGGGTTCGAGCCCCACATGGGCTCTGTGCTGACAGCTCGGAGCCTGGAGCCTGCTTTGGATTCTGTGCGTCTCCCTCTCTCTCTCTCTCTGCCCCTCCCCAACTCGTGCTGTCTCCCTCTCTGTCTCTCTGTCTCTCTCTCAAAAATAAACATACACTATGAAAACCAATTTGACAATAAATTATATTTTAAAAAAACAACAAAAAAGAAACAAATAATAAACATGCATTAAAAAACAAACAAACAAACAAGTTCCTTCTTGCCTTTCTGCCCACCTTCTGCCCCAACCACCCTGACCATAGGAATCTTCTACCCACACTCTGTCTGCCATGTTTTCTCACTTTCCCCAGAAATATTGGTTTGAATTTTTCCAAGACTTCCTGATTGTCTTTCAAAAGCCTGATGGAGGCTTCTGGCTACGCCTGTTTTTCTTAATCCTTCTTGATTGGTAGCAACATGCATAGATAGCTCTGGAGAGAGCAGCATTTGCACACTCCATTCATTTAATGATGTATCTCTTTTCCAAGTCATTATCCTGACCTCCAGCGAGACTGAGCAGAGGCCCACCCTATTTGGTACTACTCTAGAGATTGCCCCTTAACTCAGGGTATTTCTACTCAGGGTCCCCTGCTCAGGAGACTTCCGCTACTTCCCAATGCACATATGTAAAGGCGTCCTAAGATAAGTTCACCTTCAATGTTACAATCAGTCCAATAATTATAAGAAAAAGAAATAACCTCTCTCCATAGCAAGCAGGTTTACATCTGAACTTAAGAATAAAACAAAATCAAGAGTTCCCAGCTTCTCAACTCCCGGCACTTGGAGCCATAAAGGTGTAATATTCCCCCTTTGCTTTTTCATTGACAAAAGTTGCCGGTTGGGGTGGATTACACAAGAAAGCAAGCTTGGAATGCACAGGTGGGAAAAAACAGTCAAACATATTTTTCTAGCAGCTTTAAGATCACTCAAGCTAGTAACGAATTATTGCTGATAACATTTGTTTGTTTCAATTTTGTCCAGATCTGTTTATCTTTTCTTATTGTTTTTAGTTCACCTATAAAATATTTTCGCAATGGAAAAAAATTTTTTTTAATTTTTTAACCTTATTTATTTTTAGAAAGAGAGACAGAGAGCAAGAAGGGGAGGGACAGAGAGAGGGAGAGAGAGAGAATCCCAAATAGGCTCCAGGCCGTCAGTGTGGGGCTTGAACTCACAAACCGTGAGATCATGACCTGAGCTGAAATCAAGGGTCAGACACTTTACTGACTGGGCCACCCAGGCACCCCTGGAAAAAAATTTTTTTAATCTCCTGGGCTCTTCAAAGCATTTCAGATCGGGGCGCCTGGGTGGTTCAGTCAGTTGAGCATCCGGCTCCCACTCAGGTCACGATCTCACAATTCGTGGGTTCAAGCCCTGCATCAGGCTCTCTGCAGACAGCTCAGAGCCTGAAGCCTGCTTTGGATTCTGTATCTCCCTCTCTCTCTGCCCCTCCCCTGCTCGCTCTCTGTCTCTTAAAAAAAAAAGAAAAGTTAAAGCATTTTAAATCAAATTTTTGTAGGCATAATACTTATTTCTCAACAAATTTATCTTCACACTAATGTATCATCAGCTAATAACAACAGTGAACACTTATAAATTGCTTATAGGGCGCTGGGTACTGTTCCAAGCTTTTTCTGTGAGTTAAATCATCCACTTCTCACAAGGACCCTGTGGTGTGATTAATATTATCCCCACTTCACAGATGAGGAAACACAGATGAAGCGTGGTAACTTGCAAGGGTCACCCAGCTAGGAAAGGGGCGGGGGGTGGGGGTGTCAGGGTCCAAGCACGACCTTCACCATGAGACTCGAGTGCCATTTTTAGTTTTGACATCTGCCGGTCCTCACACTCACCAAGGCCAGAACATAGCAGCCTTGAAGAGAAAGATACCATCTGCACCGCGGGGAAAGCCTGAGAAAACTGAGAAGGAATTCTACGTAGACAAAAACCCACACGAGACCGGGCCAGCATCATCTAACACTCAAACACAGTGTCCATACACTCTCCATTTACATTTATGCGGTTCTCTGTGGTTTCTGGCTTCAGTAAAAGCCAGTATTTCAAAGATACAGATGGCGGAGGCTGGTTGCTTGCAGCGTATTTCGTAATGCATTATTTATAGATGCTATGATGTCATATCTATCAGGGGCTTTCGCCAGACATTAACTCCTTGGAAATCCATACTCAAAAGGCATCCGTAACACTCATCGAAACTGAATGCTTGCAGCCTGGATTCCTGCTATTAGTCTGCAGGAAGGTCTGGGTAATTATCCTGCCTAGACAGTTTTCCCCAGTCAAATAATGTTCTAATAAAATCTCAATACCAACTTCCTCAAAGCAGAGTCAACGTCCAACATCAAAGAGTCTATCCTAAGTAACCCCCAAAACTTACAGCATCATTAAAGAAAACAAGCCAAACATTCAAGCCTAGGAAGAGGCAGAAATGTTCACTCCAAAATTCTAAGTGGTTTGGTACAACACACACACACACACACACACACACACACACGCACACTCACACGCCATACTCCCATAAATATTCAAGGAAAGTGCACCCCCAAGAAGCTTATTTAAAACTTCATATCAACTATGCCACATCAAACATATTACATTTAAAAAAAAAAAAAAAGACTTTTTCTTTTTTCCAAACTTAGAAGCAGAGAATCAGTTTGTTACAACTGGTGATCTATGTAAGGCTCCAGAGAAACTGGGTCATGGAAACACTCTATCTAAATATTACTTAAGTGTTTTTCGGCTCCAGTATCTAACTTCTGAGAATAACTATCCTTCAAGCATGCAATTCCCTTGGTGCGGAGGTCTGCATGAATGGCAATTAGCAGAATATAATAACAAAAATGAAAAAGCTTAAAAATAATCCTACTAATAGCAAGCATCAAAGACCAGAGAGGGTGAGAGGGCTGCAGAGGGTTGGCTGGGCTCAGAAAAGGCATCATGGCATTTTTCACGTGAAGCCAGAGACCTCAGAGAAAGCTGACTGCTCAGGCAGTGCCTCCAAAGGTCACCTGTGCACCTGTGCCTGCACTCCTCGCTCCCCCCAGCCCCTGCCCTGCCCCGCTGTCACCCGGGCAACACACAAGCTGAGGTCATCACCAAAGGAGGTGGGGGTCACTCCTTACGTTCCATGCTCCAGGGTCCACTTGAGGAGCTTCACACAGCCCAAAAACCCACTGCCTTCTCAGAGACGCTTCGTGGGAGACAGGCCAGGGGGCTGCGGGTCTCCTGAACACCCTTGGGTCTGGAGGAAAAACAAGCCTCCACATCCTCTTTTGAGTGGACTAAACAACAGATGGCCACTGGTTTCCAGTTTCTACCAGAGGGAAGGAAATAAGAACGCCAGACTGTTATTTGTAGACTCCCTAGAATCTTCACTTTCTAGGCAAAGACCCAGAAAAAATAAAATTACCCAGGAGCCCTATCCTGGGGGTGAAAATGAAGACCCTGTCATTATTTTCTTCACTTCCCAGAAGCCCCTGTGCTTCCCCTGGGGGCCTGACAGTCATGCATAAATGTGCCCTCACTCCCCCGCCGCCCCCCCGCCCCTGCTGCCCCCGGCCCCTATCGAGAGGCAAGTAAATGACATCCCCCCCTCCAGGATCAGAGAGACTGTGCATTTCTTGAGTAAGAGCTGCGTCGTCCTCAGGGTCAGCAGTGCCTGGCGTTCATGGTCATGTTTACATTGATGAACGTTTTCTGATAGATTGGGGGCGAGACAGTGAGGATGACAGCTGTAAAAATAGCTGCTTGACTGAGCACTTACTATATCCTGTCTCAACTTCCCAGTGACCCGTAGAAGTCGGGCTCATCTTTGGCCCATTTTACAGAGAAGGAAACAGAGGCACAACGAGGTTCAATAAACCGGCTCCAAGGAGCAAGCGAAGAAGGAGACGAGGTAGGATTCAACCCTAAGTTGGCATCAGAGCCTGGAAAGGGAAGGGCAGTGACAGACGCAAGAAGTAAAAGGCGGGGCCCTCTTTCTCACGGAACTTAAAATTAATTGAGAAGGTGAGACCAGGAGTTCCCAGATGGCCATCTGCCCACAATGCCACAGGCTGGCACGGAGTTCATTTCACTGGTTCGTGAAGAAATGAGAAGAAGGATAAGGAAATATTTACCAAGTGAGCTGTCTTGATGCAGTAAGGACAGCCCTGGGTTATTCTTAGGAAAGAGATCATTATATTTATTTACATGGTACAAAATTCAAGAGGCCGAAGAGGGAGCACAGTAGAACAGGGCTTCCTCTCAGCTCTGTCCCTTGCGTATCCAGGGCCTCTCCCTAGATGCAACAACTTCTAGAAGATTCCTGAGTATCAGGACATTTCTTTTTAAAGTTTATTTATGTATGTAAGTATGCATGCATGTATGTATGTATGTATTATGAGAGAGACAAAGAGAGTGTGAGCAGGGGAGGGGCAGAGAGAGAGAGAGGAGATGGAGAATCCCAAGCAGGCCCCATGCAATCAGTGCACACAGCCCAACGCAGGGCTCGAACCTATGAACCGTGAGATCATGACCTGAACCAAAATCAAGAGTCGGATGCTCACCGGACTGAGTCACCCAGGCGTCCCCAGGACATTTCTTTACACAAGATTATATCTTTACTATTCAGGGTGTTAAAATGCCCTTTTGTTCATGGGATGATAAAGATGACTGATGATGGCTTTGTTTATAATGTCCTGACTGGAGAAAGGAAGAAAGGGAAAAAAGGAAGAAGGGAGACAGGAAAGAAAATTCAGCAGCTCCCCATTATATATATATATATATATATATATATATGTAATATATGTATTTCATATTACATACATATTTCAGCTCTAAATATATATTTTTTAATGTTTACTTATTTTTGAGAGAGAGAGAGAGACAGAGTGTGAGCAGGTGAGGGGTAGAGAGAGGGAGACACAGGATCCGAAGCAGGCTCCAGGCTTCAAACTGTCAGCACAGAGCCCGATGCAGGGCTCGTACTCATGAACTCTAAGATCATGACCTGAGCCCAATGCTTAACCGATGGAGCCACCCAGGTGCCCCACCCCAAATATATTTGAACAAAATGACCAAGTGGATCCTGAGCGAGGCCATGCAGATAGCTCCGGACTTGGGTCAGGGAGCTGAGTTCTCTGGTCTGTCCCCTCCTAAATGGGCTGCTCCTGTCAAGTCCCTGCCCCTTGGTGGCCTCCACAGCTGTCCAGGAAAAGACAAAGTGGACAGGCTGCATTTCGGGGGCAGAGAGGGAGGGAGGCATGAGGCTAGAGAGAGTGGCAGGGAGCAGGGAGACCCAGCTTTGGGAGAAGACTTAGGACAGAGGACACCCTCGGGAAGCAAAGGGGCAGAAGTGGGAATGCCCAGCCGCCCAAGGGCACAGCAAGAACGGGGAAACGGGGCCAGGAGAGAAGGCGGGCCAGATGAGGGGTCCCCGAGCACCGCGCAGAGGGGGCAGCACAGCTGACCCACGGGCACTCGGCAAGGCCTGGAGGGATGCGAACTGGCTTAGAAGGGAAATGAGTCCCCAGGAGCCTGCGTGGGGCTGTTTCCTCCCAGTGGACGCCTCCTGACAGCTCTTATCAGGGAGCTGCTGCTGTCGCCTGCCCAGGCCCCCTCCGCCCCCACCGTCCCTCCCGGGGCCTGCTGCAGCGGAGAGCTATCTGAGGGAAGCAGAAGATACCAAGGAGAGTAAATTTAGTACAATTTAAACAGCAAGCTTCCGAGCCCAGCGCCTGAGGCGGAGGGCATTACTCAAGCCCAGCGGGGGGAAGTGGCTCAGTTCATCCAGGAAGTCCCAGGAAGTGGCCCCCCCAGGCACCTGCTTAGGTTCCCCAAATGCCTAACAGTGACAAAAGGAGACATCCGTCCCACACAAAGTCAATGAAGGCATAAAAAAAAAAAAAAAAAAAAAAAAAAAAAGAGCATCATTAGCACCCGACCCCCACCGTCTACAGGCTGCTCTCCGAGGCATTCAGAGCTGGCGCCGACCACGTGGCTGACCACACTGGTTTAAATCAACACCCCTTCCGCGGCCCAGCCCCGCCACTCTGCCCCTGCGTTGCTCTCCCTGAACCCACAGTCCTGGGCCAGTGATGTTCTGCAGGGAAAGTTTCCCTGGGGGGCCAAGACTGCCCGGCTGCTGGGTTGTTAAAACAAAGACGTTAAATTGCGATGCTGACTGTCACCTCTAAGTGAAAACTTAAGCCCAGCAATAAATCTGAAACTGGTCCCAAGGGTTTAATGGGATCATGTACAACAGGCCCCCCGCCCTGGGGAGGGCCATGGTCTGCCTGGCAGGGTGGGGATTCCCTCAACGGGTCACCCCTCAATCTGCTGGCAGACGGAAGGCTGTGGCTTTGGCTTTGCTTTTCAGGTGAGTAGCGTCATCAACAGCATAAGTGGTTGTGAGGGGCAAAGGGTGGTCAGAGTCCCTCAAGGGGTCCTTGCACTTCAGTGGCATCAGAATCACTGGGGGCACTTGTTGAAAATGCAGCCTCCTCTCCCTCCCACCTTGGGTTCCCAAGACTAAACCAGTGGGCCCAGGGTGTGGCCTGGGAAGCTGCATTTTATCGATGCCCTCCCCACCCCCAGGTGGCTCACGAACACACTTTGAGAAATCTCAGAAAGCAGAATAAGGAACAGCATTTTGAGCCTAGGAATTAGGGGTTAGGAACTCCAAATCCTCCGCTTGAAGAGCCTGTCTCCAATACGGTTTTGCTGAAAAGCAGGAAAAGTCTATAGTAGAAGGTTCTGGGAGGCAGGAGTGTAGCCGGGTCCATATCAGGGGTCTGCAGGAGTGGATCCAGCACTTGTGGGGCTGGAAGCTTATACAATTTGGAGAGCCACTTTAGGAAAAACAATTCAAAATGACCAAATAAAAATGTTGCACAGGGTCTCAAGGATCACTTGGCTGGCTTCCCGGAACCTCCCCCCCAGGCCCACAGTCCCCCCTTCTCACTTGACTCCTTCTTTTCTCACTGCTGGATGGTGATGCCCAAACGGCAGGGCCTCATTTGCCCTTTCCCATCAGTGGGGCATACTTTCAACCTAAACATCCTAAGGACATTGGGCTCTTAGAGGTCAGGCATCAAATACCCATCCATGATGCTTAGCTACTAATCTCTGTATTTGTGACCGAACCCTATTTCATAAGGCTGAAAAGCTGCCGCCCTAAAAGAGGTACACTCCACTGGTATCCCTAACACTGCCCCAGTCTTTCTGGAGTGAACCTACACACATATAACACCCTGTCTCCAAAACCATGTATGCCCCCAAATGAGAGCAAAGCAAGGAATAACTCAGGCAGAGAAGTTCAGAGCAGCTCTGTTTATCATAGGAAAGGGGGAAGCTAACCATTATTATTCATTTATTACGTGCCAGGCAATGCACTGGGGACTTCATATGTTTTAGTGTGTTTGATCCCACAACTCTATGAAACCCACTTTACAGGCGGGAAAACAGACACAGAGGTGTGCTAGGAAACCAGCTCTCCTGCGGGGGGAGGGCAAGCTTGATTTTTAACATTTGTCGATTTCCATGGTATAAATACCCACCAACAGTCAATTTCAAGCTATCCATGACTTAGCAGACAGTTCTCAGATTTCCCGATAATTTAGCAATTGGCTCAGAGGTCAAGTAACTTGCCCAAGATCACTAAATGATAGAGTCAGGGCGGGAACCAGGAGTTTAACTCCAGAGTCCAGGCTCTGACTACCACTCCCCAGGCCTGTGAATACTCAACAACAGGGATCGGCTGAAATGAACCCCCACAAAGGAATCCTTTGACCCTCAGACAACACGGCAAGATTTACGTGACCACTAACACCAATACAAGCTCTTTACCATGACCCTGTGAAGTCCTACTTTATAAGGATTGTCCTGACTATGAATGCAATGATTTGCATAATGGACGGGAAACCAGCTCCATGTAAGTGCTCAAAGAGGGATAGCTATTTTATTCCCATTTTGCAGATCCTTATCTGCACAGACACAAAGTTTCCACAGCAGTGGAGGTGGGATTTGGTCCCAGCCTGTCTGGTCCCAGTTCATCCTCTTACCTGCAATGTCCCTCATAAAATATGATAGTCAGTGAGAAGAGGACACGGACCAACCAGCACAGACTCTTAGCACCATGAAGAAGTCAGTTTGGGAGTGGAACACTGCAGAAAAGCCTCCCAACTCCAGAATCAGGCAAACCTGGGTTTCAGATTCTCCATCGCCTCCTAAGTGTGACTTGGGGCGAGTTACCTAACGACTCTTGGCTTCCGTTCCCTCCTCTGGAACGTGGCCAATACCAGGAGACAGTACCTGTCTCATGAGGTCGTCCTACGGGTGGAGAGACAACACAGAACTGGGTGAACTGAGACCCGGGCCCACATGACGAGCTCAGAGGGGCACAGCTATTATGCTGCACAAAAACGGTAAGATGGTTGGAATCAAAGGCATGGTCCCGTCTCCACCGTGGATTCTTTGCCCTATCAAATTGCTCCGAATTGTGGCTCAGGCTGGTCCGTTGGGACAGCCAAGCCCAGTGCACGGTAATGTCAGCGCTCCCCGGCGCCAACTACAGATGTGCATTCTCCACCCTGCTGTTCACCCTCCTCGGCGCGCCCACATTTGGGCTCCGCAGCGCAGAACTGAAGGCGCCGGGCAGCCCAGGCCCCGCTGCCAGTCCGGTGCCCCGGGGTCCGGTCGTGCCTCCTCTGGGCGCCGCGCGGGCATCATTCGCAACGACGCCCGCAGCGGACAGAGAGGCAGAGAACTCCAGGGGAGAAGGGCCCCGCGCGACGTTCTGCTTTCGGATCTAGAGCCCACACTCCCTCCAAAGTTTGGGGTGTTTGGGATCTCCTTTCTCCTCGCAGACCATCACTAAAAAGAAAACTGCTGTTGTTCCCCCTTTTGTCCAAACTTCCTCCCCGCAGCGCCTCTCAGGGGGTGGAGGTGGGGGGGGGGGGGAGAACTTTGCGCTCCCGCAGCGGCGGCTGCCGCAGGGACGCTGGAAGGAGCGAGGAGAAGTGGCGCGGTCCGCGGCGACTCTCGTCGGGTGGCATCGCCAAGCCGCGCCCGAACACAGGAGGGAGGGAAGGATGCCCGGGACCCCGGGCGGGCAGCGGCGGCCGGGGCGGCTCCTCGGGGGCCCCGAACCCCAGCCCGCCGGCCCGGGAGCCGCTTACCTGACGGCGGCCGCTTCCTGCTGAGCCGGCTCACGGCGCGGTTAAACATCGCCGCGGTCGCCCGGGGAGGAAGGAGGAGCGGCCGGGCGGCGCGGCGGCTGAGCCTGAGGACGGAGGGGAGGTGGAGGCCGAGGAGGAGGAGGAGCCGGCTCGGCACCGCCCCGGCGCGCCCGCCCCCGCCCCGCCGCCCTCCTCCCAGCCAGGCGCCGCGTGGCGCGCTCGGTGCGCCCTGCCCGTCCGCCCCGGTGGGGGCCCCGCGGTCCCGCCTCGGGGTCCCGGGAGGGCCAGGGCGGCCCCCGGGCGATCAAACGCCGGGACCCGACCCCGTGCGCGGGGTGGGGCTCACTGCCCCGAAGGGAGCCCGCGCCGCCCGTGGCTTAGGAGCTCTGTCCTGGCGCCCGTGCGCCTCGGGGCCCCCCGCCGCCCAGCGGAGCTCGCCGAGGAGGTCGCCCCGGGCCCCGCCCCGCCCGCCTCGCGACTCCGCGTCCAAACCGGTCTCCCGCCCTCTTCCTGCAGCCGCGGGAAACGGGCACGGCGCCGCGGGCGCACAGCGCTCCGCGGCTCCGCGCGCCTTGGCCGGGCGGTAGTCGGGGGTCCCCTCTCGCTACACGGACCCGGAAGCCTCGGCTTCACGGTTCTGCAAAACCCGGGCGCGGCCCACGGCCTTCGCCTTCTCGCCCCCGGGATCCAGGATCCCCGAGGGCCCGGGCCTGCCCGCCCCGCGACTCCGCGGGTGCCGGGCCCTCCCACGGCCGCGAAGCCGGTGGCGCGTCGCCAGGGTCCCGGCCGCCGGGCCGCGCGCGCAGCGAGCCCAGCCGAGCTGCGCTGCGCGGGCGCCGGAACTTGGGCGCCTTCTGCCCGTGGCCTGGAGGTTCCAGGAGCGGGCCTCGGCGGAATTCTGCAGGAACCCTCCGGGTTCCAGCGCCGCGTGATGCCTCTGCCCCCACAGCGCGGCCGGCCGGGGACACATCTCTAACTTTGGGGACACGTGCTGCAGCTTCCGGCAGGGCCTTTCGCTCAGAGCTCGGGATCACTCCGGTCCACGCTGCGCTCCGGTTCCGATTTCTCCTCTCCCACCACCAATCACCTGCTCAGCACCCCCCCACCCCCCCCCACCCCCGCTCTATCTATTGTCTCCTTCCCCTGCAAAACAGCCCCAAAGGGAGTGTCGTTAGCCTCATTTTCTTGAGCGTTCCGTTTGCGAAGCACTGTCTTTCTGGCGAGTCTTATTTTTCTCCTTGTGTATCTGGCTTTGTCTCCAAATTGGTCTTTATTTTTAGCTGTGCTAATTGCTATTTTTCTAAACCGCTCCCCAGTCGCCGGGCCCTGCCACCCGTCCGTTTGCAGTGTTTTCACTAGCTGGCACTTTTCTTTTGTATCTTCTATTCTGAGCTGCCCGGTGCGCTCATTTTTCCTCCCGCCTTCTACCCACCCGTTCGGTCCCAGTTCTACCCCATCCCGGGCCTCCTGTGGTTGTTTTCTCATGTCTGTCCTCACTCTTGAAGCCTCTCAAAGCCACTTTCTTCGGAGTGTTTCTGAGCACCCCCTGTCCCCGGCTGCCAGGAGAGATCGTGAAGACGACTTGGGTTTTGAGCTGCGCTGGAGGATGGAGGAGATTATGGTGACCAGGAACCAGCTCAGAACCAGAAGAGCTTATTATAAAAACCCGCCTCCTCCTGTTGTTGGCCTCCTCTGGGGCTGCCCTCCCCGCAGGCTTCCAGACCCTGGTAACATACTTCAAGCCCAGGAACGCCTGGGGGGGCTCAGTGGGTTCCGTGGGATCCTGATCTCATGGTCTGTGAGTTCCAGCCCCGAGTGGGGCTCTGTGCTCACCGCTGGGATCCTGGAGCCTGCTTCGGATTCTGTGTCTCCCTCTCTCTCTGCCCCTCCCCCGTTCAGGCTCTCTCTCTCTCTCTGTCTCAAAAATAAGTAAACATTTAAAAAAAAAACAAAAAACATACTTCAAGCCCAGGCAGACACTTCCCTCTTTGTAAGAGCAGGACTTTTGAACTCTGGCAGAATCCTGGATCTGAACGAGGCAGCTGTATTCTCACAGCAGTGACAAGGGCATTTGTGCAGCACATGTCCCCCAGAAAACTGCTCTGGAGGCCAAATTACAGGTAACATAACAGGTCATTGTAACACAGGAAATACGGAGACGGGCACAATGGGTGAGCATAGCTAAATATGCCAGGTGCCAGGCCCAGCCCCACAGTGTCCTGAAATGCCCTGGTGTGGCGTAGGACATGCTCATGAATGCCTCCTGAGCTACGAGGGCAGCCAGGCCTTCCTGAGATAAGGGGAAAATAGCACAGCTTCAAATCTCTTTCCCTGTCCTGTTGGCGAATCAAATGATGAGTACAAAAATAAAGACCACGGGACCATGGGGGTGCCTGGGTGGCCGAGTCGGTTAAGGCACGGACTCTTGGTTTCAGCTCAGGTCATGATCTCATAGTTTGTGAGATCGAGCCCTATGTGGCACTGTGCGTCAGCACGGAGCCCTATTGGGATGCTCTCTTTCTCCCTCTTTCTCTGTCCCTCCCCCCTGTCATGCTCACTTGTTCTCTGTCTCAAAATAAATAAATAAACTTAAAAAAAAAAAAAAAAGACCACGGTCAATGTTTAATGTACACACTTTAAAACTTCTCTTTGGGGACATGAAAAGACTGTCTTAGTGAAGTTGCTTTAAATATCTGTTTTAATCGGGGCGCCTGGGTGGCTCAGTCGGTTAAGCGTCCGACTTCGGCTCAGGTCACGATCTCGCGGTCCGTGAGTTCGAGCCCGCGTCGGGCTCTGGGCTGACGGCTCAGAGCCTGGAGCCTGCTTCCGGTTCTGTGTCTCCCTCTCTCTCTGCCCCTCCCCCGTTCATGCTCTGTCTCTCTCTGTCTCAAAAATAAATAAACGTTAAAAATTAATAAATAAATAAATAAATAAATAAATATCTGTCTTAAGTGTCTAAAGATCCCAAAGCCGGTTTTCAAGGTGCACATACTGTATAGAAGACCAAGAATACAAGTATAGAGCCTCATGATTCCTAAAGCTTACCAAAAGAAAACACACACACACATACACACACACGATGAAGTTCTGCCCGCGGTCTGCATGCGGGCTGAAGGGGCCCACCATCCAGACAGCATCACTCACTGTCTGTAGCTCGTCTCAAGGCTTCTCAAATCTGGCCAAGAAGAGGACAAGAGGTTTGGCCCCTCCCTACCCCCACTGGTCCCACCTTTGGTTGAATCCTCATTTGGCCAGGCACGGAGAAGAGCCTAGGATCAGAGTGATCATTGACTTCAGAGTTCAATGTGATTTCTTGTTCTACTCAGAAACTTAAAAAAAGTAGTAAGCTGTGAGTGTATTGTAGCATCTCGTCTATTTTACTAGATAGGTTATATTTTAGAGTCTCTCATAAAGAGTATATACTAGGCCATATGAGGCAGGTGAGGTACATAGTATGATAAATAGATTAGTACCCCACTTGGAGTCAAGAGACCTGGGTACCAGTCCTGGGCATGTTGCCAACCAGCTGTGTGTCTTCAAACACGGCCTCATGGGATTGGACAAGGGAAGGATGCCACCTACATTCTAAGGGTGTGGCGTTCGCTAGCAATAAACAAGAAAGCACCTGGCAAAGTGCCCAGCGCATGTAGGCACAAGAATTTACTGGAATCTGAATTACTCTTGCTCCCCCTTACAGTGCTGCTTTAGTAAACTTTAGCCTATACACAGTGAAAAGTGGCATTTTCTAAAGAAATTATGGGGAATCCGCAGGGTTAGTAACAGTGTCATGCAAGTGACAGGCACAGAGAATGGAGGAAAGTAAATTGTTACAACCTCTCTGGAAGGCAAGAGAGGCAGATGTGTTAAGATGCATATTTGGCAACATGTACAAAAGCTTTCAAAATGTTTATGCCCACGGGACCAGTGAATAATTCTACAACTGATAATTTATGCCAAAGAAAGACTAAGAGGTGCAAAGATTATGTGTACAGTTGAACATCCTCTTTTTTTTTTTTTTTATCAATGCTATTTGTAGTGCCCTAAATGCTCATTAACAGAGTGACTAAGTTACAGTACATTCGTACATTCCTATGACGGGATATTTAACAGTTGTAAGTACTGGTTTTTTGGCTTTTGGTTTTTTTTTTTTTTTTCATTGAAAAAAATCAGGATACAAATATAGAGAAAATTTTCAGCAGGGAAGAGGAGGAAATACAGTCCAGTTATGGATAGAAAGCTTGCAGAAAACTATGCCAAAATGTTACTAGCATTTAAAAAAAATTTGTTTTAATGGTTATATTTATTTTTGAGACAGAGAGAGACAGAGCATGAGCGGGGGAGGGGCAGAGGGAGAGAGGGAGACACAGAATCAGAAGCAGGCTCCAGGCCCTGAGCTGTCAGCACAGACCCAACGCGGGGCTCAAACTCATCAACCGTGAGATCATGACCTGACCTGAACTCAGACGCTCAACCGACTGAGCCACCCAGGCACCCCGAAAATGTTACTAGCATTTATCTCTAGATAGGCTAAGTGGTGGTTTTAATTTTCACGTTACATTTTCTAGTTTTGCAAAATTTCTGCAGTGTATATGCTTTCAAATCAGGGAGAAAAATCAGCAGTTGGAAACTGGTCCAAATCTCTACGGGGTTGAATCTACCAGTGTTTAAACCCACATTTTTACAGTGTCAGTGTTGCTGTCTTTAAACTCTGCATTCCCCACGGAGGAGCAAGCAGACGCCAACGGCCTTTCCCATGTTTGATCTCCCTTGCATTTCAAGTCACACGTTCATGGCATATCACAGCCAGAGGGATCCTTGGAGGTCAGGGTATTTACCCTGCAGATCAGGAAACTGAGGCCCAGAGAGCCTCAGCGAGGATGTGGTGCTACGTCTCCTGAGAGATTGGAGCCTGTTCCCCCCTACGCCCCTCTTGGGCCACTCTCCTGGTTTTCCTTCTGCCACATTTGCTGCTCCCACAGCCCCCTCCCCTCCTTCTTACAAGTGGGCACCGTACCCTTAGTCTTTGGAGCTCTTCTCTTGCACACTTACTCCCTTGATCATCCCACCGAGTCTCATGGCTTTTAATACCATTTTTGTTTTAAATAGACTTTTTTAAGAGTAGTTTTAGGTTGACAGCAAAACTGAACAGGACATACAGAAGAGTTCCCATATATGTCTTGACCCTCCATGTGCACAGCCCCCCCTTATCAACCTCCCCCTACCAGAGTGATACATCTGTCACCACTGATGAACCTACGCAACGCATCATAATCACCCAAGTCCACAGGAAATTCCATTTTCTAAAAAGTTTATTTAGGGGCGCCTGGGTGGCGCAGTCGGTTGAGCGTCCGACTTCAGCCAGGTCACGATCTCGCGGTCCGTGAGTTCGAGCCCCGCGTCAGGCTCTGGGCTGATGGCTCGGAGCCTGGAGCCTGTTTCCGATTCTGTGTCTCCCTCTCTCTCTGCCCCTCCCCCGTTCATGCTCTGTCTCTCTCTCTGTCCCAAAAATAAATAAACGTTGAAAAAAAAAAGTTTATTTAATCTCTATATCCAACATGGGGCTCAAACTCATGACCCGAGGTCAAGAGTTGCATGCTCTTCTGACTGAGCCAGCCAGGCGCCCCAAATCCCATTTTTATACCACAGAACTCCCACACTGGCCTGGACTTGCCTGCGTGGCATCTTCCCTCGGATGCCTAGTGAGACCTCTCGAACTGAGCGTGTCCAGAATGGATCTTCCCCTTCCAGCCCACACCTGCTCCACCCTACAGCCTTCTCATCTCAATTCAGGGCAACTTCATCCTTCCAGTTACTCAGACCCACTATGTGGGAGTCATGTCTGATTCCACCTCCCAAAGACACCGGGAAGTCTATGCTTTCACCCTTTCCATCTCCATGGAAGCGCCTTGTCCGGGGCAGGACCGCTGTGGGATCGGAGCAGCGGCTGCCACAGGGCTCCCTGCCTCCGCCTCCCTGTCGTCTGTTACAAACCCAGCAACCAGAGGGATCACTGAAACAAAGGAAGTCTCACGACGTTGACCCTCTGCTCAAACTGCACTGGGGCCCCTCCTGTTGCCCCAAGAGAAAGCCCAAGACCTTATTAAGACCGACAAGGCCCCACGTGACCAAGACCTCCATTCCTTCCTGACCTCCTTTCCAGGTCTCCCTGGCTGCCTCCTGACTCCTCTGCTCCCACCTGACCTCCTCCGTATCCCTCAAAGGCCTCTGCATACTCCCACCACATGACCTTTGCATTGGCTGTTTTCTTCTGTCTGGAATACACCGCCCTGGGTATGTGCGTGGCACACACCCCCTCAGTTTCCTCATGTCCAGATGTTGCCTCATCAGTGTTTAAAATGGCAACTCCACCCCCTGTACTTCCACACCCCCTTTCCTCCATCCCTGCCATGGGTTTCTGCAAGGTGTGTATCACCTTCTAGCATACCACGGGTTTGTTTTTTTTTTTTTTTGGGAGACAGAGTTTTATTTTTTATTTTTATTTTATTCTATTGTATTGGGGGGGAGGGGCAAGGGGAGAGGGAGAGAGAGAGAATCTGAAGCAGGGTCCACATTCAGCACAGAGCCCAACACAGGGCTCAATCCCATGACCCTGGGATCACGGACTAAGCCGAAATCACGAGTCGGACGCTCAACCGACTGAGCCACCCAGGTGCCCCTGGTGTACTACGTTTTACTTATTATGTTTGCTGTCTGTTTCTCCGTACAGCACACAATAAGCCTTTCACACAATAAGCACTCAACGAAACATGTTAATGAACCAAGAGAATCCTGATCTCCTCCCTCCCAAAATTCCACTAAGGTGACAGAAAAGCCATTGAAAACAGGAAGCTATATTTTTATAGTAAGGTATAAACTCACCTGGACAAGGTGCATGGGAAAGGAGGCTATAAGGGAAGAGAGATTTCGGTCAATCTGATAGCAGATGGAAATGCAGAAACTATTAACTCAGAAATTCCATTTCTTAAGCATCTGCCCAAGAGAAATGGAAACAAATGTCCACACGAAAACTTGTGTATGAATGTTCATAGCAACACTATTGATAACAGCCCCAAAGTGGAAGCAACCCAAATGTGCATCGACTGACAAATGCACAAGCAAAGGTACTTCGGCTCAGGTCACAATCTCGCAGTCCGTGAGTTCGAGCCCCGCAGCGGGCTCTGTGCTGACAGCTCAGAGCCTGGAGCCTGCTTTGGACTCTGTGTCTCCCTCTCTCTCTGCTCCTCCCCAGCGCACACTCTGTCTCTCTCTCCCTCAAAAGTAAATATTAAAAAAAAATAAAAATAAAAAGGGAATGATGTCCTGATGCATGCTACAACATGGATGAAACTTGAGAATGTTACATTGGGTGAAAGAACCATCAAAGAATAGCACACATTTCATAAATCCTAAGTGGGTACGATCCCATTTATATAAAGTCCAAAATAGGCAAATCAGTGGAGACAGAAAGCAGATTAGTGATTACCTAAACCCAAGGCAAGGAGAGAGTAGGCAGGGACTGTTGATAAGTACAAGCTTGCTTTTGGGGATGATGAGTGTGAGCTGGGGAGGAGCAGAGAGAGAGGGAGACGCAGAATCCGAAGCAGGCTCCAGGCTCTGAGCTGTCAGCACAGGGCCTGATGTGGGGCTTGAACCCACGAACCGGGAGATCATGACCTGAGCCGAAGGCGGATGCTTCACCAACTGAGCCACCCAGGCGCCTCTTAAGTATATGTTTAAATAGGTGAAGTCTGTGGTATACAAATTATATTTCAATAAAATGTTTAATCTTTTTTTAATTTATGCAGACGAAAAGAAGGGTCACATACAACGGTTCAGAACTCAAACCACCACTGGCCTTCTTGGAAAGCTACTGGAAGATGTGCTGCAACAAAAATGGGTAAATGCAAAAACAGAGGAAAACAGGCTCCTGGGATCAAGGGACCCAACATGAGAGAGTGGCAAAATCCCTGTTGGTGTATCGGGTATGCAGCAGAGCAAGGCAACCAATCTAGATGGAAGCATCACAGTGAAGACTCCAGGAGCCTCATTTGATGAGTTTGAATGTTTAGAAATAGTATTGAGATGCATATGGTAAACCTGCTGCTGGATTTGGTTAAAATTAGTGGCAAGTATATTGAAAACTAAGCAAAGAAACATCAGGCAATTATTAACTCCAGAGAAAAAAACCAAAAAGCACAAAAGAGAAAAATCAATAAACACTATTCTCTGAAGACTTTTATATATTTGGGGGAGGGAAATGAAGAGAATAAAAAGTAAGATGGCTAAATCCTCATCTACCCTAAGGGGAAGTCAGTAGAAAATTCTAAGGTTTTTGTATTAAAAAACAGCATCACTGTATATTGTTCATAACATATGGAGGTAAAGTATCACAAGAAACCATTCAAAAAAGGGTAGCCTCTGAGGACTAAGCCTGGGAAGGGATGATGAAGGGGAGTGCTATTTTTCATTGGCTGTTAGTACCATTTGACTTTTTAAACTCATACATATACATCATTTTAATGAAAATAAAATCAGCTTTAAAAAGTTCTAGCAATCACCACCTGCCTCATACATAAGGAAAGAGGTAAGGCTTGGTGATATCAGGGTGCCTGGGTGGCTCAGTCAGTTAAGCATCTGACTCTTGATTTCAGATCAGGTCATGATCTCATGGTTCATGAGTTTGAGCCCCACATCAGGCTCCACATTGACAGTGCAGAGCCTGCTTGGGATTCTCTCTCTCTCTGTCTCTCTCTCTCTCTCACACACACACACACACACACACACACACACACACACACTGTCTCAAAATTAACAAATAAACTTAAAATATAAAGACTTGGTGATATCACTAATAATGGTAACAGCTAGATTTCACTGAGCACTTACTACGTGCTCAGCACCATTCTAAGTGCTGTTTGAAATACTGCTTACATTTAATGACCCCTTGGAGGGGTCTTAATTCTAGACTGCCTCTAAGGGTGGTTAGATCACCAACTGCAAGTACAAGTGTGGCTCTTTGTGGATAAAAAGCGCACATATTTTCATTTGATAATGTTCACACATACTTTCATTCGATCTTCACTAACATGGTGATATGGGAGCTTATCGATGTAGAAACCATCTCTGAGAGGTCTGGAGAACTGCTCAATGTCACGGGTACAAGTGAAAAAGCAGGGCTAGACTACACGTCTCTTGGCTCCCGGTACTCTCCATGACTGCCTCCCATCCCCTAAAAAATGATTTTAAAAGATCCCTGTTCCAGGTGTCCACTTTGTAACACTGTGCCCTCCGGTTATTTTTAAATATTAAGGGAAAAAGAGCTTGGCATTTCCGAAATTCTTAACCTGGACCTTCAAATCTAGATTCAAAAAACGTCCTCTGAGGGGCACCTGGGTGGCTCAGTCAGTTAAGCCTCCAACTTCTGCTCCGGTCATGATCTTGAGATTTGCGGGGTCGAGCCCCGCATCGGGCTCTGTGCTGACAGCTCGGAGCCTGGAGCCTGCTTCGGATTCTGGGTCTCCCTCTCTCTGCCCCTCCACCCACCCTCTCTCTCTCTCAAAAATAAACATTAAAAAACAAAAACAAAAATAAAACATCCTCTGAAAAGCAAAACAACCCCCCCCCCCGCCAGAAGCGCATGGGTACACACACACTCACATATACATATAAGGCATGACCATACATAATACTATTCTGGGGTTTCCTGAACAATCGCACTGCGACACACATCTACGGAGGCAACTGGGTCACTGCCACTGTTGAGACCCTTCCAAAAACTTTCCCTTTGCAGTGTCACATTCTCCTGGATATAGTGAACAATAGCTTGTGGACCTAACTGGTCTGGGGAAACTGCCAAATGCTATTTGATGAAAATCAGAAGAACGCGGCGAGTGATACGGCGGCGAGGTGTTAGCGTGGGGACAGAAGACACAGTCGTAGAATCGCTGGGCCAACTGACCGGTATGGCTTATAAACCAAGCCCAAGAGTGGCTTCAAAAGAATCAGCATTTGGGAAGAGAATTACAGTTGATTCCTTTTAAAGACAAAACCACATATTTCACATCTTGGATATATAAAATCAGGCATGGTTAAAGGAGAATGAATTTATAAAAGCAAAAAGTTACATTAGTAAAGTTTATGGCCAATATGTAATACACCCACAAATGTTCCTTATTAAACTTAATTTAAAAAATGGACATTTTAGGGGCGCCTGGGTGGCACAGTCGGTTAAGCGTCCGACTTCAGCCAGGTCACGATCTCGCGGTCCGTGAGTTCGAGCCCCGCGTCGGGCTCTGGGCTGATGGCTCGGAGCCTGGAGCCTGTTTCCGATTCTGTGTCTCCCTCTCTCTCTGCCCCTCCCCCGTTCATGCTCTGTCTCTCTCTGTCCCAAAATAAATAAAAAAACGTTGAAAAAAAAAATTAAAAAAAAAAATGGACATTTTATGAACTAATCAACCCCATAAGATAGAGTTCAGTAAAAATCATATTAAAAATCATTTTCAACCCAAGCCTAATTGATATGAAAAATGCAAAAGTTTTAATGATTTTTATTGTCTTCTGGTTATTCATTATGCTTATAAATTAATCTCTAAAACTCTTGAAAATGCTTTTTAAAATCATAAAACCCACCCAAGATACTGTTAGAAAGCAATCTAAAAGATGTTAAAATGTTTCCATTTGATTTCCAAGTACCTTTTGATCAGCCATCGAATTTCACCTAAAAGCTATTTTATGCCTGCTTTACATGTGATTGTAGAAAATATGTCAGAAAAGGTAGTAAACACATAAGAAAACCATCTGCCAAAAACACAGGGACTGCAGATCTATGTCGTTGTTTCATAAATTTTAGCCACATGGAAACTTCCCTGAATCACCTCTTCCTAGATATACAGTGGCCAAGTTCTCTGGAAATGTTGACCATGTTCTTAGGTGCACAAGTTTGGTATTTTTATCAGTGTTAAAGCACATTACATGTGAATTTTTGCACCCTAAAGAAAACAAAAAGCTGAAATAATATACAAAGCCATAATTCAGATTAAAAAAAATTTTTTTAAGTTTATTTATTTTGAGAGAGAGTTTGTGTGAGTAGGGGAGGGGCAGTGAGAGGGAGAGAGAGATTCCCAAGCAGGCTCTGTGCTGATAGCACAGAACTCAATGCAGGGCTCAATCTCAAGAACCATTAGATCATGACCTGATTTGAAACCAAGAGTCAGACGCTCAACCAACTGAGCCACCCAGGCGCCCCTATAACTCAGATTTTGGGAATATACTTAGGGTGGAAAAATACATGTGTCTATATGTGTATAGGTGTGTATACACAAATGAACACATATAGATACGTGTATATATATGTATGTATATGCATATATATGTATACATACTTAAATGAGGTTGTAAGCAAGCTGAAAAACAAGTTGGCACAGCAGCGAAATGCATTTTTTAAAGTTTATTTATTTTTTTAGTAATTTTTTTTTTTTTTAGTAATTTTCCCACCCAAAGTGGGAATCAAACTCACAACCCTGAGATCAAGAGTTGCATGCTCTTCTGACTGGGCCAGCCAGGCGCCCCACAGCTAAATGCATTTTAGAGACAACCTATACAGCTTACATCTTTCAAGAGTAGGCATCAATTCCACACAGAGATCTGACAATCGTCAGATCCCAAGTTTAAGCCCAAAGATCTTTCCATAAAGAGGAGTTACCTGTATAGGGAGGCAATACCACAAATTTCTGGTTATCAGTATCATTAGATGATCTCTATTGATAAAGACAGAAGATTCCATTAATGGCACTTAGTTTTATATGCTTCCAGTCACAGATACCAAAACACTTTCTTTAATAACTAAATCCCACACATTTACCAAACAGGCTATAAAGTGCCATTTTGGATCCAGTCCATATTTTGAAGAGATTTATAGATACAGGTAAAATTTGTTGCCAGGCACTACTTACAACCTTCAACAATCTTTTCCAGCTGAGGCCAAGTCTGTTCTCAGCCACCACTATCCTCAACCTTTTTTAGTCATGGTCACCAGAAAGTTTTTTCACCCTTAACATAAACAGCGGTAAATCCTCCGAGTGCAAACATACCACTCTTGACTTTATAGGCTAAATGGAGACTGAGCAGTTGAGGAATAAAGGCCGTTATCTGCTACATTTTTGCAGGCATTTAGAACTTTGTAGTATTGGATCCACCTTATTTCTTCATGTCTAATGTTTTTATGCATTTAGATTAAAAATACCAGTAGATTAAAAGTCAAGAGGATATCCACTCATACGTTGGGAGACTAGCTGAGGTCTTAACTCTCCTAATGTCAAATACCTAAGTTCTGTCATCTAAAATGGACACTTCACAAGCAAAGATAGGGAAGAGTAGCGTTTTTCAAGAGGAAAGGGATCTAAGAACACTCACCTAACAAAAGGAAAGCTGAGTAAGTTTGCACGGGGATCCAGATTTGGAGAGCAGTGGACGAACCTGAAAAGTAAACAGTATCTAGACAGAAGCAGCAATGGCTCTTCTACTTTATTAACTACTTTTAAATGTGATCCATAAAATCTAAAAACCGTATACTTTACTCTGGTGTAAATACACAACACAAAATTCACCATCGTGGCCATTTTTAAATGTACAGTTCAATATAGTTATTATTTACATTCACATTGTCGTGAAACAGATCTCCAGAACATTTTCATCCTGCAAATCGTTAACTATGCCTGTGAAACAATCTCCTTTCCCCCTTTGCTTCCGCCCCTGGTAACCACCATTCAATTTTGTTTCTATGAATTTGACTACCTGAGAAACTTCATATAAGTGGAATCATTCAGGTTTTTTTGTTTGTTTGTTTTTTTGGTGACTGGCTTATTTCATTTAGCTAATGTCTTCAAGGTTCACCCAGGTTGTAGCAGGTGCCAGCATTTCCTTGCACTTAAGCCTGAATAATATTCCACTGTCTGTATATCCATTTTGTCTCTCCATTCATCCACTGATGGGCATTTAAGTGGCTTTTACCTCTTGGCTGTTGTGAACAGTCCTGCTGTGAACATAGGTGTACAAGTATCTCTTTGAAAATCTGCTTCCAATTCTTTTGGATATACACCCAGAAGTGGAATTGCTGGATCTTATGGGAATTCTATTTTTAATTTTTTGATGAAGTTCCATGCTATTTTTCACCGCGGCTGTACCATTTTACATCCCCACCAACGGTGCACGAGGGTTCTAATTTCTCTACAGCCGCACCAACACCTGTTAGGTTTTTTCCCCCTTTAAATATATATAGACAGTTTTTACATCCATGGTAAAGTTTTCGATTTAAGTTACTGAATGTTGAAAAAAACTGGAAATAACTGTCCAAAACTTTTCAAGTATTTCAAAATGTATGTAGTTGACTAACTCATTGCTCCCACATCTTTTAAACATTTTAACTTCAAGGTCTTTTTTCTTAATTTTAGATTTCTACTTATTCTTTCCTTAGAACACCCTGCCTCATTCTAGCCCATCGGGAAGATGAAGAAGGACCATTCAATAGTCAACTCAGTAACGGCTGACAGTGACAGAGAAGGGGAGGAGAGGGCACCGGTGTGACAGAGGTGGAGGGGACGGATGAATCTGTACCCAGACTGGCCTCTCCTGGAGATTTCCTTTCCAACCACTGCCACAGCACCTTCAGGGACACCAGTAGGAGCTCTTAGGAAGCAGCAGACTTGCCTGTTCCCCAGGATCGCTAAGAACTGCGGCTCCTGTCCCCAGTGGTCACCACCCAGGCTGCCCGAGGAAGCTCTCAGGGGCCTACAGTAGACTTCGGGACATATCCAAGAGACATGGTGGGAGGTGCAGGAACTAGGTCTTGGAAAACAGAATGGCCAGTACTGCTCCCTTTATCAATACATTTGCCTGATTCTAACAGATACAGTTAGACCACTGCTCCAAATTTGTACACAGGAATCTACTTCCCTTCTGTCCCAGGTCCTGCTTTATTACTTGCCATTAAGCCCTTTAAATAACAGTTTGCAAATTTGCCTCACATAAACCCATTTATTCACCCAACAACTGTTAATTAAGCACCTGACACCAGGCCACGAGTGCTAAACAAGAGACAAAATGCCTACCCCTGCGGAATTTATAATCTAGAATATCATTAAGCAAATAATCACATAAATACGTGCCTAGCGTCTCAAGGATCATAAAGAAAAATACAGGGATAATGAAAGCACAACTGAGGGACGGTTAAATTACACGTAGGTGCGTAGGGCTGAGGCGCCGTCAGAGACTTCTGAGAACAATGACTGGCCGATGGAAACAGCCAGGTAGGCAGTGGCAGAAGAGCCTTCTAGGTCAAGAAGGCATATGCAAAGGCCCTGAGGTGGGAGGGCTCAGTGAATAACGGAAATGAAAGGTAGCAGGGGTGACTGGAGCTTGCTAACAGAGAGAGGGGGGTGGAGAGAGGCTGGACGGGCAGGTAGGCGCCTGGTTGTAAACAGCTGTAAAGAGACTGCAAAGCTCTTGGGATTTTATGCTAAGTGCAATGGGAAGTTATTGAGGCATTTTCAGGCTACATGTTAGTAGGTGTTTTTTAAATAATAATGCGACGGTTACAGAATAATCTCTAAGATTTTTTTTTGCAGTAAATAAAGAAAGGTGCAGTACAGGGTACGCAACATGCTATCGTTTCTAGGGAAAAGGAAGAATAAACGATATGTAAGTGTGTATCTCTGGAAAAATACAGGGCACCAGTAACACTACAGGCGCCTCTTGAGATGGGAACTAGATGGCTAGGAGAGAGCGGGAGGAACGGTTTTTACTGTGTATCTTTTTGCATCTTTGAATTATGTACCACGCCTAAAAATTACCTACGGAGCAGTAAATTAAATTAAAAATTAAAAAAGTCATTCTGGCTATTGTGCCGAAAAGACTACAAGGGTTAAAACTTAGGAAAGATACCAGAAGAGTTAAAAGGAAAAAGACTGATGCTATCTACCGGTGGCAACGTTAGGAGTAAGTGCAATTTTCACATGCTGCAACTGATGCAACCATTTCGGGAAACTGTGGGGCAGCACCTCCTGAAACTCGCCAGACACATATGGCAGAACGCCGAATTCCATCCCCAGGAATCTACTCAACAGAAACAAGTATGTGTGTCTCCCCAAGGCAGGTATAAAAATTCATTACAGCACTAAACATTAATCCCAAATGGAAAGCCAAGTGTTTTAATGAAGAGTAGAAGGGATAAATTGTGGCACAAACACTACAGCACTGAAAAACGCGGCTGCATGCAGCAGCTCACAGCATTAAGATTGAAATCCGATACAAAAGGATACATACTGCTTAATTCCGGGCTTATATAGTTTGACAATAAGCAAAGTCATCTATGGTCACACAGACCAGGCTACCAGTTATGTGCGGGGGAGAGTGGAGCTAGCCAGAAGGGCAAGCAGGCTTCTTGGCTCTGGCAACGTCGTTGCCCAATTTCGGTGACACTCAACTGTTCGCTTGGTGAGAGTTCGGAGCTCTCCGGTGGGATGTTCTGATACATACGTATGTCTAGGAGGTAGAAAGCTCCTGCAGACGAGCAGAGGGAAGACGGCAGCTGGGCTGGGGGAAGAACAGGGAGTGGGTGAAGAGAAGACCTATAAATGACAGGCTTTTGTTGTTTCCGCTTTTGCATTTTGTCACCCATCTAGTTAAGTCTAACAAAATCATCGGCAAATTCAATGTCAACACAAAGCATTTGCTTGAAAGAGGCAATAAATTGGAGTAAGGTTATAAATACCTGTGGGTAAATGCAAGCAATTTCCAGGTATGAGGGCTTACAACCTTTGACAGCACAGCTACACTCAGGGCACATTTAAAACCCAGCCAAAAACCAAGAACATAGAATATAAGGTCTTCGATAAACATTTACTCTTCAGGATAGAAGAGCAAACCAAATTTTAAATAAAACGCTAGTTTAATCGTGCACTCACTCGGTGGACACCATGCCATCAAGGGCCAACGCTATTCAGATGGCTTGTGTTCCTGCACGAGTCTTTCGTAACTTGTTTTCTCATCCTGTTTTTAAACGACTAAGAAATTGCCTCGTGCTCTAACCAGTTTGATCAGTCGGTCCGCGGCAGCACACCGGACTTTCGAAGTCTATGTGCTATATATATACTTGCCACTTTCAGAATCTCAACTGTGTCACTTCCTATGGTTATTTCCAGGTTGTCTGTTCTACCCAGATGCTGCCTGTCCAGGAACCCAATTCTGCCCTGCTGGTTGCCTCTCTTCCTAAAAGTAATCCTCCCTAAATTATCTGGCACCACGGCCCAGTTACCATTCTTGGAAGAGTGCTACGCTGGGGCAGCTATGGTTCCTGCCTGGTGCACCCAAGTACATTACCATCGGGAATACATCCTAATCACCTGGAAAGATGCTTGGCAAGCTATACTGGGTAGTGATTACAGAGATCACGGACTCCCAAGAAACTAGTTTTTCAGGAAAATACGTGACCATGGCCATTAGGGTTTTCTTTCCTAGACAAGAGTTAGAAGGGGAAAGAAGGAACCCGTGCCAATTAACTTTCAGATTACATTCATCCACCACCGTGGAGCCGCAGAATCTGCATTTTGACAAGCTCCCAACTTGATTCCGACCAAGTTCTACTCCAGTGGAACACCAGCTGGCGTCTGGTTTTAAGAGGGAGACTAGAACACGTTTACCTCCACTTCCTCAATCGCACTCACGGCATTCCACACTGACTTAACATCTACCACGTGCCAAGCACTGTTTCGTAAGCCCCAGGGCTCGGGTAGTTACCAACAGAAAATCCCTGCCCCCGTGGAGCTTACATTCTAATGGAGGACAACAGACAGAACCAAAGATACAAAAATGGCAATCTGGAAATGGAAGTTACCTATTTTTAAAAATAAAAGATTCCCAGTTGTAATACTAAGTGTGGGTTTTTAATGGTATCTTAGTCCCATTTTACTAAAAATGCTCAAAGGCAGTATTCCAACACCACAGCGTGTGCCCAACATTCTAATAGACACGTAGATACATCAATAAATACACATGTATTTAGGGACCTGAAAAATGATCAGGACCCATAAAATAAGACAAAGTGTTGGTAATATTTTATTTTTGAAAACCTGGTAAGTCTCTTAAGTCTTCCTGGTAAAATGTGCATATGGTCTTAAACGATTTAAGTATCAACACTGAAGCCCTGATCACAATGGTTTGCTCCTGCCCAGGGCTGTCCATTCCCACGTCAATACTCTTCCCAATCAAGGACCTCTGCCCCCTTTATTATCCTAGTCACCACTCCTGTCCCAGTCCAAATCCTCAGTAAACAGATAACCAAGTATGAGCCATGCCATATGCTAAAAATATGTGTGACCATATGCTAAAAATATAACCTAGCCAAAGGAAACTAATTGTTTTTACAAGTTTAGTCTGTTTCAAAAAGAAGCAAACTAAGATTAGACGGGCATTCTCAATTTTGTTTAGCTATGTGAAGATTTATGAATTAGCTTTATTTCTATGAGCAAAAGTAATCATATAAAGCCACACATGAAACAATTCAACTCACAACCCTTTAACCAGTAAAATGAACTGTGAAAATCTAAAATGTACACACTGTTAGTATCAACTTTCAGAACAAGGTCAGCTGCATATGGCTACATTATTTCATGCATTGTGTCCAGATGGTTTTGGACTTTTCTTCACTGGTATACCAAAACCCAAGGAAGAAAGATTGGAGAAACACATAGAGGAGGGAAAACCAAAAAAAAAACTCACAGCTGTGCAAGTTATGATACCAGCTGGCTGTTTATATCAAAACCTGAGTTACCTCAAAATGCAATTTCCTGGGGCGCTTGGGTGGCTCAGTCAGTTAAGTGTCTGGCTCAGGTCATGATCCTGAGGTTCGTGAGTTCAAGCCCCATGTCGGGCTCTGTGCCGACAGCTTAGAACCTGGAACCTGCTTCAGATTCTGTCTCCCTCTCTGTCCCTCCCCCATTCACTCTCTCTCTCTCTCTCAAAAATAAACAAACATTTAAAAAACAATAAAAGCAATTTCCCAGTATCCTGATAACTAGGTTCTCTGCAAATACTGGCCAGTTCACCAGCACAAAGCAAAGTCCCAACAGGAGATGTGCAGGTGAGCGGAGCCCAGGTGCAGGATCAAGTGGACGGCTGTCCCCCATGCCATTACTTTCCGACAAGCAGCTACCCTGCCTTCCCCAAACAGCCAGCCCAGAGCACTCCAGTCACATTTGTCTGGCAGACTTTCCAGCTGACCGCAAAATATTAGATGGATATCACTTTCCCAGAGGAACAACTCAGAGAAACAATGGTTAGTGAATTACAAGAATACAATTTGGAAAAGTTAAAATTCAGCATCTGCAGTAGAGCTGGGAACACTGAGGAAACCATTTCATACATACCTTTTGTCAGCCATTACCCTCATTGACATTGTTTAAAAACCAAACTGTGAATGCCATGTGGATTAAGCTCTCTTCCCTCGAATAAAATCCTTACCAGATCAAAAGGCCAATTCCCATTAGTGCCTCCACTCTTTTGCCCAAGATTACCAAAAAAACCCAACTACACATACTGCCCCCTTCATTTCCTAGATATAAATTGAACTTCCTTCGCATTTAGGCAATTCTAAAACCAGTCATTCTTGCCCCAAATGAGATGTTTACACAAAGTACCTTGTGAATTATTTTCTAGCCTATCTGCATTAATTGTCAAAATAGTCCCGATTTAAGTAGACTAGAGCCCGGGTTTCATACTAACCTGTACTAATTAACCACAATCTGGAATAACACATTTCTTTGAAGTCGTAATTATTCACATAATTTTCTTGTTTCAAAATAGAATAGATGGCAATCTAATTCATAGTAACCTATTTGGACACGGTAAGTAGGACACTTCATTACTACACATAGAATTCGTTATTTAACAAAACCTGCTCGTTTGGGCCACTTAAGAGAAGGCTTATATAAGCTAAAGTCTAAATCATTTTTGCATCTTTCCAATGCATACTAAAAAGATGTAAAATGTATTCAGTGGAAGCCCAAATGCTGATTTTTAACTAAGAGGTAAGATTTAATTTGAGCATACTTGCTGGAAAAGTGTCTATAGACATTTTTTTTCCCCCATTTTTTTCTGTTTGTTGAGTGCAACCTTTACTCGTGGTAAAACAATGGTTTCCATTGTCTGGGGATTCTAAATTAATGGAACTTTATTAATATTCAGTAGAGCACACATTTTTAGAAAAATGCAAATTTCTATTACTCCATATCCAGAAATTAAATTTTAATTCAACAAAGCTAATGGGACTTTTGACACTTACACGGAACACAGAAATAGATCCTGAATATATGTGTATTCCATACACCTTACTAATAACTTAAAACAAAATTTCTTATTTCATGGCAGCCTGGAAGGAATAATTAAGTAATAAACGACAATAAGAAAAGCCACTTATCATAGAGTCTAGTCTTTATTGAAAGACTTACTTCAACTGTGGTTTACAGCTTTGGCTTATGTTGGCCAGTCATTTTAGCCTCTCACTGCCAGCAACATAAAAATCACGTGGGAATGGCATGGGGGAAGTGCTAGGAGAGAGCTTATTAGAGCAAAGAAGATGGCAGTCAGAAACACATCACCAAAATAAATCTCAGAATCATTAAGAAATAAACATTTTCTTGCACGCCAAAGAATCTCTGCATTTTAATGAACATGGAAAAGGCAACGATTCTTAGGCTTAAACTGATCAAGATAGCACTGACTTCACTTTGTTATAAAATAGACTTGAGTCTGTGTTAGCTTGACAGTTGTGTTTTAAAATGGTGCGTTTCATTTGGATAAGTAGCTTTGTATTTTAAAAACCATTTAATATGAAATAACTTCCATTAAGTGAACTGATCATGAAATCTTTCTCTCTTTTGGACTGAGACGAAGGACACTTCAGTAATATGTTTACTATGGCGATGTAACTAGTCTGGGTAATTTTATTAAATCAGAATATACAACCAGGAAACACTGCAGCTACATGGGAGCTGCTATTGCAAAAAGGTATTTAATTTACTGGCAGACCAAAAAAGGCGAACTGAGAATATTGGTATATAAAAAAAAGTCTTTAGTTGTTCAAGTTTCACATATATTCAAGAAACTTTAAACTAGGAAGCATAATTGATATAATGTGAGTGTTCTCCTTATAAAATATAAAGTAACTTTTCCATAACATCCCCCAAGGACACTAGCCATAAACAAATAATAAGGGTAGATTTTATACAGAAGAGTGTCACAGGACTCCTGTGGTTAACACTAAAGTGCCGTAACAAATCTGGCCCAACGATGAGCTTCAGACCCTGCAAATATTCACGTTCAATACATTTGACTGTTCTCCTAAATGGGGGAAGAAGAAAAATAATACCAAAAGTATTGTGGTCACCAATTTATAAAACCATTGTTATTTTAAAGCTAATTGTAAGACTTCAAAAGTTTAAAAAATAGTCATTTGTGGGTATTAATTGCATCTTACCACGTAACTGGTAAGGGTTTTCTCATCTTGGTGCCCAGGCCTCAAAGCAGCATTTCAAACACACTGCCTAAACATTTGCACCCTCTAGCTGTCAGAAGTCAAATACATACGATTTTACCTTGGGATAGAACTTTGAGGCTGATTTTATCCACATAGTCTGAAAAACACCCCAGAAGCAAACTTCAGTCTTCCATATCTACCTAACTGGTTCGTTTACAAGCTCTGCACACATACAACTCAGCCTCTGCTCAGGCTTGTCATCCCATGCACACGACCCACAAGGAAAACAAGTTAAATAAAAATAAAAGTCACAACTCTGTGTACTACTTAAGCTGAATATCCAATTATAAATTGGTACATCAAACTGTCTAAATAAGATGTTTTAGCAATCTTGTTAAAAAAATTCTTGGGCAAAATATATCTAGTTTTAAAAAACACCCCAAGATCTTTTTAAAAACACTTGTACTATACAACTTATAGGAACCTTGAAATAGGTTTACAAGGTTTTAATCAAGGTATTTACATACCAAGTGATGTAAAGAAAAAGAAAAAAAAAAAGAAATCTAATTTCCAATGACATTTTAAAATGTACTAATGCATCAAAGATCAAAGATTTGTATGAAATTAAAATTAAGGCCTTTTCTGTATAGTAATTTGTATAATTTTAATTTTACATAGTAGCCAACCTTGGAAGTGTCAGTCTTAAACATTCTTATCAATCCATTGCATTCAATGCAGTGGAGAGTGTGAAGTGTTACTTCAAATAATTACATTGCTGCTACTTCTATGTTGAAGCATGCTTTTTAAACACTGTAGTTATTCAAATATTTACAATGTATATCATTTTAACTTCATGTAAAAGCACAAGTATGACTGTCTGATTTTAATACAAACACCATACTTGGAATTTCCCCCCAAAATGAAATGTAATTTACTACAATTTTAATAATCAACACTTTTTAAAGTTTTAAAAATATGTCTTAAATGTGGACCACCAACATTTGCTCAAGTAACTCAGATAATGCTGTTCCTTATTTAGCTTGAAAATTTCTTTATCAGTCTGGCTTCGGTTTCTTTAGGCATAAAGTATTTCCTCCAAAGCGACTCCAAAATCATGCAATTTCTTCCAATTTCACACTTTTTTCCTGCTGACTTCAAATGTGGTCCACCTCAAGGGAGGGGAGGGGAGTATCAAGGTTCAGGATGAACTTATGTGTGATTCCCAGTTTTTCACGATCCTCCCTTTTTTTGCTCTTTTAAAAACACAGTGAGTTAAAATACTGAACAGCAAGATAAAAATGGAATAGTATCTAAGAATCAAAACGTATTACCCATTTCTCCTATTATATCAAAATTTGTAGTCAGAATTGTCTTTATTGACTTTATTTTAGTTTTTGTACACAAAGAAAAATCATGTTCATATCCATCATGAACAAAAACTTAAAAAGGCAGAACTAGAAGACATGTGTCCTTCACCAAAGCAAAGCTGTGCTAAAGGTTCCAAACATTTCAATTTTTAAAATAAATATTTTCATTTTCCGATGTCTACTTTCATGTCTTCAGAGTGTCACAGGAAACTGAAGCTATCATGAATTACAATTTTGTTTAGAGTCCCAGCTCACTGTGTTTGGTAACTTGCCATACCATATCCAGCTTGGTTAGGAGGAGGTATTACAGGGGGAGGAGCTTGTCCTTGGGGAGGCTGAGCACCAAATCCACCCATCCAAGCAGCAGAAGGTGATTGACTTGGGGGAAACAAAAACAAAAACATCTTGAGCAAACAAAAGAAAAACTTATCTATACATTTATACAAAAGTCAAGCAGAGCCTAATCACAGAATAGACAACAGGAAATCAACACACCTACAACAAAGAGCAAAGAAAAAGTGACACGCATCCACATATATAGAATACATATCCCAGGATTAGTCTTAAACTTTTGTTAAGATAATCACAACTTAACACAGTAACTTCTCTGAAGAATATCTCAAAACTGGTATTTATAAACTGACAGATCATCTACCTACCCTGTACTACAAACATGGGACATCAATTTAAGAAATTTAAAAAACACAAGTTCATGTCAGAAAGAGAAGAAGGAACCAGTCAAAAAAAGATCTGGGCTGGCCTGGGAAAAGGTGCAAAGGACCAACCTACTCTACGAACAAACAGGGGACAAAAAGGAAACTACTTTGTATCACATAAACCTCTTAAGACTTCTCACACAAGCCAACAGACATAAATCATTAAATTTCTGAACACATCTAGGCAAAGACCTTTCCACGCAAAAATTAACAAGGAGATAAAATAGATTAGAAACGTCAGTGAAGTTCTACCAACTGCTGATAGAGATGGTAGGACACACCAAATGTTACCCCAACCTTCCCTCTCACCTACACAATAAAAAAGCAAATGTTTAGCACCATAATCACTACTCGTAAGGTTCCTATAAGGCTTATAATGTCAAACAGTCTGATGAATTTACTTTAAATAGATTCTCCCTAGAAAAAGACACTTTTTGGGGTGCCTGGGTGGCGCAGTCAGTTAAGCGTCCGACTTCAGCCAGGTCACAATCTCGCGGTCCGGGAGTTCGAGCCCCGCGTCGGGCTCTGGGCTGATGGCTCAGAGCCTGGAGCCTGTTTCCGATTCTGTGTCTCCCTCTCTCTCTGCCCCTCCCCTGTTCATGCTCTGTCTCTCTCTGTCCCAAAAATAAATAAACGTTGAAAAAAAAGAAAAAGACACTTTTTATCTCTTTTGTCAAAACCGGATCTGTTTCTACACTGGAAAAACCCAACAACTCACTCTACTCCGAATCCTTGCTGGTTCCATGGTTGCCCGTATACTCCGTAAGGCGGGACTTGCCACCCATTTGCCATATACTGTCCGTACTGCTGTGGGTTTCCATAAACCTGGCTCCACTGGCCCCACTGGCTATAGTCGACCTAGGAAAAAGCAGAGCACTGTTTCAGGGGCTAAGTAAGAAACACAGGATTTGAAGAAAGTGGGAGACAAGGAAGAGAAAAACTAAGTAAGCACCCTTATGTGAATAGGACTCTGTTATTTATCATTGTCTAAGTTTATTGGGGTGGTGACACCTGTGGAAAGAAAGTATTAAGATTCAGTTAATACCGCAAAATAATCACTTTCGAAAAAGCATTAATAAAATCAACTGAAAGCAGCTATAGGCTTTTATTTTCTGTTTGTTTATTTTACAGAGTTTCTAAAGCTTTTATGTAGATATGTAAGACGGAAACCTTAAAGAGTGCTGTGAAAAATCGAATTACCTGTTGGAAGTTTTTAGTCATATCAGGAGATTCTTTACCCCAATAGCATTTAACAACATGTCCTTCAATAGTAGTGCCATTCACCGAAACAATGGCGTGGGCCGCACTTTCATGGGTTGAAAATCTAAAAGAGGAGGATATGAGGTTTTTGTCTTTTTTTTAAAGAACTTATTTAACACAGTAAATAACAGAAAGTCATTAGTTCCTATCTGTCAACACTTGGTGTAGACAGAGCTTGAAATAAGTTCTACATTGCAAAGAAGTACTAAAGTAACAAACACTGACGCCTGAGGGGATCAAAGCATGTAACTGAAAGGAACGGGTCAAACAGAAGAGTACCCTGTAGGTAGGATTTTACCTGACAAACGAATAGCCTTTCTCTGGAAAAACTCTTATTTCCATAATTTGTCCAAATGGCGAAAAAGTCTGTCTCATAAGCTGATCTGAGAAACAAAAACACACAAATAAAATACTTAAGGCTCAGGACCCCGGTATGATGATGCAGCCCCGCAGAGAAGGGGAGGCGACAATCACACACTGTACCTGTTAACCCAGAGGCAATTCCCCCACAGTACACAGTACAATTTTTTGGACTTGACTGGTTTACTACATCTTCAAATCTCAACTGCTTAGTGTTATCTATATGCAGAAAGGAAACAAAAATGTTGATTGTACATGGAGTATAAAACGGATTACGACATACTGTTAAGATACGCCTCACTGGGCGAGAAAATACAATTTTTTTTCTTGACACTATGATTTGATCTATAACATCAGCTGGTTCACTGCTCCAAATATACTAATTACCAAAGCCCAGTCACTATCAGAAAATTAAATTCAAGATGAAATGAGGCTTACAGTACTAATTTAAATTTTAAGAAATGAAGACCACGCTAATTCATGATTTTGTGACATATCCGTAATCTTAACATACGTAGTAGACAAATCTTACTTTCTTGTGTACTTTTAGGTGCAGGTGGTTTACGTGTGGCCCAGTTGGTTCTGATCTGACGACCACCCAACCACTGACCTCCCATATGCACAATTGCATTTTCTGCATCCTATAGAGAAAGAACGGAAAGAAAGAGTAATTACAGACACAGAAAACTGTGGTATATAAGACTCAGTAAGATGAAATAAAATGCTGGCACTGCTGGATCCAATAAATCTTTTCAGTAAATGAATTCGCTAAGCATCCTAAGTACACAAACCTGAACTAGTATCACAAAACAATGATCTGAACTTGGGTGAATACATAAAAACTATCTTTATTCACAGCTTTCAAATTACAGCATTTTTCAGCATTAAGGGAGCATAATTGAAGCATCATAATTCAATTACACGAGGAAAAATCATAATCGCACGGACTACCAAAACAGGAGAAAGCAGGAATCCCACAACACAGAGCTGTTCACAAATATCTTAATTTAGTGGTTGATCTGAAATGTAACTTCTACCGAAGAATATACAGAAACTCTAATACTATGGTCTAAATTACCTACCCCCAAAAAATCTACATTCTAGTAACAACAGATTATGGCTGTGACACAAGCCTGAAAACTCATTTTCAAACAGAAGATTTCTGCATTATGATCCAGAATGCTGCCAATAAAGCTGAGTTTAATTATCACAACTAATGTGAATATGAATCTAAGAAAGAATGCAACTCCTATTCTCTGTCTTGCTGCTTCAGCCACTTTGATAAAACGTAGGTAATTTAAGTTGCTGAAACGTCTAAAATGTTAATACCAAAGCCTGCTTTATTATTTGATCTTACACTTAGTGCAAATGCTTAGATATTTTGGTAACTCTTTCTTAAAGAATTTAGTTTTCTTTTCCATAATCTGCTATAGTCATTAATATCCTAGCTACAAAAGGATGAATAATTTAAAAGTTAAAATGAAGATTTTCATGGTTCAGACTGTATATAATTGAACTTCCCTCCAAATTCTGAGATGAGCTCATATGTCCTAGTCTTGAGCCTGACTTCCAACACGTCTTACCTTTACCAATACATAAATGCAACTGCAGTAATACTCTTCCTTAAAATCAGTCTATCTTTTTCCAGTATTTATTTCCAAGAAAAAAATTATTCTCTACTACTAAAACATACAAAATTACACCAAAAAAACCTATGGCAGTCAACATCTAAAAATATTCAAGATTCAGAATAATTAACGACTAAATTTTTTATTAAATTTACATTAAGTTGAAAAACATACCAGTTTGTTATAAAAAGATACAAAACCATAGCCTTTGGATTTTCCAGTTGCCATGTCTTTAACTACTCGGGCATCCCTGTGAAAAGAAGCACAGCTAAATGAGGGAAGTAAGAGTCATCCTCAAAATAAAAACTAAAAGGAACCACACACACTGTATTGTGAGCATTTTTTTAAATAAAATTCCAGTTAGCCCTAATTAACTACTGCCATTCCTGAACTCTCCCTAACGCTTCTTTACCTGTTAGAAAAAAGCAGTAAGACAAAAACATGTAATAAACATGCAACCTAATCAAATAGCCTGCACTTTCTAAACTAAATGCTCAAATTTGAAGATTAATAGGAACAATAGTTTCCTTTTCTAATATTCTATTGGCTAGTGTCCTCTAAGGTTTACTGGCTCTATAAATTACTGTAACAATGCTAACTACTTTACCATGCAATCTCTAAATAGTTAAATGTCTTCTGCCTAGTGATACAAAATATATGAAATATTAAAAAATTGAAAAAGAGGTAAAAATAGGAATTAAAAAGGCATACATGGCCTGTTAACAGATTTCTTTATTTTTCTTGGTCAATTCTCTATCATCATTTTGGAGTTTGGGCAGCTGTAAATTTTGAAAAATTGACATTTTCAGAAATTTAAGAAAGGAGAATAAAAAACTAACAACAATGCTAAGCACACCAGTACGAAAACAACAAATTTACACAGAAATTTTAGTGAGTAAGTTAAAATGATTGGAAATATAGAACTCCACTGAATATAGAATGTTAAAATGTAAATACTAAAATATGTATATATAAATAATGTATAATAAGAATAAATAGAAATGAGAAAAAAATCTACAACTGAGTTCCAGTGTGCACAGTTCCTTGCAGTTAGCCTTCAAGATCCTGTCCATTCTTATGAGCAATTCTGCAAAATAACCAGAATGCTATTACTTTTAATTGTGACTTGGACTTTAGAAAAACTGCAGGTCTCAGGTATAAATAAAGATTGAAAAACAGCAACCTGTATTATTTTTTATACTGATTTTTAAAACAGTACTACTTACCACATTTAAAGATTAAAAAGCAAAGCAAATATCAAAATAGAAAATTAAGAATTAAATCTTTCTTTCAAATAAATCTATAGAACAACAAATTGTATACAGAAAAGTATTGTTGTTCTGAGTTGAAACACATTCCTGTAAAGTAGTACTACAAAGTTTAATTTAAATCTACAGGAAGTACATAAACATTACACGAATTTTAATCAGAAAGATAAATTGTGATAAACATTTTATAAAACTTATAAAACCACTTTTAATTTTCCAATATATTTGATCATGTAACACATAGTGAAATTTGAGCGTTAACTTTGCTAAAAATCAAACCACATTTGGGCCCTAACTAGCAGAATCAAATACCACTAACAAAGAAACATCTACTAATTAATCCCACATTTATGGCTCAGACAATGAAACATTTTAATATTGTAACAGTACTACTTTTGAGTTAAAATATCAAAACACATTTATCATTATAATTAAACATGTACATTTCCAATTCAACCACAATATACCCAAGGATTTACCTACTTTTCCCAATTTATAATTCCTTCTATAAAAATTTAATACACAGCATACATCACATTCACTTTTGGTTAACCACCAAACTTTAAAAACATTTGACAGAAAGTTGGACTTTATAATAGGCTTTACCACCCAAACATCTGCTTCAAAGATAACAAACAGAATCACTTAAAATTTTTTAACATATTATACACAGGATTAGATGAAAACAAGACCCCAAAACACTGAAATGACATTAACATTTTCAACAACATCTACTAATCAAAAAAACAAAACAAATCAACCAACAAACAAAAAAAATCACACTAACTAGGGAAAGAAAATCTTAGTTCCGGTACAAGTTAATCATATACAATTGTGCCTATCACTACTGAATATAGTATTGATTGTGATACTTACGATATTTTACCAAAGGGGGCAAATGCTGATTTGATATCTTCTGTTGTAATTTCTGGACTCAAATCCCCAACAAACACGTGGAAGTGATCTGAAATCAAAGCATTTGGTAATCAACTACTTAAAGTCAGCTCCTAAGCCTTTTTCAGGTAACACTAAGGGAAGAGAAACCCTATTTAAGCTGGTAGCGCTGCAGGGATAATTTGAGAACTCTTCCACAGTGAAATGCAGCAGAAGTACTTACTGGAAGTATCTTTTTTCTGGCTACTTGGTGTTGTTGCCCAGTTTACTTTGACCTCCTAAAAATAAAGATTATATTTAATACAATTATTAGGCACGTCATTATGAATTATAACACTTACCACTTATTAAATCATTGATAATTTTTGTAAAAACACTAGGCTGAATAAAGCAAAACCATCACTCAGCACAGCTGAATATTTGTTTAAAAACTCGCTAAAAAAGAATACAAGCTAATTTGCCATGCAAATATACACACTTGTGAGGTGCCATCATTCTGTTATCTTACCTTTCCCAAAATTTTTCTCCCATTCATAGCAGCTAATGCAGCAGCTGCATCTCTGTGTTCATAAAATTCCACAAAGCAATATGGGTCATTGCTTGTATGCTGCAAAACAGAAAATCCAACAGAAGAGTTGACCCTTCTGCTATCGGGTTGCTGAGAAGAAAATCCAGGAAAAAACATTACTGACAGCTAGGAATGTACACGGTGAGATTGCATCAGCTTATGAAAGCCTAACACATAAAATAAGATTTATAGCTACACCTGACTTTGCACCTCAGAATACTGTTGTACGCAAACAGAACCAACTGAGCGCTATAGAATCAGGACTATCTCTGTTAAATCAAAATACAGAATGCTGGTGGAATACGTTAAATATAAAACAGAAGTTTGTATCAGACCAAACAAAACCTTAAGTTTAGATCTGAGATAAGGACCACTCCTTACCACTGCTCTTCTCTCTCCCAACATTATTTCCAAAAGGATGAATTCTATTTATGTATCATAATCCTTCATAAACTATATCCATGCCAAAAAAAAAAAAATATATATATATATATATGTATATATATATATATATATATAAATGAACCAACTTTACAAACTTTATTCCTGATTGAAACTAGGATTTGTAGTACTACATACGAGGAGATGAGATTATGTATTTCTTTTCTGGATAAGGAATGAGAATAAAAACAGAAAAATTTCACATTTATAACCAGCTATTGAAATGAACTCCCCATCTTTCAAAATATCCTAATGAACAGGAGACTCTATTTAGTCTTCAAAGACCAGAAAAATATACTAGTAATCAAGAAAAGAATTTCTGAAAATATGTCTTAATAAGATATGCCAAGACAAAGCTACAATTTTTAATCACAGAAAATAAGAAATCTTTATTAAATATGTTCTACAACATTATGCTTGAAAGTAGTTGGCAAATAGACATTTATAAAGGCAATGAGAAAGTATTACCCGAGTTATAGCAACTCTATAACCTAACAACCAAAACAGAAATGAATTTTATAAAACTGCAACCTACACTGAAGAGCCGCAAAACTGTACAAACACGTTTCTGCATGAGGCTAAAGCATTCATCACTGTTCAATGTAAAATGCCCTAAAAGATTAATACTATTTAAAACATGGAATTCTAGTTGCACTTACAAGGGGTACAAAATACCAGATAAAATAAAGATCTTTTCAACAACCACTGTTTTTCATTCCAGGAAAGTTTTAGAAGAAAAATCCAAAATAAGACGTCTAAAACAATAGTGGCGAAGCAACCAGAAGGCATTTCCTTGAGGGAAAAAAAGTGTGATCATTAATACTGACAAGAAAACTATGGGCTCTCATACAAAATCCTATTGTCGTAGCCATGTGAACTCTGTTCTTAAGAGGTACAGAAAGGAAATGGGGAAAATATTCCAAAGAAAAACATGCATTTAAATTCCTCTTATAAAAGAGTTAACATTTACTGGTAATATTCATTTGTAGAGATGATCTAAAGGTAAACAGCAAGCTAAAACTATGCTATTCAATTTTTCATTTTACTCCCATCTCTTCTGCCCTGATGGTCTTTAAAGAAAACACTGGCAATTGTAGCAAAACGTACAGGGGTCCAATGGTAGATCCATAACAACAGGCTTTAGTAAATTAGCCTACTTCTGCAGACTGACTTCAAGCTTATCTACCTAGTAGCAGGCCAACCCCATTCAATGTATGAACTATGCATGTGTACACACACACACACACACACACACACACACACACACACACACCACACTGCCTTTCATCTAAGATACCACTGATCTGTCACAACCCAACTGTCAGAGATGTTAAAATTTTTTAGCCTTAGAATCACTAACATTACATTACAGTATATGGAGAAACCTAGAATCTAAGATAAACACTATCTAAAGTAAAAGACCATAAAACTAAAGGAAAAGGATTTTTCATATACTAAAATGGAATCTACGAAAAGAAAAATAAACGCCTACATAGTCAGTAGTACAATTCATGCTCTTTGGAAACTTCCCACCTATGCCACCAAGGGATACTCTAAAAAAATCAACTATGTCCTTACCTTAATTAGTATTGTCACCAATTTTTGTTGGATGACATAAATGTCAAGACAGAGAAATAATGAGATTTTACAACTATCTACAAGTCTGAATGTAGGAGTAGTAGAATATGGATGAATTATAAAAAGCCATTTCAAATCCCTCTCCCCTCAAATGGCTGATTGTGCACACAGGTTTTAAAAAGAGTACTATTAAATATTTATCAAATGTTTCTCCAAAATCTGCTAGTGACTCTTTCCACTTTCTCATACCCCATTCTCTCCTGAACCCACTCCAGTCAGCTTCCTACCCAACCAGGCCAATGAAACTTTGTGCTGAGCCCACCAGCGACCCTTCTGCCACCTCTATGATCCTTTTTCTGTCCTCATCTTGACTTTCAAGCAGAACTCAAAACAGCTAACGACTCTTTCTCCCTTAAATATTCTAGTTTAGGTTCCACATAGCCTCTTGGTTTTCTGGTTTTCTCACTTGGAGGATCTTTCAGAAGGTAGTTTTCCCCCTTCACTCAAACTCTGAACATCACCCTAAATGCGGAGATGCTCCAAGCACTTGGACCTGAGCCACCCTACTCTTCTCTTATCAGCAAGTACTCTCTGCAGATCCAGCAACTAGATCTCATCTAGTGCCACAGGTTCAAATACCACTGCAAGCTCGTATCATCAGCACTGGTCTTTCACTTTCTCCAACTACCTACATATAAAGTCCATTTATTTGTCTAACATGCACACCTTCAATTTAACACTGCCAAAACAGAACTCCTGATTCCCACCACTCCCCTCACCCATCCTGTGCCTCCCTTGACCATGCCCATTTGAGCAAATAAAAACATTACCATCCACACAACTGCAAACAAGAATCTTAGTGTCTTTCTTCATGTCTTCCTTCCCCATATGTCCCCGCCACCAATCCAGTCCTATTGATTCCACCTCCAGTTATATTCCAAACTTACCTATTTCTATTTCTACACCTACCACTTTACAGACAAGCCCCCATCATCTCTTACCTAGGTGAGTAAAATAAACCCAGCTGGTTTCCCTCCTTCCATTCCTGTCCCCTACAATCCATTCTCCACGACAGTCATTCTCCAAATAATTTTAAAAATGCAAATCAGGGGGCCCCTGGGTGGCTCACTCGGTTAAGCATCCGACTTCAGGTGTTATCTTGTGGTTCGTGGGTTCACACCTTGCATTAGGCTCTGTGCTGACAGCTGAGCCTGAAGCCTGCTTCGAATTCTGTGTCTCCCTCTCTCTCTGCTCTCTCCTACCCTCATGCTCTCTCTCTTTCAAAAATAAACAAACATTAAAAAAAATGCCAATCAGAGTAACTCCTTACCCTTCTTAAGACTCCACCATAATCAGAATAAAATCCAAACTGTGTGCCACGGCCTGGAATGCCCCAGGTGGCTTCAAACACTGCCTGCCTGCCTCTTTACTCTCATTTACCACCACTTCCCTCCACTCCCCAGGCTCCAGCCATCCTGGTCTTTGGTTCCATGAACTCACCAAGCTCATTACCAGCTCAAAGCCTTTGTATCTGCCATTCCTTCTGCCTCCGGCTCTTAACATAGATGGCACCTTCTCGTTATTCTCATCTCAGATCAAAGACGTGACCTCTTCCCTCACCACCTACCCTATATTAGCACCAAACCTCCAATCCCCATACAGACCTGTTTTATTCTCTTCATAGATCTTATCCCTAAATGCAATTATCTTGCTTACTTGCTTTGTTAATATTCTCAATGTATATGAACTCATGGGAGTCGCCTTTGTCTGGCTCTCCACTGTATCCCCAGCACGAAGTAAATTTCTGATGAATAAAAGGATGAATGAATGAAGGAATAAATAATCAAACACAAGAAGGAAAGAAGAGACACCAGAACAGAATGATGATTATTATTAGTTAAGAAAGAAGACCAAAAGGCCCGTTTGCTTTACTGGTTTTTCAGAGTTCCCCTTGCAGGGCATACACGAACTCCTGGGCACAGCTTCTGGCCCTGCCGAACACTCCTGCCTCATCTCCTGGCATTTTTTCTGACCAATCTCCTTTGGAAGGCCAACCATGCTAGGGTTTCTACCTTCCCGCTTCCTATCAAAGTACTCCTGTTCCCTCTGTCCACCAGGCTGGATTGATGTTCTTCTCTCACCCAGAATCCCTTCCTCTGCTATCCTTCAGTTTCAGCCCGGACATGGACTCCTCCCAGAAAGCCTCCCCTCACCCCAGACATTACCGGACCTCGGTGCTCCCACAGCACTTGAAGCTGCCTACTTCCACAGCATTTATCATCCTCTGTCATTAGTGCCTGTTAACTCCTCTGTCTCCCTCATTAGGTGGTAAGATTCTATGGGGCTAAGAACTGTCTCATTCATCACTGTATCTCTAGCACTTACCGGAATGGCTGGTACGTAGTACACAGTCTAAAAAGTGTGTGGGTGAATAACAAAAGGAAGACAAGAACAAACTGAAACACAAATCTTTGGGCACTGCTACACAGTCTTAACCAGGAAAGTATGAAAAGAAAGTTTTCTTCGCAAAAAGGGAAAGAGAATTCTTGCCCTAACAGTTTAATTCCAATCTGGGCAAAGCTACTCAGTTATTAGTATTTATTAAAGATGCTCAAGATGCGTGGTGCCGCAGCATACACGTGAGGGGCTAATGTGCTCCCACATACACCGGTTCCTAACCTTTACGTGTGTGTTTTCTGAATCCGTAACATTCCTACTGGAAGCGTATGCAATGTCACCTAGTTTTTCAACACTCTGAGATAAGCTCTAACAACTTTTACAAGCGGAATCACTTGATGACAACTATATCCTGAAGAATGACCATGTGAGAGGAACAGCACACAAACTTTGTCCTCTCAAATAAAACTCCTTTCTAAACTTAGTCTGTCAGCCAAGTCAAAGCAATAAGTCAACACAACAAACGTGACCCTCTCCATCAGAATAAGTGAGGCTTAAAACGGTATTTTTAAATGATACTAATCAACTTATGTATTTCAAAACGGTAAACATCGTGCTGTCAGCACATGGAACTGGGAAGATCTTACCTCTGTTATCATTTTACAGCTTTTACAGGGTCCAATCTGACTGAATAACTGAAGTATAAGGACTTCTGTCACATCTCTGGAGAGGTTACCTACGTATCTGTTCAAGAAGAAAAGAGTACATTATCAGCAATTTCCTTTCAGCTCTGGCTCTAATGCGTTATCATTTAACTCAACACCTTTTATTTCATTTTAACTTCCTGTCTTCAATAACATTTTTCCAATTAAGCCTGATCCTATGAAAGTAAGACTAACCCTTATTTAGGAAAGCAGCAATTGTTCTCAGGCACTAAATTAGGCCAGTAAAGCACCACTTCACACGTTTATAAAAAAGAAACCAGTGTTACTTTGCATACCCCCAAAGCCTATTATTCTGTAACCTATGTATCATTTTTCTCATTTTATTTGTTAGAAGAAAAATAATAAAAATTTAAACCAGGCTCAAAATAACTACAATTTCTGGATGTAAAACACAGTTCAAAATGTGTGTGTGTGTGTGTGTGTGTGTGTGTGTGTCTCTCTCTCTCTCTCTTTCACACACACACAAAATACCAAAAATACTGATTGATTATAACACCTGATCATAAAGAGATATGAAACTTAAGGTGAGTTTATCTTAGAACCCCAACTAAAGCAATTACACAAACAAAGAACAAAATAAAGGTTAGAGCAAAACAGAGATTGGAGGGCTTTGTTCTGTCTTGCTAAATAAGATTTATTGATATTTCTTCACTGTTTTATTGTAGGAAAGCAGGGCAAAATCGTAAAATTTCCTAATCTAAAATACATCAGAAGCAATAAAATACATCTTTATATAGATAACAAAGCAAATATAAGATTTCTTCAGAAATTTGGAGAAAATTAAGACAAATCTAGGTAAACTTATACTATTTAAAGACTTGGGATTATTTGTTAAAATTACAAATTGAATATATGTATTTTTTATAAGAAATTCTGAATACAGATAAACTCAAAAGAAAGGACCACCACCACCTAGAAATGACCACCGGGTTTCTCTTGTCCCATGGATTTATATTAATTTAGTTAATAAACTGCCAAACTTGTAAGTGTTTCTGGTACTTGGTGTATAATTCCTAAAACTCACATCTGTTATGAACAATCTCATAAACCCAACAATACTTATAAAATTTAACATAGTTTCTCCTAGAAATTAAAAAGACATAAGTTTTATTTTCCTAACAATAATATATAACATCTGGAAACTGAGTACTGAGACCAAAATAAGCCTTGCATCTATGGTTACCATATTAAATACATAACTGCTTTAAGCTGGAACATTTTGAAAAGGAAAAATAAACTGAGAAATGTAAAGTGTAAAAAAATTATCTGATTAAGAATGAATAGCAAGAGCGCCGGCCGAGGTAGCTCAGTCAGTTAAGTGTCCGACTTTTGATTTCAGCTCAGGTCATGATCTCACAGTTCATGGGTTCGAGCCTGTGTTGGGCTCTGTGCGGACAGCAAGGAGCCTGCTTGGGATTCTCTCTCTTTCTCTCTCTGCCCCTTCCCTCCTCTCTCTCTCCCTCTCAAAATAAATAACATTAAATAATAATAATAATAATGAGTAGCAATTCAATGAGTTCAGCTAAGAATTTTCATTGCAGTGGGTACTTACATGCTCTAAAACTGAAACACAAGTCCAATGTGACTTAAACAGAAAATTAAACCAGGGACAAACTGGTTTAGGTCTACTATGCCATCTTTTTCTTATAATTAAAGTAGAGCAGACCCATCGGTAGGCCATGGAGTGACATACTTTTTCCAGCAGTAGCAAAAGGTTATAGGATTATAAGCTCGTCAGACAACTGCCTATTCATTTTTAACTCATAGGGGTTTGTGAGCCTGTATCCAGGGAATTATTCCTTTTTGTACAAGGTAGAACTATCTATAAAGAAAATGAACAAGTGACCGTGGTCTCCTAAATGTTATATTCATTTAACCTAAAGTGCTAGCTAGTTCGTTTCTAAGAGAATACAAGAGGAAAGGATAAAACTGATTTTCACATACTGACACTAATAACGAAGTTAAGAGAATCACCATTTTAATATAATAAAATTTAAATAACTTAAACGGTTTTAAATTTGCGTTACTGTTTATACATTGATTTGTTAAGAAAAAACTGCATGGGCATTAATTACCTTCCACACCTAACAGTCACAATTAAAGCTGTTACTGCTTAATAGGATTTTTATTCCACATCAACATCTTTCGAGTGAGTTATACATTTTGAAGAATTCTAGGGGCACATTTAGATACAGCAATTTACATTTCAAGCACTGATGCCAAAGAGCAAAATGGTAATCTAAGTTTAGAATGTCATGAAATACAGTAATTCAGTGTTCAGGTTTCCTACTTTTTAAATATCTCCACTAAAAGTTCAGTGGTAAAGCAGCAAACTAAATTCCAAACACTAATATAAAAAAGGACTTCCATGACAACACATAGAACACCTTAATTTACCAGGATAAGAAGGATGTAATTCATCACATAATTTCACCTAAATTTCACCCAAATCTCAGACTGCCTTCTCCTTTACTCGAGTTCTATAATTCATTCATTTGCAGATGCCTTCATCCTTCCTAATACTCAATAGGGAAACTTCCTATAGCTTTTAAAATACTGTAGTACACAGCTTAAGTATCTTGCATTATCGTAAAATTTTTCCCAAAATAAATACTAACAAAAATACTTAAGACAGATGTTCAACACCTGACCTGGAAAGAAAATCATCTCTTGGCAATACACTGAAATGGTATCTTTTCTCTTTCTAAATTATAGCTTCTACACTTCATTTTCTTTCTGTTCTGGTTAAGAAGTAGTCAGTGTATTCTAAAGTTCCAAGTGTTTAAATACATACATAATTTTTACTTGAAGAACTTACAAAATAACAGAAAAAGACAAACGGCTCAAATTCTTGTATTGAGAGGTCAATACAAAGAGTAAACACTTAGAAAATTCCAAAACAATTTTTTACTCATGAAAAAAAAAAAAAAAAGGCATACCTTAGATCTATTTTGTCTTCTACGAACAGGAACTGTAGGCACTAAAGCACTAAAAATGGAAAATGATGCTTTTATCCCTAACATAAGGGTTAAAATCCAATTTGAGACCAGAGACTTGGCAGTTCCACTGCAGGCAAAAGTTCACATTGCCAAACTACTTCCTATGTCCAACTGGGCAGAATTTTAAGTTAAGATCATGCCTTTTCAGAAGACTAATCAAACTTCTTCAACACTGAACATGTTCTCACTCTGAAGAGTTACCAAGGTTGAAATTAATTACATGCACTTTTACACAGGCTACCATGGCTAAATTTCCACGAAAGTAACATTTTTGCTTTTGTTCTTGGCAAGTTCCTATATGAGAAGATTTTATAACAATATCCTTCAATGGGCCTCTAATGAACGGATCAATTTGTCAGTATTGCATTTGAGGAAGAGGCACAGGGGAGGAAAGGTGCAGGGCAGGGAGGGTGGGGGGTTGTCCAAGTGAACTGACCACTACATAAGGGATAGCAACACACATACACACACATTTTAAAGAAACAGAGAATATGATTAGGTCGAACAAGGTGCTTAATTACAGTCACGATATAGCCAAATCCATTGTATAGCTAGTCAAATTTATAACAGGATCTAATAGTTTCTTCTGCTATTGCCCTCAGATGTGCAGATTATACTCTAAATCACTGCTCTATTTCCTCCTTTTTTGACAGCCTCTAACAAAAAGAAAGAACAGCCTTAAAGGATGGCATTGCATAACATGGTGTAATCCCAGATCCACAATTCCAACTCATTTTGGTGCATCAGATAAATGAAGAAAGTTAATTAAACTATAATAGAACACCATTATAATTTAATGTTGTATTATATATTCAGATATACCATGGATCAAATCACTGCACTCAAAAGCTACCCACAACACAAGCCTGAAACGTGGGTCCAACACCAGATTACACAGCATGATCTCATTTGTTTTTTTAGATCACAAGTTATCCCATACATATAACCCCAAGATAAATGTCAAATAAGAACAAAGAACATCAGAAAACAGACCTTTAAAGGATAAATAAACTTTAGGCTGAACATCATCAAAGCAATTCTATACCACTTTAAATACCATCAAATAAATTAGTAATACTGTAGGTAATGAATATTTAAAGACCTACCTAGGCTATAAACACCATATTGTTTTCTGATGATAGAACCATATGTCTTAGCTTGTGTGTGTCTGCAGGAAAAAAACCTCACTAGTAACACACAGGCATTTTAAGGAAACAGTTTAAGATAAGTTTTGTTAAGAGTACATTCTTTTAAAACATACTAGCCACTTGAAAACCTAACCCACAGATCACAATGTAAAATAAAAGAAGGATCTCCATAAATAAACAAAAAGAAATCCTACTAGATGTCAACCTCTAAAAGTCACGTTCAAAGTTTCCATCATGTTACGTACACCTAAAACACTTTGAGGGGAATTATGTAAAATGAACGCTTAGGAAAAAATAATATGCATTATTTTTATTAAAATCTGATTTAAAAAAATCCCAATTCTGAAACTTTTGCTTTTATCTCAAAATTCTACATATGAAGGTTTTTTTTTAACATATGAAGGTTTTAAAAAAAGATATAAAAATCAACAGACCACACCATGTATGACAGTCATGTCTGCTCATAATTTTACATCCCTCAGGACTTAAAAAAAACAAACTTAATACTAACTTAATGAAAAGAAGTATAATCATTGTAAAATATTTGAGTACCTCTTGTGTTCCGGGCAGTGAACTAAGTGCTGCAGGGGTAAGACCTAGGAAGATGTAGCAGTCCTTGTCTAAAAAAAAAAAAACCCTTCCCATAGAGAAGAGTGGGAGAAGGAAAAAGGAAGACAGAATAGTAAACATGTACTAGCATACAAGTACAACTAAGCTCAAGAGGTTTCTTTACTCACATGTACACATGTCACATATTCTTAGACAACTGTAAACAAAGATGACTTAAGTGTGTTTCAGAGAAAGAAGAGGATATTGGAGAAAGTAGAGGTAAAAAATAAGTGACAAAGTTAGCTCGTTAGTCAACTGAAGAAGGGTCCAAGGTCTGAGGGAGACGAAAAGGCAAATGCAGAGATAGTTATGGGAATTAAAGGTAGTGAAATGGCATATTATTTAGCCTGACAAAATCAGGAATTCCTCTTCACAAGGAACAGATAGATACAGTTAATGAGAAATGTGCTATGAGAATTTACCAATTATTCAGTAGCTATTATGATGCAGTGATGACATTTCAGATGTTTAGATTCAATGTAACTTGTATCTTTGTTAAATACATGCTGGCTGGGCACTAAATCCAGCTTTCCCAGATGCTTCCATCAAAGCACACATGGCTACATATCCAGCCTTGGCTTCAATAGATTTTAAAGGGCAAATTTCAAATTGTCCCAATTCTCTCTTTTCTGGGAAAAAAAAGGTTGGAAGTGGGAGACAGCACAAAACATAAATATAAAAATTCTCCTAAGCAGGCTTTTCACTGAAGCATTCGATGGGCTAAAGTTGGCTGTGAACTCTCAAAACAGGATGGCAAATACTTTGGTGAGACATTAGAAAAATAAGATTACAAAGAGTGCAAGCCCACCCCCCCTCAGGTCCCCCCCCAAAAAAACGAAACAACAAAACCCAAACCAGTATCAACATCGTACATAGATATCTATCTTCTTTACTATCTTCTCTACTTTGGTAGAAGAGATGAGAAGCTAGTCAGACTTCCTAAGTACCCATCCACCTTCATCTATTCCCCAAAAAGTAATTTCCCCAACAGACAGCAGAGCCAAGTGGACTATGATCATATCAATACTAGGCAGAGGCAAAAGAAAACAAAGCAGTGATCTGACTCCTTGCACTGGAGGTAGGTGTGCTGAGTTTCCAGAGGCTAGGAAAACCGAAGGTGCCCAACTGAAACGCTGATTTAGAAATTACTCAGACTTTTTAAAAAATGTAGAAAAAAGAAAGGAGTGCCACACTATCCGCAAAGGAATGCAAATGCTGAGTCATCACTCTTCATTAGGAAAGAAAGGAAAACTGGAACAAGCAGTTGGAAGATGAAATTCATTCATTAGATCGGGCTTCAGGTAAACAAGCAACAGCAAGATAGAAGAAAAAGCGCTCAGAAGACACACATCGAATAATGGGTAGACATCATTTTATCCAATTCTGAAGGTCTCAAAGCACAAAACAGATTAGGAGGAGGCAACACCAAAAGAGCAAAAGCAGTTTAACAACTGGTTGTCAGTGTAGCGTAGGTAGCGCTCAAAGTAAACTTCCAAGAAGGGAAAGATGCTCCGGTGGCAAGAGGCATCCCTTTTGCACTTCAAAAGTAGCGGGCGCTTTTCGAGTGTCTCTGACAGCGTGGGCGGGGGCACGTGGGGCAGAAAAAGAGAAGGGACTTGAGTGGAGGAAGAGTGTCCAGCTCCCTCGGAGAGCTTAGCTTGGGAGAAGAGCTGGGAGCGATGTAGCCGGGGACGTGCAGGGCGAGAGTGGTAATTCCTCGGGGCCCGCCGGGCACGAGGCTGCGGTCCCACCCCCGGTCCCACCCCCACCCAGGCCCTGCCCCCGTGGGGACCGGCAGCTCCCGGCCCAGTCCAGGGCCCCCACAGCAGAGGGGGACCAGGAGCCCTCCCTGGCCTGACAGCCCCTGCCGTGCAGAAACCCGGCCTAGGAAGCGCGTGCAAAGAAGGGCGCGAGAGGAAAAGGTCGAAACAAACCCCAGACCCCAGGAAGCGACTGTTTGGGGGAAGGGAGGACTTCCTTCCCAAGGAAAAGGGGACAGAGGAGGAATGCACTTCGCGTCCGCGCCACCCCGGAATCCACCCCAGGAGCCGCCGCGAATCCGAGCTTCGGCCCGGCTCTCTTGCTCCCTCCCTCAGCGTCTCCCGCGGTGCCCGGGCCTCTCGGCGTCTGGCAACCCCCGTCTCGGGTACTCACAGAGTCCGGGGCTGCCCGTCGTCTTCCATCATGGTGGGTGCGACGGAGCGATCCCGGGACAAGGGGGAGGGCAGGGCTGGGGAGGGGAGGGGGTGGGGAGGAAGGGGAGGGGGGCTCCGGGCACCGGCTGGGGACAGAGGAGAAGGCACCAAACCCTGCTCTCGGGCTCTCTCCCCCCAGCCCGCTCCGGACACTGCGCTCCAACCAGGAGGAGCAGGAGGAGGAGGAGGATGAACAAAATGGCCACCGCCACCAGCCAGGCAGGAAACGGGGCAGAGCGCAGGCGCGGCCCGCCAGGTCACCGCTCAGGCCAGCCGCGACGGCCTGTAAATGGGATAACTGAGTGGGGAGAAAAACGGGCCGCTAAGGAAACCCTGTGCCCAGTCCCGACGAATCACGTCGTCGCTGTGCGCCTGCTGGCCGGCTGAAGCCCAGCCAGCTCAAAAACAGATCGAGTGAAAAGGGAACCGCCGTGAAGCTGAAGGTTCTGGGAATTGTGGTCCTGGAGAAAGAGGGAAGCACTTCTCCAGAGGACTTCTGGGAATTGTAGTCCACAGGAGACGGACACCGCCCGCAGCGCCCTGGGTCGCGGGGAAGAGACTTCTGGGTAGTGTAGTCGTAAGTGAGGACGTGCGGCGACCAGGAAGTCGGCGTGCTGGAAGGAGAGGGAGAGAATAAAAAGCGTCGTTGACAGGCGGGGAAACGGGATGGAAAAAATGCTGACCGGGAAGTAAACTACAAGTCCCAGAGTGCCTCGTGCTGGAGGCTGGCCTAGGACTGCTCTAAGCATGTCAAGGCCCTTCAGTTGGCTCAGCTTGCGCGACTGCTCCGCCTTCGTCCAGCCTGAGAGCGGTTTCTTCAACTGCGTGTGAAGCAGTGCTTTGGCTCCGCGTGGTGTGTGAGCCGGCAGGCCCTTCTAGCCGTGCTCTACTCAGCAAAACAGCCGATCGGTCGACATCAACTGCCGACCCGCGCGACGGGCTGGAGGGGCCGGGGTGGACCTCGGGTCCGAGCTGAGCTGGGAGCCGCGCTCGCTGGGTCCCCTCGGGCTTCCCGTGGTCCGGTAGTGTCTTTTCGGCATGTTTTCCCGCAAATAGGTATTCCTAGCCTAGGTAGGCTGTTTGTAGATTGCTTTGTAAGTTTACAAGGTTTCCCCATCCTTTATCTCATCGGATAAGAGGGTAAGAAGAGCAGTCCTCCATTAAAATGACTCATCGAGCCAGTGTAAAGTACAGTGATAATGCCCTCCAACCCCTTATTTAATTCTTGGAGTTGAAAGAAATATTTGGGCAGAGACGTGCACAGACTTAAGGTGGTGTTTGCAGATACCGATCATGTACACAGAAAATGAAGTCTTGCTTGAGGATAGAGGGAAACTGCCTCTAGCCCTGTAGAATTTTTCCCCCCAAAACAGTTCATGGGTGCGCTTCCATCCTCTCCCCCCAGCATCTTAAGGAGAATGTTTGTATCAGCTGTTAGTGAAGGGTGGTAGTAAAGATTTATTTTTCAGCCTGTTGCCCGAGCCTAAGGGTCGCAGTTAAACAGTGCCTTAAGAGTTGGCTCTGCCAGCTGTACTGAGGAGGAGGGGGATTTGAACCTGGAGGGCTTCATAGAAAGAGGAAGGAAGTTGAGCCCCTTAACATTCAGTGGGAATGGGATGCCTGGGTGACTCAGTTGGTTGAGTGGCCCACTCGATTTTGGCTCAGGTCATGATCCTGAGGTCATGGGATCAAGCCCGGGCCTGCCTGGGATTCTCTCCCTTTGCTCCTCTCCTTCGCTTGTGCGGTCTGTCTCTCTTAAAAAAAAAAAGTGGGAATAGCAAAAAGGCACAGAGGCCAGGATCTAAGGTTAAGGTATATATGAAGTATTTAGGGAGGGAGAAGAGGGGAAAGCATGGAGTAGGGGTCTTGAGAGCTTAGGGAGGTGGGCTTTATGGAATTGTGGTGTTCAAGATTTGTACCAGGCTGAGGAGTTGACCTTTGTCTTTCTGGAAATAAGGAGTTATTCAAGGGTTTTTGTTTGTTTTTATTGGACCTAAGTATAGGACTGGATTTATCATAATCCAATTAATCATTGATCCATGCCTAGCCCACTGTATTAGTTTCCTATTGTGGCCGTAGCAAACTGAGTGCCTTAAAATAATAGGAATTTATTATCTTACAAGTCTGGAGGTCAGAAGTCCAAAATCAGTTCCAACAGGCTAAAATCAAGGTATTGGTAGAGTTGGTTCTTTCTGAAGTCTAGGGGAGAATGGGTTCCTTACTTTTCCCATCTTACAGAGGTTGCCTACCTTCCTTGACTTTTGGCCTTATACACCATCTTCAAAGAGCATGGCAACGTCTTTCCTTTCTGACCTCTGCTTCTGTCCTTACACCTCTTTCTGACTGATCTTCCCGCCTCCCTCTTTCACTCACAAGGACCCTTTGTAATTACACTGAGACAGGGTAATCTCCCCATCTCAACACCTTTAATCACATCAGCAAAGCCCCTTTTCCCATAACACGTGTGTTGATTTGGGGGATTAGGACCTAGAAGTCTTGGGTAGGCCATTATTCAGCTTACCACACATAACCTACTTTTATTAATTTAGTTACTTTTAACCATCTAACAATAGCTGAGAACTCTCCACCCTAAAAGGAAGTTATAAGGACAGCAGTTTACAACTAAATGTAGTTCCGGAGACACTAACTCATCCTCTTTACCCCCCAAACCAGGTTAACATAATCATGAATCTTTACCATTTCTTGTTTTCCTTTTTTATAAACTTTTATCCCATATATGTATTTATATGGAATACACACACACACATATATATATATATATATATATATATAAAGTGGGTATGTACAATGTATTTTTAATTGTTTAAAATGTAATTGCCCCCCCCCCCCGCCCAAAAAAAGGATGTGCGCACTACACACCTATTAGAATGGCTAAAATCCAGAACACTGACAACACCAAATGCTGGTAAGGATGCAGAGCAACAGACACATTTGTTGCTGGTGGGAGTACAAAATGGTACAACCACCTTGGAAGACATTTTGGCAGTTTTTTACAAAACGAAACCATAGCTTCTAGGTATTTACCCAAATAAGTTGAAAACGTATGTCCGCACAAAAACCTGCACGTGAATATCTATAGCAGTTTTATTCATAATTACAAAATATTGGAAGCAACTAAGGTGTCTTGCAATAAGGGAATGGGTAAACTGTAGTCTATCCACACGATGGAATATTATTCAGTGAAAGAAAAAAAATGAGGTATCAAGCCCCCCAAAAAAACCCATGGGGCAATCTTAAATGCGTATCGCCAAGTGAGAGAAGCCAGTCCGAAAGGGCTACGTACTGTATGATTCCAACTATGTGCCATTCCGGAAAAGGCATAAATATGGACACTAAAAAGATGAATGGTTGCCAGGGGCAGAGAAGGAGGGGCAACAAACGGGTGGAACACAGGGCATTTTTTTTTTAAACTTTTTTTTTTTAACGTTTATTCATCCTTGAGACAGAGAGAGACAGAGCATGAATGGGGGAGGGTCAGAGAGAGGGAGACACAGAATCTGAAACAGCTCCAGGCTCCAAGCTGTCAGCACAGAGACTGACACGGGGCTCGAACTCACAGACCGTGAGATCATGATCTGAGCCGAAGTCAGCCGCTCAACTGACTGAGCCACCCGGGCACCCCTGAGCATGGGGGCATTTTTAACGGTGGCAACACTATTCTGATACTGTTTGGTGGATCCCATAGAACTGTCCAAGGCAGAGTGAATCCTAACGTAAACTAGGGGGACTTGAGTAAACAATAGTGTTCATCAGTTGCAACAACTGTACCACATAAACGCAAGATGGTAATAATGATGAGAGACTATGCCCTGGTGGGGGGGAGGGTGTATTGGAACTTCGTACTTTCTGCACCATTTTTCTATAAACCTGAAACTCTAAAAACATGAAGTCTGTTACAAAGGGAAAAATAGGCCTTTGTATCCTTTCGAGGCCTTTTTTGCCTAGTATAATGTGTAAGATTCAGTTTTATCTTACGTATTTGGCTTTCATTTTCAATATCGTATGGTTTCTAGTGTGTGAATCTACCACAGTTTGTCTGATTTTTCATGGAAATGGACATTTGGACTACCTTTGTGTTTTTAGTATTATGGACAGCGCTGCGATGAACATACCTTACCTGTATGTGTCTCCTATTACAGATGTGCAAGAGCTTTCTTTGATCTGTTTGGGTTTATACCTAAAGTAGAATTGTCCTGTCACAGGGGTATGTGAATATTCAGCTTTCAAAGATAACGTCAAATATCTTTTCTGAAGGAGCTGTACTGACTTGCACTCCCATTAGCATTGTGTAGGAGGTCTTAGGCCTGGATCCACATTCTCTTTAACACTTGGTTTTGTCAGACATTTTACATTTTTATCAATCTAAGTGTGAGCTCAATTCGGTCTTAATTTGCACTCACCTAATCAATAAGATTGAACATCTCTCCATATTTTATTAGCCACATGTGTTTCCTCTTCTGAATAATGCCTGTTGATATCTTTTGCCTGTTTTTCTATGAGGTTATATGTGCTTTTCTCGTTGACTTTTTTGAATTCTCATGGTAATTTTTTCTCAGTTACTTATACTGCAAAATCTTCTCCCAGTTTGTAAGTTGTTTCTTTCTCTTTATAAATCCCTTTAATGAACCAAAGGTCTTAATTTTAATTTTTTTAATGTTTATTTTATTTTTGAGAGAGAGACCGAGCATGAGCAGGAGAGGGGCAGAGAGAGAGGGAGACACAGGATCCGAAGCAGGCTCCAGGCTCTGAGCTGTCAGCACAGAGCCCAGCACGGGGCTCAAACTCACGGACTGCGAGATCATAACCTGAGCCGAAGTCGGACACTTAACCAACTGAGCCACCCAGGTACCCCATAAGAGGTCTTCATTTTAAAGTGGTCAGATGCACTGTGTGTGTGTGTGTGTGTGTGTGTGTGTGTGTGTGTGTGTGTGTGTCTTTTAAGAAATATTTCCTTACTTTAAGCCTAAATTTTAGACTCTAAAAAATACCAGTGGAGTCTACTAAAACTTTTTAAACTTTGTATTTTAACACTTAAGTCATTAATCCCCCTGGAATTAAATTTTATACACATGTAGGGTAGGACTCCAATTGCATATTTTTCCATATGAATAACCATTATTTTTAAACTGTATTTACCAAACAGCTTCCTAACCATTTTCAGTTGCTCAGACATGCTCCCTCTTGTCATTGTGCAGTTTGGGTCCTCTTAAGAAGACACCAAAACAGGATTAGATGTGCAAGAGATGCACTGAGGGAAACATGTGAAAGATGGATGGAGAAGGGAACTCGTTCTCCTTGTGAAAGGAGAGAAGGAAGGGAGGAAGGAAGGAAGGAAGGGAGAGAAGGAAAGAAGGAGGGAAGGGAGGGAGGGAGGAAGGAAAGAAGGAAGGCTGGCTTGCAATTGCCTCGGACACTGCATGACTCTTAAGAAAGTCTTGGCTAGGCAGCTGGGGAGCCCCAGAACAAAGAATGCTCCTTAGAAAAATCCCATGTCAAGCAGAAATGACCCAGCTTCAGGAATTCCACAATCTCAGTCACTGGCTGAAAGCAGCGCTGGGAGACAGACAGCATGGCTTCTGCATGAATGCCACGGTGGATGTAAAGTTACTAGTTTCTGTCCTGGTCGCAGGAGACCTGGAGGCTGTCCACTGACTCCACTTGTTGCGGCGGGTGCTCTCGGAGGAAAGTCTCCGTAGGGCATATATGTGCTGGTTTGTTTCTGGGCTCTCTATTCCACTGGCCAACTTCACTATGCCTGTGCCAGTACAAAAATAGATCCTCCTAATAAGTTCTAATCCTTGTGGGGTTAGTCTCCTTCTTCCCGCTCTTCTTTAGAAGTGTCCTTGTTACTCTTGGCCCTTTACTCTTCCAAATGTCTTCAGAGCTTTTAAGCAGAGGATCAATATCAGATCTATACTGTAGCAGGGTCACGCCAGCAGGTGTGTGGGTTGTTATAGGGATGGAAAATTTCAGGTGGACAGAGCTCCTAGGACGTAATTTCAATAATCCAGGTAAGAGATAAGGAGGTATAGATTGAGTGGATTTAGGCAGTAACAGTGAGAAAAGACAGAAGGTGATGGATACAATCTAATAGGGAGACAGAAGGGTGGGAGAAAGGGAAAACTGAGATAATTCCCATGTTAATGGCTTGGCTGTCTGCCCAGATTGGGAGCCTTTCACTGAGTCAGGAAATACAGGAGGAAGAACAGGTTTGAGGGAAAGTTAGTTTGGTTTTGTATCTGCAGATGGGGCATGTATTTAAAGCTGCTCAGTGTACAAATGGATGTAGAAGTCTAGAGCTCATGTAGAGGCCCAGACTGGCTTTGGGAATAACCAATCTACAGTGTATTTGAAGTCTCAGAATGAGACTTCATACTGGGGAAAGTGAGGGAATAAGAAGGCTAAAAGCTTGGGAAGACCCTAACATATAAAGGGAGAAGTCTGGTGAGGGCGCCTGGGTGGCTAATTTGGTTAAGCGTCCTGCTTTGGCTCGGGTCCTGATCTCATGGCTCATGGGTTCGAGCCCCACGTTGGGCCCTGTATGGAGCCTGCTTGTGATTCTCTGCCTCCTTCTCTGCCCCACCCTGGCGCGCGCTCTCTCTCTCTCTCTCTCTCTCAAAGATAAATAAACACTAAAAGAGAGACAGAGACAGAGAAGTCAGAGGAGGAGGAACTAGCTAAAAAATAAATGATGAGGAATAATTAAAAGGAAAAGCTACTATCCAGAACCCCTTAGGATGGCTACTAGCAAAAACCAAACAGCAAATACCAAGAGTTGGCAAGAAAGTAGAAAAACCGGAACCCTGGTACACCGTTGATGTGAATGTTAAATGATGCAAGTGCTGTGTGAAAAAGTATGGAAGTTCTTCAAAATTAAAAATAGAATTACCACATGGTCCAGCAATTCCACTTTTGAATATATATCTGAAGGAATTGAAATTGGGTCTTGAAGAGATATTTGTACACCCATGTTCATAGCAACACTATTCATAACAGCCAAAAGATGAAAGTGACTATCCATTGATGGATGAATGGGTAAACAAAATGTGGTTTTATATTCAATGGAATGTTATTTAGCCTTAAAAAGAAGCAAACTTTTGACACGTGCTACAATGTGGAGGAATCTTGAGGACATCATGCTAAGTAGAATAAGCCAGTCACAAAGGACAAATATTGAATGATTCCACTTACATTCAGAGACATAAAGTAAAATGGTGGTTGCTAGGGTGGGGAAGTGGGGAGTTGGGGGTAACTTTAATGGGCAGAATTTCAGTGTGGGGTGATGACCAAGTTCTGGAGACAGTTGGTGGTGATGGCTGCACCATGATGTGAAGGTATTTCATGCCACCAAACTATACCCTTAAAAGTGGTTAAAATGGTAAACTTTAGGGGCGCCTGGGTGGCTCAGTCGGTTGAGCAACCAACTTCGGCTCAGGTCATGATCTCATGGTTTGTGAGTTCGAGGCCCATGTCGGGCTCTGTGCTGACAGCTCAGAGCCTGGAGCCTGCTTCAGATTCTGTGTCTCCCTCTCTCTCTCTGCCCCTCCCCCACTCATGCTCTGTCTCTGTCTCAGAAATAAATAAACATTAAAAAATTTTTTTAAATGGTAAACTTTATGTTATAGGGATTTGACCACAATCTTTTAAAAGGCTCTGTGAAAGATTTCTTCAAGAAGAATGAATGTATTGAACACCTAATTTGTGTGATCTTCTTGAATGGAGAGCAAACAATGAGGGAGTATTGGAGAAGATGTTAATAATAAGTACGTGGAAAACCCAACAAACAGACAAGGCGTTTATCAACTCCTTAAAAAGACAGCTGTATAGGAAAGGAAAACTAGTTGCATTCTATTATTGGCTTAGCTGTGCAGAGCTGTGCTTTACATGGCCATAATAACAAAAATGTTGAATACTGATTTAACTTAAATTTTAATACGGCACATATAATATGGCACACATTGGTTTGTGTGGCAGTTGAGGAGTAAAACAGATAAATTCTTCTGTGTTGGGAAGTCAGCAGATAATACCTAAATTGGGAAACCAGGAAGTAGGAATACAGTCCAGCTATTTAAAGACAAGGAGATAAACAATAAAAATTCAGTTAAGTGGTGCCTGGGTGGCTCAGTCGGTTGGGCGTCCAACTTCGGCTCGGGTCATGATCTCTCGGTTTGAGAGTTTGAGCCCCATGTCGGGCTCTGTGCTGACAGCTCAGAGCCTGGAGCCTGCTTCAGATTCTCTCTCTCTCTCTCTCTCTCTCTCTCTCTCTCTCTCTCTCTCTCTCAAAAATAAATAAACATTAAAAAAAAAGATTTTAAAAAATATTTTAAAAAATTTCAGTTAAGAGTTGAAAGTGGATGGTTCCAGGAGGGGAATTTCTGGATTTCCTAGTAAGCCTTATAGAGTTCTTTGATTCTTTAAACTATATAGATCTAATTTAAAAAATAAAAATTAGGGGCACCTGGGTGGCTTAGTCCATTGAACATCCGACTTTGGCTCAGGTCATGATCACACAATACATGGGTTCAAGCCCTGCATCGGGCTGTGTGCTGACAGCTCAGAGCCAAGCCTGTTTCAGATTCTGTGTCTCCCTCTCTCTCTGCCCTGCCCCATTCATGCTCTGTCTCTCTCTCTCAAAAATAAGTAAACATTGAAAAAAAAATTTAAATAAATTTAAAAAATAAAAATTAATCTTAAAAAAAAGAGAAAAGAATTGATATGGAAACCAATCCTCCCCTTCCTAATTCTGGACTTCAGGCCTGTGAGTACCCTGTAGATGACAAAAGGCCCCACTTCTCATAAAACCAGGCAACTAAAACAAATGGTAAAAGGCCAAGCTGAATTCAAAATTGTCCAAGTGAGGAACTAGAGACGTGGAAAGTACAGCCCACAGCAATCTCAGCCCCTAGTGCCATCAGAGGCTGCAGTGTGTGAAGTCATCTCGAATCAATTTAGAAAAATCACAAACCTGTGATCTACATGAAAAGTAAGAGGTCCTCAAATCTGTGGTCCGTGACTTTGAGGACCAGGAATCTGTTAAGTCTTCCAGAAGTCTGGACGTACTTGTCTACGTAGCCCTCCACCTCCCTGATCTCACTGTCTGCTAGACCAGGGTTCTTCTCTGGACACAGTCATCAGTCAGGAGACTCTGCCTTAATTCTTCACCCCCTTGTCCTTCACCCCAAATCCCTAACCTTAGATTCTTCTATTTGGTCCTTTTCACTGGCTGTCAAGGATTGCCAGAGAAAAAGTGGATAACCTTGCTAATGGGCACCTTTACAGACTTCCAATTTCTGATCTCAATTGGGCCCTTAAGTCCGCTTAGCATTCCTTTTGTCCCTCCATTTCTTCTCTGTCAAATATGTATAACACAGCACCACAGGATTGCCATAAAAAGTCAATGGAATTACACACGGAAAGCATTTGGCCCAGGGCCTGAGACAGGGTGCTGAATAAAAATTATTTTATATGCAAATTATTCCCAAGTCTTTCTCCATTTCCTGAGCTCCATACTTGAATTTTGAATAATCTCATGGGCTCTTTACCCCACTCAAAATTCCACTCTGGCATTCCCTATCTTGATGAATGATGTCATCCCTGCAAGCTAGAAACCTCAACCGTGTACTTTACCATTTCTCTTACTCTCTACATTCCTTTGATCCCAGAGTCCCCTGTCCATTCCTTTTCCCCTCTGACTTATTTAAATCTGTCCCTCTCCATCTTTTCTTTATCACTTTGGTCTATAACTTGCACTGATTATTGGAATTCCTTTCCTTCCTCGTTCTTCATGCCATCATTCTCTCTCCCTTCTAGTACACTACCCATTTTGTCATTAATCTTTCTTTTTTTTTTAATTGGACTTTAAATGTACAGAATTGGATTTATCACAATCCTTGGTTTTCAACACGCTGTCATCATTGGTCCATGTGTAGCCCTTCTTAATTTTATTCATATTTTAATGAACTAACGAGCAGCCATGATCTCACCAGCTAACCTGGGAACTAGTACATTGATAATAACATAGGCACTTACAGGCTTCTTCTATTTCTCATTCCCCTACCTTCTCCCCACAGATGTTAAGTCCTATCCTAAAGTTTGAGTTTACCATTATCTTTATTTTCTAAATTAGAATTTTAATGCATGTATGTGTATATATATTGTTTAGTTTTCCTTCTTATAACTATGGAAGAGCATATAATGCCATATGTAGTCTTGCTGTTTTCATTCCTTCATATTTATTACCTTGGCTAAAATTTTTTAAAAGACCTGACAATACCGAGTGGTAGATAGGATAGGAGCAACTGAAACTCATATATTGCCGGTGAAAATGCAAAATGGTATAACCACTTACGGAAAACAGTTACTTTGGAAAACCATTTTGGCTATTAATTACACAGTTAAACATATTCTTACTATATGATTTAGCTATCCTACTCCAAATCAGTAACCCAATTGAAATGAAAACTTGTATCTGCACAAAACCCATACAGGAATGTTTACAGCACCTTTAGTCATATTCACTTTGTGAAATATCTTGTGATGGTTATGTGTCAACTTGACTAGACTATGGTACCCAACTGTTTGGTCTAACATTAGCCCAGATGTTGCTGTGGAAGTATTTTATAGAGGTGATTAACATTTACAGTCAGTTGGCTTTAAGTAATGATTACCCTTGATAATGTGGGTGGGCCTCACCAGATCAGTTGCTTACGAGCAAAAACTGAGGTTTCCTAAAGAAAGACTTCTGCCTTGAAACTGTAACATAGAGGTCCTGCCTGAGTCTCCAAGCCTACTGGCCAGCCCTACAGATACTGGACTCACCTGCCCGCCTCTCCCATCACATGAGCTAATTCCCTTTCTCTAGATACAGGTGATAGGGATCTAGATAGATATAGATGCATGTATATGTACACACGTGTATGTATATCCTATGGAACTTGTTTCTCTGGAGAACCCTGACTGATACCCATCCCAAATGTCCTTAAACTTCTGAATGGATACACAAACTGGTGCATGATACAATGGAATAATGCTTAGCAATGAAGAAGAATTAGCTGGGCAGGCAACAACAGGAAGGAACCTCAAATGCATCTCGCTAAATGAAATACACCAGGTTCAAAAAGCCATATGCTATATGACTCCATCTGTATGAAATTCTGAAAAAGGCAAAACTATAGGAACGAAAAGCAGATCAGTGGTTGCCAGAGGCTAAGAAGGGCTGGTGGACGAGTACAGGGAGATTTTGAGGTGTGATTGAATTATTTTATAGCTTGATTCTGTGATGACTAAATTATACCTTCATAAAAATGTGCTAAAGAATGAATAGGAGACAATCATGTAAAGAAAATTATTCTATTGAAAAGAAATTATATGGCAACATGAAATTGCCTGCTTAACTACATTAAAGATACATAGAGATTGAGAATAATTCTACAATATAGAATGTTATCTTTTTTTATTACATTTTTTTATTTTAATTCCAGTATAGTTAACATAGAGTGTTATATTTGTTTTGGGTGTACAATATAGTAGTTATCTTTTTTTTTTAATGTTTATTTTTGAAGAGAGAGCGCACGCACGCACAAATGGGGGAGGGGCAGAGAAAGAGAGGGAGACACAGAATCTGAAGCAGGCCCTAGGCTCCAAGCTGTCAGCACAGAGCCTGACCCATGAACGGTGAGATCATGACCTGAACTAAAGTCAGACACCCAACCGACTGAGCCACCCAGGTGCTCCCAATATAGTAGTTATCTTAAAAAATGATGTCCATTAAATTTAATTATGTATCCTACATAAAGTAAATATGCTTTGATTTTGTAATGTAAACACTGTTATTTAAGAAATCTATACAAAGAGGGGCGCCTGGGTGGCGCAGTCGGTTAAGCGTCCGACTTCAGCCAGGTCACGATCTCGCGGTCCGTGAGTTCGAGCCCCGCGTCGGGCTCTGGGCTGATGGCTCAGAGCCTGGAGCCTGTTTCCGACTCTGTGTCTCCCTCTCTCTCTGACCCTCCCCCGTTCATGCTCTGTCTCTCTCTGTCCCAAAAATAAATAAACGTTGAAAAAAAAAAATTTAAAAAAAAAAAAATAAATAAAAAATAAAAAAAAAAAAGAAATCTATACAAAGAAACACCAGTAAACTGAGACTGATAAAAACAACAAAAATCCCTGTTGTTGTGTGTGATTATAGTTGATTTTTTAATGCTGTATAACGTTCCCTGGTGTGACCATTGCAATTTATTTATTCCTCTTGTAATGTGCATTTTATGCTACCATGTATAGTGTTGATATGAATATTAAATGAAGAATTATTTAATAAAATATTTGTCCTTTTCCTGAAAATCTTTTATTTCTGTTGCCTACAAAATAAAACTTAATAGGGACCTCTGTGGCTGCATCAGTAGATTGCTCTGGGTCCTGGCTTCTGTCTGGGTTTAGCCAAAGGGGGTACCGGCTAGGCTTGCCAGGTATAATTTGAGTTTCAGATAAGCAACAATACTTTTTTAGCTAAATATTTCTCATGTAATCTGGCAACCCTTGTACTGGCAGGAAGGGGAAAAGAGAAAGAGAATTGCATTTATCCCCCCAAATTTCCCACCTGCTGGGTCACTGCAGTGGGCTGGCTATATTCCCCAAATCATAACTCTTTGGCCACCCTCATCACACAGCTCACCAGGTTCTAGTAATCGGTCCTTCCTCTTGCTTCGTCAGGCCTAAGGGTGGTAGTTAATAGCTCCTAGCTATTATTAGTACCAGGATACTATACCAATGTCTCCTTGCTATTACTAAATCCTGCCCACACTTTTGTAAGTAGATCCTGATTCAGTTCTTTTCAATTCTGCACTTTGAGTATGTTGTCTGTGCCCTGCTGGATGTAGACAAGACTGTTCCTAGCTTTTTGAGACCAAATACACAGATCTTTCCCTTTTTTGGCACTCCCTCAGCAATTTGTGTATAACTCCTGGAAGAAATCGGCGTATGGGACCTCTCTCTCGGGCCAAACACACCAGATCCAGTTACGCCCCTCTGATTCTTTCTTCCCTGCTAGCTGGTCACTGTTATCTCCTTTGGGGTCGAGAAAAAAACTTCCTTTCCTCTCTGCACTTAAAAAAAAATTTTTTTTAAACTTCAAATTTTATTTTTATTTTAAAAGAATGTATCTTTTTATGTTTATTGATTTTTGAGAGAGAGAGAAAGAGAGAGAGAGAGAGCATGAGCAGGGGAGGGGCAGAGAGACAAGGGGACAGAGGGTCCAAAGCAGGCTCTGTGCTGACAGCAGAGAGCTCTATGTGGGGCTTGAACTCACAAACCGTGAGGCCATGACATGAGCCAAAGTTGGACACTTAATTGACTGAACCACCCAGGTGCCCCCTAATTTTATTTGAGAGAGAGCGCACCCATGAGCAGGGGAGGGGGCAGAGAGAGAGAGAATCTTAAGCAGGCTCAACAAAGCGGGGGGGGGGGGAGGGGGGAGAGAGAGAGAGAGAGAGAGAGAGAGAGAGGATCTTAAGCAGGCTCCACACTCAGCATGGAGCCCAACCCCACAATGCTGGGATCATGACCTGAGCTGAAATCAAGAGCCAGTTGCTTAACCAACTGAGCCACCCAGGCACCCTCTCTTTGCACCTTTGGTATGAGCTCTGTACTCTGAGCTCTCCAGGGCCCCAGTCTCTAAGATCTCAAGAAACCTTTTCTGTCTGAATAAACCCAGATCTTGCAATGCAAAGGTGTGGCTTTCAAGGCCACTCTCTTGGTTAAAAGTTGGAAAAATCCACTCAGAAGCCCTATGAACTTCTATGACCTTCTAGGCCTTCAATGCCAGGCCCTGACACATTCTCCCCCTGAGATGAGAAATGTTACTCTCTTTATGGATGATGGCCACAGGGCAGTAAGAAAATACCAGTTACCTCCAAATGTTATGCCAGGTTGGGGCACCTGGGTGGCTCAGTCATTTGTGCATCCGACTTCGGCTCAGGTCATGATCTCACGGTTGGTGAGTTCGAGCCCCACATTGGGCTCTGTGCTGACAGCTGGGAGCCTGGAGCCTGCTTCAGATTCTGTGTCTCCCTCTCTCTCTGCCACTCCCCCACTTGTGCTCTGTCTCTCTCTGTCTCTCAAAAATGAATAAATGTAAAAAAAAACTAAAACAAAAACAAAAAACACAAATGTTATGCCAGGGCAATGTACCAAGTATAGTGATAGCTCAGCGCCATTGTGCTTAAGAAAGATTTTTAAAGAGGTAATAGAGAAACCTGGCTGACTGAGTTGATGGAGCCTGTGAATCTTGATCTCAGGGTCGTGGGTTCTAGTCCCACACGGGGTGTAGAGACAACTTAAAAATACAATCTTAAAAGAAAAGAGTTAATAATACAAATAGTTACCCCTTATTGAACATTGCATCTGGGCTGAGCACTGTGCCCACACTACCAGTTTTCAACGAGCCTGCAACGCAGTGAAGTTGCGTTTCCGCTCGCAGCCTCTACCTTGCGCCCTGGGATGCCAGGGCTGGGGGTCGGCAAGCCACATTTCTCTTTTGTCCGCTGTCCCAAAGGGGGCCTTGGAGGGAGTTTGGAAGGGGCAGGAAGAGAGACTTGTTCCTTCCTATTTGCTTGCTGATCCCTCTGAAGCAGCAAACGGTTCCGGTTTCCGACGTTGTTCGCATTCCCAGCATAGCCAGGGCGGGCCCAGCTCCATGAGACCCCTCCTCCAAGATCCCGAGGTAGCAGTCGTGGCTACACCACCTCCCAACCCCTCCCCAACGCCCCCCCCCCAACCCGGGCACAATCTCGTGGTCCATTTTTACACCAGTGACACCTGATGGATCCTATCTCCTGAAATCCAGGCCTTCGAGGAGTCCCCTCCAGCGGGACTCAGGCTAGGTCAGGGAATCTGCTTGGGCTGATGGGAGCAGACAGGAAGCAGAGGGTGGATGAGCGTGTGTGCCCTGAGATGACCTCTCGCGGACTGTTGCTGCCACTGTCCCATGAGGGAGTCCGGGGTGGCTTCCTTGAGGGTGAAGGACACAGAGTGAGCGAGGCCAACCCACACAGATGTCCCAGCCTACCTTCCAGCACAAGACTGAAGCAGGAAGGAGTCCAGGTGGGACCAGTGGAAAAACTGTCAACCCCAGGATCGGTAAGTCTCTAAGCTTCGGGGTGATTTGTTGAGCAGCAACAGGTGACTGAAGCAGGACCGCCTGGGGGGCCCCCCGTCAGTTAAGCATCTGACTCTTGATTTCACTTCAGGTGATGGTCTCACGGTTTGTGAGTTCGAGCCCCGCATCGGGCTCTGTGCTGATAGCGCAGAACCTACTTGGGATTCTCTCTCTGCCCCTCCCCTGCTCTCACTCTCCCTCTCTCAAAATAAATAATCTTGTTTAAAAAATATGAAAAAAAAACATTAAAAAAATGTTTTAAAATAGACGACTAAAGCAGTTCTGGTAATCCAAGCCTCTTCCCTCCACCAAAGGGATGGTCACTCCCCTTCTGCAGTTATTCCCTGTGACCTCTAAATACCTGCCTTATTCTTTTGGCCCTCTCACACACATTTAACAATTTCCTTGTGTTCTGTCTGTGATCTCCACTAGTGTTAATTACTGTTTTCCTGCCTGGACCCCAAATGATACAGTACTATTCTACCCATTTTACAGATGAGAAAACTGAGGTTCAGGGAAATTAAGAAATAGGCTACTCGCGTCCCCAGCCTGACTCCAGAGCCCTTGCAATACTTCCTGTTAATACTATTCATCTACAGCGATCGATGATTGTACTGCATAATAAACAGATTGTTTTAGATTATTGCGATGACAATTGAAGTTGGTGTCACTGTTCAAACATCCGGAAGGCTCCAGCTGGTGAGCCAGCAGAGGGAGCTCTGTCTCTAAGGACCCAGCCAGCTGCCCACAGACCCAGCAGGGAAGATGGGAGACATCCCTGTCGCAGTCACAAGGTTTGAAGGAGCACCTCACCATAGGAGGCTATAGGCTCCTTGAGGGGAAGGGACAAGAAGCAATGTGTCAGTTACAAAGCCCCAAGAACGGTGTTGATGTAAATTCTACAGTATTAAACTGGGGCTACCAGAGGACTGTCCTCCAGGAGAAGGAGTTCAGGGTCCTTCCTGTTCTCGCTCCTGTGCCTGATTCCACACCAGAGTTCAGGGGACTTTCTCTGGGGGCGGCTGCATTTGCCAGTGACAGAGTAACTGAGTGAAAGGGACTTTGTCCTGGTCCCCATGTGACTCTTTCTTAAGTCTCTTCCTGCAAAATAACAGGAGTAAACAAAGGACAGGACTGCTCCCTCCCAGGAGCCTCTGCCTGTCCAGTCTCTCCTCCCTGCTCCCTCCTCTCCAGACCTGCACCAGCTCTGTGCTTGACTCTGGGGGTCTCCTCGCTCTCGCTCTCTGGGAATGTTCTCCCTGATGGCGATGCGTCCTTTGAACAGAGCCTTTCCTCCCATCACAGTGGCAAAATCTGTGACTCAAGTCTGAGCTCTGGGGTAATAAATTCTAGACCCCAAAACCTGTAAGCAGGCCTCACAGCCCAACCAACCTGGGAAAAGGGGGCAGCACTGGGCCAGCCCAGCTTACCTCCTCTCCCCGCACCGAGGTCTGCAGTGAGCAATGACTGAGTCCTTGGCCTCCCAGCTACCTGTCATTGCCTCCTGTTTTGGAACCAGGTCTAGGTAGAATAGGGTATTCTTGGCTTCCCCTAGACAAAATGTCATTTAAAAACATGATGTCACATGTAACACCTAGTAAGGAAATTTATCTTCTCACAATGCTGGAGGCTAGATGTCTGAGACCAAGGTATCAGCAGAATTGGTTTCTTCTGAACCTCACTCCTTGGCTTGCAGATAGCTTCTCCCTGTGTTTTCACATGGTCTTTCCCTGGGTGTACATGTGTCCTAATCTCCTCTCATAAGGATATCACAACCCACCCTAACGACCCCACTGAACTTAATCACTTCTTTAAAGATCCTATCCCCAAATCCAGTCACATTCTAAGGCACTGGGGCTGAGGATTTCTTCAACACATGTGCTTTGTGGGAGGGATGCAATTCAGCTCTTAACAAGAGGAATAACAGGATCTACCAGGTATGACAAATGAAAAGAAATCAACATCCCAACACAATATCGGGAAATTGCCGAATGTCAAAGACAAGGAGAAGGTCTTAAAAGCAACCAGAGAGAAAAGCCACACCTTGCCACACTGGAGGATGGCTCCCCATCGGGCATCCTCAGATCCAGCTTCCAAAAGCTGTTAAAGCTCAGCCCCTGGCCTGTCTCTCAAGTGGTCTTGCCCTCCTGAGGTTTGCCTTCTCTGAACTTCCGTAGCATTCCACGTCTGTAATGAGGCTGTTCTGTTCACCCACAGCAGAGGGGTGCTGGCAAGGCCACCTGCTAGAACCAAACCTTAAATCTGTCTCCCACACAGTCCAAAACTTAAAAATATATTTGGGTGGGGTACCTGGGTGGCTCAGTCGGTTAAGTGTTTGATGTCGGCTCAGGTCATGATCTCACGGTCCGTGAATTTTAGCCCCGAGTTGGGCTCTGTGCTGACAGCTCAGAGCCTGGAGCCTGCTTCTGATTCTGTGTCTCCCTCTCTCTCTGCCCCTCCCCCACTCACGCTCTGCCTCTTTCAAAAATAAGTATATAAAAAATAAAATAACAAAAATCCACTTGCAATATAGGACTGCTTTAAAATCAGGTGTGTATAGGAGTAGCTAGAGTTGGCACATGGGGTCTGGATAATTGTCAGTGTGGGGATGGGGTCAGTTGGTATTCCTGGTTGGAAAAAAGGAAGGCGGGGGGAGGGGGTGCCTGGGTGGCTCAGTCTGTTAAGTGTCGACTATGGCTCAGGTCATGATCTCAGGGTTCATGGGTTCAAGCCCTGTGTAGGGCTCTGTGCTGACAGCTCAGAAACTGGAGCCTGCTTCGAATTCTGTGTCTCCTTCTCTCTCTGCCCCTCCCCTGCTCACTTGCGTGCGTGCACGCAAGCACGCACTCTTTCTCTCAAAAAATAAACATTAAAACAATTTTTAAAAAAAAATTAAAAAAAAAAGAAAAAGAAAAGGAGGCATCATAGACAGTATATAGTTCACATTTTTGCCAAAGATCCCCCTATGGCTCGGGAAAAATGTTCCCTGGTGCCCCTGACCCTAGTGCTCATGGTCACCAGTGTCTGAGGCCTGGCATCTTACGATGTAGTTTGTCTTGGGGGTTTTTGGTCTTCCCAGTGAGACAGTGTCAGCCCTAACCCCTCTATTGCACCAGTCATTTGTCTTCATGGTAGGCAAGTGCATCGGAGATGGTTGATGAGCTGGCTGATGGGAACCCCTGGAGAATCTTGGTCTCCCAGAGCCTACAGCGGACTCTGACCTACTGGAGGGGATTGAGAACGAAGCCATCCACCTACTGCTGTGACCGCTGCCTCCGCCACTATCCCCTCTCGAGTGGCAAAAAGCCTCTGCCTTCTCCACTGGCCTCCTTGATTCTCCACATAACAGGCAAACAATCTTTTTGAAAAGATAGAAATCGGACTACGTCACTGTTTTGCTTAAAATCTTCTGTGGCCTCTCATGGCACCAAGAATGAAATCTAAGCTCTTTGCTGTGGTCTGTGTGATCCCGCAAGATAACGGGCCCCCGGTGGTATAGTTTCTTCTCTTTCTCCTCCTATGATCCAGCCATCTGGACTTCCCTCAGTTCATCAAACATAGCCAACTCCTTCCCACCCCAGGGCCTTTGCCTTCTTTCTTCCTTTTGCTGCGAATGGTCTTTCTCAGCTCTTCCTGGTGCCATGCCCTTGTCATCTATCAAATCCTAGCTCATATATCCCCTCCCTCACCTCCTATGGGAAATGGATTCCCCCAGTTACTCTCTATTTCATCCCTGTTTCTTTCCTTCTTCGTGCCAGTAATAAGCTCTATTTATTTTGTTTGCTTCCTTATTTTTTATTTAATGTTCCTTTATTTTTGAGAGACAGAGCATGAGTGGGGGAGGGACAGACAGTGACAGAGACACAGAATCTGAAGGAGGCTCCAGACTCTGAGTTGTCAGCACAGAGCCCGGCATGGGGCTTGAACCCACAAACTGTGAGATCATGACCTGAACTGAAGTCGGACACTCAACCGACTGAGCCACCTAGGCGCCCCTGCTTCCTTATTTTTTTTTAAAGTGTGTTATTTTGGGAGAGAGAGCAAGAGCATGAAAGAGAAAGAGAGAGAGAGAGAGAGAGCACAAGCAGGGGAGGGACAGAGAGAGAGAGAAAGTGAGAGAATCCCAAGCAGGTTCTGAGCCATCAGCACAGAGCCCAACACGGGCTCCATCTCACCAACCATGAGATCATGACCTCAGCCGAAATCAAGAGTCAGAAGCTCAACTGACTAAGCCACCCAGGCTTATTTTATATCCGTCTCCTTATCTGGAATCTGATGGGACAAGGGCCATCTCACCAGCACAGGGCTGGTGCATTCAATAGACTTCACATGCTAGGTGCTGTCCAGCTGGGGTCCCTGGACCCTTGTAGCAGAATTCTTACACTCCAAGGTAACCCAAAGCCCGGCAGAATGCCCAGAGCTGCACCTTGGTCCAGTCCAGCTCTCTTCCCAACCATCAGGTCTACTCTCAAAATTTAGATCGGCCCCAGGAGCCAAAAGTAATTGAAACGCAGAGCCAGCAACAGTTTACCTCCATAAATTCGACTCCCTGTTGCTCATGGTATTAACTCTTGTTTCAGGCACTTCCACTTCAATTAAGACTTGGCACACTTCAAAATACCTCTGAACAGCAGGACACTGATTGAATTTGAGGTGCCAGGAAACCAAATGAAAAAATAATAGTAAAACCACTGGTCCTTTCACATTGTAGTTTAAAGCTGGAACACACAACTATCACACCTCCCTTAATGTTCTGTTCTGTTCCAAATTGATCTGGAATAAGTACAGTAACTTGCACTGTTTTTAACCTGCCCCACCAGGCTTGACCAGTCTGGTCCATGCTGCCCTCACTGTGAGGCTCCATTTTGTCATTCGGCAACGCTGTTGGCATGCAATGTGGGTCAAGTTTCTAAGATGTGTAAATGTTGAAAAGAGCGTTTACTTATTCCAATGACTTTTTGCATGTATTGCCAAATAAAACTTTTTAACAGATATGTAATTATGTAATTTAAATGTTTCTCCTTTGGTCATATACATAATGGTACATCCATTCAATGACCTACTGCCCAGTTATTTAAAAAGAATGTGGGAGGGGCGCCTGGGTGGCGCAGTCGGTTAAGCGTCCGACTTCAGCCAGGTCACGATCTCGCGGTCCGGGAGTTCGAGCCCCGCGTCGGGCTCTGGGCTGATGATGGCTCAGAGCCTGGAGCCTGTTTCCGATTCTGTGTTTCCCTCTCTCTCTGCCCCTCCCCTGTTCATGCTCTGTCTCTCTCTGTCCCAAAAATAAATAAACGTTGAAAAAAATTAAAAAAAAAAAAAGTGGGAAATCAGTAGGCATTAAAATGGAAGCATGCCCAAGATTATTAAGTGAAAACAGCAAGTTGCAAAGCAATAAACGTAACATCTCTCTGTGTGCATGAATATGTAAATATATTTTCTTGTAAGCATAGGATAATTCCAGAAAGAGACCCTAAGTCATCTCTGGAAGTAGAATGGGGATAGTGATAATCGTTAGCATATGACAGGTGCTTGCTCTACGCCCGACGTTGCACGAAGCATTTTCCAAATGCCTACATTAATCTCCTCTACAGTGACCCTATCTCTCATTTACAGATGAAGAAGCTGGGCCAGAAGGAAAGTAACTTCAGCGTCCTATATTATTTGAGGTTGTGGTTTGTTTTTTTTAACCTTCAGTATGCATTATTACTTTTCCATCATAAAAAACAAACTCATTAATAATTTAAAATCTTTCCCTTTTGGATTCTGAAACTGGGAGGGACAGTGAAAACGCTCAGTTCTCCACGAGTTCTATAATGACAGCAAATCAAAACCCAGATCGCGTCATTCCTGGCCGGGTGCCCTTGTAGGGAGAAGGTGACGAGAAGCCGCTGGAGTCACGGGCAGGGCTCTGCAGAAGCAGGAGCGCAGGGATGAGGAAAGGAGGGCAGAGACCCTTTGGGAACAACCCACTCTGGTTTCCTAAGTGTGTGATTATGGAAGAGCTCATCTCACTGCTCACCATGGTGTCATTAAGGGAGGCCCCCAGACTGAAGGGTAGCACTGTCCCCCAAGTAGTCTAAACAATTCAAGATTAGCCACTAGCTGCAACCTTTTATCCAGCGGCACCTGGATAAAACCCATCATTGTTAAACACCCGTTGTGATGCCAGACCTCACACGAACACTTCATCTGACACCCACGACAACCCAGAGCTCTGTTATCCCCACTTTAACAGCAAAGAATCTGGCACTTTGTGAAACTCAAAATGTCAGTCCCACATCAAACCGCAAGGTCAAGACTTGAATGCGGGTCTGTCTGACTCCCTGTTAACTCCCGCACTGGGGTTCCCACGGGAGAGCTGATGGCGGGCAGGTCTCATATGTCCAGTCCTCCCTTACCAAACATTTTCACCCAATCATGTAGGATACAAAGTAATAAAGAAGCCAAGGCTCCTGCCTCCTGAGCCAGTCTGTCTGCTCCCAGGTCTCCCACACTGGAGGCCCGTGGATAAAACAGCATCTGCTCTCAGATTGTCCTGTTGCCACCTGCCTGACAACCTCCAAAACTTCCCTGTTCTGCCACCCACCAAACCCTAATTCCAATCAATACTCAGCCCCACCGCCTTCTGAAGATGGTGTCTGAAACCTCCAGGGCTTGGTCTCTGCTGAGAGAAGACCCATCATGCTCTGCATCTCACGTTCTAGAAATCTGATGTCTTGAAGGCAAGATCGTGGGGTGGGTCTTAAAGGAGTTTCTAATGCTAAAAATCACCGTGACGGACAAAGGTGTACCCGGCCGTCTCCTGCCACTCCCTTGCTTGCGCCTGAACGCTGGGCTGCCTGGAGTCACATGCACGCACGCGCACGCACACACACGCACGCGCACGCACGCGCGCACAAGCCTTGTTTCAGACCTGCGGGTCTTGGCTCTTCGATCTGTCTGAGATGCCCTTACCACCTTCCTTCACACGACTGACTGGAGACTCAGGTTGGATATCGTAGCCTCAACCCCAAGCTGGGCTGATGCTCACACACCACCAGGGTTTGCCGCCCATCACAGGTTCCTAGCCTATTACACTGAACTGTGGCTCCCACTTTGGACTGCAAGTCTAAAGACGGGGCCCCGATCACTCAGGGTCTTAGATGACATCTGGCATGAGACGGGCGCTCAGAGCAGGTATGCCGCTCTGTCCACTGGTTGCGCTCTCAGCCTCCAGGTGGCCTCTTTGTTATGGCATGGCAAGGTTCCCATGGTGCAGCCTCCTTACATAACGCCAGGGCTTGTAAGTTTGCTGCTTATCCGAGGTTCATCTGCAAGAAGCTGTAATTGAAATAGCTTCCAGGATGGAAAAAATCACTTCTAGAATTTAATTTCCAAGCTTGTGGCCTGGATCGTTCAAGCTGATTACAGGAGACGGTTGGAGCACTAAATGCTCCCTGTGCTGAATCCAGATGGGCGTGTTTCCTAGGCTGAGAAATGTTAATCCTGTCTTTGGCCCCAGAAATGTCTGGCATTCACTTTGGAGGAGAATAGGAAAATAGGGTAGTGCAGCCAGCTAGCCTCCATTATATTTCTCTGAAAGAATGTTTATCAAAAACAAAGTCGGGGGGTCGGGGATGGCCTGCCAGTTCGAACCCAGAGCTGCTGGGGACCTTTTGCCATTCGGAAGATGGAGTGTAACTCTCGTTGATTTTAAAAGTTCAGAAAAAAGAGTTCTGAATGGTTGTTCTTGAGCTCTGTTGAAAGCCTGGCAGGTGTCAAGAGGGCTGAACGTTGACAGATAGAGCACACCAGGAGAAAGGGGCAGAGATGTGAATCTGCTGTCCACCGAGGGCTGTAGGTAAGACTGTGCACGTGGCCCGATGCCAAGATGAATACTAGCTCCACATTTACTGAACCCTTGGCTTTTTGCCAAGGATTATGCTAAAAACTTCATACTTTTTTTTTTAATTTTTAAAAAGTTTATTTATTTATTTTGAGAGAGAGAGCGCGTGCGCGCAATCACGAGTGGGGGAGGCTCAGAGAGGAGAGAGAGAATCCCAAGCAGACTGGGTACCATTGGTGCAGAGCCCCATGCAGGGCTTGAACTCCTGAAGCTTCCGATCGTGACCTGAGCCGAGATCAAGAGTTGGACGCTTAACTGACTGCGCCACCCAGGCCCTCCTGAAATCTTCACATTTTTCTTTTTATGTCAGTTCATCCAATAACTCTTTGAGACAGACATCGATGTTATTATCCCCATCCACAGGTGGGGAAACTGAGTTTCGGAAGGTGACCGGTCCAAATGGTTCTTTGCAAACACTTTTACAACACTTGTTAAACTAGTTGCAGCGCAACTAGCCATGCCTCTGGTGGCCGCCCCTGTCTTGTGTAGTGGCAATTCTGGTTCCCGCAGCTGGAGGCTCAGCAGGTGTTCCCCAGGCAGTGGAACAGCAGGTGCCCTGTTGCCCCTAGCCAACATTCTTCCACACAGCACTCAAGACGATGAAGAGGACAGATTCATTAACTAAATGAGTTACCGGCCACCTGCCTGCCCAGTCCAAGCCCTCTGCGAGTCTGTCTTGGGTTACAAGTGCAGAGAGCAACCAGGGAGAGGAGTAGAGCTTTGTGACGCCCTGTGGGTCACCCAGGCGTGGGGCCATTTCTGGGCCTCCCAAGCATCTTCCCATTAACGCTTAGGGAGACAGCAAGAGAGGGAGGAGTCCCTCTGTGTCAGTCAGCAATGCCTCCTGATGCTGGCGCCAGAGAGAGCACTGAACCCCCCCCCCCCCCCCCGCCGGCCCCAGAGTTCAGCCCTGTGACTCATCCCCATGGCCCCTGCCTTGCATACGCTGTTTGTGGAGTGCTGTAATTAGTTAATGAACTAACTGAATGATATTCCTCTAGTCATTCAACCGGCCCCATCCTCAGGGTGCTAATTGTATTTGAGGTTATTTAAAAACATTATTGTATCCAAATAGAGTTTACATCAGCCGACAGCGTGATTAGTAATCCTGCTATCCCTGGTGTATCTAAATTGTGCTATAAACCGCCTGGTGAGTCGTGCAAACACGGCTGCCCCAAGGAGTTCCTCTCTCCCATCCCGGCGGGGCTCCTGTGCCAGAAACAACCCACCGACTAAGAGGGGGAGTGTAGCAACCTGCGGCCAGAATCCAATCGCCCTTGGTGTAGAACAGACTATTTTCAGAGGCGGTTCTCCCCTAATGTGATCCTTGTCTTTAGACGTGAACCAATTCTTCCTTATCTTTACAAGAAAATATTCTGACACTAATCTTGGTCTGCCTTCCTTTACCACCTTTTTGGGAAATATTTGAGGGATACAGTTAAAAGCATGGGCGTGGCTTGCTAAGCATCTCTAAGCCCATTTCTTTGTCTGTAAAATAGGGATCATCACAGTAATGAGAGGTGATGTTTTAGTGCTTATCTCCCAAATGTTTTGCCCGAATTATTTCATATGATCCTCAGGATAACTCTGTGAGACATTATTAGGCACTGTAACTAGGTACTATTATTATCCTCACTTTTCATGGCAGGAAACTGAGTCACTGAGAGGGTCACTAACTTCGCCTAGATCACTTCAACTAATGGCGCCGGGATCCAAATGGCAGAAGACTTATTCTAGAACCTATGGTGTAACCACTCTGTGCCTCTGCTTTTTTTTTTTTTTTTTAAATAAGATTGTGAGGATTCAGTGAGATTCACTAAATAAATATTTAGTGTGTGCCAAGTTCTAACTGTGGGAGTTGAGGACAAAGCCCTGCCCTCAGGGATGTCACATCCTAGTAGGGAAAGATTATCCATGTAAAGGTTAGTGCAACACTCAGGACAAAGCCAGTACTCAGTTCCAGCTGTTAGGGCTTTACAAGTTTCTGCATATTTTAGTTATTTATGGACATGTTTTAATGCTCCTACTAGATTATAAATTCTCTGAAGGCAAATTAATTTCTGCTTCTTTTCTATGTCTTCCAACTCCTATTCCTCACACACAGTAGGAAGTCAGTAAACATTTGTTGAATAAGCAAACCTCCTGATCTTCTACATACTTGAGAGAATTGCAAAAAATGCTTTCTCCATGGATTAATGTGAAAGTTCCCAATATGAAGTCAATGTGGATGGAGCTGTAAGTGTATCTGAGATGTAGAATTACCTATCCATGTCAATTGCTAAGAGGATCAAATGAGATGTGTATGAAAAGCTCTTTGAAAACTGTAACGCACCAAACATAGATAATGTGTTATTGGGATATATAATACAGAGAGGGAGAGAAGGAGAAGGAGAGAGGCAGACAGAGAGAGAGGGGAGAGAGAGAGAGAGTCTTCTATACTTCCCATGGAGCAGATGTTCATCTCAGGGCAGAAATTGCCCCTCGTATGTGGATGGGAACCCACCAACCACACAAGGCAGCAGTGAGTAAATAGCCAGCGTTTACACACAAGCCAACACAAGGGATTTTTATTGTAAAGAAACAAAAAGGGTTATTAGTTGGCTTTTTGTTGCATAACTTATTACCCCCAAATTTAATGGCTCAAACCAACAGCAAACATTTATTATTTCACATGGTTTCTGTGGATTAAAAATTTGGGAACAATTTAGCTGGATGGTGTTGGCTCAGGGTTTCATGCAGTCATTGGAAGGCTTGGCTGGGGCGGATGGAGCCACTTCCCAGGTGACTCACAAGTCGGTGCGAGGTGTTGACGGGAGGCCTCAGCTGCTCCCCATATGGGCCTCTCTACAAGGCTGCTTGTCTTCAAACAATGTCTTCAAACATGGCAAGTGGTTTCCTCCAGAGGGAGTGATTCAAGAGAATAAGGCAGAATGTACAATGTCTTTTTTTAATGTTTATTTATTTTTGAGAGAGAGAGAGAGAGGGAGAGGGAGAAAGGGAGAGGGAGAGGAAGAGAGAGATGGAGACGGGAGAATCCCAAGTAGGCTTTACGCTGTCAGCACAGAGCCCAGTGCAGGGCTTGAATTCACAAACCGTGAGATCATGACCCAAGCCGAAATCAAGAGTCTGATGCTCAACCGACTGAGCCACCCCCAGGCGCCCCTACAATGTCTTTTACGTTCTATCTTGGGAGTCACACACCCTCTCTTCTGCAGTATCCTATTGGTCTCACAAGTCAGCTTCATGCAATGTGGGAGGGGACAGTATATGGGAAATACCAGGAGGCGCTGACCAGGGGGGTCATCTTGGAGGCTGGCTACCAAAAGGGGATCTGGGGCTCAGGAATCCAGAATAGTGGCCACAGTTGAGCTTCTTAGAAACAGGAGCTGGAGGGTACCCTGGAGCCAAGGCAGTTCTGGGCACTTTAGTGGCACTTTAGTGGCAGACATCCCTGTCTTCTTGTTCTCTCCCCTTCATGTCACACCCCTCCTGTCATCCGTCAGTTATTTCCATGTTTCTGCTCTCCATTCCTAAAAGCAGAGCCTGATGGCTCAGTTTATCTTTTACCCAGGTCATCACAGGTTACATGGCAGCCTATGGGTTAAAGTCTGGGGATCTGCTTCTACCCCAGACATTTTGGTGAGGGGGTCAGGGTTCACATGGCCCAAAACATGGACACTTGAGCACAGTGGCCAGGACAGTCTCTCTAAGATGACATAATGAGGTGGGGGCTGGAGACAGAGGAAGCCCAGTCTGCCCAGCATGACTATTGCCCCACAGACATGGTGCCAGACAGAGGGGCAACAGCTGGGGAGAAGGAAGAAAAATGAGGACAAATGCGTTGATCCCTGGCCTCTCTGTTTAAAGAGGAAGATGCCCATAACCAGATTTATAATTTGTCTATGATAAGGCTACACTAGAAGTACCTGGGGCAGGTGGGGAAGACTTTTTTTTTTTAATTTTTTAATGTTCATTTATTTTTGAGAGAGAGTGAGTGTGTGAGCAAGTGGGGGAGGGGAAGAGAGAGAGGGAGACACAGAATCCGAAGCAGGCTCCAGGCTCTGAGCTGTCAGCATAGAGCCTGATGCAGGGCTTGAACTCATGAACCGTGATATCATGATCTGAGCCAAGGTCAGACGCTTAACCGATTGAGCCACCCAGTCATCCCAGGTGGGGAAGACTTCTTAAGAAGACTCCTGTCAGGGTCTTGAAGGATGAGATGGAGAGGATCCAGACGAAGAGAAGGGAGGATGGCATTTCCGGCAGGAAGGAACCGCAGAGGTGATTTGGAGGGAATGTGGGACTCTAGGGTGAAATTGGAAGGCAGGGTGGGGTGGGAGAAAAGCAGGCAAGGTGAATGACACCGAGACAGAGTGAGGACTGCAGGTGGCTCAGGGCCCACCCGGCAGCAACCTTAGAAGGAAAGCCAGGTCCAAGGCTTCCTTTGAAGATTTGTTGAAACATGCACGCATCCTCCCCTTGAAGTTCTAGTTCACCAGGGGCTGTGTATGATTTGAGGAAGGTTGTAGTCTCCATTTAAAAAAGACCTCCATGTTTATGAAGAACTAATGACTTCTCCCCCTAATGACTGGTTCCCTTTAAAGTTTATGTGAGAGAAAAAAAAGAAAAGAAAAAACAAAAACAAAATGACAAGAAAAGAAGTTTATTTGAGAGAGAAAGGGAAGGGCAGAGAGAGAATCCCAAGCAAGTTCTATGCTGTCAGCACAAAACCTGATGCAGGGCTCGAACCCATGAACCATGGGATCATGACCTGAACCCAAACCAAGAGTCAGACACTTAACCAATGGAGCCGCCCAGGCGCCCCTAACTGGTTCCCTTTAATAGCAACCCCTCCGAATATAATTCTTCGGGCATCCCAATTAAGCAAGGCTTTATTCAGCACCAAGAAGGCTACATCTGCATAACAAAAAGATTTCATCAGAAGTCCTAGAAAAGTCTCCCTGTAGGCTCCTCATCAAATAACTCATCTTCCTACAAACAACCTCCTTAACCGATTCAGAAAATAATGTCTGGACAAGAAATCCCTTTTAGCAGTTCAGGCCCTGCCAATAAGCAGCTTACAGGGGACTCAAGATTCCTATACCAGTGAGCAAACTCCAGGCATAGGAGTTGCAGGTTTTATCATTTAAATGGCCTAGGGTCAATTTTATGTCCCACGGACCACGTTCAAAGTGTGACTTAAGAGGCAAAAGCAAGCTCCCGGGCTTTCACTCCGAGGAATGTGTTGCTTTGGTGAAGCCTGGCCTCGGGTCGGGGGACTGTTATGGTGCTGAAATTCCCGGAAGCTGCATGGCTCACGACTAAGAACCTGTCCCTCTGCAGCCAGTCCGCCTGGGCTTGTATCCCAGCTCTGACACTTTCTACTGTGTGACCTTGGCTACGTTGCTTGGGCTCTCTGCACCTCTATTTCTCATTTGTGAAGTAAGGATTGTCTTAGTCTGTTCAAGCTGCTGTAACAAGATAGCCACACGGGGTTGCTTATAATGAACAGAATTTTACTTCTCACAGTTCTGGAGCCTGCAAATCCAAGACCAAGGTGCCCACGCGGTCTCATTCTGGTAGAAGCCCTCTTTCTGATTCACAACCAGAACCCTCCAGCCGTGTCCTCATGTCGTGGAAGAGGGCTAGGGAGCTCTCTGGAGTCTCTTATTGGGCAATTCATGAATTGATCACATCCCAAAGGCCCCTTCTACTATTACCATCATCTCTGGAGGTTAAGATTTCAATATTATGAATTTTAGGGGGACACAAACATTCAGCAGACCATAGCAGGGATGATGACGCTAACAGCTCCTTTTCAGGGTTCTTGTGAGGATTAAGCAAATTAATCCTTATAGAAGATTGTGAGCGCTTGGCACGCAGAAAGCTCCACGTGCTTGCTGTTATTAGGATTATTTTAGCGCAAATCAGCTGATCTGCGACTTGTCTCCCATTAAGCTGCACCTGTAACAAATTGTCATTTGCAGCCAGCTGTTCCAGCCGTAATAAATGGCACCGATCACCAGCTGCGGTCATGGAAGAACGCCTCCAATCAGTCACTGAGATCTGCTGCCTCGTACTCCTAAGTACGCTCTCGATCTATCTGCTTTTCTCCAGTATGGATGGTAATCAGCCGCAGGCTCTGGACCCAGAGTGAGCAGGTTCAAATCCTGGCTCTCCACTCCCCAACTGGGTGACCTCGGGCAAGTTTCTTAACCTCTTTGCGTCTTAGTGCTATCTATAAAATAGTAATAACAATATCTACTCCACAGGTGTTTGTGGGAATTGAATGAAATCACACAGGTGCCTGGTGCTTAGTTATAAATTCCATCAAATCTAATCTTCATTACCATTATGCTCGTTTTAGTCCCAGCTACACCATCTCTCACTTAAATGTCTATTAGCCTCTCAACTAGCCTCCTGGCCTCTAATCTTGCCTTTCTGCAAGGCATTCTCCACGCGGCAACCAAACGCTTTCCTAAAAACACACATCTGATGACCTCACTCCTTTCCTTAAAAAATTCTGTAAATGTGGGGCACCTGGGTGGCTCAGTCCATTGAGCGTCCACCTTCAGCTCAGGTCATGATCTCACAGTTCAGGACTTCAAGCCCCACATCAGGCTCTTTTTGGATCCTCTCTCTCTCTCTCTCTCTCTCTCTCTCTTTCTGTCTCTCTCTCTGTCTCTCTCTCTCTCTGCTCCTCCCCTGTCATGCCCCATCCCCTCTCAAAAATGAATAAACTTTTTTTTTTTAATCTGGGGGCAGCTGGGTGGTTCAGTTGGTTAAGCATCTGACTCTTGATTTCGGCTCAGGTCACGCATGACTTTGCGGTTCAAGAGTTCAAGCCCTGAGTCACGCTCCATGCTGACAGTGCAGAGGCTGCTTGGGATTCTCTCTCAATCTCTCTCTCTCTCTGTCTCTCTCTCTGTCTCTCTCTCTCCCTCTCTTTCTGACCCTCACCTCTCTCTCTCTCTCCCTCTCTCTCTCTCTCTCAAAAATAAATGGATAAACTTTAAAAAAATGTTTAAAAAAAAAAAATTTGCAAACAATTCCGGTTACTCTTGGAGTAAGATCCCACAGCCCTAGACAGGCCTCCCTGGCCCTTCATGATCTGGCCCAGCCTCCTCCCTCAGCCAGAGCCCTGCTTCACCGTGTTGCCGCAAAACACTGGTCTTGTTTTACTTCCTCAAGTTTCCCCAACACAGGCCTCCTCCTCACGCTCTTTCAGCTCAGAGAACTCCTACTCATCCACCCAGGGTCAGCTGGCATGTGACTTCCTCGGAGACGCCTTCGCCGACTTCTGGACCAGGAGGGCTGTTCCTTCTTGGTGTTCACTGCTGTGATTACAGTCTTGCTTGTATATTTTTAATGCCCATGTAGGAACCTGGTCTGGAGTTGGGGCTGTCCACAAAACATCCCCAGAGCTTGATGTTGGGCCCAGCCTGCAGCAGCCACTCAATAAATATTTAAAGAATTGCGAATGAATGAACGAACAAATGAACAAACGGATGTGGTGTTCCTTCCTCAGGACCTGACCCTCTTCTGCAAATGCTACCCTGCAGAGTCCCGCTTCCCTCTGCCCTCCCTTGCGCTGTGGGGGCAGGGTGGGGTGATGGGGCATGCCGGTGAGACCCCAGCAGACTGAGGACAGGCTGTCCTGTCCCCAAATCAGAGCAGGACGCCCTTTGAGAAGCTGGCCATCTAGTCTCCCACTCTGTTAATACTGCCGGTGACTGGGAGCTTGCTCCTAATTGTTAGCAAGTTCTTCCCCGTTTCAACCTCAATTCTGTTTCCTTAAAAGTTCCCACCCGTTCGTGAGATTCTTGTTTTCTTCTATGATCTTTCTGTGTTTTCCGACTTTTATAGAGTATATAAAGTGCTTTTGTAATTGGAGAGAAAACAGTAAGTTTTTAAAATTCTGACCACAAAATCTAGTTCTGCCCTTTATATTAACAAGAAAACTGGGGGCATCTGGGCGGCTCAGTCGGTTAAGCGTCTGACTTCAGCTCAGGTCATGATCTTGTGGTTCATGAGTTTGGGCCCCATGTCAGGCTCTCTGCTGTCAGCAAAGAGCCCACTTTGGATCCTCTGTCCTCTCTCTCTCTGCCCCTCCCGTTTGTGCACATTCTCCATCTGTCTCTCTCAAAATAAATAAACTTAAAAAAAAAAACAAAGAAGAAAACCTACTCGCTGGCCTCCTCTCCCACATTATTAGGTCGGTGACTGAACCCAGCACAAGCAAACCTTGGCTTCTGTTGTCTTAGGACCCGCTTGCTGTTTGCACCACAGGCTGCCATTAAATAGCAAATGCTTTTCCCAACTTTCCAAGACACCTTTACCAGCCAAGAGCTGTGGGCCTGCAATACCGTACAGACTCCCAGGGGGCCACCCCTGTCCTAGAGGGCACAGTCTTCCCAACCAGCTCACGAGTCCATCTTGCCTTCTTGGGGCCCATCAACAGTATGGCATAGCTTCATGGACAATCCATAGGATCTGAATAAAATTAATCTGAGACACAGAGGGATTATGGCAAATCAGAACAGGTTTTTCCCAGGTCAAGTGGGTTAACCTCTAGCCTATGCCCTATTAGAACTACCCTAAAGAATGCAAAGAAAGGCCAGGTTAAGGCTTATGGGGTGCAATGTTCATTTATACATGAGTTTAAAATTTTAAACTTGTTCAGGGCACCTGGGTGGCTCAGTCAGTTAAGCATCCGACTTTGGCTCAGGTCATGATCTCACAGTTCATGAGTTGGAGCCCCAGCTCAGAGCCTGCAGCCTGCTTTGGATTCTGTGTCTCCCTCCCTCTCTCTCTGCCCCTCCCCTGCTCGTGCTTTCTCTCTCTCTCTCGTTCTCTCTCTCTCAAAAATAAACATTAAAAAATTGTTTGAAATGTTTTAAAAAATTAAATTAAATTAAAAACATGTTTAAACAAGGATATGTAAATGCACATACTTAAAGATTACTAACATTAAGAAAAAATCAAACATAAAGGGAATGATCCTAATTATTTCTCTCTATTTACCAAGAATAATGCTTCTTTTTGTTAGTGAAAAGTGATAAAAAGTAAACCAGTTTGGCCTGTCAGAGTGAATAGTTACTGCCCAGTAGAAGGATGGAATCTTTAAATGCAAATAACAACCAAAAAAAAAAAAAAAAAGGAAAACTTCATTAAACTAAGGAAGCCGAGCTTCCAGAGGGATCTAAGGAAGGAAATAAAAGGGCCCTTCCAACTTAACAACTTGTTTTTTAGAAAATGGAAATGGTTTCAGAGAAATGCTCTCAGAGATTTGTTCACCACAGCCTTGGAAAGGGAAATAAAAACATGTATTCAAGTACAGCAACAACAAAAGAGCTTGTGTCCAGTAGCCAAGAGGTGGCAAAGAAACACTAAAGTGGGGAAAAGCTAGAGAACTTTCTCTAATCAGCTAGACACTCTGAGAAGGCAGGGATACCTGTGTCTGATTACTTTACCTTTGTACTTGAGTCCCTAACACATAATAGTAGGTGGTCAGTTAATACGAGAGTTCTGGTTCAAAAGCTAGGAAAGATCTGATAAGGTGGCAATAAAAATAAGGTGTCACATTTTACAGTGAACAGTGACTTAATGTTATTTCCTTCACATCTTGTCTCTGGGCAACAGAACTATATAGATGTTCCATTTTCTGTTTTTCTGCATTGTCTGAATTACGTATGAGTATGTTTTTGTTTTGGTGCTTTTTTCATTTAGTTAGTTAGTTAGAGAGTGGGCACACACACAAGAGGGAGAGGCAGAGAGAGACAGAGGGAGAGAGAGAGAATCCCAAGCAGGCTCTGTGCTGTTGGTGCTGAGCCTGACATGGGGCTCGATCTCATGAGCTGTGAGATCATGACCTGAGTGGAAATCAGAAGTCAGGCTCTCAACGGACTGAGCCACCCAGGCGCCCCTATCAGTATGTATTTTGAAATGGAAAGAAACAAAATAATTTCCCCACTTGGGAACAAAGTGATTCTTACAAGAGTCGTTGCCAATTTCTTGACCCCTTTTGGTACAAGGTAGGGAATTAATTCTGCCTTAGGCTATAATTCAATAGGAGTACAAGGTGATTTCATTCATTCCACAAATCTTTACTCAACATTGGCTTGTGTTAATGGATTTAGGTGGGCATGGGGAGACACCAGTTTATGGCCCGAGAGGGAGACAGGCATTAGACACATACTCCCACTAACAAGCGTGACCCTTGACAGCCCCATGGAGAAGGCACCCCGTGCTAGGAGCACCTGTGTCTCTGAGGTTGGTCCCCTGCCTGGGTCTAGTTCCACACATTTCCCCTCCCACAGGCCCTTCCTCCTTTTTCTACCTATTCAAACTTGACCTTGCTTTAGAATCCTGCTCAAATAAATCTTCAGTTCTTGTTCAAGGCCTCCCTGATTGCAGGGGCCCTCACTTCCTCCCTCCTTTCAGCATCTCTCCCCACCTGTGTTGAGTCACACACCACCTTGAAGCTAATGCCACTCACTAGTCATTGGATTAGTCACAGTCCTCCTGAGAAATAGCATCAACAGTGTGTGTATGTGAGTGTGTGTGTGTGTGTGTGTGCATGTGTGTGTTGAGAGAGAGATTTATTCCATAATCATATGATTATGGAGGTGCGAGTCCAGAATCTGCAGGGGAGCAGTCTGGGGATGCAGAAAAGAGTTGCAGTCCCAGTCCAAAGGCAATCTGCTGGCAGAACTCCTTCTTGCTCAAGAGACATAAGTCTTTGTTTTCTTAAGTCCCTCAGCTGATTGGATAAGGCCTACCCACATTGTAGAGGGGAATCCGCTTTACTCAAAGTCCACTGGTTAAACCTTAATCTCATCCAGAAAACATCCTTACAGACACATCTGGAATAATGTTTGACCAAATGTCTGGGCACCATGGCCAAGTTGACACGTAAAACTAGCCATCACAGTAGTGTTATTTCCCTAACTAGAGTGTACCATCTTGGAAGGCACAGGTTAGCTCTTGTATGTCTGAATCCTCCCACAGGACCTACTTCAGAGATTATTGTCAGGGAGCATTCAATAAATCCCCCAAGAGTGGAAGATAGGACAATGAGACTCACTTGAACAAGTGCGACTTGACATGAGACCTCATGCATCTTCTGAGAACAACAGAGGATGTGTGACCAACATCTGCTTAATCCCCAGAGTGCAAATCACAGGGCAGCAGTCCTCCCAAAGCACAGCACTGATCTGTTCTCTGCTCTGAAAATGACTCTTCAGCCAGACTCAGTCACACTTTCCAAGATAATAATAGATGTAGATAGAAGTGTCTGTTCAGGGGCGCCTGGGTGGCTCAGTCAGTTAGGCGTTGGACATCGGCTCAGATCATGATCTTGTAGTTCGTAAGTTCTTGTGCTGCGTCGGGCTCTGTGCTGACAGCTCGGAGCCTGGAGCCTGCTTCGGATTCTGTGTCTCCCTCTATCTCTGCCCCTCCCTCACTTGCACTCTGTCTCTCTCTCTCTCTCTCTCTCAAAAATAAACATTAAAAAAAAAAAGAAACGTTTATTCATTTGGATTTGAACTCAGCAGAGCCCCAGCAAGTGAAAGAAAGACAAAAGAACAACACAAAAGCTTATTGTGGCCTAGGAGAAATTTCTGACCTGCATCCTTGACCATCTTTTTATGACATATGTATGTGTTTCAAGCTTCATCTTTCTCTCGACCCTATTACTAATCCTATGCAAAAGTTCCACCTCTTACCTGTTCCCCCAACCCCAAAGCTTAGATCAGCCCCCCTGAGATCAACCAGGTTCAGAAGAAGGCTACTGCTTTCCCAGCCAGTTCATAGTTCAAGCTCAAATGTTCAATTCTAAACCCAGAAACCAGCTCTCAGGCTTCCCGTTGGTTCCCAAGCAGGCTGCTGCTTACACTGGAAGAAGGAGGGAGGCCTGGGCCAGAAATCTCAAGCAGCTGGGGAGTGGGTAGGTCCTCAAGCCATTTTTTAATGCCAGCCCCCATCTGTGTATACTTGCAATTATCTGGTTCCCATTTAAAATTCCTTCTGCATGTGTAAAAATCTTTCTCATTCCTCCTCGGTCCCAGTAGAAAAATGGGCAAAAGATAGGTACAGACTGTTCAAAGAAAAGAAATTCCAAATGTCTCTTAAACACATGAGAAGATGCTCAATTACACTCACAATAATAGAAATGCAAATTAAAAGTACAAGGAGAATATATCAGACTGGCGAAGATCAGAACATTAGATGATGCAGTCTGGTAAGATTGTGGGGAGACAGACCCCGTGGACACTGCTGATACAAGGCTCACCTTCTCTGACCTCCTTGGAGAGCAATTTGGCAAAACGTCTCAAATTTTAAAATGCACTGGTCCGATGACCAAGCACTTCCGCTTCCAGGTATTAATAGATAGATGTACTTGTACATTCATGCAAAATGACGTGTGCCCAAGAATATGCATTGCGGCATTGTTTGTAAGAGCAGAAGACCGGGAACTATCTAAAAGTCTACGAATAGAGAACCAGTTAAATAAATTGACTACCATACAGCCACTTAAAGGAATAGGAAGGTCTGTATGGACTGATATGGAAAATTTTGAGTAAGGAGGGTGCCAGTGCACATGGTGTGCTAACATTTGTGAGTGGGAGAGCATATATGCACATGTATGTTGGTAAATGCATGGAGGAGCCCTGGAAGAATGTCCAGGAACCTGGAACACAGGCTGCTTCTAGGGCAGGAACCTGGGAGGCATCGGAAGGAAGGAGGTTTGTTTTTGACTCTGTACCTGCTATGGGTTGAATTGTGACCCATAAAATTGATATGTTGAAGTCCGAACCCTCAGTATCTCAAAATGTGACCTTCTTTGGAAATAGGGGCGCTGCTGATGAAATGAGTTAAATTGAGGTACAGGAGTAAGGTGGGTCTCTAATCCAATGTGACGTATATCCTTATACAAAGGGGAAATCTGGACACAGACAGGCACACAGGGAGGACACCGTGTGACGATGAAGGCAGAGATTGAAGTGATTCTCAGCAAACCACGAGAAGCGGGAGAGAAGCATGGAACAGGTTTCCCCCTCCTGAGAAGCTACAAGCTCCACAGATACCTCGGTCTTGGACTTCTAGTTTCCAGAACAGTGAGACAACAAATTTCCATTGTTCTAAACCACGCTGTTTGTAGTACTTTGCTACAGCAGCCTTGCCAAACTGGTACAGCATCCTTCGGTGCCTTGTGTGTTCTGTATCTTGCACGTGTGTTACCAATTTAAAAAACTTTTTTTTTTCCCCATCACATAAATGTTTGTTCCTCCCAGAAACCTTGCCAGATTCACTGGGCTTGGTCAATTGCTCTGTCTTTTGGTCTCTACAAATATTTTATCTCTGCGACATCATTTACCACATTGTAATGTAATTTAATATTCACAGGGTTCTCACGTCCACAAAAAGAGCCAAGTCTACATTTTATTCATTATTATACTCCTAGCCATTGGTCCTCAAATGTTTACTGTAGTGAATGACTAAATGGATAACTAGACATTTTCCCCTGCCTCCCTACATTTCCATCACTATTTATTGATTTTTGGCTTGATAAGCTACTGATTCATTTATATCTTGTCAGGGGGACGTGACTGAAACCTGACCCTGAAATTTGGAGGGTTTTGATTGGTAGAAGGAAAACACATCATTTAAAAACACACATAAGCCTCGGGGCGCCTGGGTGGCTCAGTCGGTTGAGCATCTGACTTCAACTTAGGTCATGATCTCACGGTTCATGGGTTCAAACCCCACATCAGGCTCACTGCTGTCAGCCTGTCAGCACAGAGACTGCTTCAGATCATCTGCCCCCTCTCTCTGTCTCTGCCCTGCTTGCACTCTCCCAAAAAAGAAATAAATATTAAAAACTAAAAAATAAAAACATATAAGCCTCTGCACAGCCAAGGAAACAATCAACAAAACTAAAAGACAGCCTACAGAAGGGGAGAAGGTATATGCAAATCACATATCCGAGTAAAGGTTAGTATCCAAAATACATAAAGAACTTATACAACTCAACACCAAAAAAATGAATAATCTAATTTTAAAATGTGCAGAAGACATGAACAGATTTTTCTCCAAAAAAGACATCCAGATGGCCAACAGACACATGAAGAGATGCTCAACATCACCCATCGTCAGGGAAATGCAAGCCCAAACCACAATGAGATATCACCTCGTACCTGTCAGAATGGCTAAAATAAAAAACACAAGAACAACAAGTGTTGGTGAGGATGTGGAGAAAGAGGAATCCTCGTGCACTGTTGATAGGAATGCAAACTGGCACAGCCACTGTGGAAAACAGTATGGAGGTTCCTCAGAAAATTAAATAGGACTATCATATGGTCCAGTAAGTCTACTACTGGGTATTTACTCAAAGAATGTGAAAAGAAATTTGAAAAGATATATGCACCCCTGTGTTTATTGCAGCATTATTTACAGTAGCCAAATTATAGCAGCAGACCAAGTGTTCATCGATAGATGAACAGATAAAGAAAATGGGGTATATATACACAATGGAATATTACTCAGCCACTCAGCCATAAAAAAGAATGAAATCTTGCCATTTGCAACAACATGGATGGATCTAGAGTACACTATGCTAAGTGAGATAAGTCAGTCAGAGAAAGACAAATACCGTATGATTCACTCCTATGTGGAACTTAAGAAACAAAACAAACAAAGCAAAAAAGAGACAAACTAAAAACAGACTCTTAACTCTAGAGAACAAGCAAATGGTTACCAGCCGTGAGGTGGTGGGAGGGATGGGTGAAATAGGTATAGGGGATTCAGAGCACACTTATCATGGGGCACCTGGGTGGCTCAGTTGGTTAAGTGTCTAACTCTTGAGCTCAGCTCAGGTCATGATCTCACAGTTTGTGAGTTTGAGCCCCGCATCGGTCTCTGTGCTGATGGCCTGGAAACTGCTTGGGAATTCTCTTTCTCCCTCTCTCTGCCCCTCCCCAGCTTGTGCTAAACAAACAAACAAACAAACTTAAAAAAAAGAGTACACTTATCATGATGAACACTGAGTGATATATATACAATTATTGAATCACTACATTGTATACCTGAAACAAATATAACACTGCATGTTAACTATACTGAAATTAAAATTTTAAAATAAATACATAAGTAAATAAAAATAAAACCATATATAAGAAGCTCACTTACAATGAGTTGAGAGTTTAATACCCTTCTGGGGAGATAGTAGTTCCTCAAACAGGAAGAGGGTTGATTTTTGCTTGGTGGGGAGACGAACAATCGAGAAAGGCTTCCTCCCTGCACCACTGTGCTTGATGAGGGGCAAATGAAACAATTTTTTGGTCACGCTCCAAAGGGTGCTTCTCCAAAGGAAGCTACCTTTGAGTTGGGTGACAAAGACTGATGGTACGGCTGCTGTATGTGTTTTCCAGGGCTGCCTTAACAAAGTACCACAGGGGCGCCTGGGTGGCTCAGTTGGTTAAACATCCGACTTCAGCTCAGGTCATGATCTCACGGTTTGTGAGTTCGAGCTCAGAGCCTGGGGCTTGCTTCGTTCGGATTCTGTGTCTCCCTCTCTCTCTGCCCCTACCCCACTCACACTCTCTCTCTCTCTCTCTCTCTCTCTCTCTCTCTCTCAAAAAGAAATAAACATTAAAAAAATTAAAAAAAAAATAAAAAACAAAGTACCACCAAGTGGGTGGCTTAAAACAACAGAAATGTATTGTCTCACCATGTTCCAGAGGCTACAAGTTGGAAATTGAGGTTTGGGGAGGGCCGTGCTCCCTCTGGAAGACTCTAGGGGAGGACCCTTCCTCTTCCATCTTCTGGTGTTTGCTGGAAGTCCCCGGTTCATAGACACAGCTCTCCAATATTGACTTCATCTTTACCAGGCCTTCTCCCCATATGTCTCTCTGTCCAAATTTTCCTCTTATAAGGATACTGGTCATCATATTAGGGCCTGCCTAATCCAGTATGATGTCATCTTGAGCCCACCTACAAACTGTAAGGTCACATTCTGAGGTTCCTGGTGGATATGAATTTTGGGGGGAACACTATCCAACCTAGTACAGCCGTTCAGCTTGGACTCGCCAAGAATGGAGAAGAAGCAAATGGTAAAGGAGGGCTTAACCTTACGGTTATGCACAGGCCTTGGGATCAGACAGACTTGGTTTCAAACCCTGGCTCTCCCTGCTGGTCAGCTGTGTAAATGGGGGCCAGTTAGTCAACATCTCTAAGCCTATTTCTCATCTGTGCAATGGGTTTAATGCCTGTTAGGTTTGCTGGGCAAAATAAATAAGATCAGATCCTGACCTGCTTAGCACAGCACCTGATATGTTAAAAATTCAGCTTTCGGGGTACCTGGCTGGCTTAGTCAGTGGAGCATGTGACTCTTTTTTTTTTTTTTTAAGTTTATTTATTTATTTTGAGAGAGACAGAGACAGCGCAAGCAGGGGAGGGGCAGAGAGAGAGAGAGAGAGGGAGAGAGAGAGAGAATCCCAAGCTCAGGGCTTAAACTCATGAAACTGTGAGATCATGACCTGAACTGAAGTCAGAGAAGGAAGCTCAACTGACCGAGCCACACAAGCGCCCCGATCACGTGACTCTGGATCTTGGAGTTGTAAGTTTCCGCCCCACATTGGGTGTAAAGAGTACTTAAAAAATAAAATCTGGGGCGCCTGGGTGGCTCAGTCGGTTGAGCGTCCGGCTTCGGCTCAGGTCATGAGCTCACAGTTTGTGGGTTCAAGCCCCATATTGGGCTCTGTGCTGACAGCTTAGTGCCTGGAGCCTGCTTCGGATTCTGTGTCTCCCTCTCTCTCTGCTCCTCTCCCGCTCATGCTCTGTCTCCCTCTCTCCTTCAAATATAAATAAAAACATTACAAAAATAAATAAAATAAAATAAAATAAAATTAAAATAAAATAAAATAAAATAAAATAAAATAAAATAAAATAAAATAAAATAAAATAAAATCTGGGGGCTCCTGGGTGGCTCAATCGGTTAAGTGTCCGACTTTTGATTTGGGCTCAGGTCATGATCTCACAGTCGTGGGATTGAGCCCCAGCTCTGGCTCCACTCTGCGTGCAGCGTGCTTGGGATTCTTTCTCTCCTTCTGCCCCCCTCCCCCACCCATGTTCTCTCTCTCTCTCTCTCTCTCTCTCTCGCAAATAAAATAAATTCAAAATTTTTTAATCTATTTATTTTTTAAAGTTTATTTATTTGAGAAGGAAAGAGAGAAAGAGAGAGAACAAGTGAGAGAGGGGCAGAGAGAGAAGGGGATAGAGGACCCCAAGCAGGCTCTGTGCTGTCAGCAGAGAGCCCAATGTGGGGCTCAAATTCATGAACTGCAAGCTCATGACCTGAGCTGAAATAGGACATGTAACTGACTGAGCCACCCAGGCTTATTTTTTAAAAAATGAAGTCTTTTTTTGTTTGTTAAGTTTATTGATTTATTTTGAGAGAGAGAATGTGTGTGCATGAGTGAGGGAGGGGCAGAGAAAGAGAGGGAGAGAAAGAATCTCAAGCAGGTTCCACATTGTCAGCACAGAGCCTGATGTGGGGCTTGGTCCCACGACCCTGGGATTGTGACCTGAGCCAAAATCAAGAGTCAGATGATTAACTGACTGAGCCACCCAGGCACCCCCAAAATAACATCTTTTAAAAAGTTTAGCTTTTGATGCTCGAGTCCCCATTTCCATGGCTTCTCCAATCCTTTCAGGAGAGTATGAAGATAAAGAGCAGAACAGCATAGTTTATGATGAAAGGCCCAGACCCCTGGTACAGAACGTACTCGCCACAGGAGGTCAGAGGGCATGGGGCAGCTGGACTTGAGCAGGTGGACTTTAACTTTTAATAACAAACAGATGCAAGGTTAGTGCTGAAATTTAAAATTCTCCGGCTAAGCCATACAGTTGGCCCTTGAACAACATGGGAGTTCGGGGTACTGCCCCTGCGCGGTACGGTATGGGGGGTTTTGACTCCCCCAAAACGTAGCTACGAATAGCCTACTGTTGACCGGAAGCCTTACTGATAAGCTAAACAGTCGATTAACACGTATTTTTTATGTCGTATGTATTCCATACTATAATTCTTACAATGCAGTGAGCTAGAGAAAAGAAAATGTTAAGAAAATCATAAGGAAGAGAAAATACATATACAATCCTGTACTGTGTCTACTGAAAAAAATCCGTGTCTAACTAGACCCACGCAGTTCAAACCCATGCTGTTCAAGAGCCAACTGTATCCGTTTTTTCCCCTCCCCCTCCGCCCAGGTATATTTTTAGAGCTTGCCATCAAGGCCTTTTTAGCATCTTCTATTCCCTCTCTGCTCTAACACCTACTGCCTGTGGCTTCTCTCCCCTGATGCACTTGGCCATCAGGACATTTGAGAGAGGTCACAGCTTCCATCCAGGTGTCCCTGGCTTTCCTCGTCTAGGCTGTCCACAGCAGAAGGGTCACACTGGGAGGGGTTGACTGGTGAAGCTGTGCGTGGCTGCACGAGTTGATTTCTGATAACTTCCCAACAGCCAACAAAAATGATCTGGGATGATCAGCACTGCACAGATCAGGGAGAACTGGCTGTTCTCTTATGCCGGCCCATGTGTTCCATTAGAAATGGATTAAATTGTTCAGACACTGAAATCTTCTAGGTGACATTTGCATTTGGAACTCACCCTTATAGCCAGCCGGGAGTCTACCCTCTGTGACCTGTGCCGTGAGTCAGGCAGGCCCGGCCCGGCCCGGCCCGGTCATCCAGGGGCCTGACTTGTGCTCTGCCACAGCAGGCTGGTTGCTGTTCTTGTTTTCTCAGCACTGAGAAAAACTTTGTTTCTGAATTGTAGCTTTTTAAATGTTTTCCTTGGTGACTGGTAGGTCTAAGCCATGATCCACTTATATTTACCGAGTGCCTGGTTAGTAGCGTGGGCTCTAGAATCAACTGCCTGAATTCAAACCCCACCTTTACAAATCATGAGCTTTGTGACACTGAGCAACTTACATAAGCAGCTCTAAACCTTAACTGCTTCATCTGCGAAGGGAGAATCATAATAATACCCTCCCGTAGGGCTGTGGAGAGGCCTGTTCCAGGTTTGGTTCCTCTGAAGCAGACTGAGACAGAAGTTAGCAAGCAGGGCTTCTTGAGGGAATCCTTTTAAGAGCAACCCCTGTAAAAGGGAGAGCGGGAAGCAGGAACGGGCAGAGAGAGCCGAACTCTGATGCAGTCCCAAGGAAAGTGGCAAGCAACCCAGAGAACACTCTGTAAATGGGAGAGCTTGTTAGCCCTACCCTGAGTTGAACCAAAAAGGGCAGGGCCCTACAGCCCCTCAGTAGATCAGTCCCTGGATGCAGTTTTCGTCAGCTAAGCCAGTCCCCAAAGGACAAATGAGATCCGTCTTCCTGTAGTATTCTCAGCATCTGGGGGAATACGTTCTTCATTCCTGAAAGGGGACCGCAGCCTCCCCAACAAACGTTAGATGAGATGACCCACACGAAGCTCGTAAGGCCACGACCGGCCTGCAGTAAATACTTAGTAAGTGGCAGCCATTACGTTTACTGTTGTTTTTGTAACTGTTATTTGCCAGGCACTGTACCAGAGGCTGGGACACAGTGGCTATTAGGATTCTGCTTCTGCCCTCCAGAAACTCAATCCACAGGCAGACCAGACCAGCAAATAAGCATTTGCGGCACAGTGCGCTTGGTAGGGCAGCACAGGACTCGTAGAAGAGCATGTGGAAGGGACACGTGACCCAGACAGGGAGAGGGAAGGAAGAGTGATGCCAAAGGTGATACCTGGAGACGAAGAGGAGTCAGCCAGGCAAGGGACTTGCAAGTGCTGGGGGTGGGGAAGAAGGTGGAGCAAGCAGCGTGTGCAGATGAGGGAAGCGTGTGCCTGGTACAGTTCAGCTCGGCCAGAGGTTTGTGTACACCAGGCCAAGGAGTGTGCACGTGGATACAGAGATGGCAATGGGAGCCATGAGATCATGCTAATCAGAGGAAGCCCGTGGTCCATTCGTGCTTGAACAAGATCACCCTGGCTGCCATGTGGGCAAGGGATTGGGCCTGGACAAGATGAGAGGCCACCGCCTGGGTCCAGATGAGAGATTAGGGTGACCTGGGCCATACTGGTGGTACTGAGGAAATATTGCACAGAGTCAAGGGATATTGAGGAGGTGGAATCTACAGGTTTGGTGATGACCGGGTGGTAAGAGAGCAAGAGGACCATTGCTTAAGCTTCTGACCTGGGCAATCCACAGAAGCCCTGGTGTCTTAGTCCATTCAGGCTGCTATAACAGAATACCAGAGACTGGGTGGCTTATAACGAACGGAAAATTTATTTCTCACCGTTCTGGAGGATGAGAAGTCTAAGATCAAGGCGTCAGCAGAGCTGGTGCCTAGTTCATAGACAGCCACCTTCTCACTCGGTCCTTTTGTGCTGACAGAGGAGCAGGGAGCTCTCTAGGGTCTTTCTCTCTCTCTCTTTAAAGTTTATTTACTTGTTTTGAGAGAGAGAGAGAGAGAGAGAGAGAGAGAAAGCGTGAGTTGGGGAGGGGCAGAGAGAGAGAGGGAGAGAGAGAGAGAGAGAGAGAGAGAGAGAGAGAGAGAGAGAAATACCAAGCAGGCTCCATACCGTCAGTGCAGAGCCTGATGCGGGGCTCAAACCCACGAACCGTGATATCATAACCTGAGCCAAAGTTGGATGCATAACTGACTGAGCCACCAAGGTGCACCTCTGGGGTCTCCTTTATAAGTGTACTAACCTACTAACCCCATCTATGAGAGTTTCCCCTTCATGACCTAATCATTTCCCAAAGGCCCACCTCCAAATAGCATCACATTGGGGAATAGGTTTCAGCATATGAATTTTGGAGGAACACAAAGATTCAGTCTATAGAAACTGGGGAACTAATGTCCTAACATCTAGGGGAAAAAACCGCCACCATGGACAAACTCCTTGTTATTTGGAATGATTTGGGAGCTTCTTTGAGCCGGCTCACCAAGACCTACGGCTCCATTTTAGACAAACCCATTTGAAGCCCCTGATGGAGTACAAGTCTCAGAAACAACTAAATTAATCCCAGAGGAAAACTGCTTCCTCTCTACTTCTTGCTTAACAACAACAACAACAACAACAACAACAAAGCCAGTAAATAATGCTCTCAGTGTTTAAACTGTCACTGTAATGGAAAGCAAATTGAGCCAAGGAAAAAGAAATACAAACTCACTTTAAATTCACTTTGGATTCAATCTTCAATAAACATCAATATTTATTAAACTCTGAGCCCAGCCCTGTGCTGAAAGCTTCAAATATAAGGATAAAGTAGACACTGACCAGTAAACTTGAGGGTCCAGCTCCTTCAATAGTAATATTTCGTACGGTAAACTGATGCACTGGCATTTGGGTTTATACATTCATCTCTTATGTGTTTGGTGACTTGAGTCAGTCCCTGGGCCTTACTCACTTCGGAGTTTTCACAAAACTGGGTTTTGGATTTCAAAGCTGCCAACCAGACCCATGCAAGTGGGAATCATTCCATTGGAAATGATCAGGAGGCCTCTCTTGACTTTGTCCCAAAAGGAGTAATTTGAGGCAGGGAGAGAGATTCCAGGATCTTCTCTGAATTCGAGTTGAAAAATTAGGCCCCCCAAAAAAAAAGAAAAGAAAAGAAAAAGAAAAATTAGGCCCCATATTAGCCCAAAGTGATAAAAAACAAAACTCAACCAAGTAAATTTGAAGAGCTGATTGACTTTATTAAAAGATTCATGAATCAGGCAACATCCCATCTAGCAAATATAGAGATGCTTTGAGGAGTTGTACAAAATGGAAAGTTTTTATAAGAAGGAGGGTGGGGCAAGAAAGAAGCCAAAAAAAAAAAAAAAAAGACTATTTCAGACATGATCATCTTCCCATAGGAGGAAAGGCAGGGGGGGTCTTATGATTCAGATGACTTCATCTTTGAGGGACAGAGAAGCCCCAAGTGACAGATTGCTTCATTGTGCTTATCAGAAAATTCCTGATTGACAGGTTTAGGCTTATATTTCTGGGGGAACGTTGAAACTGAAATTAGGTTAGGTATTAAACTCTGGTTTGGTGACTTGGCCCAAACAATGTCATTTTGTGCCTGTGGTTTTCTTTTTAATGAGAGCAACTTCTCCAAATATTTCTGGGGAGGGGGATGAGTCTGCCTAAGAATCTGAAACGGGGTCGCCTAGATGGCTCAGTTGGTTGAGTGTCAGACTTCCACTCAGGTCATAGTGCCACGGTTTGTGGGTTCGAGCCCTGTGACCAGCTCTGTGCTGACAGCTCAGAGCCTGAAGTCTGCTTTGGACTCTCTCTCTCTCTCTCTCTCTCTCTCTCTCTCTCTCTGCCCCTCCCCCGCTTGCATGAGTGTGCTGTCTCTCTCTCTCAAAACTAAATAAACATTTAAAAAATTAAAAAAAAAAAAAAAGAATCTGAACGGAACCTTCCCCAAAGTCTCCCTCTGGGAGCACATTCCCTCCCACGAAATCGCTCGGTTTAGTTCACAAAAGCCGCCAACACTGAAGCAACCAAACAATTTTTCATGATTGGATTTGGTCCCTACCTCCCAAATGAAAGGTGAAGATTGAAGATAGCAAGAACCAAACTCTACCACAAAAAAGATCCACGCCCAAAACAATGTGATTTTTCTTTAACGTTGTTCATTGCAATAATAGTTTGTACATTTGAGATGCAAGGTTTGGGAGCATAAAACCACAGTTGATGCAATCTTTCTTTAGGCTTCAAAAGAAGCCAGGTGAGTTTCTGTTTGCACTTCTATTTTCTCCCAGGCTTTGTTATGGTGTCAGATCTACATTCCAGAGCTCCTTAAGCCCTTGGAAAAAAAGTGATTAAAACGTAAGTGAGACGCCAGTGTCCCCGAGTATCAGCATATAAGGGAGCAAAGCAGGGGGTGGGCGAGACTCTAGTTTAAAACAACTTTAAAGGCTCACGATGACTTTGTTTTTATAGGAAGGAGCGGCAGCAGGTACCCAGCAAGGCGAGTCCCAGTCCAGGGAACACCCACTCGGCTCCAGGCTGAGAGAGAGAGTCTGAAAACCGAAACCAGCCCAGCGAACACCGACGACGCCCCTGAGGCTGCCTGCCCCGCCGGCCAGTCTCTGCCCGGGGACACCCGCGCGGGCGGCAGGGCCAGGGTGGAAGGGAGGAGGAGGGGACGGAGGAGGGAGAGGAAGGGGAGGAGGAGGAAGGAGTGGGGGAGGGGCGGCCGGCAGAGGCCCCGCCCACGCCCCGCCCCGCCCCGATTATAGCCGATGACTCAGGGCGGAGCTCCGCATCCAACCCGCTCGCCGCCAACTTCTCTGGATGGGACCAGAAGTTTCTAGCCGGCCAGTTGCTACCTCCCTTTATCTCCTTCCCCGTTGGCAGCGAGGAGGCTATTTCCAGACACTTCCACCCCTCTCGGGCCACGTCACCCCCTCCTTTAATTCATAAAGGTGCCCGGCGCCGGCTTCCCGGACACGTCGGCGGCGCGCACCGCTCTCGAGCCGGCCGCAGTCAGCGAGCGACTCCGCGCCTGGAGGCCCGGCACCCCACGACCAGGCACCCCGCGACCCGACACCCCGGCGGCCGCCCCTTCGGGCCGACCCCAACCCAACATGAGCGCTGCCACCCACTCGCCCATGGTGCAGATGGCGTCCGGCAGCGGCGCCGGCGACCGCGACCCCCTGCCCCCCGGCTGGGAAATCAAGATCGATCCACAGACCGGCTGGCCCTTCTTCGTGGACCACAACAGCCGCACCACGACGTGGAACGACCCGCGCGTGCCCCCCGAGGGCCCCAAGGTGAGCCGGCCTGCTCGGCGCCCCAGCCGGCGCCCCCCCTCGACGGCGAGCGGCGGGGACCGCTGCACCCGGCCGGGTTGCGGGGTCCCGGAGCGCACCTGCCGGTGGACGCCCGCGCCCGGGCTCGGCCTGCTGTGCCCCGACGAGCCCCCGCTCCGGCCCGCCCTTGGCTGGCGTCGGGGCGAGAGGGAGGCCCCGGAGGGGAGGAAATGTTTCCCCCCTCCGCTGCGTCTGGTTCCCGGGAAGTGCGACCCGCGCAGTGGCGCCAGGTGCCGTCCACCGGCCGGATCCGAGGGACCGAGGACCGGGTGGCTGGAGCGGGCCCGGGCTCCGGAGGGGCGGCCGGCCTGGTCACCTCTGGAGGCCCGGGCCAGGCCCCGCCGCCGCCTCTGCCGCCGCCCGCCGGGGCGGAGGTCCCGGTTTCCCTGCGGTCCGCGCTGCGGCGGACGCCGGCGAGGGGGCCCACTCGCCAGCTTGGGGGTGGTCTCGCAGGTGTTTTGTCTCCTAAAATTCCTCAGCTTGCTCGAGGGGCATCTTAACTGGCTCAGGCACAGAGTGACTCAGGGAACTGATGTAAATATACTCCCCCGTTTTTATATCTGAAATTAAAATTGTTTTCTTCTTTGAAACGATTTTCAATAACATATTTTAGTATGATTTGTTGAAAAACAAGGCGTTCTTCTGCCAGGCAATTTCTGAACTAAAGATGTGAGACTGTCCCATGGTTGACCATTGCCTTAGGACATTGCCTCACGCTGACGTGAAAGAGAATGGTTTTTGTTTTTGTTTTTTTTAAATGGCATACATTCCCTTCCTTGTTATGGTATTAAAATACTTAGGATTTGTTTCCAGTAGATACACAACAAATACAGAAATACTTTCGTGAATGCAGCATACCTTATTTACATATATGCAGAAATATAAACTCTTTAGTCCTTAGGAGCATGAAAATTTGGAAATAGAAAGTTGGGATCAATCTGTTAACTTAAAAAAATACAACTAAGTGTGTTACTCTTCCAATTTTCCGCAGATTTGTGCTTTTTCAAAATAAAAGCCTTGGCAAAAAGAAATACACTTAAAGAAAGGGTAATGATATACTGTCTGGGCAAAATTTTAAAAAGCCATAAAGAGCTGGTCAGTTGTTTTGAAGATTTAAAAATTCACAAAATTTAAAATGCTTTATAATTATTTTAGAAGAAATATTTGTATCATCCACTTTCATTTCTAAATGACAAACATTGATAAAAATCTGGTGCCCAACAGTGAGACGTAGGGACATTCAGCAACTTCCGTTTATAAGAGTTGAATTGTATATTTATATCTGGAAAATTAGTACAAGAGTATGTAATTAGCTGGGATGGGTATAATCATATATACTTTTTTGTATGCCTGCTCAGCCCATTATTGGGTGAAACTAAAGCACATTTCAAACCAGCCCTGTCACTGCAGTCTACATGGGTGTCGATCTTTGGTGTGGTGTAAAACTATCAGTTTGAGGCCTCCTTCCTATAGAGACGGGGACTGTCAGAATCTGCCATACCCTTTGTTGTAAGTGAAGGTCAAGTTTGAACATAGCCACTGTTAAGTGCAGTGTAAACCCAGAATGCCAACACTTTGTTTTTAGCATGAGACTCACCCAGCAAGTTGAGATCTTTGTGTACCCATCCGGTGAGTTGGTTAGGCTGTGGTTTCATAAACTCTTTTTAAAGGGGAAAAAACAGGTTAAGTAACTTACTTTCTTTCTTTTTTTTAAAGATTTTATTTTTAAGTAATCTATACCCAACATAGGGTTCAGCACACAACCTTGAGATCAAGAGTCACATGCTCTACCGACTGAACCTGCTAGGCACCCCGGAATTACTAGAATTCTTTTTTTTTTCTTAAGTTTACTTATTTATAAATAAATAAGAGAGACAGAGACAGAGTCTCTGAGACTCTCAGAGAGAGAGGAAGACAGAGAATCCCAGGCGAACCCATGAAACCACGAGATCATGACCTGAGCCGAAACCAAGAGTCAGACGCTTAACCGACTGAGCCACCCAGGCGCCCCTATCATTCTTAACAAATAGAAAATATGGCTACTAAATCAGAAGTCTGACCCTGGAAAAGGGGATTTGAAAATTAAGTCAGAATTTTAAAGTCGAAAGACCTTATGAAGATCTCTTAGCTCAATCTCTTTGTTTTACTGACAAAGAAACCCAGACAATTAAAGTGTGTCTCCAAAGGTCACTTAGTACCAATAGCAAAGAGAACTACACCAGAAAGTCCTGATAAGAGGCAGGGTATCTGTTCAGAAGAAGGTAGAAGTGTCTTGAATTTTTATGAAACTGTGAAGCATGCAGGCTGGACTACTTCATTGTCTTTGTGTCCTCTAGGCCACCACGTACGTACTGGGTGGCTGACCTCTGTGCTGTGATTACTTGGATGGTGATGACTGGATATGATAACTCAAGAAATGAGCTCTCTTTACCAAATTAACTACTCGAGATTTGTCCACATGGCACAAAACTTGAGAAAACTGACATTCAGTTTCTTAGCTCCTTGACCTTCATTGTTCTCATACCTGTGCTTTGATAATACACAGAACATCTGGGTGATTAATTCAGATTCTCTTACACGAATGACACTTTTTCTCCAGACTAAATACAACGGAAAATCTTCAGTACTGTTTCATATTAGAAATTGGCTTCTTACTTCGTAGTAAAAAGGGTCCTGGTGTAAAACAAAGGGCGTTTTGGGGGGAGATGAGCTAAGAGGACCTTTCAAGCATCCTTATTTTCAGGAGGAGATGCCATCAGTCGATAAAGAAGAAGCCCTTTTTTGGGGACGGCAGCTTCTGGGTGTTTACGGTCTAACCTTGCTGGGAAAGGAGTGGCTTTCATGGAAAGGAAGTGACTACAACTCTGTTTCATTGAGTCTTGTACTCTGTCATTTTAGAGTTGATCCTCCCACATTGCTCTGAAGTAGTGAGAGTGACTGTTTGTCCCTAGTTTTACAGAGGAGGCAAGTGAGAGCAAGCGTCTTGCCCTTCATTGAAGAGGCAGGGCAGCTACAGGCTAAGACATTGGGCTTTACCTGACTCCACTCCATGCACCCGGACCTCCCCACCTGCAGTCTTCCTGGATGTCAATTTTCTGCACTCACGGGCTTGCCACTAATCTTCTGGCAAGTTCATTCTGGTCCAGGCCCCTTCCCTGGCAGAGAGGTTGGTGCTCACTCTGGAGTCTGAAGGTGCACAGCTGCCCCTCGCCTGCTCTCCCCTGATTAAACAGAGACCAGATGCTTTGGAGTACTGTGCTGTGCTGCTCTGTCAGAAACCTTCCTGGGACAAGGGGGGAGACCCTTCTCCCTCAGTGAGCAGAGCTTTCTAGCTCTGTAGACCTTAGAGGTCACCAGCACAGAATCCCGAGGCCGGCAGTCTCCTGGGAAGCCTTTTAAGAGCACAGATTACCAGCGGCCTCATCCCTCTATCTGTCGCCTGCCCCCGCCCCCCATGTTTAGTCCACATTGCCCAGAAATCTGTATGTCTGAAAGGTTTCCCTGATCCTTTTGATTTTGCCACACTGGCATTTGGGAGCCCCTGGTGGATGGTGATCCCATTTTGTAGGGGGAGGGGAGCTGTGATTTACTGTACCCTTTCCTGCATATGAGCCCTGGAATCCCTCAAGCTGTGCCTGTCTAACATCTAACCTGCATAGCCTTTGCCTGAGGCCCCATTTTCCTTCTTGGTGAAACTCCCTGGTGCCGACTTGCATGAGTATGAACATGGGGATGGCAGTGCCCTGAGTCAGATCCAGGGCAGTCCCAAGACCCTCCTGTACCCCAGAAAGATGTGAGCCAGAGCATTTCCTTCCTGTTTGGCCCTCCCAGCAGAAGCTCACCAGAATAATCTGACAGATTACATTCAGGCCCTGGAAGAGAGATGTAGAAACATCCTCTCAGAGGAAATTGGAAATGTTTGTAGTTGTGATTGAAGTGGAGAGACCCACTTATTCTGCTTCATGTTTAGCAGAGCCTCCTGAATTTTCTTACAGATGAGATCATTTTGCTCTTTGCAGATCGATTAGAAGCTCGTGGGCCTCTTAGCAGAATCAGAGCACAATCAGGAAATGAGTGGTCCTTCTCCCCTTTGTATTTTCCAGCAAGTTGCAGTGATGGAGGAGCAAATTCCTTTGCGACTGATGAGCAGGGATTTGTTGGTGGGGAGGATGAAGAACGTGGGCCACATGCCTTAATGCCCAGCTCATCCAGAACCTCCATTTTACCCTCCAGAGAACAGGCTGTGTTTGGCAAGAACTGAACATAATTCGTCCCCCGTTTTGCAGCGTAGCTTTGCCCTTTACGAGGGGAAAGCCGGTACACAGGAACTGTGGCGGCATTTGACATTAGCCAGGGCCGAGGAAGGCTTAGCTGTTTGATGCTGTTGGGGCCGGTTGTGAGTCAGAAAGCTCCATACCACCGGTGAGGCTTGATTAGCACTGTCCTCCTGTCCCCATTTCTGGAATGACACACAGTTGCCTTATATAAGGCACTCTACATATCTATTACTTCCTATTGGCATTTATAAATGGTCTGATGCTTATCATCAAAGGTAGGAAACCGTGCATAACCCAAACCTACTCTTCCTCCTTTGCATTTTTGCTGTTGTAATGCTGCTCTTAAATATTTAAGACACCTTACGTAGGAAAACTGGGAGCAAAAGACAAAGGCCTTGCTTATTAGGAACCTCTGAGGACCCATTAATGCTGATGAACGCTGAAGAAACCTCTAGCAACCTGATTATGGAATTCTTGAGCCCCTCCCTGCTCCCCATTTCTGGCTCATCAAGTCTTCACTGGGTCTCCTCTTGTGCCTCTGATCTCAGACTCACGGCTTGACTTTTGAAGCTAAGCACTAAATCCCATCCTTTGCAAATGTGGACATTGATTCCCACTGCTTGCTTGGCATTGTGTGACTGCGTGAGATATGTGATGTTACTAAGTCATCACTTATTTCTGTGTAGATTTCTTTGGGGGCCTTAGAAGCCAGGCAGCTTGTGACAGCTTCATTAGGGAGAATTTCTTTAGGATAGAATGAATCTAATATTTTTTTGTCTGCCAACATGTTTGTGTAAGTATGTGTATATGCACACACGCGTTTATATTAACATGTCAAACACTGGTTAGGGGCATTACAAACCTTATTTCTTTAAATCCTCAAAACAGGTCTCTAAGATAGAAACTACTAGGTGCTTCTGAGGCCTGTCAGCTGTGATAAAGCGGAAAGACTGTTGTGGCCAGAGGTTTACCCTCACCTTGCCCCCTCTGAGCCTGGCTGCTTCTCAGAACTCCTTTATACTCAGAGCTCACCAGGCACAGCCCCCGTTGATTAGAAACCACTTGTGTCTTGAGTCTGGATCTGACTTAGGAGATGGGCCCAAGTTCTTCATTCATTCGTTCCGTCCGAAATTGACAGAGTGCCTGTTCTCTGAAAGTCACAGTGTTCAATGCCATATGGAGGACAGTTCTGTCTCCTTCCGTAGCTTTCTCTGTGCAGAGTTTCTTACGTGTAGATGTCTCCAGTTGGAAGCAGGCCCTCCCTGCCCTGGACTCCACGTCACTTTGATTCAAATCTTTCTTCCAAAAGGCGGCACTTTTCTGCTTTGCCTTAGGGTCATGTCCCTGTGGGCCGAGAGTTCCAGGGCCAGGCTGTGTCTGTCATCTTTCTGTTTCTCAGTGCCTGGCAGGATCTACAGTCTCAGTAAATGATTCTGTGCGGGGAAGGGTAAAACACGGGCTGGGTTCCGGAGTGGACAGGCTGGTAAAAGAAAAGCCACCCTTACTGAAGTACAGTCTTGAGCCCAGAGTGAATGTAAGCTGCCGAAAGCTCTATCTGTTCGTTCCAAAGTACTGCAGTGTTGTCCTGGGCTCCCAAATGTCCCCCAGGAGCCAGTTCCTTTTTACTGTATTTCTAAATGGGCTTTTCTCCACAAAGGACTAAAGTATTGATTCCCTGACTTCATCCTTATGAGTCTGGAGAAGCTCTTTTTTGTCCCTACCAGCAACACAGCATCTTGGAACAGACCTGCTGGAGAGGCTGGGAGCTCACAGCAGCCAGACACTGCTGATGCCCAGCTGCACAGAGAGCAGCCTCAGCACTGTCAAAGGAATCTCTCTCTCTCTCTTTTTTTTTCTCCTTGTGGCTGGCAATAAGACCAGATACTGCACAGTGAAGCTTCTTATTCACTGTCAATTCAGAAAAGCCCAGAATTTCAGATTGCTCACTGCCTACGTCAAGAGCCTGTAAACAGTGTGGCTGCCCAAGAACTCCTAGCACAGAGCTGTGTCCCCAGTGACTAAGGTGAGACTTGCCACTGAAAATTCCCTCGCATCCTGTTGGAGAACAACCATTTCCTATCTTGAAATAACTTCCTCAGTGTTCCTTAGGGTAGAATTGTAGACTTTTGGTTATTTAATTTAATTTAATTTTTTATTTTATTGTTAAATATTTATTTTTGAGAGAGAGACAGCGTGCGAGCAGGGAAGGGGCAGAGAGAGAGAGGGAGACACAGAATTTGAAGCAGGCTCCAGGCTCTGAGCCATCAGCACAGAGCCTGACTCGGGGCTTGTACTCACAAATCTCAAGACCATGATATCTGAGCTGAAGTTACACACTTAACCAACTGAGCCGCCCAGGTGCTCCGATTTTTTGTCAGTTATCTTAAAGATTCTTCTTGGACACTGAATGGATGAATAAATAATTTAAAAAATCCAGGAGTGTCTGGGTGTCTCAGTCAGTTGAGCGTCTGACTTTGGCTCAGGTCACGATCTCACGGTTGGTGGGTTTGAGCCCCATGTCGGGCTCTGCGCTGACAGTGTGCAGTCTGCTTCGGATTCTCTGTCTCCTTACTCAGCCCCTCCCGCACACATTCTCGCTCTCTCTTTCTCTCTCAAAATAATGAACATTTTAAAAAAACCTTTTTTTTTTTTTTTTTAATCCAAACATCGGGAGGCTAGGGAAGAATATGTGTGTGCAGAAGACAAGGCAGCTGCATCACTTTTTGACACTTCCAAATTAGTCCCACGGACCCTGAGTGTCAGAGTGGGACCAGCTCTCCTGCCCAGATGGAGCTGGGTTTTCTCCCTCCTGAGGCCCCATGCTGGATGCACAGGGCCGTGGTGACTCAGAACTGAGCAGAGTGCCCTCCCTCTCGCCTGCCGTGCCTCGGCCAGGCAGTGACTCAGCACCAAGCACTGGCTCCCTGGCCCAGAGCACACTTGAACTGAATGTTCCAGGTCTTGAGCCCCAGCCCGGCTCGACTGGGCAAAACGAAATGCTTTCTCCCCTGCTGCGTTTTACCCTGGGAAGATGAAGGGTTTGAAGACAGCCACAGTTATTATCAGAGTGCACGGTGTGGCAGGAATAGTGAAAGGGTTAATACATCTCTGGTCTTGATGTCAGACACACCTGGGTTGTAGTGATCTCAGACAGATCACTCACTCTCTCCGAGCCTCAGTCTGCCCTTCCGTAAAATGGGAACACAGCATTCCCTGTCCAGCAGGATTGTGACGATTAGGGGGATAGTGCATGGAGAGTGATGAGTCAGGGCCTGACTGGACATGTGTGTATAACCCGTGGAAATAGTCACAGCCCCCACCAAGAAGTGGGAGAGGACTCACCACATGGCAGACAGATGTGGCCAGACATGGGTCTGTTGGCTCCCAGGTGGGGCTCCAGTCTTGTTTCTCAGAAGCAAAGCCCTCTTATCCCCCTTGTACCACCTCAGCCAACTCTTTTGACCAGTGTCTGGACGCCCCCAGTACCCTCCCCAGGGTTCCCATGCCCCTCATAACTCAGATACACGTCAGGGGAGTCAAATGAAGGCCACAGGGCCTTCTGGGGCCTCACCCAAACCTACAAACCACAGCCCCAACCAGCTTCACCCCTGATTCATCCCTGATTCCTCAGCCGAGACAGGCCAGGAGGAATTGTGTTTCCTGCACTCTGCTGCATGGGGTGGCGTCTTAACTCTGAATCTCGACTCCTTAAGGGGAGTGTCTCCCTCTGCATCTCTGCACAGGCCCCAAGACAGTTGCCAGGCAGGAACTAGGTGCCCGGTCAAGTGTTGTGGGGAAACTGAGCCATGTTAAAGAGGATCCGGCCATTTCCATTTGCACAGCTGTTCTGGACCCAGCTCTACGAGGTGGAAATGGCACTGCAGGTGGAAGGAGAGAGGGCAGTTTTCTAATTGCCACCACCCTCTTGGGGGGGAGTGTGACTGTTGGAGGAATGCTTTGAGCAGCTGTTCAGGGCGGGGAGGAGAGTCCCCAGGAATTCCCCTCAAGGAATCATTGAACCAGCTACCTTTGGTTAAAGGGGCCCTTGCCCTAGCTGCTTTGGTGAATTGGAGGCTGGGGTAGGGGACTGTGTTTTGTACAACATGCAGGTCTAGTGAAGCCCTGCACCCCGATACCAACAAATACTTGCATAGTTGGTGTCTAGCAGACGGTAGAGCCAAGTGATTGATCCGTGTTCCACCACAGCATGAGACAAGTCCTTGAGAAACGCATGGAAATGGACCACGAGGGAGTCTCTTTATCTAATTCGGACAGTTTGCTTCCTGCTGTGGAAATTTCAGGTACTTTTCCATCTGTGATTCGTGATTGCAGATTGATTAGAGCAGGTGTTCCCTACCCCCTTTTTTTTGGAAGAGGAACTAGCTAGTGCTTTTCATTCCCTGAAGCTGTGAACTTCAGGAGCTGGGCATTCAGTGACTGGGGTTCCTGGCTTGGTAACTGCCCCTGTGACCTTGGGCCACATCTGCCACGTGGAATCCTTGAGGAGGGCTCCAGGGGGTGGGGGAAACGGGAAAGCTGGAGGCTGACGCCAAACTGGCCAGCTGTGGCCCATGATGCCTGGCCCCTGCCCTGGTGGGGGACACACTGAGACTGTCGGTGTGATACCAGCAGATGAATTCTGCTCCCGGCCAGGTCCTCCTGTCCCAGCCTGGCCTGGTTTTTCTTACTAGGTCTTGGGCGGAAGTGCAAGGAGCCCCAATCAGTGTAAGTCGGGTGTGGATTTGTCCTCAGGGCAGGCCCCCTCAGAGTCACTTGACTAGAGCTTTTTGGGGGTGGGGGGGGCACAGGGGGGTGGTGGTTAGGGCTCAGGCCCCTAGAGTGTTGGGCTGTGATTGCTTCCAGGTTGGAAAACATAGATACAGTTCCCAGCAGAGAAAATGGCACCCTTGCTAATTAGTGTTCTTAAGACGCTCAGATAAAGGAGCTTCTAACTCTTAGCAGGTTTATTCCTAACTGGTGAGACCACTGAGGTTTTAGGCTTTGTAAACTATGGGCCCAACCAACTGTTTCTCAGAAAAGCTGCATCTACCGATAACTATTTGTGGAATGAAGCAACGTGATTGTGTAGGGCTTGGAGCACTTAGCTTACAAAGACTTTCTTGTGCCTTATTTTACTTCTGTCTTGCAAAAATCCCTGGGAGATGTGGGGACTTTTACTGCCTGAGAAACTGAGTCTTGGTAGCAAGGAATCCTGTCTGAGGGCACATAGCTGGTGAGCAGCAGGGTGGGATTGGAGTTCAGGGTGGCAGCTTGGAGCCCAGGGCTCATGCCAGTTCACTCCTGCTTGTTTGGACACAGCTACAAAGAGAGGAGGTGTTAAGTTTCATCCCTATAGAAAGTTTTCCCCAGTGGGGACACATAGGGACACCCAGCTCAGCGATCCCAGGAGAAAATAATATGTGCTTTGATAACAGGCAATCAGATAAAGCCTGCAGTCACCTGTGGCTGAGTTGCATCTAGAATTTGTGGTCAGCACAGACTCTTGTCTTACCAGGAGTGTTGTATGGGGATTTCTATGGAGGTGGATTTTGCTTACTGTTCACAGTTTACCCGCTATCCATTATGTGCCCCAAACGGGGTTTAGGCGGAGGGAGAGACCCTTTATCACAATCCAGTGGGAACTGGAGGAATTTTGAGTTGGTTGTGGGATATATTAAATTGGCAGTGATAATTTCTATGACCTGAAATACCAAACAGAAAGTTTTGGAAGAATGTTGAAGCTCAGCTATGTGCTCTAGAAGGAGGTTTTTTCTTCTGCTCCGTTTCCTGGCTGCTAGAAGTGAGCCAAGCTACTCAGTTTTGATCCAGGTCCTGCATATATGGGGAGGTCAGGATTCCTGTTTTCCTCCATCTTTTTTTATCTTTGTTTTAGAAGTTTTGAAGTATCATTAGTAAAATTCAAACCCTGACCGTTGTGAAGGCTCTTCTGGCCTAAAAACCCAGTTAATGGATCTGTGTCCTACTTAAGACTCCAGGCCTGTCTAGGCGGAAGTGCTGTGGGGCAGCCCTAAGAGTTACCTTTGTTACTCTTCCCCTTCATTCAGACGTGCTGATGGGAGCTGTAACTTGTAGGTACCAATAACACTTTGAAGAGGGCTGTGCCGTGGAGTTGAGTTTAGGGGTTTTCAGGGATCAGAGGCCACTCAGTGTACAGGGAACTGACTGTGGATGGGTCAAGGCAAACCCTGCTCCCCTGCTGTCCCCAAAGCAGCTGAGGCCATGAAAGTGCAATGCCCCAGCACAGTGGTTGGCATATGCCTTGTAGGTACGCAAGAATGTTGTTCTTGCCCTGCTTTTAAGGCACAAGACGTCCTTCTTGGGGGTTAGGGAGTCAGCAGCCTCCTCTTCATTTAGGACATGAAACATTAGGGCACTTTGAATCCCAGTGACTTCTGTTATGATTTATGTTTATTCATTTCTTGAGAGAGAGAGAGAGAGTCCGAGCAGGGGAGGGACAGAGAGAGAGGGAGACACAGAATCCGAAGCAGGCTCCAGGCTCTAAGCTGTCAGCACAGAGCCCGATGCAGGGCTCGAACCCACAGGTCATGTGAGATCATGACCTGAGCTGAAGTCAGATGCTTCACCGACTGAGCCACTCAGGTGCCCCTGTTATGATTTAAGTGAACACAGTTAAGAGTGGTCATTTTTAGATTTCTGTGACACCAACTTCTCTTTGTTTTTGAGCTTTATGTAGACGTTTAGAGGTAGAGGGGACCTTGCAGTAAGAGCCATGGAGAATGTCAGGGCTGAAAGGAACTTCACTTAGATCGGTGTTTCTCAATGCAGTCCTGGTTAGCTTCACCACACACCTACTGAATCAGACTTCTTGGAGTTGGGCTTGGGGTCTGCATTTTTGTGCATCTTCTGGGTGCTCCTGATGCCCCCTAGAGTCTGAGAACCACTGCTTTACAGAGCATCTGGGTCTCCCCTTCAATTTTAATAGCTGAGAAAACTAAGGTCCAGAGAGGGGATGTGGGCTGCTTGCATAACAAACATATTTAGGGGCAGATCCAGGATTGGAACCAAGTGCAGTCTCTTTCCACATCTCTTAGCTGCCCCCTTAGCGTACATTGTTATTAAAAACCAGCAAAGTTTAGACGTGCTCTTAAGCAAACAAGACTTGCGGAAGTCCAAGGGCTCACCCAAGCTCAGAATCTGATCCCAGGCTTCTCTGATAATAATATCTTGTACTTAATAGGGCAAATTTTGACTCATCTGGGGTAATTTTTCCTGCTTTTTATCCTGGCCATCTCCTGGAGTTGTTTAGTGCCCTGAGATATGCCTCAAGATTTTCCTGCAGTGCAAAGCAAGGGAGAAAAATTAACCAATTCATTTTATAAATGAATGCAGTGCGGTTCCTAATTGGATCTTGTATATAGGGATTCCTGATGTCTTTACCCAAGATATAGATGGTGAGCAGAGCTACACTGGTCCTTACTCCTTAAGAAGCTACACACACAGGACCTTTGAGGGCAGGACGTCTAGTGGCCTGCCTGGTCACATGATCACAGCTCGCCCCTCCCTCCCCGGAAGACTAACCCCAAGGCAGGGGCGATCCCTGGTCCCCACTGAGGTCAGAAGGGGGGCAAGTAGCAAGTGCTATGTCGAGGATGCTGGCATAACCAATAGACTTTTTCTGGACGTGCTTGAACTGTGAAAAGACTTCTTAGGAGACTAAGGAGGCATGTTCTAATATTCTACGAGAATCATAACTGTTATACATTTGTTTCTTTTACTTTTGTCATTTTAAATTTTTATATTTTGAGGCGCCTGAGTGGCTCATCAGGTTAAGCATCCAACTTCAGCTCAGGTCATGATCTCACGGTTTGTGGGTTCAAACCCTGCATCGGGTTCCGCGCTGACAGTGCAGAGCTTGCTTGGGATTCTCTCTTTTCCTCTGTCTCTCTGCCTCATGCTTTCTTTGTCTCTCAAAATAAGTAAACTTGAAAAATTTTTTAAGTTTTATCTTTTTTTTTTTTACACTCGGTGAAAAACACCATAGAAGTACAGGAAGGGCAATTTAATTCTTTTATGTGGTGCTTTTTTAGTTAGTAAAAACTGAAGCATCTGCTACTGACAAGACTCTAATGATAGAGTAGACATGTGAGAAGATGGGTTGGGCTCAGTATTCCTGGTGTGGACCTTACTCTAGGCGGGAGCCTCATTTCTGGTTTAAATTATGCATTCATGTAGAAGCGTTTAGTTTTCTATTCTGTAAAGCTGGTATGGTTTTTCTGCTTACCTAAACCTAGTGTTTTCCTAAACAATACCCCAATCAAAGTGGAAGGGGAACGTTCCTTTATTTATTTATTTTTAGAATGTTTGTTTATTTTTGAGAGGGAGAATGAGCAGAGGAGGGGCAGAGAGAGAGGAAGAGAGGACCCAAAGTAGGCTCTGCACTGACAGCAGAGAGCCCGATGTGGGGCTTGATCCCACGAACCGTGAGATCACGGATCATAACCTGAGCCGGAATCAAGAGTTGGAGCCTTAACCAGCTGAGCCACCCGGGTGCCATGGGGAAGCAGTCTTTTAGATGTGAGGCTCATGAAGAGACCTGTGGTTTGTTACTGAATGGCATAGATGGGCCAACTCAGACAGAACCCAGAGTGCAGAACCTCAGGGTCCCCAGGCCACCCTTCCTGTCGCAGCCTCCCTGCTCAAGCCAGCAGGCACCGACACCTGCCAGGCAGCCCCAGGCTCAGAACAGGAGTCTTGGTAGCGGCCCCTTTCCCCTCGCTCCTACTGTCTTGCCAGCCTTTCCCCGCACTCTCCTGCTCGCCCTTCTGGGTCACCCTTCATTTCCATGCCCTCAGCTCTGCTTTGCCCACACTTCCTTGCTCTCGTCCCTGACTCTTCCCCTCATTTCCTGCGGCGTCCTGGTTTTTCCTTCTGGCTCCTCCCGTCTTGCCGAGGCATCTCTCGTCAGCAGCTCTCGGGATGGTCAGGCCTCTGGGCCTCCAGCCTTACCTTCTTCAGCTCAGCACTCACCTTCATGCGCTGTCCCCTTCCCCTCTGCTGCTCGAACGCCGCATCCTGCCTACAGTGACCACAGCTTTCCTTTACCGACCAAACATGGCACTTCTTCCCAGACCCAGGTGGAAGGAATATTGGCTCCAGGAGGTAGTCTCTGCTGTCACCTCCTCTGGGCAGGCAGAAATACTCTTCCTCCCCTCCCTCCTTCCTTTGTCTTCCCTTTTCTCTTTTAGTTGTACAGAAGATATTCGGCGAGATGCATAAAATGCACAGCTCTTGGCAGGCGGCTGCAGTGCCGTCTGGATCCAGGGGCTTCCCCCAGGAGGCGCCAAGCCTCAGCCAGGCCTATCTTAGGTTTCCAGGCCCTGGAAGGGGCTGAGTTGGAGGCACAGCTAACAGCCGGCTCTGTGGGGGCGGTGGGGTTGGCGGCCCTCACCTGTTGAAGCCGGATAGTGCGGGTGGAGTGTGACAGGGGATGGGCAGTAGGGCAGGGGGAGGTTCAGGGAAGTGTGTATTTCGATAGATCTGTACATAGGCATATACCTGTTTACCAGCATGCAGAAAAAGAACATTTCCATCCTCATGGAAAGGTTCAAGACCCTCCCAGTTACTCCCGTTTCCTACGGGGCAGTCACTACTCTGAATCTTCTATCAGTTAACTTTGCTCTTCAGTTTTGATTCCTTTGACACTTTGGGGTCTGTGCAGCATGACCGTGTGCCTGTTTGGGGAGGGAACTTGCATGTGTTGCTGCCTCCTGGGCATCCCCCTTGGATGTGCCCTCCCAAAACCTCACAGCAGTCCTGCCAGGTAGATGGGTGTCGCTAGCCCCGTTTTCTAGGTACGGGCATCAAAGCTCACAGGCTAAGAGAATTCCCCCAGATCACAGAACTGTTACTAACAGAGGTCAGACCGAACTGGCATCCTAGCTAAGACAGCCCCATCCTAGCTAGAAAAGCCCATGCGTTTCCCCCACCCCCTTCCCAGAGCCTCCCAGGCTTTCCCTGTAGTTTTGCTTCCTGTTTGTTTTGTGCCGTAAACTGTCTCGAAAGCCCCTAGTCGGCAGGAATGGAGCCTTGCCAGTTTGGTGACCCCCATAGTACCCAGCGCCCGGGTAGCGAGAGGGTCACTGGGAGATGGTCGGTGGATGAGGGCTTCCTAACTGCCCTGCTCGAGGATTGTGCAGGCAGCTGAGGCTTGTGTGCATGGCTGGGAGGGAACAGTGAGGCCCCCAGGCAGCCAGCACAGAAAATGCCCAGGACTTGTCCAGGCCCCGGCTTCAGGCTGGAAGGAGGGGTGTCCCAGCGAGGGGATAAGATGCTTAGATGGCGCGTTATGAGTCAGCACTGAGTAGCACTGGGTTTCCACGGCGTCTCTTGGTGCCTTGTCTCAGGCAGGGATCGGGTTTTGAATGTGAGGCCTGGACCCACTCCCTGCTCTTGGGTGACCTGAGAGCTAAACAGGCTGAAGTAATGTCGCCACCCTGAGCACGTGGGTATTCTAATCTGAGAGCGCCTGTCTGCTGGCGTCCCCAAGGACACAGCGACACCCTTGTCTCTTCTGTGTGCAGGAGGCCCTCCCCGGGGCAGGGGCTCAGCAGGAAGGAAGCAGTTGATGGGCCTGAAAGAGCGAAGTTTCAGGGTCCACCACCACTGACTCTTGTGCAGGAACACAAACACAAGGCAAAAATCACAGTGGTCTATCACTCAGAATGCAAATCAGCCCTCAGCTTTCCTTCCTTGTGACTGGTTTTGCAGCAGTGAGAATTCTACCCTGCAAACTCCTGGACCCTCTGTCTTTGCCTCTGTTTGCAGCTCGGCCTTCTTAAGGAAGGGGAGCTCTCCTCCTTAATAGTCAACCTACCCAGATGTGCGTCAGGGGTGCAGTTCTGTAGCTGCCTTCTCTGTAAAGGCCCTTCTCGTGTTCCAGGAGATGGTCCAGACTGGAAATCCTGGGGGGTCCCTGACTCTGGTTGCCCAGCCTGTGTTTGGTGAGAAAGGACATTGCCCCGTGAGTGACTGACCGGCCTTGTTGTTTGAAACCAGATCTTCCTCTGTGGTACATCTGGAACTTGGCCTTCTCAAAGGGTCCCAAAATAGCCAGGCCGCTGAAGGGACAGCTTCATGCGAGAACATGAGAGGGACCCCGGCCACTCCTCGCCGGAGCAGAGCAGGCTTTGTTGGCCTCCTCAGACCAGCATAATTAATCGTCGGCTTTCATTATCCCCCTGTGCTGCCCCCGCACTCCTCATCATCTCCCTTTCTTGCAGCTTGTTCTGAAAACGTCCCCGAGTAGGCAGCCTCGTCCCACAGCCGCTTCTCTGCAGAGGTGTGCCGACTGTGTCCTGTGTTTGGGTCCAGCACAAGTCCGTGTTAGGAAACGCTAGGACCTTTGAGGAAGCGGAGAAGCCGGCTGTGGTGTAGTGAGTTGGACTTGAGTCATCCTCGCACCTTCTGATCTGGGTCTCTGATTTGGGGGACAGTCAGTGGTTCTCCTACGTAACTGCTGCCGCTTGTCACCCATAAGAGGAACCTGTCTGACCAGTTTGGGAAATTGGGACCTCTTGGTGCTCAACGGATACCTTGGCCCAACTGCTTTCTCTTGAGGCCCCTAATTCTTAAACTGCTGGCCATAAGCAGCCGTGTAGGGGACGGGATGTGTGATAGAAACGGGTGCCTGTGAGCTGTCTGTGCTCAGCCGTCTTGGCTGCTGCTGGGGGGCCCAGAATCACTCTGGGAGATGGGGACCCTTAGCACCACGCTTTTGCCACTTTGGGGTGCTTTCTTCCCAGTTCCTAACCAGTCTGTTTCTCCTTCTTTGTGTTTTAGGAAACACCGTCTTCTGCCAACGGCCCTTCCCAGGAGGGCTCCAAGCTGCTGCCCGCGAGGGAAGGCCACGCTGTGTACCCCCAGCTCCGACCAGGCTACATTGCCATTCCTGTCCACCACGAGGGTGTGGACAGCCGGCAGCCGCGCCCTTCCTTTGTCTGTTCCCAGCCCGGCACACAGCGATTCCGAACCGAGGCGGCCACAGAGGCTCCTCAGAGGTCCCAGTCACCTCTGCGGGGTGTGGTGGAAGCCACCCAGCCAGATAAACAGTGTGGACAGGCGGTGGCAGCAGCTGCGGCGACCCAGCCCCCAGGCTCCCACAGACCTGAGGTAAGGAGAGCGGGCTGTTGTGTTTTGGGGGCAGGCCCCGGACCCTGGGGCTAAAGTGCAGGGCATCCGGGCGTGGCCTGCAGCGGCAGAGGTCACCCAGCAAAGACAGCACTACGGCCACACGGTGTCCCCCCCGCATTTCACAGCTGTGTTGTTTCAAGTGGGCAGGGGTCACGGCTTATCTTTGGGGTTAAGGAATTGGGCTTGACAAGGGTAAACAGTTTGGTCCAAATGCATAAAGGTACAAGTGTGGCATTTCTGGGACCGGAAGCCTGGCCTTCTGGCTCCTAGTCCGGTGCTTCTTCCTCCTACTGGGCTTTCTGCGTCAGCACCACAGGGATAGCAATGTGTTCTTTCACTCAGTTCCCTACTTAGGGGTGAGTATTAACTGCGTGCAGCTCTGTTGATGGGAAAACGAGGTGCCATGCCTGCCCTCACCGTGTCCCATGGTTTCAAAGGAAACCGAAAATAAAGAGTCCGGAAGTCAGCTGCTTGATGATAGGGTTTTATTTTTAAGCCTGAGGCCAGTGCTTCAGTGCACTAAACTCTAAAGGGTTCTTAATCTAGTTCTTAGCCAGGGATTTGAGGGCCAGTGGACCCCAGTAAGATTCCTGAGCAGTAAGTAAGCCATTCTGGGTTTCCTGTCTGCAGATTATCCGGCTATATCCACTGGCCCTGTTTTTGAGCACAAATCCTCCGCTCCGTGTCTGTGCCCAGAGTTGGCATTGCCTCCCTCAGCCCTACTCTTTTCCCTTTTCAGAGTAGTACCTATGTATGTAATATTTTTGTTGTCAAAATCAAAGTGACGCATCAGAGAAATCTTACCAAATTTGAGCTGACAGGACCCTTTGGAGCCAGCTGAGGAAATACGCACCTGACTTTCTAGGTGGTCCAGGGGCTGGCCACGTGGGATGTGCTGCTTCCGGTGCTTAGCTCGTTCTCTGTAGATGAGCAGAGAAAGGGTTAAGGAAAGACATGGCCTGCAGTGACCACAGGTGCGGCAGCAGTCAGAACCAGCAGGTTGAGCACCACCGCGTGCAGCCCAGATGCCAAAGCATATCCACAGACGGTCTTACCGAATCTTCTAGTCACCTCGGGGAGGGAAGGGGCATCTGCTCCATACTGTAGATGGGGCTCAGAAGGCGATGGAGCTGGTAAGAATTGGAACACTCCAGACTCTAGAGCCCTGAGTCGTAACACCACAGTTTGGCGATGGAAGGTTTACAGGTGGAAGGTCCTGTTAAATGTGTTACCCTGAGGAGGCACGTGATGGAGACGAGGTTAGAGCACCTGGGTAGAGGGTCACTCATGGAGCCATGCCTCTACCCTTTGTGTCTCGTAGCGATCTCAGTCTCCAGCTGCTTCGGACTGCTCGTCCTCGTCCTCCTCGGCCAGCCTGCCCTCCTCCTCCAGCAGGAGCGGCCTGGGCAGCCACCAGCTCCCCCGGGGCTACATCCCCATCCCCGTGATACACGAGCAGAATGTCACCCGGCCGGCAGCCCAGCCTTCCTTCCACCAAGCCCAGAAGACCCACTACCCAGCTCAGCAGGGTGAATACCAGACCTACCAGCCCATGTACCACAGGGCCCCGGGGGATGACTGGGAGCCGCGGCCCATGCCGGCAGCGTCCTCGTTTCGGTCTCCCGTCCGGGGTGCATCCAGCCGGGAGGGCTCCCCGGCCAGAAGCGGCACACCGGTGCACTCCCCTTCGCCTCACCGTGTACACACCGTGGTCGACAGGCCTCAGGTATGGAGTTGGTGTCAGCAGACTGACTATGGCAGCCCCTCTCCAGGGGCTGAGGAGCTCTTTGCAGGGGCCCTGGTTCCTCCACTGGTTGTGACCAGTTCACACACGTGTTACTGGGGGAAAGGGAGATCCTGGAAATGGCTGATCACCAGCAGAAGTGCAGGACAAGTGCTGGGAATTCTCAGTACTGTCTGTAGCTTTTGCTCATTTTTCAGTGCGGCTGCCTTTGGGGCAGAACTTCAGCCACCGTGAAACGGCTGGACAGCAAGTAGAGTGTCACCCACACACGCTGTCTCAGTGTTTCAGTGCCCTCCACGCTTTGTTAAGGCGCTTCATAACCCTTCTGCATCCTAGCCGCAGCCTCGTCTCCAGTGCTCCAGACGGCTTGTCTCCTCCTCACGGGTACCCCTTCTCCACCCTTTCCATTCTTGTCGCCTCTGTGCCTTTGCTCATGCTGAACCAGCCCCCTGCGATGCCATCACGATCCAGGTTTTCCCCATCCTGCAGGGGACAAGCCAGTGTTGCCTCTTCCATGAAGCCTACTCCTCTTTCTCATGGCACCTCATCACAGTCCCTTACAGCTCGGCCCGTGAGCACTCTGTGCACTTCGGAAGTGCTCATCTTACCTGTTTAGCTCAGCTCGGAGCTTGATGACAAGGACACGTCTTCCACCTCTCTCCCTGATGGCAAAGGACCGAGTTGCCTGACTGATGATGAGCCGGCTGGCTGGCTGGGAAACATTCCAGTCTGGTGAAGTTGCAGGCACAGACCAGCTAATTCTTCAGGGGCAACTCGTGGGCACGTCCTGGAGGAGGGGGTCGCTGGTGTCAGTAAGCTTGGAGCTTAGCAGAGCCTTGAGCAGCCCTGGGACCCCACCTTGAGCAGCCGAGTTCGTTTTCTGCCACAGTTTTTAGAGGGAAAGCCCCTTGTAGACAAATGCGGGGTGTCTTACTATAAATGGTGACAGCACCGTCGTGTGGTTCTTTTTTTAGCTTCTTTGTATAGGAAAGAATTTCAGCCTTACAGAGGAGTTACAAGAATCATACAAAGAAACCCAGTCTACCCTTCATCCATATTCACTGTTAACATCTTGCTGTATTTGCTTTGCCATTTCTTCTCTCTGTATGTATCGTCCACGTGGTTTCTTTGTTGGAGATTTAATTGTAGATATCATGCTCTTTTACCCATGAATAATTCAGCAAATATTGCCCTAAGAAAGACCTTTTCATTCATAACCACAGTACAGTTACCAGAATCGGGACACTTAACCTCCTTACGTTGTTACCTGATACACAGTCCACTTTCAAATCTCCTTGAGAGCAGTTTCTCCTTCTCCAGGATCTAATCTAGGATCACGAGCGCTGCATTTAGGTATCATTTCTCTTCAGTCTGCTTCAATCTGGAACAGTTCTTCGGACTTCCTTTGCTTTCATGACCTTGACATTTTCAAAGAGGACACGCCATAGAGCAGTCCCTCTTAGGAGTTTCTAAAGTCATTTTTCTCAGGGCGCCTGGGTGGCTCAGTCAGGTAAGTGTCTGACTCTTGATCTCAGCTCAGGTCATGATCTCACAGTTCGTGAATTTGAGCCCTGTGTCGGGCTCTGCGCTGACAGTGTGGAGCCTGCTTGGGATTCTGTTTCTTCTTCTCTTTACCCCTCCCCTGCTCTCTCGTTCTCTCAAATAAATTTGAAAAAATAATAAGAGTCGTTTTTCATACCCAGCCCTTTTAAGCCCAAAGAGGGGTGTGTGGCTGGTTCCTGAATGGTAAGGGCCAGATTTGAGGTCATGTGCATTGACAAAAGAATCTGATGGAAAAGGATGTTGCTGGCATTCAGATGGCTAAGTAGCCACCAGGTCCTTCCTTGGGCTCAGGAATCCCAGGAAAGAAGTGCCCATCTGCAGTGCTAGAAAAGCTTCCCCTCATGTCTTTCCCATATATTTCCCATAGTCGGTGAAATAATATTTAATCCTGTTTCTGCTTCCCATAACCTTGTTTATGGTGCCCTCCTTTTTAGTGCTTGTTCAGATTTCTTTTTGAACATGTGCAAAGATTTGACCTAACTGAACATTATAGTGGAATTTAGTATTTTAGTATTAGTATCTCTTATTTCCCAGTTCATGGAATTAGGGTGTCAGGTTTTTTTTTTTTTAAGTTTATTTATTTTGAGAGAGAGAGCCAGTGGGGGATGGGGCAGAGAGAGAGGGAGAGAGAGAGAGAGAGAGGGAGAATCTCAAGCAGGCTCTGCACTGTCAGTGCAGAGTCTGACATGGGGTTCAAACCCACGAACCGTGAGATCATGACCTGAGCTGAAATCAAGAGTCAGACACTTAACCGACTGAGCCACCCAGACACCCTAGGGTATGTGAGATTTTTAAAGGGTTTTGGCAAAAAAACTAATTCAAAACAGTATACAACTCTGTGTGTATTGAAACATTATTTACGATAGCCAAGATATGGAAGCAGCCCAAGTGTCCATTATGAAGAAAATGTGGCATGCACGCGCACACACGCGCGCGCGCGCGCGCGCACACACACACACACACACACACACACACACACACACACACACTGGACTATTACTCAGCCGTGAAAAGGAATGGAATCTTGCCATTTGTAACAACATGGATGAACTTAGAGGGTATTATGCTAAGTGAAATAAGTCAAATGGAGAAAGGGAAATACCATACGATTTCACTACTGTGTGGAATCTAAAAAATAAAACAAAAGCACAAGCAAAAAGCCAAACGGGCTCTTAAATGCAGAGCACAGTCTGATGGTTGTCAGAGGGGAGGTGGATGGGGGGATGGGCAAAATAGGTGAAGGCCATTAAGAGGTATAAACTTCCAGTTATAAGATAAGCTACAGAGATGAAAAGTACAGCGTAGGGAATATTGTGGCGACATGTGGTGACAGCTGGGGAGTGCGCTTACTGTGGTGAGCACCTGTAATGTGTAGAAGTGTCGAATCACTGTGCGGTACACCAGAAACAGTGTAACACTGTGTGTCAGCGACATACGCGTAATAAAGAAGCGGGGTGAGGTATTCACCTAGATGCTAGGAAAGCTAAGATACTTGGTTGAAGCATAGCGCTTTTTAAAAAATACCACTTGTGGTCACATTAAAAAGTACGGGCGGCCAGGAGTCCGTGCAGAGATGCGCAGCTGAGTGTTGGCTCTGGGCATAAATGTGCGCGGCAAAATCCTCAGAGTTAACTATTTTAGGCACCTTGCTTATTCTCAAAAAATAGATCAGTCTGGGCAGAAACTGCTAGGCTGTCATAGCTTTAAAAAAAAAAAAAAAAAAGATTAGGGAAGCCTGGGTGGCTCAGTCGGTTGAGTGTCCGACTTAGGCTCAGGTCATGATCTCGCGGTCCGTGAGTTCAAGCCCCGCGTTGGGCTCTGTGCTGACAGCCCAGAGCCTGGAACCTTCTTCAGATTCTATGTCTTCCTCTCTCTCTGCTTCTCCCCTGCTCATGCTCTGTCTCTCTTTCAAAATAATAAATATACATTAAAAAAAAAAAAAGATTACAACTCTTCTGAAACGGGAGATGAGACTGTCACACCCTGAACAGAACTGTCCACACAGTGTAAGGAAGGGCACATGTGGCAATCATTCCTCCATGGCTGTGCCACCGAGATTCTGAGTCACCCAGGACTTTGCTTTGGGCTAAACTAGCTCAGCAGTCAGCGAGTTTTTTGATATTTTCATTTTGAATACATTGGTGTTCTTTTCGTTGCCCTAAGAATACCGTCTACAGAAAAATTCAGTGAATGGTGACAGACCCACACAGTCCAAGGTGATGGGTGATGAATGGAAACAAACGGTTTGGTCACGTTACAGGATCAATATGTTTTTATTTTGTGACAGTATTTGGTCGACTTTGAAAATCTCTTTTATACGTTAAAGCCATTCCCCAGTTTTCTTTATGGTCTGTACTCACTACAAACAACTGCCTGTGACTCTCAGCCAGTTATTAAAAATATCTCTGTGTCCTTGCCTCCTCTCAGCAGCCCATGACTCATCGAGAATCTTCACCTGTTCCCCAACCTGAAAACAAACCCGAAAGCAAGCCAGGCCCAGTTGGACCAGATCTCCTTCCTGGACACGTCCCGATTCAGGTGATCCGCAAGGAGACAGATTCCCAACCTGTTTCCCAGAAGCCCCCACCCGCCTCTGAGAGGGTGGAAGTAAAGGTTCCCGCTGCTCCGGTTCCCCATCCTCCCAGCCCCGCCCCTTCTGCTGTCCCCTCGTCCCCCAAGAATGTGGCTGCAGAAGAGAGGGCAGCCCCCAGCCCCGCCCCTGCAGAGGCTGCACCTCCCAAGTCAGGAGAAGCTGAGGCGCCCCCAAAACATCCAGGCGTGCTGAAAGTGGAAGCCATCCTGCAGAACGTGCAAGGGCTGGAGCAGGCCGTGGACAACTTTGAAGGCAAGAAGACGGACAAAAAGTACCTAATGATCGAAGAGTATTTGACCAAAGAGCTACTGGCCCTGGATTCAGTAGACCCTGAAGGACGAGCTGATGTCCGTCAGGCCAGGAGAGATGGTGTCAGGAAGGTTCAGACCATCCTGGAAAAACTTGAACAGAAAGCGATAGATGTCCCAGGTCAAGTCCAGGTTTATGAACTCCAGCCTAGCTCCCTTGAATCCGATCGGCCACTGCAGGAAATCATGGAGATGGGTGCCACGGCCACAGACAAGAGTAAGAAAAGTGCGGGAAACGGAGAAGATCCCAAAACTGAAACCCAGCAGCCGCCAGAAGCCAAAGAAGCAGCGACGGCAAACCCCGGCAGCACGACGGACACAGCTGGTAACGCGGCGGCACCGTAGTCTCCACTGGACACAGATCAGACCCAGGGACTGGGCGCTGGCGGTGTGCTTTAGGGAATTTTAAGTTGCATGCATTTCAGGGACTTTGAATCCGTTTGTTTTTACTTTTCATAGGCGCTTGGTACGCAGTAACTTGGGTGGAGGCCACACACACTAATTAAAGGGCTAAAAGGAAAATGATGCTCTTCTGTATTCTTACTCTGTACAAATGCAGCAGTTGCTCGTTTCAGAACTTTCACCCCATTGCTTGGTGGCGGGGCCCCATCTGTGCGCAGGCACCACGTGTGAGCCACGCTTGTACTCCGTCTTTGCGCAGCTCTGGACCGAGGGAGGCGTTTGGCTGGTGGATGGGCTGTTGATTTCCCATCACACAAACACGAAACCCGTTTTTCGGAATTGTTGCTCTTTTGTTGGGATGATCTTCATCTCCTAGCTAAAATACCTAACCTCAGATAGAATAAAATGTGCAAGGAGCCCAGGAATATCTGTATGCTGGATGACTTTAATGCAACATTTAAGAAAAGTAAAATAAAGTAATAATCAAACTCACAATGTTTTTTGGTGATTTCTGAAGTGCTGAGGAGTGTCAGCATCAAGATTGTGTCTCCCTGGCTTCAGTGACAGTCAGCGACAGACACATTTACTAGCCGGCTCTGGGATCCACAACATGGATCCTGGCCCACGTCGTGAGAATGAGGGTCCATCACTTTTGCATCCTTAGATGGCAGCTGTTTCCTGGGAAGACTCCGGGCTGTGCACCCAGGTGATGGGACTGGACCGGCCACACCTCTCAGGATTGGTCCAGCCCAGGGATCACTCGGGCAGCATCTCTGCTCACCCGGGCCACCCTCAGGCCTCAGGGAAGGGCTGGGCTGATTCAAAAGCGCAGGAGAAAATCAGTCCCTGGTGTTGCCAGAGGCGAACCAAAGTGTCCTGTGGAGTCCAGGTCACTGGGGGGGTGGGGAATGTGTTCTGAGCGCGCCTTGGGGTCATCTTTATCTGACACTTCTCTGAGTCATCTAACCAGCCTGGGTTTATCTTCCCAGATTGGGTTCCTAGAAGCCATTGGGGTTAAGATCAGATTTACTCAAGCCACTGGGTAGAAGATCCCTCTTTGTATGCCCGTGTGTTTTGAAAGCTTGGGAAGGACCACAGCCCCTGAATGGGCTAGATTTTGGTGTTTTAATTGCTTGCACATAAACCAAAAATGGAAGAGAAGGATAGTCCTGAGACCTTGGAACTCCCGTCGCATGCTGACTTAAGAGCCCCCGTGCCGAATTCCTCACGACTGTATTGAGTTTAATATTGGTGCCTGACGATACTGCACAAAAATACATGCTGGTGTCGTTGCCACTCTTAGCTTGCTGAGAAAGGCTGAAGTCATTCTGATGGGAACCCGCCAGCATCATTCCTGGGTGAACTAGTTTGGGGAGTACAAACTGCTGATGACACACCATTGATTCTAGAAACTTGAAAATGTGCAGATAGGAAAATGGGCCTCCTGGGCTGTTTTTAAAATGAACCAAAGATAAAGAATGGGACCATTTCTTTTTGGTGCTTGGGCGTCTGTTCTCAGTGGACGTTAACATTAAGTTTCCCTGGGTGATTATGAATTGGACTGATGTTATTTTTATCACTAAACACCTGTAGACCTTCGCTGTAGTTAGAATATATTTTCAATCATCCAAATTAGATGGTACCTGGGTATCAGGGCAGGAATTATCTGGCATATGTTGGTCGTCCCTGGGTCCTGGATGGAGGCAACAGGCCCTGTAGAGCTGGCTGCAGGGTTCTTGCCAACATAACTGTCTTGGCCTCTGTAGGAGTCAGGGGACAGATACCCACTAAGTATCTGTTTGGTGTCAGGGGGTTTCTGCTTATGCACCCATCCAAGTGCCCTTTAGAGAACATCATTTTCAGAACACAGGCTTGAATCAGAACTCTTGGGTTCGGGGCGCCTGGGTGGCTCAGTTGGTTGAGCAGCCAACTCCAGCTCAGGTCACGATCTCGTGGTTCGTGAGTTCGAGCCCCGCGTCAGGCTCTGTGCTGACAGCTCAGAGCCTGGAGCCTGCTTCAGATTCTGTGTCCCCTCTCTCTCCACCCCACTCCTGCTTGTGCTTTGTCTCTCTCTGTCTTTCAAAAATGAATAAACATAAAAAAATAAAAGAACTCTTGGGTTCAATTACAGCTTCTTGTAACAGTCCTGGGACAATGGGCAAGTCACATAGCCTTTTCCTTCCTTGCTTTCTCACTTGTAAAATGGGGGAGTGGGGGATGATTAAATTGAATTCAGACATTTGAGGCAGTGGAAGCTGTTCCTGGCATGTAACAACCGTAGGCTATTCTCAACATTCTCACGCGGTGGGTGAGGAGACCAGAAGTGACTTGCCCGCAGAGCCAGCAGCAGAGGCAGGATTTGAATCCAGTCCCAGCAGACAGGCCACATTAGTCTGACTACAGTGTGCCGTCTTCTGTAGCACCAAGTGGGCAGTGGTGGCCAAGAGGAGCAGGACTATCTAAGGACCACAGAAATTTGAAAACAACCTCTCGCCTCTGCCTAGGACAGAGCGTTTAAAATTACATATATTGTGTCAAAACACTGTGAAATTATTCTTGTCGCCTGGGTGAAGCAAATGACTTGGAAATAGCAAGTAATGGTGTCCGCAACAAAAGCCACTTGCAGCCTCAATGCTGGCAGCCCGGGTACCTGGGTTTGGTGTCCAGAGCTTTCTAGAGCACCCCCCATTTCCTCTCGTCTCAGGGTCTGCACCCCTCCAGCCCCTTCCCACTTTTGAGATTGTCCTTGCCTCTTGTCCAGATCTTGCTGGACACCCGTGAGCACCCTTGAGCCCGCCATTTTGTGAACCCTTCCCTACTTGGACAGAACTTTCCTTCTCAGACTTGCCTTCCTCCAAACTGCGTGCCTGCTGCCTGTTTGCCAGGGCCCAGTTGTCTTCCAGCTGTTTGAATGCCTCCAGCCGTTGCCTGAGCAAGACTGTAAATCCCCTGAGGCAGTCCATTTTGAAACCTCCTAATTCCCACATTGTTGTCCAGACCTGGGCACGGAGGCACCCTTGATGGGCCCGGAGACCCTGAAAGTCCCTTTGACTTAAGAGCTTATGATTCCAAGGCTAAGGTGACATTTCAAAATAAGCATCAGTATTAGTTGATGGGTGTGTAGGGTCCCCAGATGCGTCAAGTGTGGGCAAGTTTCCTTTCTCCTTTCCTTTCTCTCCCCATATGAAAGGTGGACATTGACCAGAGCCCCTCGTGGTGACCTGGTTGGTTCTGGTGAGTCTATACTTCTTACTCTCATGGTCTCTATGCTTTTATTTCTGTCTCTGCAGCATGGATCTCCACTTGGGGCTGTGCGTTCCTGCAGCTCCTGTGTGAGTGTGGCCACTTTGCCCACTGTTCTGTAACATTATACAAACGTAATCATATGCCAAGGAACAGGATCCAGAGTTGCAGTTATTTTGGGATATGCAGGAGCCTGTGGGAAAATGCTGGAACATCTCTGAGTCACTCAGGCAAATACCTTTCTTTTCCGTGTTCCAGCATGTTTTGAACTTCCAGGCGGCACGAAAAAGCAGGCGCACACGCCCCTCGTGTTGGGCCTGCCCTTCCTGACCAGCACTCCCTGTTTCTCGGCTGTGCTATCACATTCTCTGAGCTCTGAAAAGTTAGTGCAGAGGGGTGAGGGGCAGGGCTCGATTAAGCCCTTGGAGGCCTTAAGGGTGGAAAAAACTGTGGTGACTCTCTCCATAAGTGACTCAAAATAGGGACACCCTGGTGGCTCGGTTAAGCGTCCACAACTTGGGCTCGGGTCATGGTCTCACAGTCTGTGGGTTCGAGCCCCGCATCGGACTCTGTGCTGACAGCTCGGAGCCTGGAGCCTGCTTTGGATTCTGTGTCTCCCTCTCTCTCTGCCCCTCCCCCACTCGTTCTCTGTCTCTCTCCCTCTCTCAAAAATGAATAAACATTAAAACAAATTTTTTAAAAAGTGATTCAAAATAAAAACAAGCCCCAACGTAAGTATAGGGATGATCTGAATTTGCCACGTTATATACTCCGTTGCTTTTTTAAAAACGGGAGATTAAGTTCTCCCAGTGTGTGTGTGTGTGTGTGTGTGTGTGTGTGTGCGCGCACGCGTGTGCACACGCTTGAGTGTGGTCTTGCTTTCCTGGTACTCAGTCTGCCTGCTGTCCAGCACTGCCCACTAGGAACCAGTGCAGATGAGAAGGAGCCGCTTCCATCGCAGGGGAGGGCTCTGGGCAGGGAGAGCAGGGACCCGGAGCAGGGAAAGCCAGCGATGCTCCCATCCTGCTTTCAGGGAAAGGGAGAGGAAGCAGCCACAGGTTTTGTAGACGGGTCCTCCCCAACCTCAGGAGCCCAGAACAACGGGGCCAGAGCTCTGGGTGCATGGAAGCCGGCCTCAAGCGGTGCAGGGAGGTCGAGAGGGGGTTGGAAACGCTTTCCAGGTAGAACTCTCCTCTTCCTGCCCCTGCCTGCTGTAGCCAGAGCTTGCCCTGATGTCCTCGGTTGCCTGTGTGAAGGCTGGGCTTTGTCTACAGCCCTGTTACTGAGGAAGGAGCTCTTCTGTTGTCCAATCAGGAGTCCAACCATCCGTCTCTCCCTGGTTTTCTTCCGCTTCATCTCTCTTTCTCACGACAGGCTCCTTCCTCTGCCTTGGCCTACAAAAAAGCACAAACCAGAAGGAAACCTTTCCTCCTTGCTCCTCAGTTTTACCCTCTTTATTTTGAAACATCTTGAATGAACCAAAGTCACCACCTGGTCTCCCATACACTGCATTCCCCCCTGCATTCGCCTGCCCCCACCCCCCACCACCCTGCGGGCCCAGAGCTGCACACAGTCATTGGAGCCACACCTCCCCATGCTCCTCTGCCGGACTCCCCTTCCTCCCCTCCCCACCCCCCACTCCTGAACAGGGAGGTCTCCTGCACCCCCTTCGTCCACCTGCTCTTATCACTGTGTGATGGTTGCCTTGGTGTCAACCAGGCTAGCTGATAGCACCAAGATACTTAATCAAACGCTAGTCAAAGAGTCACTGTGGAGGAGTTTTGTAGATGGGGTTAGTATCCACAGTCAGTTGACTTAAAGGAGATTACCCATGGTAATGGGGGTGGGCCTCATACAATCAGTTTGCCTTAAGAGCAAAAGCAGTTTTTGTGGAAACGAAGAATTCTGCCTCCAAACTGCAGCATCAGCTCCTGCCTGGGTTTCCAGGCTGCCTGCCTGCCCCACAGTCGTGTGAGCCAAGTCCTTAAAATAAATCTCTTTAAAACACACACGCACACACACACTGTATTTGCTCTGGACAACCCTGACTGAAGTACAGTTTACGCTCTCACTGGGTCACTGGCTTCCACTTTCCAGACCCCAGTCACTTCTGGGTGTAAGTTTCTGATACTCTCTTTGTCCCGTACACCAAACTTACATGATAGTCGCCTACAGGATACACAGGCGAGATGAATAGTCAAGTTCCAGGGTTCCCTTAGCACCAAATCAGATCCGTTCCAGCACACGCCCTCCTTGGGGTGTGATCTCAAATACTCGCAGAGGTCACCAGGTGGAGGAATGACAGAGCCAGCTGTCACAGTTGGGGGGGTGGGGGGTAGACAGAGGCTGCTGCTCAGCCCCAGCCAGTAGTTGTGTAGGAACATGGGTCTGGTGTTGTGAGGGTTTTCCAATGTTCAAGAAAGGCCAGAAATCTGTTCATGTGAAATCTCTCAATTTTAAAATATTTTTAAATGTTTTTTTAAAACCCAGCAGGCCCAACAAACCCATCTGCAGGCCAGATCTGGCCTTTGGGCTGCCAATTAGCAAGTTCCAAGTCCCACTGTGCTGTAAATACTTAATTCTTTTTATTTATTTATTTAAAAAAAATTTTTTTTTTAATTTTAAGTAGGCTCCACACCCAGCATGGGGCTTGAACTCACAACCCTGAGATCACAAGTCACATGCTCTACTGACTGAGCCAGCCAGGTGTCCCTGTTAAATACTTAATTCTGTCCCCAGTCCCTTCTGTGCCTCCCTCTTCTTTGAAGTGAGTGAGGACTGAGGCCCAGGGCCCTTTGACCCCACTGTAGCCCACTTGGGATGAAGTAAGTCAACAGGAGAAGTGGTGGCCAAGGGAGGGGACTTGGTTCCCTTCTCCCTTTCCTCCGCCTTGGTGACATCATTTTCATCCACCGCCCCTCCCCCCCCCACCCCGCACCCATCCAAGGCTTTCATCCTGTCACTCAAAGACCGCCAAAGGCACCTTGTTGAGTCTAGTTCAGAGTTGGCCTGCCTTCAAGGTACCCATTCCAGAGAAGTCAGTGGATGCCTCCAGGCCCCCTGTGTAAACAAAACTCAAACTCATCCCAGTCACTCCCGCTGTCTTACTGGCCTGCACTGGTCACAGGCATGTTGAGGGCAGTGGTGTCAGGCTGGGAGTTCCAATCCCAGCCTCATCACTCAGTACCTCTGTGAATTCGGCAGGCTCCTCGCCTTTTTGAGGCTCAGTTTTTCTCTTAGTTAGTGGTGACAGTGAGAGTGCCAGACTCCACTTGAGTAACACGTTCCGTCCTGAGGACAACAGCTCACTCGAGATGGTCAGTGACCGGGCACACTGTCCCCAGCATTCTTCCCTCCATACCACCCGATGCCAAAGGGAAAGGGTCAGGGACAGGTCCACGATGTTGGTCCTTCTGGTCTCCAATCTCAAGATGGTATTTGAACAGAGTCCAGGGGAGGGGCCATTACACCCCATGCCAGTTTCTTCCCTCCCTCTCCACCTGTGTAACCTCCCAGTTCAAGTGTGGATGACATCTCTACAGTGCATTCCGGGCAGGGAATTTATGGTTGCAAGAAATAGGGAACGGAGACAACCCCCTGCCCCCGCGCCAAAGGACCTCAAGCAACAGGGTTTACAGCCAAGATCTCTGAGCCCCGGAACCTAGGAAATACCCAGGCCAGGCCTCGTAGAGGAGCAGGCGCTGAAGGAAGGCAGAGATCCGGGGGCCCAGGGTCTGCCATTGAACTAAACCACCAGCTCTTCCTGAAGTGCCCTGCTCTTCTCTCCCTACCAATGATTAGGACATCAGAGTCAGGGCACGTGATGCCATCAGGGGAGCACTCAAGTTGGTAACCACTGGCCATTCCAGGGGCCTTCAGGGAGAATGGCTTCAGCAAAGGGAGATCAGGAGGCAGCGTGGTTCCCAGGAGCTGGAACCACTGTGGGGAAACACAAAAGAATATAGAAATAGGGCTGTAAGAGCCGACTGGCAGTTAATGCTCCTGGCGGTTGGTGCCCAACATGACAGTCACCCTTCAGGGCCCCTCAGCAGGGTGTCATGTTTGAGGAGGACAGTCCAACTCCAAAACTGAGACATAAAAAGAACGCCCCTTTCTACATCTATAAATAAAATGGAAGCAAATTCACCCCTAGGCGGTGGGATGTTGAGCTAGACAGAGCAGATGTGAGGGCCGGCCCCTGACCTGGAGCCTTGAAGGCGTCCGTGCTCAGCTGCGCATAATCCACATGGCTGCCCTCCTACCAGCCCTCCACTGACACAGGAAGGGTGGGGCATAGTAGACAAACTTCCGGCAAAAAGGACTGGGTTGAGAATCAGTCATGTGGAAATTCACAGTGGACAAGCTCCAGGAATGTGGCCCTAAATTTATGAGCTACAGATTCTTGAAACTTCTTAGTTTCAAATGACCACTGCAGTGTGGGAACGATATGAACAGTGGAGTTGACTCTCAAGGCTGTGTTGGAGCTGACGTATTGCATCCTGGAAGACACGGCTGTGCTTCTGTGTGCTTCTGTCAGCGTATAGCTGTGTGAGGCAGAGGGTTCTGGAAAGTTGTAGACCAGTCTTCAGAGGTGGTGGCAACTGCATTGGTAGCAGTGAAATCATCTAGCTTTAGAAGGGCTTCTGATCTCCAACGTCATCCTTCAATCCCTCCCCGGGACACAGCTTCTGTATACATGGAACTCTGGCTAACATGGTCTCTCCACCACCATGTGGCCTCTCTTTATATCTGAACCTTTTCATTTTCTCTCCCACTGCTCACTGTTTCATTCTCTGTTTTTTGTTTTTAATTTCATCCTCCTTGAGATAGAATTCACATACCAAACAATTAGCCCATTTAAAGTATACGATTTAACATTTTTTAGTATATTCATAGAGCTGTGCACCCAAAACCACGTCAGCTTTAAAGCATTTTCATCATCCCAAGAGGAAACCCCATACTCATGAGCATTTATTCCCCAGTCCCCCTAACCCTCCCCATACTCCCAGACCCTGGCAACCAGTAAGGTACTTTTGGTCTTTATAGGCTGGACTCTATTCCAGTCATTTCGTGTAAATTATATAATATGTGGTCTTGTGTGACTGGCTTCTTTCACTTAGCATAATGTATCCAAGGTTCATCCCTGTTACAGCATGTGTTAGTACTTCGCTCCTTTTTTTTTAATATGAAATTTATTGTCAAATTGGTTTCCATACAACACCCAGTGCTCATCCCAACAAGTGCCCTCTTCAATACTCATCACCCACCCTCCCCACCCTCCCACCCCCCATCAACCCTCAGTTTGTTCTCAGTTTTTAAGAGTCTCTTGTGGTTTGGCTGTCTCCCTCTCTAACTTTTTTTCCCCTTTCCCTCCCCCTTGGTCTTCTGTTAAGCTTCTCAGGATCCACATAAGAGTGAAAACACGTGGTATCTGTCTTTCTCTGTATGACTTATTTCACTGAGCATAACACTCTCCGGTTCCATCCACATTGCTACAAAAGGCCATATTTTGTTCTTTCTCATTGCCACGTAGTATTCCATTGTGTATATAAACCACAATTTCTTTATCCATTCATCAGTTGATGGACGTTTAGGCTCTTTCCGTAATTTGGCTATTGTTGAGAGTGCTGCTATAAACATTGGGGTACAAGTGCCCCGATGCATCAGCACTCCTGTATCCCTTGGGGAAATTCCTAGCAGTGCTATTGCTGGGGCGTAGGGTAGATCTATTTTTAATTTTTTGAGGAACCTCCACACTGTTTTCCAGAGCGGCTGCACCAGTTTGCATTCCCACCAACAGTGCAAGAGGGTTCCCGTTTCTCCACATCCTTCCAGCATCTATAGTCTCCTGATTTGTTCATTTTACCCACTCTGACCAGTGTAAGGTGGTATCTCAGTGTGGTTTTGATTTGTATTTCCCTGATGAGGAGCGACATTGAGCATCTTTTCATGTGCCTAGTACTTCACTCCTTTTTATGGCTGAAAAATATCTATTGTGTGGATGGACCACATTTTATTTATCCATTCATCAGCTGATGGACTGATTATATACAAATTATGCTGCTATGAACATTCATGTACAAATTTTTGCGTGGACATATGTTTTTCTTTCACTGGAGAACATACCTAGGAGTGGAATTGCTGGGTCACGTGGTAACTCTATGTTTAACTTTCTGAGGAACTGCCAGACCATTTTCCAAAGTGGCCGCACCATCTTCCATTCCTGCCAGCAGTGTGGGAAGGTTCCAATTACTCCCCATCTCATCCTTGACCTATCTCAGTTAAAACGTTTGGCAGCATAGATTCCGACTGACTGCTCATCTCTTAGCACCAGGTGATACAGTTCACTGACTAGGTCATGGGTTGTCTGCCTCGTGCCGGGTACTCTGCACTGGGCAGATCAGCTAGGGCCAGAGTGATGAAGCAGAGAAACACGGTTCAGCACACGGCTACTGAATGCCCATCCCTGCCGCAGAGTCTCTGGGAAAGGGAAGAGGTCTGAACAACATGATTTCCTGAAGACGCAGTACTTGAGGGTGGTACCAGCTTCATCCAAGTCCCAGGGCCATGTGCGTGAAGAGGGCAGTGGACTGAGAAAGAAATAGGTATTGCTTTTCTTGGGTCTTGAAATGAGGCAACTTAGAGGAGACCTTGTAACTAGTTTGATCTGCTTCAACCAACACTTCGGAGCTACAAGAGTCAGGTCTAATTTTTCCAAGTAGTTGCTTGAGTGCCTGCATCCTCTTAGAAGCACGAAGTCTAGGGTCTTCTTTTTTTTTTTTAACTGGGGAGTCCCAGGGACTGCTACTGGGGGCCTGAGGGGTCAAGAGGCATAGGAGGGGATCTGAGCCCCGGTACCTGGAGGTCTGAGGACCAAAGACCAGGGTTTTCTTCCTTCCTCCCTGAGTTGTCCAAGGACCTCAGGGGTGTACTCACTCAGGTCAGTGGGAGTCAATCCTGCTACAGGTGCAGGGAGACAGAGAGAACAGGAGGTGTGATTTGTTCACCAGCTAGTGCCTCAGAGGTACCCTCAGGTTTGCTGTTGAAAGGGGGCCCTTCCTTGTTGGATAGACACTTGCTCCTTTTGCAGAGACCTGGCCTGGATCCCTAAGGCCTCCACTTAAGGCTGCTCCAGGCATCAAGTTCAAAGATTTCTTGGATCATGACGATACACCCAGCAGTTGGATCCAGAGCTTCCTCCTTGACTTACCCTGTGCAAGAACCAGCATGTGATCTTCATGAAGACTCCTCCCAGGCTCGAGGCCCAGGAGGAATGGATATGGACCTTTCCAGTTCATTGAATTGCAAACTCACATACCTGTTAGTATAAGCATGTAAACAGTTTACTTAGCGTAAACAATATGGCTGCTCAGAGGGGGAATAAGATGTGTAAAAGATGTAGGGGTAAGAGTGGAGTCTATAAATCCATGTTATCAGTCAAGTGGCAAAACCAGGAGGGGCCCTGAGAAGCCCTTCACTGGGCGGCACGTTGACCTTTTACATCCCCTCTATGTGTGATGCTGAGGAGGTACTGGTCACCATAACAAGACTCTTCTGAAACCTTCACCTGAACAAGAGTCTAAGTCAACTTTAACAGAACACAACCAAATACTGTCAACCAATTTTTACCTGTGGCCTCCAAGTATGACCTCCCACGAACCCTCACTCGGCTCCCTTCCAGCCTCCCATCCTCACACCCCAACCCCCTGGTCTCCATTTTGGATTTCTCCCATAGAGTTTCCTTGGGCTGGGCAGGGTGTGCTTCAGTATTCCTTTCTGTCAGTGACCTTACATCTATCCCAAACAGCTTTTCTGATCTTTGAATCTCAGAGAGAAAGGGCTGGGATCTGGAGATTTTACCTCCAGAAGGTTCCAGGACTGTTGGACACTTTTCCACTCTTTCTCCCTGGCAACCAGATTTATGTGGCAAGAGGTATGAAGGGTAGGGGCAGCTTCCTCAACTCTTTGAAAAGCTTTCTACCACTTTCAACTCAGGGCAACGAAGGCCTACTTGCCCTACATTTTCATAATCAAAAGAATCCACCCAAAGATTCTTACCTGAATAATGAAAGTTCTGAGATGGCTTTGGGCCTACCCTCTGACATAGAAACAGCTGGCGTCATTTAGAAATTTCTCCCAACAGGTATCTAGTTATATTAACATTTTTGGAGATAATTTTGACAAATTATTGGATCATAAAGTTCTTTCAGACAAAAAAGATCATTATCTAAAAACATGTTTAAACCCTCAGGATTTAAAAATATTAAAACTATGGTAACTCTTCCATTTTGAGTTTTTGTTCATTACATTGCACCCTAATGATCAAACATATCAGAAAATATATACTTTAAAAATAAAATGACACTTCATGGGGCGCCTGGGTGGCTCAGTTAAGCGACTGATGCTTGGTTTCCACTCAGGTCATGATCTCATAGTTCGTGAGATCAAGCCTCACGTCAGGGTCTGTGCTGACAACTCAGAACCTGCTTGGGATTCTCTCTCTCCTTCTCTCTCTACCCCTCCCTCACTCACTTAGGAGTGCATACATGCTCACACTCTGGCTCTCAAAATAAATAAGTAAACTTAAAAAAAAGATATTTCATAATTATTTCATGAACAGTTTTAAGGATAAATTTTCTTAGAATGACAGGAGAGAGAGAGAGAGAGAGAGAGGACAGGAGAGGATAGGTAGAAAAAAGGAGGAAGTGGGTCCCAAGAATAATTTATTAATTAGTACAAAATATGGGGCTGAAATGGTTGATTTTGGATTAATGTGATTTTTTGGTGATACATTGTAATATGAAACTCAAAAACCTTTCTTTATAGCTAAGGCTTTACCAAAGCTATTTAAAGTTTTGAAATCACTGGGGGCGGGAGCGGGGTGGGGGTGGGGGGAATTAATTTACGGTACAGGTTAAGACTATGCAGCCTCTGGTCTCGGTGGACTGTGGCTGTTAAATTGGCCCCTGGAGTCCTCAGATCCTGGCTCTTCACCCCCAGCACACACACAGCCCCCCACCTCCGGTAACTCACTGTGTGTTTTAGCAAGCCACTTCCCCTTGGACTCACAAAATTCTGCTTCAGTTCTGTAATTCTTAAACAGAATTCAACCACACAAATTATTAAAATCTGAGGTGAGGTAGCCCCTCTTGACCAGTAGGGGGCGACGGGTGACTATGCCTTCCATTTTTACCCTCTCCACCGCCCCCCCACCGCCCCCTTCCCCCCCTCCCCCCCAGAGGAACCTTGCCCACTTTCTCTGGAAGTCATTTCTATGATTGGGGTCTCCATTTTGGAACGAATTACCACTTTAATTATTTTTTATTTCTTATAATACGAATGATACCCTAACAAAGACTAAGGCCTTATTTGAAAACCAAATTTAAGGAAGAAAGTACAGGGATGAGGTGCTGATCTAAAGATTAGAGCACATATGTGCATTCATTCACTCTTTCGTTCCATGAATGAATGACCCCCCCTTTTCTAAAATTGGGGAGATTTGCGAATCAGAGATAATCAAATTCACAATCTGATTAACATTCCATTCAAAAAATGGAAACTGACTGCACCCACCTGAGATCTGGCCCAGTCACCATTGGGTTGGTTTTCTAGCAATGGAAGCCAGACTTTAGGGGGAAAGGCAAATGTTCTCAAGCACTTTAATGCCAAGTTTATTCTTTCATAAGGAGTGGGGTCAAGATAATGTTGACAGGAAAATATAGGATTTCCTTCTATGAGACTGGACTATTTTACCCTTGTATGAGAATGGAAAAATTAACGAGACATGTTTGTCTCTTAGATAATTAGTAAGAAAGAGCCCCCCTCACCCTGATAACACCACCACTACTAGCTGTCTCCCATAGCTCATGCTGGTGGCAGCAATTACAGGAAATCAGAGCACCCACCCACCATCTTGCCCCATCTTAGGACTGGAGCTGCCTCCCTCTAGGGAGAATGAACAAAGTGTGGGCAGAGAAGAAACAACATTGTGGTAAAGCCTAAAGCCTGCATTTGAAACATGCAAGACAGAGTGAGAACAACTTCTTTCTGTAGAGAGAGGTGCTTCCAGTGAGGTAGATTGGCAGTCCAACCCTCCTATCAAGAACAGCTAGAAAAACTGGATGAATCATATAAGATGTGTCTTTGAAAATGAGCTACCATGGTGGTGAGGGTTTGAGGGCCAAGATCCTGGAGAGAAGGGTTAGCAGAGAGATTAGCTTTGAGGCATTTGCCCATTCTCAAGAGGCAGAGACGCTTCCAACGTTTTATGCTAAAGAGACAAAAATTAGAGTTCAGGAACACCAAGCGGGAGGAGGCTAGGTAAACCCTTCAGGCTTTCAGCTGGGACATCCCAAGAGGAAGAGGTGATGATAGAAAAACCCTCACAAAGATTGAAGCCCCATTTCCAATCAGCTCAATTTTTGATCATTATTGTTATTATTATTTTTACTGATTATTCAACTTCAGTGCTATTGTCATTTTGTGCCAGCTAATTCTCTGTTGTGGGGAATGTCCCACCCCATGCACTGTAGAATGTTTAGCAGCATCCCTGGCCTCTACCCAGTGGCACCCCCACATACATACCAAGTTCAGACAACCCAAATTGTCTCCAGATATTGCCAAATGTTTCCTGGGGGCAAAACTGCCTCCGTTTGTTTGTTTAGAATTGTTTAGGTTTATTTATTTTGAGAGCACACGCACAAGTGGGGGAGGGACAGAAAGAGAGGGAAGAGAGAGAGAATCCCAAGCAGGCTCTGTATTGTCCGCGCAGAGCCCGACGTGGGGCTTGAACCCATGAACCATGAGATCGTGAGCTGAGCTGAAATCAAGAGTCATCACTTAACCAACTGAGCCACCCAGGCGCCCCAAATTGCCCCTGTTTTAAAACCAGAGTTTGCCGGGGTGGCTCAGTCGGTTGAGTGTCTGACTCTTGATTTTGGTTCTGGTCATGATCCCAGAGTCATGGGATCAAGCCCCACATTGGGCTCTGAGCTGAGCGTGGAGCCTGCTTGAGACAGTCTCTCTCTCTCTCTCTCTCTCTCTCTCTCTCTCTCCCCCTCTGCCCTTCTCCCCTGCTCACACTTTCTCTCTAAAAACAAAACAAAACAAACAAACAAGCAAGCAAACAAACAAACAAACTCAAGTTTAAGGGTACCTGCCCAGACTGCCTGGGCAGAAGCAAAATAAATCTTTTATCACCTCAGATTATATCCATAGTTTTTCATTCATGATATCCAGCACCAAATAAATAAATAAATAAATAAATAAATAAATAACTTCTTAAGCGATGATAAAGTTGACAGACATAAAAAGACAAACCCACAATCATAGTGGGAGATTTTAGGACACATTTCTCAGGAAGTGATGGACTAAGCCAGAAAAAAAAAAACAACAAAAAAAACAAATCAACCAGATCTGGACAACAGCCTTCAACTGTGAAGAGGGGGAGTCTCTGGCAAGGGTATCAGGTCTAGATGAAAGAGGGGATTCCACGAGAAAAGGCAATGATACTGTGATTTATAATAAATACATATTTGGTCTTGGACTCTGTTCCTGGCACAGTTAGTTCTTAAACACTTGTAACTTTCTAAGTGTTAGGAAGATAAGGTGTCTTTTGTCATGTGAATGAGGTGACTTTTGGAAAGCCTTAGTTCACCTAAGGATGGGGACTGGCCACCAGAGGAACCAACCATGTGATAAAGGAGGTGGAACTTTCGGACCTGCTCCCACCCCTCTAGGGAGGGGAGAAGGGCTGGAGACTGCATTGAGTCACCAATGGCTAGTGATTTAATTGGTCATGCCTACCTAAGGAAGCCTCCATGAAAACCCAAAAGGAAGCGGTCTGGGGAGCTTCCTAGTTGGTGAACATGTGGAGATTTGGGGAGAGTGTTGCACTTGGAGAGTGCACAGAAGCTCTGTGCCCTTTCCCCATACCTTCTACTATGTATCTCTTCCATCTGGCTATTTCTGAGTTATATCCTTTTATAATAAGCCAGTAATCTAGTAAGTAAAATGTTAAGTCTCTGAGCTCTGTGAGTCACTCTAGCAAATGAATTGAACCCAAGAAGGGGTCACGGGAACCTCCAATCTATAGCCTCTTGGCCAGAAGCACAGTTGATTATCTGGACTTGTGATTGGTATTAGAAGGGTGGGGGCAGGTGGTGAAGGCAGTCTTGTAGGACTGAATCCCTTGACCTGTGGAATCTGACGCCCTCTCCAGGTCAGTAGTTTCAGAATTGACTTGAATTGTAGGACAGCCAGCTGCTGTGGGAGAATTGCTTGATAGTATGGAAAAAACCCACACATCAGAAGTGGGTGTAGCAATAATAGGGGCGTTGTGGGGAGATGTACAGAGATGGGGAGAAAAGGAATGTCTCCGTGGGCCCCCTCTTTCCGGAGGCCTAATGTTATAAGACCTCTTTTCTATGGGTGGCACAAGTTTGTGGCATTCGTACAGATGTTTCTTTTTTGTTCCTTCCTCTAAAGATTATACCGGCTGCCTCCATCATAGCTCAGTCATGTTTGGGTCAGAAAAGACCAGTAAGGCAGGCAAAAGGCAAGCGGTAAGCACTTTCTAATCAACTGGGAGGTGTCTCCAACAGCCGAAGTCCTCTCCCGCTCCTACCATTAAGGTACCACCAGGTATCACCAGACTCAAAGAGTCCAATATCTGAGGGCAGTCACTGAATTGGGAGAAAGTAGGACTGAATATCTGCTTTCTGTCTCCACTCTCCCCTCGATATTTTGGCAAGAAGTACTCTGGCACAAAGAAGAGGGGCCTACATTATTGATACCTGCTACATGGCAGACATTCTTTTTTTTTTTTAATTTTTTTAACATTTATTTATTATTGAGAGACAGAGAGAGACAGAGCATGAGCATGGAAGGGGCAGAGAGAGGAGGAGACAGAATCTGAAGGAGGCTCCAGGCTCTGAGCTGTTAGCACAGAGCCTGACGCAGGGCTCAAACTCACAAACCCAGCGAGATCATGACCTGAGCCGAAGTCAGACGCTCAACCAACTGAGCCACCCAGGCACCCCAGACATTATTCTAATTGTGGCTAAGACACAGAGAGGGTAAGATTGGGGTAAGAGCTGGATAAGACATATCCTTTGCCTTCAGGGAGCTCCTTTCAGCCTAGAAGGGGGGAGGGGGTGATTGGCAATAAAAAAAGTAAAGCAGTAGTTTGAATACAGTGTGCTGGGGCAATGCCTGGCAGAACATAATTTGCTGATAAGATACAGATGTAATCGGGACTCTTATGAGTGGTTCATGGAGAGAGAGGACAGTAGATTAGAGGAATCTAGTTAAGACGTTGAGCATCTTCTGGGGGAACAGGGTTAACATGAACAAAAAAGCCTGCACGGGGAAAAGTATGAAGAGTATTCAGGGAAAATTTTATTCGACAGTGACTGAGAGCCTACTCTATACCAGGCACCGGACTAAGAGCCAGATGTCCATCAGCAAACAAGACTCAGTCCATCCCCCCATGTTCCTCTGGGCTGATCTAGTAGGGCAGATTGAAAAAGAAAGAAGTAATTTAAGGGCCTGATGGGAAGAAGTTCCCTGGCAAGTTGTCTGGAAAAGCTAGGACACAGAGCACAGTAAAACCTTCGATTGTGAGTAACTTGTTCTGTGAGTGTTCCGCAAGACAAGCAAACATTTTTTTTTTTACTTTTTTTTTAAATGTTTATTTATTTTTGAGAGAGAAAGAGAGACAGAGTGCAGGCGGGGGAGGGGCAGAGAGAGAGGAAGACACAGAATCTGAAACGGGCTCCAGGCTCTGAGCTGCCAGCACGGAGCCTGACTCGGGGCTCGAACTCACAAACCGTGAGATCATGACCTGGGCTGAAGTCGGATGCCTAACGGACTGAGCCACCGAGGTGCCCTGACAAGCAAACATTTCTGATAAATTTTAACTTGATAAATAAGCTCTGTCTTGCGAGACGAGTAGTGCCACCTGCAGTGGTGGCCGCCAAATGTCACATGATCACAATTCAGCCAATGGTTCTCTCTCTCTCCCTGCAGGATTGTGGGTGGTCGCCAACGCAATGTCACATTTCCATGAACTCCTCAAAAGGAGACGAAAGCAAGTGTCATTGGATAGGTTCCTCGTTAAAGTTGCACAAAAAGAAAAACATTCCATTGAGCCAACAGATAGCAGTGATTCCATTGGTGATAGTGAAAGTCATCCTATACACTAACCCTCCTCTCTCTTGTCTCCCTCACAGCAGCCACGAAGGTTTTCAAAGGTAAGGGCAGGTGAATTTGTTTATTTTTTTAAATTTTGTGTTTTCTTTATTAATTTGTATTATTTTACCCTGTCATAATCATTTTTATAGGAATATTTTTGGGTTATGGAATGAATCATCTGAGTTTCCATTATTTCTTATGGGGAAATTCGCTTTGATATATAAGTGCTTGGGTTACAACCATGTGTCTGGAATGAATTATGCTCACAAACCAAAGTTTTACTGTATGTATGTGTGTGTGTATATATATATATATATATATATATATATATATATATATATATTCTGGTTTTAGAAGTAATGTATTTCCATTGAAAAAAATTTAGAATACAAAAAAATATATATAAAGAAAAATATTTTCCGTACGGTTAACACCCTGGGATAATTGCTATTAGCATTATATTTCCTTTTATTATTTTTTTCTATGCATATGTACTCTACAAAATTATTTGGCCTTATATTCAGCTTTGAGTATTGTTGAATGAAAAGGCAAACTGTAGGGGCACCTGGGTGGCTCAGTCGGTTAAGCATCTGACTTCGGCTCAGGTCATGATCTCACAACTCATGAGTTCGAGCCCTGCGTGGGCTCCGTGCTGACAGCTCAGAACCTGAAGCCTGCTTCAGGTTCTGTGTCTTCCTCTCTCTCTGTTCCTCTGCCACTCGTACTCTGTCTCTCTCTCAAAAAGAAATAAGCATTAAAAACATTAAAGAAAGAAAGAAAGAAAGAAAGAAAGAAAGAAAAGGCAAGCTGTAGAAGAGAAGCTGAATGATAGCATTTAGGTTGCATTTATGTATATATCTTATGTTAGTCCTCTCAGGTCTGGGAAACATAGGTCATAGTATAAATAGACATTTTCCATTTGCAATTACGTGGATGGAACTGGAGGGTATTCTGCTAAGTGAAATTAGTCAGTCAGAGAAAGACAAAAATCATATGACTTCACTCCTATGAGGACTTTAAGAGACAAAACAGATGAACATAAGGGAAGGGAAACAAAAAGAATATAAAAACAGGGAGGGGGACAAAACAGAAGAGACTCATACATATGGAGAACAAACTGAGGGTTGCTGGTGGGGGGAGGGGGGATGGGCTAAATGGGTAAGGGGCATTAAGGAATCTACTCCTGAAATTGTTGTTGCACTAGATGCTAACTAATTGGGATGTTAATTTTATAAAATAAAAAATTAAATTAAAAAAAAGAAGCTAAAAAAATAGACATTTTCTCTGGAAACAAAATACAGAAAACTTACTTTGTATGTCCGACATTTCAGTACTCTTTCAAATTTTTGGAAAAACTACGGGTTTCCTTTGTCATCTGAATAAATAAAGAGAGGGGCAATTTCCTTAGCATCAATTCCTCACTCCATGTTTAATACATACGCAGATGACCATTGCTATTTGCTCCCCGGCTCATCTGTCAAAAGCAGTGTTTGTAAAGTTTGAGTAAGCTGTATCACAGAGCACAGAGATTGATTGATACAGCTAGAAACAGCCAGAATATGGCACTCTGTCTTTGAAGCTCTGTATTAGAGCCAGGTGCTCCTTAAGTCCAATGGTAAGCAATCGTATACAGCAGTTCAGTGCCTGCAGGCAGTGACTTAGCAAGTCTGTGAGGTATTTGACATGATATTTTATACATCGAACCCAAGCTGCTAAAGGCCTGATAGAATGGTACCTCGGACTAAGGCAGAGCAACAGGGTCATCCAGGCAGGCATGGGCAGAAAGGCAGAGGAGACCCACCCTGTCCTGGGCAGGGGTGGGGGTGGGGGCTGGTGCACAGAGCTCCATCATTGGTGCTGAGGACACCGAGCTGAGGGGCTCTGTTTGAGGATGGTCTCACCACCTGCCTCTTCTGAGATCTTGCTTTAACCATTATCTCAGCTCTCTTACGTGTTTAACTTCCGTGTCTCTTGATTTTCCCAGGAGCATTAAACTTACTCTCAGCACTCCATTTAGTTATCCTCCCTTGCAAAACCAAATTTCTTAAAGGAGTTGTCTACACTCACCACCTCTGCTTTCTTACTTCCTGTTTTGCTCAAGTTTCTTGGGAGTAGAGACACATCTGGCTGGCTCAAGGGAACTGCCTATTGCAGGGACACGTTGGAAAGCATGTGCAAGTCTAGAGATGGCCTCATAGAAACTTGGAATGGGGACTGTCAGCCCATCAGGATCAGGTATTCCTCATCTCCCCTTCCCTCCCCTCCTTTTCCTCTCCTTCTCTGTTTCTCTCTGGACATCTTTCCATTCTCCCCCTCTCTCTACTTCTCATCTCATCCCATAATGCCCACTCCAACGCCAGTCAACCTCAGGATCTTCAGCTCCCACTGTCAACAGAGACCCAAGAGAGATGGAACTTAATTAGCCTGGTAATTTCCTCACTTGAGGAGACAAGTCATAGGCCACTGGCCTTATATTATAGGATACAGCTATTTCAGGGCCACAGGATCATGGACAGAGCAACCTCCCTTAGAAGGGACTGTGGAGAGAAAAGCTGTCAGTGAGAAGCATCTTTGTTTTCCTCCCATTCACTCTTTAACCCAAGGCAATTGGTTTATGTGCTTGGCAGCCTGGAAGCTGCTCTCACTGAGGTCATAAACAACGTCTTTGTTGTTGAATCCAATAGATAGTTTCATTTATTTCTGTATATGAATGTTCAGCAGCTTTTGAAATGATTGACCCTTCTCCTGCTCCTTTGTCTATGACTTGCATGAAATATACACTCGTCTTAGTTCTCTTCCTGCTTTTCTGTCTGCTTCCTTCCTGCCTGTCTTGTGGGCTCCTGTTTCTCTACCTCTCCTCTCAAAGCTGGCCTTCCTCTGGGCCCATATTTTCCTTTCCTCTCCAGAGTCCTCTCTTCCTTTCTAGTCGCTCTCCAGGCCATCTCGTTCTCCCACATGTTCACGGTCACCTGCTCTGTCCTAATAGGTTCTAACTTTATATGTCTGCCTGACCTCCGCCCAGACCCCTTCACCAACTGGACAGCTCCACCTGGATGCCCCAACAGAAACGTCGAAGTCATTTTGTGTACATTTGAACTCACCACCTTCTTCCTCAAACTTCCTCCTCCTCTGTTGTTTTCTACTTCTGCCTATGGCGCCACCCACTCGCCTGAGCCAGAAACTGGACACCATATCCAATGTCCATCTCTCCATCACTCTCCACATCCAAACAACAACACAAAAGAATTGACAATAAGTTTTTAATAGACCCAACACCCAGTGGTCCACTTCCTAAGTATCCATCTTTTCTTTCTCCTTCCTGCCATCACTATCATTCCTGGGTCCTTCAAACAGCCTCCTAACTGGGCTCTGTACCTTCATTTTTTCAAACCCTAATCCAGTTACCCCACAATGGCCTGAGTATTCTTTTCTTTCCTCCTTTTTATTGTTTGTTTATTTATTTTTAATTAAGCTCAATGCCTAAAGTGGGGCTTGAACTCACGACTCCAAAATCGAGTCACATGGTCTACCAATTGAGCTAGCCAGGTGCCCCTCCTTCCTGCTTTTTAAAGGAAATATAGTTTTAGTATTTTTATGTATACACAAAGACCCAAATCACTACCAAACAATGAAGACGTGACAGCTTTATCTTTTTTTTAAAGCTTGCTTATTTTGGGGGCACCTGGGTGGCTCAGTCAGTTGAGTGTCCGACTTCGGCTCAGGTCATGATCTCACAGTTCGTAGGTTCAAGCCCTGCATCAGGCTCTTTGCTGACAGCTCAGAGCCTGGAGCCTGCTTTGGATTCTCTCTGCCCTCTCTCTCTGCCCCTCCACTGTTCACGTGCTATCTCTCTGTCTCAAAAATAAACATTAAAAAATATTTTAAGTTTGTTTATTTTTGAGAGAGAGAGAGAGAGAACAAGTGGGAGACAGGCAGAGAGAAAGGGGACAGAGAATCCCAAGCAGGCTCCCCGATGCCAGTGCAGAGCCCGATGTGGGGCTCGAACCCACAATCTGCAAGATCATGACCTGAGCCAAAGTCAAGAATTGGATGCTTAACACACTGAGCCACCCAGGGGCCCCAAGAAAGGTTTAATATAACTATATTTGTTGCCTTTTTAACTTCTTGCTGTGAATAATTTTTAACATACACTAAAGGAGACAGATTATTATTATTTTTAGTTTCTCTATTTATTTTGAGAAAGAGACAGAGAGTGCAAGCAAGGAAAGGGCCAAGAGACGGGGAGAGAGAGAATCCCAAGCAGGCTCTGTGCCATCAGCTCAGAGCACAATGCGGGGCCCAAACTCACAAACTGTGAGATCATGACCTGAGCCTAAATCAAGAGTAGGATGTTTAACCAATTGAGCCACCCAGGCACCCCTAAAGGAGACAGATTATAATGTTCTTAAGTTCCCACCCCTCTAGCCCCAACAACCAGCAACCAAGGCTAGGCCTGCCCTATCCCTATCCCAGCCCACTCCCCTCTCACATAATATTTTGAAGCAAAGCCCATATATCCTATCATTTCATTCATAAATATTTCAGTATGAATTTATAAAAGATAGAGATTTTAAAAAATACCATTAGCACACCTAAAAAGAATTCATAATTCTTTACATCATTAAATATCTACTGATCAGATTTCCAATTGTCTCATAAATGTCATACATTTTTTTAAAACTTGGGACCTAAGTCAGGTGCATACATTGTAATTGATTGCTGTGTCTTTAAATGTCTTTTACTCTGTTGGTTCTCCCATCTCTTTCTTTTCCTTGCAGTTTATTTACAGAAAGAAAAACAGAAACATGTTGTCTGTTCTGTAGAGTTTGCTTGCCTGGGTTTTTATTGATTGCATCCCCTGGTGTCATTGAACTAGATCCTGGCTTCTGCATTTTCTATATATTGGTAATTGGGTTTAGAGAATACCTTAGCCAGGTTAAGCTGCCATAACAAAATACTGTGGATTAACCAATAAAAACTTACTTCTTATAGTTCTGGAGGCTGGAAAGTCCAAGCACGGGGTGCCAGCATAGCTGGGTTACATGAAGACTTTCTTCCTGGCTTGCAGACAATTCCCTTCTTGCTATGTTCTTACATGGTGGAGAGTAGCCCTGAGCTCTCTTCCTCTTCTTATAAGGACATTAATCCCATCATGGGGCCCCACCTTTATGACCTCATCTAAACCTTATTACCTCCCCAAGGCCCCACCCCCAAATGTCATCATATGGTAGGGGGTTAGGGCTTCAACATATGAGTTCTGGGGGGACACAAACATTCACATCATAACAGAATACCTTTTTTTATTAGTGGCATCATTGCATCAGACTGTTAATATACTGGGTCTTACAGTTTATTGATTTTCCTTAGCAATTCAAACGGCTAGGGCAAGTAAATGTTTCTAAATATGATTATGTCCTCTCCTATGTAAAATCCTGTGGCAACTCCCCATTGTTTTTAGGCTAAAGTTCAAAGGAGTGATCATGTGACTATCCCCTGGCCACTGTGACTGACCAAGGGGTCAACATGTGACCCAAGTTGGGCCGATCAGAGCCCTTTACCAGCTTTTTCTGCTGGAGCTGGGGGCATCTCTTTTGTTTGGAACTGACCCTAAGGGAGGTTCAGAGGAATTCCTCTAGAAGTTCTCTGGTTTCCATGAGAGGACTTCTGTTAGTATAATGGTGTTTAATCCTGGCTGCACAAAAAGAGAGATTCATAAAAATACACAGGTCCATGCAAAAAGCCAGACACAGAAGGCCACATCTTATATGATTCCATTTGTAAGAATGTCCCACACAGGCAAATCTATAGAGAAAGAAAGTAAATTGATAGTTGCTAGAGATAGGGGGAAGGAGGAATGAGGAGTGACTGCTGATGGGTCTGAGACTTCTTTTTGGGATGATGAAAATGTTCTGGAATTCAATATCAGTAATAACTGTGCAACTTTAAGAAGGTACATTTTATGGTATGTGAAGTATATCTCAATTTTAAAAGGTACCCAAGGCCAGACTCCCCTACATCAATTAACTAAAAAATTCTGCGGGTGGGGTCCAGGAGTTGACAATTTTGTAAAGCTCCCCAGGTTATTCTAATGAGCGGCTGGCCTTGAGAACCACTGTTAGATTAACACATCTGCTCTCTTTCTTCCCCACTCACTCCTCCCGAGGGTAAGTAGAGAAAATGGGGAGGGAGTGCTTAGCATGCTTGCTTGAATTGTTGTCTCTGTTTCTCTCCCTTTCTCTTCCCTCTCTTAGATCAGTTCAGAAGAGAAGATATCCAGAAGCTCAGTTATGACCACTGGGTCTTACGGTTTATTGATTTTCCTTAGCAATTCAAACGGCTAGAGCTTAGTCTCTGTTATTAATTGAATTGCGTCTCCCCAAAATTCATACATCGAAGCCCTAATCCTCGGTGTGACTGTATTTGGGCACATGAAGAAATAATTAAGGTACATGAAGTCATAAGGGTGATGCCCTGTCTTCATAAGAGTAAGGGACACCAGGGATGAGCTCACACAGAGAAAAGACTGTGTGAGGACACAAAGAGAAGGCACCCAAGGAGAGAGGCCTCAGGAAAATCCCTGCTGACACCTTGAACATGGACTTCCAGACTCCAGAACTTGAGAAAATAAATTTGTGTTGTTGAAGCCACCAGCCTCTGGTATTTTGTTACGGCAGCACAAGCTGACTGGTGCAGTCTCCAATTCAGCTTTTTCTGTAATAGAGCAAGAGAAAGGCAGTCATATCTGTAAATAAGTTTGTCTTATCTTTTCCAATTGTTACACCTCCTATTCTTTTTTTATTGGGTCACTGCATTGTCTAGAATCTCCAGAAAAATGCTGAATATCAAGAATAACAGACTTCCTTGTCCTATTCCTTAAGTTAATGAGAATGCTTCTGGTATTTCATGGATAAATACGACGTTTGCTTTTCATTTTTGATTTCTGTCTCAGTCCACCCAGGCTGCTATAATAAAGTACCACAGGCTGGGTAGCTTATAATTCACAGAATTTTATTTCTCCCATTTGTGGAGACCGGGAGTCCTAAATCAGGGCACCAGCAGGGTTGAATGAAGGCCCTCCTCTGGGTTACAGACTTCTCTGTGCCTTCATATGGTGGAAAGGGCTGGGGATCTCTCTGGAGCCTCTCCTTCCAGGGCACTAATCTCCTTCATGAGGACTCCACCTCATGATCTATTGATCTATTGATCAACTCTCCTCCTTCATGAGGACTCCACCTCATCACCTCATGACCTGTCAAAACCCCACCTACTAATACCATCACATTGGGGGTCAGGATTTCAACATATGAATTTTGGGAGGATACAAGTATTGATCCCATAGCAGATATGTTTCTTCAAATTAGTAAGTCTTGACAAACTGTCTTGTTCCTACTCCCTGACCAGATACTCATGTTGCTTTCTCTGCACACTCACTATGCTTTAAACAAACTTAACTACAGACTATTTTTCTGGACTTGCCATGCTCTTTCATGGCTCCATAGCTTTGTACATCCTCTTCTTCAGCTAGGAACACCCTCCCCAACCTTCCAATGCCTGGAAGCTTAGAACTAGATACAGCTGTAGTTCCTCTTGAGACCCAGGATGCAGGGAAGAAGATTCTTGCTTCTCTCCCCATTGGGAAGAATATCAGAGAAAAGAATCCCACCACTCTCCTCCTCTCCCTTAATTGGAGAGGTGGCCAGCCTGACTCACAGCAGGGGCGGTGGTAGTTGGTCTTAAAGGCAGGGCCCCAGGCTCCACTCTTCTTTTACTTCCTGAATTCACATAGGACGCTCTTGTGTGGTTAACACTCCTTGACATGGCCACCCTCTTGGGGAAGTGGGAAGTGGGAATCTGTCATTCTCTCTTTTCAATCACCTCCTCTGTAACTGGGTGGGTAGGTCCAGTGACCCTTGCCCTGTGGGCCCTGCCTATTCAGTTCAGTGGAGAGAGAGGAGGGACTATAACTCCCCTTAGACCTAGGTTCAGGCCACGTTCAAATCTCGCTTTTACTGGAGCTTTGCATGAAGTTTGGTTTTTAGTTTCCCATTTGGCTAGAGATTCTTGGACATAGATTCTATTGGTGTGCAGCCTAGAGGAGAGGCAGGGTGAGCGACTCTCTTACAGACTCACTTAGTGCTCTCATCAAATATTTGCCAGGTAAACAAGTGAACTGATTTATGTGCCCCAGCCCTTCCCTCCTCTTGTAGTAGCTGCCAGACTGGATACCTTTTCTGATCTCATTGCATCTACCCAACATTCTACCAAGTACGTATCATTATTTTCATTATAAAAGAGGAAATCCTGTATACTACACCATACTAACTTAAAAAAAAAATGTTTATTTATTTATTTTGACAGACAGGGGAGGGGGCAGAGAGAGAGGTAAAGAGAGAATCCCAAGCAGGCTCCATGCTGCCAGCACAGAGTCCTATGCAGGGCTTGACCTCACAAACCATGAGATCATGACCTGAGCCAAAACCGAGAATCAGACACTTAACCAACAGAGCCACCCAGGTGCCCCTACCATGTGAATTACCTTAAAGCAAATCTCCACTTTAAAAAAAGTAGCAGACCCCATTCTTCTCAAAATCTGGCCCTAGTCTCTAATTAGTCTTCATTCTGGCCCGCTTCTTGATGTGCCTCTGTATTGGTCATATGCCTTACTGACCCTACTGAAATGTGCACTCTCCTGCCTTAGTTCCTGCATTAATTTGATCACAGATATTTATTAAGCACCCACTGTGTGCTGGGTACTGAACCAAGTGCTGGGGACATGGCGAGTGATCAAGGTGGAATAGTCTTTGACCTTAATGAGTTCTCCTTTAGAAGGTCAACAGACTTGAACAAGCACAGTGAGGGCTACAAAGGAGAACTTTAGGCCGATGGGTGTGAGACAGAGGGACGTAACCTAATTTGGGGAGCTAGGGAGGGCTTTCCTGAAGAGGTGATGAATTTAAGCTAAGGTCTCTGTGTGCTAGCTCAGGCTGCCTCTTGGGCTGGCATGCTTTTCCCACTGATTTTCTCTGGCCCCTGGCCATAATTCAACATCCAGATCCAGTGAAATTTCCAGAAGCCTGTCCCTGATATTTTTGCTAAAATATAAAATGAGGGGCCCTTGGGTCGCTCAGTCAATTGAACGTCCAACTTTTGATTTCAGCTCAAGTCATGATCTCGTGATTCGTGAGTTCAAGTCCCACATCAGGCTCTGTGCTGGGTATATGGAGCCCGCTTGGGATTCTCTCTCTCTCTCTCTCTCTCTCTCTCTCTCTCTCTCTCTCTCTCCATCTCTCTCTGCCCCTCTCCTGCTCACACACACTCTCTCAAAAATGAATAAATAAACTTTAAATAATAAAATAAAATATAAAATAAGATGCTAGGAAGCAAACAAACAAAAATCAAAAACCTTTAGAAATGTTTCAACACAGAGGTAGAAAGTGTTCTTTGTCTACCAATATCTTTTCTCATCTTCTTCCTTAGTAGTAGAAACCTAGATTTTAGTTGAGCCTTTGTTGACTCAGAGTAAAGACTATTTCCCTACCTCCTTTGCAGCTAGGCTTGGCTTGTGGTGTGGAATGGAAGTGGTGGGTAGTACTACAAGATATGTCCTTAAAAGGAGAGAGTGAGTCTCTTTTTCCCTCCTTCCCATCCCAATGCTCAGTGGATATGAAGACTGGAGATCCACTTGGACCATGCTGATGAGGGCCACCTCCTAGGGATGGTAGAAAGGAAGCTGGAAGTAGCCTGGGTCCCAGATGCCACGAGTAACACTGTGTTAGCTTCCTAACAATTCATTACCAATTGTGTGGCTCAAAACAAATCACCACTAACTGTATGGCTCAAAACAATAGAAATGTATTCTTTCATAGTTCTGGGGTCTAGAAGTCCAAAATCAAGGTGTTAGCAGGGCCATGGTCCCTCTGAAGACTCTAGGGAAGGATCGATCTTTCCTTGCCTCTTCCAGCGTCTAGAGTCCCAGCTGTTCCTTGGTTTGAGGTGGCCTTGCTCCAATCTCTGCCCCGTTGTCACATGGCTCCTTTTCTGTGTGTCTCCCTCTATCCTCTCCTCTTCTTAGAAGATACCAATCATTGGATGTAGAGCTTACCTTAAATTAAGGATGATTTCATCTACAAGACTAATTATATCCGCAAAGACTCTATTTCCAAATAAGATCACATTCTGAGGTCTCATGTGGACGTGAATTTTTGGGAGACACTATTCAACTCATTATACCCACTATATAAATTCTTAAATGCCTGTAAAAGCCTTTCAAGGGATAGAAAAAGACTGTTTTCTCTTGTTTTTAAAAACTAATTTTTTTTAATGTTTATTTCTGAGACAGAGAGACAGAGCATGAGTGGGCGAAGGGCAGAGAGAGAGGGAGACACAGAATCAGAAGCAGGTTCCAGGCTCAGAGCTGTCAGCACAGCGTGGGGCTCAAACTCACAAACCGTGAGATCATGACCTGAACCAAAGTTGGTCGCTCAACCGACTAAGCCACCCAGGTGCCTCTGTTTTCTCTTATTTATGCCATTAATATTTTGGATCTCTGAACCCATACCCCAACCACCAGAGTCATTCTGCAGTGCCTGTCTTGTGCAATCTGCTGGAGACTGTTCTTGGGTGACAGCCTGCCCCAATCGGGACAGGGGCTGGAGTGTGACAGGACCCTCCCCCAGTGACCATATTATTGGACTATGAAGGGACACCTGACCCAAGCCCAGCGAATAACATTCCCTCTTCCGGGGATTTAGAATAGGACTGAGAGATAACCAGTGTCTGAACTTGTCTCTTGATTGGAGGAAATATAAATGTATGAGTTGTGGGGTAGTTCTCTTCTATTTATCTGTAGACAGAAACAGAGAAAACTGGTTTCTACATGGAAAAAAACAAAACAAAACAAAACAAAACAAAACAAAACAAAACAGATGTTCAAAGAGAGGAAGATATATGAGTCTGACAAGAAGTCTGAATTCTTCCCATTCATTCTTGGTTCTGGGGCTGCTAGAAGACATGGTGGCATTTGTGCCCTATGGTTAAAGATACCACTAGCAACAGGTACTGAGAGCTTAACATCGTCCAGAGCATCCTACATCACCTGATATATTGGTCATCCTAGTTTCTGCAGTGTTTTGGTGGCTTGACCCAACACAAGTTTGTTTCTTGCCTCCCACTGAAGTCCTTAGTGGTAGGGAGCTCCTTCTTTTATACCTAAGTCATCTGGAAGAGGTGGCCTGCAAGTCTGCTGGAGCAGAGGGAGAGATTGATGGGGGAGGTACAGCCACTCTGTTTTTATTTTTTTAGGTTGTTGATTTTATATTTATATAGTATATCTGCAGAGGTTCAAACTCCAATCTATGAAGCAGGTGTATTTAGATAAATCTAGTTTGTTGCCCAGTTCCCTCTACCCTATTCCCCCCTTTCCACTAAAGTTAACAATGAAAAAATTATGTTTATTTTCCTTTTAAAAGTATAAGCAATCATGCACATAGTTTCCCCTCCCTCCTTATTCAATACCATACACATTATCTCTATCTTGCTTTTTTATTATTTATTTATTTATTATTATTATTTTTATTGTGGTGAGATATACATAAAACTCACCATCCTAACCATGATTAGGTATATAGTCCAGTGGCATTGATACATTCACATTGTTATACAACCACCACCACCACCACCTCTAGAACTTTCCTCATTTTCCCAAACTGAAACCCCACACCCACTAAAAAAATATCTCCCCATTTTCCCTTCCTCCCACCCCCTAGCAACCAAATGTCGACTACTCTAGGTACTTCTTAGAAGTGGAATCATATAATGTTTGTCCCTTTGTGACTGGCTTATTTCTTTTAACATAATGTCTTCAAGTAAGTAGAGTCACTCATAACTGCCTCAGTCCCAATATGACACATGTCACAGTCCATTGGCTAGGTCTAGACACATGGTCCCAAATGAACTGCAAGGGAGGCTGTGACATGTGGAGGAAGTCATGGAAGAGTTGGTGAGTGCTAGGTTCCATGAGACACCCTGTGTCATGTGATAGTCTCTTTAATCTAGCTTGAGTTGGTTGCTGTTGCTTGCACCCAAGGAATTCAAATCATATCCCTTATATGTGTGTATCTCAACATGTGATAAATGGAGAAAGCTCAAAACTGAGGATTCTTCATTACTAACTGGTAATATTTTTGTGCTGCGTTTCAAAATTAGAGGTATGGGATCTTGGTGTTAAAAGAACCCTGTAGCCCACATATCTAATCTTGATCAGCATTTATTAGACAAGTGCATTGAGCACTTAGGATGCATCAAGAACTGTGAGGATCATTGGGACGCAACGCTGAATAAAATTTGGTTCCATTCTAGTTAATGGAAAACATTGTTGGTTCTCATTACTTGCTTGGCCTATGACCTAAATGTTTACTATTAGATTGTGCTCGTGAGGGAAATTTATGAGTCTACCATGAGTATATTTTTGAGTTGTATAATTTCACTTCCTCTTACTTTCTCAACACTTTTGCTGTTGGTAGTGCTGTATCCAAATTTCCCCATTTTTCTTCTTCTTTGTATTTCTCTTTTTTATAAAGTTAAATAATAAGGATCCCACGTTTTACAAATTTTTATGAAATCTTCTGCGATCTGTCTAGGAATGACTCAAAAATTTTAAGCACAGACTAACTTTAAAGTTCTGTACTTAATAACACAGAGCTTATGGTTTGACATTATTGCACAGCAGTAAACATGGCAGGGAAATGAAGATTTATATGAATGTGGAATTAGGTATGAAGAAAGAATCAGTGTTGTAGTGTGGTAATCAAGACACCTGGATTGTAGTGCTAGGTCCTTCCACAAATTAACTGTGTCATGTCGGGCAAATTCCTTAAATTCCCTAGACCTTAGCCTTTCATCTAAAATGATGCCATTGGTGGCCAGTTAGTTCAGCTGGTTAGAGCATGGTGCTAATAAAATGATGCCATCAAACTCCCTGAAATTTTCTTTTTTCCTTAAGTTCTATGCTTTTATGATTCTACAGAGAACCACAAGGAAGAGAGAGTCAGACATCTCGCACAACGAGGAAACTGTTTGAAGAAAGAAAAAAGAAAATGAGGAAATGGGAGAATTCCAAGGACAAAGAAGGCAATATAAAATAATTCAGAAAAGCAGAAAGTAAAGAAGTAAAGTAAAACAAGTTAAAAAGGAAGAAATGGAAGGTAAAAAAAATTTTTTGTAATTGCGAAGATAAATCCAATGAAATTTCATATTTAAGCTTGAAGAGAAAGAAGAAATCTGGTTATCTATATTTCTCTTGCAGTAAGATGAACTCTTCAGAAGTCATTATGACTTGCATCTCTAAGATTTAGCAATTCTAAAGAAAAAAAGAGGTTATATCTAGTAGCTGCTTTAAGCTATCAGCTTGTTAAAACTAGCATGTTTTGGAGTGAATAAATGCTTTTAAGGAGAAGGTGGACAAAGAATGTTGTGGGGTCACCCATGAATGAATCGTTCAGTTTTGTTGGTTGTCCTCCAGAACTCAGAAAGAATGATTACATTTCATGATTTCCTCCAGCCTCGCAACAAAGCATGGTACAGTTGAAGAGAAAAATGCTTTGCTCACAGTCGCGTGACCCACATGACAATGGGCCCCTGTTGTAGGATGTTGTGTGAGTGGCTTACTCTGATTCTCTTGGTCAGGCAGTGGCATCACTGCACAAACAGAAACAGCAGCTCCTAAACAACCATTGCTTGGTTCAGAGGGAAGGAAGGAAGCTTCCATTCCAGGCCCTTCCTACCCGATCCTCTCTCCTCCTGTCTCTAGCTCCAGTTGTCTTGGTCTTGGGGTCAGAAGATTGCACCTGTCTTTAACTCACTCTTTACCCTCTTAGGGCCTATGAGACCTTGACAAGTTATTTTGTGTTCTGCCACTCATCCTCCACATCTCTAAATGGGGACGATTGTACATGACATTAAGAGACTAATGGTGCCCATCACAGAGTCTTATCTAAAATGGAAGCTCGAAATGTCATTTTTATGTTTCCCCTCCATGGACATTCTTCTCCTTTCAGTCTAAAGAACAGATGAATCCTTTAGAGCAGATGATCCCATTTTGGAAAAAGTTTCCTCTGAAAGACATTGTTGCCAGCTTTAGGGAATAGGAATGTGAAGTTTTTAAAGTAAAAAAGCCACATAAGACATTATAGATGGGGGTGGGGGGGTTGCTGGGTGATTCAGTTGGTTAAGCGTCCAACTCTGGATCTTAGCTCAGGTCATGATCCCAGGGTTGTGGGATCGAGCCCCATGTAGGGCTCTGTGCTCAGTGTGGAGCCTGTTTGGAATTCTCTCTCTCTCCCTCCCTTCCCCCCCCTCCCTCCATCCCTCCCTCTCTCCCCCTGCCCCTCTCCCACTCACACGTGTTCTCTCTCCCTCAAAATAAATAAATAAACATTAAAAAAGATATCATAGATAGATTCTGTGGGATAATACATTTCAAGTCACAAAATCATGAATCTTCGAGATGGGAATAACTCCGAAAGAGCTTATTCGGAGAGAGATGCTGGGTCATTTCACCATCAAACATGGTCTTGTCTCCCTTTTTGCCTGGAGAGACATGGCTTTTGGTCCTTTTCAGTATTCTTACCTCTGGACAGCAATATCCTGTTCTCCAAATGACTGCTGTGGGTTGGATTGTATCCCCTCAGAAGGTATATTCAAGTCCTGGTCTCCGGTACATGTGAATAGGACCTTACTTGGAAACAGGGTCTTCACAGGGGTAATCGAGTTAAAATGAGGTCATACTGGAGCCCTAATCTGATGGCTGGTATCTTCATAAGAAGAGGAAAATTTGGACATGGACACACAGAAAATGCTTTGTGATGATGGAGGCAGAGAGTGGGGTGACCCATTATATAAACCAAGGAGTATCGAGGATTGCCAGTAACCACCGGAAGCCAAAAGAGGCAAGGAAGACTAGAGCCTTCAGAGGGAGTATGGCCTTGTCAGCACCTTGATTTTGAACCTCTAGGCTTCAGAAGTTGTGAGAGAATGAATTTCTGTTGTTTTAAGCTACCCAGCACGTGGTACTTTGGCAGCCCTAGGAAACTAATCCACTGACCCAATGACCACATCTTTCTGTCCCCTTTCTTATTTTAACCTACAGAATAGGACTAATCCTTGTTCTCAATAGCTTTCAGACTTCTGATGGAAGTTTTGATAGAATTATTAATAATAATTGTATAGTATTTTATACAGTATTTTTATATTAAAGTAATATATATTCGAATTGGGGGAAGCTCCCAGGGAAAGAGAGACATTCTCTCCACGGGCTCCTTCTGTGCTGCTCCATTCAGGACTGGAGATCCTACCGGGAGAACCCAGGCACCACAGAAACCATCTGTAAATGCTGGTTTACATAGCTTCTACGACCTCAGAAGAAAAATATGCTCTTAAGTATTAAAATTTTAAAAATATTTATTATTTAAGAGAGAGAGAGAGTATGAGTAGGGGAGGGGCAGAGAGAGGGGGAGACCCAGAATCCGAAGCAGGCTCCAGGCTCTGAGCTGTCAGCACAGATTCAGACATGGGGCTCAAACTCACGAACTGTGAGATCATGACCTGAACTGAAATCAAGAGTTGCATGCTTAACCCACTGAGCTAGCTGGGTGCCCCTGTCTTTTAAGTATTTTGAGCTGTAGAAGCTGCTGTGGAAAATTAGAGGTAGCATTATTATCTTCCTTTGCTCCCCTCCCCCCTTTAATTTTTCTTTAAACTGACTTTCCTCAGAACTTGTTGTTCACATCTTTTCCCTTAAGACATCTTCACTTTGGAACCTGACCAGAATTCTTGTTCTGATGTCATTGGTGATTCCTCACCTAGGCAAGGGTGTTATTTCCCCATTCTATCTGGGACTCAGCTATTTATTTCCATCTATGCACAGATTTCTAGCTGAGAAGGATATTTTGATTGACTATATTCCCTTACTTGTCAGGTTGTCAAGATGAGTGTAAATGGCATGCCTGTCTAGCATTGCAGGGTTTTTTTTTTTTATTAACTTTTTTATTTTAATTCCAGTATAGGCAACATAACAGTGTTATATTAGTTTCAGGTGTACAATCAACAATTCTATAGATTATGGGTTTTGTTGTTTAATATGTGAAATCAATATAAATCCTGTTGGGAGCACCTGGGTGGCTCAGTCAGTTAAGTGTCCGACTTCCGCTCAGGTCATGATCTTACGGTTTGTGAGTTCGAGCCCCGCGTAGGACTCTGTGCTGACAGCTCAGAGCCTGGAGCCTGCTTCGGATTCTGGGTCTCCCTCGCTCTCTGCCCCACCCCCCACTTGCACTCAGTCTGTCTCTGTCTCTCAAAAATGAATAAACATTTTTAAAAATATATAAATCCTGTTGACCTCATGCTTTTCTTTTCTTTCTTTCTTTTCTTTCTTTCTTTCTTTCTTTCTTTCTTTCTTTCTTTCTTTTTTACAACTTTTACTGTTACAGAGAATCACATAGAGCCTGGAACATACACCAAGCTGATGACCTGAAAAAGTATGCATTGCTTCTTTTTTTTTTTTTTTAATTTTTTTTTCAACGTTTATTTATTTTTGGGACAGAGGGAGACAGAGCATGAACAGGGGAGGGGCAGAGAGAGAGGGAGACACAGAATCGGAAACAGGCTCCAGGCTCTGAGCCATCAGCCCAGAGCCTGACGTGGGGCTCGAACTCAGGGACCGCGAGATCGTGACCTGGCTGAAGTTGGACGCTTAACCGACTGCACCACCCAGGCGCCCCAGTATGCATTGCTTCTTTACATCATCATTAGTGATAAGTTTGCTCGTCTCATACTTCCTAACTCTAAAAAAGGTTTTCTTCCACCTGCTGAAAGAGGAATCCTTTGTCCTGATGCTAGGGATATTTTTTGCATGCTTACTTTGCAGCTGCAGTGTTAACTCTTTTCTAGAACATTGCCAATGGTTTTTCTCCTCAAGCCCTAAAGAAAAATACGAATAGCTGTTTCATCTTATTCTTCTATGTGTACAACCGTTTGATTCTCATTCTCTGAAATTTAGACTTTTTATTACCCATTGCTCGCCTTTTTTATGTGCTTTAAGGAGGTTCTTCCTCAAATTAGGTCTTGGTTATGATTGAGATCTTTATGATTTTTCTATTCTCAGTCATCTGGCTCAGACACTTGGTGCTATTTTTAGCACACAGCAAACCTGTTGTTTTCAATTAAATGAATAATGGAACTAAATTCCCTGACTCTGTTTTTCCCCATTTTCTTAGTTTATATTTGCAATATGTCTCTGAAATGATCATTTTAATAGGTACTCTCAATGATCCAAGGACCCCACAGAATCGATCAGTCATGGGTAGATTGCTGCATGTATCTGTCTTATATATGTCTATATTATTTAATATAGTTCACATTGGGCTGAGAGAAAAGATTCCTTCCTCATCTTGTAGGGTGATTGGCTGGAGCCCCAAGGGTGGTGGGACGTGATGGGGAGAAGAGTAGGTAAGCTGAAGAGATCTTTGAATGTTATTACAGGCTGAATTGTGTCCCCCCCCCCGCCCAAATTCTTATGGTGAAGTTCTCAGACTGTGACTGTATTTAGAGATAGGGTCTTTAAAGAGGTAATCAAGGGGTGCCTGGGTGGCTCAGTCCATTAAGCGTCCGACTTCGGCTCAGCACCTGCTCTCACAGTTGTGGGTTTGAGCTCCATGTGGGCTCTGTGCTGACAGCTCGGAGCCTGGAGCCTGCTTCTGTGTCTCCCTCTCTCTCTGTCCCTCCCCTGCTCGCACTCTGTCTTTCCCTCTCTCTCTCTCAAAAATAAATACACGTTAAAAAAATTTTTTTTAAAAAGGAAGAGGAGATGAGGACACATCTAACACATGACAGAGAAATAATCATGTAAGGACCCATTGAGAAGGTGGTCAATTGCCAGCCAAGGAGAGGGAACCTCAGAAGAAATCAACCTTGATGACATGTCGATCTTTAATGTTTATTCATTTTTGAGAGAGAGAGAGAGGGAGAGAGACAGAATGTGAATGGGAGAGGGGCAGAGAGAGAGGGGGAAACACAGAATCCAAAGCAAGCTCTAGGCTCTGAGGCTGTCAGCACAGAGCCCGACGCAAGGCTTGAACTCGTCAACCACGAGATCATGACCTGAACTAAAGTCAGACGCGTAACTGACTGAGCCACCCGGGCGCCCCGGAAACTTCTATTGTTTGAGCCACCTGGTCAGTGGCACTGTCTTATGGCAGGCTGAGTTGCTGATATAGCTGAGTACCGGCCATAGTCCTTCCCTACTTCGGAGCTCAGCCTGAAGGGCAGAGGGAGGGCATGGAGAAGGATGGGTGGCAGACCACCAATTTGGAGACCTGCTTGGTACAGCTCTGAAAGCTCTAGGTATGTCATCACAGATGGGCTGGCTGGCGGAGGCGGGACTCTTCCTGAGGGCACACATCCAACATCCACTCCTGGAGCAGAGGGAAACGGCTGCTGATATTCACACTTTGGTAATTTGGTGGCTGTCATACTAAATCCCCTAATGGCTGATGTTTTACCTTTCCTTAAGAGAAGATAAATCTTTACTCTCTAGAAATAGAAGGAAACGATACAATTAATTTGTATAGGCTTCTATTAAACTCTTTATGGCTTTTTCTTTCTTTTAAAAAAAATTTTTTTTTTTTTTGGGGCGCCTGGGTGGCGCAGTCGGTTAAGTGTCCAACTTCAGCCAGGTCACGATCTCGCGGTCCGTGAGTTCGAGCCCCGCGTCAGGCTCTGGGCTGATGGCTCAGAGCCTGGAGCCTGTTTCCGATCCTGTGTCTCCCTCTCTCTCTGCCCCTCCCCCGTTCATGCTCTGTCTCTCTCTGTCCCAAAAATAAATAAACGTTGAAAAAAAAAATTGCTTTCTTTAAAAAAAAAAAATTTTTTTTAATGTTCATTCATTTTTTGAGAGACAGAGAGAGACAGAGCGTGAGCAGAGATGGGGCAGAGAGAGGGAGACACAGAATCTGAAGCAGACTCCAGGCTCCGAGCTGTCAGCACAGAGCCCAACACGGGCCTTAAACCCACAAGATCATGACCTGAGCCAAAGTTGGCCGCTCAACTGACTGAGCCACCCAGGTGCCCCTATGGCTTTTTCTTTCTAAGTGACATAAGAAATTGGTGTATTAAAAGGGGGCAGTGAAAGAAAATCAAGCCATCCAAAGAGACCTACAAATGTTCCTTGGGCAAGTGTACTTGGCTGAATAGTGCCCCCCTCCCATCCATGTCCTTGAGGAACCTATGAATGTGACCTTATTTGGAAATAGGGCTTTTGGCAGATAGAATTAGCTGTTAAGATGATGTCAGGCTGGATTAGAGGGGAAACGGCCATGTGACAGTGGAGGCAGAAACTGCAATAACACAGCTGCCAGCCAAGAAGTGCCAAGATGGCTGAAGTCACCAGAAGCCAGGAAGGGGCAAGGAAGGATCCTTCCCTACAGCCTTCAGAGAGACATGGTCCCGCCAACACCCCGAGTTTGGACTTTTACCCTCCAGAACTGTGAGAGGATGGATTTCTGTTGTTTTCAGCCACCCACTTTGTAGAACCTGTTTACAACAGCCCCGTGAAACAGACACAGGAAGTGAGCAGGGCAGGGGCAAGCACAGCTCTGGACAAGTGCTTGGGGGCTTGTAAGTGTCATATAGTAAGTAGCTACCGCTACCGGCCCAAATGAGAGATTTCAAACCCGTGGTGGGTATTATAAGTGGCAATGTCTAGGACAGACCTCAGAAATGACTCTCCCTTTCCTTTCCAACACACTTTGCGGTAAATGGACACTGCCGGCTGACATTCCACGGGACGTCTTGACGCTATCCATTATCTCACATAAGATAACACATATAAAGAGCTTTAGAACTAGAAAATGCCTTGTCAACCATGAGGCGATTCTTGTACGTCCAGTGTGAAGAATCATCTATATTCTGAAATGTCAGAATAGCTGCTTTGGGATGTAAAATCAGCTAATTTTTAAAGAGATTTTCCCTTTATGAGAACATTATCATTTAGCAACAGGTACAGAAAGGGAAGTGTTAGAAGTGCAATATTGTTGTGTTGTTGTTGTTGTTGCTGTTGTGTGTGTGTGTGTGTGTGTTTAAGTAGGCTCTATGCCCAACAAGCTCTACTCTAGAACTCACAACCCTGAGATCACATGCTCTACTGACTGAGCCAGACAGATGCCCCAGACACTGCAATGTTTTTTCTTTTTCTTTCTTTCTTTCTTTCTTTCTTTCTTTCTTTCTTTCTTTCTTTCTTTCTTTCTTTTTCTTTCTTTCTTTCTTTCTTTCTTTCTTTTCCTTCTTTTCTTTCTTTCTTTCCTTCTTTTCTTTCTTTCTTTCCTTCTTTCTTTTCTTTCTGTCTTTCTTTCTTTTAAAGTTTATTTATTTATTTTGAGAGAGAGAGAGAGAGAGAGCACACATGGGAGGGGCAGAGAGAGAGAGAGAGAGAGGGTAAGAGCCAGAGAGAGAATCCCAAGCGGATTCTGATGCAAGGCTCAGAACTCTGAACTCACAAACTGAACCGTGAGATCATGACCTGAGCCGAAACCAAGAGTTGGAGGCTCAACTGATGAAGCCACCCAGGCGCCCCTGCAATGTTTTCTTAAATCTCTTAGATGTAAACTTGAAATACGAAGCCCTGGTTTTAATGTTTAGTGTATGGTATGCTTGTCTTTTCTGCCAAAAGGAGTCGTGTGAAGATGAGTGAAGTATATGTTTGAAGCTAATTGTAAATGAAATTGTTCCTAGGTAGGGAATTACCAAGAGGCTGGGTAGTGTGTTGGGAATCACACAAAATTAGAAATTCCAAGGTTGGTTTCTATGAGGTCTGAGGTTAGAAATGTTTGCCTGCTCCTAGACAAGTTGCTGCATTTTGCTGAGTCTTTATTAAGCTGGATGATTACTAGAGTTCTCTGTAATTCCCCCACCCAGTGAGAAAGGAGGGGCATTGGCCTCTGTAGTAGGTCGAAGAGTGTCTTTGCAAAAGATATGTCCAAATCCTAACACTCGGGACCTGTGATTGTGAACTTATTTGGAAGTAGGGTCTTTGCAGATGTAATTAATTTAAAGATGTCTCGATGCGATCATCCTGGATTAGGGAGGGCCCTAGATCCAATGACCTCAGCCCTTGTAAAAGACAGAAAAGGGGAAGAGAAAAGAGTTTCAAGGGTGCACACCATACGAAGATCTGTGTGAAGACAGAGGAAAGAGACCGGAGGTACTCTTGGAGCACCGGAGGCAGCTCCAAGCCAAGGAGCACCAAGGATCACAGAAGCCACCAGAAAGCAGGAAAGAGGCGTAAAACAGATTCTCAGAGCCTTCAGAAGAAAGCAGTCCTGTCAACACTTTGATTTGGTGCTTCTGGCCTCTAGAACTGTGACAAAATAACTCTCTGTTGATTTAAGCCACTGAGTTTGTGGTGGTCTGTAAGGTGGCCCCAGAAACCCATACAGTTCCCTCAGGTCAGAAGGGCCTGGGCACAATAGGCCTCTCTGCTAGTGACACATGAGTCAGCATTGTCACATCTGATGATTAGAAATTGGTGTTGCCCATCCTTGACAGACCAAACACCTGTGTCATTCTAACAGGGGTTGTATTAATTTCCAATGGTGACTTAAAATAACATACTTTATTCTTTTGTAGTTCTGGAGCTCAGAAGTCCAAAATCAGCCTCACAGAGTCAAAGGGTCAAAATCAAGGGGCCAGCGGGGCCCTGCTTCCGTCCGAGGGTCTCAGCAGAATCGGTTCCTTGCCTCATGGACCTTCTGGTGGCGGCCAGCATTCTTTGGCTTGTGGACACGCGACTTCTGTCTTCAAGGCTGGCATCTTCAAGTGTCGTTCTGTCTTCATATCACCTTCTTTCTGTGTGTAAAATCTCCCTCAGCCTCCTGTTTTTCTTCTTAAATTGAGCTATAATAGATACACAACATCACTGTTAGTTTTAGGTGTATGGCATAAAGAACTGATTTATATATGATAGATAGTTGATCTATCATATACATATACATATATACATATACATATATATATCTATATGATTACCACAACCATGTAGTTAACATTCATCACCTCACATAGTTACCGTTCTTTTTCTTGGGATGAGAACTTTTAAGGTCTTCCTCAGCCTCCTTCTTATAAGGGTATAAGGAGAGTTTTTAGAGCGCACCCAATTAATCCAGGATAAGACCCTTAATCACATCTCAAGATCCATAATCATATTGACAGAGACACTTTTTCCCTGTAAGGCATAATTTACAGGTTCCAGGATTAGGATCTGACATCTTCGAGGGCTATTATTCAGCTGCCTCTGGGCGTTTCAATTGGCTTTTATTATTTTTTATTTACTTATTTAATGTTTTTTTATTTATCTTTAAGAGAGAAAGAGACCAGGGGAGGAGCAGACAGAGAGGGAGACAGAGGATCTGAAGCCGGCTCTGTGCTGACAGCAGAAAGCCTGATGCGGGGCTTGAACTCACAAACCCTAAGATCATGACCTGAGCCGAAGTCAGCCGCTTAACCACTGAGCCACCCAGGTGCCCTTCAACTGGCTTTTAGTGAAATGTCAGGTAAGCCACCTAAAGCAGTCCAGTAGAAGGGCTGGAAGCTCTGCCTTCATCTGACTTCCGTCTTTTCCTCATGCCACTCAGGGTGGGGGTGGGGTGAAGGCTAGGCCTTCAGAGAATGTTCTGAATGGATACTACCCGTGTCCTTAATTCTCTTTCTCCAATTTTTCAGTGTCTGCCTCCTGCCTTCATTTAATCCCCTTCCAGTCTGATGTCTCCCAATCCGTTTAGAAAATTCCAAACCTTGCAACAGGTTGGGACCTGCCCTCTGTCTCCCCAAGTATTTACCACTTTGGGCTTCAGCCTGATGTTACTAAGGATGTCCTTCTGTTGGCTCTGGAGTGTGTGTATGTGCGTGTGCATTTTGGGGGTTGAGGGGTGAGCCTGGGTTCCTACGAGTTAGAAGAGGGCTGTGTGCCTTACTTAATTCCAGAGAGTTCCTTGACCAGGAAAGGGTGTGGCCAGGTTCCTTCTGAATCACTCAAGGGCAAGTATACCTTGCCCCAAGGAGTGTTCCATTTCTTCCAGAGACAATCTAGCCTAATACCACACGATGAAAACACTTGCTTCCTAATAATTGTACTTTTGAATCTTCTCCTGGAAAATCTATAAGCCTAGCATTATCGAATCAAAGAATTCTTCCTAGTTCCATTTTCACCAGAAAGTCTCCGCATAAACTGGGAATAGCTCTCTGAGTCATTTGGGATGAATGGTGCTATTCTTGAACACACTATTTCCGATCTCCAAATTTATCACTTGAGAGAAGTGAGTGTGTGGGTGTGTGTGTACATGTGTTCCCCAGCTACGTGATTGTTAGTGGATTAAAGAATTGAGGTAGCAGAAAGTATATCTGAGGTTAGAAAGGGGGGAGGGGCTAAAATGATGCCAGAGAATGATCTGAAGAGGGAAGGACAAATCAAGAGAACACAAAGAGCAGGCACAAATTCTTCTAGAATGTAGAAGCACAGAATGTTCTTTTATGCTAGTGTTGGGAGCAAGGCTTGTGGTACCTAATGCTTTTTAAAATATGGAGGGTCCTCTTAGAAAGGAAAATACAGAAAGGGTACAGAATTTGGTACAGAGCTTTGGATGACATCCAAACGTCCTGAAGCTTATGTGTCATTAGCCTCAGGGCAAACCCTCTGTCTCTAATTTGAATCCAGGCCAACATCCACCTTCTAGTTACATGATTAATATCAATTGCTCCTATTTCCCAGTGATGTGATTTGAGCTAAAAGCATCTGAATCATGGATATATTAACATATTTCTTCTTAATATATATTAACATAATGTATATGTACATGTATAAAACATGTTAGGAATCTATGAAATAATCTGAAATCTAGTGGAGACCCTTAATACATAAAGCAGATTTTTACAAAATTATAAAATGACATTTCTGTAACACTTTATAGGTCAGAACACCCTTTCAAAGACTTTACCTCATTGAATCCTGCTGAGAAACTTATAAAGAACATTTTCTATTTTCTCTGCATTTTACATGCAGGAAGCCGGCCTTAGAGAGAATTGGGAGATTTGTTGGCCCACAGGGCTTTGGTGAATGGAGGTGGTGGCCAGACGGGGGCTCCCCACTGGCCAGCGCTGATGGGGTCACATGCAACTGGTAAACACTTCTGTCTACCAGGGCTGGGGCAGGGCCCAGGGCCAGCAGGGGGGTGGGCAGGGGAGAACAAGAAAAGAGATCCCATCTGAACTGCTTGCCTTATACTACTCTTTCCTACCTATCTCTCCCCATCCCCCTTGGATTTCTCAGCTCCAAGCTCGACAGGCAGAATAGCAAGTAATGCTGTTACATCAAATTATATCCTATGATATCATAGTCAGGGTCAGCAGGAAACAAGGAGCTGGTGGTGTGCTGGGGAGTGCTTTCAGATCCGGGGCTGGTCTGTTTCTGCAGGTGAATATCAGTCCCTCAAGCTTGTTATCCTCCTCGGGGCCAAATTCTCCAGTTTTCATCGTGAATTCACAAGGGGAGAAAAGTTCAGAATGGAAGGCCCCCCTCAACCCCCCAAATATTTACAGGGCACATTTTTTTCAAAATGAAAATAGTTATACTGAATCCCAAGGGAGTAACAGGCTCCCACTGAAGTAACGAGACACCCTTGTTAATGTCTGGGTGTTTCCCTTTGCCCCACAGCTGGAGAGCTTTCTGGCTTAGCTTCCTGCTATCTCTCTCCCTTTCCCATCCTCCAAGAAGGGCCCCTGACTCTCCTGGGGTCAGATTTCACAGCAAAGAACTGAAAAAGAGGAAGGAGCCTGGAGAGGGTTAGGAGTATCTGTGCTGTATGAAGACAGTGGTGAGAAGAAAAGTAAGATTAAAAAAACAACTTACAGTTGAGAAATACACACAAAGGACTTGCATTTCCTTAAACTATTTTTAATTGTGTGGAATGGGTCTTTTTTTAAGTTCAGTGCTGCCCTGGACTGAATCCCTTGGGCTACAGTTTTACAAGCATCACACCTACAACCTGGAATCTTGATGAAATCATAGAACCGCAGTGGGAAAAACCATGAGAAGCAAGGCACTGCTTACAGGCAACTTAAATGTCAGGATTTCGCCATATTCAAAAAGCAGCAACATTACTCTGATACTAATGAAATGGCCAGATTTTGAAATATGTTTGCCACATCTGCAGCTGGTATCTGGTTACTCATCATGAGCCTTGTTAAAAGGTCACCTTGGGGACTTTGCAAATACTATTCCACTCTTCACTTCCCCCAGCTGGGTACCCCACCCCTTGCCCATCCAGTCCGGGCAGTCCAGAAACCCCTCCCCCAATATACACCTTCTCTGTGCTTCCTCAGACTCATTGAAGAATTGCTGGAAAATAGAGGGAAAAGGATGGGCCACTAGTAGGAAAACCGAAACCCTGTATTTCCTTGTCACTAAGTGCTACCCTTACAAAATGGTGAAAAACAGTGAGATGTTCTTTTTCTTTAACTAGGAGAAGAAACAATGGATTTAAAATCTACTGGGCAGCATTTCAAGGATGTAAGTTTCTGCAGGAGCAAGTCCCCCTGCTGTTTTCTGGTGCAGTACAAAGCATTTTTTTTTTTTTTTTTTTTAATCTCTACAGGCACCTGGGTGGCTCAGTCGAGTGTCTGACTTTGGCTCAGGTCATGATCTCACAGTTTGTATGAGCCCTGCATCTGGCTCTGTGCTGACAGCTCAGAGCCTAGAGCCTGCTTTGGATTCTGTGTCTCCCTCTCTCTCTGCCTTTCCCCTGCTCACGCTCTCTCTCTCAAAAAAACATTTAAAAAATTTAAAAAAAGAATAAATAAGCATTAAAAAACATTTTAAAAATCTCTGACATGATTATCTAACAGACAGCATTTTTGACAATTGTTATTGATTTATTATGGTACCGACCCCAGTAGGCCATCCACTGGAGAGTTATAATTGGCAGAGAGGAAGAACAAGCCACAGTTATTGCTGTGGTTTAGAAAACGTGCCTAAGAAAACAACTCTATTCCTTATGCTCCATTTAAAAAAGTATACAGGGGCTCCTGGGTGGCTCCATCATGGTGGCTGACTGTGGCTCAGGTCATGATCTCACAGTTCATAGGTTCAAGCCCCGCATATGGCTCTGTGCTGACCGCTCAGAGCCTGGAGCCTGCTTCGGATTCTGTGTCTCCCTCTATCTCTGCCCCTCCCTACCTTGCACTCTGTCTTTCTCTGTCTCTCAAAAAATGAATCAATGTTAAAGATTTTTTTTAAAGTATACTGTGCAGAAAGATGGCTTATATACTTAACTATACTTTGTTTTGACAGCATTTAAGAAGTTAGGAAAGCTCAAAAATACTAAGCAGAATATGAAAAATGAAAAGACCCATGCCTTGGACTGCTGACTTGTGAAGACAAAAGGTTCTAGATCCTTAGACAATAAATTACCTAAAAATGTTTTTGTGTGTGGTGGAAGAATGAGTTTTACACAGACACATTTAACTAGTGTTTCTTGTTTGTTTGTCTTAAAATTTAAAGCATTAAAAACACATGGTTAAAAAAACAGAAACATCATACAGGAGTATAAAGTGAAAAGGAGAAGTTTTTGCCGTCCTTACATTTCTGATCTCCCTTCCCCTGCCAGTCCCATCTCTCCTTCCCATTGATGGGATTTTGGGGTGATGGTAGGGTACAGAGCTGATGGCCAAGAAAGAATTCTTGAAGACGTCTTTCATGCAAAAAGGTAGGTTCATTGAAGCACGGGGACAGGACCCGTGGGCAGGAAGAGCTTCACTGGGATTGTGAAGAGTGACTGATTATAGTTAGGGACAGCATAAGTCTCTAAGGAATTTTGGAAGCAAGGTTTTCAGGACCTTGAGGGGCTGGCTGTTGTGAGGAAAACATCATTTATTACTGTTTAGTAAAACCTCAGTCATTAGACCCTTCAGATCTACATCAGGGGGCCATAAGTCCGGAGTATAATTGCTAACATATACTTGGGGTTAAAGATAAAGGAGGTTTGCAAAGGAATTTTTATGCATTTAAGGAGACTTACAGGATCCTAGGGGGTTGGGATAATATTAAGCCAGGATTTCATTTGCCCTCAGCAAAGTGTCATCATCATGGCAGCTGAGCTCCTAGATGGAGGTCACTCCACTTGTTTCGAGGACTTGTCATTGGGCTGCTGGCAATAAGGGGATTTAATTTTTCATTTGCCTTTGTTTCCCACATCACCACGGCAAGCACTTAAACCTCCTTACATCTTGATGAGGGTGATATTTGGGATCCAGGAAATAGAGTCTATAGGTTTCTGGAGATTAGGCTTTTCCTTGCAGTTTACTAAGTTATCCATAAATGGAAGGAGACTCCTGTCCTGCATGACTGTGATCTCTATCAGTCAACCATCTGCTTTCTTTCCTTTCCCCTGTTCTGGGGCAGCCAGGAGTGTCGAGGAAGATCACGCATATCCCACCTTTGTTGGGGGGGGGGGATGCTGTTAGCCTGTCCTTTGTCCTCAGCTTGCCCCACGCTCCCTCATCATCATTCCTCTGAAGTAACCGTACTTTTTTTTGTTTTGTTTCAGAAATGTTCTGGGCCTATAAAAACACCTCTCTCTTTCTCCCTTTTTAAAAACCCAAATGGGATACTTTAAAATACTATTCTGCAATTTGGACTTAGTGTGTAACAGTATATCTTGGGCATTTTTTTCAAAACAGCTTTTTTTAGAACTATCTAATTTAACTATTTTTTTAATTGGAAAGTAAATGCATAACAGAAAGGAAGTGAGAGACAGCTGGCTTTAGACAAATATGAAATCATCACTATAAAGGCTAATTACCTTCCCTCTGGAAGGAGATTAGATGTAGAAAGAATCGATTCCTTTTTCTCTCTCAAACACACACAAATTATTACAGCTGGTTAAACAATAATTTAGGTGGACACTTTTATCAGGCCATACAACTAAATAATGAGTACTTTAAAAAAAGGAAAAGCTTATTTGTTTTGAGAGAGGCACAGAGAGAGAGTGAGAGACAGAATCCCAAGCAGGCTGTGCACTGTCAGCGCAGAGCCTGACACAAGGTTCAAACTCATGAACCGTGAGGTCATGACCTGAGCTGAAATCAGGAGTCAGATGCTCAACTGACTGAGCCACCCAGGCTCCCCAACAATGAGTACTTTTTAGCCCTCCAAAGTATAGAAATGAAGGAGATGGTCTTCTCCAGTGAACAGAGTGGTATCTTTTTTTTTTTTAAATGTTTTTATTTACTTTTGAGACATAGAGAGACAGAGCATGAATGGGGGAAGGGCAGAGAGAGAGGGAGACACAGAATCGGAAGCAGGCTCCAGGCTCTGAGCCATCATCAGCCCAGAGCCCGACGCGGGGCTCGAACTCACCAACGGCGAGATCGTGACCTGAGCTGAAGTTGGACGCTTAACTGACTGAGCCACCCAGGCTCCCCCAGAGTGGTATCTTTCTATCGGACCAATGTGACAGTCTCCTGAGAGGCTTTTCCCTTTTTTCTTCCATGGTGCTTTTCAAGCAGTTTTATATATGTCCAAGTGCTCTGAGATGGTTGTTACAATTTCCAATTGTCCCTGATGAAGTTAGGGGAGGAGGTAGCACAAGTTTACTGGCAGACAAATCCATGAGAAATTGGCTGAGGACTGGTCAAACGCAAACATTTGGCTTCCAAGGGTCTTGTGCCTTTAACTACTTGCACTGCTGACCTATGAATTAGCAGCCTCCCGGCAGGCAGAACATGTATTTTTAAAATTCCCTCCTTTGGGAGATTTCTCATACACAAACCAGACTGAAGAAAGTTCTCATAGACACACAACATACAAGACTGTGGGCAAGTAGACAGGAAATGATGTTAAAAGTCACATTTTACCAGCGGACACTAGACTCCAATCAGAACACAAAAATCTCAGAGACAAATAGTAAACTTGACACTGAAGGCCAAATCAATAATCAGAGTTGAGTCATTTAACCATCATTATTTGCATAGGTTTAACTATGTGGACACATTTCTTCATGTTCATTGATTTCAGGGCTGGAAGAACCCTTAGTGATCATCTCTTTTAATATATAAAGAAACAGACTAAAAAAGATTAAGTAACTTGACTGAGGTCACTCGGAGCTGTCTAGTACAACTAACTCCCTAGGGGATATACTTAAATGGGCATAAGGATACCATACACAGAAGATAGGTAACATGCATGATGGTTATTCCTGTTTAAAAAGCAAAACAGCATCACATAGACTTTCCAGTACAACCTGGATAACACTATTCAAGGGCAAGAGGGCCTGGAATTAGGAAGTTGGAAGAGAGTGATGAAGGCTAGCCAGTAGCCACAGACCAAGACGGGGAGGCCAGCAAGGGAATGGAGAAGCAGGCCTGAGGTTCAGGAAGTCCGTAGCAAGAGCAAGGCAAGGCAGCTGTGGCAGGAGACTGGCGATGTGATACCTGCCGAGGACAGAGCATTTACTCGCTTCACTCATTCTGCTCAGCCAGGCATCCATTTAGAGAGAGACGGAGAAAGTCAGAGTCCAAGAGCAACTTTTCTTCAGGTTTTCTGTCTCCTAAAGATTCTGCTTGTTAACTCTGAATTTATAGGTAGCCACCCCCTTCCATGGTATTAGTTAATGATTGACTGCTGTTTTCTGCTAAGCTGCTATTGGGCAGATTTTTCCAATAAATTTCACTTTAAAAGTGTTGTTTAACCCTGGCTGCACATTAGAATCTTCTGGGTAGCTGAGGAAAAAAATGCTAATGTCAGAGCCAACCCCAATTAGATTCTGATTTCATTAGTCTGAGGTCCTAGCGTTGGTGTGTTTGAAAAACTCCCCAGGTGATTCTAATAAGTAGCTAGGGTTGGAACCACTGATTTAAAACATCAGGAGAAGTTTCAATCAACTAGCCAATTGTTTTCAATTACAATAGCATTGTTTTCTTCACATCTGGCAATGTGATTCATTAAAAATAATGATATAATTTGTAGAACAAACTGTCATCATAGGGCTTTCTCATCACCTACTAATTTTTTGCTAAATAAAGTCAACATACGGCTGAATTCAACAGTAAATCTGAAAGTGATGATTTCACGGAACCTTATCTCCATCATCTTGTGTCTAAGTCACATCACAAAGATTTGCTCTAGTAATCACTCCTCTTGATCTTTATGTTGAAGACATCTGGGCAGTCCAGGATGCTTGGGGCTTATCAGAGATTCCAGACATTTTGCCATCAGGGGTCTTTCTGTGCTATGGAAATTCAGCAGGGAAATCAGTGTGGGCTGGAATAATTAGTTATGTGGAATTCCTTGCTGCTTTGGGGCCCTCTCACTTTTATCTAAGCAGAAGGTTAAAAGTATTGCTTTCCTTTTCTTATCTCCTACCTCATTTTTTCTTCTTTCCTTCTAAAGCATTACAGAATACAAGAGATAGGACTAGCAAAAGTCACAGATTTATAAAATGAAATGTAATTAAAAGTCATTGAGTTCAGAGGCACCTGGGTGGCTCAGTTAGTTAAGCAATTGACTCTTGATTTCGACTCAGGTCATGATCTCAGGTTTCATGGGTTTGAGTCCCATGTAGGACTGTACGCTGACCCTGCAGAGCCTGCTTGGGATTCACTCTCTTTCTGCCCCTCCCCTGCTCTTGCTTTCTCTCAAAATAAACGGCTAAACTTTAAAAAAGAAAAGTCATTTAGTCCAACCACCATCTGAGACCAAGAGACCTTGCCAAGATTACACACTAGATCATGCCTGGAGCTGGAGCTGACCTGGGTACTTGACTCCCAAGCCGCATTGGGTTCAAGATACCACCTGACCTTTCAAAATAGCTCAAAGATATTCTGGAGGGCTTCCACCTTCCACCAGACATCTTATCCTTGTCAAACTAGATCCCTTTCACTCCACTAATCGACATATTTTTTGATGCCTTCTCAGACCCATCCTGCTTAATTCGGGACATGATCTCTTCTGAACTTTGCTGCCTTCTTCCTCGCTATTTAGAGCCCTATGATAATACTTGTGTATTTTCTATTTTTACATGCTCCTTGATGTGCATTTATTGGATACCTGCTGTTGTCAAACGTCACAAGGCACTGAGAGTAAATACAAAACAGAGAACGGCCCTGCTCAGCGGAGGGTCTGGCTGGGGCTAGACCCCAGTAACCATCGTCTTGGGTCGCTTTTCCCGGCTCTGCTGGTCCGGGTCTCTGGGCTGCTCAGGCCCAGGGGGGGAGAGGGTGGATGTACGGATGTGAAAGGAGCTAGCACGGGAGGGAAGACCCCACGAGGAGCCAGCATGGGAAGAAAAACCCCACGAGTGAGCTTCTGCTCCACGGGCCACAGGGCAGGTCAGCCATCCCCTAACTCGGTCAAGCCCGGGTTCTGCCCGCTTTCGCCCCAGATGGGAAGGCGGGCCCGCCAGGGGAGGGGCCTGGGAAGAGCGGGCGGAGGGGTGAAGGAGGGGGAGAGGAGGGAGAAGGAAGAGCCTGAGGGGAGGAGCCAGGAGAAGAAACCCCGGAGAAGCTGGAGGAGAGGGCGGCGGAAGGGACAGGAAGAGGAGCCGAGAGGGAAAAGGCGCGCGGAGGAGACAGGGAGGAGGAGGAGCCTGGGAAAAGCCGGGGGAGGAGCCAGAAAAGTGGGTGGAGCCTGGAGCCGGGGGAGGTGCCAGAGGCGGGGCCGGGAAAGAGGCGGAGCCGAGGGAGAGGCCTCCAAGGCCACAGCCGCGGCCGCCGCTGGTGCGCGTTCTTCTCCCGCGGGCCTGGCCGCTGGGGCGTTCCCTCAGCCGCCGTTCCTCGAGGCGTGGGTTCTGGCGGCCCCAGTCGACTAGTACGCCCCGCGCGCCCCCCGCGGGTCGCCGCCGCCGGGGCCGGGGGCCGCGGAGACCTGGGCGCGCCCGGCCGCCGCCGCTGCCTCCCTCGGCGCCTGGGGCCGGCATGGAGCTCTTCCAAGCCAAGGACCACTACATCCTGCAGCAGGGCGAGCGCGCGCTGTGGTGCAGCCGCCGCGACGGCGGCCTCCAGCTCCGACCCGGTGAGACTGGTGGCGCGGGGTGGCCTCGGGCCCGGTGCGGCGGGGCGGGGTGGGGGGCGAGGAGGGGGCGCGGCCGGGCCCCTAGCCGCGGGCAGCCCGGCGGGCGCCGACTGCGGCTCAGGCGCGCGGGGCGGGGCGGGCGCGAGGGGAGGCGCACGAGCTGTCATTATTTCCTGGCGGGAGGGAGCGCTTGCCTCGCCCCTTCCCCTCCGCGGGGGACAAAGGGCCGGCGACCCTCGTCCCTCCGAGCGCGCCTCCGCGTCGAGATCCGCTCTGCTGCCGGTGGGGAGCGGATCCGAGCTGAGTCGCGGGGTCGGAAAGTTGGGGCGAGGTGCGCCTGGCCTTAGAGGCCTCTTCCACTCTGGAGCGGTTCTGGCACGTCCTCTGAGACAAGTTATGGGTTCGAATCCCGTCCGGATCTCAGACCAGAACCGACGCACCAGCTCAGTGGAACGTCCTGCCGGAGCTTCACTCCCTGTTGACATCTGTGTGTTTCTGGTCCTTTCTTGTTAAAGGTGTGACTTCCTTCTGCCTACCTCGTAAGCACCCGATTTAAAGCACCCTTTCTTTGATTTTAGTGTTACGGTTGAACTGCATCGTAATGTTAAACTTTTAATACTTTTGTATGACTCAGTATTGTGTGATACAGGATGTGTCGTGGGGCCACATTTGGGTGTCCTATAAGCTGTTAGGAGATGCCTAAGTCTGCAGCGATGAGTTTGTGTTAGGAAAGTTAGTTGAGAGTGGTGAGTTAAATAGAGCAGTCCCTGCCCTCAAAGAGCTGACAGTCCAGGACGCGGTTTCCTTTATTGGGGGGCGGGGGAGGGGGGGATCTCAGTGCACCTCTCCTTTGAGGTTCCCAGTTATTTTTTCCTGAGAACCTCCGAGAGCTTTCATTTTAGGAGAAGTGAGAGGACAGGGCTCTTTAAAGAAATAGCCAGAACATTTAAAATTTATTTGTAATTCTGTGTGTATTGTAGACAAGAATTACATGGTATGAATTGAGAAGTATAGAAGGTCCAAATGAGCTTTTTCACATGACAGCTGTTAGTGTTTATAACAACATGGTTTCCTCGGACCTTTTCCCTTAATAGGTTATTCCCATTCCCCACAACAACCTTACAAAGCAGGTGGTGGTATTCTCTTTTTCAGGTGAGAAGAAGACAACGTGTGAAACTTGAGTGACTTGCCTGGGCTCACAGAGAGAGCCTGCCAGAACGCTTTCTGGCAGGTTCCACTGCTTTCTTATGGGGGCCTGCTAGTTGATTTGTGAGAGCAGTGAAGGAGAACTTATTATTTTTTCCTAGGCTCTGGCTGTATTTTCCTGCAATTACATTTTATTTCCTCTACTCAGAGTAAAGACAAATTACCACACTCAGATAAGGTTCCTGATGATCTTGGGACAGAAGTTGCTGTAGACAGGATAAATTTGACCAGTCTCCAGTCATTCTCTTCTCTGTTTTTTTCTGATTTGACCATTTGCCTAACACCTCTCACCCCTCTGCCCCTCCAGTTGGAGTAAGGCTTCAGATGCCCCTTGAAGAAAGGTAGATTGCAAAATTTTCCAGGCTGTCTAACAGCCGACCCTTTAGATTCTTAGGGCTTGGCTATTACAACTGGATGAACTTGAGATCATCTCCAATTCATCCGGCAGAACACTTTTCTGTGGCGCATTTCCTGGACTATAAAATGAGGGTTGGGCTTTGGAGTCCTTGTACATAAAATATGTTTAAAACAGCACTAATTTGTTCAGTGTTTGTTCAGTGTACATCTTGGAGGACAAGAATTAATGTGTTTCATAAAAAACAGCTCTCTAGGTGGTCACCTGTGAATTTGGGCAGTGGATTGAGACCTATATAAATAGGGTGGACTTGGTTGTTTCCATTTCTAGGGCTAGTCTCTCCTTTCTGTTGGCCTCTAAGATTGACAGAGGTGAACCAAGCTGGTGGGATTGCATGCAAGGAAGTAAGGTCATGGAAGCCTTGAGAATAGGAGGGGTTTTAAGTGAATTATTTGTCTTTTCTTTGGTTTGTTTGTTTCTTGTACACAAGAGGCTCTCCAATCCTAATGGTTGCTTGGGCGTAAATTACTCAAAGTGAAGTAAGTCAACTCTTCTTGTATGCTTTCAGTGGAAGGCTACCGAAACACCTACTTCTGAGCTCAAGAAGCTCAGTGAGTCACAGGCGTAAGCCTTTAATGAATATTCACAGGGTAATGTGGGCCTAGATTTTGTATTAAGCCATGTGGTTTGAATTACTGTTTATATATCCAAAGTCCATATCAGAAGGCAAATTAAAAGTTTTTTTTCCTGAATAAAATGACTAGTCTGTGCAATTAAATTCATATCACTTCTGAGGATATAGCAGACCACAGACAGAAGTAGACTAAAAATCTAGAGGAAGGAAGAGGCCATTATGTTTTTGAAGTAACAGCTTGTTTTGATCTTCAGGTGTGTTCAAGTGTAGCCAGTGAATAAAGAATCCCATGCACTTAACTTTTCCAAATAGTTTTTCCTATCCAGTACTCAAGGTCCTTTCTAAAGAATGGCTATTAATAATGGTATTTTAATTGGATAAGTGTTTTTCAGATCTTTTTCTATAGAATCATTTAATATTGTCTTCATTTTATTGGCTCTTTTCCCTCTGCTTTTATGGACAGCTTTGCTATTGTTTGTAATGACAGCATTTAAAATCTTTCATTGCTTCCTATTGGCTATTTAACTGAATGGGTTACTGACCAACTCCTTTTTTCTCTTCCAAAGGGCAGTATTATAAAACCAAAAAAAGCCTGTGGGCATTGTGGTTTTTGTTTTCGGCTATTGAACCACCTGAAACGGGACTTGTCTTTTTCCTAGAGACATCAAAAGAATCTGTATTGATATTTAAAGTTAAACGACCATTTCCTTGGCCTGGAATGTTTGTCAGCCCCTTTTCCTGCCTAATTTATTCTGTTAAGTCCCTGCTCAGATACCGCCTCCCCGCTGTGCTCACCCAGGCCCACATCCCTGGGGCAGAATTACTGGTCACCTTTATTGTGTTTCTAGGTGCTTTATACACTTAGTACACACTTTGATTATAGCCCATACTGCATCACATGGTAGTACTTTGCTTACTTCTTTCCTATTGGACAGCGTATTCCCCAAGGCAAGGACTTTACTCATCTTGGAATGTGGGCTTTAGAGTAGTTAGGATGAAGAAGGCATTTTTGGTTGAGTTGAGCTAAAGTCCGGGTTTTCTCTCAGTGATATCGTTGCCATAAAAATAGGATGTTGTGTTATGCTTAATATTCATTTTAAGCCCTGTTTTGAATATCTTCTCGTTGGGGCAGAAAATCTCTGTCCAGCAGGGTGAGGAAATAACCACGAGAAAAGGTGTATTTCCACTTGTGTTATTTGTCTACCTGATTTAGTATCACCTTTTTTTTTTTTTTTAAATCCCTGTGGTAGTATTCCCTATTTTCTTAACATTGCTTAAATTTTTCAGTTTTTTCTTCTAGCTAAACACTTGAGTGCTGTTATTTTTTTATTTTTCTGGTGTTTCCACTTTTTTAAGGGTAGTGAGGAGTCTGTATTCATACATAGCAACTGCTTTTTGGTGAATGCTTTTGTCTTGCAAGGTAATGACTACCAGAGATTGTCTTATGTTCTGCCAGGGAAAATGATAAAGCTCCGTGTGAATATTCACTAATCTTCCTAGAGTGGTGTTTTACTATCTGAGAATAAGGATTATAATTTAAAGACTTAAAAAAAGGAATATAAAACAGTCTACTATTGGGGAAGGGTGATAAGGTCTTATCTCTTTAGTCTTCAACATTGCTGCTACTAGCCTTGTGGCTTTGTCTGATATGACGGGTGTTATGTAATTTCCTGCTGAGTATTGGTTCATTCTATTCTGAGACTGAGTGACCATGAAAAGATGAGAGCGAGCATCTGTCATATACATAACACTCATAAGCCTGTAAACTATATTTATAGTTATGATACTCTAATGAATACCAGAGAACATTTTTTTTTGGAGGGGATAGTGGCTCTCAGAATTCACAGAAACGTTTAAAAGTGTTCCTGTTCTTTGTCGAGTTATTTTTTGATGAAAGTTATTTTTAGTATGCCATATGAAGTTAACTTTTTTTGAATGAGAAATTGTAGCTCTGGAATTGAAATAACATAGAACTTTTATCTCTTTTCAGGAATCGTATTTTATGAAACTATATTCAGTTTATTTAGAGTTTAGTGTCATTTGCTGTTTACTTGGGAAAAAAAAGATTTTTGAACTTTATCTTTTTTAAACACCACGTTTACTAAAAATTCACAAATTACCACGACAAAATGTAATTGGGCATTTTGATTTAAAATTGGATTATTAAATCTGTTGTAAAAATATTTTAACCATTTTGTTGAATAACTAGGTTTTTTCCTGGTGTCTTTAGTCTTCAGTTTCCTTTAAGCAGGTTATCAGTTTTATACCCCAAACCCCTTTTCTCCCGTATTTTATATTTCTAACAAGCTAGCAGTTAGATTGTACATTTATTTTTATGAACATTGATGTGTGCAAGATAGAAAAGACCGCTGTTTCTACTCCCCCACTTCTTTAGCTTAAAAAAACCTAGTTTTTCTAAGGTGACTGATGACCTTTGCAATCAAGTTTTATAGATTGTGGGAAGTTTTTGTGCATATTTTGTTGTCTACATTGTCAACCGAGATTAATCATAGTAATAGTAACAGCTTTTATTTATTGAGCATTTTTCCGAATCAGATAGTGTTCTGAGCCCTTAACACGTACTGTTTTATTTCATCCCCACAATAAACATCAGGAGGAGGGTTTATTATTATCCTCATTTCATAGGTGAGGAAACTGAAGCACAGAGAATGAATTTGTCCAAGTTCAAAGAGTAAGAGTTAGGCTTCTAACCCAGTATATGACTCTAAAGCCAAATTTTCCCCAGTATTGACAAAAATATTTTATAAACCTTTCTACCTTCTTGACTACAGTTGTAGGATTTATATTTTAATGGTAATATCTGAAATGTATCTTTCGCTATCATAATCATTATAGGGTAGCATATGTAGAGAGTAAAAGAGCCTCACATGTCAGAGCATGCACATTGAGAAAGGATCTATGTAGAATGAAAGGCTGATAACTGGGACTACTGGTCAGTCTTTGATCCTACCCCTGCCCTGACTCCTTGTAGCAGAATTAGTTCATGTAGTACAGGGAACATTGTTATATAATTGACTAATTGTTTTTCCAGTTAGGGTCAGTTTATCAGGTTTCTCTTCGGTTCTTAGAACATCTGCAGTTTGGGCAGGGAATAGATAAAGGGTAGATCTTTGAGCAGAAACATCGATATGTACTGGATGGGAACTATTTCAGCCAGTGATGAGCAACCTGAAGCCTTTCCCAGTCTCCCGTCAGGAGTCCTAGATCCAATTTCACAGGCATCCTTTCAGAGCACGCAGAGCAGAGAGGGAGTGGAGGAGAAAACGTCTTCGGGGCAGCCACCTTCAAAGAGGGGAAGAACCTCTGTAGAGTCCCTGGTTCCCAGATGCTTGGGCTGTGACCAGGCCTTAGCCAGCAGAGGCCAGGACTTGCCAAAGGCTGGTTTCAGGAGAGGCAGTCTCAAGGCCTTTTTGGCTAGAGCATTCAGGTGCCAGAAACCAGGGAGCCCAGACAGCTTGGTTTTTGAGAAATTTGGTTGCATTGGTGCTGCTCCCCGATGCCCAGCAGCTTGACTCCCCTTTGTCCTAACTTCCCAGGCTAATAACTCAGCCCAAAGAAGAAGGACATGTTGGAGGCACCTGGGTGGCTCAGTCGGTCAAACATCTGACTTCTGCTCAGGTCATGATCTAGCAGTTTGTGAGTTCAAGCCCCACATCAGGCTCGCGGCTGTCAGCCTGTCAGCACAGAACTCACTTCAGATCCTCTGTCCCCACCTCTCTTCTGCCCCCCCCCCACTTGCGCTTTCCCAAAATATAAATATTAAAAAAAAAAAAAAAGGAGGTGTAGATTTATAGTTATTTCTCTAGCGCCTGGCCCATAGCAGGTCTTCTGTAAAAACTATATTGAATGAATTGAAAGGATTCTGGTCCCTGGTCAACCCTGGGTACCCCGAGCAGCAAAGGGTCTGTTGGGAAGATTAAATGGAGAAGATAGGAACAGAAGACTAGAACACTGCCTGTCTTGACAACAGCAAAAACAACAAAAAACGTGCTAATTTCTCATTGTCATTTTATTCATGAAGGGAGGAATTGGACTTTTAAGTCTGGAATTCAATAAATCTCTTCTGTCTTTGAATGAAAATAAATGGGATGCGAAGACATTTTAATTTTTCTTGAACTGGCCATTATGCAAAAACCACAAATTGCTTGTTGCTAATTTTGGTCCTTGTGATTTATGACAAAATCGGGTTGTCCTTGCTTCGGCAGCACAGACGTGACAAAATTAGGTGATGTATTTGCAGATAGATACTAGACTATTAGCAAATCAAACTAGTTTGTGCTGTTGAGTGGATTCTCAGAGCCATAGGCTAACTTTGGTGTGGTTTCATGGGGATTTAAATGTGTTGGGTCTTTGTGAGCAGTATCTCTCTATGAGTAAACTGTAAACTGTTCTATTTCTGTTCAAAAATTTTTTTTAATGTTCATTTTTGAAAGAGCGAGCGTGAGCAGGGGAGGGACACAGAGAGAGGGAGACACAAAATCTGAAGCAGGCTCCAGGCTCCGAGCCGTCACCACAGAGCCCCACGTGGGGCTTGAACCCAGGAACTGCGAGATCATGACCTGAGCTGAAGTTGGATGCTTGACTGGCTGTGCCATCCAAGATGCCGTGTTCAAATGTTTTAAAATATAACCTTTAAAAATCTAGTTTTGCAAACACAAGTCCTGAGAAGTGACAGCAATGTCCTAGAACCTCTAACAATTACCTGTTAGCAAGTCTAAGTTATAATCATTATGTATTAACCGACCATAATTGAACTGAGAAGAACATTTGGAGTATGTTTAACAAAATAGAGAAATAATACATTTTTTAAATCATCAGTAGCTGTTGATACTATGTTAAGTAATAATGCATTAATAGTATTTTTCAACTGATGATAAACCCTGAACGTTTAGCATTATAGTACTATCACAACACATACTGGTAAGATCTTAATTAAATCTCGTGCTCTGTTAGGATGACTCATTTTCCGGTTGCTGTGAGACCCTTAAAGAAACTGCTCTCATTCACAAAAAAGCATCCACTCCTGGCTGCTTTCTTTGGTAAGCCTGGTTGAATGAAATACAGGTTGATTTTAGGTCAGTGTTTCTTGTTGTTATTTCTTTTAAGGTAATTCATTTTATTTCAGGTTGATTCAACTTTAACCAGGCATTTCTTTAACTTTATAGTGGGATATTTAAAAATACATTTTCTTTATGAATCTTAAAAAAATTTTTTTTTGTAATGTTTTTATTTATTTTTGAGACAGAGACAGAGCATGAGCAGGGGAGGGGCAGAGAGAGAGGGAGACACAGAATCCAAAGCAGGCTCCAGGCTCTGAGCTGTCAGCACAGAGCCCGACGCGGGGCTCGAACTCAACGGACTGTGAGATCATGACCTGAGCTGAAGTCCGATGCTTAACCGACTGAGCCACCCAGGCGCCCCTATGAATCTTATTCTTTGAAACAGCTTTTCAATTACACCAAACTTCAAATTTCACAGTTTCTGCCATGGTCAGTGTCTACAATTTGAAACAGTCACAGGATCTGAAATATTAGGAAATTTTAAACATTGCCATAATGTTTTTAATTTTAGTAGTCTGCATGTATGATATTAATGATGCTTCTGAGTATCATTATACTTCGTTTTTATGCCAAGTATAAACGTTCTTCTCCCTATTTCAGACCCTCAGGAGACAGAACAAATTGTTGAGTAGAGTAATAAATAGTTTGCTACTGTCCCTTCTGGGTACTTCCTGACCTCCAGGATTCGATTCTTTCTAGTAGCTGTTACATTTATCCCCCTTTACCTCTTTACAGTGCACATCTCCCTTGATTTACAATGGGGTTACGTCCTGATCACCCCTCATAAGCTGAAAATACCATAAGTCGAAAGCGCATTTAATATACCTAGCCTACCAAACATAGCCTAGCCTACCTTGAACATGCTCAGAACACTTTAGTTAGCCTACAGTTGGGCACAAATCCTCTGACGCAAAGCCTATTTTATGATCAGGTGTTGAATATCTCCTGTAATTTGTTGAATACTATACTGAAAGTGAAGACAGAATGGCTGTATGGGTATAGGATGGTTGTTTCGGGTGTGGGTTGTTTACCTGTGGGGTCACGTGGCTGACTGGGAGCTACAGGTACCCGTGACTGCCCAGCAGCCTGAGGGTGTGGTATTGCGTAACACTAGCCTGGGGGGGGGTGGAATCAAAATTTAAAATACAGTTTCTACTGCATGTATATTGCTTTTGCACCATTGTAAAGTCAAAGTCGTAAATTGGACCGTCGTGAGTGGGGGACCATCTGTATTTCCTTCTCGCAAAGAAGCAGCCTCACTTTTCCCCCTCTAATTTAGCATTCTGTTTGTCTCCTTCCAAATTATATTGTCTGAAATTCTGTGAAGTTATTTATTCTCTCAACATTTATTGAAGACCTGTCTACTGGACACTGTGCCAAAGAAAAAGATGGATAAAATGCTATACCTTAGCCCGAGGGTATGGTCCAATGAGGGAGAGACACACAGGATTCTAGAGTGACAGGCTCTGTGACAGAGATGTACGGCCCAGCTCTGTGGGAGGCTTGAGTTGGGTATTGAAGTTCGAGGTTTTAGTGTTGTCTTTTTTTTTTTTTCCCCCGCAAGATGGTGAAAATCTGTTTTTCTTCCTAGTAAAAGGAATGGGAAGAACGGTGCCCTTTTATTTGGTTCTGTGAAGTTTCTACCAGCTGTAAATAGTCTGATTGTATGTCTCCTATAAAAGTGGGAAGCCCTGGAAGAAGCTGGCTGTATACCTTAGTAGACTGCTATGGACTTTATTTCCTGGCCTAATTGGATATCTAAAAAAAAGTTGATAATGGCCAGACTGAAGTAGTCCGGGCTCCCCCCCTACCTCCCACCCACAGACACTCTGCTGTGGTCTTTGTTTTTTGATCTAGAAGCAGTTCATTTGAGGCCAGCTAAGGTGGCAAATCCTAGATCTGATGGTGGGTTTGAAGGCAGAGCTTTTTGTCGCTGAGGGCCTGTGGGGGGGGGGAGAATGACACAGACCATCCTAGATGGAGGGGGTCAGCTTTGAACAAACTTTCCAGGAAAAGCCAGGAAATTATTTAAACACCAGCTGGGAGAAAGGTTGTGTCTATTTAATAATTGAAGTGCTAATTTTATGCATCTTGGTTAAGAGCTCTAAAATGAGGGAAGAATGGGTGCCTGGGTGGCTCAGTTGTTGGGCTCAGGTCATGATCTGGCAGTTCACGAGTTCGAGCCCTGTGTCGGGCTCTGTGCTGACAGCTCAGAGCCTGGATGGAGCCTGCTTCGGATTCTGTCTCCCTTTCTCTCTGCCCCTCCCCTGTTCATGCTCTGTCTCTCTCTCTCTCTCTCTCTCTCTCTCTCTCTCAGAAATAAACATTAAAAAATTTTTTTTAAAGAAATAAGATGAGGAAAGAAAATACCAATTATTAGCTCTGATTTAGCTTTTAGGATCCCATTTCTGAAAGATCTATCAAAGAACTGTTTTGGGGAGCACAGAAGGTGAGGGGTCTATCCCACCCAACACAATGCTGTTCCTTGGGTAACGCATTATGAGTTTACTGTTTAAGGATTTATCTAATCCTTATTTGACCTGATCATATCGTCAGCTTCTTAAGGTAATGAGTTTGGAAAATTGCAATTTAAGCTGTACTTGCCTTCATTTATTCTCAAACCAGGTATCTTAGACATGTATCAGACCAGGTCTTTTAGACATGTATCTCCTGTGCTGGTATTCTGAATGCACTGTGGAGTCCACACCTTTCGTAATTCTATACATTTCCAGCAGGTCCTCCCATGACCTGATTACATTGTCTGACCTTTCACACACAAAAAAGTTGGTTTTTTTTCCCCTTTTATTGTCCTCTGTTCTTTTTTGAGGTGCATTGGCCTTCTCTTGAGATGGGACAACTGGGACTTTACGTGTCAGAGAATCATAACAGTTTTTCGATTGGTTATTGGTAGAGTTTAAAAAACAATTTCTGATGGGGCGCCTGGGTGGCGCAGTCGGTTGAGCGTCCGACTTCAGCCAGGTCACGATCTCGCGGTCCGTGAGTTCGAGCCCCTCGTCGGGCTCTGGGCTGATGGCTCAGAGCCTGGAGCCTGTTTCCGATTCTGTGTCTCCCTCTCTCTCTGCCCCTCCCCCGTTCATGCTCTGTCTCTCTCTGTCCCAAAAATAAATAAACGTTGAAAAAAAAATAAAAAACAATTTCTGATACCCTTCATGATCATGGTCAAAACTTTGTGGCTCTGTTGCTGCACCATAATTAGATCCCCGTTTTAATAGAAAAGTCTGAAAATTCTTAAGATCCCTTTCCTAAGTAGTGTCTCTCATCTTTTAAGTATACGGGTAATTTTTTGAAACATTTCTTTTTTTTTTTTTTTAAGTCTGTTTATTTTGAGAGAGAGTGAGAGCACAGCGGGCTCGCACATGCACACGAGCAGGAAGGGGCAGAGAGAGAGAGGGAGAGAGAGAGAATCCTAAGCCGTGCTTTATTTCATGGAAGTGTTTAAAGTCCTACATGGCACAGGCATCCTCTATGAATCAAAGTGATTAATAGAATAAAATTACTAATGCAGGTTCCACCCAGTAACCTATAATCCCTTAGACGAGTAATTCTCAATCGGCCAGTACATTAGAATCACCTAGGGGAGATTAACAAAATACCTATGCCAGGGCCCCACCCTGACCAACCGAGTCAGACCCTCTGAAGGGGTGGGGCCCAGGCATCCACATTTTCTCAATGAGAAGCCAGGGTCAGTAACCATTGAGTTGGAGTTCACATGGGGAAATCACCAGCTGCTAGAACTTCTAAATTGGGTTAGCTCTTTAGCTTGCTTAATGCTGGAAAATAATTACCATTGTTCAAAGAAACGTGTATCCAACTTTGCATTTCTAAGATGGCACCTGAGTCAAATTATTCCCTAACCTGTTTCCTTGCATCATTCTGAGAACTGAGGCATGGATGAGCTACTGATGGGAACTTTCAGTTCCTCTTTGTAGAACCCTTTTCCTCATCTGACTTTGGTATTGGTGATTGTCTTTCAGAGCAGTAATATCCTTTGTCTTTAGCAGGAAATGAAACTTGGGTCTGATTATTTATGCATACCCTCATACCTTATTTATTCTTTTTCTTAAAGACACAAGTGAAACTGCCTATAAACATTAGTAGATGTGTGACACCCAGGCTTCTCTAGCCAGGGCTGAGGGAGCGCCAGGCTCTCTGGGCTCTTGGAATGAATGACTAATGCTCTCTGCAGGCATACAGTAGTTAATCACTTGTTTTCTGTATACCAGGAAGAGGAGGGCATGTGAAAAGAGAAGCCATGTGCTGCCAAAGGGGCCTGAAATAAGAGTGGAAATGTTGACCTAATGGGTCAAACAATTGAGCTGTGACAAAATACCCAAATATCTTTGGGTGTATGTTACTTTAGTTATTCCACTACATTAAATTTGGTGTTATTTCAAAAGTGCTATACTTCTGCAATTTGTAAGCAACTCTACTAGCTAACTTTGAAATTCCTAAATTTTAGAACCTATTTGCAAATTTCAAATCTGTATGACACATTGGACCATCCCTTTCGAAGGAGCGATTAGAAAGCAGTCTGTTGGAGCACATCAGTTACATGGCTGTTCTTTGTGGAAGGATGGTAGAGGCCCATTGGTCATATTCTCTGCCATACCATTGCCTTCTGCCTCCAGAGTAGCCGTTCATATTGGTGATAGGATGTCCATTACCGAGTGTAGTTGCTACATATGCTTAGATTAATGTCATCTACGTGTGTCCTCTGTACAAGCAGACTTCTAATGCCAACTTTTATTTCCTTAGTGAAGAGTGACGGGTTAAACACACACACATTTTGAAGTGAACTGTGTGCAAGGTACCCTACCAGGCGGCAGAGTCCCAGCAGTTTTAAAGACATACTGAGCTCCCCTCTTGTGCCAGGTACATTGCCTCTTTAGGCCTTCCTCTGTTGTTTTGTCTCATCTGTACGTTGGCAAGGGAAGCCATTTTTTTTTTTTAATTTTTTTTTTTTTCAACGTTTATTTATTTTTGGGACAGAGAGAGACAGAGCATGAACGGGGGAGGGGCAGAGAGAGGGAGACACAGAATCAGAAACAGGCTCCAGGCTCTGAGCCATCAGCCCAGAGCCTGACGCGGGGCTCGAACTCACATACCGCGAGATCGTGACCTGGCTGAAGTCGGACGCTTAACCGACTGCGCCACCCAGGCGCCCCAAGGGAAGCCATTTTAAGTTAGCTTACAGTTTCCTCGAATTTTCAGGCGAGTCTCCATTGTGAGAAATCACACCTGCATTATTATATTTATTGAAAAATAAATGCTTTTAGTATTAAGAGTGCCTATTGCAAAATGCTGGTCTTTTGGGGACTTCCTTTATTTATTTATTTTTTTTAATTTTTTTTTTTTAACGTTTATTTATTTTTGAGACAGAGAGAGACAGAGCATGAACAGGGGAGGGTCAGAGAGAGGGAGACACAGAATCCGAAACAGGCTCCAGGCTCCGAGCTGTCAGCATAGAGCCTGACGCGGGGCTCGAACTCATGGACCGCGAGATCGTGACCTGAGCCGAAGTCGGCTCCCCAACCGACTGAGCCACCCAGGCGCCCCTGGGGACTTCCTTTAAAAACAGTATAAACAAGGGTGCCTGGGCAGCTTAGTCGGTTAAGCATTCAACTCTTGATTTTGGCTCAGGTCGTGAAATTGAGCTCCTGAGCTGAGCATGGAGCCTGCTTGGGATTCTCTCTCTCTCCTCTCTCTGCCCCTCCCTGCCTCCTCTCAAAACTAACTAACTAAATATGGTAAAAAGAAATGTTAGTCTTTTTAAATGTCACCGAAGATAATACTGAAATAACATTGAAGATAAAGTTGGTAGGAGAAATCCATTTTCCACTTCAATCTTTCATGCTTGCTTTTACTTATTTATTCATTTGGTTCAATAACTATTAAATGAGTGCCTGCTACCAGTGGCAAATAGGCATAGAATTAATAAACTGGTAAGTTGAAACTTAACAATTGGCCCTTTAATTGGTTAGTTGAAATGATACATTTTCACCTGAGTGACTCAGTCGGTTAAGCGTCTGACTTCTGCTCAGGTCATGATCTCACAGTTTGTAGGTTCGAGTCCCACGTTGAGCACTGTGCTGACAGCTTGGAGCCTGGAGCCTACTTTGGAGTCTGTGCCTCTCTCGCTGTCTGCCCCTCTCCCACTCGTGTGCTTTTTCTCAAAAATGAATAAAATTTAAAAAATAACCTATACATTTATTATAATAAGTTATTTAATTATATAATATAGAATATACAATTATTATATAGATTATTATAATTATTATTAGGAGTTGTTTCTACCTTTTTATGTTTCCCATTACGTACATGTGGTTTTGTTTTGTTTTTTCTTTTTCCTCCCACTTTTTCCTTTCTTCCATTGGATAGCTTGAATTTTTGTCAGGTGTCTTTCTGTTGCTGATGAAAAGTTATACAATACATTCTATTTATATTTTTCTGTGGTTTTTTATGTCTTAGGACCCAGTACTTATTTTCACATACGTAAGGAAAGTGTACCAATATTCATGTCTTTTTCCCAAGCATGTTTTTACCCCTTTTTTAGGTTTTTACCTCTTGTAGATTCTCCCTCTGTCCTTAGGGAGATTTAGGGAAGGGAGGAAGTTGGCCCTGGTGCTCAATTTGCCATTTGGACCCAAACTGGGTTGCTGGGACTGAGGCTGGACACCCAGTTGTGAGCTGCGTGTTTCATGTTCTGAGGAAACAGGATTCTGGGGGCATATCTAGGCATTGCTATATTCTCATAAAACGTTCATTACTCTGAGAAGGCTTTTGGGAATTCTGGTCCTACCATAAGATTTAATAAGTAAAAACTTTGAAGTTTTTTTTTTTTCCTTTTTGCCTTTCCTGTTTAAAAAAAAAAACAACAAACCATATGTATACCTTGAAATAATCTATGGAACTATTTGAGTGGTAGGAACCTGGAATTTTAAACACTTACATTTCCCAACTCGAGCTAAAAGTTATTGAATGTTGATGTGCCAGACGTTGTGTTGGACGCTTTCTCATGATTCTCTCTCATTTGATCCTTATTAAGTACCCTACAAGTTGGATGGGATTTCCGCTGACAGCAGAGAAGTTATTGCTGAGAGGGGTTCAGAGGCAGCTGTGGAGCTGAGACTCTTCCCCTGGGGCACGGAGCACAGGCGTTACCCTCATCGTGCCCGCATCTCTGGACTCTGTCTCATCTCCTGGTTCCGGTGTCTGCCGAGGCTGCTCTTGTGCACCTGGCCCTGTCCTATCACCTGGATCTCTGGCTGTAGGCCCGTCCTCTCATGTCCATCCTCTCCACGCTGGTCCTAACATTCAATCTCCAATGCAAATCTGCCCCATCTGGATGGAATGACCCCTGCATTTACTCTCTGTTGTCCACCCCCAACTTACAGCTCTCTGCCCCACAGTACCAAATCTAGAGTCCTCACCACATTCAGTAAATATTTGCATGCTTGTTATGTGTGAAGCAGCCTGTCAGATGTACCGCTGATGAGAGCGTTTTTAATGATCTAGATGGGGGAGGTCTTGGCCTGGACAAGGATCATGGCAGTGGGGTTGGAGAGAAGTGAAACATTCATCAGATATTGAGGAGTAAATCGATAGGACTTGGGGTGGAAGAAAAACATTTTGGATGACTCCCAGGTTCTGACTTGTGCAGCTGGAATGATGTTGGTGAGCTGAAAGGCCTGTTCCAATGTAAAATGAGGGTATTACGCTCAAGAACGTCTTGTAGGGAACCTTACGGTGTTAGAGGTACATTAAAAAAGAGCCCTGCACTAAGTGGGAAGTGGTATTCTGATTTTGACAAGTCTGTGTTGTATTTGGTACAGTCAGCCCTGATATCTTTATCTGAAATAGACCAAGTGACTTTAACTTTGCCACTTTAAGTAGTGAATCACTGTGTGATTCAGTGTAAGTTACCTGACCTCAACTTGCCTCTCTATTCCACGCTGTATCTTCCTTCATTTGTCCATTCAGCATTTTGGAACCTGCTGTGTACCATGTATTGGGGACATAAAGCTAGATGAGACTAGGTCTCCGTGAGCTTTGTGTTCAGTCAGGGAGATAGGGAAGTCAGTAATCAGATGCATTAGACCAAAATAAGGTGCCATGATAGAAATAAGCACAGGGTTCAGGAGGCCACAAAAGAGTGCCTAATCAGTTCTCCTGGGTGGGTGGAGTGGGCATTGTGTCAGGGAACACCAGTGACTCTTGTTCTGAGTCTGGAATGAAAAGCAGGCAGAAGTGGGTGTGGAGCAGCATTCCAGACCCAGCCTGCACACACTTCTGGGTGGTTGCGGGAAGGCCAGGGTGCTGGGGGGTAGGGAGGGGGCAAGAGGAGGGTGGACACCAGCCAGACCAGCCCCTGCAGCCCTTTCCGAGGAATTTGGACTTTGTCCCTAAGGCTGGAGGAGTGGAAGTGATACGTTTGGATCATTGATGTTCATATTTATGCTTTTCTAATGCCTGCTGTAATTTCTTTCATAATATTAATGTTAGACAAACCAGATTTTAGGGCAAAGGGCAACATTTAAAATAAAGGCAGGTGGGTGCCTGGGTGGCTCAGTCAATTGAGTGTCCGACTTCAGCTCAGGTCATGATTTCATGGTTCGTGAGTTTGAGCCCTCCATCAGGCTCTCTGCTGTCAGTGCAGAGCTCGCGTCAGATCCTCTGTCTCCCCCTACTCTGCCTTCCCCTGCTTGTATGTGCATGCACTCACTCTCTCAAAAATAATAAACATTTAAAATAAAGGCCGTTATTACATCCTGATAAATAGCAGTTCACCAGGGAAGGTGTAATAATCCTGAATGTGTATCTGCCTGACAACACAGTCTCAAAATGTGAAAAAAAAAAAACTAAGGGAAAAATGGAGAAATATACACAAAGTGTAAGGTTATAAAAATAAGCCCTCTCTCAAAAACTTTTTGGTGAAACAATCAAAAATATTAGTACATACACGAGTTGGGCAAAATAATCAACAAAGTTGATATAATGAATCCTCACCCTAAGGTTAAATAGTATGCTCAAATGTTTGAGATCCATAATAAGGAACACTTTTTAAATTATGACCTAGTGAGCACATACTTATATGTGTGTACCAGAAACAAAAGTTTCATGAAATGTTTCTCTTTACCTGGTGCAATTTCCCTATTTTCTATTCTGTTCAGTTTCATTGATGTTAATGTTGATCTCATTATATACAAAATTGATTTCATGACCCACTAATGGATTGACACCTTTTTTTCTTGAAAACACTGAGTTTCATGCACACATAAAACATTTAAAAATTGACTTTCTGGATTCCCTTCGCCAAGCCAAGCCTCTGGTGCCCCTCTCCATCTCCCTCCGAACTTCCCTCCTCCCTGCTAAAGCGAAGATGACTTTGACTTCTGCTTTTACTGAGTCAAGGCCATCTGATCAATTCATTTGCTGCTTCTCCACTGCTATATTTAGCTTTTCACCTTCTCCCAGACTTAGAGAAAGGTAGTGACCTTCCTTTCCAAGGGCAACTTTTACACCTGTACTTTTGATTTCATCATCTTCTGTTTTCTTTTCTTCCTTGAATATCTCCTCTGGTTCTTATTTCTCCTTGATTATTACATTAGGAACTCAGTGTTGTTTTTTTTTTAATTTTATTTTTTTATTTTTAAAAATTTACATACAAGTTAATTAGCATATCGTGCAACAGTGATTTCAGGAGTAGATTCCTTAGTGCCCCTTACCCATTTAGCCCATCTCCCCTCCCACCACCCCTCCAGTAACCCTCAGTTTTGTTCTCCATATTTCAGTCTCTTCTGTTTTGTCCCCCTCCCTGTTTTTATATTCTTTTTGTTTCCCTTCCCTTATGTCCATCTGTTTTGTCTCTTAAAGTCCTCATAGGAGTGAAGTCATATGATTTTTGTCTTTCTCTGACTAATTTCACTTAGCAGAATACCCTCCAGTTCCATCTACATAGTTGCAAATGGCAAGATTTCATTCTTTTTGATTGCCGAGTAATACCCCATTGTATATATATACCACATCTTCTTTATCCATTCATCCATCGATGGACATTTGGGTTCTTTCCATACTTTGGCTATTGTTGATAGTGCTGCTATAAACTTGGGGTGCACATGTCCCTTTGAAACAGCATGCCTGTATCCCGTGGATAAATGCCTAGTAGTGCAACTGCTGGGTCATAGGGTAGTTCTATTTTTAGTTTTTTGAGGAACCTCCATGCTGTTTTCCAGAGTGGCTGCACCAGCTTGCGTTCCCAAGAAACTCAGTCTTAACGGGTTTAACTGGCTCTCTCTGGATCTCAAAGATTATCTGTGACTATTTTCAGTCATTAGAGCACAAAATTTGGTCATCCTTATAGTTTTTCCAGTTTTTTTTTTTTAAGTTAAAATTTTCTTGAATGGCTAATGTGTTCTTGTTCAAAATGCTGAAGATGGAAAAGGGTATTGAATTAGGAGGTTCTCACCGACCTTTTCTTTCAGCTGTTGTATACCCTGTCCTTTCTGCCCTGCCCCCTCTCCTTCTTCTCCCACTCAGAAGAGCTGTTTCAATGTCTTTTTTTACTTACTATTTTCCCATCCTTCCCTGGCTTTCTTCGAGGTGTTTTCTGTTAACCTCCTGTGCAGTCCTCACTTACTGTTCACCCCACCCTCAAGCTGTGTAGCTCCAGGTCCCGTCCGGCTAAGACCCTTGCAACAATCGTCTAGTTGTTCCTTTCCCTGCTCTCAGTCTCCGCCTCCTGTCAATACTGTCAGCTAATCCCTGGCTGCAGTCTTGTTTTATTTATGCCATTATCTGCCTGCCCTGGTCTCCAGGAAGCACACACTCATTAGTTTTTTATTCACATCTCGCCACAATTGGCCTCACTTTACTTTTTCCAGTCTTATCAATCCACATCGTCACCACGCCATTGCTCTTCTGTTCGAGACAGCTTGTTCCTTTATTTTTATATCTACCTACGTAGCCTGGTACAGTGCCTGGTCCCTGGCAGGTACTTGATAAGCATTTCTCCAGTGAAGGGACACATTCCAGAACAAACTTTGCGCTTTCCTCTGCGTTATTTATTTATTTTTTGCTGCTTTACTTATGCTTCAAGTTCCGCTTCTTCTATGTGACTGTTCCTGACTGCTTTACCTCTAACTTTGTTTCCTCTTTCTTATTGCTATAGCTCATTTGGTCCCAAAGGATAGAGTCACAAAATTGTGGTCTGTTCATTTGAGGTCAAGGTGAAGGGTTATGGGTGATTGGAGCTCTTTGCTTAGAGGGGCATCTGTGTTGGCAGATGTTGAGACTTGGACTGCCTGATAGAGATTCTGGCACACTCTTTGAAAAGAAATCAGGGTATTTTTAGTCTACACACCAGCCTGAATTCCAGTAGAGTTAAGCTTTTAAAAATTAACAAAGATAAAATTAATAAATATTTAATACTGGGTAAAGAACAGCTTTTTAGGTGTAAAGATAATGAAAAAAGGTTGTGTATAAAAATTAAGAACTGAAAACATTTGTAAATATGTCAGAGTTGATGTCTTTAATATAAAAGGGACTCAAATCAATAAGGAATATAAAAAAAAGTGTTAGAAAATATGAATAGCAAAATCATAGAAGAAATATAAGCCAGTTTTATAATTAGAAGTTTAATTTTATCAGCAATGAAAAGAAAATAAACATCATTTAGGCAATGGATGCCAGCAAATGAGAACAATTTAAAAAAGAAATTCTGAATGGCCACAAGCGTGTTTTAAAACAAGAATTTTTATATGTTTCTGGCAGAAATCTTAACTTGGTATATAACCTTTGTAGAAAGCAATTTGGTAATATTTGAATATTTGAATTGAATATTTAAATTTTTTTTGTTTTCATCTACGAATTTCATTCCTAGGAATCTGCCCTAAAGCTGTTAATTAGGGAGGCAATACAATATTTGCATAATGTTCATCATTTATTACAGTATATTTTAATAATAGGGACAAACTAGAAATCACTTAAATGCCCAAGAGTGAAGAAGTGCTTCCTGTGGTGGAAAATTACGTAGCTGTGACGTTATAGTTTTGAAGAGTTTTTTTTTTTCTTAAGTTTATCTATTTTGAGAGTGAGAGAGAGAAAGCACAAGTGGGGGAGGGGCAGAGAGAGAGGGAGAGACAGAATCCCAAGCAGGCTCTGCACTGTCAGCATAGTGCCCACATGGGGCTCGATCTCACAAACTGTGAGATCATGACCTGAGCTGAAATCAAGAGTCAGACACTTAACTCACTGAGCCACCCAGGTGCCTTAAAGAGTGTTTTAAAGACATGAGACAATACTCATGTTATAAGAAAAACAATTTGCATATACTGCTATATTTGCAGTCTTGTGATTTGGTATGCACACAAACTATGACCCTAAACATAGCAAAATAAGTTATCTGGCTGGTGGAATGGGAGTGATAAAATACTTTTTCCCAATTTTGTACAGTATTACTTTTATAGTAAGAATGCATATTACTTAAAATGTAAATATCTTCTTATTGGTTAGTTCCATGTATAGGTTCTGTAGCAGGATGGTTAAGAGCACAGACCATGAGTCATGCAGGTCTGGTTTGAATTGCATTTCTGCCCAAAGAGGAGTCAACTTCATATGCCTCCCACTGAGTAGATCATTAACAACAAAGACATTTAAGATACAGTAGTCAAAACTCAAATGAATTTGGAGACTATGAACTATTGAGTCTGTAATTACCCTGTGAGTTATAGGTTGATTATAAATTTCACTAAAATAAAATTTAAATGGTAATAATTAAAATGTAATTTAAATTTCCTGCTAAGACAAATATTGTTTTCATTCTTGGTAATTTTTTCCAGCTATTGAGTTACCATTAGAGCTACATTTATCTCCGTGTATTTAACAGACTTTTGCAACCTGGGTTTCTCTCACAAGAGAATTAAGCCCTGACGTTCTCACACATCCACTGTGTGTAATGAATTAGCTTCTTGTCTGGTCGTGGAGAATAATATCAGTTATGTGCCATTCTTGGGAGAATTGAGAAGAGTCACCAAAGCATTCTGTTCTGTTCTAAGGACCCCTGATTGGGATGCCTGGCACATGGTAGACACTCAGGAAATGGCAGTGGTTCTTACTGCCTTTGCCAGAGAAGTCACATAAAAGAGCACTGGCTTTCTGGATTTCTTTGCTTGGTGTAAGCTTCTTTGGGAAAACATGTTTTCCAGAGTGTGATCCAGCAAGTCGACATCTCTGTGGCTGTTTCTCAGGCCTTGTCTTTGAATCTGGGACTAGCTATGGGCCACAGGATGGTTAGAGAACTCCTCTAACTTGCCCTCTTGCAATGTACCAGCCTCTTTCCTCCACTGCAGGGCGCCAAAGTACTGCCTCCCATCAGAGTAGAATTTCGGCTTGTCATTTCTCTCCCCATCACGTCCTGATGTCAGAAACCTTAATTCAGACCTCGGAGTTAATGCTTTTTCACAAATTGCTTTACAGTTCTGGATGTTCATAACTGCCCTTTGGGGATGTTGATCATTTAGAATAGGCTGCTATTGTTTTAATATGTTTTCTGATGAATATTTTCTCATGATTGCTTCTTATTTTATTTTAGCTACTGATCTACTTCTTGCCTGGAATCCCATTTGTTTGGGATTGGTAGAAGGTGTTATTGGGAAAATTCAGCTTCATTCAGGTATGTTTCTATCAAGTCCTTAAATTTGTCAAATTTAACGTGGCATCCTATGATATTTTCTTCTTTGAGGATGAATGTGGATTCTGTTATGGCTTTGATTCCTTTGCCTTAATTTTAGGTCTGCCCAAAGTAGATAAAGTTCCATGTAAGTTTCATGAAATAAAAATAAAGCTTGAGGGAGGAGGAGGGATAATTTTACAACCCTTTCTTCCTCTTAAAGAAAAAAAAAAATTGAATACCTACTATGTGTCAGGAATTATGCTAGTTGGTAGAACGCAATAGTGAGAAAAAACTGACCTGTTTTCACCCTTGTTGTGGAGCTTACAGTTTGGGAAGACAGGTATCGGTCAGTAATCACTGAAATAAATATGAAATTGTCTGATAATTGTGGTAGGTGCTCTGACAAAACTACACAAACTGCACTGATTTCAAGGGAGAGGGTGATGGGACTAAGACTGCACAGATAGGCACGTGGCAGGCCATGACTGGCCTACTTTGGTCAGCTGTCCATCCCGGATGCAATCAACTCTGGCTAAGGAAGGGCATGGTTCTCTTAGCATGCAGTGTGGCCCTTTCCAGGGCAAACTGATGAAAGGTCTAGGTTATTCACCAGGCCCTTGCTTCAAAGACAGACACTTGTATCTGGGGTTCAGAGGGAATTTTGTTGATGAGAAAAGAGATGTTTTATAGGCAGGTTCCAAAAAGTCCTGAAAAGGACTAACTGAAATATTTTAAGTACTATATTTAAATATCTATTTTTCCTTTGGCATCAGTTTTAATGAGTTAAAAACTATAGGCAGCTTTACCATAATTACTGTGTAATTGGGAGCCTAGCTACCTCTGTAGTATGCCCTTTTTTACTCTTCTAAAATAAAATTGTTGTGGGGCACCTGGTTGGCTCAGTGGGTAGAGTGTGTGACTCTTGATCTCAGGGTTGTGGGTTCAAGCCCTACATTGGATGTAGAGATTACTTAAAAATAGAATCTTTAAAAAATAAAATAAAATTGTTAGGCATTTGGGAGCTAGGTTGCTTTCTCTGTGTTGTAAAACACCTATTACTGGAGACCATCTAATTTTCCTTTGTTAGATTCTTTGGTTGTTTTTTAAAATTTGTTTTTATCAGGACACCTGGCTGGCTCAGTTGGTAGAGGATGTGACTTGGAGTCATGAGTTTGAGCCCCACGTTGGGTGTAGAGGTCACTTAAAACAATAAAATAAAGTCTTAAATAAATTTTTTATTATGAAATGTATCATAGATACAAAAAGCTATTTATTATAGACGTACAGTATAGGTTGTAAAACATACATATATCTGCCACCCAAATTGAGAAATGAAACATGACCAAGGTCTTTGGATCCCTCACTGTGCCTTTCTCCAAGTGTATCCTGCTTCCTTCCCTTCAAGAGCACCTATTATTTTATTTTTAAGTGGGCTCTACACCCAGCGTGGAGCTGAGATCAAGCCCTGAGCTGAGGTTAAGAGTTGGACGCTTAACCTACTGAGCCACCCAGGTGCTCATAGAGCACCTACTATTTTTAATTTTGTGTTTATTATTCCCTTGATTTTCATTACTGCTTTTATTACATATGTATCCCTAAGTAGTAAGTTGCTAAGGTTTGTATTGGGGGACTTTACTATTAAGCTGTTTGTGGTTTTTTTTACTTCTTTTTTTCCCTGACTTAATTTGATGTTTTTGAGATTTATCCATGTTGATATATGAAGCTTTAGTTTTTTATTTTCACTATTGTATGAATATATCCTAAATTTGTCCTTTTTCCTGTCATTGGGTAATTGTTTAGGGGGTTATTTTTGCTGTTAGAAATAGTACCACGGGGCACCTGGGTGGCTCAGTCAGTTAAGTGTCCAACTTCGGCCCAGGTCATGATCTCATGGTTCGTGAGTTTGAGCCCCGCATCAAGCTCTGTGCTGACAGGTCAGAGCCTGGAGCCTGTTTTGGATTCTGTATCTCCCTCTCTTTCTGCCCCTCCCCCATTCTCTCTCTCTCTCTCTCTCTCTCTCTCTCTCTCTCTCTCTCAAAAATAAACAAACATTAAAAAAAAGCATTGTTGGATATTCTGTCTTTGGTAGTTTTATAATTCTGTGGTACAAGGAGAAAAGCATTTAGACATTGTATAACCATGCTAAGTATTTTAGTAACATTCTCCTACCTGTCCACATTTACATAAATATATTTTTAATTCATTTATATGCTGACAGGATAATTTCATAGCTGAGTGTTCTGAGCTAAAACTCATTTTCTATTGTTTAAATGAAGCTTATGAAACTTTTGAGTTATTTTTCTTCAGTTTCAGTCACATCCTACAGCAGTGAATAAATCGCTGAAATCAGGAGATCTGGATCCAAGCTTTATTTCTTAGCTTTGAGAAATAGAGGGGGTTGCTTAACATCTGTTTTGTTTACTTATTGCTAAGACCCTGGGATTTAATGCCTTAAAACAACAACATAAAATATCACATGATACTATGGATTGACCAAGCAGCTCTTCTGCCCTTTCTCTTCTGTCATCTGGTGTCATTCATGTGACTGTGTCCACCCAGGATTTTGCCTGCGGTATCTGTTTTCATTCCAGGGGCATCTCTGCCCGTGTAAATCCTCTCTTACACACAAGGCCTCCCTTAGGTCCTCTCTCTCTCGGATACCTGGACATTTTTCCAAGGTGGTGGCTGAGTGCCAAGAAGACAAGTGTCAGTATGAGAAGGTTTATCGAGCTTGCTAATATCCCATTGGCCAAAGTAAGTCCCATAGCCAAGTCCAGAGCCAACATTGGAGGAGACTTTACAAAGCTTGTATCCCAGGAGGCTGATTCACTGTGGCCACCATGCCCATGAGCCTCTGCTTTGTAAGCTGTAAAACAAGATTAAAAATAACTGCCCTCCTTTCTACTCCCCCCCCCCCCCCAGTATTGTGAGTCTAAATGAGGTAATATACCTGGAGGTACTTAATAAATTATCACTATTTTATTAAGCCTCTTTTGGTTGCAAAAATAAACCTATCAGCATACAGAAAACGAAGTTTTATTAGAAACCCCAGGGACCAAAACCAAGAAGTGGATGTTTTACAGGATCTGAGATTACATTTTGGGGCAGGGGGTCTCTGAGCACCACTTTCCTATGTATCTCCTTTATTTTTCTCTTCTTTTGGCTTTCTGTTTCTGTGTATGTAGGACAAAATTTCTGCTCATAAATGATACCCTCAGCCCTCAAGCCCAACAACAGCTCCTGTTCCCTACAACCCCCGGAGATTGCCTATAGCCATCAGGGATTGAGTAGGGAGTCTAGTTCAGACCCCTAAAAAGAGATTCCTATTGGTGCTGTCTGGGCCATGGGCCTCCCCTGGTTCTCAAAGTTCAACTGCGCTCCAGAGGTTTACTTCTTTGATCAGAGTAGGAGGCCTTGGACTGGGCAGACGATGCAAAGTTGTCTCATACAAGCAATGAACAGATAGACGTTGTTGGTCGATGAGTTCGTGATGCAGTGAAAGTGTGGGCATTTTGGAGGTGGTGAACATGGGCATCTCCTGTGGTCAGCCTCTGTTTATATGCTCTTTCCCTCCTTGCACCGCTTGCCTTTGGACTCAGAACAAGTGGTTGGTAAGCACTGGGGATACCTGTTCTCCAGGATGTTGGAAAAGGGGGAGGTGGAGAAAGAAAATGTAAGAAAGGCAGGGAAAGTAATCTCTGTACTTTTTTTTCCCTCCGTCTCATCACATCCCTTTTGAGGTTTGGCTCTTAAGAGGGGGAGTGGGGAGGAAGCAAAGGAACATCTTTTCTGGGCCCCCTGCTGCTCTTTCTTCCCTCACCCACCACCCACAAGAGCTAACTGCAGCCACACCCCAGTGTGTCACCCCCCCCCCCCCCCAGTTCCCCACCCTTCTTCCCTCCCTGCCTTCTTCCCTCCCTGCATTCTCTGCCCTGTGATGCCTCATCCCCAGGCCTCCTTAGGGCCCGCTAAAGCTCTTGCTCTGGCCACACCATCAGCTCGGCCAGTTGGAGGTTCGTTCGCTGGATGTACCAGATCTAATGTAATGATTTGAGATGCATGTTCCCCTGGGAGCATCTTCCCTTCTGGGGGTAGAGGATGGGGCCGGGGGGGATAACATGTCTGTACTTAAACTCTTTTTCACTCCTGTTTCCCTCCTACTTATTCTCTGCATTTCAAGGCACGAATTTTTGTTCTTGTCTAGTGTGATGGGAACATAAGTTTATTTGAACAGATGTCATTGACAGTCTTAACAGCGGCGTGGGTGAGCCATGCCACTGTTCCTGACTGTCACTGAACTCTGAGCTCTGTGGAGTGTCAGCAGGTGTGACTTAGGAACAGTATTCGTTTGTGAGGGCTGCCATAGCAAAGTCCCATAGACTGGGGGTCTTAAAGAACAGACATGTATTTTCTCCCGATTCTGAAGGCCAGAAGTCCCGAGGTCAAGGTGTTGGCGAGTGGTTTCTTCTGAGGTCTTTGTCCTTGGCTTGTAGATGGCTGTCTTCTCCCTGTGTCTTCACATTGTCTTCACACTGGCCTTTCTCTGTGTGTATCTGTGTCCAAATTTCCTCTTACAAGGGCACCAATCACACTGGATTAGGACCCACCTTAATGACCTCATTTTAACGTAATTACCTCTTTAAGACCCTGTCTCTGAAATAGGGTCACAATATGAGGAAGGCCTCTTCCCCACAGGTTTGCGAGCAGTTCCACGTTCAAGCGAGGGTGTAATGTAGGCTATCTCTGACAACTTGAATGTGTCTGACTTTGGTTTGATCAGTGGGGTTTACCGATTTGAGGAGCAGAAAATAGGGACATGTAACATGGTAAATAGGTGAGAGAAAAGCACCATGAAATATCAACACTTTTTTTTTTTTTTATCCATTGTAGGGTCTAGGGGGACATAAGAATGATACTCTTATCACACTTGTAATTACACATTAATTTTTTGTGTTCCTTTTTTCTCATGGCCCTCTCTCACCCCATCTCCTAGGATAATCTCCAGGAAGACAGGAGCTGTTTCTCTTGTGCTCATTGCTGTGTCCTCCCGTGCTGGCCTATAGCAGGGCTACTCATAAATATACAGCAAATACTACTGTAACGAATAATTATGGGGCGCCTACTGCGTGTCATGGTCTGCACTCAGTGCTGCGGATCACAGGGTGAACAAAACTCGAAGCTTCTAGGAGTCTAGGATTGGATCCAGGAGCTAGACATTAATTACCCAGTCACACTGTGTGCTCATTAGACTTCAGCTTCTGGAGAAGAGTGTGGGATGTGGTGAAGCACGTGGCAGAGGGGCCTGACTGGTGGGTGCGGGTCCCGGATGGAAGGCAGCCCTGGGGACTCGATGTCCGAAGCAAGGCCTGAGAAATGAGCGAGGTAATCTGGAAAAGGCTAGGGTAAGGGCAGAGAGTGAGAAGAGAGATAGATGGCTCTTGGCGGAGTCAGCAGCTGTGCAAAAAAGATGCATGATTGATCTTTCCACATGATTGATGTTTCCTGTTTTCTGTGCGATGCCGGGGAGATAGTCGTACCTTCGCGGAGATCTCCATGAAGAGGTTGCATGAGGCTGGAGGCTTTAAATGGATCACAAAAGTTCTTTAAATCAAAATCTATTTTGGAAAAAAAAAATCTATTTTGAAGATAAGATAAGCTCAGTTAGGGTAAGAAGTGTCTGAATATAGAAAGAAAAATATATATTCCATGAGATTTTCAGGAATAGCGTGAAAACTGTAAGGAATCTTGATTGAAGTGGCAATAGAGGCTCTTGGTTTAGTAATTAAGTGAATTACTAGTCGTAGTATTGAACAGCCAGAGACACGGTTCACTGCGGTAGCTCTCGTTCATTCAGATTGTGCTGGCCATCTGCTCCTTCTCCACTGTTGACGTGGGGAAGATGTCTCCATCATTAAAATGGTAAAATGTATTATGCATGTGGTTTAAAAAGTGTGATTTTAGTCTGCCGCAGAGACTTGGCTAGGACACTGATGACATGAAATCTTCAACCTACTTTAGAGATGAATGAGTGGAGTGTCACTAGCCTTGCCTCAGTATTTTCCTGAAAAGCCATTGGAAAACCCCAGCCGTCAAGGGCCCTGGAGGGAAGAAAGAGAAGTCTGGCAGAGCCTTGTGGTGCTCTTGGCCTCCACTGGAGGCCTGGTTCTTGGGGCAGGCCTTTTAGACATTGCTTCTTATGTTTAAATACCCATGTGATTGTCGGCATCCATTTGCATTGTGAGAAAAGTAGATTGTTTTATTGTCTACTGACAACTCACATTTTTAAAAACGTGTGAAGATTGGGATAATGGTTTTACAACTCCATACATTTATTAAAATCATTGAGTTGTATACTTACAGTGGGGGAATTTTATGGTATGTAAATTATATCTCAGTGAAGCCATTTTGGAAGGTAACTTGTGATGTACACTGTTGTTATTACTTCTTATTTTATCTTTTTAAAAATTTTTAATGTTTATTTTTGAGAGGGAGGGAGGGAGGGAAGGGGACTGAGCATGAGTGGAGGAGGGGCAGAGAGGAGGAGACACAAAATCCGCAGCAGGCTCCAGGCTCTGAGCTGTCAGCACAGAGCCTGATGTGGGCCCTGAACTCACAAACCTCGAGATCGCGACCTGAGCCGAAGTCAGATTCTTAACCGACTGAGCCACCCAGGCGCCCCCTGATTTTATCTTAATTAAAAAAATAAATACCTCTTTTGAGTAAGTTTTGATGATTTTTTTTTTCATGTACTTTTTCAAGTTGCTTTGAAGGAAACATTCTAAGGAAGTATTATTTGTGACCTAATATTTCTACCAAAGTAGGAATGACTTAAAATGTAATTCAAACGTAGTCATCTTATATTCACGTTGTTATTCATGAGGGTCTCAGAATCATTATCTTGGGGGTAAAATTTTCAGTGGTGACTAGGTTCCTGGTTAACCCTTAAAAGATTCTTTAATTGTAGTTTAGGGGACCTATTCTGTGAATGGTTTTGGGTCTGGGAAGCAGGCAGCTACGTGGCAGGAGGTTCCTTTCTCTGGCATCTTCTCACTCTTTTCTGCTTTTCTCCTCTTCCTTTTACTCTCTCCCAAGGTACGTGGGTGCTGAATGGCCCTTACTTCCTCTCTTTGCTCCCTTCAGTCTCTTCCATCACTTTACACTTCAGAATTTTCCATCACCTCCCTTGTCCCTGATCTGAGCTCCAGTCTCCTTGGTGCAGATGGTTCCACCACCCTGGCAGGACAAATTGGACACACAAATGTGACCCACAGTTTTGAGCTTTCCCAGTGGTTGTCAGATAAGCAAGCTTCTTGTTTCCGAGCGCATTTCTAATCAGATTTTCATATCTTCGGGCAGGGAGATTCTTAGGAGATGGGCCAGCTTGCCTCTTATGCTATTCCACTACCATTCCATTTTCTTTCTTTTTTTAAGTTTATTTCTTTTGACAGAGCAAGAGAGAGAGTGAAGTAGGGGCAGAGAGGGAGAGAGACAATCCCAAGTGGCTCCACACTGTCCACACAGAGCCTGATAGGGGGCTTAATCCCATGAATCATGACCTGAGCTGAAATCAAGGGTCAGATGCTTAATGACTGAGCCACCCAGGTACCCCTTCCATTCCATTTTCTACTTATAAGCCATTTGTTCTTTTTTTTTTTTTAAACATTTGTTTATTTTTTAAGAGAGCATGAATAGGGAAGGGGCAGAGAGAGAGTCACAGAATCTGAAGCTGGCTCCAGGCCCTGAGCTGTCAGTACAGAGCCCGACATGGGGCTTGAACTCACCAACCATTAGATCGTGACTTGAGCTGAAGTCCGACATTTAACCGACTGAGCCAGCCAGGTGCCCAGCCATTTGTTCTTAAACTCCAGTCTCTCTCAGTGATTCATATGGCAGTGATATTAAAATTTTTAGCTTTGGCAGAAGGAAAGGATTGTTACGTTAAGAGTGACTGTGTGTATGGACCACCTATAAAGGTTCTTTCTATATTTATTTCCCCCTTTAATTCTTTTTGAACTTTTTATCTTAATGAACATTCTGAAGTGATGATAATCAAATTATTGTCAGGCCTAATTGTTTAAGAAAAGAGATTCTTGTTAAATACAGTAAGTTGTCATTTACGTAGATGTGGGCCAGTATCAGCCATCCAGAGCAGAAAATGAAAGTTATTGATTGAATTGAGTTGGTCATAAGTTTGTTACAGCCTGTGGGCTTGGGGTCCCCTCTTGGAGGGGCCAGTTGCCTCCAGCCTTGAGGCATGCTTGTGCCCCCTCTCAACCAGTAATTTATCTTCCTGTTGGTAAACCTGCATCATGAGTAGAAATCCCAGTTATACTTCATGTACTTGTTACACCTAATAGTTAGGAAAATATGTAATACATTAAAGTTTTTAATAAACATAGGAGAATACATCTTTGCACTTTAAGGAAGGTAAGCTATAGTTATGTTGAAAATGTACTTTTATATATAAATTCATTTTGCCCAATGACACTTTATAAGTTTGACTTTTCTAGTTTTCTAAAACTATTACACAAAAGATTTTATATTTTTATACAGTGTCAGAGATTATTTCATTTTATGGCAGGTCATTATCAGGGACCTAAATTCATCCTAAGCATCATAAGCTGACCTGAATATGTTTCTGATTCCACCATTTGGTATTTTTGAAATGGTGCCTATTAAAAGTGCCTCTTGCCCTAGATGCTCTGTGAGTCATTGTCAATTTTCTATAAACCCAGACTTGAGGGACCTTTACTAGTCAACAGAGCAGCCAGTCAGGAAACATTGAGTAACTACTATGTATGGAAGATAAACAAATTAATAATTGGCTTTTGAGTTGGTAAGAGAATTAGAAGGCCAATGTCATGTACTCTTAGCTGCTAGGTACCTGATTGAAAGTAACAGTGCTGGTATAGTGGTAGTGTTACTTGCAATTCCACTTACTCGATGTACAATGCTCCCTAAAATGTATTCAGGGATGTATAGTGATCTGTTTCTATTAAGGGGGAGGGGGAGCATTTCTGTTAATGTAGTTAAAAAAAATAGAAATGGCTTTAAATATAAAACATATTAAATATACTGTGGATTCATATCTTTAAAAATTTAAATTCATTTATAAATTTGCATAAAACCTTTATAGAGTCTTGCTCACATTCATATAAAAGTACTAACTGGCCAATTAATAGCTTATGCAGTGGGTATCAATGAAGTAGGTTTTATGCATACATCCCACTGAATTTGAATTCCTACCAAAGATTGGTATTTAAAAAAAACAAAAACAAAACAAACCAAAAACAGGATCCTTCAAATTGGAGCATAATTTATCCTGAGATAAGCCATTAAGATATCCCAATTATTAGATTCTCTTATAATGTATGGTGTGTTAATATATGATGGCTCATTTGAAGAGACTTCATACATTCAAAAAAATGAGATCAAGAGAAACTAGTCAGAGATTCTGTTTCTGACAGCAACAGACTAGCAGTATTTGAAGAGATAATAGCCAAAAATTTTCCAAAACCAATTATGAATACAAGTCACAGCTTTAAGAAGTACTTTGAACCACAAGGGGAAAAGTATAAAGAAAACCACACTTTGGCATCTCAAAATGAAACTGATGAAAACTGAAGACAAAGAAAACACCCTGAAAGCAGACAAAGGAAAAATACACATTAAATTTAAAGGCATGCAGTGAGCCTTGATAGAAACAATGGAAGCCAAAAGACGACAGAATGATGTCTTCAAAGTGCCTGTCTAGAATTTTGTACCTTCAAAAGTTAAGGAAAATAAAGACATTTTGAGACAAACGGAAACTGAGAGAATTTGTCACCAGCAGGATCTGCTAACAAGAAATACTAGAGTTCTTCAGGCAAAAGGTAAATGACTCTAGATGGAGTATGGAGATGTGGGAAGGGATCTCTATCCCTTCTATCTCTGTCTACAGGAGATGTAAATATGTTGGCAAATTGAAAGGAATTTGACTTTATTTTTATTTTTTATTTTTTTTCAACGTTTTTTATTTATTTTTTTTGGGACAGAGAGAAACAGAGCATGAACGGGGGAGGGGCAGAGAGAGAGGGAGACACAGCATCGGAAACAGGCTCCAGGCTCCGAGCCATCAGCCCAGAGCCTGACATGGGGCTCGAACTCACAGACCGCAAGATCGTGACCTGGCTGAAGTCGGACGCTTAACCAACTGCGCCACCCAGGCGCCCCAGGAATTTGACTTTATATGGAGTTTAAAATAAGATAGAATTAAAATACACAACAGTAGAAATGATAAGGAATTGAAAGGAATTGGTGTTCTAAGGTCCTTTCCCCTGTCCAGGAACTAGTAAAACTAGTGTGAAAAGAAAAGAAAAAAAAAGGCTTTTGTAGGTCAGGTTCATGTTTTCATCTCCTACAATATAATCACTAACAAAATAATAAAAGATTGTAAAATGTGAATAAAGGGGGAAATAGAACAGCAATAATTTTAAAAATCCCCCCAAAGGCAAGAAAAGTACATAGAACAGATAGGACAAAAAATAAGATGGTAGATTGATTTCTAAATACATCAATAATTACATATGAATGGATTTAAACTCTATTAAAGCACAAAGCTTTCATACTGGAAGAACAGTGAAATCCATCTACAAGCTGCTCTCAAGGCAAGTACCTTAGGTATGTGTATACAGAATGGTTGAAAGTAAAAGGATAGAAAAAATCATGCAAATGCTAACCTCCTGAAAACTGATGTGCAGTATACTAATATCAAAGCACACTTAAAAAAATTTTTTTTTAAGGTGTATTTTTGAGAGAGAGAGTGCGAGCAGGAGGGGGGCAGAGAGAGAGGGAGACACAGAATTCAAAGCAGGCTCCAGGCTCTGAGCTGTCAGCACAGAGCCCGACGCGGGCTTGAACCCACAAACTGTGAGATCATGACCTGAGCCAAAGTCGGACGCTTAACCGACTGAACCACTCAGGTGCCCCTAATATCAAAGCACACTTTAAGGCAAGAAGCATAGAATGATATACATTTCGATAATACCAAAAGATTTAAGTCACCAGAAAGGTATAACAATTTTAAATTGGTATGCACCTAAACATAACTTCAAAATCTATAAAGAGCAGTGAGTCATTTAAGTTAAATTGGTTCAGACTGTCAATTTGAAATGACAGAGAATCATGTAAGTATTCTTGATATCAGTTTGATACAGAAGAAAGAAAAGGTGAGCCAACTCTAATCTCCTTTCCTAATTCTCGTTTTCCTTCTTCACCAGTGTGTCTCCATCTTCCAGTATATGTTGTGGGAACGCAGACCCCTCCCTGAGATACCATCTGTAGAAGCCCTTCAAGAACTTAAATATTTGTATTCGAATATTCTATGACAAATAACTTAGGAGTATATAATACCCATCTGTCTTTGGGTTAGTTTTTATTTGCATGTGGGTGTAGTCGTGGACTCTGCTGTGCTGGGCCCTCCATTTACACAGGACTGTGTTAAGACAGCTTGTGCTCATTGCTTCGCATTTCCCACCTTCTCCTCTGAGAAGTGGACCCAGGAGAGGTGCAGGGTTGCTTTGTCCTCAGGAATATAGTCTACTCTTTGCGAGCAAGCTAAAGGAGGTAAATGTGTGAGAGTCAACAGCAGACTTCTCTTTTTATTTTTGCCTTTGGTCATAACGAATGGTTGGAGAGAGATACAGAGAAAGTAGAAAGTGTCCAAAAGAGCAGTGAAAACAGAACCTCCAAAACAAACTGTGGTTGTATGCTACGAAAACAACTATGGTTGTATGCTAAGTAAGTAAGTAAATAAATAAATAAGCAAATAAAGTCTTAAAAATTCCTACCCTACTGAACCAGTTCAAATTAGAACCAGTCTTTGGAAAAGGTGAGCCAGAAGAAAAGAAACTAGGAAAAGCAAAATCTTTTTCACACAAATATTTCATTCACTTCAATTGTCTGGCACATATGAATATGTACTGCGTGTGCATTTCTTTCAGGAGTTCTTTTAATTGAATCTCACTTAAGCCATTTACCAGATGAACCATCTCCCCCCACTGCCTCTCTGCAAAGCCTGTTGGTAGATATGCTGGATGCTCTGAAGGCTGAAAGCTGCTGGCTGGTAGGGGACTGTGCAGGAAGCTCGCTCGCTCTCTCCTGGTGGATCATGGATGGTGCTTGTTCCCAAACCTGTTTATATCTGTTAAACTCGTTATTGTAATTATGTGATTAAATATTAAGCCCATCAACTCGAAGTGCAAAAGGAAGACTAATGGTTTCTAGGAAAGCTGAACTGAATACTCTGGAAATACTTAGATAAAGCTGTGTTGTGCTATAAAGAAAAAGAATAAGGGGCGTCTGGGTGGCTCAGTTGGTTAAGCGTCCGACTTCAGCTCAGGTCATGATCTCATGTTCATGAGTTCGAGCCCCACGTTGGGCTCTGTGCTGACAGCTCGGAGCCTGGAGCCTGCTTTGGATTCTGTGTCCCCCTCTCTCTCTCTGCCCCTCTCCTTCTTGCACTCTGTCTCTCTCTCTCTCTCAAAAATAAACATTAAAAATTTAAAAAAAAAGAAAGAAAAAGAATAAATAGCAACACTGAATACCCATCAGTAGCTCATTCTCAAAGAAAAATTCTAGGTAAATCAATATACATTTGAATGTTTCATATGAAAACTAAAATTAAGGGGCTCCTGGGTGGCTCAGTTGGTTAAGTGTCTGACTCTTAATTTTGGCTAGGTCATGATCTCGTGGTTTGTGGGATCGAGCTCCTCACTAGGCTCTGCACTGGCAGCGTGGAGCTTGCTTGGGATTCTCTCTCTCCCCCTTCCCCCTTGCATGCAGGTGTGTGCTCACATATGTGCTCTCTCAAAATAAACATTAAAAAAAATAGTCTTTTTTTATATGTCATCTTTAAGCTTTCAAGTAAGATTAAAAGGACTAATGCCAGGGGTGCCTGGGTGGCTCAGTCGGTTGAGCATCTGACTTTGGCTCAGGTCATGATCGTGCGTTCAAGCCCCGCGTCGGGCTCTGTGCTGACAGCTCAGAGCCTGGAGCCTGCTTCGGATTCTGTGTCTCCCTCTCTCTCTGCCCCTCCCCCCGCTCATGCTCTGTCTGTCTCTCTCTCTCTCTCAAAAATAAACATTCAAAAAAAAATTTTTTTTTTAAATAAAAAGTAAAAGGACTAGTGCCAAGCATAGTAACTAATTGTTCTCCTGAAGTGGGGTTTGGATTTGATATAAAGAATATCTGTGGAAGGGGGAATAATGATCAAAAGGAAGTTTAGTTTTATCTGTTAACATTTACATTTTTTTAATGTTTTTTTGAAGGAGAGAGAGAGCAGGGGAGGGGCAGAGAGAGAAGGAGACACAGAATCCAAAGCAGGCTCCAGGCTTTGTGCTTGAACTCAGGAACTGTGAGATCATGACCTGAGCCTAAGTCGGACACTTAACCGACTGAGCCACCCAGGTGCCCCAACGTTTACATTTTTAAGCAAATGAATGTGTTTATATATTCTTCATAAAATTAACATTAACAAAAAAGGATTGCTGGCCACTCATCGTTGGATCACATGCTTATCATTATGTTGGTAGGATGCATACCATGTCGAGAAACATGTAGATGGAATACTTCCCAGAGGTAAGGTCATGAGTGTCTGTAAAAACATTTTCTGAAATTGGATAAAAAATTTTTTTTGATGAAAATCTTTATTCCACAATTGTTTTTACCCTTTTAAGTGAGTCAATTATTGTATAGAGCAAACAGCTGAATCTTTTCCAGTACTATTGTTTTAGCTTGCCCTACTGGTCATCCTTTTCAAGATAATTATTTCCTAATCCATTTTCTTATCTTGCTGGGGAAGTCAGAGTTCCTTGTCTGTCTCTTCCTGGAGGAGCCAGGGTTACAAAACTGACTATTTCTCCCATTGTAATATGTTAAAAAAAGGTGAAAGAGTATCTTTACGCCGAAGTTACCTTTGACTTGGTTGCACTGCACATCCACATCTCAATGTGGCAGCTTTCATTGAGCCACACTTTTTTTTCCCTGGTGGATGATATAAATTAATATCATTGGTGCTTTTAAAAATTTAATTATAGAATTTTGCCTGATGCATACTGGGACTGCCAAACACTAGTGACTGGATGCTTCTACATTTTTCTTAAACTATAAAACATATTTTTGGATCATTTAACCCTGTTCCTAACATGTTCATTCTTGCCAGACTTTCAGGCTTACAGGGTTGTTATGTGCGGTTTCACCTAAAGCAAAATAATTATAGAAATGAAGTTTATTATTTTCCATGAGGTTTTTGTTTGTTTTGTTTTCTAGAGTCAGTGATTTTTGTCTGGAGATAGCTCTGTGTCCAATTCAAAATTTTCATTTTCTTTCCATTGTGATAATTTTAATTGTTTTGTTTTTTCAACACTAGTGAAAACTGGTAGCTGTTTGGAGTGATGTTGATGTAATTCAAGAATTAATAGGCTGTCCTAGTTTTACCTTTGTCTTGGGCAGAAAATACACTTTTTGGTTTTTTATTCTCTGCTTTGCTAGGTAAGACTCCTAACAAGTTCTTTTCTCTTTTTTAGAAGGAACTTTAAAAAAAAATTGAGGAGCTGCCTGGGTGGCTCAGTCAGTTAAGCATCCGACTCTTGATTTTGTCTCAGGTGATCATCTCATGTCTCATGATTTTGAGCCCTGCACTGGGCTCTGTGCTGACAGCATGGAGCCTCCTTGGGATTTTCTCTCTCCCTCTCTGTCTCTGTCCCTCCCCTGCTCACTCTCTCTCCCTCTCCCTCTCAAAATATTAAAAAAGTTTTTTTAAATAAAAAGGTAAAAAAAAATTGAGATGTAATCCACATGCCGTAAAATTCACCCCTGAAAATTCACAGTCCCTAGAATGTGAGTTGATTGATATTTGGGGGAAATTGAAATACTATATATCTCTTTTAAGAACATTTTTTATATGGTGAACCATATAAACCACCCCTATAATTCAGTGGTTTTTAATACATTCTCAGAGTTGTACAATCATCACCACTAATTCCAAAATATTTTCATCATCCCAATTTCCTTAGATTATAACTAGTAGAAATCTATTCCCCTATTAATTTTACTTTCCATGTTTTCTTTTAATTTTTATTAGTTTTTTTAGGCTTATTTATTTCTTTTGAGAGAGAGAGAGCATGAGCAGGGGAGGGGTAAAGAGAGGGAGAGAGAGAATCCCAAGTGGGCTCAGCATGGAACCCGACGCGGGGCTTGATCTCAAGAACCGTGAGATCATGACCTGACTGGAAATCAAGAGTCTGACACCTAATCTACTGAGCCACTCAGGCACCCCTCATGTTTTCTTTTTGATGCAGTTTGTAGATTGGTTGGAAGTTAGCTATAAAAAAGCCTTTTTTAAATCCATGGTTCGCACACTTCCAGCTGCTAAATTATTTCAAAGCCGATTCCAGATGCCCTGTTTATCCACCAATGCTTCAGTATGTGTTTCAGCACCGTTTAATGACCTACACGCTCTCCCCTGCTTTATCATCATGTACCAGGTGTTCATATTCTACGGGTCTGTATCTGTCTGCTCTGTTCTCTTCCAGTGTTCATTTGGCCATTCCTATGCCACTACCCCATTGTTTTATTTACCTGCTTTATAGTATGTTTTGCTATCTGGTAAACGTTAGCTCTTAGTAACAATAACATGAATCATAAAGATTATTTAATCCTCGTAGCTATTCTCTGTAGCAGGCAGTTTTATCCCACTGTACAAATAAGAAAACCAGGAAGTCAGCTAAGTATTGTGCTGCTAGGTACCCGATAAATAAGTGGTGAGCTAAAATTTCAGTCTGAGTTCTGACCTCAAAGTCCAGCCCACTACAGATTTTCTCTGTTGTTTGATCACTTACGTTATACTTTTTCAGATTTATTCTTCCTTATAACTCCCCAAACATATTGAACTTCAGTCCATAATATATAAATTTTTAAAGAACACCTTTTTTCATATATTTTTTTTTCTGTAGAACTAGCTAACTAAACTCTAAAAGTATGCATATTTTATTTTAAAATGTGTTTGGGTTTGGAAGTTGTATTTCAGTATTGGCAGGATCAGTATTTTTATGAAAGAAAAAAATGATGCGTTTTGGTTTCCCAAGTGAGTTTATGCATGGAGCAAAACCTCGGTTCGAAGGTTAATATTTTTATATGTTGGCACTATGCCATAAGGTGGTTTATTGGAAAGATATTTATTACATTTGATTATGCATATTGTGTTTTTCATTGCTGTTATTTATTAAAACCATAATTTGCAATGTTAATATGAAATGTATCCAAAGTCAACTCCAGCTAGAAGGCATAAGCTAGGGAAAGGACTTCCTAGTGTTGGCTGCCTGGTCAACTGCCAGCACTCTAAAAGAAATTATTCCTGTGAGGTTAGGAATCCTATAGTAAGGATTTTGTTTTATTCAACAAAATACTGTATTGACATTCAACAGTATATTGTTTGTTGCTAACTCCTACCTTTCTGAAGAACAAGTGTTATGTGCTTTATTTATTATGTGTTAGGTTTATTATATGATAGGTGCTTGATAACTTTGATCCATGCCTAAAATACTCCGTAGCCCGTGGTAGGTCCCTGCTTAAGGTTTAATGATAATGAATAATGAAATGGCCTGTAAAAGCCTTGAAACTTTGGAGTAAATTTCCATCCTACTTTATAAAGAATTATGAAACTCTTCCAAACTCTTGCATCTATGAGATGCCTTAAGCACATTTTCAAAGCACAGTCCCTAGAATGTGAGTTGATTGATATTTGGGGGAAATTGAAATGCTATATATCTCTCTAAGAACATTTTTTATATGGTGAATATATATCCATCATGTTGCTTTTCCACAAGAAATTACTGAAACACTATTTTGATTATTTTTATTTTTGGTGTTAATTAGGGAGTACTTTTTTTAAGGGTGTCTGTAACCTCATGAACTGAAAAATAGCATTTGCATGCCGTCTTTTCTAGACCATTTCTCATTTAATTAAAAATCTTTAAAAAAAATAAATAAAAATCTTGTGAGAAATAAAAAATTTGGATTGGAAAGATCATTGTTGGGCCCTTGGGTGTTTTCTTTCCTTCTTTCTTGTACTTAAAGATTTCTTTAGTTTGTTTTACCATCTCCCTCCCCTCTCACCCCACCCGTTCGTCTCAGTATATTATTTGCTTGGTCCTAGTGTGCGCATAAAGTGGTTTTGGAATCGCTAACTCACGCCCTTCCAACAAATTCACTAACCAGAGTACAGTATTATATATAGTTCTTTTTGTCTTTATCCTTAAAAAATAATGTTTTCCAGAGTTATTTAGGTGAGTTTTTTCTAACCATGTGGTTACATTTTCCATTTGTATTAGAGTTAAGTTGCTGTTTGCATTTAGTTTTTAGTCTTGCCCCCACTCCCCATTCTGGTTGAAAGCAACTATTTCCTTATTTTTGAGGAGATGTGAAATATCACCGTAGTCCTAAGAGTCAGAACTATACAAAAGGGTATACTCAGAGAACTTTCATTTCCCCTGATCCCTTTTATCTCCATTTCCCCCCTTTTGCATCATATTTCTGCCTACTACTCTCTGTAGGTAACCGGTCTCATTAATTTCTAATTTCTCTTTTATTTTTGTGTGTAACTCAGCAGTGTGTGTGTTTTTTCCTCATATCTTCCATAAAAGGTGGCACACTCTAGATACTCTTTTGTACTTTGATTTGATAATAAGTCATCTATGACTTCATTATATCCTTGTTCTATAAGTATCTCCAGTTTATCCATGTAATATATCCAGGAATCGTTTCTTGTCAGTTCCTAGAACATGCCTAATGTCTTTTCTACAGCTTCATAGTATTCCACTGAGAGGATGTGTCCCAGTTTATTCAACCACTGTCCTATGTCTGGACAGCTAAATTGTTTCTAGTATTTGGCAATTACAAACCGCTGCAATGAATAGACTTGAGTTTACCTACTTTTGGGCTGGCTGCATATCTTTGGGTGAACTCACAAGAGTGGGATTGCTAGGTTTAAGGTAAGTGCATATGTTTTATTGTTAGGTATCACTAAATTTCCCTCCAGAAAAGTTTTGCCTGTTTGTATTCCCACCAGCACTGTATGATGGTGCCTGTGTCCCCACAGCCTTGCCAGTGAATGTGCTGTCATACCTTTTATTTTCCCCAGTCCGATAGGTAAACGTGGCATCACTACATTTTAATTTACATCTCTCTAATTATGAGTGAGACGGAACATCTTTTCCCATATTCAGGGCCATTTTTATATCTTTGTCGTGTGCTTTACTTTGAAGGGTTATATTTAATGTATATTGTGTTGTTAGATTATTCGTCTTCAGCTTGCTAGGATAGTAGCATTTTATAGATACCAGACGTTAGTGTGACTTTTTCTCTTTCAGATCTTCCATGGTGGCTTATTTTAATTCGGCAGAAAGCGTTGGTGGGCAAACTTCCAGGAGACCATGAGGTCTGTAAAGTTACCAAAATTGCTGTGCTGTCGCTTTCTGAAATGGAGCCTCAGGATCTTGAGTTAGAGGTAAGGTGGAAGTCTCAGGAAATTTTATGGAAGCTTGATGTAAATATAACAACAAATAGGATTTGGTTTAATAGTCCAAAATCGTAATTTTAGAACTGGATAATATTTTTAAAAGTAACTTAATCCTGTGGTTTTCAAACTTCACTTCAGTAGTGGAAACTTTCAAAATCTGTGGAATCCAGTGTATAAAATGCATAAAGGCAGAGGTGGTGATACAGGGGAGGGGATCCTTGGGACCCTGCCCACCTGGCCTCTACTGGAAAGCCATTTTCTGCTTCCAGGGAACCCAGAACTCTGCACAGTACAGTTTAAAAACTCCTGATTTGGGAGAGAGTGGAGTTAGTCAAGAAGGTGATGAGATTTAACTTATTCTGCATCCTTTTTTATCTGTATTTCTTGAAATTTTTTTAAACATATATTTGTTTTTGTAATTAAAAAAAATTTTTTTTTCTTAAAGAAAGAAACCACTGATCTAGTGCAATCTTTTAATTTTTCAAAAGGAAACCAAGCCTACAATAGAGGGACTTAAGGCCAAAATAATGAGATTTCCCAGGGCCAGTATTTTTTTTTTTTTCTTTTCACCAACTGTACCACCAGTAGGTAGAAGTAGCCCACGAAAGTGTTTGTATCATGTTTGCAGTTGGTGCAGGGATGTGGCCTCTAGGGATGTCCTCACTCTGCCCTGGTCCTGGGGTGTCCTCATCACTATGTGATATGTGAGGCCCTGAAGGTTGAGTGGCTTATCCTATCTGATGCCTCAGAGCACCCTATAAGGTGAGCACTGTTGGATCCACGCTATACAGATGAAGGAAGGAGACTTGGCAAGAGTTAAGTCACAGCTGGCACATCATGGGGACTGGGCCTGGACTCAGGCCATCTGGTCCTGTATCACTCCGCTGAGCTGCCTCCCTAGTACCTAAACAGCAGGTAACAGGTACCAGAGCACCCACTCTCCCACAGTTCAATACATGTTTTTCTGGGCTGGTCTCCTGGGGAGGAAATTTGGGGACAGGGTTAAATTGTTTAGAAAAATAAGTAAAAATACGGTTATTTTTATGTTTCAGATTGTACTGGAAGTTTGACAATCTAATTTTTAGAAACCAACATTAAATTGAATTTAAGAGGACCCTGATACTTTATTTATTATGGGAATCAAAAAAGATTAGAGTATTTCTTACTCCCCTTTATTGGTTCCAGTGCTAGAACATTAATCATTATTGCTGATCTAGAGACAAATAACTTAGGTAGCAGTTAAGCCTATTAAAAGCAGGTCTTGGCAGTTTTTGTTTGCATTTTATCGTAGGGAAGGGCAGCCAGACTAGCAAAAACTCAGTTTACTAAACCAATAAATGTGTCATCATTGTCTTTGGATGGCTTTGCTGACAAATTGGAAGATCAGCATGACTTTTCTGTCACCAACCTTTGCCTTGAGGGGGAGCACTGGCGTTCTGGTTTAAGCACTAAGCTAGGGACCCTGGTAGTTAGATTTAGAGTAGGGGACCAGCTTGTCTGGCACTTTATCCACCTGTCAGTCATTGGTCTGCACATTTGCACTCCCCACTCTGGGAAATGTACGGTCACTCCTCATCCAGAGAAGCCTGGGACCCTTGTTGGATTTTTCAGGGAAGTTTTCTGGCACCCTTTTGCTCCCTAATCTGTAATATTCTTGAGATTCGTAGCTGGCTATTGTAAAAATGGTGGGGGGGGTGGGCAAGCAAATGACATTTATGTGGAATTTTTAAACACAGAAATGTGAATATTATGAAAACTTTGAGATTTTCATTCTTCACATTTTTCCTTTTTTCTCTCTTGATATTCTCAAGTAAAACAGATTATCTTTAAATAAAATGAAAATGAGATTTACCCCCAACATAAGAGAGTTGAATGTTTTTACAGCACTATTGGACCATATTAACTATAGCACTTATGGACATTAAGGGTGTGGTCCATGTTAAGAGCTGAAAATATGTAATGATCCCTGTTAATTGGGGGTAAACATGACATAGGGAAAATATTTCCAGATCTTATTTTCATGAGTAGTTTGGCACACCTTTCTCTGAGGAGATTATCATTTTAGAAATTTGCACTTAAGCCTTTCCCCCTTTTTTAGGAGAGCTTTTCAACAGTGAAAAACAGGAGGAAAGGGCAAAGAACAGCTATTTTGGAAATCATGAATTGCTTGCTTATTTTCCAACACATTAATTTAAATCTTTGGGATCTTTATTCCAATTGCCATATAAATCCATTTAAAGGGAGCTTTTAGAAGCTTAGCAATCATTGTTATTTGTTTTGATTTCATAGTAAATTGTATGTAATGAGAAGGGAAAAAAGCCCACTACTTAGAAATAATCATTGTCCATATTTTAGTGAGTCTTAATGGTTATTTCCATTGCCCCAAGCTTTTGAAGGAATATTACTTTGAAATTTTTAGACTAGTTTTCGGTTTTTTGCATTTTTACATATTTTTTTCCTACTTAACTCCTGTTATTTTTCATAAACATACATATTTTTAAAACCAATTCTTATGTTTCTTTCTACCTCTTTCTAATTTGGATGTCTGTGTATTGCTTTCAGTGCCCTCGTCCTTCCCAGCAGGGCCCTCGGACTCTTTCGTGCGGTCACTTCTCAGACTTGCTGGGGCCTCGTCTGTGTTCTGTAATTAGAGCAGAAACAGTCTTATTCCAGACTCTGGAATTTAATAGATTTTCTAGTTTTCTGCCTTGGTTGCCTTTTCACCTCAAGTATTAGGCTTGTTTGCCAATTAAAAAAAAAAATTCACGTACTATACAGTTCACCCATTTACAGCATATAATTCAGTGGCTTTCAATATATTCAGAATTTTGTGACCGTTACCACAATCGACGTTAGAACATATTCATTATGTATGTTCTCCATGAAGAAACCCTGTGCTCATTAGCAGTCACTCCTCATTTTTCTCCAAACCCCAGCTCCCTCAGTCCTAGGCAACCACTGATCTACTGTCTAAATTTGCCTATTCTGAAAATTTCTTTTAAATAGAATCATATGATATTTGGCTTTTGTTTTTGTTTTTAATATTATTTTTTAAATACTTTTTAATGTTTATTTATTTATTTTGAGGGAGTGGGGAGGGACATAGAGAGTGAGAGAGAGAATTCCAGGCAGGCTGTTTGCTGTCAGTGCAGAGCCTGATGTAGGGCTCGATCTCACGAACTGTGAGATCATGACCTGAGCTGAAATCAAGAGTCCGACGCTTAACCAACTGAGCCACCCAGGAGACCCTATATGTGGCCTTTTGTGACTGGCTTCTTTTTACTTTGTGCAGTGTTTTCAAGGTGCATAACCATTGTTCGTATCTCAGTACTTAATTCCTTTTCATTCCACTGTGTGGATATATCACATTTATCCATTCACCAGTTGATGGATATTTGGGTTGCTTTCACTGTTTGGCTGTTAGGAGTAGTTCTGTGAACATTTGTGCACAAGTTTTTGGTGGACACTTGTTTTCGTTTCTCTCGGGCATGGCCTAGGACTAGAATTGCTGGGTCATACGGTAACTCTGTGATCAACCTTTTTTTTTTTTTTTTAAATTTTTTTTTCAACGTTTATTTATTTTTGGGACAGAGAGAGACAGAGCATGAACGGGGGAGGGGCAGAGAGAGAAGGAGACACAGAATCGGAAACAGGCTCCAGGCTCTGAGCCATCAGCCCAGAGCCTGACGCGGGGCTCGAACTCACAGACCGCGAGATCGTGACCTGGCTGAAGTCGGACGCTTAACCGACTGCGCCATCCAGGCGCCCCTGTGATCAACCTTTTGAGGAAGCACCAGACTGTTGTTCAGAGCAGTATGCCATTTTAAAACATCTATCCAAGAGCGTGAAGAATCTGTGGGGTTCAGTAGATAACATCGATGTTCTTGCTTTTGAAAAAACATCCTTTAAAGTTTTATAGCCTTCTGTCCCATGTCTGCATATCTTATTTGCTGTATCTCATTGCCTTAATAGATAACTGCAACATTTTCCATATTTGGTTTCCCATTAGACATCTTTAAAATTTTAGCTCCAGATGGACACAGATACCAACTTTGAAAGTAAAATCATTCATTTTCCATTTCTTAAATAGCAGCATCAACATCAGCCCTTAATCTTGGTTGTGAGACGGAAGTTGCTAGAGTAATACAAGAAGTAGCGGAGCACCCTGGGGCCTCTGGTGGTGGTTTTCTTTTTGAGATCGTGTGGATCAAAGCTGTGATAAGGGCCTAAGCACATACTGCGCACAACTGGCTGGGCCTCTGGAAAAGGGAAGGTGATCCCACTGTCAGTGCTGAATGTTGTAATCCCAAGAGCTCTGTCTAAACAAAGCATCTTAGGACTGGACAGGATCCCAAGAGGTTATTTTCTCTATCCTTGTTTTTCAGAAGGACTAAATTTAACCCTTTTAGGATCAAGGAACGCACAGTTGTGACGAGCACCAGGTGGTGATAATAAAAACTTAAAAATAAATGGTAGCCTGCATTTAAAAAAAATAAATGTAACCCTTTAAAAAAAAATTTAGCCCTTTTAAAAACAATTGTGGTCTACACTTTTCTAACGGTAACTATGTGGAAGATTCTAAAATATTTATGGAATTGTTTAAGTAAATTTAAATCTCTATTTTTATTTTTTTAAGTTTATTTTGAGAGAGCGAGTGAGCACGAGCCAGGGAGGGGCAGAGAGAGAGAGAGGGAGAGAATCCCAAGTAGGCTCCGTGCTGTCAGTGTGGAGCCTGACGCAGGGCTCCATCCCACGAACCGTGAGACCATGATCTGAGCTGAAATCTGGAGTTGGACGCCTAACTGACTAAGACACCCAGGTGCCCCTAAATCTCTATTTAGAAAAATTGGTTTTAAGAGACAGAAATCGACTTCCAGGTAAGATGGTATCCTGCGTTTGTGCTTTGCTATACAGATCACAGTCCTTATCTGAAAACTTTGGGGCCATATTTGTCTTAGAATTCAGGATTTTGAGAGTTTTCAAAAGGCTATTCCATGCATTCCATACATATCCAGTGAGTCTGGGGCATTACCCCATAATATAATACATTAATATTTCCTAAAGAATCATACGAATATTCATACTAGGATGACTTTCGATAGCCTTCTATCAGTTCAGGGCATATTTGGCAATTAAATGAGTTTGTAACAAACTTAAAAAAATTAACTTGCAGGTTTCATTGATTTTTTTTTTTTTAATTTTTTTTTTATTTTGGAGTTGTGGATAATGAAGTTAAGGGATATTGGGATTAGGCTCTATTCCAAGCCCAGGAAGGGGATAGGTTTTTTTTTTTTGTTTTGTTTTGTTTTTTTTTTTAAAAAAAAAAGAAAGAAAAAGGAAAACAAAGACATGGCCAGGCCTAGAGAGGAGAAGCATCTTCATGGACCATAAATGGACATTAGGTCGAACTGAGGCTATAGGCCTTCTTGGTTCTGGGTCCAGAATCAGGCAGTGGGAGGTGGAGATTTGGCATCTGCACAGTAAAGGGAACTAAAAGGACTACAGGAGAGATGGGGGCCTGGAACCATGCTCAGTGCTGGAGCCCAACTTGCTACCTTGTGAGAGGAGGCTTGTTAGGTTGTCTGCTCTATGTGGGATAATTATGTATAAAGAATTCTCCTGTTTAGCCAGTAGCCCCTGCCTTGAGAAATACTGATCTGGGCAAAAGGTAAGGATCTGAATTAACATAATGGCAATCAGCATGAACTAGCTGGGATCGATAGGAGAGACGCTAGGGAAGAATAATGGAAGATGGCCACACAGGGGTCCATCTCTTGTGTAAGGGATCCAGTAGATAGTGTAGTCAATGACCTACGGCAAGCAGAGGAAGAACAAGATTTGGGAAACAAACTTTGATCAGTTTTGGAAATGCTGAATTTGAGGGACTAGGGTGTCAGTAGCTGGGAGATGTTATATTTTTGGGTCATGAACTCAGCACAAGAGTGGCATTAGAAATGTGTAGTTAAACCTAGCAATAGTTCAAATGAGGAGAGAGGATGACATTTTCTAGAATTCATGAAGAAGGGGAAGAGAGCTAAGGGCAGAATGTTGGGACATACCACCGTCTTTAGTGACAGAAAGAGATGCCAACATAGAAGACTAAGCAGGAGAAGTTAGAGGTGGGGGAAGAGCCCAGAGTCGTGGGAACCAGAGAAAGAGATCACAGGGGTGAGTGTTAGCGTCATGTTCTTAGGGATAAAGTTTGTCCTCTCCATACTTGAGGAGGCCCTTATTTTACTCTGCCTGAGCAGTCCCATTGGGCTTTTACTCTCTGACCCATGCCTACCAGACCACAATCCTCACAATTCAAGTGACCATGACACCATTTTTACCCTGCTACCTCAGAGGAGATTCTAGGGTTAAGGAATGGATTAAAAGATACATGTTCTGGTAAATTCTAACAGTGTTAAAAGATGGTAGCAAAGGGGCTCTTAGAGGCTGGAACAGATAAGAGAGGAGGAAATGAAGGAAAGGTCCTGGTCCTAGAAGGGACACAGCAGGAAACTAGCCTTGCAGAGGAGAGGGTCTCCGCTCCTTCTGAGAGTGAGGAATGTGTGGGTGCAGACACGGTCTGACTTTAGAGTAGTTGGGTCTTACGCATCTGCTTTCTACTTTCCTGGGAGAAATTTTGCTGGCTTGAGTACTGTTAAGGAATAACTATGTCTGACAAATGCCTAATACCCTGTTTTGGAAATAAAAATCGTGATAGTCCCTAACTAGGTTTGGGCATGTTTTCAATTTTTTTGAGAGTGTTATTAATATGACTAGATAATTACTAACATTCTGTATAAAAATTGCTAACCAACAGTTGCTCAGTGTTGCAAGCGGAGGAGGCAGCAGGGGTCTAACGGGAGAGCCTCTTTTTAAAACCAGTTCTCTGCTACCCCAGTGATTCTGCACCAATGCAGGTGGGGGCGTGGGGGGTGAGGTATATTCTTGGAATAAGGGCAGTGACCGTTTTCCTGGGACTACTTCGATGCCTGCCCCGTGTATGAACCTGGAGTGTACCATTTATATTTTAGCATCAGCGCTCATTCAGTCACGTAACAAATATTGTGACCTCCTGTGCCAGGGACTATGCGGCACTAGAGATACAGGAGGCAAAAAACCAAACACCTCTGCCATTATGAGCTTCCGTTACAGATAGTAAACGTCAGCATAATGATTATTATGCAGTATGTTGAGAAGTAATAAATGCTATGGGAAATAAAAGGGCACAGGAAGGGCGGTGGGCGGAGTGCTCAGGAGTGGAGATTGTGGTGAGAGGTCTGGGGAGAAGGGTGTTGGGCAGAGAGGACAGCTAGAATGGAATCCCGAGGCGGAAGCATTCCTGACGTGTTGAGGAGCAAGAAGGCCAGTGTGGATGGAGTGGAGTAAACAAGGGGAGGAAAGTGGGAGGTGAAGGCAGTGGAGGGAAAGTAAGAGTCTAGTTTTGGACACGTTGAATTTCAGATGCCCGGTGGCAATTCAGAAGGGAATGTTGGGATTTGAGAGTCTAGAATCTGGGGAGAGAGCTGGACTGGAAATACCCACTTGGGAAGGAGGAGTTGGCATATGGGTTGTATCTGAAGCCACGACGCTGGATGAAATCACGAAGGGACTGAATTTAGATAGAGAAGGGGGTCTAGAGCTGAGCCTTGTGGTGCCCAAGACATTGAGTCAAAAGGTCAGAAAGGAACCAGCAGAAGAAATAAAGAAGGAACAACCGGTGAAAGCCAAGTGCAGACAGTGCATGACAGATGGCATGATGTGATGACAGAGCGTGACCAACTGTGTCAGATGCCACCGAGAGGTTAAGATGAGTCCGCCTCTGGACTTATTAGCAAAGTGGAGGTCATTGGTCGCACTGAAGATAGCAGTTTACGTAGAGTAGTGGGGGGCTGAAGCCTGACTGGAGTGGGCCCGGGAGAGGAGGGGATGCCATGGGCTGGAGGCAGTGAGGAGTACAAGAACAGGGCACTGGCTAGCAGAAGAAGAGGCGTCAAGTGAAGGTGTTTGAAGAAAGATCTATCGGTCTGTTTCTATGCTGGTGGGAGTGCCGCACGCAAGGAGGGGAGGAGGAGAGAGCCCCCGGAGCGGTGTGTACTTGCTTAGCTCTCCTCTCCTTCCCTGTCAGCTTCAGAGCCTGGTAGTTTTGCTTACTCTCTGGGAAATCGTCAGCTCAGTTTCGGCAGGACAGCCGTGAGCGACTCCATCTTCGGGTCCCCTGTGTTCATAAGCGGAGCAGGAGCAGCATAAAATTGCAGTCAGGTTGTGAGACCCCAGTGAACGGAGGTTTTGATAGCCATAATTTTGAAAAGGCCTGAAGTCTGTAAGATCCTGTTCTGTCTGAATACAGTCCCATTCTCAGTCTGCACTTATGGTTTTTCTCCAGCTTTATTGAGGTATATAGAATTGACAAAATTGGCCACTTCCAAGGGTGATCGATGAGGAATACCTCTCCCCTTTTTATTAAATTTAAAATCACAGTTTGAGCTAGATTCTGTTCTCATTTTTTTATCCTGCTTATCATCTAGTAATAGTTATTTTGCAAGTAAGACACTAATTACAATAGGCACGTAGTAATTGTTTGCTCTTCGTGAATGTCTACCACTTAGTGTAGTGATACACCCATTGCGTTGAAAACATGGAATTCGTCTGCATACAGTTAAAAGAATCTCTGTGTACCTCTCAGAGTATTTGCCTTGTGTGTTGAGCCACGTGAAAATTATATGTAAAACCCTTGGCTTTAAGCAGGTAGCCTTCTTTGGAACCTCTGTGCCCTTCTCTTAACAGGTTCCCATCCTCTTCCTCATACTTGTCAGTTAGACTGCACATTTCCTGCAGCCTCTGCTTACGGCTTCTTCAAATTTAATCTCTGGTCCCAAAGAGTATGTTTTTATGCTGATTCCGTTAGTAGGTATGAGGATAGGAGGAGAGTGATTGAAATGTCCAGCTTTTAAGATTCCCTACAGAGCAGACTCTTGACATCTTCTCAACCCAAATGCTCCATTAACTAGCATGAATGAATCTTTAGCAGACAGCTGTAAAGTAATGCCCCTAGGGCATAGCAGATGTGTATTTTGCGATATTTTAAATCTCAGATGCCGATTTTCAAAGCATGGATAAACCTCAACCAGAGTATGTTATTCTTCAGTTATACTGGGTAAGGACTTACTGTCGTTGTGATCCAAACCTGAATTTCCCACCCCTAAATCCTAAGGATGTCTTGTCCTGTATTACTTTCTTATCCTCTATGATCGCTTTTTTTTTTTAAACGTGTATTTTTATTTATTTTGAGAAGGGGTGGGGGCAGAGAAGGGTAGACAGAGAGGGACAGAGAGAATCCCAAGCAGGCTGCATGCCATCAGCTCAGAGCCCTACACGGGGCTCGATCTCACAAACCATTGAGGTCATGACCTAAGCCAAAATCAGGAGTCGGATGTTTGACCGACTGAGCCACCCAGGAGCCCCTCTATGGTAGCTTTCTAATCCTTGAAACCATAGCTGTGCTCTCTAATATCAGTTGTCTACTTGGTCATTTTACTAATAAATCTTGAGGTTTTCTTTTAACTACCATGCATGAGCAGTAGCAGTCACTTGTGCACTTGTACCCGGACATTTAACAAGCAGACGGTAATAATAATGAATTTTCTTTCTCTTCCTAATTATTTAGCTCTGTAAGAAGCATCATTTTGGAATTAACAAACCAGAGAAGATTGTACCATCTCCTGATGACTCAAAGTTTCTACTGAAGACCTTTACACACATTAAATCCAATGTGTCTGCTCCTAATAAAAAGAAAGTAAGAGTTTCATTGATACGGGCTTGGAATCCATCTTTGATTACTTTTAAATTGAAGGGTAGTTTCCTTCCCAGGAAACTTGTTTTCAAACTGCTTGTCCCATGTATGGTTCTTGGGATTATTTTCACTTCCCTCCTAGGAAGTTGGGTATTATCCACACAATGCTGTACATTGAATTCCTGTAGTAATAGTAGATTAACTTCTTACAGGTTAAGGAAAGTAAAGAAAAGGAGAAGTTGGAGAGGAGATTACTCGAGGAGTTGCTGAAGATGTTCATGGACTCAGAATCCTTTTACTATAGCTTGACTTATGACCTAACCAATTCGGTACAGAGGCAAAGCACTGGGGAGAGGGACCCCCGTCCCCTCTGGCAGAAGGTACTTCTCTCATGGCTCAGGGCAGGCTTTGCCCTCCAGAATGATTTATGGGCCCATTTGACTTCTATAAGAAAGCTCAACATGTTTCTGAACTGTTCATTCTCTACCTTTTCCAGGTTGATGACCGATTTTTTTGGAATAAATATATGATACAAGATCTTACTGAGATTGGTGTGAGTAGTTGTTTCTAAAATATCCTAAAGGTAGTTATGGTTGTTAAGCAAAGTTTTAAACACTGTATTAAAACGAATTCAAAATCTCACTAAAATGGGAGCACCTGGCTGGCTGAGTCGGTAGACCATGTGACTTTGGATCTCAGGGTTGTGAGTTTGATCCCCACGTTGGGCATGGAGTCTACTTAAAAAAAAATCTCACTATAATGTTTTCCTCTCTAGAATGGGAATCATTTAGCTATGAACACCAAGACCTTGTTTTAAGACAGTTCCCAACTCTACAGCCTAGCCACAGGCCTGCCTTTTTAGCAGGTTCCCATGGGATAGAAGTAATTTAAGGCTGAGGAACTAATGTCCACAGAGTTCCTAGGAGACAGAGATTTTGTTTGCACCCATTGGAAATGGTGAAGTGTGCTTTTTCTTTAATGATGCCAGTCACTTCCCTTTCCTGTTTCCTCATCTGGGGATTGGAGTAGAAAGATCTTTGAGGACATACCAGTACTGCCAGTATTTGAATCAGGGACGAGAGGGAATATGTTGAGATTATTGTATGAGGATCCTTCCAGTTTAATGGTTACTCTGTTCCTTCACTCTGTCTCCTGTGTGGAAGAATTATACCCATCCAAGGACAGTTCACTCAGTCAACAAATATGTATGGAAGGCCTCCTGTGTGTCAGTTGCTGTTTTGGACACAAAGTGGGCAAATAGCTGAATGGATGACATACTATCTTTTCATTAACTTTTCAAAAATTTCAAACCTTTTTTCTCCTATCTCTCCCCCTTGGCAGTGGTTAGTATAAATGATTTTGACTTTAGCAGTGTCTCCCACGAGATATCTGTCATGCCTCTATTGAGAATGAGGCTTGAAAATGTTCTCACCTCTTTTTAGGAGGCTGATCAAACTGTGACCACTGAGACTCAGTGACAGGGGAGAAAAATAAGGGTGACGATAATGCATATTTTTCCTGCTTGCTGACACATTGGGCTCTAATACGTTTTGCAGGGTTTCTGTCAGGAACTTCGAATTACCATTTAAAATTGATGGCTTGCAGTAGAGGTGGCGTTTGGCCACGTGTGTTTCTCTGTTCCCGTCAAGAGTTCTGCATTGTTGCTAGAACAAAAATACAAATAATGAGGATGGTGGTAAGGATAATGAATGCATATAGACCCTTCATAATTTTCAATTCTAACCACCTTCCTAGGATCCTGTCTGCTGCTCCATAAAACAAAACTGTGAGACAGGTCCTGCCCGGCTTATGTGGTTATGGATGATGAGGTGGGTTTGAAGGTCATGCTGAGGTTAAGGCTGGATACAGTTGTGGAGACGGGAGAGAAAGAGAACAACACCCTAGAGTACTTCTTACCCTTCACTCTCCCTGCAGACAGTCAGCCGGGAAATTGGAGTATTCTTAGCCTCAAAGGCACAGAAGGGGAAATGTCTAACTGTAATTAATACTCTCCTAATTATGTTGGGTGACATTGTAAAATAAGATATTTATGGAAAGCGTTTTTTTTTTTCCTTTTCCTTTTTTTTTTTTTTTGGTTCATTTACTATGTGGATTTTAGCTTGGCAAGGCAAGTTTTTTCTAAACTAGAACATAGAGTTGGACCTCTGCGCTTTGTAGTAAGGGGATCAGAGTTGGTTGTATGTTGTTAAAGCCTTGATACAATGGTGAGTTAAAAATCAGCCTGTAAGTGGTTTTTTTGTTTTTTGTTTTTTCTGTACCAATGGGAATAATCATAGTAGCTATGTCTGTTAAATCCTTACAATAAGGCAGGCACTATGCCAAACACTTTTTACATTTTACTCACTCAACCAAATGAGGTAACAGTTTTTCCTATTTCTCAAAGCAGGACGTTGGGGCACGGTGAGGTTAAGTGATTCATCAGAGTGAGTTCGTAAGTGGTGGAGGTTGAATTTGTTACCCAGGCAGTGTGGCTTCTATCCGGTGGGTCCTCTTAGGCAGCTCTTTTTATTTATTTATTTTTGTAAGTAATCTCTATACCCAATGTGGGGCTCAAACTTGTAACCCCAAGATCAAGAGTCTCATGCTATATCTGCTCTACCGACTGAGCCAGCCAGGGACCTCTCAGGCAGCTGTTTTTGAATGCTCACCATAGAGAAAAAGGCTCTCCCCTTTGTCTTCCTTCCTCCCTCCCTTTTTTCTGCCATTCTCCAATAAGCAGAAAACATGGTTAAGAAACAGAAGGTTTCTGCTTCTAGGAAACCGACAAATATGTGCTAGCCTCTATTTAAGAAAGCAGCAGGACCATACAGAATAGAAACAACATGATATTCATATTGTTTTCAGACACCAGATGTGGACTTTTGGATTCTCCCCATTATCCAAGGTTTCGTGCAGATTGAAGAACTTGTGGTTAATTATAATGAATCATCTGATGATGAGAAAAGCAGCCCAGAGACCCCCCCTCAGGAGTCCACCTGTGTAGATGACATTCACCCACGATTTCTCGTGGCTCTCATTTCACGCCGAAGTAGGCACAGAGCAGGTGAGTAAAAGGGTTGAAATCATGTGCAAGTTAAATTCAGACGAGAATGGAAAAGCTGCAGATGGGTTGAAATGCTAATGACAATAATGGAGTTGGAAGCATAATTGGCTTCAAAGTGCTCAGTGACTCTAAATCGTGTGATGTAATTGGGGACCAATTTTTGGAGGGAGGTGAATGGGGGAGAGTTAACAAAAGCAGAAAGAAAAAGAGGTATATATATGGAGAAGAGAAGAAAGTCACTTGGGATATGTTTCTAAATACCATTGTTCCCACTGACAGCCTGTATCACGGTAATAAATCCTTCCTGAGCACCAGCGCCCTCGGGAAAACCTTTCCCTTTCAGTTCACAGAAAGTAGCTTCGCTTCAACTTGTACAAAACAATGATGCATAGAGTTATGAGTTTGGGGGAAGTTGATGCTGTTCTGCCTGGAAGTTGCACATTAGATCCTTAAAGCTATCCGGGAAGATGGATTTGGTTAAGAAGCATATCTAATCAGGGGCGCCTGGGTGTCTCAGTCGGTTAAGCATCCGACTTCGGCTCAGATCATGATCTCACAGTTCGTGGGTTTGAGCCCTGCATCGGGTTCTGTGCTGACAGCCTGGAGCCTGCTTTGGATTCTGTCTCCCTCTCTCTCTGCCCCTCCCCTGCTTGTGCTCTATGTCCCTCTCTCTCAAAATAAACATAAAAAAAAAAAAAAGAAAAAGCAGTAGCATATCTAATCAGACTAATGTTTTTTTATGTTGTTTTCTGTTTTAATTTTCTTTTAGGAATGCGTTATAAACGAAGAGGAGTGGATAAAAATGGCAATGTTGCCAATTATGTGGAAACTGAGCAGTTGATTCATGTTCATAATCATACTTTGTCATTTATTCAAACACGAGGCTCTGTGCCTGTCTTTTGGAGCCAGGTTGGGTATCGATATAATCCGCGACCACGACTGGACAAAAGTAAGCATGTTCATTACGTAGATGATGATTTGAGAGAGTATTTTTTAAAATATTAGGTATTTTATAGGTTTGGATTTGCTTGGCCAGATACTTCATTTAAAACAATATTCCAGTTGGTGAGATTTAATAGAGGTATTGTAATTGCAAGAGTTATAATGGTTGTTGACAGTTTAAGTAAGTTGTTTAACAATAAAAAATGCCCTCACAATAGAATAAAATAAAGCTTATTTCACAGATTTTAATTGTTTCTTTGGAGAATACTTTATGAAATGTTTACTTTTGGAAAAGGGTGAATGTAGTCAATATTAATAGAAGCAGGAGATATGTTCAGATGGCATCTACAAAAAATAGATCAGATGCCTTTACTCAAGTGTCTCGCTGTGTAAGGTTTGTTGTTGTTTTAGCTATTGAGGATTTAATTTCTTCTAGTATTTTAACTTTAGCGCTGGAATGGCTAAATCATATCAGTCTAACCAGGTAACTCAATGAGGTTGATTTTAAAAATTGTTTACAGAATATTTTTCTCTCAAAACTCAATTGATATTTGTAAGAATCCAGTAAACCTTCAGTTTATAATATTCATATTTTTAGAGGAGTTTTATTCTCTTACTATAAACTACATGGAACCCTTTCTGACAACAGGCTGGACACATGAACAATAAAGGTCCTGATTACATAGTGTGCTTTTCCAGTGTGACCTGGTGCAGTCTAACTGGGGGGAAAAGGAATCTGAGGGCTTTGGCTTTGGCTCATTTTATTTTAAAATACTGGTTTTAGACCATCTTAGTTACATTTGGTGGCCAAGAAATTGTTGAAAAGTAAGAGTAAGGGTGGAATAGACACTAATTTCTGTCTCAAACATCGGAAAGAAAAATAGATTTTGTATCACTTCTTTGTAGGTGAAAAGGACACCATTGCCTATTTCTGTGCCCATTTCGAAGAACAACTGAAAATTTACAAAAAACAGGTGGGCTTTGATCTGTATTAATGTTCCTTCATTTTCAGCCATGGTTATGTATCTATTTCTTTAAATTTCGTGAAAATAACAATATACTATTTGTAATTAAACAAAATGGCATCTTGCCATGAAGTTGAAGAATACATAAGCTAAGAGTATTTCTAATATTCTCTAGGAAGAATTGAATCAGCTACTTTAGACTGTTTTTAGATAAGAATTAGTCTACTGTCGTTAATTATTATAGTTGAAGTATCCAGAGTAAGGAAAGAAAGGCATCTCTCAGTACCACCTGTAGTTCTGCTTCCTGAAGATAACAATTTGATATGTGTCTATCTTCAAGATCTTTTCTCTCTGCCCACCTCTCATGTATTTATATGTAGGACTGTGATCATATAGACTAAAATCAAGTGAAAACTATTAAGTGAAATTACAAGTTCAATAAGATGACCAGATTTCAGATACAAGATTTGTATAGAATAACCTGTGGGGGATAAGCTTGGGGAATAAGCACTGATGGGTTAACAAGGCATAAAGAATTATAAAGCCAGGGGCGCCTGGGTGGCTCAGTCTGTTGAGCATCCGGCTTTGGCTCTGGCTCGGGTCATGATCTCGCAGTTGTCGAGTTCGAGCCCCGCGTCAGGCTCTGTGCTGACAGCTCAGAGCCTGGAGCCTGCTTCTGATTCTGTGTCTCCCTCTCCCCGCCCCCCCCCCCATGCTCTGTCTCTGTCTCAAAAATAAAGATAAACATTTTTTTTTTAAATTAAAAAAAAAAAAAAGAATTACAAAGCCATAGGATGCTCACACCCAAGTTTGGGTAAACAAGATTGGGTGTTATAAGGATAGAGAAAGGGGGGTGGCTGAGGCCCCCAGAATAGAGTAGGTGGGGCAAAGGCCCCCAATACAAAGATATGTAGGGTAAGCAAGATTACCCCCCAAGCCCCCCAAATTAGTGCTATAGCAGAAAGCTTTCACAGGAAGGAAGGACCAAATTAGGTAAACAGGTAAATAAGGCTATAGACTGCTGCCCTGCGGTGATGCTGCCCAGAGCTGAGCTGATTAACAAGAGAAAGGTGCCTTGTTAACCCTGAGGTTATTTTCCCTGTCTTATCCCCTAGGCTAGCTAAGATAAACAGACGCAGTGCCTCCTGTCTGCCTTTAACAACCATCTGTGCGGTGCCAGGATTTTGTTTTATATTGACCCAAACCCCAAACACCGTATATCTTCAAAACCCCCTTTCCTTCATGCCCATGAGTTAATGTTCACAGATTCATTGTCTCTTTATGCACTCCCATCAAGTTTGTAAATCTTCATAAATACGGAGCAAGGACCCTTATTCGGGGCTCTTGTCTTTTCCCAGACATGAGCCATCTCTCACTTTTAATCCTGCATCTGTTCTTTTGCTGGCCAAGAGAGAACTTGAGACTTAGAGTCTACGATAGTCTAGTCTGTGGTGTATGGGGATGGGAGATGGGATGAAGAATTACTAAAGAATGCAAAGGAAAACCTGGATAAATGGAGAAAAAATACCATGTTCCTGGAAAGAAGGATTAATACTGAATAGATTTCAGTTCTTCCAAAATTAATGTAGAAATTTCGTGCAGTCCCAAAGTCTGAGCAGGGAAATAAAAAGCAAACCCTCATGGCCACCTGGGTGGCTCAGTTGAGTGTCAGACTTAAGCTCAGGTCGTGATCTCACGGTTCATGGGTTCGAGCCCCAAGTCAAGCTCACTGCTATCAGTACATAGCCCGCTTCGGATCCTCTGTCCTGTCTCTCTGTCCCTCCCCTCCTCGTGCTCTCTCTCTCTCAAAAATAAAAAAATTTTAAAACCCCTCAGATTGAAAAAATTATAAAGTTTGACAGTAAGAAATAAAGGCAAGTAATTGGGGAAATGAGAACGCTCACAGATTGCTAGAGGAAACATAAGTTGGTATAGCTATTTTGAATGGTATTATCAATCAAAATAAAATATGCTTATACTGTTAATCTGGTAGTTTTGCTTTTTGATATCTTTCCTATATATTATATATAGAAGTCATTTCTAGGTGGATATGGATCTGAATGCAAAAAGTTAAACTGTAAACCTTTTAAAGGAAAATATAGGGTTTTTTTGTTTTGTTTTGTTTTGTTTTGTTTTGTTTTGTTTTAAAAAGACCCAGGGCCTTGGCCCAGACTCACCTTGGCACCCCCAGAGCATCTTTTTGATCTTTGGTCTTAGGACTTAAAAAGCATTAACCAATAATGAAAAATATTGATACATTTGACTTTACTAAATTTTTAATTGTTATCAAAGTTTTATCATTTATTTAAACTGTATTAAAATTAAATAGGACTTAAATCCCAAACCATAATGAAAAAATAATTTAGACTTTATTAAAATAAAGAACTTCTGTTTATTAAGAGGCACCACTAAGAATGGGAAAGCAATTCACAAAGTAGAAGATATTTAAGATTTTTTAATACAATATATAGGACAAAAGATTCCTATCTAGAGTTACTAAAAACAAAAAAACCTCTTAAAAACGCTAAAAATAGATGTACAACCTAAAAGAAAAGGCGACAAAAGACTTAAGCAGATGTTCATGAAAAAGTGTATTTAATAGGCCAATAAACATCTGAAAGGGTGTTGAACTTCACCCATCATCAGGGAAATACAAACTAAAACCGCTTATACACCAGAATGACTAAAATAAAACAATCATACATACCAAGTTCCATTAAGGATGTGAAATAACTGGGACTCTAATACAAAAAAATGTTTAAATGTACCTGAAACTCACGTTCAATCCAGGAGGCATGTACAAGAGCATTTTTTGCAGCATGAAAGTAACCTGACTGTTCATCAGAACGTCAGTGGATAAACAGTGTGACACATTTAAAGTGTTGACTACAGGGGCGCCTGGGTGGCTCATTCGGTTAAGCATCCGACTTTGGCTCAGGTCATGATCTCGCGGTCTGTGAGTTCAAGCCCCGCGTCAGGCTCTGTGCTGACAGCTCAGAGCCTGGGTGGAGCCTGTTTCAGATTCTGTGTCTCCCTCTCTCTCTGACCCTACCCCGTTCATGCTGTCTCTCCCTGTCTCAAAAATAAATAAACGTTAAAAAATATATATATTTAAAAAAAAAATAAAGTGTTGACTACAGACGCTTAAAAGCGATGAGGTAGATCTGTGTGCACTAGCATGGAAACATCTTAAGATCACACAGAGCGAGAAAAGACTGTAAGAGCATATGGTGTGTTGCCATTTCAAACCCACAAAACAAAACCGTGTCGTTTATATACACGTAGTTCTTTTCCACATATATGTTCTCACACATATGTGGCGTGCACATTTACGTAGGCATACCTTTATATGGGCTGAAAGGGCACACACTGAACGGTAACTGTTGTTACCTCCAGGGAAGGGTGTGGGTCTGGGTTGTGGTGAGAAGGGATTTGACCTTTATGTTTGAAATTTTTTTTTAACTTGTTTTATTTTTTTAAATTTACATCCAAATTAGTTAGCATCTAGTGCAACAGTGATTTCAGGAGTAGATTCCTTAGTGCCCCTTACCCATTTAGCCCATCCCCCCTTCCACAACCCCTCCAGCAACCCTCAGTTTGTTCTCCATATTTGAGTCTCTTCTGTTTTGTCCCCCTCCCTGTTTTTATATTATTTTTGTTTCCCTTCCCTTCTGTTCATTTGTTTCGTCTCTTAAAGTCCTCATATGAGTGAAGTCCTTTGATTTTTGTCTTTCTCTAATTTCACTTAGCATAACACCCTCTAGTTCCATCCACGTAGTTGCAAATGGCAAGATTTCATTCTTTTTGATTGCCGAGTAATACTCCATTGTATATATATACCACATCTTCTTTATCCATTCATCCATCGATGGACATTTGGGCTCTTTCCATCCTTTGGCTATTGTCGATAGTGCTGCTATAAACATGGGGGTGCATGTGTCCCTTGGAAACAGCACACCTGTATCCCTTGGATCAATGCCTAGTACTGCCATTGCTGGGTCATAGGGTGGTTCTGTTTTTAGTTTTTTGAGGAACCTCCATACTGTTTTCTAGAGTGGCTGCACCGGCTTACATTCCCATATGGTTGAAATTTTTTACAGTGTGAATAAGTTCATATATCAGCAATATGTGCAATTATAATTAGCACTACAGAAAATAAACCACAATTTATTATTTTTTTAACGTTTGTTTATTTTTGAGATAATGTGAAATTGTGATCTGAGCTAAAGTCAGATGCTTAACCGACTGAGCTACCTAGGCGCTCCAAACCACAATTTAAATGTAACAACTAGGGGCAACTTGGCTGGCTCAGCTGGCGAGCATGCAACTCTTGATCTCAGGATTGTGGGTTTGAGCCCCGTGTCAGGCTCTGTGCTGACAGCTCACAGCCTGGAACCTGCTTTGGATTCTGTGTCTTCCCTCTCTCTCTGCCCCTCCCCCGGTCTCACTCTGTCTCTCTTTCTCAAAAATAAATAAACATTAAAAAAATAGACTTGCTTAAAATATGAATTTTAATGATACTGAAGCGTGTAAAGGAAGTAGTAACAATAACCTCCTTAACCACCCTCATCCCTGTTCTGTACGGACTTTTAAAGCCTGTTTGTACACGTCAGTTTTACCAGCGTGTGTACTGAGCAGACACCTCCTTTCTGATAGGACCCCAGTAATGTTCCCTTGTCCACCTGCATCCCCTGGGTAATTGCTTTCTGGGAGGTGGGCCCACGGTCAGCCTGACTCAATCAGGGTGGCACCACTGTTCCTGTTGCCAGTGATTGGCTTAGGCATTGGCCTGTTTGTGTTCATCGGCAGTTTGGCCAGTGAGGGATGATGTGAGGGAAGTCTGCTGGGAAGCTTCTGGGAAAGATCTCCTGCTCTAATAAATAAGCGGAGATACAGAACCCAACAGTCCCTCCGTGATTGTTGTGTGTGGATGTGACGTGCCGCTGCAGCTATGGCAAAACCGTGAATGAACTGGCCTCAGGGCTGACCAGTGTGCTGAGGATGGCAGAGCAAAAAGACGGGGAGAATTGGTACTGGTGCCACTGAATTAAGCAATTCCGGAACCATGCCGCTTCCAGACTTCTTGCTCTGAGACCTGAGTCAGTGATTTGTCATTTGCAGCAAAAGCCCATCTGGACACGTGTATATATGCACATTTAAAATGAAGTCAGTGGAGGGCTATACCATGTATGCTATTCTGCAGCTGTTTTCACTTAATGTTCCATGGCTGTTATTTAACCGTTTATCTCTTGGTGGACCCTTAGGATCTAGTTTTTGCTATTGTAAAAACAAAAATTCCAGAAAACAACTTTTGTGTACTTTGGGACACTTAGTTGCTTTACAGAACAGATTTCTAGAGGCAGAATGACCGGATCAAACAGGATGCATTGAAACTTGATAACTACCACTTTGTTGTTCCCCAAAAGATCCCAACAGTTTATACCCTCAGCAACAGTGGGAGCCATGCCCATCTCCCCGTATATTCACCGATGCTGATGACATTTAGGATTCAATTTTTGCCTCTGTAAAGATGAAAGCTAGTTTTCTGTTTTAAAATTAGTATTTCTTTTTTTTTTTAAGAGCTTTTATTTAAATTCCATTTAGTTAACATACAGCGTAATATTAGTTTCAGGTATACAATATGGCAACTCAACACTGCCATTCGATTCCAGGTGCTCATCACAAGTGTCCTCCTTAGTCCCCATCACCTATTTAACCCATCCCTCCACCCATCTCCCCTCCGGTAACCACCAGTTTGTTTTCTACAGTTGAGAGTCTGTCTCTTGGTTTGCCTCTGTCTCTTTGATTATTAACAAAGTTGTAGCCTCATGTTTATTGGCTATTTATATATTTTCTCTTGTGAATTTCCTCTGTATTGTGAATTTACTCTTCTTCTTACTGAATTTATAGCACTCTTATATAGTATTGGTTTAATGTTACGGGTCTGTTCCCCCACGTAGTCCTTTGTGTCTTTTTGTTTTGTTTTACCTTTGCTTACTTGTATTGTCATTGGGTAAAGAGGTTTTAAATTTTTATGTTGTCACATTTGTCCATCTTTTTCTTTATGCCCTCTGGTTCTTACGCTTAGAAAGTTACGTCCCATCCTACAGTTATGGAAACATCACCCCGAATATTCTTCTAGCTTTTTTATAACTTCAAAAAATATTTAGGTCATTAATGCATCTTATGATTTGTATATAATGAGATTTAGAGAGCTACAGTAAGTTTTCCCCCACTATGTAGATAGATAATTATCCCAGTACCATTTATAGAGTATTTTTTATTTCTCCCAGAATGATATTGTTAATATTTTAGATTCCTCAATGTGCATAGGTCTGTCTCTAAGCTGGCTGTCCCGTTCTATGGGTCATTCATCTGTTTCTCCACGAGTACTTCTGTCTTAATTGCTGCAGATTTAGAGTATGTTTTGCTTTCCAATGGGACAAGTCCTCCTTTATTATTAGTCTTCAAAACTTTTTCCATATACTTACCTTCTAGAGGAACTTCAGAATTAACTTGTCAAAGTCCACAGAAAGATCCTGATCAAATTTTGATTGGGATTGTTGAGTGTTTAATCTGGGGAGACTTGACATCTTTATAATATTGAATCTCACTATCTAGCACCATAGTGTGTCTTTCCATTTACTCAGATTTTTTTTTACGTGTTTAAGCAAAGTTTTATAGTGCTCATAAGTAGGTCTTGTATATTTTTTAAAACTTCTAAATATTTTTAATATTTGCATTACAAAGGACCTTGTTTGTTATTTTATTATAACCAATTCTAATTGGTTTTTTAATTGGTTTTTACCAATTTATTCTAATTGGTCATTGCAGATACATAGTACATTAAACAACTATTAATGCTACCTAAATATAACAAGTGAAAATCTAACTTTATAGGGGAAAAAATTTATGCCTGAGTGGATAAATTTCTAAGTATGGCTATCAAATATTTCTAAAACAATTTCAAATAAACTGATTCAAAACCACATTGAGTTTAGCATCTGATTAAACTGAATTTGTGTTCCCTTAACTTTCACAGGTTATTATTAACTTGGTGGACCAGGCAGGCAGGGAGAAAATTATCGGCGATGCTTACCTGAAACAAGTGTTACTCTTCAACAGCTCACACCTCACTTATGTCTCATTTGACTTCCATGAGCACTGGTAAGAGGGCTTCCTGATGGGAGTTTTGATCAGTTCCAGTGTTTGTGGTACACGCTCCCACAGCAAGCTGAGCTCTCCTCTTCCTTACGGGGAAGAACACTTTCTTCTTCTCATTGTTAACTTAGTTTTAATTTTCATATGAGCTTTATTTTGGCTAAAAATTGAATTGTTCCTGAAATATTTCATCTTCCCCAAAACAACATGGCAATGGAGAGTTCCATTTTTCCTTTTATCACTCGAAGAACTTCTGGAGCTTTTCCTTTCAGCTTGAGTCCAAGCCTAGCAGAAGTAATCGAGTACCCTTACTTAAAAATCATTCTGCTGGCTCATCTTCATGCTCTATTAATAATACTTCTTTCTCTATGGATAAGCTTCACTAGAGTTTGCTCTGGAAAAACAACAGTCACTGGATCATTTTGATGGTAATTTTAACTTGTGTGTGTTCTGAAAGCTAGCTTCTTTTGTCCTAATCCTGGCTCTGATGTGGGTTCGTTTACCTAAGTTTTGAAAATTTGGTGGGGGGAAAGAAGCTTCTGATAGCTGTGATAGGTTTCAATGTATTCTTAAATATATTTTCTTTCACAATAGAGATTAATTACAAATATGTATATAATTGCCTATATAATTTATAGTAGAGTTAACCTCACATACTTACAGCAATAGTTTTCTTTAATTTTTCCAAGCTACTTTAAATACTGTGACTTAAGCTAAAAAATCTGTTATTAGGTTTAACCTATTATTAAACTTTTTTTTTTCTTTTGGCATGTGTTTTAGCCGAGGAATGAAGTTTGAGAATGTTCAAACACTAACGGATGCCATTTATGACATTATTCTTGACATGAAGTGGTGTTGGTAGGTATCTCCTAAGAAGTCAATTTGACAAACTGTTGGACTGTGAAATCAGATGTATTTGTCTGGTACTGCTAAGCACTAAAATAGTAGCAGCAAGCTGAAAAAGCGTGTTCGTTTTTCTTATTTTGCTTCCTAATTCCCAGTCTCCTTTTCGAGAGTGTCAGTCACTAGGCAGCATTAGCTTTGAAAAGGGAAGAGGTGTCAGATGGTCAGGCAAGATGAAGCGAAATGCTCTAGGACTGTTGTTTAATTCCATCTAATGCTCCATGGTCTATATTTCCTCTTCCTCTTCTTCTCACCATCCCTTCATCTAAGGGAAGGAAGCCTTAGAGGTACTCGGTCTCAGCTTGCAGGTAGTTCAAAATTAGAAGGAAGATGATTCTCAGACTGCAGGAGGGAGGTGTAGGAAGAAGAAATTGGCTTAAATGCTAGGGAAGAACCTTCAATTGGACTCGAAAGGCCAGAGGTGGACAGAGAGATTGGACGCACAAGGCATGCTTCATGCCTTCTCACTGAGTGGTAAAGTGACTTTGTTCAAGCTCCATGCGTTCAGATGCATTTCTACTTGGAGTCAAAAAGGAGGGACAGGATGGTGTTTTAAAGTGGCTTCTGGCTTTAATATATATTTAAATATTTAAATATCATATATTTATGGCTTTAATATATTAATATAATTCTGGCTTTAATATATATTTAAATTATTTAAATATCATAATTTGGGGTTGTGTCACCTCTGCCTCGTAGTTGTGAAACTTGGAGCAAGTCACTGTACCTCAGTTTTGTTTTTGTTTTTTCCCCAAATGGGAATAATCACATCTGTTTTACCAAGTTACTAGGTAAATTAACAACAGCGTCTACAAAGTACTCAGTCATGCCCATCACATAATGATATGTCAAACAATGGATAACCAGTGCTATTGTTGTTATTCTACTCTAAGGAATTGTGGTTTTTGAAAAACTTGCTGAAGTATTTCATATTGTAACATAATCCCATACTATTTTTGAAAAGGGTGGATCAAGCTGGAGTAATATGTAAACAAGAAGGGATTTTTCGTGTCAATTGCATGGACTGCCTGGATCGCACCAACGTGGTCCAAGCCGCCATTGCGCGAGTGGTCATGGAACAGCAGGTAATTGGTGGTCCCTCGGATTTATAAGTATTCATTTCTAACTTTTCTTCCCCACATGTAAACAAGTAACTAAAATCTTTGTTCTGTAGACAATTTACAGCATACGAACAACCTTGTTACATTCAAACCTGCCGAGTACAACCTTCACTAGAAATAAGTGGAATTAGGGGCATTTTCTTACGTACTCAATTCAAGAATACGAGACCCCCGCATTTCAACGTCGATTGGGTGGCACTTTGTGGTCATACGCCTTTTTTCTCTCAGCTCCAAACCCTGCCTTGTGCACATGGGGCTGGGAGTTTGCCACACTTTCTGCTCAGCCCGAGCTCTGTGTTGGTCTCTGCCAGTAGGAGGTGCCAGAGGAAGACCAGGAGGCTGGAGGAAGGAGAAGGAACAGGCTTCTTCACCTGTGTTATGGTCCTGTTGGCAGCGCCCTCTCCAGCCGTTGGCTCCTTTGGCACCACAGGACCAGCCTCTACCCTCCACGCCCCGGTTGGTTGCAGCTGCATTGTGCAGTCCTTACGCCTGTCACTCGGTGTCCTCCTTTAGATCTTTGAACGCCGCAACACCTGAGTAGTGAGTTCTCAAGGTGGAAATTCTTAGCATGGTTTCAGGGCTTTTTTGATAGAGCCTAGTGACTGTTTGAGATTGTGAGTCCGTTCCTTCTAACGTTACACTAAAGCTGCCAGATTCTGAGTCCAAGCACTGGCTCTGTCTACCACATATGAGGTTTGACCCCATGTGAAGAACTCAGCTTCTCGAAACTTCTGTCTCTTCATCCTTAAAATGGATGTGATAAGAGTATTGATTGCGTAGGGTTGTTATGAGGAGTAAAGGAAATAATTTATATAAAAAATCTCTTAGAACCCCAGCACAGAGTTCACCTTTATTGGGCACATACTGCTGTGTTACCGTTAGTGTTATTGTTGTCTCAGTAGGCTTTTTTGATAGTTTGACTTCATAGGAAAATTAAAAACACGGACAAAATATAATAAGAGCCTACACATTAAAAATTACACCAAAGCAGTATAAATATTTCCTTCTATTCATTCATGTGTAACAGTTCGTAAAACTCTCTCCCAACTGTGCTTTTTTTGGGGGAAAGTCTGAAAACACCATTACTTTTATTTGAGGATCCTAAACTGTTTATGAACATGCTTTTTCTGCAGTGTGTATTTTATGCTATGGTTTCCTGGCTTATATGTAGCTAATCCACCAATGTGTTAATTTCAGCTAAAAAAATTAGGTGTGATGCCCCCGGAACAGCCACTACCAGTGAAATGCAATCGGATCTATCAGATAATGTGGGCCAACAACGGAGACTCCATTAGCAGACAATATGCTGGGACAGCTGCTCTGAAGGTAAGTAAGTGCAGCATGCTTTTGTGGATCATTCTGGGGGAGATTGGACGTGGTTGAAAACTGACTCTGCTTTTGAGAGGAAGATATGTGGGCTACAGATGGTAGTCTATGTAGCTGACTCCTTTCAGGAATGTTTGGCTAAGGTGCGAATCACACATTCACATCCTGCTGAGGCCAGGTAATGTGACCACCCACTAGATTAAAGGGGGAGATGGGTATGACCCTAAGGAAAAGCATATCTTGTCTCAGGAGGGGACTGTTCTGCTTCCTTTTGGGACAGAGGCCCAGGGTTGCTAGATTTTCCAGTTTTTCACGGGAGTTTGGAAATGAGGAATTTCATGTGAAATAGTTGTTTTTTTAAAACTTTATACAGATAAAATGTGTCCGTTGACAGGACTCAGTCCCTAGTATGATGATTGGCCTCCACTGAATTTGAATCCCCAATCCTGCGTCTTACTAGCTCTGCAACCTTGGACAAGTCACTTAACCTGTGTCTGTCTCTTCATTGTAAAACAGGATAATACTAGGCACACTTCAAAAGATTGTCATGAGAGGGTCGCCTGGGTGGCTGAGTCAGTTGAGCCCTGACTTCAGCTTAGGTCATGATCTTGTTCCGGTCATGATCTCGCAGCCTATGGGTTTCAGCCCTGTGTCGGGCTCTATGCTGACAGCTCAGAGCCCAGAGCCTGCTTCACATCCTATGTCTTCTTCTCTCTCTGCTCCTCCCCTTCTTGTGTGCACTCTCTCTCTCTCTCTCTCTCTTAAAATAAGCATAAAAAGGGGCACCTGGGTGGCTCAGTCGGTTAAGCGTCCGACTTGGGCCCAGGTCATGATCTCACAGTTGGTGGGTTTGAGTCCCGCATCGGGCTCTGTGCTGATGGCCCAGAGCCTACAGCCTGCTTCGGATTCTGTGTCTCCTTCTCTCTCTCTGCCCCTTCCCCGCTCATGCTCTGTCTCTCTCTCCTTCAAAAATAAACGTTAAAAAAAAATTAAAAAAAAAAAAAGCATAAATTAAAAAAAAAAAAAAGATTGTCATGGTATTATACGCCTTAGTGCATGTGGGGGCCATTCCTGGCACATAGTAAATGCTGAAGAAATATTTTATTATCTTTTCGTGGTTGTTATGAATAAGTCTTTGGAGGATCCTACAGAGCCATTCTTCACAGAATTTAATTTACATGTAAATTATAGTTACTGGTCACTAAATGCTCCCTCTGTGGGCATTAGGAAGTGGTTGAATTAGTTTAGTTTTGTGTTAATTTTCCTTTAAGGTAATAGTTCATCTCAGGATATTTCTTATAAAAAAACTGTCAAGGTCTCAACAGGCATCAGATAGTCCATCTTTGGTTGAGTGATAAATCTCAAAAAGCTTTTTATTAATTAAAGAAATTGAACTTTAGAAGTCCTTGTACAAGTTCGTGTTTAAAGAGAAATACTTTGATGCACCCCACATCAGAACACCTAAATATATAGAGCAGCGACTAATAGAATGAAAAGGAGAAATAACTTGCCTAAGTCATAGTACGATAATAGTTGGCGACTTTAAATACCCCGTTCTCAACAATGGGTCATCTGGGCAGAAAATCAATAAGGAAACAGTGAAATGGACCCAACAGACATATATAGAACATTTCATCCAACAACAGCAGGATACACATTCTTCATAAGCACACGTGGAACATTTTCCAGGACAGATCATATGTGAGGCTGCAAAACAAGTCTCAACAAGTTCAGAAAGGTAGAAATTATATCAGTGTCTTTTCTGACCACAGTGATATAAAACTAGGAATCAATAATGGGAAAATTGGAAGATTCATAAATATGTAGAAATGAAACACACTCCTGAATAATGAGTGAGTTAAAGAAGAAATCAAAAGGGAAATATCTTGAATCAAGTGAAATTGGAAACACAACATATCAAACTTATGGGGTGCAGCAAAAGCAGTTCTAAAAGGAAAGTTTATAGCTATAAATGCCTACGTTAAGAAAAAAGAAAGATCTTAAACAATCTCACTTTATACTTCAAAGAACTAGAAAAAGAAGAAGAAAGTAAGCCCAAAGTTAGCAGAAGGAAGGAAATAATAAAGATTAGAACAGGGGCGCCTGGGTGGCGCAGTCAGTTAAGCGTCCGACTTCAGCCAGGTCACGATCTCGCGGTCCGGGAGTTCGAGCCCCGCGTCAGGCTCTGGGCTGATGGCCCGGAGCCTGGAGCCTGTTTCCGATTCTGTGTCTCCCTCTCTCTCTGCCCCTCCCCCGTTCATGCTCTGTCTCTCTCTGTCCCAAAAATAAATAAACGTTGAAAAAAAAAATTTAAAAAATAAAAATAAAAAAAAAAATAGATTCTTACTGCTAAATATTTCCTATGAATAATTTCACTAATTAGCAATTGCTAAATATTTCCTATGAATAACTTCATTAATTAGCAATATGTTCTTCCTAAGCCATCAGTGTTAGGACTGCTTTTGAAATCGCCTTGGATGGAAAGAGTAGGGTTGTGATGGGGAAAAACAAAAAAGACGACAGTGCTTTCCTTTTGTTTAAGTTTAAATCACTGCCCTCCAGGGCCTTGCTCTGACACCTCTTTTGAAAAGCAAGAGAAAACAATTTAGCTCTTCATTAAATCATTCTACAGAAATTGTAATGGGCAGCAAGATACAGAAAAATACAGAAATCTCTTTCTCTCTGGACACAAACATCCACATCCACCAGTTAAACACCATTGTAATAAACTCTAGCGAATGGTCCACATTTTCCCACATCAGAAATTTGTAGTTTTTGAGTATCCTACCAGGTTGAGGCTTTAGATCTTTTTGTTTGTTATGTAGTAAGTTCTGACCTGTAAATTCTAGAAATTCTACAGGTTGCCAAGAATGGATTTAGTTTAAAGCACCTTCTAACTGAAGACTTAATGCCACAAATAGCATTTTAATTATTTGATGTGCTTGTGTCACAGCCTAATATTAGTAGGTATTTTAATTTAACAGCACTATTTAGAGATTGTAAAAGCCTATAGAATTTTGGTCTTGTATTGAAAGCCCACATTGACTTTGGGAAAATTCTTACATTTGAATCAATTGTCAGAATGACTTTTTCCTCAACAGGGTGACTTTACAAGGACAGGAGAAAGGAAGTTAGCTGGAGTTATGAAAGATGGTGTGAACTCGGCAAATCGGTATTACCTGAATCGATTTAAGGATGCTTATAGGCAAGCTGTTATAGGTAAGGAACATAAATGGTTTTCTTTCTTTAAAATTTGTTATTCCTCCCTGACTAGTGTTTTGCAGAAACCAACTTCATTAACACAGCGCATGTTTTATAATATACTTACTTGTGTTTCTATATTGAGCATCTTACCCAAGAAATCAAATTCAGATTTTTTCAAGACTAGACTTTGACAGATTTTTTTAGGCTGAAGCACAAAAGCAACCACTCATTTCCATGTGTATTTGTCAGTTTGCTATTCATGTAACAGAAGGCAGAGTTGAGGTTCCTGGAGTATGGCATGAGGTACCCTAAAATTTCATCAACTGAAAACTCCATGTTCTATTTGTTTTTCCATTACTCAAGGCTGAGAGATGTGATGAGATGTCTTTCTTGCCCTGTATGACATTTGTCATATGTTCTTGCTGTGGACAGCACACCATCCTTTCCTGTAAGCATGAATGAACATGATGTTAGGGTTCCTTATTTAGAGATTATCCTAACCAGTTCTTATCACGATTTAGAAGAGGAAATGGAGGTAGATTGCCCAGTGGAATTCATACAGTGGCACGTTTTTAATTTAATTTTCATGAAAGTATTACCTCATAGGATTAAAGTAAATGTAGAACGTTCTGGGTTAGAACCAAAGTAACAACTCGTCCTATGGTCTCTGAGGAATTTTTTTGCTTTTTAGTTTATTTATTTTGAGAGAAAGAGTGCATGCTTTAGAGCAGGGGAGGGGCAGAGAGAGAGAATCTCAAGCAGGCTGCATTGTCAACGCAGATCTGGACGTGGGGCTCGATCCCACAAACCGTGAGATCATGACCTGAATCGAAATCAAGAGTCTGACACCCAACCAGTTGAGCCACCCAGGCATCCCTCTAAGAATATTTTTGAAATTCTATTGTTTAATCTGATTATTTGCCATACATGCAATGGTAAGGCCTATACACTGGTCAGTTAGGTATTTGAGAAGTCTGGTATAAAAAAGTTTGGTTTTGGCCATAGGTAGGGTGTGCATTGACCGGAAAATTGGATTTGAGCAGTTTATTCAAGAAAAAATAAGACACTTTTCCTCCATTGGTTGATCTAGCAGCTCAGTTAAGTCATTGAGGACCCAGACTCTGTCCCTCTCTGTTTGACCATCCATTGCATCAGCTTCACCCTAATCCTAAGGTGAGAGAAGGCGTGAGGCCACAGCAGTCTGGGCTTACTGCTTCCCCTTGTAAGGCCAGTGGCCAGCAGCTTTCTCCCAGAAGCTGCTAGGCTCACTGTCCTGAACACCTGTAAAGAATGGATTACAGTGCTGTGTGAAGGCTTGAGCTATATGCCACACCACAAAGAAGTTAGCTGGTCTGTTCAGTTCCTTTGCCCGTTTGAAAATTGGTTTGTTTTTTTTGTTACTGATTTGTAGGAATTCTTTGTACGTTCTGGATGTAAGTCCCTATCAGATGATTTGTAAACACTCTCTCCCATTCTGTAGATTCTTTTCGGTTTCATGGCGTTGCCTTTTGAGACACACAAGTTTTTAATCGTGATGATGTCCACTTTGTCTAGTTTGCTGTTGTAGCTTATGATTTTTGTGCCCTATCTGAATGAAACAAAAAGACCTAATGCAGGGGGGCGCCTGTGTGGCTCGGTCGGTTAAGCATCCCACTCTTGATCTCAGCTCAGGTCTTGATCTCAGCTCAGGTCTTGATCTCAGAGTTCTAAGTTCAAGCCCCCTGTTGGGCTCCGTGCTGGGTGTGACTCCTACTTTAAAAAAACAAAAACCAGAAAAAACCCACCTAATCCAAGATCACAAAGATTCATGCCTATGTTTTTTTGTTTTTTTTTTTTAATTTTTTTTTTTTTTTAACATTTATTTATTTTTGAGACAGAGAGAGACAGAGCATGAACGGGGGAGGGTCAGAGAGAGGGAGACACAGAATCTGAAACAGGCTCCGGGCTCTGAGCTGTCAGCACAGAGCCCGACGCAGGGCTCGAACTCACGGACCGCGAGATCATGACCTGAGCCGAAGTCGGCCGCTTAACTGACTGAGCCACCCAGGCGCCCCCATGCCTTTGTTTTCTTATGCGTTTTATTGTTTTAGGTCTTACACTGGCTTGTTTTTTTTAAATTATATTAGCAAATTAAGATGATGATAGATATTAACACTTTCTACTCTAGATTTGATGCAAGGCATTCCAGTGACAGAAGATCTTTATTCCATATTTACCAAGGAGAAAGAGCATGAAGCTTTGCATAAGGAGAATCAGAGAAGCCACCAGGAACTAATTAGCCAGCTGTTACAAAGTTATATGAAGTTACTGCTGCCTGATGATGAAAAGTTCCATGGGGGCTGGGCCCTCATTGACTGTGACCCTAGGTGAGTTGGAGTCACGTTCTGGTAACTAACGTGTTTCAATTTCTGATGTTGTTGTCATACTTAGCACTAGTGGCTGTCCATCAAGCTGTGGGCATGGATGCTTGGTGCATGGCAGTTTTCATATACCAGGGCTGGAAACTGAGGCAAGCTGACAGAGGCACTCACTTTGGGTGCAAAATTGAAGGGGCATTTAAAAAACTCGGCAATGAAGAGACATATTTTAATGCAATTTTTTAAAAAATCCATATTTGAGTCAAATTGTAGAACTACAGTTCACAGCTGCCTGCCCCCCCCCCCCACACACACCCCAGAATCTAGGTTTATTGCTCTGTTGCCCACCACTGAGTGCAGCAAGAGGAACAATGATGGCACTTACTTGGATTGTTTGGAAAGTATCCTGGCCTTTCACAAAATCAATCGGCCAACGAATGCTCAACATTTTTTAAACGAAAACCATCCAGTTTCAAGTTGTTCTTCAAAAGGAACAGCAGGATCTAAATTCATTCACAGATTGAGTGTTTGCTTTTACGCTAAAATCTAACATTATAATCTTCAATATTATGAATTAGAAACATTGCAGAAAATTCTAGACCAAGCTCTGAGGACAAATGGCTCTGTTTAGATTTTATTGCACTTTACCTTTCATGTGCTTTTAATAAAAGGCGTAAAACAAGCTTGAAAGAACAATTGAATGCAAGGTAATATTTATATGTATACTAAAATTAAAAACAATATTGACTGTAGGTTCATAGGGAATCCTTCCATGACTTTAATTTCCTGGATTATTTCACTTTGATAATCAATACTGTATGTGTGGATGCAGTTTTCAGACTCATAAAATAAGAGATGAGTTTTTCTTACATACAAATTAGCGGAAAACTTCTGGGTTCCCATGAGCCATTTGGTAAAAATTTTTGATTCATGTACCTTAGGTTTTTGTGTGTGTTTTTTAAATAACATTAGTTCAACTTAAGGCAGCATCCCAAAAGAGGGAGATTCAGGAATAATTATGGGCAGCACACCTGCAGTTTGCTTGAATTTTAACTTTGCACTTCAGATTTGTAAAGGTGTTGTGATTGTCAATATCATATTCCTTAGATCAAGTATTTTTATTTCTGCTTTGGAGATTATTGAAATAGGGAAAGACCAAAATGTTCTTTTTTTTTTTTAATGTTTATTTATTTTTGAGGGACAGAGTGTGAGCAGGGAAGGGGTAGAGAGAGAGGGGGGAGACACAGAATCCAAAGCAGGATCCAGGCTCCGAGCTGTCAGCACAGAGTCCAATGTGGGGCTTGAAACCACGAACCGTGAGATCATGAGATCATGACCTGAGCTAAAGTCGGATGCTTAACTGACAGTCACCCAGGTGCCCCAAAATGTTCTTTTCTAAAGCTGACTACCATTTTGCAAGGTCACATTACACCTGATTTGATTTCCAATCCTGTAATTCTCACATGAAGTTGGTCTCCTGGATGAGGAGTTTAAAAATAGGTAAAGTGTGTTTGTGCTGTATTTAAAGCTTGCTGCACAACTTGGGTAGGCACGCTTGTTAAGAGTCAGAAGAAGCCTCCTGCATTTAAGAAAAATGTGTATGAAAACACTCAAGGCTTTTTTCTGGCAACTGGGCTCACTGGCACAACATAAATTACTGGTACCGTATGTACCAGAACAGCTGAAACAAGACTGGTCTCCTCTCCTGGGATCAGATCAGGTCCTTAAGAAAATTGCTGGGTGGTTAGATTCCCAAACCCGTAATAACTTTCCAGATGCCAATGCCTATCCCAGTTTTGTCCTTTCTTCATTCACATGATGAAATACTTCTCTTTTTTTCTGATTTTTTTTTGACCCCTCCACCCCTTTCTAGTGCCTGATGATTGAACTCCTCGTTTTTCTTTAATCCTGCACTATACCGTTGGGCTTTCTGGTAACTGGGAGACAGTGATTGTGTTCTGCTCATCTTTGGTTGAAGCTCCTGAGGAAGAATAATTTACTCGGATAACCCATACTAGGCAGCGAGTGTCCCTGAATCCTTCCCTACCCATTCCTTTGGGTTAAGGATATCTCTTCCCTCAAATTCCTCGGCTGTGGGCCTCTGGCTAAGTCTCCTAATTTCCAACCTGTTCCTGGATTCCCTGCCTCTCTTCTTCACGTGTCACCCCTGCGAGGTGTTTTGTCTTCTAATTCTTTCTTAGACGGTCTGTGGCTAAGTTTTAGTGTGATGAGAGGATCCCTTTGCCCATGTCACATGCCGAAGCACATTCACCCCCGCCGTCCTCATCCTTGTCTTCTTCCTCGTGGTCATTGGTGGACAAAAGAGGCCCATCAGAGCCAGAGTCATGGACGTAGTGAAACCTTGTGACCTCTGTGCTATAGGACACAGAAAGATTCTGAAGATTGTCCCATCAGCTTACATCTCATTGGCCGAGGTGTCGTCTTCTGTGTCTTGTTGGTTCTCACACGTAGCCAGTTCCTGATAGGAGAATGGTTCTGTGTGTTGCCTCTTCAGCACAGGCACTGGACTTGGTCCGACAAGAGATGGGCAGGGAGCCCCACTGCTACGTCGGACATCAGGAGTGTCTGAGGAAGTGACGTATGGATTCTCAAGAGGAGGACAGGGTTGGGGGAGCAGAGGGGACACAGACTTGTGGGAATCTGCACGTGGTCTACTGGGTGACAGGGACAGACGGCTCAGGTTTGAGACTCTCTACTCTGGTCTGGGAAGGATCTCCTTTCCCTGAGGCTGACCAAACTGAAAGCGGTTGCATCTGATAACGGTTGAGGTGTTAGCTGCTTGCTAGGTTTTTTTCTTGCCCTTTGTGTTTCCCACTATTACTGTTTTACTAGAAACTGCCACCCTTGAAGCTGTGGGACAAGATGACATGGATAGAATAGGTAGTGAAGCTGAGGCAGTGACTTCGAAGGTTGTATTTTGGCTTGGTGGCTTGGGTAGAAGGCCGGGACCCGCCCATCAAGAGTCTTGGTATCTTTGAGGTAATGGGAGACACTTTGCCACCCTGCGGCTGGCCCCAGCGTCGGCCCCTATGGGGGGCATGGTTTGGAGCCTTACATTTGGGTTTTGGAGGAGCTGGAGCAGAAGCCATCGTTGTTTCAGGTCAGTCTTCTCTTTTATTCCAGAGGTGATGCTTTTTCAGATACAGAATTATTACCATCTTCGGGTTCACTACATTTTCCTCTCAGGTGGGTTATTCTCTGATGGGTCTCATGTGCCCATTTGAATTTCCAAAGTTAACTGTGTGTCTGCATCTCGAATACACACAGTTCTTTAGAATTCTCCTGCTTGTCAGCTCCTCTCTACTTTTTGTTGTGGCTGTCATTCTTTCTAATACTGCTAAAATTTCTTTAACTTCACTACCGGTATTTTTCCTCATTTGCAAAGATTAAAGATTTTTTTTTAGATGGCGGACCATTTTCCCTTGAAGGGGGATGTTTGGAAACTTGCTCTTTGGCTGACTTGCTACGGAACCTTTGTACAGTCTATCGACTAAGCCAGAGAGGTAAACCCAGAGCAGGCGGACCCTGATGGAGGACAGGGAGAGAGAGCTCCAGGAATGGCTGTGTGGGCTCAGATCCCCAGCCAGCCAGCCAGCCATGGGGCTTGGGGTCTTCAGCAGTTGATACCTACCTGCCTCCGCCATTTGCTCCTGGGTTGTGTGTATATATTTTTAAAAACACCTTCTTTGAGATAGAGTTCATATACCATGTAATCCATCCATGTAAAGCATACAATTAAATGGCTTTTAGTATATTCATAGAATTGTGCAATTATCCCCATGGTGAATTTTAGACCATTTTCATTACAACAGAAGAAAGCCCTGCACCCACTAGCAATTACTCCCCATTCTCCTGTCCCTCTGCCCGGACAACCACTGGTCTACTTTTTGTCTATCTATAGATGTCTCTGTTCTGGACATTGCATATAAATGGAATCATATAATAAGTGACTTTTATGACCACTTTTGTGACTGGTTTCATTCACTTAGCATCATGTTTTCATGGTTCGTGCATGCTGTGGACCATATCAGAACTTCAGGCCTTTTTGTAGCTGAGTAGCATTCCGTCATATGGATATAGCATGTTTTGCTTATTTTCTTCCATGGATGTACATTTAGGTGGTTTCCACTTTCTGGCGGTTGTAAATAGTAACACTGAGAACAGTCCTGTACAAGTTTGGGTTTGAACATCAGTTTTTATTTTGGGTGCATATCTAGGAGTGGAAAGTGCTGGGTCATGTGTAAATCTGTGTTTCACTGTTGAGAAACCATCAAGCTATTTTCCAGAGTGACTGTGTCATTTGATATTCTCAACAGTGTATGAGGGTTCCAATTTTTCCACCTCGCCAACATTTGTCCCCCCCCCCTTTTTTTTTAATTACAGTCCTCCTAAGAGGTGTGAAGTAGTATCTGACTGTGGTTTTGATTTGCATTTCCCTACTGACAAAGGATGTTAAGGATTTTTCCTTGTACTTGTTGGCCATTTGTGTATCTTCCTTGGAAAAATGTCTGTTGAAATCTTTTGCCCATTTAAAAACAGTTCTGTGTCTTTTTGTTGTTGAGCTACTGTGTTTTGGTAAATAAACTTTTACAGGGCTGGGGATGGAGTGAGGCAAGTGAGACAAGGTTGTACAAGTGCAGGGTCAGATCCTGTCGTTATTTCAAATGTTGGCTGGTGTTTTGTTCATGATATTTTGGCGTTAGGATTTTTTTTTTAAATACTGCACTAAAAAATTAATGGCTGGGTGTTTTTGATGTCGGTTAAATTTTGCGTCAGAGGCTCGCCGCAATGCGGTCCCGGTCACTTAACTCTGGCAGGAAAACAGTTTGGGCCGCAGTTGACAAATGCGCAGCCCTGCCACCGCAGGAACGACCCGCTCCCCGTGCTGTTCCACCCCTCCCGGGGCGGCCGCGCACTGTCGCTGCACTGTTCCCGCACTGCCTGCGGGCCTCCCGGGTACTCCCGTCGCGGCCTCTTGCCTTCCAGCGACGAGCTCGGCTTGCACCCCCACGGCCAGCCAGCGGCGCGGACGACGGGTGGTCTGAGTCCCTGCTCCCTGCACTGCGCCCCGTTGCCGCGAAAACGCTGGGCCCTGAACGACAGGTGCCTGGGGGCGCGCTGCTGGTCGCGAGGGGAGTCGGCAGAGTGGAAGGACAGCGGGCGTACCGCCCAGGTGCCCTTCGGCACCTCCACCAGCCCACTCGTTATTTTGCCCAACTCTGTCGAGCCCGCTTTTTCTGCCCCGAGTAGATGCCCACTTCTCCACTCGTTTCAGGGCAGCGGGGAGGCGTGGGGAGGCGTGGGGCGGCCACGCTGCTGGGCGTGTGAGTGCAGCGGACAGATGCTCACACTGCCGCGGCCGCATGCGTCCCTTTGAACCGCAGCGAGTGCGAACGCCGGGCCGGGCGGACCGCGGGCACCTCGGCGCTCCGCCCCCGCGGGCTGGGACCGCGCGGTGCGCGGGGGCGGGATAGCGGGGGCGGATGCGCATGCGCACTGGGCGCGTGCCGCGGCAGCGGGGGCGGCCGGAAGCAAGACGTGTCTCCTGGGCGTGGCTTGGCGCTGCAGTTGCCGCAGTTGCCGCAGTCTCCGCAGTCGCTGCAGGCGCGAGTTTGGTTGCAGGCGGCTCCGATTGAGCTTCGACTTCTCGACGGACGGACTGACGGACGGACGGACGCGATGCCGCGCTCCCACAGGCCTCCACCAACCGCCCAGCGGCCCGCCAACGCCACCGGCAATGCCACCGGCAACGCTGCCGAGCCCAAGCCCGAAGGCGGCAGCCTGGCCACGACTTTCAAGATTTTTCTCCTTTTTGCAGGACTTATGGTTAAAGTTCCTGTGGGGCTGTATTTTTCCTGCAAGTTGCTCCTTTTCCAAAGTCTCCTGTTAATGTCTCCTGACGACAGTGGCTTTTATGCGACCATTGTCGCAGTGGTGGGGTTGCATGTGGTGCTGGCAGTTTTTGTCTTCATCGTGTGGAAGGAGGGCATGCCTGACTGGCAGGAAAACAAAAACGAGTAGAGCAGCTTCGGAAGCTGCAAACGCGGGGGGTGGGGAGGTACCTAAGCGGGGTGGGGGGGCTTCCTTCGTTTACTGTCCGTGTTGAAAAACGTGTCTTTTTTTGTGCGCTTCAGGGGCAGGGTGGGCGGGGAGGGAAATTAAGTATTTACTGCAGCTAAGACTCCAGTAAAATTGCGGGGGGGGGGGGGGAGGGCTGACCTTTTTCTTGACCGCCTGTTACGTGCCCAGTGCTTTTCGTTAAAGACATAATGTTTTTGACTGAGGATCCTGTTGGACTGATGTAAATATATTAATGCCTCAGTGGAAAAAGCTCGGAGGAAGTAACCACTGACTTGTAGAAGTAGAATTTCTCATTAAGATAAGTGTCGTGACAGAATTTTTATGGCTTGGCTCCAGCATCAGTTTTCAGAGTGCATGTAAGTATCGCTGCGCAAACCCCCACTGCGCCGTAGTGTGATCCGGGGTTCGCGGTGGAGCTGCCGGTAGCCTGAGTGCGTGGTCTTGTGTTCCCGGTGGATTGATGAGTTAGTGCGCGTGATTCTTGGACCAATCTGCGTAACGTCGGTTCCTAGCATCTTACTCGTTGTATTTTTCGGTGTCTTACTGTAGGTGAAAACTGAGGCGAATTAGTTATTTCAGATTAAGACCGTTTGAGTTATGCTGCGGCAGGGGGCCGCGGATGTAAATTACTGCAGTTTTAAGATTTTGGTTAGTTAGTCTCTGCAGTACGCATTAAACAATGACCTCATTCTGACGCAGTTTAAGGACGTGACTTCCATCTACAAATGATTTTTTTTCCCTACTGTTTTCCATTTGTTTTTCAGTAGTAGCATTTTGGCAAATCTGGGCGAATAGGTATGAAATTCTAAAGGAGCAATATCCACTCGTGCAGTGGAATATTGAGACCAATATAAGAATGTAGATTAACTTCCACCTTTTGATTGGAAATTAATATTGTTAATATTAGATGAATATTAAGACTTTTATTTGAGTTCAGGTTTTGCCCGCTTTATCTGCTGATTATTTGTAGATTTTTATACTTGGACCATTTTTTAATTCATAATCTTACAAGAATGTAGATTTTGCTGTGGGGCTTAATGGTCTCACCAACACTCATGTTTATGACCCTTATTTTGATATTTGATTTGAGAGGGGAGGTAAAAATATGGTAAAACAAGTCCAAAAAATGGACTTAGAATAAGGAAATGTTTACTTGTTCCTTAAAAGCCAAATAAATTAATCTGGAGTAAGAAATACACCAAGTTGCTTGGGCTTGGTCCCATTTTTGCATCTAAATGTTTTATTTATGTAAATATTTTTCAAAAGATGCATTCTGCACATATGTAAAAATATCCTTAATGTGTGCTGTCGTTTTGATGGTTAGGTCTTGTGAGATCATGTAGACCTTTTCTTCTTTTCTGAGACCCTGGTTTTCCTTTCTTCTCAAACCCCTCTCCCCACATATTATCTTATTTTGCCGAATCCTCCCACCTCTTTGGCCACCTCTCTCTGAGAAGGGACCTCTCTCCTCAGCTAGTCCTCCCTGATACCTACCCCCCATTCTCAAACGGAGTTCCTTTTTTCCCCCCTCCAGATGGATAGATTGCATACATTTAACTTCAAAAGTGGGACTCCTTGATTATTTGATTTTCTGCCCCCCCAACCAATCTTTATCACAAGTGGCTCTGCTATACAAATAATCTTGGCACAAATGCAGGTGAAAATGAAAATATTTAATTATTTGTGTCGTGTCTGTTTAGCCTCATTGATGCTACTCACAGAGATGTGGATGTGCTGTTACTGCTTTCTAACTCTGCCTACTACGTGGCCTAGTAAGTTGCTTTTTGATTTAAAACTTTTTAATTGTTATTTTAATTTAAGTCAACTTCCTTATTAGAATTCATGACAAAAAAATTAAGAGTCTGGTTTTGTTACATAGTTTAAGGAACTTCACTGAACTTCTTTACCTCATATAACTGTTCTTATCAACTTGAAAATGGGATTTTAGAGTTGTAATCAGTATTTATATGTTTTTTCAGTATTTAAGTATTATATATTTTCCATGTTTTGATGTACTCCATACTTTTAATGTAAATGACTCTACATTATTTTTTATTACTCTACAGTAAAGTTCCCCATCTTTTAGCACTGAAATACTTCCTTTTTTTTTTTTTTTTTTTTCTGTTAGGAATGATACAGTTGTCATTGTGCAGGTAATTGTATATGTGTGTGCACACACATGCACACACCTGCTTCTCTTTGGTTAAAAGGGTATGATGAATTACAATACTTCTGTGGTTTATCAGATCTCCAATAAGGCTACCAATTAACAATGCCACTAGCAAAATTACAAGCACTTCCTCATTAGCCTTACCAGAATCAGCTTTTGTTTTGTTTTGTTTTCCTGTTAAGTAAATACTCTCTTTTTGGACTTGTGTGACTCTGAATGGTCTTTTTTTTTTTTTAGTCATTGGCCCAGGTGCCCATTGAGGTTGATGTATGGATTTTTTATTCTTGATTTCGGATATCAGATGTATCTGTTATTATTCACAGATACATGCCTTTAGTGTAGTATGTATGTGTTTACCTGCCTTTTAGGTTAAGTTTTAGTTTGGTTGGGTTTAAAAATTTTTATAAAACAAATTACATTTTGTAATTCATTTTAATGTAAGATATAAGCTGATTGTTACTTAGCTTTTGAACTGTATATATATGTTAATGCCATTTCATCTAGTTTTTAAAATGTTTAACCTTTTATCCCATAGTGTATTATGCCCTGGAATATTTTAACTGTATAGAAGTTGCTGCTGTTTCAGCCGACAAACCAAATATGCTTTTGATTTTAATCCTGTTTTTACTCCCTTTCCTTTTATCCAGTTATGATGATGAAGTTGATAAGGTAAACCAGTATCAACGACTAAGTCTAGAAGACCTGGAAAAAATAGAAATAGGTAAATTTTAACATGCTAATCAACTCCTCGAAAGCAAACATGGTTTCTTCCAAGAATGGGTCACTTTGTTTGAGCAAGCACTATAGCATACTGGACCCAGAAAGGGGTATTGATACTATACTGCAAGTAGTCTAATTTTTAGGACTCTCTTCTGTTCCTTAGAGATGAGTGATGGATAGATTGTAATAACTGTGCTTAATACCTTGTGAGGATTAACCCAGGGATCAAGAAAGTTTACATATTTGAAACTGAAGAAGAGTTTTTATGTAGTCTCATCAAACCAAATCATCACAGTAAGCTTGTATTTTGTGTGTCCTCATTTAGAAGAAATAAGAAACGTGTGCTAAATAGTTAATGATGAGTAAGTGTTGGTATTTTGGAGCTAAAAAAGTGAGTGTTATATGAATCGTTTAAACATCTTCCTTTGGGTTTTTAGGTCCTGAACCCACTCTTTTTGGTAAGCCAAAGTTCTCCTGCATGCGACTGCACTACAGATACAAAGAAGCAAGTGGCTATTTCCACACACTGAGAGCTGTAATGCGCAATCCAGAAGAGGACGGGAAAGGTAATGAAGAGATGCCTGTATTCAGGGGTAGCTTTTGATCTGCTCTTAAAAATCCAGGTGGAACTGGGGAAGGTACATACCATTACAAACGGAATGATCCAGGAAAACCGCTTTGTGAGCTTTGCAACCTTCACATAGCAACTTTGTCCCCAGCAAAGCAGGGAAGTTACTTGAGCTGATGTAGCTCAGGCAAGGGTATCTGATGGGAGATCTGTGTATTTGGCCATATGGGTGCCAGGCCTTTTCCCCCAACCCAGGTGCCTCTCGTGGACACTCGTCGGGGACCGTTCCTGTCTTGTTCGTGGCTGTTGCAACCTTGGTGTCTAACACAGGACAAATGAGAAGAAACTTCTAATTCCAGTTGATTTGGGTCTTTTGCCCTTTATTAATTCCTTTTGCCCTTTATTAATTTTAGAACAACAAAAAAATTTGTTTTAGGACATTTTAAATTAGTGGGGGAGAGTAATGAACAAGAAGCAGTTTTCTGTAAATCGCAGCAAGTACATTTGTATTTAAGCGTTAAGACCGCACGTTTCATTCAGGGTTCTGAATTACAAGTGCTGTTTTTTTCATCTGTTTTTGGAGAGATTGTCAAGCAGTTGTATTTGGGTTTCAGATACCCTTCAGTGCATTGCGGAGATGCTGCAGATAACCAAGCAAGCCATGGGATTAGATGTACCTATAATTGAGAAAAAACTTGAGAGGTAAGTACAGTACTTTGATTTTCTGAAGAATGAAGACATTGTTATTCAAAGTCTTACTCCTTTAAAAGTATTTGCAAGATGGGGAGAAATCTGTGATAATGTATTGGTATTTAGGCTGGGAAGTGTCCCGTTTTTGTGGATCAATAAGTAATGCTTTTTGTTTGAATCTGAATGCTCTCTCTTGAGAGTAGATCTAAGCAATACATTACTTGTGGCCATAATTTAAACAACTGTATAGAGAAAATGACAAGCCAGTATGTTTTATTTATTTTCTTTTTTCTTTTAAATATATTTAAAAAAATTTTTTGGGGGGGGGGCGCCTGGGTGGCTCAGTCGGTTAAGCGTCCGACTTTGGCTTAGGTCACGATCTCGCACTCCGTGAGTTCGAGCCCTGCGTCGGGCTCTGTGCTGACTGCTCAGAGCCTGGAGCCTGTTTCAGATTCTTTGTCTCCCTCTCTCTCTGACCCTCCCCCGTTCATGCTCTGTCTCTCTCTGTCTCAAAAATAAATAAATGTTAAAAAAAAATTTTTTTTAAATTAAAAAAAATTTTTTTTTACATTTATTCATTTTTGAGAGAGAGCACAAGCAGGGGAGGGGCAGAGAGAGGGAGACACAGAATCTGAAGCAGACTCCGAGCTCTGAGCTGTCAGCACAGAGCCCGACGTGGGGCTCAAACTCGCAAACTGTGAGATCATGACCTGAGCTGAAGTCAGATGCTCAACCGACTGAGCCACCCAGGCACCCCGAGCCAGTATGTTTTAAACACCAGTGGTTTCTGAGTTTGGGGAAGGAATGAATGCCTGTGAAGAGATTATTTACATTAAAATTTGGATTTTCTATCTAATCACATTTCATGGTTCACATTCCACTAAAGAGAGCCACTTGGTCATCTAGAGAATAATTGTTCGGTCTTCTGTTAGTAGAGAGAATTGTTCCAGTAGCGCTTTAATAACATCCTAGTTGTTCTGAACATGCTCATGACCAGCAATCCCACATGACCAGCAAGAGTCAAACGTACATACTGAGACATGTGGCAAACAGCAATACTTTTTTCTGACATTCATAGCTGTCACGAGGGATGCCAAATGCGAAAACGCTATGTTAAATAGCCCGTATCTTTTTAAATAAATGTAAGTAAATCATAGAAAACATAAGGAAAATTTTCCCTCCCTCCCATCCGAATTCAGCCAAATGGAATGCGTGCAGGCAGCTTTAGTCAAGATGTTAGATTCCCATTTATGGGCCTGTTGTCTTTGCTGGTCCTTTAGATTGTGGATGTGGTGGACATGCCCCCAAAGTGACTGTAGTAGTTTCTCCCCTCCCCCTGACATCCACGTTTCTGTTACCTGTTGTCGGCCACGGTCTGGAAGCAGGTGGTCTTTCTCCTGACCCATTGTCAGAAGGTCAGTAGTAGCCTAAGTCACGATGCCTACGTCGTTCACTGCATCTCATCGTGTAGGCATTTATCATCTCCCATCATCAGAAGGGGGGTGAGTACTGTACAAGAAGGTATTTAGAGACTGTGTTCATATAACTTTTATTACAGTATTATTGTCTTACTGCTGTTGATCTCTTACTGTGTCTAGTTTATAAATTAAACTTTATCACAGGTGCATATGTGTAAGGAAGAACCTAGTATATATACAGGGTTTAGTCCAGTCATGGCTTCAGATGGCCACTGCGGGGGGCTTAGAATGTATCCACCACAGACGAGGGGATAACTGCTGTTGCCTGAATTTTAGGTGTGGTTTTTGGGGGAACTTTTTGTGCTTAATTCTCAGAATACCCCAAAATGCAGGTTGAGGCAACCATTGGGATGCTTCTCTCCCTTGCCTTCCTCTGCTGCCTCCCTCTCCTCTGGATGCCAGAGAGAACTCAGTTGAAGGAAACATGAAATAATTACAGTCAACTTTAAAGACAAAAGGTTTGATCCCAAAGAACCCAATATGATGAACCTAACTATGGTGAAGAGCTTCACGGAGTCAGACTAAGATCTTACAGGTGTTGTGTTTCCAGGGACTGGCTGTTCAGTGCATGGCCTGAGGATGGTAAGGGCAGGACACTGCTTGCTGGACTTGGGGTTAAAGTCACAGCCAGGCCACTGTTCCCACTCAGAACTTGGGGACAACTTGTCCACACTGTTTCCAGAGGCTTCTGCTGCCCAGTGGTCAACTGCTACACACTGGTTGCTTGAAAGACTTCATACCGAAAAGAATATCTCATTGTCTTTTAATAGTGATTATATGTTGATACAGTATCTTAATATACACAGAAGATTATCAAAATCTCATGTTTTTAGTAGTGGCTAGAAAATTATATTACTGTGTAGCTCACAATTACCATATAGCTCACATTTCTATTGGACAGTACTATTATAGCCTCAATTCCAAGGGATTATATGAGTTTAAGAAATTGGGCCCAATGAAAGTAACCGTTTTCATTTACATTAGTAATTGGAACTGGCATATTGGATTTCACAGGGAACTTTTTTTCTCTTCTCATTTGTAGGAAGAGCAGTAAACCTCACGAAGACATCATTGGCATCAGATCTCAAAACCAAGGCTCTTTGGCACAGGGAAAAAATTTTTTAATGAGCAAATTTTCATCTCTAAATCAAAAAGTGAAACAGACCAAATCTAATGTAAATATTGGCAATCTACGAAAGCTAGGAAGCTTTACCAAACCTGAAATGAAAGTTAACTTTCTAAAACCAAACTTAAAAGTAAATCTCTGGAAATCAGATAGTAGTCTGGAAACCATGGAGAACACCAGTGTGATGGATAATAAAGTCCAGGCAGAGTCGGATGGGGAAATGTCTTCAGATAACGACTCCTACCACTCTGATGAATTCCTCACAAATTCCAAGTCTGATGAAGACAGACAGCTAGCTAACTCCCTAGAGAACGTAGGGCCAATAGACTACGTTCTTCCGAGTTGTGGGATTATTGCTTCAGCACCTCGATTAGGCAGTCGGTCCCAGTCTCTCAGCAGCACGGATATTAGCATTCACGTCCCTCCAGAGGGTGCCGCTCACGGAAGTGGTTTTGGAAAAGGCCAGGAGTCCCCTTTGAAGAAGAGCCCTTCTGCCGACAACATACACGTACTGACTGGCTTTGCCAAGCCTGTGGATATTTACTGCCACAGATTTGTACGAGATGCACAAAACAAAATGACCCGGCCATCAGAAGCGGGGTCTGTTTCTCAGCAGGCCAGTGAGGAAGGAAACCAAGTGACCAATCAAGTTTCTAATGAAGAAACACCGTCTGAATCAACAGAACCGCTACCTTCTCGACCGTCTCAGTTAGACGTGGCTTCTTCCGCAAGCGGCCCCCAGTATTTGTCGGTTGAACCGGTGCATCCGGTTGGATCTCAGAAGACCCCGGGCTCTGGCTCCAGCACGCGGGAGTTGGAGACCGGGCTTCCGGTGACTCCTTCTCCTTCAGAGGGCGCTGGCAGCAGGGCAGTCTCCCCCTTTGCGAAGATCCGAAGTTCCATGGTCCAGGTGGCGAGTATTACCCAAGCCGGGTTAACCCAGGGGATAAACTTTGCGGTGGCCAAGGTCCAGAAGAGCCCTGCAGAGTCTGAAGTGGTCCAGGAAGTCCGGCAAAACGAACTTAAAAATATGTTTACACAATGCCAGACACGAATAATTCAGATTTAGTTTTTAGCTGCCAAGAATCCTTTGGCGTTCGTTTGATCCAAAAAGAGGTTTCATGCGTGAGGCAATTTTAACCTTCGTGGTCTTTGAAGCTAGGGATCGCAAATGCTAATTGTGTTTATCGGGAAAGGTTTTAAAAGGAGTGTGAACTTGAGCAGATGTCCAGATTTGAGAGCCAGAACAACAGAAGTGCGTCATCCCCGAAGGGTGCACACGTGAGTAGCTTATACGCTACGGAGCGGTGTCTCTCTGGAAGGAATTTCGGGATAATTACTTTGAGACAGAATAACCTGAACGACCCTTCTTGGGAGTGAGGTGGGTGGGTGGCGTGTGCAAGTAAACACGGAAAGTACACACGTGGACACATGTAGGGGAACAGCCTCTTCACCATGTGTTTTTGTTCTGTCCGTTCTTTTGTGTAAATACATTTAGTTCTTAGCGACTTTAGAGTTACTAGTACAAAGAAGCGTTTGAATATAAAAACTACTAACTTAGTTTTGATGGCTTAACCATCCCCTAGAAAGACTAAATTGAGGGTTATTGGCCCAAGAAGGGTATGCCCATCTGATGCATTCCCCGTAGCCTAAATTTAAAATATTTTGCTTCCTTCTGCACCCCGAAGTCTAGGATTAAGACTTGTCAGTCATGAAACCTGAGACACCAGATGTGAAGATCAGCACCTTAAATTTTTGCTGTTTTCAGGAGTGTAAGACTGTGCATTTATTAGATACTGGTAATTCTTGTGTTCAAGTCATCATTTGTTGCAGGGAGGCATTCCTTAACATCTTGTGTTCACTGAAAAGTATTAAAGGTTCAGCTGAAGCACAGCGGTGCTGAAACCGATTACAGGACTTCAAATCCTGACCACGTGGAACCACGGCCCCAGAAGGGCCCTTACACGACAAGAACGTTATTACAAACAAGTTCTGGTTTGTCTGGTATCTTTAGAGCCTTACTCTGTTGAAGGGATTCTCAGCTAAACATTATGTCTGTTGTAACTTTGATAAGTATTTCCACGTTTGTTATTTATTAGCGGTATCTTTTTTTTTTTTTTTGAAGTGTCGAATCTTGTGACTATTTAAAATAAAAGACCATTGTAATTTAATGTGACAGTGTGTATGAGGAGTCCTTGAATAACATTTTAAAGATAAGGGTTGGGGGCGCCTGGGTGGCTCAGTTAAGCAGCCGACTTCAGGTCGTCACGATCTCAGGGTTTGTGAGTTTGAGTCCTGCGTCAGGCTGTCCATTCTCAACGTGAAGCCTGCTTGGGATTCAGTCTCCCTCTCTGTCTCGAACATTTAAAAAAAAAAAAAAAGGTCACAGCCCTTCTGGTATTCTGCCCCCCCTCCCCCTTTTTTTAATTTGGGAGAGTGGGGAGAGAGAATCTTAAGCAGGTTTCACGATCAGTGAAGGGCCTGACCCGGGGCTCAAGCCCACAATCTTGGGATTATGACCTGACCTGAAACCAAAAGTTGGACGCTTAGCCGATTTAGCCACCCAAGTGCCCCCTCGTGACGATGAAGCACATCGCAAATTTTAAACACCCGAACACTGAATGCTTTATCCTGTTCTCAAGCAGCTTCTCTTCTGGGTCTTGAAATGCTGAAGTGTCCCACAACGGGAGAGAGAAATACAAGCAAAGTCAGGTGATAAAACGTATCTTTTAAGCTCCACAGAATTCGTTCCAAAGAGATTTTTGAAAAATAAAGCAACATTTAATTCCAGTGAGGGTACTATGTTCAGTTTCCTGGTGATTCACGTAGAGGTTACAATCCTGTGAGGTCCAGTGTGTAGGCAAAGGCCAAGGGAGTTCCGAAGCCCAGAGTTCTAGGCTGTCTTACCCAAGTGGGACGCCAGAAGGACACAGTTTCCAGTAATGGTTTTCTACCAGGAAGAAGTGGGATCTTTTCCCCACACGTCACAGGGGAAGAGTCTTACAATTCATGAAAAACAACCCCAAGTACTGGTCATTTGGGAAGTTTTATTTATTTGAAAGAGGGTTTTCCTTTCAGGGGAACTTTTCTGCAAAATCAAGCAAATCATGTACTTCTCTTTGGTAAATTACAGTTTACATTGGCACAGTAATCACATGGTAACTAATCTACTCTCTTGAATTTTATTCTCACAGATCCAGTTGAGTGTTCATTTCATTTCTAAAACTTTAAGGAAGTCTAGTCTACCAGTTATAAAAATGAAAACCAGTTAGAATTCTAAATATAAACATTATTTACATTAGTTTATAAAAATAGATTTGAGTTTAGGAAAAGTTAAACAACTAGTAATTTTCACTTCAGTTAAGCATAACGAATTCCTTGGTTTTCAAGGCAGACCCTGTTTCCTTGTTTAGCTGTGTCAATTTGGAGTGGGGGGCAGACTTCGGGAGTTAACTGAGCTCTCGCATTTCCCACTATGTAAGTTGCTGCCTAAGAAAACCATCTTTATACGTTACCACTGATGGCTTCTAACAAAAGTAATGGTCTAAACTTGCCAAACCTTTCTGATACCACAGTTTCCCTACTACACTGTACTAAACTGCTTTCTGTTAGTTTAAAAGCTTTCATGTTACAACTGTAATTGGTCTGGGACAAACTTACCATAGCTTTATCAGTTATTCCTGGACTAGCAGATAATGTTAGTTGAACTAACTCATCTGGAACTAATGGAGAAACTTAGATAAAAGTTCAAAATCCAATACAATCATCAAAGCAACTAAATGACCATTAGGAAAACAATTTAAAACTTTATTTTCTACAGAAGGCATCTTTTAAAAAGTTAACTGTTTGCTCTCTTCAGATCTGGGCAAGATATCCTATCCCAGGCCAGCAGCATTCCCCTAAACAAACCCCATGAAACAGTGGTTCCCAGATGCACCGGGGTGAAATGAGAAAAATAAGGACAATGTAGTGTTTTGTTTTGTTTTTGAAAAAGCTGTGTTTATTCCATTTCAAGGACTCTCCTTCGGAGACTGTCCTTTTAGGAAGAAACAAATGGCAATACAGGGGTTTCTTTCAGATTACTTGGCAAAACATTGGCAACCCTGTCCCCCAAATTTTTGGAAACCTTACTGGTCCATGAAATCCAAAAGTCTGGGAACCACTGCCACGTAAAAAGACTAATTTTGTAGGTTATTAACAACTGTTAAGTGGGGGAAAAAAAATCTGTGGCCAAATGTTTGGGAAATGATACTGCAGAATCTCACACGGTCGTGTGACTTAATGGCAAGTACACCCCATTCCCCAAACCTGGACCACTAAACACGTTCAGACCCACCGTTAATCGGAAAGATGTAAAAATCTGAAGCGAACAACCCTTCTGACTTTGGAATTCCAACAATTTTCTTCAAATGAAGTTGACATGAGCATTTCAACAGAGTCTGGCCTATGACTTAGCTGAAACTAAGGAAATGGTATAATCAGCAACATTATCAATATTAAACTTTTAATATCAAATACATTTTTGTACATTGTTACTAATTTATATAATTATAAAACAATCAAAAGCTCCATAAAATCAGTAAGGTAAAAGCCCTTACTGAATATTATATAAACTTCAGATGTTACCAGGCTTGATTTCAGGAAAAGTCGTTGGTTTTTGATACAAATTATCTACAAAACAATGTGGTATAAATGGCATTTGAATTTTACAATAATGTGGCTACAACTTGCCCACTACTCTCATAAGTGTCAGATCTTTAAAGTTCATTTCCGTTCACACATTTCTGCTGTTGAAGCCTGGTTCTTCTTAAAGACTCTAGCTGCTTTGCTCTTAGCCATCGTTCCCTAGACAGCGTTGTCTGACCGGCACTGAGAGACAGAAACCTGGAATGAAACACAGAAATAGATTGAAGTCTAGACTTAGGGCAGTCTCTAGTTCTCTTTCCTTCTCTCTCTCTTTTTTTAAAGAACCTAGGAATCCTGGGTTACAGGTCAAGACCATCTGTTAGCTACACGGAAGTCAAGAGCCCAGTTAGACTTCCACAGAGGGATCTTTGAAGCTTGGAGCCAAAGAGCAAGCCCGTCCCACTGTAGTGGTCACTTGCCAAGCAATCCCCCTCGCTAAGCACTTTCGCAAGGTGTTCTAAAGGAAGAACATCTTCCATTTGTAGAAATCTGCCTCTGTTACTCCCCCCAGTCGCGAGGTTCGTACACGGCTTACTAAACAAAGAAGCAATTCACGGACACATCGTTCCTCACCGAGCAACAATGAGCAACTGGTGGAGGTCGTCCGCGGTGATGCTCTGAGGGTCATTCTTGCGCATTTCCACAAAGTCATCTTCGACTGCCTGTATCGAGAGAGGAAACGGACTTTAAGACGACTGCTTCTGGAAAAGCGACATGCATTCCGCAGGGAAAGCGAGAGTAACATGGGCCACGGGCCCCGATTCTGAGGCCGCGGAGACCAGAAGGTAGCGGACAGAGGAGCACACGTCACACGCGGGGCTGTCGCTGCTGACGGAACCGGGGCCCGGCAAGGCAAACGTCCCGGTCGGCAGTGTGCGTGGCCTACGGGGAAGAGTGACGTCACCACAGTGGCAGAGCGAGGACCTCTGAAAACTCTCTCCCCCATTAAAGGGCACAAGAACGGGAGCAAACAATACGAAAATCTGCTTCTTCGAGAGCTGAAAATTAACCAGAATGCAGGGAGCATTTGTTCCAGAAAGACACAACACGAGGCTGTGAGTCATTTCAGCTTGCCCTATCTATCCCCTGGCCCCAGCAGCCCTGAAGAGGGAACTCTCGGCCACTACTGGAGAGGGTCCTCTCAAAGCACCACCGGGGAGAACGGTCGTTATTTGACTGGCGGTTCCCCGGGAGAACCCACCTGCGAGGTGGTCTTCATTCAGCCTGACTCGGCCTGCCCAGTGTGAACAGCCTCTTCTCCCAGGGGACTGACCAGAAACCACCCGAAGCGATTACCGATCGTCCCGGCCGCCTCAAGCGTCGGGTACTAGTCGGGGCAGATACGCGGTTAACCAAAACCCTTCAAAGAAAAAACTAGGAAATGCGAGGTTTTTCCTCCCAGAGCCCCCAGCGGACAGATCTAGCCCCCTCTCCCCGGGAACGCAGAAGGCCCCGTGCGTGTACAGGGAGCGGGCTCCAGGCCATCCCCTCTGAGTAGCCTCTTCTGTGTGAGAAGGAGAAGGGTAGGTCACAGTCGTGACCTGCATGGCTGAGAGCAGGAGGCCTGTCCACACAAGACCCACAGCCCTCGGCTTAGACTGAGACATCGCATCTGAGGAAATTAAGTTTCTGTCTGATCACTGGCTGACCGCTAAGCCACATACCAAGAGCACACTTCACAGAATTCACTCAGAAGTCGCCGAACGACACGCCACCACCCCCGGAGCGGGGAGCAGCCCCCAGAGCAGGGCCAGCCGACGACGTAAAACATCCGGTTTCCCAAACAAAACTGAGGAGACGGGGAGGGAAACAAGAATGTGCGGCGCCCTTCACTGGGAACAAAGAAGGCAACAAACTGTCTCTGAGGAAGCCGAAACATCGGCCTCACCAGACACTTTAAATCTGCTATCTTAAATACATTCCAACAACCAGCGGAAACCACATATAAAGAACTCAGAGAAAGGACGAGAACGTCTCCCCAAATAAAGAACCTCAACAGAGACAAATTCTTTCACAAAAACAGAACCAAAATTGAAAATTCACTAGAAGCTAGGCTCCAGAGCAGCTCTGCGCCGCAGGCAGAAGAAAGTCTCTGCGAACGCGTGGGAAGGTCGAATGCGAATGTCCGGTCTGCGGAGGAGACAGTAAAAGGGAGGGGGGAAAACGAACGAATCCTCAGCGACCCGGGGGACCCGATTCCACGCGCGAACACTCGCATACGTATGGGCGTGTCGAGGGGAGAGGAGACGGGGGGGGGGGGGGGGGCAGAAAGAAACGTAAAGAAGTAATGGTCAAAACCTCACCAAATCTTTCTTTAGTATTTGTTTTGGAAAGAGCGCGAGTGGGGGAGGGGGGAGAGGGGGACAGGGGCTCCGAAGCAGCTCCGCGCTGACAGCACAGTGCCCGACGCGGGGCTGGGCTCCCAAAGCGCGAGATGGCGACCCGAGAAGTCGTACGCTTGAGCGACCGAGCCATGCCGGGTGCCCCCAAAACCCACCAAGCCTCTTCAAGACTTTCCCAAGATGTGCCCCCGTCCGCACACCCAAGACGCCCCACGAAGGCCGGCAGCGCAGGCTCCCGGGGCTCCTCGCCTAGACGCGCCCCAGCTGAGCTGTCAAGGGCCAGAGAGAGTCCCGAAGGCGCGGGGGCAAAAGGACTCACCGTGCACCGAGAAGCTTCTCCTCAGGCCCTAGCGGGCTTGTCGTCAGAGACCGCGGGCCCGGAAGGCAACCGGAGGAAATGGTAGAGCTGAAAGAAGTCTCTAAACTGAGAACACCACATCCGGCAGAAGCAGTCTCCGGAAGCGAAGCAGAAACGAAGACAGGCCCAGGGAAGCAGACCTGCCCCACAGGAGCCCGAGTGGGCTCTTCAGGCCGGAACGGAAGGGACCCCGCACGGTGACTCGCATCCACGCAAACGTCACCGGCGAAGGTGAGCACGCAGCTAAATACAAAAGCAGGATGCAGGTCTCTTGCCTTGGGACTTCTCTCCTCCGACTTAAAGACGAGCGCACACAGCACAAACTGTAAAAGCGCCGGCGGAGAGCCAGGCCCGACGGTGTGACGTGCGTGACAATAAAGCACCGGGGGGACCGGGAACGGGGTTACAGTCGCCGTTTCGTACACGCTGCGACGGACCCCACACACACTGGGAGCCGCAGAACCCAGGACAGCTACTAGGAAGACAAACCATAAAAACAAAGACCCGGAAACCGCAACTGTATACAAGGGACGATTCCTCACGACACGACACGACACGACACGACGCCGGAGAACGAGGGAACCAAGGGCACGGGGGACCCGCAGGCACCACAGGGCGGTCCCAGGACACGGGAGTCGATGTGACGGTCCGATTCCACACGGGGAAATCCCGTGTTTTGACCCAAACCCACCTTGGTGATTTCATCAGAAATGCTGTAATCCAGGAACCGCAAGAGGGTCAGATAAATGCGGAATTTGTTGAGCACGGACGGCAGCACCGCGGCCAGGAGGCTGTTGGTGTATTCCTCCATGTTGGGCGGGGCGAGCTGTGGCTGCAGGCGGATGTGGCAGTCGGCCTGCAAGGACAAAGGGCACAGTGCTTTCCAGGCTGCCACAGGGTCTGACGGTTCGGGGGGATGCGTCACCTTATCGGCCCCTGCACGTATCAGAAAATACTCTTTACTACTGGGGGAAGGGCACGTTGTGTTTTTTGGGGGGTTGGGGGGTTTTGAGAGCCAGCGAGCACACACACATGCGAGCAGAGGTGAGGGGCAGAGGGAAGAGCGGACGGAGGGGGGCAGGAAGGGAGGGAGAGAGACCCGTAAGCAGGCTCCACTCCCAGAGCTCGACACGGGGCTTGATCCTATAACCCTGGGATTGTGACCTGAGCCAAAATCGAGAGGCGGACGCTACACTGACAGAGCCACCAAGGCGCCCTGGGAGGGGTGGGGATGTCACTTCCTAACACTGATTTACAAGCACAATGATTACCTCAGCAATACTCACTAAAGTTAGCCTTTGTTTGGTTACTTTTATTTCCTTAACAGTATCAGTAAAAAGGGTATCAGTATAAAAAGGGAGCCCACCTCTAAAAAGCAGCCAATTAAAATGTTTTAGAGGTTTCCTCATCCTGGAATAGGTACTGTTTCTTACTGATCTGCATTTCTAAAAACCACATAACATAACACTTTCCCAAAGAAAACTTACTCCTGGGCTATTTCATTCTTATCCAGAGGCAATTTCTCATAAATCACAGGTGAACATTAGTTTCCAGAGAAACGACATACCTTTTAAGCAACTGGGCATACTTTTCATCATTAAAAGATTCAGAATTAAAAGCTCTCTTCAGAAATCACGCTGATGATTTACCACAGCATTCCACCATAAGGCACAAAACTAATTACCATGTCATTGGGAACACTTTAAAAGCAACTCTAAAATACTTCTCACAGAAGACGGACAGAAAACAATGGGATCGAGGCAGCAAGAACAAAGGTCTAGATGTTAATCAGGCAATTTACAGACAGCTTCTCCTCTCCAGGCCTGGATGTGGGAGTTTCGGCTACCAAAAGCTTTCCCTTGCTTGTGTTGTGATCTGCCGATGGCCAGTTCTTCAGAGAGGTTTTCATCCCCAAGGCAGGAACAAAATAACCAGTTCTCTTACTGACAATCAGCAGCCACAATTGTGAAACAAATTTAACTTACCAATAATAACAAGCAGTACCGAGAAAGAAAACAAAAATACAGATCCCATTCCAATGTAACCTCCCTCCATCTCAGAATGACTCCTCTTACCGGAAGGAGTGATCTCCCCTCCGAAGTGATAAAAACATTAATATTGCAGGGGAACTCCATGTGGTGGTAACTGAAGTCATAATCGACTTTCTGCCAAGTTATTAGGTTGCTCAGGGCAGTCACATTATGAACACCTAGAAAATAAAAAAAATAATTTTTTGGTCATCTGATTTTAATCACCTAAACAAACTGGTTTTACGGACATTGATTTTAAGACGTGAGGTTTCTACCTCTATAAAAAAAGCGTTTGGGGCACCGTTCAACTAAATGTTCACTACGTTAACAGACACCACAGACAATGCTGGACAAACGTATTTTGGGGCCAAGATCCCCCACATCACTCTAGCACCCAGCGTGCAACCAGGCCTAAGACAGGTTCCCAGTAAGTACGATCACTGTGTGCGGTGTCACAGGTCTGCAACGACAGAACTAAAACTGTTTTATGCAGAGAAAGGAGGTTACTGAATTGCAGTGACTCTTAGATTCACCTTTGCCTTAAGCACCCCCATCCACACTACTTGTTCTACCTTTGCCTCCTGAACCCCCACCAGCAAGGTGCCTCCTCCAACCTCAGCTGAGCACAATCTGCTTTCTTGTGATTTTATAACATGTTTTGTAACTGAGGCTAGTTCAAACCATTCAACATAGTAATTTTTTTTCAGGGATTCTGGGAAAAATAATTTTAAGTTTCACATCGGGCGGTAAAAAACATCTTATTAGATCTTTTCTACCCTCTCCTTTTTAGCTAACAGATTACTGAAGGCAAAATCTCCTGCCTTCTCAGCTTTTAAAGAACTCCTTGCTACGTCCTTGCTCTGTCCTTGTACTATTTCCATACTACGACACAAAACACAGCTGATGTACCCAATCTGTAAGTTTACAGTACCCACAGCATGCAGATCATAGGGCGAGCCTTGACCTTAATTAAATATTTGTGAAACGGGAGTCTGCCTTTTGTTCAGTGATTCTTTCAAAAGTCCTTACCAGATCCGGCTTTCCCGGGAGGTCAGAAATGAAGGGGAGCATCCCCCGTCCATACCTGGTGTGTCCAGCTGCCCCTGCTCCAGGAGAGTCTCATCGATCACAAGGGAAGTGTTGCTGGGGAGCTGGAGGAGCCCGCTGACGAGGCGGTTGGCTGCATAGTCTTTGTGGGGGATGAATCTCAAATGGTTCATGTTCTCTATAGTCATCTGCAGGCGAAAAGACTACAAAGAGACACGTTTCACTAAGCAAGGAACGAAGTTTCCCTGTTTTAAGAAAATACACACGCGGGGTTAAACACTTGCCACATGTGTGTAAGAAAGAGCTTATCTCTGCAACCTCAGGGTGCAGTTTCATGGTTTCTTGAGCTCTTAGAAGCAAAAATAATATCTACATCTTAAATAAGAATTTCACTGATTGTATGAGCTGCTTTATTCTCAACCGTTTTGTTTGCTATTCTTAATGACTAATTTCTATTTTACCAGTGAACAAGAAACGACAGATAATTCAGATACATTTATCAAATATTCAGGAGCTTGACTTCTTTTGCCTACCACGACCACATGCTAACAAAACAGAAAATACTTATTCAAGATGGGGAGAGAAAAGTTTCATTTTCCTCTGTGTGCCTCAAGTTAAAATCACATTCATTCATCAGGCTACCGCAGACCAGTGAACAAACAGCCCCGATAAATAAACACTGTGGTGCAAAGCGCACGGAGCGGGGACTGGGCCCTGCGGGTCGTGTACCTGCTGCATGCAGCCTCCTCGTCCCGTCTCAACACGCTTCGGTATCCGTTAGACCACATGCAGCCTCTCCTCCATCTCCCCGAGCCCACCAACACCCTCTGCACCCTGCTTCCACTCCAACCCCTCCTCCTGCTCCAGCCTCAGAAGAGGTAGGCGTGGATGGGGTGGAGACTGGGGTTGGGGAAAAGGGTGCTGAGGAAGAGAGAAACTTTCAGAGTTCAGAGGATTATGGTATGCTGGCTCGGTGACTCAAAGAAAATGCGCAGGGGGCTGGAATACCAAAGATGGAAGCAAACAAGCCCTGAAGAAGCAGAGTCTGTCATTCACAAGGTGGCACAGAGCAGGTCTAGTTCCACGCAGGCATGAGGTCGCTCATACCTAACCCGCTGTGGAAACTAAACAAGGGATGAACAAGGCAAGAGTTCAGAAAGAGTTTGGTGCTGGACATAAACATAAGAGGAACAGTAGGGAGTGGGATATGGTAGCGATAAAAGAGTAAAACCCGCAAACCCACTACAAAGTGATGCAAAATAAGAAGGAACCAAAAGGAAATCCCTTACCACTCTCACACCTTGAGTACCCAGCACAGACACCTTACAAAATACAATTCGTGCTTAGTATGTGCTCAGACTTCACCTCCTCCCCTCCTCCCCAGAACTCATTCTGCACCAGCCACACCGGCCTGTACTGGGCCTCCAACGTGCCAGGCACACTGCTGCCTCTCTCTGCCCAGGATGGACACCCTCCACCCCCGACAGAGCATCTGACTTGCTCCCACACTCGACCAAGTGTCTCCCTGAATTCCCTGAAGGCGGGACCTTCCCTGACCACTCGGATTACATTAGCAACTCCACCCTGGCCCAGCGCCCCCAAGACCCTTTCTCCTGGGCCATTACTGTTCACCAAGGCACTTCAATGACATACTACATACTTACTTAGTATCTACTGGTGTTCTACTACAATCTAAAATCTGACCGGTTCAGTAATTCCCAAAATGTGGTCTAGGGAACTGCCTGGGAGTTGCTGACACCCTTTTATGGAGTCCACGAGGTCAAAATCACACATAGATGAAAGATCCATTCAACGTGCAAGAGAGACCAATGAATTTACTGTAGTGGAGAATGCAAGTTCACGGATGAGATTACAGATCCCACACCTGCAACCATCCTTCAAGAGAATGTCCCGTAGGCAGTTTTGGTCTAGTATCAAAGAATATCCACAGGTATCCGAAAAGGCTATGAAAACAGTCCTTCCTTGGCCAACTACTTTTCTGTAAGGAGCCAGCTTTCTTTCATATACTTCAATCAAAGTGTCCTATTACAATAGACTGAATGCAGAAGCAGATTTGACAACCCAGCGATCTACTAATCCAGATATTAAAGAGACTGGCAAAAAACTGTGTCACTTTTATCGCTAATGGTTTTTGGTGTGAGAAAATAGCTATAGTTACAAAAATATTTTATGTTCCTATGTAACTGATTTATTTTTGTGAATTAGTATTTTAGCTTTTGATTTCTACTATGGTAAACTGATGACAAAAACAACCCAAATAAATTACACCTCTTTGAGTCCTCAATAATTTAAGAGCGTAAAGTGAGTCAAGGAGTGTGAGAAATGCTGGTCTATTTGGTCTACTGCTGCTTCCTGAGGGCCCAGAAGAGCGCTGACACTCGCCCTCAGTGAGCACAGTTAAACAAGCGGTCAGCACTGCCGGTCACACTACTACTCAGAAGCAACTCCCTCGCTCCCCACGGTGACGCTCGTTCTAGATGCCCTGGCAAACAAAGGCAGCTCGACTTTGCAAGCAAGAATTACAACTGGGGCAATGGACATAAAGATCTTTATTACCTCAGCTAAATGAATTATGCTCCTGTAATTTAGGTTCACTTAAAGATTTAAGATTTTTAACGTACACAAAGGATACCAAACTGCACAAACAGGCATCGACTGAGAGTACAATTTTAAGGAAGTTCCCTGCAATCGTGCTGTTAGATTTGCAGAAATATATGCTAAGGCAGTAACAGAAAAGTGACATGTTGAGGGGTGAATAGGTTTTAAATTCTGGAACTTGGCAGGCTTTGTTTCCCCTGAGTAAGATCTATTATAATCTCAAAGTTAAATACTTGGGTTGAATGAAAGACAATTAGATAAATTTTTCAAGTCTGCTTAGGTTTATAATAAATATTTATATTGATCTTACTGCTGGAACAAGATGTTGAATAATTCGGTATAAGTGTTCTGTGAAGCTACTATTCCGCGGGCAACCACTCAAGTTAACTGTGAATTTTCCCAGTGGAAGAACATCTCTTCTTGTATATCTAGAAAAAAAAGACACCAACCAATAAGATATTCAGGTCATTTCCTGATTTCCACCAAAGAGCAAACAAAGATCAGCACGGTATTGTCATTAAAAATAAAGCAGATTAGGGGTGCCTGGGTGGCTTAGTTGGTTAAGCGTCCAACTCTTGATTTCGGCTCAGGTCATGATGTCAGGGTTGTGGGTTTGAGCCTCGTGTCCACTTCTGCATTGACCTGACTGCACCGAACCTGCTTGGGATCTCCCCTCTCTCCCCTTCTCTCTCAAGATAAATAAACTTAGAAAAAATAAATAAAGCAGACTACTCTGATCGGTTCATTTATCAGAATGACAGCAATAAAAGTAGCAGGCAGAACCTAAGTGCTGATCAGGTGCTAGGGACTGTCCAGAGAGCTTAAATGCCTCATTTAGTCCCCACACACTCTAAGGTAGGTCATCTTCGCTGCACAGGTAAGAAATCTGAGACAGAAATCTGAAGTAACATGCCCAGAGCTCATACAGTCAGGAAGTGGGAGAACTGGATTCAAACCTACAGTCTGGCTCCAGAATCTGTGCACTCAACCATCACGTATGGCTGTCTGAGTCGTATCCAAGGAAAGATTTATTGGAGTACAAAGATGTTTACTGCAATGAAAAACTAGGAAATCTAACACGTATGGAAACAGTACAACTGTCTATAAGGAAATACATACTGTGCAGCCATTGAAAAGTTTTATGAAGAATCACAAAGGGAAAATATTTAAGATATATTCAGTGATAAAACCAAGATGTAGATCTGTGTTAAGAATGCAATGGAGTATCTGTGTAGGGATATATCCAATCCATATGCAAACAAAAAGGACGAAATGGGGACGCCTGGGTGGTCAGCTAAGTGGCTGCTTTTGGCTCAGGTCACAATCTCATGGTTGGTGGGTTCGAATCCTGTGTCTGCTCTGTGCTATCACTGCAGAGCCTGCTTCAGATCCTCTGTCTCCCTTTCTCTCTGCCCCTCCCCTGCTCTCTCAAAAATAAACAGACATTAAAAAAAAAAAAAAAAAAAAAGATGAAATGGACGTGAGCCAAGATGTGTTAACAGAGATCATTTCTGACTGGAGAGATTATAGATGACTTCCCATTTCTTTACGCTCCTGAAACTTTGAAGACACACATGTTACTTCCGAAATCAGGGAAGACACACGTACAGTGCTGTGCAAGGGAGAGGCGCTCACGTCCACAGACCAGTCAGAGGTGCACACACTGAACTGTGTGGAGCCCTGGATTGTATGAACAGAGAATGCAGGACCCAAAAAGAGTAAAACAGCTCATTTTACTCATCAGCCAGGCTCTGTCTGACTGTGGCTCTTCTATTTACGGGAGACATAAACAAAAGGTTCAATGTGAAACTGAGAAAAGGAATTTGTCTGCCATCTTGTGTAACACTTGTTACACTGAACGAATAAAAACCATCTGATGATGAAGCTAATAAACTGTGACACACAAGTTAGCAGAGAAACCTTCCCGCTCTCTTCCACTTTCCACACCACCCCCAGCTGCCCTCAGCACCCCGGGACGACCGCACTTACACTGTGGAGATGAGATGTAAGATAAGGTACTCGGCGGCCAGGCTGTCTCCCAGAAGGGCGTGCGTGAGGAAACCAAGCAGCTCTGCCCGGACAGGAGACAGTTCGGACATGAAACCTGAAATGACTGGAGAGGGGAGACCACATTTAGAACACACACACGGCTCCTCTCGAGCATCTCAGCTAAAAAAACGAAACAAACCCGAGTGGAACAGAGCACTATGGTCCACAGACAACTAACGTAGACTTAAAATATTGGTCATTATGTGATGCCAATCTTCAAAATAAGACAGCCTGTAAACTTTCGTTTGCTTCGTTTTAATAAAGAGGATTAACACAGAGGAAAATGGGGCAGAGAAAGGGGGATTACTAGAGAAGCTCAACCTGAGGAGCGAGGACCTGACCAACTCAGCGCCACCGTGAACACATGTCACAGGCAGCTCCCGACACACACAGGGGCTGACGGTCTGGGCCCCACGGCGTCAGCACTTACACTTACAGGTTTTGCTCTCCTCCTTGTTGAGGCAAGCAGGCAGTAAAGGATTGATGTGCTGCAACTTCTGGGCTAAAACCACATGGATTCTTGGCACTAACGAGGCAGGAGGACTGTGCACTCGCTGCTCTTCAGCCGTGTCTGTGCATTCCATTGGATCCAGGAGCGAAGAGGCATCCCTACGGAGACAGGATAAAGCTTCAATTCCCAGACACATCTCTGAAAATGAAATGAGAATTCAGGCCGAGAACGGCTCCACCTGTGTATCTCCTTAAAGAACAAAAAACGGCCCCTCTAAATTGTCAGGTCACACGATTTCAGGCTAGTTAAGGTCGTAGGAGGATATGGATTTATTCTTTGAGAACAAGAACATTTTTACTCAGTGTGCTGTAGCTGCAAATAACGGAACAGAGTATGTCACTGATAAGGCTGTTTCAAAACACAGATACTCTTAAGCTATCAGCTGAAACATGAAATACTTCGCAGCAGCATCTCAGCTACCCCCAAACTGGGGTCTTTTTCTCAAAAGCCATCAGGTATCTCTTACTCAGTGTGTGGAAGATCCACTCACCTCTATCCTAATTGCTCTTCCTAAATGTTATTCCTACACGACACCTCCCTTGAAGAGTAGTCAAGCAGTGAAAATAAAGTGTGAGTTTTTCAAATTTGCCAAATAAATGAGCAGACGATAGATTTGCTGTGATATGATTGAAACAAAACACTAAAATGTTTTTAGAACTTCAGACTTTACAGGTTGCTCTAGAGTCCCCACTTCATACTGCTATCTCCCTCACACACAAGGACAATGACAACCCTTGTTGTGACGCGTACTATGTGCTGGGCAGTGTTCTTCGCTGTGCACCAACACCCTCAGCTACAGAGAGGAAACCAAGCCACCGCAGCAATTAAGCCCAAGGCTGCACAGCCAGTAAATGGCCAAACCAGGCTGCCGACCCAGCCCAAGCGATCCGGGTCTCTCTCTACACTGCGTGGCCTCAGCAAATGAAGAAACCGACGTAGGAAAAATCATCATAACCAGAAACAGCTGAGAAAAGTAATTTGCTATACTGTTATTATGGAAATGTTATTTATTTAAAGTTCTTTAAAATTTTTATTTTGTACCTTTTTTTTTTAACAGTGAAAAGTTCTTTCTGTGGAGAAACCAAGATCAATGCCCAATACTCAACAAAGCTATCGTGTGTGTGTGCGGGGCGGGGGAGGGGAAGGGCGAGATGCGATTCCACTCTTCTGGCAAACTCAAAAGATAATGAGGAAGATCTGGATTTTCGGGATATATTGTTAAATGAGCAGAAAGAGTATAAAGGAATACATATACTGTGCCACCTTTTCCATAAGAATAAAGGGGGAATAAAATACACACGTTTCTACTTATTTTGGCCAAAACTACATGGAAGATAAAAGTGGAAAGGGAGGCTGGTTCCCTGTGGAGGGTGAGGGGAACAGGGCAGGGCGATGACAGCCCTGCATTCTTTGTGTACAGCTGCAACTTTGGCAATAATGTCAATGTTTTCTAGACTTTAAAAATCAAAACAGTTAAGGATGGAAGAAAAACTCTGAAATGAAGCACAATGGAAGCAAAGGAACGCGACCACATAAAATGAATGATGAGCAAAAAAAAGAACCAAGGGGAAGGAAAGTACCCACCCCAGTAATTCTGGACATAACACTCTGACTACAAACCTCATTCTAAAACAAGAAGAAATGGAAACAAATCTTGAACTCAAGTTATGAGGTTTGTTGTTTGCAGTGCTATGGACTACCAATTCTGCAATGACCTTCCCTGTATTGCAGGATGTATGGAGAATAATGAGAGTCAAGCTTCTTTCTGTTAGAAAAGGAGTTACAAACATGGGAAGGGGGAAGGACGATCTACGTGCTGAACTGGAACCAGAAACAGTGTGAACTCATGGTTCTGATATACAGACTTGAAAATACACAGATCTATGTGTATGTGTATATAAACGTGCATTTATTTGTATGTATACAGTGCGAGTATGTGTATATATATTTCCCAGCACTGTCCACTCAAAGGGCATAGAAGCAATACCAATCCTAGTACCAAGGAGCACACAAGCACTCAGATCTAGACTTTTAAATACAATTCCTCCCTAAAAGAAACTGGTGCTCCTTAGAAATATGGCTGATACTGCAGCTGGAGCATGGGAAGGACAAGATGAAGCTGAAACACTGTTAATGTGCCAGAAAAGAGATGTTCAAAATCGAAAAGGTCATGTCAGCAAGGACCCAAAGCCTGCTTACGATGACTCCCACTAGCAAAATGAGAAAATCTGAATCTCAAAATTATACCAGGCTAACGTCCATGCTGATATAAACAAATAACTGGAATAAACAAATGAGAGAGAAGGGAAATTGCTCTTCCAACAGAATGCCAATAAATAAATGTAGGAAGAATGACTGATAACAAAATCACCATCACAGTAATAACTGGTTCAAGAATCATCAATGGATATTAAAATAAGTGGATGTTATATGAGAAACCAGGTATTTATAGTCTCAATGTATCACCTTCAAATTACTTGTTTATTACAAATTGAAAAACAGTAACTTTGTAGGACAAAAAGGCTGGCAAATGCCACCTCAACCAAGTAATCAAAATTAGTATCACCAGTAATAGGGCAACCAGACATCACATGTCTCCCGAGATGATGGCCTGAATCTAATCATGAGGAAACATCACACAAACGCAAACTGAGATATTCTACAAAATGACTAGCTTTTACTCTTCAAAAGTGTCAAGGCTCTGTGCATGTGAGGACACGGAAGACAGCCATTTGCAAACCAGGATACGAGCCCTCACTAGACACTGGATCTGGCAGCACCTTACTCTTGGACTTCCCAGCCTCCAGAACTGTGAGCAATGAATTTCTGTTGTTAAAAAAAAAAAAGGCATCGAGACCAGAAAAGACAAAAGTTGAGAACTATTCCAGGTTAGTGGTACATGTGACCCTATGGATACCGTACCAGGGAAAAGAAGAAAAACAAAACAACAAAAAACAAACACCAGAAAGAACATGACTGAGATAGCTGGGGAAATTAAGTGTGGACTGTGGGTCAGTGTATTGTGCATTCATGGCAAAGTTCTTAATTCTGATAGTTATATTCTGAATGTGTATGAGAAAGTCTTTGTTGTTAGGAAGTATGAACTCAAGTATTTAGGGTATAATGTAGGCAACTTACTCTCAAGTGTTTCAGAAAAATGTATGTATGCACACAAAAATGTGTACATGTAAGAGCACAAATGAATGACAGAGCAAATGAGGCACAAGTGTCAACTGGTCAATCTGGGCATAGGGAGAAAGGTCTTTATAACGATCTTCCAACTTTTCTGCAAGTTTGAAATTATATCAAAATAAAGTTCCCCCAAAAAGAGCAAACAGACTCACCTTTCATCATTATTCAGTGTACTTAGCACAGGATCCACAGACAGAATGCCATATAACTCAAGAACATCGTTTACTTTGAAACAATCCCAGTCTTCGTAGACCTAACAGGACGAAACCACACAAAATCATGTTGTTAGCACTAACCAACACCAAAAAATCATAAAATACAGGAAATGGACCTTAAGGCAACTCCTTTATTTCATCAATTGAAACCAAGAGAGGTAAAGTACTCGCCTGAAGTCATTCTCCTAGTTAGCAATTAACAATTAAAACAAAGGACTCCTGACTCCCAGACCATGGTCTGTTTTCAATATACCACACTGCTGTGAAGAAAAGGGCTTTCCCAAAGAAGGATGGCCAACTAAACAAGAAACATGCATTATATAATTCAAAATCCATTAGGTATACCAAGGGAAGGGGGAAAAAACCAGAATGACTACCTTTGGACTTACTCACACACTAGGTACCATTAGGAGGATTAACACTAACTCAGGCCATGAGGTTTTTCACAATAAAACAAACTTTCAAAGTTGTCTGTCTTTAATGGACTTTAGTAACTGGCAAAGCCTCCTACTGGGGAGACCTAACTGAAGCATGGCAGGAAAGCTGTCCTAACTCTGGTCCCTGTGTTACATAACTGAAGTGCCACTGAAGTTAAAACCACAAAATATGAGAATGGAAATTCTCAAGATCATTTCTGAAACTTCAAAAAAACCAGGGTAAGCAAGACTGGAGAACAAACTACCAATAGATTTGCTGCCTTCTATTTTATTTTAAATTCAAATGAGAAATGGATTCTGGGGCGAGAATGTTGAAAATGAAGTCGTTATTAGGAAGATGGAAATGACTAAGGAAGGCAGTAGACATGAATTAAAAAACTGTTCCTCTTCTGTGTTCGAATATTCTTCAATTCTTTCAGAATGCTGTGGTGGGCAGAACATGGCCTCCTAAAGAGGTCCACATCCTAATCCCCGAAATTTGTGAATGTGTTACCTTGCAAGCAAAAGGAATGTGTGTAAATTAAAGACCCTGCAATGAGGAGATTATCCTGGATTATCTGACTGGACCCAAATATAATCATGAAAGCCCTTAAAACTGGAGAATCTCTCCTACCAACAGTCTGAGGGAGATGTGACTATGCAAAAATGGTTAGAGAGAGGGATGGCTGCTGGCTTGGAAGATGGAAGAAGGGGTCCCAAGCCAAGGAACGTGAGCACTTCTAGAAGCTAGAAAAACAGTCTTCCCGGAGCATCTATAATGGAATGCAGCCCTAAGGACTGCATATTATCCTCAGTGAGATCCATGTTGGACTTCTGACCTAAAGCCTATAAAATGATACATTTTTGTTGTTATTAAAAGCTACTGAAGTTGTATTTGCTGCAGCAGCCACAGGAAACAAACACAATGCTAAGAGCACTCCATGTCGACTTGAGACGCATAGCACATCTGTATCCACATGGGGTCTATAAAGGGTTTAGTACCTTCACAAGGCATGCAGGGCCCTTCTCCCCTGGCAGTGGAAAATTCAGGTCAAAAGGAGAAGAGAAGTTCAAGAAGTTCAGCTGTTGCCCAGTAGAAGCTTCAGTTTCTAAACGTTTTGGCTCTCCACACCACTGAAGACCACCAACACTGCCTAAATTCAAAGAACAACACTGCACTTAGTCATTTTTAAGGCTTCCCAGAGATAAAGAACATTCCAAAGAGCCTCTCAAGTTTGATATAAATGGTGCTGCTGAACTCACAAACTTCAAGTTGTTACGGTTCTTAAATAACATATGCTAACAAAACCTACTATCTGACCTAAAAGAACAAAGATTATTATGAAGATCTGCAAATTTTAATCATTTCTTCCCTACAATAAGATGGCAAAAAATTCCCATCAAATCTCAAGTGTAAGTATTTTAAAAGTTAACATTTAATAGTTACTTTGACATCTTTAAGAAATACATGGTTTACAGACAACAAACCCACCTTGGTAGAACTTTTTTCTACTTATTAAGCAGAATAAAACCATATAACAGCAATATATTCATTTACCACATATTTATTAGCATCATTATGTACTAGGAATCAGACCAGTTGCTGGGGATACAAAGATGATTAAAAAGTACCCTCTTATCTCTGAAGCAGTCCCAGCCTAGGGTTTATAACTAATTAGAATCAACAGATAGTCAGCCATACCATAAAGTATCGGTCAGCAATAAAAAAATAAAAAGGAATAAATTACTGATACCTGCAGCAACTTGGATGGATCTCAAGGAAATTCTGAATGAAAAAAGCCAATCCACAAAGTTTACGTAATATTTGATTGCATTTATGTAACCTTTTTTTTTTTTTTTAGGGTTAATGCTAGGCTGGAATCTTTTTTTTTTTTTTTTTTTTTTAATTGAAGTATACCTGACTACATATGGTCATGCAGTAACAGAAGCATAAAGAATGGGTTAGTGTTTGCCAGGGGTTAGGAATCTGTGGGGAGGGGAGAGGCAGGAAAGGGGTAAGTATGCTCTACAAGGCAACTTGAGAGATGGCAGGCAAGGAACTGCTCTGGATCTTGACCGTGGTAGTGGGCCCATAAATCTACACGTGACCAAACTGCCCAGAACTAAATACACACACACACACACACACACACACAAATAAGTGCATATAAGAAATGTGAATATAAGGTCAATGGGTGGTATTAATGACCATTTCCTGGTTATGATATTCTACTAGAATTATAGAAGATGTTATCAGGGGAAACTGGGTCAAGGATATACAGGCTCTCTCTGTATTATTTCTTACAACTGCCATGTGGTCTACACTTATCTCAAAGAAAGTTTAAAAATATATGTTGCTTGACAGATTACCCAGAAACCAACAAACAAGTTTTACATAAATAATACACTCAAATGTATTAAAAAAACCCCTACAGTATGACATTCAAACAAAAGGCAAAAAACAGAAGAGAGCATCAACTGCTTAGACAATAAGAGAATTACTATGTCCTGGATTCTAAGGTTACTTATTGTTATGCTACACCATTAATTTATACTGTTTGGGGGGGGTGGTGTGGAGAAAAAGAATAACCACATTTGTATAGATTTACTATTAAACATCCCAATTTTAAGAACATTAAAATCTGCCTTGGCTTTAAGGAAATATAGTAATATGAACTTACTAAGTAGGAAAACATATGGGTAAGTGAAATTCATTACTAATTCTTTGTTTACCACCCTCAGCCCAATCTTACAGAAGCTCACTGACAAGACAGACTTGTTTGACCTCCTCTCCCTTCAACTTGCCCTCTGATGAGGGTGCTCAAGCTCAATGACTGGACAGAAAAGGAGGAAAGACAAACCTCTACCTGCCACAATAAAGAATACTCCTAAAAACCGTGATCGGTGAGATCGAGAATGAACTATGCCAATCCTGAAATGGTCTCATCTCTTAGGGCACTGCCCCTTTTGTTCTCCCTGTGTTAACAAGAATTCACTGGGTTTTCAGCACATTTCGAGATAAACCACTACAAACATGTATAAATATAATTCTGCCTATCCTGAGGGCTTTCTGCTCTCAAGCTGAGGACTAAGTCATCTCATGTGCCACAATTTCAGGTTTTCTGCTGGTGTTCTCAATCTAACTTAAAATACCACTATCTCAAAAGGAAAATAAGAAAGGATGTTTTCAGATATGGAAAAAACATTTTCAGGATAAAGTACTATGCTTCCGTATTACTTATGAGCAGAGATAAAAACCAGTATGAAGAATGACCAAAGGCCTTTCTTGACTAACCACCTGAAGACCCTTACAAACTAATAGGCGAGCAGACACTTTTCACTAAGTGATGCTTAACTGCTTGGTTATGAAACAGTCTGACCAAAAGTACTGCAGAATCTCTCAAAACCGTCTGTAATTGCAATAAACTTGAAAGTGAGGTTGTCCCATCACTGCCAGCTCCTAAATCTAGAGCTGCATCACACGACAATTCACTCTGAAACCGAATCTGAGAGAGAAGTCTACAGAAAGCCCACTGGCACACAATACCTGCTTGTCTGGCACCCGCATGCTGGTCTTTCTGTTTGCTGGGCTGTAGGTCCATATCTTCATCATCTTCATAACTCCTCTTGTGACGACTGGGGGTGTAGGACGTTGAAGGACTGACTCGAGCTTGGTTTGCATTAACATAGGCGTTAAATAAGTTAAGAAAAGTCCACCATGAAATGAATATCCTAAGGTATGCTAATTACAGGACCAATAAAAGATTACTAGTTTGGCAATTTGGTTAAAATTAAAACATTCTTTTAAAAGAAGACTAGACTTCCAGTTTTGATTATGAAGGTAGCAACTTAGCCTCATGCCCCCAACCCCTGCTATAAAGAAGTGTAAAACTAGGCAAAAGACACAAGGCAACGATTTCTAGTCACCGTAAGGGAGCGTAAGGTTATAATCCTTGAATAAGAAAACACAGCGGATAAACTCCACATTCTTCCCAGCTTTCTCTTGGAACACTGCCCAAATTGCAACAAAGAGAAGTAAAGGCCCTGCCCTTGCTAGGTAGAGAAAACAGAACACCCAGTTCGGGCTACTGGTTGCAGATAAACACCCAGAAATCTGTGCAGGTTCCATTTGGGTCTTTGGCTGAACTGAAACCTGTGATGTTCAAGTCAGGATTCCTTGAGGCCTAGCAGAGAACAGCTGCTAGCTGGTTGGAAGCTAAATGCAGCTGGGGGAAACTGTACAATATTAGAACTGGACCCTGATGAACATATCGGGCACTTAAGTGTGACCCAGAAATAGCGCATCTCATGAATAAGGACTGTGTCCTACACAGCAAGGGCCACTCCATACCCACCTTAACCAATCCCAAAACCAAGCCATGACAAACAAGGTCCAAGGGATCAACTTAAATCACCTACCTATCAGAACAAAATGCAACATTCCTGAGATAAGACAAAACCAAACTTTCTACAATATTGTATATCAGCATATAGTAACACATTATTAGCTACAGATGAAAAACAAGAAAATATGACCTACAATCAGGATTAAAAATAATCAGGGGCGCCTGGGTAGCTCAGTTGGTTAAGCATCTGAATTCGGCTCAGGTCATGATCTCACAGTTCGTGAGTTCAAGCACTGCACTGGGCTCTGTGCTGACAGCTCAGAGCCTAGAGCCTAGAGCCTGCTTTGGATTCTGTCTCCTTCTCTCTCTGCCCCTCCCCCCCTCACGCTCTGTCTCTCTCAAAAATAAACATTAAAAAAAAATTTAAAAATCACTAAAAACAGGGTGCTTGGATGGCTCAATCTTAAGGTTAAGGTTAAGCGTCCGACTTCGGCTCAAGTCATGATCTCGCGGTTTGTGAGTTCGAGCCCCGCGTTGGGCTGTGCTGACAGCTCAGAGCCTGGAGCCTGCTTCGGATTCTGTATCTCCCCATCTCTCGGCCCCTCCCCTGCTCATGCTCTGTGTGTCTCTCTCAATAATAAATAAATGTTAAAAAAAATTTTTTTAAAAATCACTAATAACACAGAGATGACTCAGATATTAGAATTCACAGACAAGGACACTAAAGGGCAATTATAAAATTCACAATTTTAAAAGCAAAGATGAGATGAGTTAAAGATGAGGAATGTTAGCAGAGAAATGGAAACAAAAAAAAAAAAGAAAAATGAAGAAGAGAAAAATAAGATACCTGAAATAAAAATAAAAACAAAAACAAAAGTCTCCCAGAAGCCCAGTCACCAGGAGGACAGTAACAAAGAATCTAATGATCATGTGAGTGGATCCTCAGAAAATGACACAATGATGAGAGACTGGACAGACAAACATTGGGAGAAATAAAGGCCGAAACCTGAAAAGTACCAGTCCACAGATCCAAAATCTCAAAAATACCCAAGCAAGATAAATACAAAAATACTCACACACATCACAGTCAAACTGCTGAAAACCACAGACAAAGAGAGAAAATTAGAAGCAGCCAGAGGAAAATCAGAGACATTACACACAGGAATACAGTAAGATGATGGCTATCCTTGCATCAAAAAAGCAATGGAGGCCAGAAGACAGTGGACAATACCACCAGAGCACTGGGGAGGGAAAACAGCTATCAATCAAGAATTCTATATCCAGCGAAAACATCTTTCAAAAATATAGGTGAAATAAAGACATTTTCAGTTGAACCAAAGCTGAGAAAATTCATTCATCACCAACAGATGTGTACTTTAAAAAAAAAAAAAAAAAAGCTTAGGAAAATGACTCTATATAAAAGCAAAAAGAACAAGGGTATCTGGGTGGCTTAGTCAGTTAAGCCTGTTTGGGATTCTCTCTGTCCCTCCCTTGCTCAAGCACTCTTAAAATAAATAAACTTAAAAAAGAACAAAGGGAGCTAGAAATGATACATACACACAAAAATACATAAAAGACATTTTTCTCATTAAAAAAATTTTTTTTAACATTTATTCAATTTTGACAGACAGTGCATGAGCAGGGAAGGGGCAGACAGAGGGGGAGACACAGGATCCAAAGCAGGCTCCAGGCTCTGAGCTGTAGAGCTTGACACGAGTTCGAATTCATGAACTGTGAGATCAGGACCTGAGCTGAAGTCAGATGCTCAACCGACAGAGCCACCCAGGCACCCCATCCTCATTTCTTAATTTACAAAGAAGCCAAATGTTTAAAGCAAACATGATAATATACTGGGGGCTCTACAATTTAAGTACAAATCAAGTGTTATGGCAGCAGCACTAAGTATGAAGTGGATGAATGCAAGTACACTATTGTAAAGATCAAGGAACAAAGAAGAAACCACAAGGGAAATTAGAAAATGTCTGAGTTGAATGATAATGAAAACAACAAATCAACATCTGTGGAATGCAATTAAAGCAGTGATTATAGAGAAATGTATAGCCTTAAATGTTAATATTAGAAATAAAAGATTTGAAATTAATGATCTGAGCATCCACTTTGAGAAGTGAGAGAAAAATTAAAACCAAACTATCATAAAAGGAAACAAGAACAGAAGTCAATGAGATAGAAAACAGAAAATTAAAGTTGGTTCTCTGACAAACCACTAACACTGACCAAGAATAAAAGAAAAATTAATTAGTATTACTAGAAACGAAAAGAGATCATTGCTAGATATGCCCCAGACATTAAAAGGAAAACTAGGAAATATTATGAAAAGCTTTGATACTGACATAAGTACAACTAGATTAAATGATTTTGAAACAATTCTTTGAAAGATACAACTTATTACAACTGACACAGAAAAAAACTGTTAAACTTAATTGAAAATCTTCTCACAAAGAAAACACCAGGCTCCAAACTGGAAACAACCTAAAAGCTCATCAAGCAGAAAAAAAATATAAACAAATACCATCAGTGATAAAAAAGAAGGAGCTACTAACATACATACAGAGATGAATCTCAAATATGTTATGCAGAACAAAAATCAGACACACACTCTCTTGCTTCCATTTCAGGACACTCAAGAATAGGTAAAATGAAGCTATAGTGAAAGAAATCAGGACAGTGGTTCCAAGAGGAGACAGGTGCCTGGAAAAGACACAAGGGAACTTGCTGGCACAAGTTCTTTACTTTGACGGGTGTAAATGGAATGGGTATGCATTTGTCCAAATCACTGCAGTGTACCTTTAGAATCTACGCATCTCAGGGTATGTGAACTATGCCTAAAAAAGTTACTAACTAAAAAAATTATACAATTTAAAAAATAAAAAAGACACCAAGATGTTTCCACATCTCTCAAAATAGCCAACATGTTGCCTTCCCTTAAGAAATTCAGCATTAGCTCTAATTTGAAACTATGTTTTTACTTAACTATGGTACTTTTCAAGTACCTTTAATTTAGCCACCTCAATCTTTTTAACAGTATTTAAGTTTTTTCTATTTATTTTGAGTGTGTGTGTGAGCAGTGGCGGGAGAGCGAGAATATACTAAGCAGTCTCTGCACTGCGAGCACCAGAGCCTGGACTTGGGGTTCAAACTCATGAACTGTGAGATCAAGCCCTGAACTGAATGAAATCAAGAGTCAGACACTTAACTGACTAAGCCACTCAGGTGCCCCAACAGTATTTCACTATAGGAATATACCATAATTTTATGATTTCTCCACAATGAATAGTTGGGTTGTTTTATAAGCTTTCTTATTTAGGACAAATGAAAAACACCTCATTAAAACAAAGCCAACCTCTGTAAATGAAGAACAATTTTTTCCCGGCTAACTTCATTGGCATAAAAAGATGAAGTTTCTAAAAACTCAAAATTTAATTGTTTTTTATTTTATTTTTAAATGTATTTATTTTGAGAGAAAGAGTGGGTGTGTGTGAACAAGGTGGGGGGGAGGGAGGGAGGAAGGGAGAGAGACGGAGGGGAGGGGAGGGGAGGGGTGGGGAGGAGAGGGGGAGAAGAGAGAGGGAGAGGAAGGAGGAGAGGGGGAGAAAGAGAGAGAGAGAGAGAGAATATCCCAAGCAAGCTCCACACTGTCAGTGCAGAGGTGGATTCGTGGCTTGAACTCACACACTATGGGATCATGACCTGAGTGGAAATCAAGAGGTGAACACTTAACCAACTGAGCTGCCCAGGTACCCCTCCCTAATTGTGGTCTTTTCAATTAATCAGGAACCATTCAATATGGAAGAAACTTCAGATAAAGGATATTTCTTTTACCCACGTAGATTCCCCAGGCACTGGAACACAATAGAAAGTTTGTCTTTCCAATGTGGTAGTCCGTGGAGAGTTTAAATCAACTTCTTGTTGAGGCTGTGATGTACACAAAAAGTATATTTAAAATTTTACTAAGAAAAACAAAAACAAAAATTTTAATTAGCAAGTCACATTTTTCATGTTATTTATAAATCATTGTAAATATTACACATTAAGAACTAAAAAACAAATACCAAATCCAAACTGTCACTTTTTAAAAAGGAAAATGGACATAAAATCATTTCACATGCAATGATGAATATACTAGCTTCCCTCAAATCCATAATACACAGCACCCTGTTACAAAATTAAATCCTTTTTAATAAACAGGATACATGGTACTTCCATTGTCTCTTTCATAGAAAATGATCAGAATCAGCCTACAAAACAGGAACTTAATGAAATATTCATTAGGAGGTAACTGATATGAGATTGGAGTCAGATATTATTCCCTAAAAGAGGCATGTTCTCTATATCAAATACACTTAGAAAATCCTAAGAGGTAAGAAAGAACCCAGGATGTAATATTAAAATGTTACTTTAATAAGTACATACTACTTTTATAGTACAAAAAAATTCTTAGAAAATAAAATATATATTCCATTTTGTAAGGAAAAAAACAAGGGCCCAAGGACCCACAAACCCAAGAGACATCAAGTGTGAGCCTTAGCCAATATGTACAACCTGGGCTTTCTGCTGTTGCTTTCTTTCCAGGCCCCAAGTTTTCCTAGTTTGGTGCTTTTACTTATGACCTTTAGCAAAACAATAGAAACTATTTGCCTTCGGAAGTGTCACACGTGGACAGACACATCATCTTTTATATTTTCCTATTTCCAGATGCTGAGATTTGGTAATCTATGGTGATATTGCATTTTGTGTACTGGACAAAACTGTGTATTTATTAATACATTAGGCTAATGTGCCTTAGGATTCCTCAAAAAAGGGAGGCAGCAAGCATTTATAAAGTTAACTCATTCGATTTGGCACCACGTTTTACTCCCACATTTTACTTTGTAGAAACACTGTAAAAGAAAAAAAGACGTCGGGAGACCTGGTTCATCATGTGTTAAGACGAACAAATCCATCTTTCATGGGTCCCCCTAAATAACTGTAGGAAGATACATTTTTGTTGAATGTAATCTTCACGGCAACCTTCCAAATTAGGGCTGTTCTGTTCAGACTGGCCCCTGAACTAGAACACTTTATTCAGCCAGGCACAGCTTCTACTGTGAATTAACGGCTGGTATGAGGGTTATAAATCAATCTCTTAAGGTTCGGGTAAGCAGGAGTCAGACTCCCAAAATATAAAAAGCCCTACATAATCTGATTAAATTAAGATTCTGGATCAGCAAACCAGAGAACTAGACCCTAGAATGGAGGTGACACCTTTCTACGTAAGCACCTACCTGATCAATCCCCACCTATGATACCTGTTTTTTTCCCCAACAATAAAATTACCATCAATTTCAATAGAACCACATGAAAAACACATAAAAAGTAAAATATGGGAGCTATTTTTGCTTTTATCAGAAAAGCAATTTTTAAAAAACTGCAGATATACTGTAGGTCCTCTCTATAACTGCTTTCCTAGTAAGTTTCTACCTCATGACAATCCCTTTCCCAAACATAATCCTGACTGGTGTTCTCTGCCTTCTTGCCTTTCCCATGATATGTAAGAGAGCTTCCATTACCTCTTTTTATCAAAGAAAGCTTAAGTTTATTAAAAACATTTTTCCTCCTACAAAAAGATGACAGGATTTAATGAAATTTAATTAAGCAAGTGTTAAGTCCTAAATTAATCTTCCACTTTTATTTTAAAATAACTTATCATAACCTGTAATTTTTTAACCAAGTATAGAGATATTAGGAAAAGGAATTAGTTTTGTTACTTATAGTACTCCACCTTCTAAGAGATTTTTAGAAGATCAAAAATACATCCACATCAGAGAAACTCAAATAAAAGGTAAATAAAACATTCATGTGACTTCTTAGAACTTACTTACACACAAGATAAATACATTTAAGATCAACCAAAGGAAATAAATTTGCTGCTTAAGAAAAAATTCATATTGGGCCACCTGGGTGGCTCAGTCGGTTTGAGCGTTTGACTCTTAATTTTGGCTCAGGTTACGATCTCATGGTTTGTGAGTCCCACATCGGGCTCTCCACTGTCGCACAGAGCCTGCTTTGGATCCTCTGTCCACCCCCCTCTCTCTGCCCCACACCCCCTTGTGTTCTCTCTCTCTCTCAAAAATAAACATTTAAGAAAAAAAATTCTTACTAAAAATGTTTTATACATCTTAAGGATACATACCCCACACTCTGCTACATCTCTGTATTTTCCAAAATGAAGGACCTATGATCCAAAACAAAGAAAAACAGTATCATATCAGTATATCTGAATCAAAACCACCAGAAACAACAAGGATAAGATTAATACCACTAATTACAAACAGAAAGTTTCATGAAAAAAAGCAATACATACACGTGCTTTTGTGTTTCGGTTAACCGTTTCGTAAACTCCCATGTAAAACTCAGGGTCAAACATATCCTGAATCATGCAGCGAAACTTCACAAAACTGTTAGGTTTCAAGTAATGAAGGGGAACTTCATTCAATGATGGCACCTTAAAGGAAAACAAGTCAATACTCCTATCTGTAAAACATTAAGCACATATACAGAAACTATATATCCAGACCCAAACTGCAACACACACACACACACACACACACCCCAAACCCCATTAGGAAGCCAATGATCTCAACAGTTAACATAAGTGCTGGGCATAAAAGTACTGAGTTCTTCCTAGTTTGTATAATGACACTGGACTCTAATGTAAACTTCGCAAGTAGCAGAAAGGCATTTGCCTTACTGAGCTCTTCTCTTAAAACGAGTACATCCCAGGGACACCTGAGTAGCTCAGTTGGTTAAGCACCTGACTTCGACTCAGGTCATGATCTTGCAGTTCGTGAGTTAGAGCCCACATCAGGTTCTGTGCTGACAGCTCAGAGCCTGGAGCCTGCTTCGGATTCTGTGTCTCCCTCTCTCTCTGCCCCTCCCCTGCTTGTACTCTGTCTCTCATCTCTCTCGAAAATAAATAAACATTAAAAACAACCTAGTACATGCCAATTCTTTTTAAATGAAAGCAATAAAACAAAGATAATAGAGACTCACACCTTTTTTTTTTTTTTTTTTTTTTTGGTCTTAGAGAGTAATATGGTCAGTTACTGCCACCTAGAGGCACCAACATAGAAGCACCGAACTGCTCGACGTTTCAGTTGAAAGAGGGCAAAATCTTTTAATACATATACACTTAATGCAGAAGACAGGGCACATTAATGTATACATATAGTATATATATAATGTGTGTATATAGTTTAAAATTTTACGTGGATTACCACTCTACAGAGAGAACCTGGAAGTCAGCCCAACCCAGCAGCAATAAACTTACCCATTTCGGAGCGTTATTTTCCTTCAGCTTTTCCTTAAAATATTCAATTACTTTCTTCTCCCAGTCAGGATTAACTCCATTTTGGGCTGAAAAAAAAAAAAGGCACTTTTCACAGCTACATGTACAATATTACAATACGTAACAACAGACTCTGGTCAGGTGTGGCACTTCGCGTTCAGGTGCAGCCTTGCAGTGGGCACCCGGGGGGGGGCTGCCCTCCAGGGGGTTGGGTGTCACAAGGAAGGGCATGGTGACCTCGTGCAGGCTCTCAGAAGCCAACACCCTAGCTGAGACCACCACAGAACAAGGCCTAAAGCTACGCAAAGCAGCATATGAACCATCATTTGTAAAGCACAATGTTCTTTGAAAACATTTTTATACAGATTTTTTTCCCTTACAGCTATCCTGAAATAAAAAGAGGATGTTCTTTTAAAAAAAAAAATTAATTTGGGAGTAATTTCAAACTTTCCAAAAAATCACGTGAACAGTACAAAGAATACCTCTGTCTTTGCTCCATTTATCTGCTCTCATAGTTTTCTGACCCGATTTAAATTACACACATCCATACGCTTTTGCCTTTAGATATTTCAATATGCATTTCCTAAGAACAGAGAGATTATTTTACATAACTAGCAGTACTGTTACCAATCTCAGGAAATTCAAAACTAATGCTTTTTACCTAACCCACCGTCCATATTCCAATACTATCCTTTATTGCACTTTTTCCTCTTCGGTACATGAGCCAGTCTAGGATCACATACTGACTGCTTTTAGCTATCATGTGTCTTTAATCTTCAAACTGGAACAGTTCCTCAATCTTTATTTTTTATGACATTCATATTTAAGAAGAATACAAACCCTAGATAAAAATATAGAATGCTTCTCACTTTGGGTTTGTCTAATGTTCTCTTATGATTAGATTGCAGGTGTGCACTATCAGACTATTCCCTAAGCGATGCTGTGTCCTTGTAATGGTATCATCTAGAGACAAATGTCCACCTTCCCCTCACTGATGATGTTCACCTTAACCACCCAGTCAAAAGGATAGCCAATCTCTCCACAGTACAGTTACTTTTTTCCCCTTTGCAACTGTTAAGTAATCTGCAGGAGGCACTTCAAGAGCATGCAAATAATTATTACAAATCTTGCCCCACCCCCAGATTTAGCATCCATTGACAACTCTTACAATGATGACTGTAAAATGAAGAGAAAGGTGTTTCTAATGTCATGTTAAAGAGAAGAGGGGTGCCTGGGTGGTTCAGTTGGTTGAGTGGCTGACTTCAGCTCAGGTTATGATCTCACAGTTTGTGAGTTCGAGCCCTGCGTCAGGCTCCATGCTGACAGCTCAGGGCCTGGAGCCAGCTTCTGATTCTGCATCTCCCCCCCTCTCTCTCTGCCCCTCCACCACTCACTCTCTGTCTCTCTCTCACAAAAATAAATAAACATTAAAAAAAAATGTTTTTTAAAGAGAAGAAAACCGGGGTACCTGGCTGGCTCAGTTAGTGGAGCAACTCCTGATCTCGGGGTTGTAAATTTGAACCCCACGTTGCACATAGAGATTACCTAAAAATAAAATCTTAGGGGTGTCTGGGAGGCTCAGTCAGTTAAGCGTATGACTTCGGCTCAGGTCATGGTCTCGCGGTTCACTGAGTTCAAGCCCCACTGACAGCTCAAGCCCTGGAGCCTGCTTCACATTCTGTGCCTAACCTCTCTAACCCCTCCCCCGCTTGCACTCTCTCACTCTCTCCAAAATAAATAAACATTAAAAATAAAAATAAAATCTTAAAAAAAAAAGAAAAAGAAAAGAAAACCAAGGCTTTGAAAAAATTACAGCATTTGGCCAAGACCAAAGTGAATTATTGACAGAATTAGGAATTATCTGCTTGGGGAGAACCAGCAAACCACATAGCTAGCCAATACTTCCACCATTTATATTCATCACACAGGTGCTATGGTGCCGTGAAGTAAAGGAAGGAACTATTTGTGACGAGCTGATTCTGTTAGAAATATTCATAAAATTCCACTAACACCATGCTCAGCAGGGCTTCCAAACACTTTCATTTAATTGAGCCAAGTCTAATTCTGAAAAAAGGAGGGAGGAATAAACTCCTGAGGTGATTCAGATGTGCAACGAGGGTTAAATCCACCGGGAAACTGGTCCTCAGCGCGTGCCCTGACCACCATCATTAGAATCACCTGAGTAGTTGTTAAAAATCCAAAATTTCCAGCCCATTCCAGACCTACTGAATCAGAAATTCTGGAGCTGAGGCCTAGCAATCTGCGTTTTAAAATGCCTAAATGGCTTTGCGACGCCCGTCCCTTCCCGCTGGCTATCCCCTCTTGGAGCAGCCACCGCCAGCGGCCGCAATGGCAGAACCCCGAAGTCCCACTTCCACGAGGACCACAGTGGCGCGCGCCTTGTGGTTCAACCAGCCGGCTTGGAAGATCCACAGACCAAAGGCCTGGTGCCTCACCCGCACCCTGCGCCTGGACCCCTCCAGCCCACAGCAAGGTGCCCTCTGCCGCAGCGTCACACCCAAGTGCGAGCCGGCAGGGCCTTCAGCTCAGAAGAGTCTCGAGAGGCTGGCGTCCACAAGGAGGCGGCATGAACCAGTGATCTCGGTGGAATCCAAGAGGGCAGAACCAGTCTGCAGAGTCCTGCAGGCCGGCGTGCCGTGGTGGCGGCACCGCTCCCAGCCCATCCTCCTTCCTGGACGCCCTCGGCCCCCAACTTCAGCTTAGGTTATGATCTCCCAGTTTGTGAGTTCGAGCCCTGTGTCCGGCTCCGTGCTGACAGCTCGGGGCCTGGAGCCAGCTTCCGGTTCCGTGTCTCCCTCTCTCTCTCTGCCCCTCTCTGGGAGCGCTCTCCGGAAGACCTCAAATCGGTCAAACCCAGCTGACAGGACCGGTCATGCCCATACGGAATGTCTGCAAGGAGGAAGTCAGAGTCACAACAGAGGAGGAGGAAAACTGCAGCCAGTGTTTACACGGCCGGTGCCAACGCTGGACTCTGATGCCCCGGCAGAAAGGGCCAAGGAGGCCGTGGAACAAGATGTCGAGAAGACAAAAATAAAGTGCTGTTGGTAAATCGCGATAAAAAAAAATAATAATAATACAGGGGCGCCTCGGTGGCGCCGTCGGTTAAGCGTCCGACTTCAGCCAGGTCACGATCTCACGGTCTGTGAGTTCGAGCCCCGCGTCAGGCTCTGGGCTGATGGCTCGGAGCCTGGAGCCTGTTCCCGATTCTGTGTCTCCCTCTCTCTCTGCCCCTCCCCCATTCATGCTCTGTCTCTCTCTGTCCCAAAAATAAATAAACGTTGAAAAAAAAATTAAAAAAAAAATAATACACAAATAAAATGCCCTCTAAGTGAATCTGATGCATACTAAAGAGAGCTGCTGTTGTACTAGAGGAGTGCCGATAAAGGATTACCAAAATGGACAATAAATAAGTAAATAAGAATGGGCATTTTTGCTTTCAGTGAAAATGGATGTTTAAAGAAAAGGCTGATACACAGCCATGACAGCCACAGCAACATTGCTATTCTGAGTGCATCTGAGTAAGAAACATGACATGCTGGGGGGGTGAGGGGAGGAGGGCAGCTCGTCCGTGGAGCATGCAACTCATGACCTTACAGTGGTTGAGTTCAAACCCCACATTGGGTGTGGAGTTTACTTTTAAAAAAATAAAAAAGAAAGTTATACAAACAAGACCATGCCACCTAACTGATGATGAAGCCAGATATATATGCACGGCACATTATTTTCCCCTTATCTCTCTGACATTCTTAGTGGTGTCTTTTAAGGAGAAGTCCAATTTGCCAAGTTTTTTTTCTTTCATAGTAACTGACCCCCAAGGTCATGAAGATATTCTACATTTTTTATTTTCCATACTTAGGCCTGTAAACCCACATCAAATTAATGTTTTTGTTTATATTGTGACATAGGGGTTGAGGCTCATTTTCTCCCCAAAAAGATATCCACTTGTTCCAACATTAAAAGGCTTTCTTGGGGCGCCTGGGTGGCGCAGTCGGTTAAGCGTCCGACTTCAGCCAGGTCACGATCTCGCGGTCCGGGAGTTCGAGCCCCGCGTCAGGCTCTGGGCTGATGGCTCAGAGCCTGGAGCCTGTTTCTGATTCTGTGTCTCCCTGTCTCTGCCCCTTGCCCGTTCATGCTCTGTCTCTCTCTGTCCCAAAAATAAAAATAAACGTTAAAAAAAAAAAAAGGCTTTCTTTTTAGCATTGAATTGCTTTGGCACTTGTATCAAAAAATCAACTCACTGTACTTATGTTAGTTTATTTCCACACTCTGCTATGTTACACTGATCTATTTATCTTTATGCTGTCTTAATACTATATTCGTTACTGTCTTAACCATTATGGCTCGGTCTTAAGTCTTAAAAATCAAATAGTTAAGTTCTTCAAATTTGTCTTGATTATTGTCATCCTTAACATGTCTATGTAATTGTGAGGACCAGCTTATGGACTTCTGTGTCAGGTCTGCTGAAATTTTGATTAGGGTTGTGGTGAACTTACAGATAATTTGAGGAGAACTGACATCTTAACAGAGTCTTCCAATCCATGAATTCTCCCAGGGGAGACAGAATAAGGGAGCCTACACGTGGATTCCTCCAGACTTCATCTGTGTCTTTTTCCCTTACGATCCAGCTGTGTATCTTTACTATCCTGCTGTAATAAATCTTGGCCTTGAATAAAACTATACATGGAGTCACATTAAGTCCTTCTAGTGAGTCTCTCAAGATAGAAGTGGTCTTGGGAACCCTAACACATGAGTATATCAATAGCTCATTTCTATTGATTGCTGAATAGTATTCCACAGTATAGCTGAATGACAATTTGTTTCTCCATTTACCCACTGAAGGACATTTAGATTGTCTCCAAGTTTAACAACTATGAACAAAACAACTAAACATTTGTGTAGAGGTTTTTGTGTACACGTAGGCTTTCATTTCTCTAAGTAAAAACCTGGGAATGGGACAGTTGGGTATACGGTAAATGTACAGTTAAGATTCCACCTCTTTTCCAGAATGGCTGTACCATTTTGCATTCTTACCAGCAATGTATAAAAGATCAAGTTCTTTGTATCCTTGCCAGCATCTGGTACTGTCACTATGTTTTCCAATTTTAGCTGTTCTAATAGGTGTGTAACATCTCATCATGGTTCAGATTTGCATTTCCCTAGTGGCTAATGATGCTGAATTGGTGAGGCATCTATTTAATCTTTGGCCCTTTTTAAAACTGGGTTAATTACCATTGTGCTTTCTTTATACATTCTGGATACAAATCTCATCTATGGTTTTCACATATATTCTAATTAATGGCTTATCTTTCCATTCTAATAGTATTTTTTTGCAGCAGTTTTTAGTTTTGATGGTTATCAAATTTTTGTTTCATGCATTGTGTCTTTGGTGTATGTCTAAGATCTCACTGCCAAACCCTGGGTCACAAAGATCTTCTACTTACGTCTAAAAGTTTTATATTTTTACAGTCTTAAATTTTATACTTAGAACTGTGACACATTTTGAGTTAATTTTTGTATAAGGTATGAGATTTAAAGGTTTTAAATGTGTTCCCACATTTATGTTGAAAATATCCTTTTCCATGAATTATCTTTGTACTCTGTCAAACAATGAGAGCAGCAAGAATGAACCTTACAGGGGCGCCTGGGTGGCGCAGTCGGTTAAGCGTCCGACTTCAGCCAGGTCACGATCTCGTGGTGCGTGAATTCGAGCCCCGTGTCAGGCTCTGGGCTGATGGCTCAGAGCCTGGAGCCTGTTTCCGATTCTGTGTCTCCCTCTCTCTCTGCCCCTCCCCCGTTCATGCTCTCTCTCTGTCCCAAAAATAAATAAACGCTGAAAAAAAAAAAATTAAAAAAAAAAAAAAAAAGAATGAACCTTACAAACATTATGCTAGGTGAAATAACCTAGACACAAAAGGACAAATATTGTAGGCTTCCACTCACATGAGGTACCAAGAATAGGCAAAATCACAGAGACAAAAATTAGAACAGAGGCTTTTGTAGGGGAGACACATGAAAGAGGGGGAGCTGATGGTTATTTTACCTTGGGGTGAGTATGAGTATGTGGAGTGGTAGGCAGAATAATGCCTCCCCCCACCCCAAGATGGCCACATCCTAATCCCCAGAAACTGAATATATTACACGACAAAGGGGAATTTAGGTAGAAGATAGAATTGAGGTTGATCATCAGCTGACCTTAAAGCAGAGAGATTATCCATGTGCGTCCAATATAATCACAAGGGTCCTTAACATGGAAGAGGGAGACAGAAGTCTTCAGAGCGAGGAGAAAAGAACTCGAAAGGAGCCATGAGCCAAGAAATGTTGGCAGACTCCAGAAGCTGGAAAACAATAAGGAAATAGATTTTCCCCTAGAGCCTCCAGAAAGGAATGCTGTCCTGTTGACAACTTGATTTTACCCAGTAAGACTCCCATCATTCTGGCCTCCAGAACTGTAAGATAAGTTTATACTGTTTTAAGCCCTTAGTTTGTGGTGATTTGTCACAGTAAAAATAGGAAATACAGTTCTTTGAAGAACTGCTCCATTAAGTTGTTGAATTTATGTCCTTAGAGTTATCTTGTATCCTTTCCATGTCCATAGAGTCTGTAGTGGTAGCTCTTCTTTCATTCCTGGTACTAGTAATTTGTGTCTTTTTTTTTTTTTTTTCTCCTTTGCTAGTCTGGCTATAGGCTTATGTATTTTACTGATCTTTTTAAAAAAATAAAACAAACAGCTTTGGGTTTCACTGATTTTCTTTTTTCTTATTTTCAATTTCATTCATTTCTGCCTTACCTTTATTAGTTCCTTTCTTCTGACTTGGGTTTATTTTGCTCTTCTAGTTTTAAGACAGAAGCTTAAATTATTGATTTGAGATCTACTCTTCTGATAAATGCACTTAATGCCTCTTAGCACATCTTTGGCTCTTTCCCACAAATTTTGATATGCTGTGTTTTCATTTTCATTTAGTTCAAAATGTTTTAAAATTCCCCTAGAGACTTTTTGATCCATGGATTATTTAGAAATATTATTTCCACAACTTTGAATCTTCTTGTCATCTGTTACTGATTTTTAATCTGACTTCATTATGGCTGGAGAACATAGTTGATGATTTCAACTCTTTAAGATTTGTTAATATTGTTTATAATCCAGAATATGGCTTATCTTGGTGAATGTTCTATGCGCACTCAGAAAAAATGTATGTTCTGATGTTGGTGGAGCATTCTACAAATGTCAATTAGATTTATTTGGTTGATGGTGTTTTGCAGTGTTTCTAAATCCTTGCTTTTTTTTTTTTTTTAACATTTATTTATTTTTGAGAAAGAGAGAGCACGTGCATGTGTACCCACAAGCAGGGGAGGGGCAGAGAGGGGGACAGAGGATCCAAAATGGGCTCTATGCTGACAGCAGCAAGTCCAATGTAGGGCTCAAACTCACAAACCATGAGATCATAACCTGAGCTAAAGTTGGATGCTTAACTGAGCCACCCAGGTGCCCCAATCCTTGCTTATCTTCTATTCGCTTGTTCTGTAGAGTACTAAAAGAGAAATGGTAAAATCTCCACTTATAATTATATAATTACAAATTTCTCTATTTCTCCTTCCAGTTCCAGGAGTTTTTACTTCCTGTATTCTGAAGCTCTGCTGTTAGGTGCATTTACATGTAGGGCCTCTTAGTGAGCTGTTTTATCATTATGTGATGAATCTCTTGTTCTCTTCTCACACAATATTTCTTAAAAATATTTTTAAATTTAAAATGAAGAATCCGCTAAAGAGGAAGACCTAAGGTCTAAGAAACAACAGAATTAACTCATGAATGCAATGGGGGGGGGGGGGGGAAGTCCAAGCATCATAATTAAGCAACAAACCTAAAAAGCAACTAGCACAAATGAGTGGAATAATTCAAAAGGGAAGTTGAGGCACCTGGGTGGCTCAGTTGAGTAAGCGTCCAACTCTTGATTTTGGCTCAGGTGATGATCTCGTAGTTTGTGAGTTCAAGCCCCACATCTGGCTCTGGCTGCTTGGGATTCTCTCTTTCCCCCTCTCTCAAAATAAATAAAATTTTAAAAACGAAGAAGTTGAAGAACATCCACAAAGAGATCATAGTTCTTTCTTAGTAAATAATATGAATGAGATGCTGGAAGAACTTATTGAATATGATGTCAAATTTCTGTTCAATAAGGAAATGCAAGAATACAAATATAAGTAAATTAAGTTTTAACATAGTACTGCTCAAGGAAGTGTGTATGTACCTGACAGCATAGCCTCAAAATACATAAAGCAACAACTTTCAGAACTAAGGAGGAAAGACTAAACAGAAATCACAAAGACTTGACACAGCCCTCTCAGAAACATAAATCAAGCATGAAACACAAAATTAAATACACAGCAGGTATGAAGATAGTAAGCTCTCTAATAAATAAAAATATCCAGAGTACATTTTTAGCATGTGACATTTACAAAAAGTTCTACGTACTAGTCACAGAGGAAGCCTCAACAGATGCCAGGTGTATGTTCTCTGTCCAAAATGTGCCAAGAACTCAGTACAAAAGGGAAGCTTAATACATGAGCACCCTTATGTCTATAATGATTTTTAAAAACAGAGAAGCCCATGATAATAAATAATCCATAATTTAGAGAGGACTTTATAGGGAGTAATTATGAAATTCTCCCAGACGGATAACAAAGAAAGCTGTGCAGCTTAATGTCTGTGGGTTACCAAGGTGGTTTTTATGAAGTTATAGATTCGAATATGCTTATCGAGTACAAAGAAAGAATGGAAATAGATGAGTTTATTACTTTTCAACTTAAGAAGCTTTTAGAAGAGAAAATCCAAAGAATAAGAAAAATAGTAAATAAAATGGAGAAAAATACTAATACAAATCATCAATGTTAAGATAGCTAAATTTTTTGGCAAGCCAGTTCAGAACAAAGAAAACCCAAAGAACAAAATCAGACAAATAAAAACAAGACACAGAAGACAATACTAAAAGGAAAGAATATAGGTAGAGCAAAATGAAAAAAGGGAAAATGCTATAGATGACAGAAATGCTAAAAACTATGCAAAATATTATGAACTATAAACAGATTTGAAAATCCAGGTGAAAGATGAATTTCTGAAAGAATACGAACTGCCACAAGATTGGCAGGCAGAGCTCTTCTGGTTATCACCATCTGGTCAAAGAACATTGTATGTCTAATACTGCACGAGAGAAAAACTGCTGATCTTTCCTCTCAATCCCATGAAGTCCCAAGTCCAGAAAATTATGCACTTTCAAGCCAAGCTGTTCACAAAAGATAAAGATGCAAAACTCCCATATAAACTATTAACTGAATCCAATGGAGTATTCAAAAAGAAATCATGATCACGCAGTACTTATCCCAATAATACAAAAGTAGTTTATGACCAGAAAACCTAAGAGGATAATTTATGGCATTAAAAGATTAAAGAAAAAATATAACCATCTCAGGGGATAGAAAACTAGGCACTTGATAAAGTGCAAAACCTATTTCATGATGAAAAATGATAAATTATGGCTTGATAGTAAACTTTGGAGTATAAGAGAAACCTTTTGACCTTGATTCTTGAAACACTGTCCTTGGGGCGCCTGGGTGGCGCAGTCGGTTAAGCGTCCGACTTCAGCCAGGTCACGATCTCGCGGTCCGTGAGTTCGAGCCCCGCGTCGGGCTCTGGGCTGATGGCTCAGAGCCTGGAGCCTGTTTCCAATTCTGTGTCTCCCTCTCTCTCTGCCCCTCCCCCGTTCATGCTCTGTCTCTCTCTGTCCCAAAAATAAATAAACGTTGAAAAAAAAAAATTAAAAAAAAAAAGAAACACTGTCCTTAAAGCAAAATAATTTAATGACAGGATTTTACTTCCTCCCCTACTGGTCCAAACACCCTAGTAGATTCTGTAGGGAAAGCTATTATACAATCATAACAACATAAATGTTACTCACTGGTTTTTGACCTTTATAATACGGTCAGACAAAGCACTAGAGCACTGTAAACTTTGGTGCCACATTTGTGGCACAATGACTGACAAAAATTGGGTACAAGCAATGGAGGGTTGTGTAGACACTATTTCCTCATCTTATGAAATGGAAACTCTGAAATGGTATCTAAAGTTGCTGGAGAGAAAAAACAACTTTAGAATATGCCTCTACATTCAAAAGGAAAGCAACTGAAGAATTAAAAATAAGTGAAAAACCAGAAGCTTCACACTAAGATAGGAACAAGGCAATGATGGCCCTCTCACCATTTTCGACACTGTACTAGAAGCCATAACTAATACATTAAGACAAAAAAAAGAAAAGAAAAGAAAAGGTATGGGGCACCTGGGTGGCGCAGTCGGTTAAGCGTCCGACTTCAGCCAGGTCACGATCTTGCGGTCCGTGAGTTCGAGCCCCACGTCGGGCTCTGGGCTGATGGCTCAGAGCCTGGAGCCTGTTTCCGATTCTGTGTCTCCCTCTCTCTCTGCCCCTCCCCCGTTCATGCTCTGTCTCTCTCTGTCCCAAAAATAAATAAACGTTGAAAAAAAAAAATTAAAAAAAAAAAAAAAAAAAGAAAAGGTATACTGGCCAAGAAGGAAAAAAATAAAAGTGTTCACAGAAGACATGTTTCTACATAGAAAATCCAAAGGAATCAACAAAAAGAAAAACCCGCCTGGATAAGCAAGTATAGCAAGATTGCAAAATGCAAGGTTAGTATACAGAAGTCAATCATATTCCTACATATTATCAATGAACAAGTGGAATTTGAAATTAAAAACACAGAACCATTCACATTAGCATCCCCAAAACGAAATTCTTGTATATAAATCTAACAAAATATGTGTAAGATCTGTATGAGGAAAGCTATAAAAGCCTGATGAAAGAAACTCAAGAACTACATAAATGGGGAAATATTCCACATTCATGGCTAGGAAGACTAAATACTGTCAAGATTCTTCCCAATCAAGACTCAGCTAAGTGCATTTGTTTGGACAGTAAATCTCTAACTGGTCCAGAACAGTCCAAAGTTTCTTAGGGGCAGTGAATATCCCCCAATCCCTGTGTGGCACTCTAGAGCCCTACATGCATACAACAGATTTTAAATAAACACCACAGTGATTGTAAAGATGAAGAGACCGAACTTGAGTTATTTCAACTCTATCTTCTATGAGACAACTTGGGAGTGTGTTTAATATTTAAAACAGTGCAAAATGAGAGGCATGGGGGCATAGGAAGCGCAAATTTTAGCTCACACGTATATATTGCACTGAATTTAGTATTTAATACTAAAATATATTCTTATCAAACTGTTATTCGCTTTGTAACTAAAGAATGAATCAAGAAAATATATTAACAGGGGCGCCTGGAGGACTCAGTTGGGTAAGTGACTGACTCTTAATTTAGGCTCAGGTCACAATCTCATGATGGTAGATTGAGCCCCTGCATCTAACTCCACATGGGCCTCAGCGCTGACCATGGAGCCTACTTAGGATTCTCTCTCTCCCTCTGCCCTTCTCTCCTCCTGGTGTGTGTGCTCTCTCTAGGAAAGGGAAAAGGAAAAGAAAAGGAAAGGAAGAGGAAGGGAAAGAAAAGGAAAGGAAAAGAAAAAACGTTAACAATGACAAAAAATACATTAACATCAGGGGCACGATTTTGGGAACTGCCTAACTTGTGTCTTTTGTAGTTGCTTGTTTTATCAGAATTCACTTATTTATTTAATGAAATTTATTGTCAAATTGGTTTCCACACAACACCCAGTGCTCATCCCAACAGGTGCCCTCCTCAATGCCCATCACCCACTTTCCCCACCCCTCATCAACCCTCAGTTTGTTCTCAGTATTTAAGAGTCTCTTATGGTTTGCCTCCTTCCCTCTCTGTTACTCCCCCCCTCCCTCCCCCCTGGTCTTCTGTTGAGTTTCTCAGAATCCACATATGAGTGAAAACATATGGTATCTGTCTTTCTCTGCCTGACTTATTTCAGTTAGCATAACACTCTCCAGTTTCCATCCACGTTGCTACAAATGACCAGATTTCATTCTTTGCCATTGCCAAGTAGTTGGAATTCACTTATTAATTATCAATTGTTTCTTTTTTGTCCTGTAGGAACTTGGGAAGTTATTCAAAGAATTAATTACACAATTAAAACAAAATTCTTCCAATCTCATGTGCGGTACCCATACCAACATGAAACAACATCATTACAGTGGAACTCAACAAAAAAATTCTAAAATCAGTGGCGGGGGGAGGGGCGTTGCGTACAGAAGAAGGCGACAGAAGCAATAAGCAGAACTATACTATTTTGAAATACATAATACTTTAAGCTTCATTTCATGATTATTACTGAAAATCATTCAGCAGTTAAAAAAAAAAAAGTAAATATTTTAAAAAATGACTCAGGGAGCCAAATACCCAGTATGGTTCAGAAGTTAAGAAGCAGTGTGGCTCTAGAGTCTGTAATCTTAACTATACTCTATTATCAAAAGAACTAAAAGAGTCAATGCAATCCCTACCAAAATGCCCACTGCCTATCTTTGCAAAAATGGGCGATCTGATTCTAAATTTATATGGAAATGCAAGGGACTCTAACGAGCCAAAACTATATTAAAAAAGAACAAAGTTGAAGGATTCACACTTCCTGATTTAAAAACACTGCAAAGTTAATCACGGCAATGTGGTACTGGCATGAGGATAAACATATAGACCAACGGAACTGGGAGTTCAGAGATAAAGCTACACATCTATGGTCCAGTGATTTTTTTGACAAAGGTGTCATTCAATGGCAACCATTAAGTGGCAACCATTCAGTGGGCAGAACAGACTATTCAAAAAACAGTGCGGGAGTTTCCAGGTTGGCAAATGCATCCACTGCTGGGAGGTAGCTATCACACTCCAGTTCCCTGGAGACAAAAGCACGAGGTACTATTCCAGATCTCACCCTATGCACCTTTTCATCTGGCTGTCTATCTGAATACTTTATAATATCTTTTATAATAAACTGGCAAATGTAAAAAATAAGCCAAAAACAAATGATACCGGGACAACTGGATATCCATGTGCAAAAGAATGAATTTCGATCCCTACCTCATATCTTATACAAAATTTAATTCAAAATGAATCAAACACCTAAATCTAAGAGCTAAAACTCTGAAACTCTTAGAAAGAACATAGGTATAAATTTTTACATCTGGCATTAGACAATGGGTTCTACAATATGGCAATCAAAGGGAAGACATAAATTGGACTTCATCAAATTAAAAACTTGAACGTATACAAATAGAATGTTATGAAAGTTTTTCTGTGCTTTCTGTTCCTCTACATAAACCATGGTGTATTATGCACAAAAAATTAAAAGCTTACACTGAAATGCATTACACCAAGAAAGTGAAAACAATCCACAAAATGGCAGAAATATTTGCAAATCACATATATCTGGTAAGTCTAGTATGCAGAATATACAAAGAACTCAAATCTCAACAATAAAAAGACAAAACCCAGCTAAAAAATTTGCAAAGGATTTGAATACACATTTCTTCAGAGAAAATACACAAATGGCCAATATGCATATTAAAATATGCTATTATCATTAGTCATTAGAGAAATGCAAATCAAAACCACAAGAAGTTATCACTTCACACCCACTAGGATGGCTATAACTAATAAAACAGAAAATAACAAATGTTAGATGTAAGAAACTGGAAACCTGACACATTGCTGGTGAAAATGTAAAATGGTATAGCCACTTTGGACAATAGTTTGGCAATTCCTCAAACAATTAAACATAAAAGTGACACCTGGGTGGCTCAGTCAGTTAAGCATCCAACTCTTGATTTTGGCTCAGGTCATGATCTCACGGTTTGTGAGTTCAAGCCACATATCGGGCTCCCGACTGATTATGCGAAGCCTGCTTGGGATTCTCTCTCTCCCTCTCTCTCTCTGCCCCTCCAGTCCTCATGAGTGTGCACTTTCTCTCTCTCTCTCTCTCTCTCTCAAAATAAACCTAAAACACACACACACACACACACACACACATATATATGTATATATACATCAAGATAAATTACCATTATGAGTAGGCAAGCCTATTCCTAGGTATATCCCAAAAGAAGTGAAAACACAAAAATCTGTACACTGATATTTACAGCAGCACGCTTCACAATAGCCAAGAAGTGGAAACAACCCAAGGGTCCATCCACGAATGAACGAATAAACGTGGTATATCCGTGCAGTGGAATATTATCTTCAGTCATAAGAAGGAATACAGTGCTGATACATGCCACTGCATGGTTGAACCTTGAAAATATTAAGCTATGTGAAAAGCCAGACACAGTAGCCCACATGTATTATTCCATTTATACAAATGTCCAGAATAGGTAAATCATAAACAGAAGTAGACTGATTGACAGAGAATGGAGGAGGGGGCAATTGGGAGCGATTGCTAATAGGTACAGCGTTTCTTTTTGGAATGATGGAAATGATAGTGGTGATGGCTGCATACCACTGTGAATATACTAAAAACCATTGAAGTATACATACCTAAATGTCTGTGAGTTAGATCTCAATAAAAACAAAACAAAAATAAAGGCACTAAAAGTAGGATCACAAGTGGTTACTTCAGTGGGAAAAGGGCATCCTTCTACTTATTACCATGTTTCTTAAAATCATGTGTGATCTATTATTTAAAAATGCATACATACATATCTACACCTTTTGCCACAGGTGCCCAATCCATTCTTCTTCTCTGAGAACTTGCCCCATTGTTGAGGTGTGGGACTCAAAAGTCAGGACTGTCCTATATAACTCTGTGCCCTGGACACAGCTTGTTAGTGCACGGGTGGACTCCTGACGCCATGCTGGACCAATCAGATTCTCTAACCCTGGAATCTGAGATTAAGATAAAGATGCTAACTAGTGTGGAACTGAGACCAAGTGAATTTGGGAGCTGTGGAGTAGAGACAGATAAAGTTCGTGTGCAGAGATGAATATAGCCTAAGAAGAAAATCTGAGAAGAGCTGCTTAGATTCCTGCCAGCTTTCCAGTTCCAGATTCCACTTTTGGGACGCCAAGACATCCTCCCTATCTTTGGGTTCCATAGCCTTGTAACAAATGCCTTTTTTCAGTGGTCTACCAAGGTCAGGATGATAGGAGAGATCCAAGATGGGTACAAACAAAAGGGGATGAATTGTCTGTCCAGAATCGTGGTGACAATAAAAAAGCAAACTTTTAGTCAATTTTATTATTGCTTTAAATTCTTTAAAATGCTAGTGACCAAATACTTCTCCCTGCCCTTCTCCACATAACACTGCTCTTTTAGTCTAGTTCTGGTTGTTGGATATAACCACAGTACTTTGAATATAACCAATAATAATGATCTTGACCCAACCAACAATCTAAAAACAGTGAAAGAGGGGCGCCTGGGTGGCTCAGTCGGTTGAGCGTCCGACTTCAGCTCAGGTCATCTTCTCATGGTTCATGGGTTGTCCAGCTCTGTGCTAACAGCTCAGAGCCTGCAGCCTGCTTCAGATTCTGTCTCTGGCTCTCTCTGCCCCTCCCCCATTTATGCTCTGTCTCTAAAATAAACAAACACTAAAAAAACTTTTTTTAATAAAAACAGTTAAAGAAACTGGTCAATAAGCATTCCTACGTTTTCCAAAATTGACGAGTTATTAATTCAGGGAAGGAAAAAAAATTTTAATGTTTTTAAATTTTTTACTTATTCTTCTTTGAAAGCAAGAGTATGTGCAAGTGGGGGAGGAGCAGAGAAGGAAAGAGAGAATCCCAAGCAGGCTCCGTGCTCAGCACAGAGCCCAACGTGGGGCTCGATCCCACAACTGTGAGATCATGACATGAGCCAAAACCAAGGGTCTGACGCTTATCTGAGCCACCCACGCACCCCTAAAGTATTTTAATTTAAATAGCTATACCCAACATGTGGCTCAAACTTATGACCCCAAGATCAAGAGTAGAACGCTCCTTTGACTGAACCAGTCAGCTGCCCTAAGAAAATTTATTTTATCTATTTTTTCTAACCAACAGTTAGATCTAGAAATCTTGTCTTACGAGTCTTCGTTTAAATAAAGCAAATTCCACTTCAACAGCTACCACTCAAGGATGAGAATGAGTGGTTGAAAATGGAGATAGGCTACAACAGAAGTCCTCTCATTTATTTCATGGTTGTCTGAGAGCTGAGTGCATCATGCTTCCCGTGGATGGCTCCACCAATGTTCATTCTTCCTGGTGCTTGCTGGAGCCACCTGTGTGGGTATAGTCATACCAGAGGAGAACACCATTCAACAGAAACTGAGGCAGCAGAGGACAGGAATGAGTATAGCTAGTCTTTCAGGGTTAATGTGGTACAGTGGAGAGGACCTGAGTGAAGGAAGAAAAAAAATTTCTTTTAAATAAAAACTGATTAGGAGAAAAAAAAAAGGATACCAAAATTGTTTTTAATTATTATTCCTGCCTTTGTTTAAAGGAAGCAATTTGATATGGATCACTAAATAATCATCGTAGGGACTCAGCCATTAGCACTATACACATAACAGAGGCCAACAAAGATAATGCTGAAGTATTCCTAAATCATAATTTAAAGCTTTGGATCTCAATGTCCTGTACATAAAATCTTTAAGAAACTCCAAGTGAAACATTAATGACACTTTATGAGGGCTTACAGAAAAAAATGTGCATTTTTAAAAAAATGTGCAATTATAACATGGCAGATACAAATTAAAGTACAGATTGATTCGCAAAGATGAATTATGACCCAGGTAGTTATGATTGGCCACTCACAGAATTTCAAAGTTTCCTATCCAAATGAAGAAGAATCAGGACTTGCATGTGAATGTAGCTCATACCTGGTACGATCATGAATTCTCTGAATCAATAGGAGGTCCGCCAGGACTGTCCTATGTCTGAGACCTGCGCTCACAGTAACCACCCCAATTCACACCATTTCTGATTGATTCATCAGTCTTTCCACTGCCTCTGACACATGTTCACTGAGCATTTTCACTGTGCAAGGTGCATTCCAGGCAATGAAGATATACTGGTGAATAAGTCAGAGACAGGCCCTGAATGTGCTGAGAAAAAATATAGCAAAGGAACCCAAGAAACAAGTACTTTCAACAACTTGCTTTACATATGTGAAAATTAATAAAGGGAAACCTCACTAAAGTGGACTTGGGAGGCTGAAAGGGGGAGCTCTACCACTCAATGTTAATTACAAGAAGAATTATCAATTAAAGATCCCTAACAAAAAAATCTTTAACAGGTAAGTATCAATTACAGGCCCCAACAGAGAGAGATGTACATTGCATCTCCTACAAGATATCTACTATCCCTGCAACTCAGCCAGTGAGAAACCAGCATCACCCTGAACCTTTTTCTCCAATGGGCTTCCCTTCAAAATAACCCGTCCCAACTTCCTCCTCCTTTATAAAATAAAGTTCCTCTCCTTTGTTTGTGGGACTTGTCTATGGTTTGCCTTAGCTTGCATGCATGTCCCGCACTGTAATTCTGTTATTTCCCAGTAAACCCATTCTTACTGGTAAGATAACCGGCAGTTTTATTTTTAGGGTTAACGTATAATAATTTCCAGGACACAAAGGATCCTGCAGTAACCGAAGCAAGGGGTACTTAACTTAGGTTTCCAAAAGAAGATTTAGCCAGGAAAGTACAAGTGGAATGAGGAGGGGGCCAGGCAAAGGAAAGAGCTGAGATGCAGAAGGTCTAGAAGCAAGGTCCAAAATTAAAGAACTGAAAGAGGGTTCAGCAGGAGAGGGAATGTAGTGATAAGGTGAGGTCTGAGAACTAGGTAGGGGTGGAGCCAAGAAAGGCCTCATAAACTACAACAGTCATTTCTCTAACTGGGTGAAAAATCAATTTGAAACAATTTACTACAAAACCAAAAAGAGTCTACAAGTTTAACACCTGACCTACTTCTCACAGAAACATACCTGTAATGCTGTTATTACAAAGGTACTCAACATATTCATGGCAGTAGGAAAATACAGTAAAAACATATACTTCAGAACAGCTTCTACAAAAAAATTATGGCTATAAAGCAGTATTATTTTCTTCTCTATAAAATAATCTATATGGGGAAATAAGACATTCTGTAGGGAAACATTTCAACAAGATCCAGGTGCCCATAGCAACTTACAAAATTTACAAAATACTGTAAAGCCAGTATTTTTATCCGAATTATACCCTTTCTGTACTATAATGAGATATGTCCCTTAGGATCATACACATAGGAAACAAAACATGACAAATACTTTCAAAACTACATCAAATATAAAGTCATCTTATTTATCCAGCAAGACCAGGGTGTGGGAAATTTACTAAATATCCATAACTGGAACTTTGCCCCTCAGCACCAAAACTTTTTTTTTCTAAGTTTATTTATTTTTGAGAGAGAAAGAGAGAGAGAGAGGACAATCGGGGTGGGGGGGGGAGGGGGGGAGAGAGAGAGAGAGAGAGAGAGAGAGAGAGAGAGAGAGAGAGAGAGAGAGAGAGAGAGAATCCCAGTCTCTGCACCATCAGCGCAGAGCCTGATGCGGGGCTTAAACTCATGAACTGTTACATCATGACCTGAGCTGAAACCAAGAGTTGGACGCTTAACCGACTGAGCGACCCAGGTGCCCCAAAACGTTTCACTTTTGATGGATTTTCCCTAAGAAGTACCTATGCATTTACAGCGACCTAAACCAACTGTGCAATTTAATCTTCACTCCACATTTTGGAGCCATTATTTTGGACATCAATTATGGGTTCCAGTAATGTGAACATCAATTACTAAGATTTAGTGGAGGACTATATGCCCCTTCCTCAAAGCACCCTTATGGATATAGTAAAAAATAAAAAATATATATATATATATATACACACATACACACACACACACACACACATATATATATATACATACACACACACACACACACACACACACACACATAGTTTTAGACTTCTTTATCAGGTTGTCAGTGTTCACGGACTCAGTCCTGATGCCTACACAGGCCTTCTAATTTACTGCTTCTAGTTTCAGCCTGGGAAACCAGAAAACTAAACTAGTTCAAATTATAGGGAAAATGAATAAAGAGTTGCTGAATCCCTCCTACAAGAAATACGTGCATTTTACGCCACTGGTTTTGGCTGCTGGAGACCAGCTTCTAGATCAAGGCGTTCTCACTAACACCCGCCTGGTGTTTTAAATGAGCTAAGGCCACTCACTGCTAAGCTACCTCCAGGTGCCACAATCTAACAGTGATTTCTGGTTTGCCTCCACCACTCGTAAGTCCAAAAAGAACGGAGAGGGGGGTTAAAATGCCCAGTTAACCGCAAACAAGCCTCAATTTTCCTCCATGGATGCTTAGCAGAAAAGTAGCGTTAACAAGAACTACAACTAAAATTTACTAAGCTGGTCTGCAGCATTCAAAGCCCTTTTCTACGTAGGAACTCAGCTGAGTTCAACATTTCTTGCTAGCTCTGGCACGAAAGCAGACGTGTACTAAAAAGGCTTTAAAGTCATAACAGAAAAAATTAAGCTGTCACCCCTAATCTTATCGCGAAAAGGGAGGATGTGTGTAATACAGTAGTTAGAGCCAACTTCTGCTGCGAGCGAGCACTCCCCCGACACACCGGAAGTTTTGAAATATCCTGCAGGCTTCCCATAGGCAAAGTGCTTTTCCTCGCCCCGTCTCGGCGGGCCCCCCGAAGGTTCAAGGACCCCTCCGCGAAGCGTCAAACGCGGGGCGCGGGTCCCTGGTGCGCCACGGAGGGGAGCGAGGCCGGCAATCACGGCCGGTCGCCGGCTCCTCGCCGCGTAACCTTGGCCGCTCGCGAATCACGAATCGGGCAGGTGGGAGGCACCTGCGGCCGGCCGGGGAAGCCGCGGCCCGGGCACGGGCACGGGCCCTGGCACGGGGGTGTCTCCGCGCAGGCCTGGCCGGCCACGCCAGCCTCCGGGGGAGCCCCGCGTGGGGCCGCGCGGCGGGGCCGGGCCCCGGGCTCGGCAAACTCAGCGGCCCGCCCAGCCCGCCCCCGGCGCCGCCACTCACCGAAGAAACCTTGCACGATCCCGAGCGGGTGGCTGAGCCAATCCTCCCCACAGGGCATCTCGCCGACGGGCCGGGGCCGGCGCGGCCCGGCGTCCCGCGCCGCGGCTCCTCCTCGGGGGCTCGGCCGCTCGTCGCCCGCGCCCTCCCACGCACGGCGAGCCTCGGGGCGCGGGCCGCCCGGCCTGCCCGCGCCTCAGGGAACGGCGGCTGTGGCGGCGGCAGCCAAGGAGCAGCTGGCCACGGGCAGGCGGCGCGTGCGGGCCCCCAGCCTCCACTTCGCACAATGGCGGGAAATAGGCGCCGCCGACCGCGCTGCCTGCGACCTGGGTGGAGCTCGCGCGAGGAGGGGCGGCGGGAGCGCGCGGCGCGGCCCCGAGGGCGGGAGGAGGGGCGGCGGGAGCGCGGGGGTGGGGCGGGGTGGAGCCAGGACGCGGCGGCGACGCGGCGGCGGGGCGGCCGCCATCTTGGAGATGGGCAAAAGGAAGGGCACGCAGGGCTGGTGGGTGGAAGGGCTTCGAGGCTGAGCTCTGCGTATCGCGTTTTGTCACGCTGTGCTAGTGTGAAGGGGGAAGTTCCCGAGGTCCGGTTTATTAATTCGTAATACGAGCCCTTGCACAGGCTGGAGGGCGCAGCAGCCCAAAAGCACAAGCCCAAGGAGACCTTCGGGTCCTCTCTGGGCAAAATTAGTGGGCAAAACAGCCCTGGGTGTCGGTCCATCCACTCTTGGTGCTAGTTTTGTTTTGTTTTGTTTTGTTTTGCTCCTTTCTGTGGCGCCCTGCCTGAAACACCCATACAGTGACTCCCTCAGCTGCATAAAGTCTGATCCCACTGGGGGAGGTATGCATTTGGATAAGGGGTACTTTGAAAACTCACAAGCGCCTTTTGCTGGATCTCTGGCACTGTGGTAGAGTGACGAGTTCATAATTTGAGAGGCAAGCTCCTCACTGTGGAAACGTACCTGTCTGCCTCTGCCTAGAAGCTGGAAACAACCAGGGAGCTTTGGCAGGTTCCTGCAGAAGGTGTGTACAGACATACCTTCGAAATGCTGCCCCTTTGTGCCACACCATCTCAATAAAGCGAAAATCATAATAAAGCAAATCAAATGAAGTTTTTGGTTTCCCAGGGCACATGAAGATTATGTGTACACTATGCAGTAGTCTATCAAGCGTGCAATATATTTAAGTCTTAAAAAGTATATATGTCAATTTAAAAATATTTTTTAACTTAAAAGATGCTGTCATCTTAACTTTCAGCAAGTCACGATCACTGATCACAGATCACCACCATAACAAATGTAGTAATAACGAAAATGTTTGAAATACTGCCAAGATCTAACACAACCTGATGTAGAGATACCCAGTGAGCAAATGGTCTTGGAAAAATAGCATCAATGGACTTGCGCCAAATGGTGGTGTCACCAACTTTCAATTTGTGAAAAAACGCAGTATTTGGGAAAGGCAGTAAAGCTAAGCAGAGTAAAACAATGTGTGCCTCTCTCTGGATACCCTAAGATTGAAGATGGTGGCATTAACACACACAAAAAGATCAAATCTAGGGGTAAACTTTTAGTGAGGGAATTCAGAAAAACATCCAAGTTCAGGGATGAAACAGCATGTTTCTCCTAGGACTGGAACACACCTGAGAAAACTGAAATATCCACAGCTGAAGAAAGAGCGTGTTAAACAGGAGGATGATCTGAATGGAGACTGGAAAGTGGAAAGCCTGAGAATAAGAACTGAACTCGAAGCTTAAGCCCTACTTAGGGCAAAGGCGGGTGGTTTGTATTCTCATTGTGAACTAATTAATTGGTCTACTGGATTATACATCTGGCTCTTGTGAGTTTGGGTGAGCTGAGAAAACGGAGTTTCAAATCCAGGGCACTACCACCATGTCGTTCATTTATTCATGTGTTTAGCAGAGAGGGTTGCCAAGACCCTTGTATTAAATGGAGAAATCCCATATGTTAGTGTCTTGACCAGTAACGGGCAAATTAAATGTATGCGGACATGAAAATGTCTGCTTTTAAGTTATAATAATTGCAGATTGATTTGCTTCATATGAAATTGCCGATGGATACCAAGTCAACAGTGGCGAGGAACACTGAAGCTTTAGGTTTCTTCCTCTGTATTTAGTGACTTAGAAACAAACTATCGCTCAGATTTACTTAAAGAGACCCCACGGTGCTTTTGAAATGTCATTATTTCATTTTGTGTGTGTGTGTGTGTGTGTATATATATATATATTTAACATTTATTTATTCCTGAGAGAGAGAGAGAGAGAATGAGCAGGGGAGGGGCAGAGAGGGAGTCACAGAATCTGAAGCAGGCCCCAGGCTCTGAGCTGTCAGCACAGAGCCAGACCTGGGGCTCGAACTCACAAATGGTGAGATCATGACCTGAGCCGAGGTCTGATGCTCAACTGAGCCACCCAGGCACCCCGAAATGTCATTATTTTAAAATGTGAATGATCATAACACCTAATTTTTCTGAGGCAAGATGTGTTGATACTACTACTAAGTAGTTATGAAAATGTAAGAGGCCAGGGAGGATCCATAAAAGCACATCTCTGTGGCAAGATTTGACTTCCCGCCACCACGAATGGCACCGCTGCCCCCACACCAAGCCTATATTTTTTAGGAGGGCATTAAATAACCCTGTCTACCTCTGTGGGGTAAAGGCAAAGGATGTTTGAGGACTTTCCTGAAATGTGACATTTACCCTAGGACTTGAAAGATAAATAAGAGGTAACTAGGCAAAAAGTGAGGGAAGAGTGTTCCAAGCCTAGGAAAACAAAGCTTGCAAACAAAAATTAAAATAGTGACAACTTATTATATCATTTGGCTATGAATCATCTTTATGTAATCATAATAAAGGTAAAACTTGAGTGTTAATCTAACCAATGTTATAATTTAACTTCAGCGAGAGGCTAGGGGGAAAGGGTTCATATATGTGATGAGGACAAAGATCAAAAGGGGCAAAATCCTCATTGTTCACCTGGAAAGTCAACAATATAATGCAAACAGGAAAAACATCAGAAGTGGCAACGTAATCATGTTAATTTGGAAACAGAAATCCTGAAAGAATCAGCAGAAAGAGTTGAATGCAGTTGCCTTCAGGGTGGAGTAAATTTTTTTAAACATTTGCTAGTTTTCTACACATTTGTTATTAATTAAGCCTCAACTGCACTAGAATTTGCACTAGACTGTAAGATCCTTGAAGCAATGATTTTGGTAGTTACATGTTATTTTATTCCCTAGCACCTAGAACAGTGCCTGGCATAGCACAGGTGCTCAATAAATGGTTTCTGAATGGATAATACACATTTTCCATCCGTTGCCTAAATTTCCTCTCTAGGTGTTTAGACACCTTTTCTTGGGTATCTTTCCTAGAGCCTTTTGACCTGTTCTGATCTAGACTTGCTGCCCTTTACCTCTGGTACAAAACTGTCTTCCTAGGATCTCCTACCACCATTATCCATTATCCTTAAGATTCTCTTTCCTTTCATGGTTTCACTGACCCTTCAGAAAAATCTGTTTCCTCCATCTTCCACAGCTATAGATTTCCTAGGGAAGACCTGCATTTTCTACCTACAGACGTATAGCTGAGGCTGGCTGCCCAACGAGGGACTACATTTCCCAGCCTTCTTTGCAGCTAGGTAGGGCTTTGTGATTAGGTTCTTACCAATGAACTGGGAGCAAATGTTATGTCTGGAACTTCCCCCTCAATTTGTTTGGAGAAAACTTTTGGCCTGGATATGTTCTTTCCTCCTTTGTGATGGACAGGATGGTGATGACTAGAACGACTCTGTGTGACAGCCTGGATTTTTATATGAACATTGCATTCTGAGGCCTCTTTGTTACAACTGCTAGCATTACTCTAAGTAATTCAGCAAGTGGTGTAAGTGGGGTGTTATCACAACAAACACAAAGTAAGGTGGCTCTAGTTTAGTGGTTGGAAGGAAGGTAGCAATCAGTGAAAGATGAAATGCCTGAGACAGCGAAGGAGATTGATTTCATTCAGGCTGTTGCAGTAGGGAGAATGTTCGTTCAGAAACATCTCAAAGGAGAGTGGTAAATTTTGAGTTTCATAAAGCAAGGAAGTCGTTGAGGAAGGATGGAGGTGAGCCTTATGTTGGAATTTTCAAGAACGAGTTGGTCTTTTGCATTTATAATCCTTTCTTGGAACACAGAAACAAGAAGGGATTTCTTAACTATCCCTGTTTTCTGAGGAGTGAGTGGGGGGCAACTACTAGGGAAGTTGGACTCATTGACCAAGTTCTGACTTTTCTAGGCCAATCGCTGCAGAGGTTGTCAGAGTTCTTTTGTTAAATATGGTCTGGCCATTGTTTGTATATTCAGCCTCCCAGAAATATCGTGCAGGCCATATATGTAAATTAAAAGTTATTAGTAGTCACATTAAGAGTTGATAAAAGGTACAAACTTCTTTTTTATTTATTTACTTTTTAATGTTTATTTATTTTTGAGAGATATACAAAGCACAAGCAGGGCAGGGGTAGAGAGAGAGAGAGAGAGAGACCCAGAATCTGAAGCAGCTGAGCTGTCAGCACAGAGTCTGACGTGGGGCTCAAACTCACAAATTGTGAGATCATGACCTGAGCTGAAGTCGGACACTTAACCGACTGAGCCACCCAGGTGCCCCAAAAGGTGCAACCTTCTAATTATAAAATCAGTAAATCACGGGAATGAAAAACACAGCATAGGGAATATAATCAATAATATTGTTATAACTTTGGTGACAGGTAGAAACTACACTTGTGGTGGTGAGCATTTCATAATGTATATAACTGTCAAATCAATATATTTTACACCTGAAAGATATATCAGCTATACTTCAATTAAAAATTGAAAACAAACTGGGGTGCCTGGGTGTCTCAGTCAGTTAGGCATCTGACTTCAGCTCAGGTCACGATCTCACACTCCATGAGTTTGAGCCCCACGTCGGGCTCTGTGCTGATAGCTCAGAGCCTGGAGCCTGCTTCAGATTGTGTCTCCCCCTCTCTCTGCCCCTCCCCTGCTCATGCTCTGTCTCTCTCTGTCTCAAAAATAAATTAAAAAACATTAAAAAATTAAAAAAAAAATTGAAAACAAACTGAGGCACCTGGATGGCTCAGTTGGTTAAGCCCCTGACTCATGATTTCAGTTAAGGTCATGATCTCAATGTTGTGAAATGGAGCCCTGCATCAGGCTCTGCACTGGGTGTGGAAACTGCTTGAGATTCTGTCTCTCTCTCTCTCTCTCTCTCTCACCCACCCACCCTTTGCCCCTCCCACCCTGAATGTGCCTGAATGTGCACACATTCTCTCTTTCTCTCTCTCTAAATAGAAAACAAATAAGAAACCATAGTGAGATAATATTACACACCGGTTAGAATGGCCAACATTTAAAATACTGGCAACACCAAGTATAGATATTACTGGTGGGAAAATAAGATGATACAGTGGGGAAATAAGATGATGGAAAAGGGGCACCTGGGTGGCTCAGTCAGTCAACCATCTGACTTTGGCTTAGGTCATGATCTCACAGTTATCGGGCTCTGTGCTGACAGCTTGGAGCCTGCTTCACATTCTGTGTCTCTGCATTGCTCTCTGCCCCTCCCCCACTCACACTCTGTCTCTTTCTCTCTCAAAAATAAACATTAAAAAAAAAGATGACGGAAAATCATGTGGCAATTTCTTACAAAGTTGAATATACATGACTAGAAGACTCAGTAATTCTACTCCTAGGTGAAATGAAAACATTTCCCATGAAGATTTTTACATAAATTTTCATTGCAACTTTAATAATAATAGCCCCAAATTTGAAACAACCTAAATCTCTACCAACCAATGAATGGATAAGCAAACTGTGGTATAGTCATATAAAACACTACTTAACAAGGAAAAAAGAATGACCTATGATTCACATGACATGGATGGACCTCAAAAATATTACATTAATCAAAAGAAGACACAAAAGAATATGTACTATATGGTTCCATTTATACAAAACTTACTAAAGACAGATGTAAAAATGTAAAAAATAGAAAGTAGATCAGTGGTGGAATAGGGCTGGGAATAGAATTTATGACGTTATTAATTGGCTGGAAAGAGGAACACAAAGGAATAGTCTAAGGTGATAGATTTATTTTTTAAAAAATATACTTATTTTGATGGGGCGCCTAGGTGGCTCAGTTGGTTGAGCGTCCAACTTTGGGTTAGATCATGGTCTTGTAGTTTGTGAGTTTGAACCCCGCGTGGGGCTTGCTCCTGTCAGCGCGGAGCCTGTTTCGGATCTTCTGTTCCCGTCTCTGTGTGTCTCTCCCCCGCTCCCGCTTGTACTCCCTGTCTCAAAAATAAATAAAACATTCTAAAAATGTTTAAATGTTTTATTTTTGAGAGAGGGAGCAAGAGAAATAGTGTGCATGCATGAGTGGGGAAGGGGCACAGAGGGAGGGAGAGAGGGAATCCCAAGCAGGCTCTGTGCTGTCAGTGCAGAGCTAGATGTGGGGCTCAATCCCACAAACTGTGAGATCATGGGCTGAGCTGAAATCAAGAGTTGGATGTTCGACAAACTGAGCCACTCAGGCATCTGTAGGGTGATGGATTTATTCTATACTGATATTTTTGTCAAAACTCATAAAATTGTATACTTACAGTTCATGCACTTATCATGTAAATTATACCTCAATAAAGTTGATTTAAAGAGTAAAAAGAGGGGCACCTGGGTGGCTCAGTCGGTTAAGCCTATAACTTCAGCTCAGGTCATATCTCATGGTCCATGAGTTCAAGCCTCGCATTGGGCTCTGCGCTGACAGCTTGGAGCCTGGAACTTGCTTCAGATTCTTTGTCTCCCGCTTTCTCCCCACTCATGCTGTCTCTGTCTCCATCTCTCAAAACTAAATAAATGTTAAAAAAAAAAAAAGTAAAAAGAAACAGATCACATTAATTTTAATAGTAGGGTGCCTGGGTGGCTCAGTCAGTTAAGCATCTGACTCTTGGTTTCAACTCAGGTCATGATCTCATGGTTTCATGAGTTTGAGCCCCACATTGGGCTCTGTGCTGACAGTGTGGAGCCTGCTTGGGGTTCTCTCTCTCCCTCTCTTTCTGCCCCTCCGCCCCCACACTGGGTTTGTCTTTCTCAAAAATAAATAAATAAACTTAAAAAATTTTAGTACTATATTTAACTTGACATATTCCAAATATTGTAATTGGGATGATGAATATAAATGTTATTAATGAATATTTTATCTTCTTTTTTTAGAATGAATTCTTTGAGGGGCGCCTGGGTGGCGCAGTCGGTTAAGCGTCCGACTTCAGCCAGGTCACGATCTCGCGGTCCGTGAGTTCGAGCCCCGCGTCGGGCTCTATGCTGACAGCTCAGAGCCTGGAGCCCGTTTCAGATTCTGTGTCTCCCTCTCTCTCTGCCCCTCCCCTGTTCATGCTCTGTCTCTCTCTGTCTCAAAAATAAATAAACGTTAAAAAAAAAATTAAAAAATAAAAAAAAAATAGAATGAATTCTTTGAAATCTGGTGTGCATTTTACAGTTACAGCACTTCTCAATTCAGACAGCCACATTTCTAGACCTCGATAGCCACAGGTAGCCAGGACCATCCAGTGAGGCAGCACAGGAGAGACCAGGGCCTCAGTATTCAGATCAGAGGAGGTAAGAATCTTGCTCAAAGGCATTTCCAAGGGTCTTTTAAGATTTCTCTGGTAAACTAAAGAATCCTGCCTTATGGCAAAGGTCAGATCAAGGATGTAGCTTTCCCACCTATACCTATTAGGCTGACAGAAAAAGGGCTCAAGTCAGACAAGGAAGTAAAGAACATGGAACTTTCAGGAAATAAAATGCCAGGAGCTTGGCCTGAAAAAGTCTGCAACTTGTCAAGTTTTAAGGCAAGTCTCAGGCCCCAGACTCATAGGAGAGACAGTGGGCTACCAAAGCTGTACAGCCCCCAAAGAGGACGTGCCTCCTCGTGCCACTTGGGATATAGCCATGGATGGTCAGGGACAAGAAGAAACCTCCCTGAGGGCAAAGGTGAGGCCAGGGAGGACTGTAGACTGAGGAAGTATTTCTAGAGGCCCAAACCAGGGGCAGTCAGGACCAATCAAAAACATTCTCCACTCTCAGGGAGTATTTTCAATTTATGCCTCGTAGGATTTAATCATTTCTGTGCAACGGTGGGAGTCTCCATACAGTTACCCTGTTCTCGGCCCATGACTGTCTAATGTGCCCTATCGCCATAGGTGAGAAGCCACATCCAGGCCCAGTGGAAAGGGCTGAGCTGCACCCACAGATCCTAGACTGTTGAACAGGATGCAGCATGTTGCTTCCTTTGAGGAGTGAGTATATTCTACATTTGGGAAGAAGGGTTGGCGTTTGGTGGCCAGAGGGGCAGACTGTGGTGGCGATCATCATTTGCCCACTAAAATCTTCTTTCTCCATACAGAACAGTTACAGAATTGTAGGTAGGATGTGGATACTCAGGTGAAGATCGTATTTCCAGCTCTTGTACCAGGAGTGCCTTTTGTCCAAGTTCTCACTAGCGGAATGTGAACAGAAGTGATTTGTACAAGGTCTGCCTTACTTCTTAAGATGAGACGTCTGTGCCTGAACTGCTCTGACCTCTGGCCGCTGCCTTGGCTGGCAAAAAACTAGAGCGGCCTTGGAAGCCTTGTGTTGAAGATGAAAAACTGGTTACCTGCATGTACTCTCATGTGGGAAATGAACCTTCACTTTGAGCCACTGCATTTTGCGGTCTTTTTTTTTTTTTTTTTTAAATTTTTTTTTTTCAACATTTATTTATTTTTGGGACAGAGAGAGACAGAGCATGAACGGGGGAGGGGCAGAGAGAGAGGGAGACACAGAATCGGAAACAGGCTCCAGGCTCTGAGCCATCAGCCCAGAGCCTGACGCGGGGCTCGAACTCACGGACCGTGAGATCGTGACCTGGCTGAAGTCGGACGCTTAACCGACTGCGCCACCCAGGCGCCCCTCTTTTTTTTTTTTTTTTTTTGTTAAAACAGCTTACGTTCTCCGGTACACCTGTGGTTGCACATCACGTTTCCTGTATCCCACATAGGAAGACTTCCTTAGCTTATTCCTTTATTTTGGTGGAGGACCTCCTTCATTTGCTTTCTTAGAAGGTGTGCTGGAGGGGTAAGTATTTTGAGAGCTGAATTCCTTTGCATTTGACCTGTTTTTATCCTTCTGGAGCCTTAAGAATCTTCTATTTGTCTCCAGCGTTTTCTCGTGTGTGTGTCTATTTTCAACTATTGTGCTGGGTACTCAACCCTTGCAATCTGGAAACTGGTATCCTTCATTTCTGGGAATAAAAATGTTTTTTCTTTGATTATTCCCTCCCCTGCGTTTTCTCTGTCTCTATTCTTAGCAGAACTCTTAATGTACAGATATTGGCTTTCCTTGCCCAGCACTCTAATTTTCTTATGTCTCTCTCCTAGCTCCCATCTGTTTGTCTTGTTGCTTTACTTTTTGGGAAATTTCCTCACTATTTATCTTCCTTCTACTGATTTTCTTGTGTGTTCCCTGAACATTTATTTTCTTTTTAAAATGACATCCTGGGGGCGCCTGGGTGGCTCAGTTGGTTGAGCGTCCGACTTCGGCTCAGGTCATGATCTCACGGTTTGTGGGTTCGAGCTCTGTGCTGACAGCTTGCTCAGAGCCTGGAGCCTGCTTTGGATTCTGTGTCTCCTCTCTCTCTGCCCCTCTCCTGCTCATGCTCTGTCTCTGTCTCTCAAAAATAAATAAATGTTAAAAAACATTTTTTTAAAAAACAACACACCGATCTTGTTTCTTGGTTACTGACCCTCTTATCCCTCTGAGGATATTATTGACAGATTTTCTAAGTCTTTTTCTTCCCGTGTGCATTGTTTATTCTAAGTTGCTATTTCTCCTTCCTTTTGTGTGTGTCTTGTTTTGATCTCTTTCACATTAAAGGATCTTCTCAACTATGTGGTGATCATATTTAAAGTGTGGGGGCTAGGGGCACCTGACTGGCTTAATCCGTAGATCATGCAACTCTTGGTCTCAGGGTTGTGAGTTTGAGCCCCACATTGGCCACAGAAGCGACTGAAAAAAAAAAAAAGTGTGGGGACTGACAAGGTGATTGGGAGCTCAGAGCATATAAATAGGGATTGTTGATTGTGAACTTAATATGGGGTGATCTGGCTGGGCTGTCTTCCTAGGGACTCCAGATTTCAGCACCTCTACATCTCTCTTTCCCACGCCCCAAAGAAGAATTTTCTAATCTTCTGCCTGAAGGTTGAAGATCTGGCAGCCAGTGTTCTCAGAGCTGAGTGGAGAAACTTGGCTGGGGTTGTGGGAGAGATTATTTTTTTATTCAGTATGTACACGTTTGCTAAGTGTTTCTTCTGTTACCCACTCCGGAAGGGAAAATTTCGTCTTTTTTTTTTTTCCAGAAGGGGGATGGTTAGTGCTCCAGTTACTCAGAGTAGGGGTACAGACCTAACAGCTTCTCCCACAGTTTTACCCAATCTTCCAAACTCTTTAGCTTCAGGTGCCTGGGGTCATCAGACCCTCAATCTTATGAAGATTCTGTGGTGCAAACAAGTTGCTCTTGGGCTCCCCATTACTGGTTTGCTAACTCACCCACTACAGGTCCATTTTCGTGTGTGTGTGCGGAATCTTGCTGCTGCAGAATCCTCTCCTATCCCCCTTATCCTTCTGGGTTTAAAAATCAAACACACCTATTTGTGTTTTCCACAGAGTTTCAGGAGGAAGGAAATGAAGACACTTTGGTTCAATGTGATGTCTCTCCCCAGGAATTACCCCAGGAATTCTCTGCTCATTCCTACTGCAATTGCTCTAATTTGAGCCACTCTCACGGCTCCCCTGGTCCACTGTAGCAGCCCGGGTTGCTCTTTCCGTATCTACTTTATTACACTGAAGTCAGAGTGGACTTTCTACAGGGCAAATGTTATTTCTCCACCCTCTTTTATTAATTTTTTTAACGCTTATTTATTTTTGAGACAGAGAGAGACAGAGCATGAATGGGGGAGGGTCAGAGAGAGGGAGACACAGAATCTGAAACAGGCTCCAGGCTCTGAGCTGTCAGCACAGAGCCTGACGCGGGGCTCGAACTCACAGACCGCGAGATCGTGACCTGAGCCGAAGTCGGACGCTTAACCGACTGAGCCACCCAGGCGCCCCACCACCCTCTTTTATTGAAAACATTTTTAATGTTTTTTTTTTTTAATTTTTTTTTCAACGTTTATTTATTTTTGGGACAGAGAGAGACAGAGCATGAACGGGGGAGGGGCAGAGAGAGAGGGAGACACAGAATCAGAAACAGGCTCCAGGCTCTGAGCCATCAGCCCAGAGCCCGACGCGGGGCTCGAACTCAGGGACCGCGAGATCGTGACCTGGCTGAAGTCGGACGCTTAACCGACTGCGCCACCCAGGCGCCCCAACATTTTTAATGTTAATTAATTTTTTTAAGAGAGAGACAGAGAGCAAGCGGGGGGAGGGGCAGAGAGAGAGAGGGATGTGAAGCAGGCTCCAGGCTCGTGAGCTGTCAGCACAGAGCCTGACGCCAGGCTCGAACCCACAAACCGTGAGATCATGACCTGAGCTGAAGTCGGATGCTCAACCAGGTGGGCCACTCAGGCTCCCCTCTCTACCCTCTTTTAACCCCTTCTTTGGCTCCCTGTTGCTCTTGACTTGTAAGCCCCTGCATCATCTGGCCTTGCTCTGCTTTTCATTCTCATCTCCCAACATTCTTCCAGTTGCTCAGTGTGGCATTTCAGGGTATTCCTACATACTGTGACTTTTTTTGAAATGATCTCTCATTGCTTCCTCCAACCCCCCCCCCAAAACCACCAAATTTTCCACTTAACTTCTACTCATTGTCTTTCAGGGCTTGACTTTAAATTTTCTTCTTCGAGGAAGCCTTTCACGTCACTCAACACTATGTAGGTCCTTTGTTGATGGTCTGATTAGTCTAAATATTTGCTATCTTTTCTCACAGAAGGGTTATACCTCCCTCCCCTGATGGTGTCCATATTAGACATAACACACTTGGGAAATTCTACATTACAACTTTCACCACTGTTTACTTTCCTGTCTTCCTGGCCAAACTATAAGCTCTAAGATGGAAAGTTTCTGTGTCTTTCTTAAACACCACCGAACCCGCAGTGTTTGGTGTAGTGCCTTGGTCACCCATAGGAACGACAAAGACTCTCTCCTTGACCCAATTCTAGCAAGGTTTCTAACAGTGTAAGGTCATGTCCCTAGAATGACCCCAGTCCTCCTTAAAATGCCTGCCCTGAGAAAGCTCAACGCTGCCAGGAGAACTTACTGTATGTTCCAGCCAAAACCTGGTGCTAGGCATTTGGGCCCCTGAGCTTCATTTCAGAGCAGTTACTTTAGAAAACTTGCAATTCTATATCCCTTATAATTTTGAGATGTAAATCTGCCATACAGAACTGTCTTCTCAAGGCCCATCTCCTCCCAGCCTGGTGGTATATTGCTCTAACTTGTACAACTGCCTGTCATAAAGATATGAGAAGTTTGTTTCTCCTCCAGATAATTGGCAGTTAACAAACCTAGGTGGCCTAGTCACGTGGACCAACATCCCTTGGCATCTTTCAATGCTTTCCCCTTAGCACTCTGATCTTTGGAAAGTCTGCAGTCTTTTGGGGAAGTTCAGTTCAGTTCACGATGTACCCTCTTTCCTGTTGTAGTAGTTATTACCCAGTAAAATCTATCCTTACTGCTTTAACTAGTGTCTCACTTTGTTTATCTCTGACAGTAAGCACACTAAATAGTTACTGAATTAAGTAAACAGGTTCTGCACAGGAGTGAATGGCTGCAGGGGAGGAGTTTCATTATTTCAAAGCTTCTTTTGGGGTCTATCTTTCTCTCCCTCCCTCCAAAAAAGCTACTTGTCTGTTATTTTTTATTTCATAATCTCTACCTACATGAAAGGTGACAATTACATCCAAGTCACCCACGGCGCATTTTGGGATTTAACTAATCAGATTATTGTAGACAGATATAGAAAGCTATTTTAAAATGTAGCATCTCCAAATTTCAATTCCCTGGCTCCTTTTTTAAACATGGCTTAAAAACTTCAAAAGTTTTACCGTTTCTATTTCTGGGCCAACAAAAAGAGTTCAGTTCAGTCCAGAAAGACATGTGGGCGGGTTGGATGTGAGTGCTAGCGTGGGTGAGTTGGGCTCAGCTTTGGCTACAAATGGCTCAACACCTCTTCTTCCCTCCCAATGGGGACAGCGCTCTGCTGACTGCTCCCGCAGGTTCCCGCTGTTCCTCCAAAATCTTGCCAGTTAAACTCTTCTGTCGATACTTTTAGGCAGCCCAGCGCGCCCCCCGCAATCCGTGACCCTCGGCGTCAACTCGATTCAGAACCAGCAGTACTGCCACTCCCACGCTCCAGTCCCAGCCTCCGCCGCGGCCGCGCCGGGGAGTGTCACGTGCCAGGACACGGGCGTGAAGCCAGCGCCGCCATGTTGGTTGCTGGCGGCGCTTTCCAGGGGAAGGGCAAGGCCGCTGACGAGCCGACCCGAGTTCCGGGCCTTGTGCGCAAGTGCGGAAGTGTGCTGGCCCCGAGTGTGACCGGTTTCCGGCCGGTGGTGCCGCACCGGCTGCCAGGAGACGTGTAACGGACGGTGGGCCGCAGCCATGGCCGAGAGGAAACTTAACGGTAGCGGCGGCGCCGCCTCTACCTCCTCCTCGGGCACTAACTTACTCTTCTCCTCCTCGGCCACGGAATTCAGCTTCAACGTGCCCTTCATCCCAGTCACCCAAGCCGCCGCTGCCTCGGCCTCCTTGCTCCTGCCTGGAGGTAGTGGGGGCAGGGGGGGAGGTGTCCGGTGGGAAGAGTGTGTGCAGGGAGGCGGGCGGAGGGCGTGGGGTGACGAGGGTCGGAAAGGAGGTATTCCTTGCGCCTCGATGCGACTCTGGGTGGCTTGCCAGGGCCATCCGTGGCCAGGTTTGAGTGGCCCGGGGACTTTGAAATATTGGAAGTAGGGGGCCAGATCATGAGACTTGCTTTTCGTCGAGGAATCCTCTGATCCGAGGGCTGGACGCTCCACGCTGGCACTGGCATTACACAGATTTTTGTCGAACACATGCTAGTGTGCCAGGTGCTGGCAGGGAATGCAAAGAGCATAGTGCTTCTTAACTAGGATACAGTAGGAGATCTCCTAGGATAGACCTGTAATACTTGCAAAGTAGAGGTACACGATGCAGTACTCATCTTTCAAGACAGTGCATCATCACATTGTCTAAGAAGCCGTTTCCTGTTCTCCTTGGCCCCCACTCCTACGTGCACCCTAGCTCTTTCATTTCCTTATTATTGTCTAGGGGTGTTGCTTTTTAATGATTGTGTGGCATTACCCAGACCACAGTGTCTAGGGGCACAGACTGCATTCCAGCCCTGGCTGTGCCAGGAACTTGCTGTATGACCTTAGGCATGTTACTTTACCTCTCTGTGCTTCACTTTCCATGTCCGTACAGCCTCATAAAACTGTAAGGAGAAGTGGATTGATTTTTGTAAGGTGCTGAGTGCAGTGCCTGGCACATAGTGTTACCTACATGTTTGTGAAATAAACATATCTGCCTCTCTAGTTGGACTGTGGGCTTCTTGAAGTTTGCAGCTGTTGCTAGAGTGTGTGCAGAGGAGTGGCGTGAGTAGTCAGTGGGGACTAGATCACGAAGCGCCTCATATGCCGTACTGAGGAGTTTGTAGTTCATCCTGTAGGGTGTGGGGGAGCCTTCGAAGGATCTTAAGGTAACAAGGCAGTGAAACTGGAGGTGTGTTTCAAAAGACTGGAGTTTTCTGAGATTGCACCAGAGTAAAGCTGACTGTAGCAAGAGCGGTCAGTCTGGGGGCCACTGGGAGTCAGGCATGAGTGGATGGCACTCTAGCCCTACCCAGCCACATTGGGTATGAAGAGCAGGGAAGAGAGGGGAGAGATTTTTTAGACTATAAATTGTTGGGCCTCAGTGACTCCCTGGGGGCCATACTGTCAGCTTTATCAGCCCAGAGGCTCCTTCTCTTCCTTCAGTTTTAGCCAGAAGACCTGGCTCCCTGACTGGCGTGTAATGGATACTGTGTACATGTTTCTTGAATGAGTGTCTGAATGGTTAAATGAAGGGATTGAGAAAGGAAGCGGGGGAGGAGTCTAAGAGATGATGTTTTGGTTTGAGTGTCTGGATGGATGTTGGTGAACACCTGTTGAGATAGTGCGGTGTGCTAAAAGGAGCGCATGAAGGAGGACAGTTAAGGTGGTAAGTTCTTTTTCAGGCTTAGTAGGTTTGAGGTGTATGTGGCTGAGTCTGCCAAAAGTGTTGAGGAAGCAGTTGGTTGATAGGTTGTGGAGCACAGGAGAACGCTCCTGGTTTGAGACAGATTTGGGAGTGTCAAAAGTGTACAAGTGCTCATTAAGGTTGTAGGTTTCGATGCCGAATGTGTCCACATGTAATTAGAAAGTGCCCCTGAGGTGAGCTGGCAGCATGCGGAGATCAGTATTTCATTTGCAGTTGATGCTAATCAGAAAAAAGTCTCTTGGATCAGGTTGCTCCCAGGTTGTCTTAAAGGAAGAAAGATACCACAGGGGTTTGTTTGTTTGTTTGTTTCCATTCCATGTTTTTAGTTGCTGAGAGGTGAACTGAGAAATGTAAGACAAGTGAGGTCCAGGCAGCTGAAAAGAGAGAGAGGGAACTGGAGATGTATCTCCAAAGGAGAATAAAGCCAGCAGACAAAGGACTTTGTGAAGGAGGTGAGAATTTATTTTTGGTTACAAAGAAACAATGGAGAGGAGTATTTTGAGTAGTGGAGTATCTCAGTTAAATTGATGCGTGAGAAATACAGTGGGAGCAGCCTAGAAGCTCAAGCCAGAATCTCTGTGAGCCAGTGAAAGAAGGCCTCTCAGGGGGCAAGGATCACAGTGTGCCTGTGTGCTGAATGTGGGTCTTCTGTTGGGCTCCATGCCTCCAGCAGTAGGAGATAAGAGGGAATGAGCCGGGGGAAGGAAAAGATTAGGAAGAAAGTTTCTTTAAAAAAAATTTTTTTTTTAATCTTTATTTATTTTTGAGACAGGGAGAGACAGAGCATGAACAGGGGAGGAGCAGAGAGAGAGGGAGACACAGAATCCAAAGCAGGCTCCAGGCCCTGAGCTGTCAGCACAGAGCCCCATGCAGGGCTCGAACCCACGAACCGTGACATCATGACCTGAGCCGAAGTCGGACGCTCAACTGACTGAGCCACCCAGGCGCCCCTAGGAAGAAAGTTTCTACAAGCTAAGGGCTTATAAAAGTTTGATAAGAAGAGTGGGTTGGACTTTTGAGGCCATGTAGAGGGAGAATACTTTTATTTTACAACTTGGTTGCAGAAGAGAAGGTAGTTTGGGGTTGATAATCCCTGTGGTGAAGATCAGTTTGGGCAAAGGGAAGTGAAGAGAAGTGAACTTTGGTTAGAAAATGGCTTTTTTAGTGATTTGGCATTCTCTAATGGCTAGTTCTCTGGTCGCAATAGTGTGATTTTAGGGATGGCAATTAATGGTTGACCTACTTTGCCTTGGGAATACAAATACCACGTGTTCATTTGTACAATGAATGCTTTGTAGGTAAGAGTCCCGACACACCCCTTCTTGTCAACAGAGTTCATGTCTGCACTTAAGTTTCTTATTACTGTAGAAATAAAACTGCGTGTATTTGGTAGCAGAAAATATTTGAATTATTTTTTACCAGGAGGAAATTCAAAATAAGATGTAAAAATAGTAGGTATAGGTTTTGTTTCTGTTTTCAAAAACTCCTATATACAGATATGTGTAACTTATATATATTTACAATAAATACTTGACTATTCATTTAAAAAAATATAAAAGGTTATGTACCAAAACATTAACGTGTTAACAGTGATTGTCTTCGGGAGGTGGGCTTATGAATGAATTCTGATTTTTTCCCTCCTTTTGTTGTTTCGTATTCTTACTTTCTAGTTTTTCATCTCAAAGAAAAAAAGAACAAGGTTTTCTTTCTTTCTTTCTTTCTTTTTTGTAATGCAGAAATAGAAAAAAGAACACGTGCAATTGCTCGATCTGCCTTATAGGATCGTAGCTACAGAAAAATAGAATATCCTTTAAATCTTTGGCTCTCCTGTTCCTTTTCAGAAGATTCCACCGATGTTGGGGAGGAGGACAGCTTCCTCGGTCAGACTTCTGCTCACACGTCTACCCCACAGACCTTTAGTTACTTCTCTCAGGTATCAAGCAGTAGTGATCCTTTTGGGAATATTGGACAGTCGCCGTTAACAACTGTGGCAGCATCGCCTGGACCCTCGGCATACTCCAAGTCCCCAGCTGCCCTCCCTTTGACAACTGGATCCCAAGATGCGTCGAATGCGTGCTCACCAGCCATTTCGAAGGCTCAGTATGGTGCTCCACCTTCTGCACAGATGGGAATGAATACTTACCTGCCTTCTCAGCCGAGTAGTCTCCCTCCTTCCAATTTTGGGAGCCCACCGCAAGGAACGCCCCAACAAGGACACAATCCATATCGTCACACCCCTGTAAGCAGCAGGGCTAATCCTTATATTGCACCCCCACAGCTGCAACAGTGCCAAACACCAGGCCATCCCCCCCATCCTCCACCCGCCGGACCCCCGGTTCAGATGTACCAGATGCCTGTAGGATCTTTGCCACCGGTACGGAGATGTGTTTTTATATCTTAGCTATTCACTCTGATTTATTTTATTTTGTTTTTTATTTTATTTTTTATTAAAAGCAATTTTTTTTTTAACGTTTATTCCTTTTTGAGAGAACAGAGACAGAATGCGAGCAGGGGAGGGGCAGAGAGAGAGGGAGATACAGGATACAAAGGAAGCTCCAGGTTCTGAGCTATCAGCCCAGAGCCTGATGCGGAGCTCGAACCCAGGAACCGTGAGATCATGACCTAAGCCAAAGTTGGATGCTCAACCAACTGAGCCACCCAGGCGCCCCTCCCTCACTCTGATTTTTTATCTCTCTCTCATCTTAGCCTGTGTTTTTAAAAAGTGAGCTTCTATTTTTATTTTTTCATTCCTGTTTTTTTTTTTTTAAGTTATTTATTTTCAGAATGTGAGAGCGGGCGCATGCTCACCTGCATATACAAGTCGGGGAGGAGCAGAGAGAGAGGGTGACAGAGAATCCCAAGCAGGCTCCACACTGTTAGCGCAGAGCCCGACCTGGGGCTCGATCCCACCAACCACGAGATCATGACTTGAGCCAAAATCAAGAATTGGACGCTCAGCCCCCTGAGCCACCCAGGTGTCCCAACACTGGGCGTTTAATAGTCAATGTGATGATAAACTGTTCTCAGAGGTGATTCTTTGTAAGCTATGTGTTTTGAAGTAAACATTCTTTTTTTTTTTTTTTTTAATTTTTTTTTTTTTTTCAACGTTTATTTATTTTTGGGACAGAGAGAGACAGAGCATGAACGGGGGAGGGGCAGAGAGAGAGGGAGACACAGAATCGGAAACAGGCTCCAGGCTCTGAGCCATCAGCCCAGAGCCTGACGCGGGGCTCGAACTCACGCACCACGAGATCGTGACCTGGCTGAAGTCGGACGCTTAACCGACTGCGCCACCCAGGCGCCCCTGAAGTAAACATTCTTTTAAAGGAATCATAAAGGGGCACCTGGGTGGCTCATTTGGTTGAGAGTCAGACTTTGGCTCAGGTCTTGATTTCACGGTTCGTGAGTTCAAGCCCCACATTGGGCTCCCCGCTGTCAGTGCAGAGTCCACTTTGGATCTTTTGTCCCCCTTCTCTTTCTGCCGTGGGTCCCCACTGCCACTCTCTCTCAAAAAAATACATAAACATTAAAAAAAAATTTAAAGGAAGCTCATTAAATGGTTCATATATTATTGATTTATGAAAGTAGTACCTGATTTTAATGAGTTAACTACATGTCAATATTTCCAGATTTTAGAGTAAGATACCAATAATAAATGTTATCTGGGGATATGTCAAAGTTGAAGCATTTATTAACAGACTGCCATTTTCTCAGTTTTTAATTATCCTACTCAATCAAAACATTCAATTACAGGGACTAAAATTTATTACTTCTATAATTTCTTTTATTTACTTTATGAAGTTTGGGTCTAGACAGTCAAACTCTATCTCAGGAGGGTGATGGGGCAACATTTGCATTGGGTAAATTCTATGAAATTCCCTTATGCTTTTTCCCCAGCTGATTGTTGAACTGACTTCCACAGGGAAATCAACTGAATCAAAAAAAGGGAAATGATTCAAAGGAAGAATTAACCCAAGTGTGGCAGGGATAGCGGTATTATAATCAGAAAATAACCTAACTTCTCTCTTGGGAATAGAGAATGGGCTCAGTTTTATTGTTTAATTTAAATCCTATCAATACACAAACTTGATAATGTTGGATTTCAGCATATTGGAAGGTAAGCGCGTCACAGCATGTGGGATAGTTAACATATTAGTTTGCTGATTAAATTTTTGAAAAGGTTTCTAATTAAGAAATTTAAAAATGATAATTTCAGACTTGAAAGTTACAAAAATAAAGATAGCACAAACAGTACCCCAGTGCCCTTAATGCGTGTTTACCTGTCATTAACATTTTACCCCATTTGTTCTTTTACTTGTGCACAGGCACACACTCACACATTTGGACATCCTCTCTCTCCCTTTGTCACTATGTGTGTGTGCAAGTTGTTTGGGAAATGTCAGTTGAATGCATTATGACTCTTTACTCCTAACTATTTTAGTGCAAATTTCTAAGAATAAGGATGTCCTTTTACATAACCACAGTACAGTTATCACCTCCATAATTTTAACATTGATACAACATTCCAAAATGATTTTTAATTAAAACATTTAAAAATAATTGTTTTCTAATTAAAAAAATTGTTTTTTTATTTTAATTTTTTTACTGTTTATTTTTGAGGGAGACAAGTGGGGGAGGGGCAGAGAGAGAGGGAGATGCAGAATCCAAAGCAGGCTCTAGGCTCTGAGCTGCCAGCACAGAGCCCCATGTGGGGTTCAAACTCATGAACTGTGAGATCATGACCTGAGCTGAAGTCAGACATTTAACCGACTGAGCCACCCAGGCGCCACATCATGTTTAAATTTTTTTTAAGTTTATTTTTTGACAAAGAGGGAGAGAGAACTTGCATAAGCAGGGGATGGCCAGAGAGAGAGGGGGAGAGGGAGAATCCCAGTGTGGAGCCTGATGCAGGGCTCAAACCCACAAATCGTGAGATCATGATCTGAGCCGAAATCCAGAGTCAGATGCTTAACTGACTGAGCCACCCAGGCATCCCTGATTCTGATTTTAAAAGTATTTCCAGTGCAGAAAATTTGAAAAATGCAGAATAGTCAAATGATTAAAAATTGCATCTGGATAACCCTTCTTCTCATTTTTTTTATGTTTTATCTTTTTTTGTAGACAAACATTGTATATGATTTCTGTGAACGTTTTTTAGATGTTAAGATTGTTTTCTAAAACGTTAAAAAAATTTTTTTTTAACATTTATTTATTATTGAGAGAGAGAGAGAGAGAGAGAGACAGAGCATGAGCAGGGGAGGGGCAGAGATAGGAGGAGACACAGAATCCAAAGCAGGCTCCAGGCTCTGAGCTGTCAGCACAGAACCCGACGTGGGGCTTGAACTCACAAACTGCGAGATGATGACCTGAGTTGAAGTAGGACGCTTAACCGACTGAGCCACCCAGGTGCCCCTTTCCTAAAACATTTTTAATGGCTCTAGAGAATTCCACCCTTTAAGTCACAGATAATGTACTTAATCAGGTCTCTGTTAGACATTTAGATTGTGTCCAGTGATTTTCTGTTATAAGTGACCGTTTAGTATATGTCTTTGTAGGTAAATTTTGGTTTCTGTATTATGTCTTTAAGATGAGTTCTTAGAAATAGAATTGTTAGGTCAAGGAATATGCAAGTTATAGAGATTAAATAAATCACAGGAGACACACTGCTAGATTGATTTCTGTAAAGGTGCCAGTTTACTTCACCATCAGTTTGAGAAAGCCCAGTCTACTTTGAGACTGATGTTGGATTTTGTTGATTTTTGTTGTTAAGAAACATTGTTTTAGGGCCCAATTATTAAACTAAATGGTTGTCCAGAGATATATGTAGGATAATCATTATGAATGTTACTTTGGGTCTGAGGCATATACGGAATTGTTGTTTTTTGGACAAACATCATAGTCCTGTCTTTCTGGTGTGTTCCAGATTCCTCCTTCAGTGCCATCGGGGTTGACCCCTCCAACACAACAGCAGGCTCTTGCTAGACCCACAGGTCCTTCTGTGCAAACGCCCCCTCCTTTTCTACTTCAAAACCAATATGAACCTGTTCAACCCCACTGGTTTTACTGCAAGGAGGTAGAATACAAACAATTGTGGATGCCTTTCAGTGTGTTTGACTCTTTGAATCTTGAAGAAATCTATAATTCAGGTAAGGACAGATCATGCATCATTTTTATCTCATTTTAGGAAGAGAAGAAATAGTATTTATCCATGGCTCATATTTTGTGAATGTCAAATTCCTTAACCCTTGTAGACTTCACCAGACTCTGTATCTTAAGATAGTGATAGTAATAGAAGGCCTGAATTATTTAAGCAAGGTTTTTAAAATGTTTTAGTAATTTTCTTCTTTGTTTAAAGATGTTTTAAGTTAGAGACATAGAGTAGTTCATATAATGTAGGTGTCAATTTTCCTATTTCTGTCATTCTTTTGTAGTTAACGGACATTTATAAAACATCTTCTTTAGAACTCTTGTTCCTGAAGATGCTTTGAAAAGTGTTCTGTAGTCAGGCAGTTTTGAAAGTGACTTAACTTCATTCACCTCTTGAGATAGTGCAATGCAGTGTGTTAAGGCTCTGAGAAGTCCTGGAGTATAGAATTATGTGTTTTTGTTCATCCTGATGATATTTCATCATGAGACTTAATCCCTCAATACCTTCTGGAAGCATACCTCATGGAGACTTGCTGCTTGGATTAAAAAAAGAAAATCCAGTTATTTGAATTATTATTTTATTTATTTATTTTTCATTTGAATTATTTTATGGTCCTACTACACAACTCTGCTCCGGCTATTTTTTCTTCACTTAGGAAGAGTCATAATTTTTTTTTTTTTCAATATATGAAATTTATTGCCAAGTTTGTTTCCAAGAAGAGTCATAATTTTGAGTAGCACAAATTAATGTTAAACTTCAATTTTTATTTATTTATTTATTTTTAATTTTTTTTTTTTTTAACGTTTATTTACTTTTGAGACAGAGAGAGACAGAGGATGAACGGGGGAGGGTCAGAGAGAGAGAGAGGGAGACACAGAATCTGAAACAGGCTCCAGGCTCTGAGCTGTCAGCACAGAGCCCGACGCGGGGCTCGAACTCACGAGCCGTGAGATCATGACCTGAGCCGAAGTCGGACGCTTAACTGACTGAGCCACCTACGCGCCCCAAACTTCAATTTTTAAACACGAATGAACTTAGTTCTGTGTCATTAGGGGTCAACTAGCCACCATATTCATTATTTATTACTTTTATTTTTTAAAGTTGATTTATTTATTTTCATTACTTATCATTTTTCAACCTGCCTTGTAACTGTCGGGTTAAAACGTGAACTTTGTGCTCCAGTCCAGCCGGACCCTGAGAGTGTGGTTCTAGGCACAGATGGAGGGCGCTATGACGTTTATCTCTATGATCGACTGAGGAAGGCTGTGTACTGGGAAGAGGAGCCGGCGGAAGTCAGACGCTGTACTTGGTTTTACAAAGGGGACACAGACAGCAGATTTATTCCCTATACAGAGGAGTTCAGTGAAAAACTAGAGGTACGTGGGCTTCATTCTTTTATGCTTTCCTTCCAAACCGTAGGCCCTGTATACATTGGAGCCTCACGTGACACCGCTCACAACGAAGCAGGCTTTTTAAGAGCCTGTTTTGATGCTGTTCACAGAGAAGATTGCTTTTTCAGTGGTGCCTTTGTTCAGATGAGGTGCTAATCATGGCCTCAGTAGCTGAAGGTAGACTGTTTTATAGGGGCGTATCACAGATCTGGAAACTAGATACTTGTATCAAACATTCAAACCAACTTAGTCTGCTGGGATCTGTTGTTCAAAGCACGTGCCAAGCATATGGATTCTTTTCTGATCACTGTTCAGTAAAAGACTTGAGCTTAACTTCTGATTTTTGAAAATAGAAAACGGAATAGAAACAAATGTTTTAAGACTTAGCCATTCTAAAACTGGTGGTTAATGTTGTTTCACATAATTGCATTCATTTCTTACGATAATTCTACTTAATGGTTGAATTAATAAATGAATTCAATTTACGTACACTGGAAATGAAATACAGAACACTTTAGTTGCTATTTTTTTTTTTAACTTTTATTTATTTTGAGAGAGAGCGGATATGTGCGAGCACGTGTGAGCAAGGTATGAGCAGAGAGAGAGAGAGAGAGAGAGAGAGAGAGAAAATCCCAAGCATGCTCAGGGCTGTCAGCGTAGAACCTGACGCATGGTTCCATCCAACCAACCGTGAGATCGTGACCTGAACTGAAATCAAGAGTTGGACGTTTAACTGCCTGAGCCACCCAGGCGCTCCTACTTACTATTTTTTAATGTAGTAGTTATTAAAACTGAGATAATTGGCACTAACAGAAAACATTAAAACAACACTGTGTTAACGTTGAAAGGGGCCCCTAAAATGTTAATCTTCCCTAGAAAGAAGATTGTTCAACAGTCCAGTCTTTGGAGTCAGAAATTTGAGGGTGGGAGTGAACTGCGGTTCTGCCCGTGCTACTTTACGCCTGCGATCTCGTGCAGCTGTGAACTTAAAATGTCTACTGAGGGGTTGAATTGTGTCCTCCTTTGCACCCCGCAAAAGATATGTTGAAGCCCTAACCTGTAGCACCTCAGAATGTGATCTTGCCTGGAAATAGGGTGCTTGCAGGTATAGTTAGTGAAGACGAGATCATTCTGGAAAAGGTTGGGCCCCTAATCCAGTATGACTTGACATCATACCAAGTAAAAATAGAGAATTGGTGTGTTGCATCTTTAAAGCAAAAACACTAAAGATTGCTGGCAAAGCACCAGAAGAAGCTAGGAAGAGGCAAGGAAGGAATAAGGAGTCTTCTATAGGTTTCAGAGGGATACGGCCCTGGCTGACACATGACTTCAGACTTCTAGCCTCTGGAACTGTGAAACAGTACATTTTTTTTTTTATGTTTTTGTTTTTTTAAATTTTTTAAATGTTTATTTATTTTTGAGAGGGAAAGAGACAGAGTGCAAGTGGAGGAGGGGCAGCGAGCAAGGGAGACACAGAATCCGAAGCAGGCTCTAGGCTTTGAGCTATCAGCACAGAGCCTGATGCGGGGCTCGAATCCACGAACCGTGAGATCATGACCTGAGCTGAACTCGGAGGATTAACTGACTGAGCCACCCAGGCACTCCAAGACAGTACATTTCTATTGTTTTAAGCCATTCATTTTGTGGTACTTTGTTATAGCAGCTCTAGGAAACTAATAGACTGGGTAAACCTTTGTTCTCTCCTGTATGTAATGAGGATAATCTTATTTAGGAGTGATTGAGAGTAATTAATTAATAAGATAATGTACGTAAAATGACAGACAAGGATGATAAATAGTACATGAGAACTGCTGTTACGTTATTTTTATCATCATCATAGTTCTACTTTTCTTCCACACTTTTTCTCACCGTGGCATAGATTTGTCTTCTTGGCTTATATGTTTCTGTTATTTTAGGCTGAATATAAAAAAGCAGTAACCACCAATCAGTGGCACCGTAGATTAGAGTTCCCAAGTGGAGAGACCATCGTTATGCACAATCCAAAGGTAATGTTTAAGATATTAAAGTGTTAAGGAAAAAAAAAAGATATTAAAGTGTAAGGTTCCTTTCAATAAAGATTTTATTGAATGTGGTTGATAAATGCTCCTTTTTTTATATTAAATATAATTTATTGTCATATTGGCTTCCATACAACACCCAGTGCTCATCCCAACAGGTGACCTCCTCAATGCCCATCACCCACTTTCCCCTCTCCCCCACCTCCCATCAACCCTCAGTTTGTTCTCAGTATTTAAGAGTCTCTTATGGTTTGCCTCCCTCCCTCTCTGTAACTTTTTTTTTCCCCTTCCCCTCCCCCATGGTCTTCTGTTAAGTTTCTCAGGATGCACATACAAGTGAAAACATGGTATCTGTCTTTCTCTGCCTGACTTATTTCAGTTAGCGAATACCCTCCAGTTCCATCCACATTGCTGCAGATGGCCAGATTTCATTCTTATTGCCAGGGAGTATTCCATTGTACATATAAACCGCATCTTCTTTATCCGTTCATCAGTTGATGGACGTTTAGGCTCTTTCCATAATTTGGCTATTGTTGAAAGTGCTGCTATAAACATTGGGGTACAAGTGCCCTATGCATCAGCACTCCTGTATCCCTTGGGTAAATTCCTAGCAGTGCTATTGCTGGGTCATAGGGTAGGTCTATTTTTCATTTTTTGAGGAACCTCCACACTGTTTTCCAGAGTGGCTGCACCAGCCACCAACAGGACAAGAGGGTTCCCGTTTCTCCACATCCTCTCCAGCATCTATAATTTCCTGATTTGTTCATTTTAGCCACTCTGACCGGTGTGAGGTGGTATCTCAGTGTGGCTTTGATTTGTAGATAAATGCTCATTTTTGTTAACTTCTGTAGGGATCTAGTTGTAACAAGCACGTGGCTTTTAAAAGCTTGCTTATTCACATTGATCGTAGAAACAAAAATGAAATTTGAATTTTTCTCATGAGGCTGTTGATGTCTGTGTGTCCGCTGAAGTTTAGTGTACATCATAGTTTACCCACCCTCCACTTGATGATGTTTCATTTCACCTTTTAAAAATATGTTCTTCCTATTTTTGTTCGTATTGTCTCCATGAATTTATTTTTTTTTAAGGTCTTGATTAGTGGTGGTCTTTCATTTACCACACTTAGTCTCTCTGAGTTCCAGGTTCCTCACCTGTGATAAGATTTACTTCAATCTTTCCAGGGTCAGGATCATATTTTAAATAAAATGAAGTAATTTCTACAAAAACATCCAGCATAGTACTTGGCATACCATAGTTTCTCAGAACATAGGCTATTTATTTATTTATTTTAGAAAAGCATAAAAGAAAACAAAAGTAATTTTAATCTCATCACTTCTGTAGTTCTTATTGATACTGAAATAAATAAAAATAAAAACATTCATTTGCCAACAAAATTGAAACAATATAAAAAGGTATCAAATCAAGAATAAAAGCCTCTTACTCTGCATTTCCTTTTTCTCCTCCTGTTAGTACTCTTAACCTTTTGTTTTTCATTTGTTTTTGATGCAAACACAAACATTTTGCATACCATCTTACATGCATCCTTTTTTTTTTTTTTGAAGAAAATGTTCTGTGTGACATAGGACTAAGTTCAATACAGTTGGTTTAACAGAATATGTGTTTTCCTAAAAAGTGGTGGGTATATCAGTTTTTGGCATTGAAATTGAACTTTGTAAATTAATTGAGAATCTTGCTATTTAAAGGACTATGCCTTAAATATTTTTGTTAGGCAAAGATTCTTCTCTTCTAGGTAACTTTTCCTTAATTTCTTACGCATAACCCTGGATTGTTACGTTACATTTTTAAAATCAAGGTATACTACTTCTGATTTAGTTGTAGTATTTTCCAGTATACGCATTGGAGGTAATGGTGTTGATTTGCCTAGTTTTAATGGTTAATGAACTCTAGCAGGACTGTTATAAAATTGGTGTTGGGAGAACAATACGAGTACTTGATTTATAAATTATTCATACTATGAAGTAGTTTAGTATGTATTGAAATAAATTATTTAGCCTGTAGTGGAAATGCACTTGGTCGTGAGCTCTGTCATAATCCTTCTGTCATGTCTTGAAGGTTATTGTTCAGTTCCAGCCTTCATCAGTGCCAGATGAATGGGGAACCACACAAGATGGACAGACAAGGCCCAGGGTTGTAAAGCGTGGAATTGATGATAACCTTGATGAAATTCCTGATGGTGTGTATAGTTTGCTTAGGGCCAAGGTCTTTTTTCGACTCCTCTATTGTAGCATCATTTTTAGAATGATGAAAAAGGGAGCAATTATTAGGAATACCTGCTGTAACATGCAGAAATCAGCCAGGTTGGCACATATCTTTCTTTTTATCCTGTTTTCTCTCTCTTAATTTTTAAGTTGAGAATCCTGTTGAAGATATACAAACCATGTAATGTAAATTCTAAAATACGTATTGTTGTGAAGAAACACTTTGCTGGTTGAAACCAGGCTTTTGGCAATACATTTGGGCTTTTTTTGGTTATGCCTTATCTACCTTGTATTACTCCAGTGCAAGTTTGCAAACTTTTTCTGTTAAGGAGCAAGTAGTAAATATTTCAGGCCATATGGACTTGGTCGGATCTACTCAACTCTGCCATTGCAGTGCGAAAGCATCCGTAGAGAGTATATAAACAAATGAGCATAGCTGTGTTCCAGTAAAGCTTTGTAAAGAACAGGCAGCGAGCAAGATTTGGCCTGTTTGGTCAACCCCTGCTCCAGTGTATATGCTTTGGTTTCTCCTGTTGCACCATTGAAAATGACACATTTCAGGGGCACCTGGGTGGTCGGTTGGTTAAATCTCTGACTTCTGCTCAGGTCATGATCTTGTGGTTGGTGAGTTTGAGCCCCGCATCGGTCTCTCTGCTGTCAGTACAGAGCCCGCTTCAGATCCTGTCCCCCTCTCCCTGCCCCTCCCCTGCTTGTACTGGCACGCGCACGCGCGTTTTCTCTCTCAAAAATATAATAAACATTAAAAAATATACACATTTTATTTTGACAGTTATGTACTTCGTTTTTGTTTCATTGTCTTATGAAATTATAAAGTAAATGTACTCATTGTGAATCTGAACAAAATAACCAGAGTGAAATAGTAAATTTAACTTGTAGATGTTCCTATATGCCCGAGTAAGATAATAGATTTAACTTGATTTTCCTATATATATCTTGAAGATGCTCTTGATACAGGATATATATTGTATAGGGAAATGGAAGGATTTGGGGAAAATGCTTTATTTTAATTAATTACATTTATGTATTTAAGTAATCTCTATACCCAGTGTGGGGCTTGAAACCACAACCCTAAGATCAAGAGTTGCATGCCCCTCCAGCTGAGCCAGCCAGGCGCCCCACTGGGGGAAATATTTTAAAGTTTTATATTGGCATATTGCTTTTCCATGTGGGACTTAGTAGTCTCCTGGGGAATCCTGAAGAAATCACGAAGGTTATGGAGATGCAGGAGGCACAAAACTAATGATTATCACATGCTCATAACTTCTGGGATCAGGGGTGACCTTCCTCCACTTCTTGGTCTAGTTCACTGTTACTTACCGAGATGGACCTTGAGCTTTGTTCTTCTCATCTCATAGAGAGTAATAAAGCTTATTAGCATGGAAGGGTCCTACAGTTCTTTGCCCAGTTTGTGGTGACTAAAGGGATATCTATAATATTGCATGTATATAGCCATGTATGCATTTCTTTTGTAGGAGAAATGCCTCGGGTTGACCATTTGGTGTTCATGGTGCATGGCATTGGACCTGTGTGTGACTTGCGCTTTAGAAGCATTATTGAATGTGGTAAGTTAGTCATTTTATTTCATGTGATGACTTGAGAACTAACAGAAGAACATTGAAATGTTCATTTTTTTTTTTTTCCTGGAACAAGTATCATTTTCTGGTATTATTCAGAGACATTCAAAAGGTAACACCCTTATGTTAAAACAAATAGAAAATACCTGGCAAAATATTTTCTAAGATAGACCTGTTCCCTCAAAACTAAATGTTCATTAAAAAAATTTTTTTTAAAAAAATGTTTATTTCTGAGACAGAGAGAGACAGAGCATGAGTGGGGGAGGGGCAGAGAGAGAGGGAGACAGAATCGGAAGCAGGCTCCAGGCTCTGAGCTGTCAGCACAGAGCCCAACGTGGGGCTGGAACTCAGAAGCCGTGAGATCATGACCTGAGCCAAAGTCGGTCGCCCAACCGACTGAGCCACCAGGCGCCCCTAAATGTTCATCTTAAAGATAGTTTCCAGCTGTGTGCTACCGGCTGAGGAACTGTAAGGACAGGAGATTTTTAAATGGTCATTGGGAAATAATTTGTACTTCATTTGCTCTTATGATACGTGTAACTCATAAAATCCTAGACTGTGAAGAATTAGAATAATTAGAATTAGGGAGATCTTTGAAATGATTTAGCCTTTCCTGACAGACACCCTCTGCCTAAGCACGTCTAGCAACTGGGAATACCTATGCTTTGAGCTTTAAATTTAAAGTGAATTAGTTGAAAGAAGTTGTTTAATGGAACAGTGAATCTGCCTGTTTACTTACATTTTTGAAGTTTTGTTTTTATATTTGTATAATAGTTGGTACTTATTCAATACTTGGTTTGTGCCAGGCATTTTGTGTGTGTCATTTTACTTACCTCTCCCAATAAACCCTGGGGGTGTCTGTCCTCTGCACCGGTAGGTGCGGCACTGAGGCCTGTAAGCGCAAGTTAGCTTCTCTGCTTTCGTGGTCTGTGGGTTCTTGGGCAGGGGTCCAGTGGCAGGTAGTTTGATTCCAGAGTCTGTACCCATAGTGCCATGCTGCCTTCCAGAAGTGGTAGTTAAGTTAATTCATTTACATATTCCTCTAAACTATTGAAAAGTTGAAAAGAGCTTCCTAAAAGTTGGGTTTTTTCTTTATTGGACTGATTTTGTCATTCTTATTTTTTTTCTTAAGAGTTTGTTATAAAGCATACTGGCATAGTTAATGGGAATTGCTAACTACCTGTCAAGCTGGGAAAATTTAACCTATTTAATTTGTCTTCCTGAATTTTTTTTTTTTTTTAAGTGGATGATTTTCGGGTGGTTTCTCTGAAATTGCTGCAGACACATTTCAAGAAATCTTTAGACGATCGGAAAGTAAGCAGAGTGGAGTTTCTTCCTGTTCATTGGCACAGTTCCTTGGGTGGGGACGCCACAGGTGTTGACAGGTTTGTGGACTTTGATAACTTGTCGTTCGGATTAGTCACACTTAGATTCAAGATTTAAACCATAATATAAAATAGTTTGTTGTAGCTTCAATAGATATATTCAACAAATACAGTTGTTTATTTAAATGTTCTAGTTGCCCTGACATATGATTTAAATACTGGCCGTTAATGTTTATATGCTACTTATCTGTGTGTGTTTACATGTGTGTTTTTGCACATGTGTGTAGGCATACGTATGTGTTCCTATTATAAATAAGAGACTCTAAGGAATTTTTTTTTTTAATGTTTATGAGAGAGAGAGAGAGAGAGAGAGAGACCGAGCACAAGGCGGGGGAGGGGCAGAGAGTGAGGGGACATAGAATCCGAAGCAGGCTCCAGGCTCCGAGCTGTCAGCACAGAGCCTGACGTGGGGCTCGAACCCATGAGATGTGAGATCATGACCTGAGCCGAAGTCAGACACCTGACTGACTGAGCCACCCAGGTGCCCTGAGAATCTAAGGAATTTAAGCCAGTTTTAGAATACTATTCTCACCTGTAGTAGTTGAGACAGGGTGCTGTCCTGTATGTTGTAGGACATTTAGGAACATCCTAGCCTCTACCCACTAGACAACAACAGCACGCACTCCCTCCTCTGGCCTCGAACCCATAACAGCCAAAGACCTCTCCAGTCGTTGTTAAAGACCAGCAGCACTCTGTAGGCACTACGACAAGTTAGTGTCCCACTCAGTTTTGAATGCTCTCAGTTGAGAAACACAGATTGAGGTAAACATTTCTGCTGGGGCACAGGGCTAATAACATGTCTGGGTTTTAGTGAACATCATAATGTTTCAAGGCATGTAGTTTAATAAAACTAATTCTACAGACGGCATTCTGTGTTATTCCATATGTTATTCCAGGCAGGCCCTATTATGAGGGTGTTTTCTCTCCATGTGGATGTTCATGAACTTGGCTACCTCCATTCTCAAATCAGGAAAGATTTTTCATTGCATGAAGCTGCTTTCTGATTCTTTGTTATATTCCCTGTTGTCCTTTCCGCTGCAGTTTTTGTCAGGTGTCCTCATTTCCACTTAATTGGAAGAAAAATGGAAGAGTAGCCTTTCATCTTTAAAAATAAAATTTAAATTTTTACGTAGGCGTTCTTTTATGTAATAACTCTTCATGAAGCCCCAAAGTCATAGTATAGCTATAGGCACACATAATTTTTGCTTTATCTTGATTCATTTATAATAACTGTCTACAGAATCAGCTCATAATTAGCCTATGGGATTCCTTTACTTATTGTGTATTTAGAAATCAGGATCTAAACTTTAAAAAATCTATAGGTTTAAGGTGGCTACTGACTGAATATACTTTTTCGTCTCTTTAAACAGGAATATTAAGAAAATCACCTTACCAAGTATTGGTCGGTTTCGTCACTTTACCAATGAAACCTTGCTAGATATTTTATTTTACAATAGCCCCACCTACTGTCAGACGATTGTGGAAAAAGTGAGCATGGAGATCAACCGTCTACATGCACTTTTTATGAGTCGGAATCCAGACTTTAAAGGAGGAGTCTCTGTTGCTGGTCACAGTTTAGGTAAAACTCAAATATCCACATTTTAAACATGATTTTTGTTGAGTCCTCACTGCTTTTAGAGAGGGTGACAATGTTAGTGTGAGATTTAGAATTACAGGTTTTAATTTTTTTTTAATTCTTTTTTTAATGTTTATTTTTGAGAGAGAGACAGAGTGTGAGTGGGGGAGGAACAGAGACAGTGGGAGAGACAGAATCTGAAGCAGGCTACAGGCCCTGAGCTGTCCGCACAGAGCCCAACGCGAGGCTCAAACCCACGAACCATTAGATTGTGACCTGAGCTAAAGTCAGATGCTCAATCGATTGAGCCACCCAGGTGCCCCAGGTTTTAAGTTTTATAAAGGGTAGACATGAATGCGGTGAGTCTAGTTAGATTCTGCTTTTGCTTTTCTTTTTTTTTTAATTTTTTTTTCAACGTTTTTTTTTAAACTTTTAAATTTTTTTTTCAACGTTTATTTATTTTTGGGACAGAGGGAGACAGAGCATGAACGGGGGAGGGGCAGAGAGAGAGGGAGACACAGAACCGGAAACAGGCTCCAGGCTCTGAGCCATACAGCCCAGAGCCCGACGCGGGGCTCGAACTCACGGACCGCGAGATCGTGACCTGGCTGAAGTCGGACGCTTAACCGACTGCGCCACCCAGGCGCCCCTCAACGTTTTTTATTTATTTTTGGGACAGAGAGAGACAGAGCATGAACGGGGGAGGGGCAGAGAGAGAGGGAGACACAGAATCGGAAACAGGCTCCAGGCTCTGAGCCATCAGCCCAGAGCCTGACGCGGGGCTTGAACTCCCGGACCGCGAGATCGTGACCTGGCTGAAGTCGGACGCTTAACCGACTGCGCCACCCAGGCGCCCCTTTGCTTTTGCTTTTCAATTACCTAGGAATGCTTTGTATTTTAGTTTATTTTGCTATTTGGTAAAACAATGATATTGATGATCAGATCTTGAATGACATTTAACTTTTGTATGACTTCTGTCTAGGGACTTTGTAAAAAAAATGATAATTAGTGTTACAAAATTATTAGTACGTTATGAAGCAAAATGCAATTTTTTTTCTAGGTTCTTTAATATTATTTGACATCCTATCTAATCAAAAAGATTTGAATTTGTCAAAGTCTCCTGGGCCTTTTGCTGTTGCTAATGGAGTTGTGAAGCAGGCACATTTTCAGGAAAAGCAGGTATGGCCTGATTAACATTCAGATTTAGAAGTGAAGCTGAAAAGTTTATTAAAGTCTGAACTTTCCCGGAAAAAATTTTTTTTAAAGTTTATTTAAGCAATCTCTACACCCAACGTGGGGCTTGAACTCGCAATCCTGAAATCAAGAGTCATATGAGTCTTCTGACTGAGCCAGCCAGGTGCTCCTGAAATGTTTTTATAAATCAAATTATCCTGAGGTTTATAAGTATGATAGGATCATGTAGCTTGTTGGAGTTTCTCACTTTTCTTTCTTCTAGATTATAAATTTAAATGTGAAAGAAAGTTTAGGATTTTAAAAAATGTTAAGCAAATTACTGTAGAAAACGGGAGTGAGAATGATTTATTAAATTTATATTCTTTTTCAGAACATTCAAACTTTGGATGATAAACTACCTAAAATGGATTTCTTTGTGGAGCAAAATTGTTTAAGATTTTCTGTAGGTCAGGAGACATTTTGTGGAAGTTTTTCTGAGCTTTGTAATGTTCCCTTGACTTTTTTTTTTTTAAGATGCCTGAAGAGTCAAAGCTGACTTTGGATGAGTCTTGTGACCTTGATGTTGAAAATGAAGAAGTCCTAAGTTTGCAAGAAACTCTGGAAGCACTTAGCCTCTCTGAATATGTTAGCACTTTTGAAAAGGAAAAGATTGACATGGAATCTCTGGTACCGATGATAGTTTCGTTCCTTTCTGTTTGAAATTGTTTTTCCTGTAAGATCAAACATTAAGAATGGTTTGAACATTCTTACGTCATAATACATTTCAGATAAGGCAGAAACTTACATGTTTAAAAAATGGAAGGCAGGAGTTTTGTTTGTTTTTTAGTATAATCTGGGAATGCTTCTAAGTAGGACACAAAACCCAGAAGCCATAAGAGAAAGATTGCATAGCAGGAGATGCCCTAAACAACATCTAACGGCCAGCAATAGATTAAGAAGAATATTTGGAACATCCTTTCTGGGCAAAGAGTTTATTTCCTTATTATTTAAAGCTCCTACAAAATAGTTCCACAAAGCCCATCAACACAGTAGGAAAATAAGGGGAGAAAAAAAAAGTGTTTACAGAAGAATTAAAAAAAAAAACTATTTTATATATATATATATATATTTAATGTTTATTTTTGAAAGATCATAAGCAGGGGAGGGACAGAGAGAGAGTGGGAGACACAGAATCGGAAGCAGGCTCCAGGCTCTGGGCTGTCAGCACAGAGCCCAATGTGGGGCTTGGGGCTCGAACTGACGAATGGTGAGATCATGATCTGAGCCGAAGTTGGACACGTAACCATCTGAGCCACCCAGGCGCCCCTACACGAGAATTTCTACAAGGGTATTCACTGCAGCACTGTTTATAATAGCAAAACCTCAGAAACACCTTCCATGTCCACCAGTAGGGCACCAGTGAAATAATTAATGGTGCATGCACACAATGGAATACCCTGCAGCTGTGGAATAAATAAGGTAGTGTCAGAAATACTGGTGTGAAGTGATTCCTAAGGTATGTTATGAGAAAAGTGCACAGTTTAGTCCTGTTTGTATAGCAGGCTACACATACAAGGAAAACCACATAGGTGTTGTATATACAGAAGGTGTCTCTGGAAGGAGAGCAGATTGTCAGCAGTGGCTGCTGAGAGGGGTGGTGAGGACAGGAGGGGAGGAGAGAGACTTCATTGTCTGCTCGACTGTAGCTTTTGAATTTTGTACAACACGCATGTATTTTCAGCCAAAAATAAATAGAATGGTTTAGATGTGGAGGCCCCAGATTTTACAACCTAAATTAATCCGTGATTTAAAAACAAATGGACTTTTAAAATTTTTTTTTTTTTCAACGTTTATTTATTTTTGGGACAGAGAGAGACAGAGCATGAACGGGGGAGGGGCAGAGAGAGAGGGAGACACAGAATCGGAAACAGGCTCCAGGCTCCGAGCCATCAGCCCAGAGCCTGACGCGGGGCTCGAACTCCCGGACCGCGAGATCGTCACCTGGCTGAAGTCGGACGCTTAACCGACTGCGCCACCCAGGCGCCCCAACAAATGGACTTTTAAAAAATCGACTGGATCTTAGATTGCTTTCAGTGATATGGGTTCTTGTTATCATTTCCTTATTTCAGTTGCAGCTCATCTGTCATTAGACCAATTAACTAATGTGCTTATCTGTTTCCTTTTAAAGCTTATGTGCACAGTTGATGACCTGAAGGAGATGGGCATACCCCTTGGACCCAGAAAGAAGATAGCTAACTTTGTAAAACAGAAAGCGGTTAAACTGGTAAAGTTGATTTCTGCCCTAAAAATAGAAACCCAAACCCATCTTTGACTAGCTCCTTTGTATTTTGGAAGTTTGTGTTGATACTGGTATGGTTAGGCCAGCGGCTGTGTTCCCTGCCCGAGGGCACAGTCATGTTGACGGAGGCCCAGACTTTGGAGGCAGCCAGAGCTGAATTTCAGTCCTAGTTAGGGTAACTGACCATCCTGATTTTCCTGGAACCGAGACAATTCCCAGGCCAAAGGACTTGCAGTTTTAAAATTGGTATTTGGGGATTTCCTGGTGCAAACACTGGGTAGGCCCTGGACAGGAAGATGGATTGGTCACCCTAGTTCCCAGTTCAACTACTTATTAGCTACTTACTCGTGAGCAATTTGCTTCACTTTTCGGATCCTTTGTTTCCCTCATTTCTAAAATGTGAATGATGCTACCTTCCTTATAGAGCTGCAGTGAGGATGAAGTCATACGTGTCGGCTCTGCCCCCAGTAAATGTTAGCTCATGTTCTCCCTTCTCAGGCCTCACCATCTAAAGAAACAAGAACAGACCACTAAAATCTCGTTAAATTAGTAACAACCAAAAAGCAAAAATTATTAACAATACAAAACAAAGCCACAACTAAAAAGCATGCAGAAAGAAATAGAACAACTGGGAAAAACTCACTTGTTTAATTTTCATTTATTAATCAAATTAATTTGACAGATTTTCTCAATACTTAGAGAAATTAGCACTTAGCGTGGCTACTTTATTTTTATTGTTGTTATCATGGTCTATGTTGATCCTTCCATCTTTTTAATTTCTGTGGTTCTTCTATTTGTGTCACGTGTTTGGAACTTCACATATGTCACTTTATACGCAATAGACTATAAAGTCATAGAACTGATTTGTTACGATTAGGTTGTGTAGTTGAGTTATTCGGCATCTTATGAATATCTTTTGGGTCAGGCACCATGCTCGGTATTTGGGATTTGGAGACGAACAAGGTTAGGTGGTCTAGTTAGGGGCAGAGATTTGACCACAAATGAGGCATCGGTCCTGGAACAGAGCGTCTTCTGTGCTGTCAGCCAGGGGAGGGGTGGTATTTCTGGCCTGGGGAGAAGGGGCTGGGAATGGGGAGAGAAGACTCCTCCAAATGCTGATGCTTGAGCTTGAAGGAGAGAGAGGATTAGGGGAGATGGCTTTCCAGGAGTGGGCTTGTGTTTTCCTGGGGCTGAAACAGGTGAATTGGGAATACTGTAGGACAAAGGTTCCTGGAGGCGGGAATGGCAGGTGTTGGAGTTTGGATTTTCTTTTATAAGGGAGTGGTTCTGAAGCATGTTTTTATGGCCATGAAAGTCATGGTACTTTTTTTTTTTTTAAGTTTATTGATTTTGAGAGAGAGGGAGAGTGCATATGTATGTGAGCAGGGGGAGGGGCAGAGAGGGAGGGAGAGAGACTCCTAAGCAGGTTCCAAGCTGTCAGTGCAGAGCCCGACACGGGGCTTGATCTCAAAAACCAGGAGATCATGACCTGAGCTAAAATCAAGAGTTGGATGTATAACCAACTGAGCCACCTAAGTGCCATAAAAGTCATGGTGCTTTTAAAGAAATACCATGAAATACTCTCCTGCTTATTAGTTCTGTCACAAATTACGACTTAGTATCAAATCATCTGTTTAGTCTGAAGTTTAATTTTTATTTTAGACATGTTAAAATTTAAAAATATGTACCATAAACCACATTATAAAATTTCAGCCATGAGCAATGTGTCTGTAATAAATGAGTTTTTAACATTTTGATTCCTTCCTGGTTTTGCCATTAACATTTGCTTTCTTTTGCTATTGGCTAGGGCCTACTGGCTGATATGGAGGGCTAAAGGAAAAAAAATTGGAGGTCAGCTTAAAATTGAAACAATTCTATTATCAGCTTGGTTAAAAAAGTTTTTTTAAATGCTATACCTGGAAGATTGTACTTTTTAACCCCCTTTACCCATTTCTCGTACCCTCCAGCCCTTATCTCTGGCTACACCAAATGGTTCTCAAGTTTTATAAGTTTGTTGATTTTTAGATTCCACACTTAAGTGAGATCCTATAGCATTTGTGTTTCTCTTTCTTATTTCACCTGTCATAATGTCCTCAAGGTCCATCCATGTTGCAAGTGGTAAGATTCCTTTCTTTTTTGTTGATAGATAATATTCCTACGTGTATATACACACACACAGACACACACACACACAGATTTATACACACACCCACCAAAACATTATTCATTCATCCATCAGTGGACACTTAGGTTGCTTTCATATATTGGCTGTTGTGTAAAAAATGCTGTAATGAACATGGGGGTAGAAGATGTCTTTTCGAGACCGTGATTTTGTTTGATTTGGTTATCCCTCTAGATATCATATAGTATATCTACTTTTAATTTTGGTGGGAACTTCCATACTGTTTTCTGTAGTGGCTACGCCAGGTAACATTGCCATGAACAGTGCACAAGCTTTCCCTTTTCTCCACGTTATTTCCAACACTAGTTATCTCTTGCCGTTGTTGACGATAGCCATTCTAACAGTTGTTAGGTGATGCCTCATTGTGCATTGGATTTGCATTCCCCTGATGATGAGTGATGTGGAACGTTTTCGTGTACCTGTTTGCCATGTGTATGTGTGTCTTCTAGGGGAAAATGTCTATTTAAATCCGCTGCCCATTTTTAAATTGGATTGACTTCATTAAAAAAATTTTTGTGTGTGTGAATTGGGCCATAGTTTCATATAGCCCCCGTAAACCTCTTGCTCCAGTTTCTGAGGGGACGCGGTTCTTGAACCCCTGCAGTGAGGGGCTGTTACACATCTCAGAGCAGTCATTGTGATTATTTAGTGACTCAGTGAGAGATGATGGGGGTGTGTTGGGAAGTGGAAAAGAAGGCTGGCAGAGAGTTCTGTATTCTCTTTTTGCTTAAGAATTAACCAGTTAGACTTGATTCCCGATTTCCTGGTGTTTGGAAGCCCTTAATAGACAAGATCGCTTGGCCAGCTGTTTTGTTGAGGCGCCCTTTTAAGCAGAGACTTAGGCAGTCGTGTGCAGCCTGGCGAGCGAGGGCCGCTGAGATGTGGGCTTGTGGTGAACAGGCCAGTCCACCCGTGGCAGCTGCTCACGTTCCTCTGACTCTGTCGGGCTGCTGTGTCAGGCTGCGCTCACAAACCAGTGATCTCACAAACAGACCTGATCTCATTACTGCAGAGGCATACCTGTTCCACAGAGGCTCCTAAGGCTTTGGTTACTTCCTTACTCATGGAAATACGTGGGTCTTCTGTTCAGCGCAGGAAGTTTTGAGCGTTTTTGCACCTGTGTAATCACCACCTAAGATGGGAGTTAGAACATTTCTGCCATCAGATAATTCTCTCACGCTTCTTTGTAGTCCACTCCTCCTGCCACACGATTACTACTTTGGTTTCCATCTTTGTGGAGTTTCGCTGGCTCTTCAAGTTCACATAAATGGAATCAGCATCATATATTCTTGTATCTGGCTTCTTTTACTCACAATCATGTTTTTCAGATTCATCCAGTTGTTGCAACATTTGCAGTTCATTCCTTTTTATCTCTGAGTAGTTTTTCCATTGTGCGACTCTAGCTGTAGGGGGCTCGTCCATTCTTCCCAAAATGGTTTTGAGGAAAATTGGTCAGTGGCTCCATGTAGACATGATGGGTGTAAACATGTTGAATGAAGAAATTTCTCCCCAAATTCATATCTTTATGGGAAGTATGTATTTTACAATTATATGGTACTTTAATTTGTCTAAAGTTGAGACCATAAAGGAAGAAGTTGGCATTTTTTATTAAAAATCTAAGTTCTATGGAAAAGTAGAGTGATTGTGTGGATCCTGAGAAACTTAACAGAAACCCATGGGGGAGGGGAAGGAAAACAAAAAAAAAGAGGTTAGCGTGGGAGAGAGCCAAAGCATAAGAGACTGTTAAAAACTGAGAACAAACTGAGGGTTGATGGGGGGTGGGAGGGAGGGGAGGGTGGGTGATGGGCATTGAGGAGGGCATCTTTTGGGATGAGCACTGGGTGTATGGAAACCAATTTGACAATAAATTTCATATATTAAAAAAAAAAAAAAAAGTAGAGTGAATTGTATAATGATAGCCAGTATTTAGATTTAACTGTTGCTGTTTTGCTGTTTTTCTTAGTCTCTTAGTCATTTTTTTCTTAAGCATTTTATTTATTTATGTTTATTTTTGGGAGAGTGAGAGAGAGAGAGAGAGAGAAAGTAGGGAAGGGGCAGAGAGAGGGAGACACAGAATCTGAAGTAGGCTTCAGGCTCTGAGCTGTCAGCACAGAGCCGATGCGGGGCTCGAACTCACAAACCGTGAGATCATGACCTGAGCCAAAGTCGGATGCTCAACCAACTGAGCCACCCAGGCGCCCCTTTTTTCTTAAGAATTTTAAAGTAAATTGTAGAAATCCTGGTGTTTCTTCCCTAAATATTTAGTGTGTGTCTCTAAAAAGGACATTTCTCTAATCACCACACTGCCTAAGAAATGACTGAGGATTCCTTACCATCAGCATAACGTGTTCCATAGTGATAGCTGATTAACTGAACTTTTCCTCAAGGTTATGTTATGAATTGTTGGTGTTTCACAGGAACAGAAAAAAGCAGCATCAGAAAAGAAGGCAGTGATGGCTGCTTCGACAAAAGGGCAAGAGGAAAGTGCTCAGAAAGCTAAAGAGACGGCTTCTCTCCCCTCAGAATCTAATGAGTCCAAGAGGAAACTTCCAGTTGGTGCTTATGTATCTTCTGTGCATGTTGATTATGAGTCTTTTGAAGTTGGCACTGGACAGGTAAGTTTATATGTTGATTAGGGCTGCACATTTTATATTGGAATCGTATATCTTTTTTATTTGAGTTGGCTTTAAATTCTTTTTTAATTTTTTTTTTTTAACGTTTTATTTATTTTTGAGACGGGGAGAGACAGAGCATGAACGGGGGAGGGTCAGAGAGAGGGAGACACAGAATCTGAAACAGGCTCCAGGCTCCGAGCTGTCAGCACAGAGCCCGATGCGGGGCTCGAACTCACGGACCGCGAGATCATGACCTGAGCCGAAGTCGGCCGCTTAACCGACTTAGCCACCCAGGCGCCCCGAGTTGGCTTTAAATTCTTTAAAAATTCAACATTTATGGGGGGCGATGGAGAAAACTGATTTGCATTCAGTAGGATTGTATGCTGCTTTCATGGAAATGTTCCAAATAAGGGATTGTGTACTGAACGTTACTACTTTTGAAATTGTTTTCATTTCAGTTTTTCCATTATTTTGTAGCAGTACTTTATATTTTATAGTATTAGTCTCTCATAGCCATCAGCAACAGAGTGGCAGTACTTAGAAAGAAAATTATGTTCTGAACACAGTAGACGCCAGTTACCTGCAGTTTTCAGTGACTCAAGGTCGACCGTGACCTGGAAGCAAATGATCCTCCTTCTGACATACATGGTCAGAGGGTCAGCAGTAGCCTAACATTACGTCACATGCCTACGTCATTCCCCCCACCTCATCTCATCACGTAGACCTTTTATCATCTCACATCATCACAAGAAGAGGCTGAGTGCAATGCAAGAAGATATTTCAAAAGAGACACACTACGTTCACATAACTTTTATTATAGTATATTGTTGCAATTGTTCCATTTTATTGTCATTGTGGTTAATGTCTTACTGTACCTAATTTATAAATTAAACTGTCGTAGGTATGTATGTGTAGGCAAAGACGTGGTATATAGTGTACCAGATTATCTGAGGTTTCAGGCATCCACGGGGGGTCTTGGAGTGTATCCCCTTGGATGAGGGGAGACTAATATATCCTTAGATTCCTGTGAGAGAAACTTGCTGCATTCACTTGACTTACAGTTTTTAGTATTCACAATTCTTCCCTTGGAGAAAAAATTTCTTTTTTTTTTTTTTTTCCCAGAAAATTTCTATAAAAACCAAGGAGTCAGTGGTGCTTCATTTAATAGTATACTTTATTATACTTGTATCTCAGTGGCTTGGGAGTATTAAAATCTTTATAGACATTGTATTTTTGAATGTATTTATAGTTGGGTCTCTAAGGTTCCTTATCATAAAGGAATTCACGACTGATTTAAAGAAGGCAGAAAATGGAACAAGGTGTTTATTACAGTTTATTCAAGCTTTTAACCCAATTCACTGATAAAGATTGCATTTTTTAAAATGTCTTTCTTTTCATTTATTACCTTTATTAAGTTTATTTATTATTATTTATTTTTGAGAGTCAGAGAGAGACAGAACGTGAGCGAGGGAGGGGCAGAGAGAAAGACACAGAATCCCAAGCAGGCTCCAGGCTCTGAGCTATCAGCACAGAGCCTGACATGGGGCTCGAACCCATAAGCTGTGAGAGCATGACCTGAGCCGAAGTTGGAAGCTTAACCGACTGAGCCACCCAGGTGCCCTATGTTTATTCATTTACTTTGAGAGAGAGAGTTCACATGGGGAAGGGGCAGAGAGAGAGAAGGAGACAGAGAACCTCAAGCAGGCTCCGCACTATTAGTGTGGAGCCCAACGTGGGGCTTGAACTCAAGAAACTGTGAGATCATGACCTGAGCCAAAGTTGGACACTTAACTGACTGAACCACCCAGGAACCCTTTATTATTATTTTTTAAGTTTATTTATTTATTTTGAGAGTGAGAATGCGGGAGGGTCAGAGAGAATGAGAGAGAGAATCCTAAGCAGGCTTTGCACTGTCAGTGTGGAGCCTGATGTGGGGCTCGAACCCATGAGCCGTGATATCATGACCTGAGGAAATCGAGAGTCGGATGCTTAACCTACTGAGCCACCCACGCGCCTCTAAAATGTCTTTCTTTTTAAACATGAGCAGACTTGAGCATACTTTAGCAAATGAAGGGCAGGTATTTCCTCATTTAACTGTGAAGGATCAGAGCACAGAAGATTTGTGGAAACAGGGACTCCCTGTGACCAGGACGCTCTCACTGCATGCCCTTCTCTGGTAGTTGGCCTTCTCCATGAACCTGGGCTCATGGGTGTCATTGACTGTATGTTCCTTTCCTTATAGCTTTATGACCACAGAGGAAAAGGAATCTCCCCTGGTTGGTCCAGTTAGGAAAATTTACTTGACCTAGTTTGGGTTATAAGTCCATTTTGGCCAATTCGTATTGCCTGGGGAATGGGGCACAAGTTGATTCACCCAGCCCAAGTCACATGCCACCTCTGTGGGGGGTGGGCCAATGTGGGCAAGTAGGGTCTGTTACCCAAAGGCCTATGGGGCAGTGTGGACAATAGCCTGTGTGCAGGCTTGTTGCCGGAAAGCCAAGAAACTCTGCTTAAGCAAGAGAAAAGAAACAACATCATATTCTCCTTAGCCAGAACTAACCACTGTGAAGTGTTTGAACAAGCCCTTCTAGAGTTTTATTTAAGCATATATTTATATATATATGCTTTAATAAAAATGGGAAAATACTACATAGTGTTTTACCAAAACATTCTACTGCTATTTTCAAACACTATATTATGGATATATTCCCATCTCTAAATATTTCTGTCATTTTTAATGACTGCCTTGTATTACTGTTTGGAAAGATAATGATTTATTTTGTCACTTACTTGTTACCGGATGTATTAGCTTGCTTGGGCTGCCGTAACAAGTAGCTATCGCACGGTGGGTGGCTTTAAACAACGGAAACTTATTGTCTCAGTTCTAGAGGCTGGAAGTCTAGCGAGGTGTCAGCAGGATACGCTCCCTTTGAAACCTACGGGGAAGAACCCTTCCTGCCTCATCCAGCTTCTGGCGGCCCTCCAGGGGCTCCTGGGCTTATAGATGTAGCTCTCCAGGTGTCTGTTTTCACATGGCTCCTCCTGTGTCTGCATCCTCTATGTGTCTGTCTCTTTGTCCAGATTTCCCCTTTTTATAGTAACACCAATCATGTTGGATTAGGGCCCACCTGAGTACCTTATTATAACTTGATTACCGCTGTAAAGACCCTATTTCCAAATAAGGTCTGAGGAAGTGCTATGTATCTTGTGGGGGACACAGTTCACCCAGAACATCGGACATGTAGGCAGTTTCTGGTGTTCCACCTTTTTAAGTAATCCGGTGATTAACACTTTTTTTTTTTTTTTAATATTTATTTTTGAGAGAGGGAGAGTGAGCCTGGGAGAGACAGAGAGAGAGGGAGACAGAGGATCCGAAGCAGGCTCCATGCTGATGGCAGCGAGCCCCATGCAGGGCTCAAACTCACCAACCTTGAGATCATAACCTGAGTCGAAGTCAGATGCTTAATTGACTGAGCCACCCAGTGATAAACACTTTTAAACCAATTTTCTGTGCACGTTCTTCGTTATTTCCTTTAGCTAAATAAGTACAAGTGGGATAGCTGGGCCCAAGAACGTACACACAAAATTCTGGTAGTTCTGTCTACTTGCCCCTGAAAAGGCTGTGCTGGTTTGTACTCTGGCTAGCAGTTTATAGCATTGACCCCCATCCAGTCTCCTCACTGACACTGGTGCTACCCTTTACACATGCGTCCTTTACGGATAGTCAGTGCTGTCACTTTGGTCTCTTTCTTCTGAAGAAATAACTGTTTCGTGAAAACAGAGGACTTTTACTTTCTTTCTAGTATTTCATTGATCTGATAACCTTGTGGGGACAATGGCGCCTCGCTGTGTTTCTGAGCACTAGACAAGTTAGCTGTTGGCTCGTAGGTCTGTTTGGCATGATTTCTTTGTAGAAGTGCTGATTTTACCTACTTTCCTGCTGAGTTCTTTTTCCCTTCACAGATATCGAAGAGTTTCTGTATATTAAGGGTATTTGGTCTTTGTCATCTGTGTGGTAAAAACCTTTTCTGGTTGGTATTTTTCCTTTTAGCTTTGGATTTTCTTCTTTTTTTCTTGTCTGGAGCTGGGGGAAGTGGGTAATCTTGGGAGCACATCCTGTGTGGCCCTCATCAGTAGCAGAAACCATTGAATTTGCATATATAAGGACAAGCCAAGGCATGTGCAGTCCACACTTTGTTGGAAGGGGCAGCCTAGTGTAGTCGAGGGTGCATCGGAGTGGGAATGAGAAGTCTTCGTTCTGCCACCCCGGCTGAGTGCTCTCGGGTGAGTGGTGCCACCTGTCTGAGCTTAACCGTCTTCATCCGAGAAGTGACATCTTCATCCAAGGGGTGACATGATCATCTTGCCTACATCCCTTTCATTGGGTCTCTGTCGTGCACGTGGGGATTGTTCTTCGTTCTCAGGGTACTCGGGTGACAAAGGCCTGTATCCTGCCACTGAGCAGCAAACAGAAGAGCTTTGTAAACTGTAGAGTGGCACCAATGTAGGTGCTTTTTCTTAATCTCGACAGTTCTCAGCGGGCTGTGACACTCCATGCAAGCTGTCCCAAAACAGCTCTTTGGGGGCACATCGTTTCCTAATGGAAAGCAACTTGCTTGAACAAACAAAGATGGTCGCTGGAATAGAAGTAGCAGTTGGCAAACGCCAGGCCCTGTGCTTAGCCCTTCATGTGGATTAGGTTCTTGATTTTTTAACCCCATTATGAGTTTGGCATTGTTATGATCCCCATTTTATAGGTGAGGAAACAGGCTAAGGCAAGAGAGGTTAAGAAACTTGCCCAAGGCCACATAGTGAGGCGTGGAGCCAGGATTCAAACCCAGGCGGTTTGAAGCTAGAGTCTGCAGTTTTAAGGGTAATTTATAACCAAAGTAAATAGAATGCTTACTGTGTACTGTACATACTATGCTGTACAACAGAAGATGGAGAAGCCTGTGAAGATTTTAAAGAGAGAGTTTTTAGTCCCTTTTAAAATAGCCGTGACAGTGATTATAAGCCTCAAAAGCCGCACCTAGAATGGCATCATCTGCGTTGAGGTGATTTTAATTAAGTGCAGTTCCAGCTTGAACTTGTGAATTTTCTATTATATGCCACTGGAATGATGATCTTTCATTATTTTTGATTCTTCCTAGGTTTCTGTTGTTTACAACTCATTAGACTTTGAACCAGAGATTTTCTTTGCCTTGGGATCTCCAATTGGTATGTTTCTCACTGTTCGAGGAGTGGATAGGATAGATGAGAACTACAGGCTTCCCACCTGTAAAGGATTCTTCAATATTTATCATCCAGTGAGTGAATTGAATTACTTTTTATTTTGGAGAAGATGAAACACCCACATAGAAACACCTATCTGGATCATCCTAATAGCTTCTCAGATCCTTATTTCTTAGGAACTAACTCTGATTTTGAGGTACATACAGCTCAGCTCTCTGTCCTAATAGAGAACCGTCTGATGCTTTCCAATAAACTTCTCTACCAGAGAGCCTTTGTTCAAGGAAATATTTCTGTTGTTTTGCTTGCAAAGTAATTTTACCCACAAACGTGGAAGTCTCCTCATAATTACCAGTATAATTATACTGGTAATATACCAGAATAACCTGGGGGAAAAAATCAAAATCTCTGGTTTGCTGGTTATCCGTTTGGTCGCCCAACTGAGATACGTAACTCAAGATAAAACAGCTTTTCCTGAATTTCCAATTCTTCCCTTTACAGCTTGATCCAGTGGCGTATAGATTAGAGCCTATGATTGTTCCAGATTTGGACCTGAAAGCAGTTCTCATTCCCCATCACAAAGGCAGAAAAAGACTTCATTTAGGTAAAAAGCAAATACTGTAAAAACTTGTTTCCTTCTTGTCATTTTGGAATCTGTCAGTCCTAATGAATTAGGTGTTTCCTGTCATTTGTAATTGAATTATGAAAATTTTAACACTAAGTTCTTTCTTGATGGAATTAGTGTTATTGAAATGCCTGCTGTGTTTAGAACCCATTTATTAGAACATTCAGAGGAACTGTGAAGAAAGGTTTTGAATGCGTTGCTTCTCCTTGTTGACTTTTTCCTTGAAATGGCGTTCTAATGGTTGAGATACTTAGGAATGGGGGAAGTTGGTAATAAAATGATGAGACGCATAGATTTTGATAGAATTTGGTCATAATTTTTGGAGTTGGGAAGCCGAGTAACACGAACTAAGGACCAACAATCAGGAAATAAACCCTATGCTAAGTTAAGTGAGCTGTCATGTCCTTGCTAACAGGATAAACTTTTCCCTTTAAAAATGTTCATTAAACGTAGTGGATCGATAATAATTCCAAGTGGGGTTTAGGTTTCTCTTATGCCAGTTAAGGGTGTATATTACTCATAGGTTTAAAGATCTGGGTGGAAAGGATGGGAGTGTAGCACAGAAGAGTGAGGAAAGTGATCATGCCTTTTTATTTGAAAGTGGGGGTTTCCTTTCCTTTTTTTTTTTTTTTTTGCTTACATCATGCTTTTAAAAAATATTTACCTCTTTTTTGTGGCACTTGGGTGGCTCTGTCGGGTAAGTGTCTGTCTGACTCTTGATTTTGGCTCAGGTCGTGATCTTGAGGCTTGTGAGTTCGAGCCCCGCATCTACCTCTGTGCTGACAGTGTGGAGCCTGCTTGGGATTCTCTCTCTTTCTCTCTCTCTGCCCCTCCTCCACTTGCACTCACTTGCTCTCTCTCTCTCAAAATAAATAAACAGTAAAAAATAAATAAAAATGTATTTAACTCTTTTGGACTTAAAATGAGAAATTTGATACTCAAATACCTTGAGTTCAAATAGGATTTATTAGACTGAAGTAGAAAAGGTTGAAGGGGCAGGAGTTTTTTCATTTTTAAAGAAGTTAAATTGTGGTTATGTCAGAATCTCAAATTCTCAAAACCATTTTACCATTACAGATTAGAAAAGCAGTCATCTTTTAAATCTTATGGGTCTATTTTTTTTTCTTCTAACTTATGGTAAAAAAAAAAAAAGCACGTGAATTTTTATGGTATTTGAACTCTTTTCTTTTCTTTTCTCTTCTTTTCTTTTCTTTTTTGGAGAGAGGAAATGTATACATTTTGGCTGGATTAGCTTTAGTTGTTAAAAAAATGACAGAGTAAGACTCCTCAAAACATTTTTATATGTTGAAAGTTCTTGGCTGAGAAACTCCCGTGTGGTTGGCGTTTGAGGCCTTGAGGGGGTCTTAACCTGTCTGAGGACAGTGTTAACTTTTGTTTTAATTTTCGTGGTACAGAATTTTACCCAGTGCCTAATTCACTTGATATGTCGTCTTAATCTCTTTAGAGTTGAAAGACAGTCTCTCTCGTATGGGATCTGATTTGAAGCAGGGCTTCATCAGCTCCCTGAAAAGCGCTTGGCAGACGCTGAACGAGTTTGCCCGTGCTCACACCTCTTCAGCTCAGCTTCAGGAAGAACTGGAAAAGGTGGCCAATCAGATCAAAGAAGAAGAAGAAAAACAAGTCGTTGAAGGTAAATTTAACCTTTGAGGCATTTTCTAGTACAAATGTCGTTTGTAAACATAATACTCACGAATTGTTCAATGAGGCGTTTCCATTCTAGTCTCTTTTGTTAAAATGTTCTTCCTACAAAGGAAAATCTGTTCTGATAAACTGCTTCAGAATGCGTGTCGGCCTTTTCCTGGAGTTTCGCCTGATAGGTGCTGGACTTTTTTACTCTGCAATCTTAAATTTTTGTCGAAACTCCTAAGGCCAGAATGGCATGTCAGAGTTGAGAGCTAAGCTCGCATTCAGGCATGTTAAAGGCCCGCTCGCTGTGAGAAGTTATCTTGCTGTTGTTGAACTGTGTCATTATGTTGTAGACTTTACCTGCATAGTCAGGTCATTGTGCCGTGATGTTTTTTGACTCTTTCAGATTCTAATTCTGTTTCCTTTCTTTCTGCAACTCTCTCACCCCTTTTCTTCAAAACTGCTGTCAGCTCGTTGGCTCTTTCTCCTCTCTGTCGGGTAACCAGCCCCTCTTCCTTCCCCCGGCTCTTTGGAGGAATGGGAAGGGAGCCTGGTAGCTCCCCAGGTCGCTACGTGTGGCAAGCGATATTCTCTTGAGCCCAGAAAGTCAGCTAAAGTCAAAGGATAATGATTAAGTGATTGACTTTGATATTGAAATGGTTTAAATTCTAGCAGAAAAGATTGTTGAAAGTCCAGATTTTTCCAAGGATGAGGACTACTTAGGAAAGGTGGGAATGCTAAACGGAGGCCGTCGAATTGACTACGTTCTTCAAGAAAAGCCAATAGAGAGTTTTAATGAATATCTTTTCGCTCTTCAGAGTCATTTATGCTATTGGTAAGTGTCTTCTTCTTTGATAACATTCCCGTGGCCTTTAGGTGCTAGCACATACAGTAGTTTTAGGGAGACTCTTTTGCGGATTTATCACTTGGGATGGAATATTAATTTCGGCGGCCGTGTATTCAGAATCAGTATTTTCCCCCTTTAGTTTGTTGTCCACAAGATGGCAGTGTGTCATCTGACTTTGACCACAGGCCTTTGGTACTTGCACACTGTTTCTGTAGGGATACCTTTCACAGAATGAGAGCGGGTGGGGACTTTGAAAAGCCACCCTTTCATATTGCGGCACAGCTGTTTTGTAGCTGATCGGTATCCATCTAGTTTTTAAGGGCAGCTTTAAGGCTACACTACTTTATTTTCATTTGCCTTTCTTAGGTAGGTTGACTAGAACCAAAGTTGCATTTTTCACCTTTAGGCATAGAGGTAAATTTCTACTCATGGTCTGTTAAGTAAAAATGTTCTTTTCTTTGTGATAGGGAATCTGAAGATACTGCCCTGCTGTTACTTAAAGAAATTTATCGAACAATGAACATTAGTCCAGAACAGCCCCAGCATTGATTGGACTTCAGTCTCATTCTGTGAGTTTATCTTTATTATGTGTATACATTGTGAATGTTTCATTCTGAAGTCTTTTTTAGTTTTTGTTTTTTGTTTGTTTGTTTAATGTAATCTCTGTGCCTAGTGTGGGACTAGAACCCATGACCCCGCGATCAAGAGTCACATGTTCCACTTGGACTGAGCCAGCCGGCACCTCTCTGAAGTCTTTTTTATGGAGTTGATGTTGACTATAATTTTCTCTTTTTTCTGTTTCTTCCTAGTAGTTTTTTTTTTCCTTTTTTTTTTTTTTTTTAAAAATTCAGAATAGAGACCTTAAAGAGGGGAATTGGTTTGCAGTCTGCATTTCTGATGTGTTAACAGTTTTCTAATTCCACATCAAATTTGAGTTCTTTTGTTTTCAATTTCTTTCAATGAGACATTCCCAAGAATATCAGTTAGGAGTTGTTTTGGTTGTAGGTAGCAGAACCCAGCTCACTGTACCTTAAATGAAGAGAGGTTTGTTTTTCTTGTGTCATTTGTTGGGTAAAGTCACTGGACATCCACACTGTTGGCATCTTTTCATCTGCACCTCGGCTCTTACTCCACAATTACAAGACGGGTCCCGTGGTTCCAGGCATCATGTGTACCTTTGAGACATGAATACGGGGGAAAGGATTGTCCGTTATATCTATTCCTTTTAATTAGGAAAGCAAATTCACTAATGAATTTGCTATTGACTAAGCCTGTACCACATGTCCCATGTCTCCTCCAACCCCAAACTGCATGGAGGGTTATAAAAGCAATGCTTTATGCGCCCCAGTCCTTATAGAGGGAAGGGGTAGAGAAGGGGGTTAAACCTATGAAGAACGAGCCAGCCTGCGTTCCTGACGGTTCTCCTGAGACCCCGACACCTCCTCTTCCTCACTAGATGATGCATCATTTACAAAAAAGAGGTGTGTTTTTTAAAGAGCTCGAAATTTTGAAGCCCTTCAAAGCATGAAATACAAGTGGTGAGCTCTAAACTGTGAAGTCAAAAGTAGTTCCTGGCACTTTTTATCTTTCTAACAATAAATGTAAAGTTCAGCCTCCACCTTATTCTGGAGCGGTAACCACTTTCAGGATTGCCCTCGAGGGATCGCCCTGTGCATATCCAGGCTGGTATGTGTGCACGTGGAAACAAAGGGATCTCATTGAACGTATTGTGCTACTTGATGGTTTCCATCAACCTTCTCACTTGTGCAGCTTGTATTTTATGTTGGCTGGTATCTTTTTCATTCTCTTTAGTGGACGCATAGTAACCTCTTGTGTGGCTGTACTCCGTCTTATTTAGCCAGTTTCCCATTAATGCACATTTAGATCATTCCCTAATATATATTAGGGAGTCTTAGTCAACAGAGTAGGTAAGAGGTTTAAAAAAGCCATTTTGCAATCAGGCTCTTGATATAGTTTTACCAGTTCTCACCATTTCTGATACTATAGTACTAAAATAAACTGGAGGTGATGTCAAAAGCTACCCCAGTTCAGATTTTCAGTTATAAAATGGTCTGTCCTTTGGTTGACAAATATTTATTCAGTACTTATTGTGTGCCAGGCACCAGTTTTCATGCTGTGGATAAATGGATAATAAGATAGCCTTCTCTCCTTTAAAGAACTTCCCTTCTCCTGGGAGGAGAGCAGTAGTAAACCTGTGCTTTCCCCACAAGTACATTCCAGATATTGGTAGGTTTTGTGGAGAGAAAATAGGAAGACGTTGCAAGTGATGGGTAGCTACTGGGAAAGGCCTTGCTGGGCGATGATGACATTGGGTTTGAAATTTGAAAGATGAGAAGGAGGTGGACATCTGAGGATTTGGGGAGAAGAAACAGAAGGAAGGGCAGCTTCCTTCTAAGGTCATGAGATGGGAACAGGCGTGTCACGTTTGAGGGACAGCAAGCAGATCATTGTGGCTGGTGGTAATAAAAGAGGAGAGGAGTCAGAGAGGTGGGCGGGCCTGGTTATGAGGTCGCTGGTAAGGCCTTTGCATTTTACTCTGAGTATAATGGAAACATGGAAGGCTTTAATGGGCGGAGTGACATGACTTGGCTTAGGCTGTAGAAGGAATGCTCTCGGTGCTGGGTGGAGGGCAGACTGCCGGGCAAGAATGGTGGAAGGGGGAGTTGTGAAGAGGCTAGTGGTGACTGACGAGGGCTCTAGTGATAGGGATGGTGACAGATGGCTGAGGGCAGATCTGTTGTGGAGGGAGGACTTCATCGTAAGCGGGGAAGGAATGAAGTTGAGGATGACTCTTAGGATTTTGAGGTGAGCAGCTGGGTGGATTGTGTACCTTTCCTGGGAGGGCTTATGGACAGAGCAGGCTCTTGGGTGGGGGTGGGGGTGGGGAGTGGGGACGAGGAATCCGTAGTTCTGTTGTGTTAAGTCAGTAGTTGATGATGTTGTGAAGCTGATGGCCCGAAGCCCAGAAGAAAGTTTGAGCTTAAGGTAATAACCTTGAAATCATTCATCAGCATATACTTGGCCGTTTGAGGCCGGAAACTGGATGGGATCACCTTGGAGTGAGTAGGTGGAGAAGAGAAGAGAAGAGGTCTGGTGGAGAAGGAGGAGCCATAGAAGTGAAAGAAAATTTGGGGGCTTGCAATCTCAGAGAAGCTGAGAGAAGATTGCTTCAAGAGAGAGTGGTCAGTGGTGTCCAGGGCTGCTGACACAGAGGTCAAGAAGGAGGAGGGCCAAGACTTGGGCCGTGTGCTTGAGGCTCGAGGAGGGCATAGAACTTCACTGGTAACCTTGTTAACACCATGGCAGAGGTAAAGTGGGTTGAGGAGAAGTGAGGGATCAGATAGGAAAGAGTTCTGCTGTGAAGGAATAGAAATAAGATGGGGGGACATTTTATGATATTAAGGTATGTTTGCTACTGAGAACGACCCAGTGCTGGGGGGAGAAAATGATAAGACAGGAGCAAAAGGGGATAATTGTAGAGGAAATACTTGCCAAGGCAGTGCAGGAAGGGGCCTAGGTCAAGTGAAGCGTTTAGCCTTAGGAAAAGAACAGGGATGCATCTTTCCCGGTGCCAGATTAGGAGAGGAGTGTGGACACTGATGCAGATAGGTGGTGACGTTGGTGGTGCCTTCAGGGATCTTCTTTCGTCTGGGGGAGGACGGACAGTAAATAAACAATTGAAGTGTGCCAGATGGTAAAAAGTAGAGCAGCAGCGTCAGGGGGAGAGGGAGTGCGTTTGGCATGGGACTCGTTGCTATTCTGTATCAGATGGTGAGGGACAGTCTCACTGATACAATGTCTTTGGAGCAAGTGAGCAAGGCGGGTATCTGGGGAAAGCTCATTTCAGGCAGAGAGAAGTATATGTATCAGAACATAAGAGCTGCCTCATTCTTTGTAATGATTGTGTGCTATTCCATTGACTGCTACACTATGTGTTTTTTTTTTTTAATCAAAAAAATTTTTTTAATGTTTATTTTTGAGAGAGAGAGAGAGAGAGAGAGAGAGAGAGAGAGAGAGAGAGAGAGACAGAGACAGAGCACGAACAGGGGAGGGGCAGAGAGAGAGGGAGACACAGAATCTGAAACAGGCTCCAGGCTCTGAACTGTCAGCACAGAGCCCGATGCGGGGCTTGAACCCACAGACCGTGAGATCATGACCTGAGCCGAAGTCGGACGCTTAACCGACCAAGCCACCCAGGCGCCCCTGTGGTTTTTTTTTTTTAATTAAAAATTTTTTTTTAATGTTTATTTTTGGGAGAGAGAGAGAGAGAGACAGAGTGTGAGTGGGAGAGGGGCAAAGAGAGAGGGAGACACAATCTGAAGCAGGCTCCAGGTTCTGAGCTGTCAGCGTAGAGCCTGACACAGGGCTTGAACTCACGAACTGTGAGATCACCACCTGAGCCTAAGTCAGATGCTTGACCAACTGAGCCACCCAGGCACCCCTACACTATAGTTTTTTAAACCAGCTCCTTGTTAATAGGCATTTAGGTCATTCTGATCTTTTACTAGTATAAAGAAGGCTTTACTGTTCATAGTATTTAAGAGTTGCATTGTATTCTATTTTATAGTTCTGTTATTTATTAAAATACTTAATTTATCTACTATTGTCGAGTGTTTAGATGTTTTCCAACTTTATTATAAATAATTCTGACATGTAGTTGCATATGCTTTTTGCACATATCTGGGATAAATTCCTACATGTAGCATCGTTGGATTTAAGAGTATTGCACATTTTAAAGGAATTTGGTGTGCTTGGGTGACTCATTGGAGCGTCCGACTCTTAATTTAAGCTCGGGTCACGATCCCAGGATTGTGGGATCAAGCTCTTTGTTGGGCTCTGTGCTGACTGTGGGGCCTGCTTTGGATTCTCTCCCTCTCCCTCCCTCTCTCTCTCTCTCAAATAAAAACAACCAAAATAAAAGGATTTTGATCTATACTACCTATTGCTAAATTGCATTTCAGAAAGGTTTCTTGGTTTTCATGTTTACCATCAGTATAAAAGTGCTGGTTTTCCTGTACCCTTGCCAACACTGGGTATTACTATTTTTAAAAACTTTGCCTATTTGATAGCATAAATTGTTATAATTGTTTTAGTTTATATTTCCATTATTAGTGAAATGGAACATTTTTGGTATATTTAAGTGCCCATTTGTATTTTTTGTCAGTTGTCTAGTCTTAACGTGTTTCTCTGGATATTTTTGTTTCTTAATGATTTATATTATAATATTTAAGGATAATAACGTTTTGTCACTGCAGAGTTTTTTTCCAGTTTGACATTGGCCTTTTATTTTTGCTTATGCTTTGGATTTTGGGGGTTTGGATGGGTAGAGAATATGTTTTAAAAATACATAAGCCAGTCTTTTGAGATGACTTACCATTTCAATAATTACATTTAATTTTTTGTTTTTATATAGTGTTTTAATTTAACTTTATAGGTTAGAAAGATATATTTTAGAAGAATAGAGGGATTTAACTTTTGTCTTAGTTGTTTTGCCCATGCCATATATTGAAATGCATCCTTTGGTCATTGATTTGATGTTTCTATGGTAAGTTCTTGTTTGACATTTTTATTATATGCCCAGTATTGTTTTCTTTTTTTGATGAGAAAATTGCTTTTAAAAAATTTATTTATTTAAGTTTATTCATTTACTTTGAGAGAGAGTGCAAGTGAGGAAGGGGCAGAGAGACAGGGAGAGAGAGAATCCCAAGCAGGCTCTGGGTTGCCAGCACAGAGCACGACACGGGGCTCGAACCCATGAAACTGTGAGATCATGACCTGAGCTGAAACCAAGAGTCGGACACTTAACCGATTGAGCTACCCAGGCACCCCAAGAAAATTGATTTAAAATTTTTTTTAATTCAGTGTAGTTAACATACAGTGTTATATTAGCTTCAGGTGTACAATATAGTGACTCACCACTTCCATACATAGCTTAGTGCTCATCAGGATAATTGTACCCAGTCTTTGTTTTCTAGGTTTTTTGACATTTCTTCTATTGACTTACTCATCTGTCTACCATATTTTACTGATTGCAAGTCGTATATTTTCCACATTTTATCTTTACGTTTGGACTGCATCTTCTTTTTATTTTAATGTTTATTTTATTTTTGAGAGGGGCAGAGAGAGAGAGCACGAGCAGGGGAGGGGTAGGGGGAGAGGAAGACACAGGATCCGAAGCAGGCTCCAGGCTCTGAGCGGTCAGCACAGAGCCCGATGCGGGGGCTCGAACTCACCAACCGTGAGATTATGACTTGAGCTGGAGTCAGCGCTCAACTGGCTGAGCCACCCAAGTGCCCCTGGACTGCATCTTCTAATCAGCTGTTGCCTGGATGGTGTTGACTTCTTGCCAAAAGGGGTTGCGTTATTTTCTCCCAGTTACTGGGCGGGGCACTACCAACCTGAGCCTGCTTAAGCTAATTTCTCCGCTTCAGGTTTTTGGACGATGCTGCTAGTATGAATTCAGACATAAAATTTGTGGGCTGGCAGGGCTGGGGGACCAGTTCACATACCAAGGAATATCTTTTCCCTTCTTCCCATCATCAAGGAAGAGGCGTGCAGACTTCTTGGCTGTCCTTTGTAGAGGAAGGGTTATTCTTTTTACCCCTCATTGAGGCTGTGGCCATTCCGTGTCCCCACTTTTTGTGATGGTCTCTGTCTCCTTTTAGAGTCTGTATCCTGAACATCTTTTTTTCTTTGCCTAAGATGGGTGCCTGAAATGATGGTACATCTCACAATCGATGGTGTCTCACACTTTGTGAAATACGGTGTTTTAGTGACCGTAACAAAGATTTTGCTGTCTGGCGGTGCAAGTTCTGAGTATACGACGGTCTTGGCTGTTGTCGCAAATGACTTTTGAAATGACCCAAGTTCCCCTGACAGTGTCTTTCCACAAAAGAAAGCAAAAGCTAGCATGAAAAACTAAGAACCTTTCTCATTTCATACAGAATTTTTCACTGCTCATTGTTTTACTTCTCCTTATACTTGGTTGTAAAATTTGGGCCAGAACTTTGGTTCCTGAGACTGTTGTAATAGTATACGATAATTGAGAATATGAACAGTCCTTCTCTACTTGGTTCGTGTAAGCTTAGGCCAGTTTTATTGAATAATTTTATGTTTTTCTCCTTTAGTCCTTTTTAGAAGTATTCTTTAAGGGGCTCCTGGATGGCTCAGTTGGCTGAGTGTCCGGCTCTTGATTTTGGCTCAGGTCATGCTCTCCCGGTTCGTGAGTTTGAGCCCCGCATTGGGCTCTCGCTGACAGTGTGGAGCCTGCTTGGGATTCTCTCTCCCTCCGTGTCTCTCTCTCTCTCTCTGCTCCTCCCCTGCTCATGAACGCTCTCTCAAATTAAAAAAATAAAAATAGAAAAAGAATTGTTCTTTAAAAAGCCTCTCATGAATCTGACAGAAACTTTCTCTCTTATTTTCCATACGTGTTTTGTTCTGGAGAGCTACCATGCTGGCGACTCTCAGTGAACGCTCCTCGCCTCACGTCCACCCCCGTGGAAGGCCCGAGGCCTTGTGCTCACGGGCTGTGTTCTTCGGAGGCACTTGACAGTATTTCTTTTACTTCAGGAAGGAATAACAGTGCATTAGTGTGTTATTACTGTAACTTTGTGAAGTTCACCAGGTATTTTCTTTTTCTTCTAAAGGCTTTCTTGTCTTTCCAGAAAGTCGGGCAAGAAATTGCATTGCTGAGAAAACCCTCAGAAGACATTCCCAGTTTGCTCTCGTGATGGATGACAGAAAAGTGGTTCATCAGCGTTTGCTCAGAATTTCTCACATGTAGGAAGTCGTTTCAAAGAAAACGTACAGAACAAAAAGACAATGGAGAAAATCAGTACCACATGTGGACAGTATAGATAAGAAAACATAATTTGAAAAATGATGCAATTAAAAATTCCTCAGATCAGTTTAGTTGTACAGCTGTCAGAGTAATGCGTGATATCAATGAAGAAATATTTGTAGCATGCAGATGGTTATTTCTGTTTCTTAAAAACCTATTGTCAATGGGCCATTAAACTTGCATTTTTTTAAATTAATGTAGTATGTTCTTTTATTCAAGTATGGACTTCTTGAGAAACTATAGTAATACGACTTTCCAAAAATTTATATTCTACCTTCAATGTGACTTGTAGTTTCGAGCTGCTTTAATGAGGGGTCATTGGTGTCTAAGAGGAAGTAACCAAGAGCACTTATATTCCGAGTTGAATCTGAGGTTTTATGAAGCCTTTCAGGCTCTCGCTGAGAGCGTACTTGTGGAAAGAAGTGAGATGCTCCAGAGGTCCTGTGAAGTGTCCTCCGGGCACATCCGCGTCCACTCGCAGGGGTGTGGGGAGCAAATGAGAGGTTTTCCGTTTTGTCATCTGAGGAGCTGTGCAGTCGCCTCATTGCTAAACTTTCAGTTAATATGAGAACCAAAGTAGACTTTTTAGGTTTTGGGGTGGGTTTTTTTTGTTCGTTTTTTTGCTTTGTATTAATTTCACGTATACCAAAGTATTTCAGAGTATGAAATGTATTGCTTCTAGACTGTAGATCTACTTCCTGGAAAGACTGTTCTGTAATATTTCACTTTGTTTTACTATGACTTTAAAATCAAATTATCTTAAATATTTTCCTAATACTACATGGGAATGCCGATTTTTCTTCTTTTGTTATGCGATAGAAACATTTTACACTGTTTACATAGTTCTCATGGAACATAGAATTTTTTGAAAGCAACATATGATACACATTTTTTTGTGTATATATTCTAACTAGTGTGAATAAAACAGTAATGGCATTTTTAAAAAGCAGCATACGTCTGTATTTCTCGTCTTTCTTAAAAATGTTCCTGTGAATATTCCTGCATTCATTTACTTTTTCATTGTGAGTACGTGCTGTATGTGGTTTGTTCCTAGCATTTACTCCTAATAATAGAATTAGGACAGAACAACTTTAGAGCTGAAGTGATCTCAGGCAACATGTGTTCATTCCAACCAACCTCATTCTCCGGCTGAGGACACAACGCTAAGTGCCTTTCTCTGACTGCAGACCGGGGCTGGAACACAGTTTCCCTGACTCCGTTTTGGCCTTCATTTCTCTACACCTAGTACTATTGTTTTTCACTTAATAGCCACTTATCTTCCCCAAATTGACGACATAAAGAAAAATGAGGGTTGTTTATGGATACTAAACAAAATCCAGTTTGAATTTTCAGTTGACAAGTGGTTTCGTCTGCCTATGTCTTTTGAGTCTTGTGCAAAGAAGAAACACCTGAACCAGTGTGCAAAGAATAAATTGTGGACCAGCTGAGTTTCAGGAATTTTGAGATTTTAACACTTGAAACACGTATTCGAATTTTTTGGTGACTCTGCCTGTGGACGTGTATTTGTATTACTCTTCAATTTCTGTTAAAAAAAAAGCGCATAGTTGGTAGGTCCCATGAGGGCGGAATCGGCATCTATTAGCATGTTGTTCACTATTGATAGCATATCAGGCCTGGCACAGTCTTGTCTCATACTAAGGCGCTTTCCAAATATTTCTTGAATAAAAGAATTTTAAGAATCAAAAACATGGTTTAACGCATGGAAGAGGCCTTGGAAGGCCATCCAGATCAGTGGTCTGCAAAACAGAACTTTCACCAAATTCCAGAACATAACCTAGACGTGAGCATAGCTTCCGAGTCCAGCTTGATCTCCCCACTTCCCCCAGGAACAACCCTCCCCCCCCCCCCGCCTGGAACCTCCCACCCCAGCCCCTGATCCAGGTTAATGTCCTCACTTTCCCCAGGTGAGGAAGGTCATCACTCGTCCTTCTGAAAGGGTTTCAGACCCAGAGTGTGGGACCAAAAAAAGCAGGAGTGTCTGAAGTTGGAGGTCCCGAGTCCTCATAAAACCGATGATGGTAACCTGGCTGGTTACGTTGATGTGTAACAAGGGGAGAGAGCTCTGTAGCTCTGATACACCTGTGTGTTTCCTGGGTCTCTCAAGTAAGGGTGTTTTCTCAAAATGCGAGTGTAATCATAACTACACAGATTATATCATAGTAGATAACCGCCATCCCGGCGGGAAGACCATATGTGTGCCATAGTCACGACACGCGGTCTGTGAGCAGTGACCCTGACCCTGCGTTCCTGCTGTTGGGCCCTCTCCTCGAGATGTCTGTCATACTTCCGGCAGGTTATCCGTCTTGTCCTGCCATTTCACCTCCGAATGAGCTTCCCAGACCTTGACAGCCTCATAAAGAGCTCTGGCACCCACGCGCCCTGGTGTCCAAGCCCTCCGCTGTGGCTCCTGGGGCAAGACTTTGTCCCCAACTTGTCGGCAGGCACGGCGTGTTTTGGTTTTGGTCCGTTTCCTCTGCCGTGCGATTCCTCCACCCCGCAGTTGTGTGACACGCAATGGAAATGTGGGGAAAGTGCGTGTGACAGCACCAGGCACATAGCAGCACTCAGAACGCCCGGTTCTGCCGCCAGGAGCACTCACGTCAGGGAAGACCCAGGCCTTCGCGGCTGGCTCACGGCCACTTCTCTCCCCCCTGGGTTGTACTTTTGCCAGGTTTCCTGTAGCCGAGAGCAGCTAGCGGCTGTGCAGGTGTGTGAAGCATGGCGGCCTGGAGGAGGCGGCGGTCATTAGAAAGGAGGATGAGGGACAGCGGAGCCAGTGGGGTGGGATGGCGGGGGTGGGGATGCTAATGCTTCTTTGCTGCTTCCCGCAGGTCAGCAGGACCGTTAGAAAGCACCTGTGGGCCACCAGGGTGGCTCAGTCAGTTAAGCGTCCGACTCTTGATTTCGACTCAGGTCACGATCTCATGGTTCGTGGGTTTGAGCCCCATGTCGGGCTCTGCACTGATGGTGTGGAGCCTGCTTGGGATTCTCTCCCTCTCTCTGTCTCTGTCTCTCTCTCTCTCTGCCCTTCGCACACACTCTCAAAATAAATAAAAATATACTTAAAAAAAAAAAGAAAGCACCTGTGTGTTACTTCTGCATGCCCTGATTCCCTAAGCTCTTTTTGGGATAACGATCAAGAAAACATGTTTTTCCTTCTTAAATTCTCTTTTCTCCCTGATATTTTGTTTTCCTGCTTTAAAACATCAACCCTTCTAGATTTCCTCTAAACTCACTGGCCCCGCAGAACACTTGGAAGATGACTTCACGTTGTGACCACCAGGGGGAGCTCGTGAGACAGCGCAGCCTCTTCATACCTCAGTCTTAGGTCCAACGGACCGATTTTACGTGGGTGGTATACACACGTAATATCCCCGGAAACTACCACAAAATACAGTTCAGCATGTGAAACCGCACGATGACACCTCAAACGGACCGGGGATTATCAAGGACCCGTTCTGGAGCTAGTAGATTCGTTAGAGGGTGAGCTGCAGGTTCAGGTTCATGAACAGGTGCAAATGGCATCCTTGGGATGACCCACCATGTTTTTCTTTCATTCCTTATGTTAAAGAGTGACTTCTAAGAGACTCTACTATGGAAATTTTCACGCACTCAGAAGTATGGAGGATGGTATAATGAATCCCCTGGTACCCTTCCCCTCCCTTCGGAGGTACTGGCAGGGACAGCCTCTTGAGGTGACCTAAAAGGACAGGTAAGTAGTGGCCAGGTGGGAAGTGGGGAAGTGCATTCAGGATGTGTGGGAGGCTGTCCCGTGGGCCGGTTCTCCATTCTCCCTTCCATGACCCATTTGCCTCAGTCCCAGGTAGCCACAACACCGCCCTGGCTCGTCAGTCCAGCCTGAACCTCAGCCCTCCCAGCTTGTCCTCAGATGCTGCCCCTGGCTTCCCCATCCCACTGAGAGGTTTTCCTTTGTTCCCAATCTCCTGTCCCCCTTGCCCTCTTCCCCAGCCTCTCTCTGGCTTTGCCTTCTGCTCCCTCCATGAATCAAGCCGACTCTACACTCTCCCCAGTGGCTTTTCTTTTCTTGGCTGTGCTGCCCCCAGCTGCGAGTCCGGCCTCTCTGTGGGACCAGAGCCCCGTCCCACCTGCTCCCTGCACCTGTCTCGGCCCCATGTGGCCGCTGCCTCCCCCAGCCCCTGTGCCTCAGTTTGGTCTCAGGGGTTTATTCAAAAAGCACAGTTGAACAGGGGGAATGACTACTGGGATTCCAGCCTTTGCCTTCAAAGGACGTTGAAGGGAGGCGAACGGACATGCAGACCCTTTTTGCCCCTCTTCCCTGGCCCCCACGGCCTCTGCCACGCTGTCCTCAACCTGGTGCCGCACCCTAGGCAGAGTAGCCACATCAGAGTGACAGGTTCCCACCTGAATATCCGAAAGCCAGGAGAAGGGAGGGTAAACGTCTTCACCCTCTGCTCTCCAGCACCCCTGTGTGGCGGGTCACCTGGTGAGGGGAGGTACTTGAGCCACCGACCAGGCCGCAGGTGCCGCTTCTAAAACACAAAGAGGTCCTGTGACGTGTCTGTTAGGCTGGAGAGCTCACCTTCACTTCAAGGATCCGGACTGAATGCATTTTGTTGGTCTGAACAAAAAAGCTTTAATTACAAAGCCTCCCCCGTGAAAAGATACAAAATTCCCCCCCGCTGAAGTATCATCTTGTGTCAAAAAGTTTCTCTAAATGGGATCCATGATTGCTTTTACTAGGTAAATCTTTCCGGAGGCCATCTAGAAATTCCTTAATTTGCCTCTTTTGGAGTGTCGCTTTTCGATCATTCATTACAACTTGCTTTAGGTCATGTCTTGGTCATGTGTGGCAACAGGACAGATTTTGTTACTTTGTTCAGCATTTGGGCAGGAAGCTCTTGAGTCTTGTGTTTGAAACACGGGTTGTTTGGCAATCAAAAAGAATGAAATCTTGCCATTTGCAACGATGTGGATGGAACTAGAAGGTGTTATGCTAAGCGAAATTAGTCACCCTGAGAAAGACAAATATCATATGACTTCACTCATATGAGGACTTTAAGAGACAAAACAGATGAACATAAGGGAAGGGAAGCAAAAAGAATATAAAAACAGGGAGGGGGAGGGGACGGTGGGTGATGGGTATTGAAGAGGGCATCTTTTGGGATGAGCACTGGGTGTTGTATGGAAACCAATTTGACAATAAATTTCATATATTAAAAAAAACAGGGAGGGGGACAAAACATAAGAGGCTCTTAAATATGGGGAACAAACTGAGGGTTGCTGGAGGGGTTGTGGGAGGGGGGATGGGCTAAACGGGTCAGGGGCATTAAGGAATCTACTCCTGAAATCACCGTTGCACTATATGCTAACTAACTTGGATGTGAATTAAAAAAAAAATAATTAATTAAATTAAAAAAAAAAAAGAAACAACAGTTGTGAGGTACAGTTGCTTTTTACCCCTTGAGACTTTGCTTCAATTTTTTTTTTTTTAGCTCAAACGCCTTTCACCTAACTCCCTTCAAAATTCATTTCCCAATGCCTTAGATGGCCCTACATGGTTTTTCCTTTTCCCAAATTAGCTTTGTCAACACCTGAATCTCGCACGGCTCTGGTTTCTGGATGACAGTGTATTATTACCTTCCTCTGTCATCACTTTCTGTCGATGGGGCCCTGTGGAGTTTCGTTGTCTACGAAATGACAATGTTTTGTTACCTGAAAATGATAGTTTACCTCAACTGTTGTCAAATATAATGAGTTCTGAATTGGCGATTTGGAGTCTCAATAAGTCTCCTCCAGAAGAGACATGAAGATTAAGGTTTCTGATCCTTGGGCATCACTAGTCAAAACATGTGCTGCTTCTGTGCAGAGAATGAAATCCACCTGCTGGCCGGAATTTAGAGCCACGTCTGCTTTCTTCGGTACTGAGAGAAGAACATAAAGTCTTCTCCTTGTCATATCTTAAAGTTCTGGAAAGCTTTCTTGAATAGCAAGAGTGAGCGTGTGCAATAAACTAGAAGTACGTTCCCAGTCGCCAAGCCTCAAAGGGAAATGAATATTTAAAGTTGTTTTTATTTTATAGATGTTGTTTCATTTTGCATGGTGCCAATCCCAACCAACTGAAAAGAAAGTGGCCACTTTTTATTTTTCTGGCTAGAATTGAGTCTTCCCCCCTAAGGAAGAAATTGCTTCACAAAATTTTTTAGGGTGAACTTATAGCCACTTAAATAGGAAGAGGACACGAACAGATAATTCACTAAAAAAGACTAGTACACTTGAAATGAAACGTTCATGCTTGTAACTTATCTCAGAAATACAAACTAAGAGGGAAGAAGAAGAACATTTTTAAAAAACTGCTCATAATGGCAAAAAAAAAAAAAAAGACGTGCACAGAACTTACATTGCTGGTAGGAATATCAATTGATACTTCTTTCCAGAAAACAATGTGGTATACTGTGTGTTAAGAGCCTTAAAATGGTCTTATAACCCCATAGTTTCACTTTCAGAAATAGTCTTAAAAATGGACACAGATTTATATACCCTGGATTATTCATCAGGGGAGCTTTTTAGAGTGAAGATCTGGAAGCAAAATAAGATGGTCAGTTTGGGAAGAAGTCAGGGAAGAGGAAGGGAGACATGAGATTTCACACATTTCTAGTCTTGGCCACCAGGAATCTTACTGGGCAGTGAAAGCATGTGGACTGTTCAGTGCAGATCTGTTTATTTTTGTAAGTATAAAAACAACCCACGTGCATTCCCTGTCTGTACAGGGTCAGCATGTCAGAGGCAGTGTCCTCACACAGAGTGCCACCTGAAGTGGAGGGAAGCCAGTCTGGGCGGACGATGGATGTGTGTAGCTTTAAGGGTGGCTAGACTTGGGGGCTCAAGACCCTCCTAACCAGTCCTGAGCAATCTGAGCACTGTGGGGGGCGGTGGGCTTGGGTTGCAGACAACAACAAAGCCAGCGTGGAGTCCCGTCTCCTGAGTCCAAAGCCCATTTGTGTCCATCTGGAGCCCAAAACTTAGCGACAGCTTCATGTATCACTTCAATGTTTGTGGCTTTGGAATGGCACAGGCCCGTTTTACAGGTAAAGAAACTGAGATCAGAAAAGCAGATGGGGCACCTGGGTGGCTCAATCGGTTAAGCGTCTGGCTTCGGCTCTGATCATGAAATCGTGGTCTGTGAGTTCAAGCCCTGCATCAGGCCCTGTGCTGACAGCTCAGAGCCTGGAGCCTGCTTTGGATTCTGTATCTCCCTCTCTCTCTGCCCCTCCCCTGCTCACACTCTGTATCTCTCTCTCTCTCAAAAACAAATAAACATTTAAAAATATTTAAAAATAAAAGGAAAATGGAGTGACTTGTCTAAGATGACACAATGATTCAGTGGTGGAATTGTCAGAGTAGAGAAAGCAAGAATGGAAAACTGAGATGAAAGGTCAAGATTTTACTTATTGCTTTTCTTATGTTCCTCCCATGTTTGGACAAAATATCTCAGTGTGTTGATCAAAAATTCTTTTTTTTTCATGGATTTGGAAGGGAGAGGAGTATGTTAATCATCTAAAAAATTATCCTGTCCTTCATATGTGGACATATCTCCCACAACATCCTTACCTTTTCTGGCGTCGTATAACTGTTGATAATGTGCCCCTGGGGTCTGGACAGCTGTTCCTTACTTTAGTGGGTTTTGTAAATATCTTGTTTTTTTTTTTCTCTCTTTCTGGATTGGCTGGTGCTACCCACCTGTCTGGTACCCCCGCTTTAGTGCTCTGCATAGGGTCCCATGTTTGTATTGGATGGAACAGGCGCACGGTAGGGATGAATATCTTAATTGATGTAAAATACAGAGCCTTAACTTTATGAGCTTGAGTCAGACCCATACGAACATTAGGAGCATCTTTAGCAGTGGCAATTATTTCTCTTACTGGTTTGCACTTGCCCCTTGGCAGAACGCTTTCATGAACTTCACTGCGTTTGATCTTTGTGCTCATTAAGGGAAGAAGGCAGGACAGGGATGATCATCTCCATCTTTATAGATGAGGGAACCGAGGTTCCCAGGGGCGACGTGACTTGTCCACAGAGACTCGGGAGTGGATGAGGAAGCTGGGACCGGAGCTCACGTCTTTCCATCCTAGACCTGCCCTACACTGCATCCTAGACTGCTTGCTGCTCCTTGGGAATACATTTCGTATCAGTATATAATTGGGAACTCTGCCAGACCCCAAAGTGTGTAAATATGAAATAGCTCTTGACATCGTGTTGTATTAGAAAATTTGGAAAATACGGAGAGGCATAAATGAGAAAATAAAATTACACCATTTCTTTCTTCATAAAAATGGAATCACATTTGGGGCACCTGAGTGGCTCCGTCGGTTGAGGGTCCAACTTTGGCTCAGGTCATGATCTCACCGTTCGTGAGTTCAAGTCCCACGTCAGTCTCTGTGCTGACAGTTCACAGCCTGGAGCCTGCTTCGCATTCTGTGTCTTCCTCTCTCTCTGCCCCTCCCCTGCTTGCATTCCGTGTGTGTGTCTCTTTCTCTTAAAAATAAATAAACATTAAAAAAATGGAATCACACTATAATGTTTGGAACTTACTTTTTATGTGTGTTATTGCTTGAAGTTTCTGTCATTGAAAAATCTATAAAATTAAATCACTTTTGACTTATCCAATCACCATCATTTGGTTTTTGAATTGTTTCCAATTTTCCAAATATATATGCACATGTATGTGTGTGTATAGGAAGATAGACACATTAGATCAACCTTTTGATGAACCTCCTTTCAGAGAAAGCTTTGTGAACATTTGAGTTAAGATGTATTTATTGGGGCGCCTGGGTGGCTCAGTCGGTTGGGCGTCTGACTTTGGCTCAGGTAATGATCTCGCAGTCCGTGAGTTCGAGCCCCGTGTCGGGCTCTGTGCTGACAGCTCGGAGCCTGGAGCCTGCTTCGGATTCTGTGTCTCCCTCTCTCTGCCCCTCCCCTGCTCGTGCTCTGTCTCTCTCTCTCAAAAATAAATAAACATTAAAAAAATTAAAAAAATAAAAAGATGTATGTATGTATGTATGTATTTTACATTTCTCTCTCTCTCTCTTTTAATATAGTTTATTGTCAAATTGGCTTACATACAACAGCCAGTGTTCATCCCAACAAGTGCCCTCCTCAATGCCCATCACCCACTTTCTCCTCTCCCCCACTCCCTATCAACCCTCAGTTTGTTCTCTGTATTTAAAAGTCTCTCATGGTTTGCTTCCCTCCCTCTCTGTAACTACTTTTTTTTCCCCTTCCTTTCCCCCATGGTTTTCTGTTAAGTTTCTCAAGATCCACATGTGGGTGAAAACATATGATATCTGTCTTTCTTTGACTGTCTTAGTCTCTTTAGCAAATGGTGCTGGGAGAGAGAACTGGACAGCAACATGTAGAAGAATGAAACTAGACCACTTTCTTACACCATACACAAAAATAAACTCAAAATGAGTTTTAAATTCAGTCACTGAACAGGTATGATTTCTCTGAGGTCCAATGAAACAGGAAGTTGCTAAGGAAATAAGACTTTCCTGAGGTGGCTTTATTTCAGTCTTTGTACACTCTCAAAAGGCTCAAAATCACCCTCAAGATTCTGTTCCCTGAACGGCAGTGCTGGTATCCACCAAAACCCCATCTTACATGTAGATTTCAACCTCAGTTACTTAGCTGGGTGGTAAAGCGGTTTTCTATTTTCAAACCAAAAGTTAATTCTACTGAAGAATGAAATTAAAGCAAAAGTGGACAGTTGTTGGAAAGGAGAATTCTATAAGGCACGCCTCTGTCAGAACACAGTGACCATTTCACACACCCACAGTGGCTTTCAAGTCTGATTCACTTAGAAGGGGTGTGTTTACCAAAAGGTGGCATTTAAAAACTTTTTTTTTTAATGTCTATTTTTGGCAGAGAGAGAGAGAGAGACAGAGACAGAGACAGAGACAGAGTGTGAGTGAGGGATGGGCAGATAGAGGTAGGCATAGAAGCCAAAATAGGTTCCAGGCTCTGAGCTGTCAGCACGAATGGTGCTTAAACTCACGAATGGTGAAGTCATGACCTGAGCTGAAGTCAGACGCTTAACCAACGGAGCCACCCAGACACCCCAAAAGGTTAAATCCACAAGCTGTTTTGACCAGCAGATGTCATTTAAATGTGGCTTGCACATAAGATCATGGAAGCCTAATGATATGACTTCTGAACCTTTCCAAATCTTCTGGAAAGGCTTTATATTCCAGAAAGGTTTTAGTTATCCACTGTATGGGGTGCATATGATTCATATTGCATTCAATTAATTTGCTTTCATTCAAGCAAATGGAAATTTAGTCCTTGGTCTAATTCATTGTAGCCAGTGTTAGCAATATTTTAAATTCCTTTTATGGTATCTGTGGCACTTTATTTACTTATTTATTTTTATCTTAGAGAGAGTGTATATGCACGTGTGGGCAGGGGAGAGAGAGAGAGAGAGAGAGAATCCTAAGCAGGCTTCATGCTGAGTGTGGAGCCTGATGCAGGACTCGATCTCACAGCCTGGGATCATGACCTGAGCCAAAACCAAGAGTCAGACCCTCAATCGACTGAGCCACCCAGGCACCCCTGCATGTTTCATTTATTTACTCTTATTTAAAAATGAAATTTGCCCTTGACCATAAAGCTCTAATTTCAGAAAATACAGTTATTGGTTGTAGGTATTGTTTCCTTACAAACCTATTCAGATTCTCAAATCCACCTTCCAGAGACTCTTAAATCCAAATTACGTGCATGAGAGGGGAAGAGGGAGAGCAAAGTAGCCCATCCAGTGTTTCCTCTTGCTGAGCAATCTTGTCTTCCAGAATACACTTGTTCCCTTTTTGGCTTCCTGCCCAGCAGCCCCCACTGCCGTGACACCAATTTTCACTACCCAACTCATCACTTTATTCAATTACAAAGCCACGAGAGGGATTTCCACTTTCAGTAATGATGGACTAGCTTATTGCACACCATCTTGCTATAAACAACTAGGAGCTGTGATATCTAGAAAACAATGTCTGGGAGTAGCAGAGACCTACCAAAGAAGCGAGGACCCAAGGGACCAAGGTTCCAGAGAGGAGATTCAGCAACGTAAGCATGACAGCGGGTGCCACTTATCCCCTTGAGGCAATTGCCAAAGCAGAAGGTGGTGACTGAGATACCATGGAGGTGACAGCAGAGCTTCTGGCATTTTTATGGGACTGAGGGGACAGAAATGATAGTTTACAGCACACCAACGAGGAGAGGTTCTGATACAAATCACAGGATTTCAGCTGGGACTTCTGAAAGTCCATTCTTTCAGATGGGGATGAACCAGAAGTAGAGAACCTCTCACCAAGACTGAAGCTCAGATTTAAATCAGCTGAATCCCTGAATGCATTACGGTGATTTGCTCCCACGTGAACTGCCTGAAAGAAGCAAAAACAAATTGTTTTGGAAGGAAGATACTATCACCCAGAGCTTCGAATTTTCTGTGTAATTTTTCATACATCATGTCAAATCTACATGACTGAAAACCTGAAGAAAAAACACAGCTACAACAGCTCCAGACATTGGAGTTATTCAATACAGACTTAAAAATGATGGTGATTAATATCATCAAGAAATTAGCGGACAATTTGGAGTAGAGAATTGGAGATGTGAAAAGAACCAAATGGAAATTCTAGAACTGAAAAATATAGTAATAGAAGATAAGAACTCAGCAGTGGGTTTCAACACAGATACGATGTAGTAGTTGAAGAGAGGAATAGTAAATTAGAAGGCAGGTCAGGAAGAAATAGCCTGAACCACACAGAGGAAAAGGATAGAAAACACAGGAAAGAGTGTAAGAGACATATGGAGTATGAACGATCTAACGTGTATTTGGAGTCCTGGAAGGCAAGCAGGTCAGAGACTAGGGCAGGAGCAGTATTTGAAGAGCAAATTGACGAGGACCTTCCAAAACTGACAATGGTTTCAAGAAGCTCCGTAAACCATAAGCTGAGTAAATACAAAGAAAACCACACCTTAAAAGTGCATCATGGTAAAATGCTGAGTTAAATCACTCCTTAAGTCACTACTTGACCAGAATGTCTTCACCGCCTTGGGCAAACACTACTGCTCTGTATCCCACAACTGCTTCCATAGCTTTGCCTTCAAATTCTTCACAGGCACATCTCTCTTTGGAGCATTTTCCAAGGACCAGCATTTGCCCTGAGCGAGGTCCCTGTGCCCCCAGGGCTGTTGCGCTTCTGTCACTGCACCCTGGTCTGTGGTCCCAGGGGAGAAATGCCTAGTGCCTCATCCGCCTGGGCAGGCCTTTTACTGAGAGGTCGGAAGGTACATAGGGTCATGGCTGAGAGCACGGGCTCTGGAAACAGATCACTATGCCTGCTCACCTCCTTCTTCCACCACTTAGTCATTGTATAATCTTACCTTTTGGAGCTTTATGTGCCCCATAAGGATGATAGCCGTTACACTTTTAAGGGCTGTTATGAGATTTAAATGAGCTCATGTTTGTAAAGTGTCTGACGTATAGGAGACAATTAGTGGATGGGCTCGTTTTTAAGTCTTCCCGATCGATTTCTTCAGCCTGATCACAACCATGCATTTCTTCCTTAAGAGTAGCTGAGGCTCCTTCAGACCTTTTGTGCCTGCTTTGCCCCAGTGGGAACCGAACATGAAAGGAGAGGAGGAGGTGTACATTTTATATCAGAGGAGAGAGCTTAAAAATTAATCTCTTTAAGTATGTACAAGAGTTGGTGAACTTCACCCTTCAAAGGAGGAAGTGAACTTTGTTAAAGTTTGAAAAGTTTCCAAAAAAGCCAGAAAGATCAGACCCTGATAGGATCAAATAAACCACCTGGGCTGGTTGAAGGATTTGTCTCTGTGTATAGTAAAGGGTACTGCTCTTACTACCCTGGCCCATTTTCATCTGCTTCCTAGTTCTGCCTTTTAAGAAAGGTTGATGCATTGGATGCACCACTTTCTCCACTGGAAAATTCTTTAATAGTAATTTCCATCAATTGAATCTTGTATTCCTGATTCAACTGTCTGTTAACCTGACTACTGTTAACTTCTTTGTTAAGGCATTTAAAAAAATGTATTCAGGGGTGCCTGGGTGACTCAGTTGGTTAAGCGTCCAACTTTGGCTCAGGTCTGATCTCACCGTTTGTGAGTTCGAGCCCCATGTCGGGCTCTGTGCTGACAGCTCAGGGCCTGGAACCTGCTTCGGATTCTGTGTCTCCCCACTCGCTGCCCCTCCCCCACTCGCACTCTGTGTGTGTGTGTGTGTGTGTGTGTGTGTGTGTGTCTCTCTCTCTCAAGAATAAATAAACATTAAACAATTTTTTTAAAAAATGTATTCATATTATTTATCTAGGCGCACACTGGGTGTATTACTCCAATAATACTCCAATGTGTTTTACTCACAATCTATTCCTCCTGCTCCTTAGGTAAATACATACTTGTGCAATTTATATTGTAATTTTAGCTACATTGTAGAAAATTGGAAAATAAATTTTTCTTAATGTCAAAGACTAATGCCCGCCACCATTAGCAGCAACCTGTCTGATATTTTGGCTCTCCCTGGGTTAGCACTGAGGAAATGAAAGAAATAACCGAATCTGCCTTCCAGACAGTGCTAAGTATCTGTCAGGCATCAGAAGAAGCCGTCGCCATGCAAGATCTCATGTTGTCCTTGTAACAACGTGGGGAAGCCTTTATGGGCCAACCATATCGTTTATTCTTTTTTTCACTAGGCAGAAATATGATTAATTTTTTTAATGTTTGTTTTTGAAAGAGAGAGACAACGTGTGAGCAGGGGAGGGGCAGAGAGAGAGAGAGACACAGAATCCGAAGCAGGCTCCAGGCTCTGAGCTGTCAGCACAGAGCCCAATGAGGGGCTCAAACTCGTGAACTGTGAGATCGTGACTTGAGCTGAATGACTTGAGATCATGACAGACGCTTACCTGACTGAGCCACCCAGCGCCCCAGAAATCTGATTTTAATACATATATGAACTTGGGTACTGAAATTGGTGGGACTTCTTCACTCACAAGGTATAATCTTCACTTATAAGGAAGGCTTCTGCTGTAAGGTAGAGGGCCCAGAGTGTATTTATGTGCTGGGATAAAAATTATTGACAGAGATTTATTCCTCTTTCCCAGGATGACATAAATGAACTGTTGTTGCGTTTTGGGGAGAATTTAGGCTCTTGTAAAGCACGTTTGGATTCATTCTTGGATTCATTCACTTGTCCATTCCACACGGATTCGCTGAGAGCCTTCTATGAGCCAGGCTTCATTCTAGGCCCTCGAGATGCAGCACTGAACAAAACAGGGATCATTTGTTTCGAGAACTTACATTCTAGTGGGAGGAGTGGTAGGTAATAAGCATTAAACATAGTAAGTGCTGGTATTCTAGAATACGGTAAGTGCAACGGAAAACATGAAGTGGGCTAGGAGAGATGAACGGTCTGGGAGGGGTGTTAGAACCTGGAAGGGTGGTCAGGCTTGGCTTCACACACAGGCGACATCTGGGCAGAGGCTAGAGGGAGGTGAGAACTGACGCTTGCAGGGAGCTGGACGACAACGGCGGGCAGGGCGCACATGAGTGTGAACGACGACGGCACCGAGGTGGGGCACGCCCAGCATGGCAGGGAGGGTGGGGAGGCTGTGGGGAGGGAGCAAAGGAGAGAGAGTTTCATGCGCAGACTCTTGGGGGCCTTGGAGCCATTACTGGGATCTTGGCTTTTAGCCTGAGAGAGATGAGGAGCCACGAGGGAGATGTGAGCAGAGTGTGTGACATGATGGGATTTGTGTTATGATACTATCAGTATCCTTCTGGCTGCTTCGGTGGGAAAGGAGACAGCAGAGGGTGTCATAGTTGGATTTCCCCAGAAACGGACTCCGAGAGGGAGGAGGGTGTGCAGGGTGTACCCTCGACAGCAGCGTCCGTCGGGGAGTGAGGGAGGCAGGGCACGTGGTGTTTTGCACGTCAGTGTTTTGCAACGGTGACATTGGCTCAATGGGAGATGTCCTGGATTGAGGGAAGTGGCTGGGGCTTTATATCCCTACACTGACCAGTCATAGGACGTGGGCTGCTCTTACTTCCTCAGAGGGCCTTCCTGGGGAGGGACTCGGCTGAGAGCCATCAGCAGGTGACACTCCTGACCGCTAGGGAAATGAGTGCTGTGGTCCCAAGGGCGGATCCGGGTGGCACTTCATGGCGTTCACCACGGGACAAGGGTGGGAGCAGGGAGATCGTGGGTGATCTTACACGAATTCAGGGGAGAGAGTGTGGTGGCCTGGACCACAGCTGGGGCAGGGAAGGGCTGAGAAGCCACCAGCCCCTCTACCTGGTTTGAAGGTAGAGGCCAAGGATTTTCTGTTAGATTGGGTTTGGGTGGGAGACAAAGAGGAGTAAGGATGACTCCAAGGCGAGGTGGAGAAGGACCAGACTGGAGAGAAGGGGAAGCTGGCATCAGAAGGGATGGGCGGATGCATCATACGAGGGAGGGAGATCCGAGGGCTGGAAGTAGAGGGGGAGCTTTGGGAGAAGGGGCCTCCTGAGTGGCTCCCGAGAATTGTGAAGATGTTTAGAAAGGCTCAAGTTAAACAAAGTAAAAAGGAATTTCTTGTAAATTATTTTTGCCTGTTTAGACTGTGTCCCCCCTCCACCCCCCCACCCCCTACTCCGACCCCCCCGCCAGTGACTAGTCTAACCTGGATGGCATTTATCCCATTGCCAGTGACTGATTTAGGGATGGTCATGTACTCAGTCTTGGCCAATGCTGTGGGGGGAGACAGCAGGCTAGGGTCGGGGTAGGGTGCTCTGGGAAGGGGGCCCCTCATACCTAAGGGGGCCTTGAGTGTCCCCCTACTCTGATCACAACCATTGTGACGGTAACGTTGAGTGCCATCCGTTCACCTGTAATAACAGCTGTGTGACTAGGCATCTCCAGCTCGTTTTATAAGAGAGAAAACGATGTTCAGGATGTTGGGAGACTTGACCATGCCTAAGTCACACAACTAGTAAGAGAAAGTCACGCGGAAGCCCCTTGGCCTAGCACAGAGTAGTGCTGTGTAAATGACATCAATCATGATACAGAACTTCCTGGGTTCCAGGAGGAGTGTAGGGTCATTGGTCTAGATATATGTGCTTTTTGAATTCTTTTTTGATTTTTATGGTTTTTCTCTTTCACCCTTCATGCACTTTGGCATTTCTAATTACTATCACCATATCTTTCTGGATCATAGTACAACAGAAAGAACTTTGAAGACCCGGGTTTGAATCCCAGCACCACCTCTTACTAGCTGTGTGACCTTGGGAAAGTTACTTAACATCTCTGAGCATCGGTGTCCTTATTTGTAAAGTGGGGATAATAATGGCAACCTCAGAGGGTGGTTTTAAACTTTAATGAGATAATGCATATGAGGTGCTTATTAGCACATTGCCTGGAACACAGCCAGGTCTCCGTAATGTCAGATATTATCATGATTGTTATTGTGCAGATGGCCCGTCCTAGCGGGTCACCTGGCTACCTAACAGGGTTTCTGTAACTACCAAGTGAAACAGGTATGCAAGAGTGCTTTGCAAATGTTATTACATTTCTAGAGTAACTCAACTGTATGGGAGGAATTTGCTGTACATAAAATGAATATATAAGAGATACGTGGGCCTAGTAGACTGGAAATCTGGGCATGGGTAATAGAAAGGAAAGCACAAAAGAGTGATTGGGTGTCCTTTTCTGGGAGTTCTGGGCTGTGCATTGCTGTGGGTCTTGTAAAGAGCTGAGGATTTGGGAAGGTACTAAGAGTACAATGAGATGGATTCTTGCAGGGAATGTGGTCATCCAGGGAGCCAAGGGATAAAGGTTTTTCCTGCAGCACCTTCAGGAAATTGCCCGGAATCTGCTCTCATGAAGTGGAGTCTGGTCTGTCATAGGGTAGGTCCAAAGCTTCAAGGCTCAGTGCCAAGGGGAAGCAGACAGTATAAGTGAAGGGTCCCATCCAAAGGGCCTGGGTAGGGAGAAACTAGGTCCAAGCCAAGGGGTGAGACTTGGGGGCAGTGACATACAACAAGTCGCTGGGAAAATGGGATAGGAAATTCGGGGCCCAGAGCAAAGGCTCTGCTTTGAATTATGGTCCAGGGGGCACCATTCTCTGAATACAATGTAACGTGCCCTCCTGCCGACTCTGCCCCACGTGTCACACCCCCTGTCCCATACTGTGGCCTGGCTTGGAAAGTTCTTAAATCAGGGAACCTTTTTATAGCAACAGTGTTTATGCTGGAGTCAGAGCACTGTGTAGAGTCAGGGCCCGCTTAGCCCTCCACAGGAGTTTTAGATATTCGTGTTTTCATTCTGTTGATGATCCTAATGCAAACCAACAGGGGTCATCGTGGGTGGACTCTGGGGTGGTGGAGGATAAAGGAATCCTTTTGGATTTGGATTGATTTGCTTTCAAATTCTGACCTGGACAATTTTCTTAACCTTACTTGTATTTTAGCAGCTTTTCATTGTTATAAAAATACTTGTCATAAAAATTCAAATTGTACAGAGCTAATACTAGGTGTCTTAGTCTGTCTGAGCTGTTATAACAAAACTACCATAGACTGGGTATTTTATAACAGAAAATCATTTCCTGGAGGCCAAAAGTCCAGATCAAGGCACTGGAAGATCCAGTGTCTGGTGAGAGCCTGCTCTGTGGTTCGTAAATGACCATCTTATCACTGTGGCCTCCCGTGGTGGAAGGAGCCAGGGAGCCTCTGGGGGTCTCTTTCATAAGGGCACTAATCCCATTTTTCAAGGGCCCCACCCTCAGGACTGACTCATCTCCCAAAGGCCCCGCCTCCAGATACTGTCACTCTGGGCTTTAGGATTTAGCATTTGGGTTTGGGAGAACATACATGTTCAGTCCATTACACCAGGTAGGAGTGAATTTTCTGACACTATCCCCTTGCCCCAATCCCTCTTGTATTTAGTTTCTTCAGCAGATTTTCATAGTGCTTCCCCAGTCCTTAGTAGTTAGATTGTTGCTGTGCGTGAAATGACTTTTACGGTCTCAGCTGGATGCCTTAGTACCGGGGAAGGCACTGATTGTCATCTACTTTGTGTCCTGTCCACCTTACTCCTTGCAGGGTTTTTTGGTTTGGTTGTTTTGTTTGTTTGTTTTTATTTTGTGGTATTTTTTAGCATTAATGGTTTTTAGTTATTTTTCTTGGATTTGCTGGTCACCAGTTTTCTCATCTGCAAAATGCAGATAGTGTTGACTCTGTGGAGCTTTAACAGGGTCACATGAGATAAAGTAAGAAGCCTAGCTTAGAGGCTGGCTGATAAGTGTTAGCCAGCCTTCCCACTGCTACCAGCCTCATGGTGGAGACTTTCTCTGTGACTCCCTCCACTGATTGCAGGCGAAGGGGTCGTGGAGAACAAGGATTTCACTGGAAAAGCCTCCCTTACAGCTGCTTCCACAGAGACCTCAAGGGGTTGCATATGTTTTCTTTCTTCTTTCTTTCTTTCTTTCTTGCTTTCTTGCTTTCTTGCTTTCTTGCTTTCTTGCTTTCTTGCTTTCTTGCTTTCCTCTTAAAACCAAATTTAAATGGTGGTAAAATATACATAAAACTCATCATCCTAGCCATTTTTAAGTGTACAATTCAGTCTCATTAAGCACATTCATATTACTATACGACCGTCACCACCATGCATATTCAGAACTCTTTACATGCAAAATAGAAACTCCGTACCCATCAAACAGTAACTCCCCACTCCCTTCCACCAGCCGCTGGCAACCGCCATTGTACCTTCTGTCTCTAGGAGTGTGACCCCTCTCGGGACCTCACAGCAGTGGAATCACATAGTATGTGTCCTTTTGTACTGGCTTATTTCATTTACTGTAATGTCCTCAAGGCTCATCCATACTGTAGCATTTGCCAGAATTTCCTTCCTAAAAAGGCTGAATGACATGCGATTATATGCACATACTATGTTTTCTTATTTCTTCATTGCTCAGGGGACACTAGGCTTGCTACTACCCCTTCGTTATTGTGAATAATGCTGCCTCGAACGCTGGCAGGCAGATATCACTTGGAGTCCTGGCTTTCCATCCTCTCCACCAGTGAGTGGAGGAAAAAATTCCTGGGTGACTTCCGGGTCGTCCGCAGCCCTGGCACAACCTAGGCTTCTTAGTGTCCTGGGACACTAAGGAGGGGTCTGCATCTGATTGTGTCACCGTGCGCCGAACCTGCCCAGTCCCCACCAGCCTGCCCTGTCAGCACTGAGGGCTGCAGAAGATCCTGGAAAAATGTGAGATTTGCTGCTGTTGTCACTACTTTTAGGACTTCCACAAATATGCATTTTTCTGTTTTACTGTGTAATTCCAACTGTGAAAATGGCCCTGAACCATGCGCAAACTGTAATAAAGCATCAGCATTTGGCTTCCAGCAAGATAAAAATGCAGCAGGAAGAAACAGCAGCAGGAGAAAGAAATCACTGGGAAAAACATAATAAAATGCTAGTTTCTCCATTTCCCCCCATTGTTTAAACTCTCTGTATTATTCAGTGTAGCGTTGTTGAAATGGTGGAAGTTCGTGAACAATCTCGATGTCTGTTAGTGGGAGATGGTTGGTCAAACCACAGTCCTCCTTGCCATGGGATACCAGGCAGCTGCAGAAAAGAATGACCAACCTCTCTGTAGAGAAAGATCTACCAGACATTTCAAGGGAGAGAACGAAGGTAAAATGCTGGGTAGATTGTGTAGTAGGCCATATTTTGTGGGAAAAGGGAGCAAATCAGAATGTGTGTGTGTGTGTGTGTGTGTGCACGCACACACACACACACACACACACACACACTTGCATTCAATTACATTCTTATGCTCACTTGTATATAAATATAATGAAAGCCTAGAAAGATTCATAAGAAACCAATATCCATGGTTATGTATGAGGGTGAGAAGGAGATTTTCACAGCATCACTTTACATATATTTTATTTCTGAGCCATATAAATATATCACCTATTGAAAATAAAGAGAGAAAGGGCTTGTGATTTCCCACTAGCCTGACCATAGGCTCAAAATGTAAATTAAGTTGATTTATAGGCAACAAACAGTCACAAAATTTCTTGCAAGAGAAAAATCTCCGTTACAGGCTATTCAGAATTCATCTTCTGGTCAAGGAAGCCAGTGGCTTCTGATCCCAGCCCTGGAGGCACCCGAGAGGAGATGGGGAGGACTCACTCTGCAACTGACCCTAAACTCTTTGGAGGAAGTGGAAGGTTGGGTGCAGGGCATGGGGGCTGCAGTTGTGCAGGGTCAGAAACCCAAGCCAGGATGAACTAAGACTGGGTTTTACTTGGGGGTTTCTTCCTCCCTCACATTGCCCTGGGTGGACCAGGTGGGTGGCTGGGAGGCACTCCCCAGTGCAATAGCAAGGCTTACGTTGCATGGCTGGACCAGAACTCATGTTGCTCCAAAGCTCACAATCTGTGGCAGTCCATATACAAGTAGACAAATAGATACACTGATTGATCTGAGTGCCCACTTCCATGAGACCAGAGCGTCTATCACTCCCACCCCTAGAGGATGCCCAGGCAGGAATCGCTTGAGCCTGGAAATCCTAGGTACCCCCTAGTTGTCTCTGTACCCCCAACTCACCCAGAGAAATGCAGGTAGGGTCTTCTCTTTCTACTGGACAGCTATCACCAGCCAAGAAACAGTCATTCTTCAGGGAGTAAGGTGAACTCAGAACAATTAGGAGACAGTTGAGGAGCAGAAGCTCTGGGAAGAAAGATGACTGCTTAAAGTCAAGGACTCCAGGATGGGCTAGTGAGAGAATCCTGAGATCCAGTGACTCATTCACCATCTACCAAGTTGCACTTGGACCCAAAGGACACTGGCAAACTGAAAAAAAAAAAAAAAAAAAAAAAAAAAAAAAGAGATGTGTGCCCAGGCAAATAAAAGCTCAATAAGCAATTTCAGTATCAAACAAAACAAGTGTATGGAAAAAAATTATATATATCTCAAGGTGTTGCATGTTGATAAAAGACACAAATCAGGAATTATAGTTGGAGATTTTTTAACACATACTCTATAAATAGCTTATTATAAAATATTAAAAATGATACCAATTAAAATAGAAAAAAAACCCCGCCAAGCCCCACAAACCTATCCAGTTTCTAGGAATTACCATAATAAAAAGTCTCAAGACCTTGACAAAGAAAAATTTGAAACTCTATTAAGGGATATAAAATAAGATGTAAATAAAGGAAGAGCTACGAGTGAGATGACAACATTATAAAACAGTTGATTTTCACGTATTTATTCTGTAAATGCAATGGAACTCCAATTAAAATTCCAAGAGCATTTTTAGGGGGCTTAATAAACTGATTCTACAAATTTGATAAATGAATAATGGTTCATGAATGGCTAAGACATTTTGGGGGGAAAAAAGGAGCAAAAAAAGGAGACTTACGATACCAGATATTAACATGTATTATAGAACAAGGCAGAAAAACAGGTCCGATGGAACAGAGGAGCATCCAGAAACAGACCCTGTGTATATGGGAATTTGGTATTTTATCAAATTGTATATGGAAAAATTGATATTGTAGATGGGAAAATTGGGTTGTTATCTGGAGGAAAAAAGTTGGATCCTCATCTCAAACCATATCCTGGTGGCTTTAAGACATAAATTTAAAGATAGAATTGTCCCATATAGAAAAAAATGTAGGGGCGCCTGGGTGGCGCAGTCCGTTAAGCGTCCGACTTCAGCCAGGTCACGATCTCGCGGTCCGTGAGTTCGAGCCCCGCGTCGGGCTCTGGGCTGATGGCTCGGAGCCTGGAGCCTGTTTCCGATTCTGTGTCTCCCTCTCTCTGTGGCCCTCCCCCGTTCATGCTCTGTCTCTCTCTGTCCCAAAAATAAATAAACGTTGAAAAAAAAAATTAAAAAAAAAAAAAAGAAAAAAATGTAAATTATTCTTCATGATCTTGGGTGGAGAGGATTTCTTAACAGGCTCCTCAAACTTATACAATAAAGGAAGAGATAGATTTGAATGCATTAAAAATGGACTTTTGGTGGGGAGCGCCTGGGTGACTCAGTCAGTTAAACGTCTGACTCTTGATTTTGGCTCAGGTCATGATCTCATGGTCATGAGATCAAGCCCTGCATAGGGCTATATATGCTGGGCATGGAGCCTGCTTAAGATTCTCTCTCTCTCTTTCTCTCTCTCTGCTCCTCCCCCACTCATGCAAGTGTGCACGTGTGCCTGCATTCTCTCTCTCAAAAAAATTAAAACTTAAAAAAATTTAAATTTTGGGGGGCTGCTGTTAAGAGGCCATCATCAAAATGAATGAATAGGTGACAGCTGGTAAGCTATGTGCAACATCTATAACTAAAAATAGTTTCTGAGATGCAGAGAAAAATATCTAACAATCAGCATGGAAAAATATAGAAAATAAATTAAGAAAAAAATTAAAAGGGAAATTATATGTCTAGGCAAATTACAGAGGGGAAAACTGAATGAATAATAAGTATATGAAGAAGTACTCAACCTCCATCAGAAAAACACAAATTTAAATAATAATAATAATAAGACCCAGCATCCCTGTGGGAGACCCTTCAGAGTTTCCCTATTTAGGGGATAAATCACATACCTAAAAATGGCCTGCATGGTTGACCATGAAGTTGGGGAGAGCATCTAGGAGATCTAACTACCACTTCTACTTTTTAAATATGCTTTCATTTTGGAAGAGTTATTAAAACATTTTTTTTTAATGTTTACTTATTATTTTGAGAGAGAGAGAAAGAGCACAAGTAGGGGAGGGGCAGAGAGACAGGGAGACACAGAATCGAAAGCAGGCTTCAGGCTCGGAGCTGTCAGCACAGAGCCCGATGCGGGGCTTGAACCCACAAACCGTGAGATCATGACCTGAGCTGAAGTCGGACGTTTAACCGACTGAGCCGCCCAGGCACGCCTTGTTTTGGAGCAGTTAGATTTACGGGCTGATGTGGTGAAGAACTGACAGCTCCAGCCAACAACCAGGCAAGAAACTGAAGCATACGAGCAACCACATGAGTGAGCCTGAAATTTGATTTTCCAGTCCCAGCCCAGCCCTGAGATGTCGGGAGCCGCAGCCCCATCAGAGACCCCGAGACAGATTCACTCGGCTCAGCCACTCTCAGGATCCCTGATCCTCAGAACCTGTGTGAGATAATAACTATTTGCTGTTTTAAGTTGCTAAGTTTTGGGTTGATCTGTTACGCAGCAACAGATAGCAAAATAAGAGGTAAATCACAAATGGAGATTTTTGTGTGTTAAGGCGTATTTAGACGCCATCATGAATTTTTGAGAATTCAAATAAAGATGTGTGTTATTTTTTTTTAAACAAGCCTTTTATTTTGGGGTAATTTTAGATTTACAGAAACATCGCAAAGACAGCAGAAAAGAGTTTCCCTATACCTCACCCAGTTTCTACTGGTGTTAACCCCTAACATCACCATATTCCATTTGCCAAAACTAAGAAACTGACCTTGGCACATTGCCATTCATCAACATGCAGACTGTATTTGGATTTGCCAGTGTTTCCACCAATGTCTTCTTTCTGTTCCAGGATCCCACGCAGGGCACCACCTTGCCTTGAATTATTATACGTCTGCAGCCTCCTGGTGTGACCACTTCTTCATCTTTCCTTGGTTTCATTACCTCGACAGAGATCTGAGCTAGGTTGAAATGACTTCTGCTTGTTGGGTTGTGTTTCTCTGACTGTGACACCACCAGGAAATTGAACCACAGGAACCCACGCTTTATAATATGAGGGCAACAACATTTATCCCACTGGATAATTAGTTGCACATTTACTTGTGCAAATTTTTGGCTGTCTGCCTTCCCCACTAGCCTGTGAACTCCATGAAGGTGGGGACTATGTTTTTGCAAACCTAGACTGAAGTCTGGCACATCGCTCCATAGATAGACGTTGAATGAATATATTCATTCATACGTATGGGCACACATACCTACTTAATGATCCATAAGTATTTTTAATGAATGAATGAATCTCAGAGGGCTTGGAATGGTACCTTGTTTGAGTTAAGCCCTAAACAAATGGTAACTATTTGCCAAACACACTGCCAAATACTTTACCTACACTAGCCGAATAAATGCGCGCACAATTAAGTTACGTAAAAGGAGACTTACAAAGTTCTAAGAGACAATGCTCTGCCTCCTGTCAAGGAGAAACTTATTGAGAGCCTAGAAATGATTCCTTTAGGTGGAGCCCAAAGCAGTTTGAGGGCGGGAAGCTATCAGAATGTGTCCAGGGGCAGCTCTCCTAGAAATGGCATGCTGGGGATGTACGATGTTTGGGTTCCTTGGAGAGAAAGGGGAAATTGTCAGGTTCTCAGGGGCCATGCGTGCAGAGAAAAACATCACAAGTTAACAACACGAGGTGGGGGGAAATACAAATACTTCTGCTTCTTTGAAACCTAAAACCTAAGTTCAGAGAACTAGTCTAATTAAACCCAAGGTCATTTTAATTCAGCACAAAAATTCCGTGCATCTCTCAATTTGAATTTTAAAAACTCGCTCGTTAACATTACTATTCACAGTGCTGCTGGCACTTTAGTTAAAGTGTGTAGGGCAAATCAGTCGCTGGACTTTTTTTATGGTGGTGAGAGGTGGGGAGGGGGGGAATCCCATCTTAATGGAATTTGGGAAATGAGAAAAGCCTAGCTGGGGATGTGGATGTCTGAAAACAATAATGCATTCCAGTGGCAGCCACTGACATTATTATTAAAGGTTTTATGTGGTGCTTTATATATAATTTAGAAATAATAATAAATTGGAGTTGGATTTTTGGCTCCTCTCCCAGATTAAATCCCTTGAATGTTTATCTTATAGGAGACACAGAAAGAATTCAATTTTAGACCTGTATATTTATCTACCCTGTAAATGACAATTTTTTTTGTTTTGTTTTGTATAGGGAAAAAGTAAAAATGTGTCTTAAAGTAAAATACAAAAAAAAAAATCATTAAAGTAAAAATTCGGCACTGGGACTCTATAATATATTTTGCTAGTGGCAGTATAGCCCAATAAATCAGGTCTGTTTGTTTATTTTCTTTATAATTGATTTTCCATATTTTTCAGCAAGCCACAAAAAATTCAGCTTTAAATGTGTCTGTTTTTATCTATGACCTTCTATGGGAAGAAATTACTTCTGTCCGTATTTTAAATTATTTACCTTCATGAAATTTTCATGCCCTCACCTCCAGATGCTGTTCCATAAAAGGGCTCATTCATTTATTCATCCATTGTTTGTAAACACCTTGCACTGGATTCCCAATAATTAGCAGTGTGTGACATATGGGTGACATGTTGTTATACATGTTTGTTGGATGGAGAAATGTTGTTTGCATTCATATAATACCGTTTTGAATGCGTTTCCTAAGAAATGGTCATTTGAGATGGCCAACTTTCTTTCACTATATGCTCTCCATTTTTTTTTTTTTTTTTTTTTGCTAGTATAAGAACTTTTAACTTGGTTCTGCCTTTCGAAGGCAGGGACTTGCCCTCTCTTTGCTCTCTGGCCCCCTCTCCCCTTCTTACTGGTTGGAATTTGGACACGGTGTTGACACATTGTAGCCAGTTAAAGGCAACCCTCTGAGGACGGCAGAGTCGCAGTCGGAAGGTGCCTGGATCCCTGCGTAGCGCCTAGCGGAGCAGAGCTGTCCTCCAGCCTTGCACTCTGCACCTGTTCCACTATGTGAGCAAGAGACTAACTGCCATCTCCTTTAAGCCACTCTTATTTGGAGATGTCTCTTCCATAGCAGCCAATCCATCTTTAACCATATAGCTCTTAAGGCACTAGACTCTAGAAATAACCGTCATGCACGTCAGGATATGAGAAGTTCCAGGAGACAGTGCAGTAAATGCTCTGAGGGTTTGGAGGAGGGAGCAATCATATCCATTAGGAGAGCAAATTAGCTTTGCTTTAGAAACGAGGACGTCTGCATTTTGAGAGCAGCATTCCCCTGCAGCCTGATGGCCATGGATATTATTATATCCCAACTGCCTGGCTTACATCGTCTGTCTGTCTGACACAGAGTGGCCACCTGCAGACTTGGAATAGACAGCCATTGCAGAGGGCCTGGGTAGGGGGTGGTGTCACGTGCGCTCATCCTCCACCACGACAAAGAGGCTGCCTGAGCTTTCTCTATGTCAGTGGAGTTTGGCCCCTTGCAAATTACCAGGTGGTCAAGAGCTTTCGAGTCAGACGAACCTGGGGTATGGATTCTGCCTCTGTCACTTCCAGCTGTGGGACTGAGCAGAAGACCGTAGTCGCTGAGATCCGGCTCTTTGGGTTCAATGCTTCATTTTACCATGTAGGAACCCTGTGACCCGGGCAATTTGTTTAACCTCTCTGTGATCTGATTTCTCATGGGGACATTACCCCCTTGTTAGGGTTGTGGGAGAAATGAAGTGTGAACTTCTGATAATACATGATCAACACACACTTAATGCGAAGTATGTGCCCGGTACACAAACATATTTATTTTTCTATTTAATATCTATAAAGAGAATAGTAGCTGGTATATAATAAATATTTAATAAACATGATGCATTATTGTTGTTGCATAACCTAATGTAACCTAATGGCCTCGGTTTACTTGTGCATAAAATTTATAAAATGAGGACCCCTTTGGGTCATAAGGTTATATTTATAAAACCCCTTGCAAAATGCTTGGCGAATAGTAGGGTCAATAAATAATTAGGTGTTTTTGATGTAAGTCTCTAAAAAGTATTTCCTTATGCCTCTCCTGTGTACTTTTTTTCCCCCAATATATGAAGTTTATTGTTAAATTGGTTTCCACACAACACCCAGTGCTCATCCCAAAAGGTGCCCTCCTCAATACCCATCACCCACCCTCCCTCCCTGTGTACTTTGAAGGCAAATGAAGAGTTACGTGCAGTTTTGTTAAATGCAGACCTGAGGAGGGAAGAAGCCATGGGCATAAAAGTCAAATAGTAAGTGTTGGGCCTTAAGCTGTCTCTGTAAGGATGCTGCGGACAAGGAGAATTCCAGCTGGGGTCAGGGAGAGGGAGGTAGGACTACCTACCACTTCCTGAGGCATTCTGTGTGCTTTACCAAAGCCTTGGGAGGTGGCTGTGTCCTTTCTCACCGTCAGGAAAGTGAGATTCAGGGAGGGTAATTTATCTGACGGACCGCTGTTGCGTAGCCAGTCCATGGAAGATCCAGAGCTTACTGTCCGTACCTCCTGGAAATCCCATTCTGGCTTAAGGGCCAGCAGCAAGTCCAAGGAGCCAAGCAGGTGGTGGATGGTGAGCTTGGCATGTCCTCCCTGGAGATCCTTCCCGCCTGTCGGTGTAAGCAAGCCCTCTGCCCCTCCAACAGGATCTGAACCATCATGGAAGTTCCCCGAGCAAAAGACCCCAGACCCTGCAGTGAGCCCTCAGAGGCTCTTCCCCCTGGATCTTCCAGGTTCTGGTCATTTCTCAACACCTTAGGGGACAAACACCCCCTTTCCTTCCCTGGCGAGCGTTGGAGAGTTCTTACTTCAGTGTCTTCCGGGGCAGGACACACCCAGTCTTGTGGTGTCATCGGGGACATTGAATTTATAGGGAAGAGGGCTCTGAGTTGACCATACATTTCAGGAGCTCCTCAAAAGCATGGTTCTCTTTCTCCTGCCTTTCTGGGACTCTGGGAAGATTGTGACTGACTGTGAGGACCCTCTCAGTTCCAAACCATCCTCGCTGCTCTCCCTGTGCTGTTACTTCCTGGCCTTCATGACATGGGAGACAAGACATGGAGTGTCCAGGGTTCCACATGGGGCAGATGAGGCTTGATGCTTTCCACTCTGGGATTTCTAATCCTTCTGGGTCTCTGCCACCAGCCTTCACACCTTCTCTTCTGGGAGCAGGGCCCAAAGACAGACTGCCTCGGCCCCCTCCCTTCCCTTTCCGCTCTCTGCCTCCTTCCTGCGTAGCTCCGGGGTAAGGGAAGAGGTAGGTGAGGGGTGGGGAGGGCACAGGATGGGGAGCCACTTCTGCCAGATGGCACCTCTTTTCAGATGTTTTCTGTCTTTTATTTGAACGGTGCCTTTTGAACTTAGAAATGAATAATTTGTTGACTCTGTCCTCTGGACTTGACCTGGTCACAGACCTTGGGACATGAGCATGACCTACTTTTCATGATCCAAAGGGACTGTGAGTAGAGATTTCTAACTCACAAGGTCATCATCCTGCTGTATGTCCTTGCTTGGGACCTGTTTCATATGTGTTTGTGTATGAATGTGTGTGTGTGTGTGGGTGTGTGTGTGTGTGTTTCCATCCTCCCTTTGCTTCATGTATCCTTAAAGTGATGAGACAGATTCCACCAAGTTGTACAACTTCGTACAGAAACTGCATCGTGACTGTATGTTTCTGTTACTTGATAACCATTCGGACTTAGCACGTGTGAATTTTTCTGTACTTAAGAGTTTTTGAGAAGTTTCCCCAAGTACCTGTAGGCCATCATTCATATCAAGAACATTCATCAGAGGTTTATAGGATTTAGGACGAGCTCCAGGAATAGCTTTCATGAGTGGGGGTGACACATCCTTCAGCCTCATTATCTAGTGAAGATTTGCCCATTCTTTACCAAGAAATTACTCTAGATAAACCCATTTGAAGCTCCAACAGCCCCTGTCTGGGAATATAAAAAAAATAGAACTTTTTTGAGGGGAGGGTTCTCTTTACCTGATGATCTGTATTCACCTCCATATGCTTATGGTCAATATGCTTTGAATCAAAGAACATGAATTTTGAGTGGAAGATCTTCTCAACACAGTGGATGTGCACGTTTGGGACATCGAGGGAACACAATGAACGTGGCCTTTAAGAGCTTGCTGCCTCTCCAGGTTTCCTTCTGAGCCGGTTTTAATGCTGAGATTCTGTTTGAAATGTTGTCACTGACTGACCACGTCAAGAGAAGTTGTCATGGGATGGACAGCTGTGAGTGACGAAATGTAGGGACACAATATGTGGGAAATCAGCAGGGTGGGGCAGGGAGGCAAGGAGAGGTTTCTGTTTTAGTTAAAATTTTTAGGGGTGAGAAGGTGAAGGTGAGAGATGATTTAAGATACAAAATTTATCTTAAAATGTACTGTTAAATTTACTTAATTCCTTCAAAGTAGAACATTTGGAGGATACAGATGATTATAAAGGAGGAAACAATTACTCACCATTCCACCACCCAGAGACAAGCTTTTTTAGTGCATATATTCCTACATATAGCATGTATTATGTAAGAATATCTTAAAAAATTTTTTAAATCTATTTTGAGAGAGAGAGAGGAAGAGAGAGAGAGAGTAGGGAAGGGGCAGAGAGTGAGGGAGAGAGAGAAAATCCCAAGCAGGCTCCCCCCTGTCAGTGCAGAGCCCAACATGGGGCTCAGACTCACGAACCATGAGACCAGGACCTGAGCTGAAATCAAGAGTCTGACGCTTAACCGACCGACACACCCAGGCACCCCTTATATAAGAATATCTTATACTTGATATTTTATAAATGTTTGATTCAAAAAGCTTTTATAATTATGAAAGCAATGCATGTAGGAAACCTGAGGCGAGCAGACTGTGTGAGCTACAATGTAGTTAGCCATAGTCGCTGTCTTTACTCCCATGCGTTCCCTGAGGGTCAGTGTTGACATTTGATGTGCGTCCTTCCAGCTATTTTCTTCACACATGTACTCTCTGCAAATTGCTTTTTTCACTTAGCTACTCTTTCCCACAGCCACTTGGCCATAGATTTCCAATATCTCCTTCCTGTTCCCTGTGCTGGCGTCTGATCAGCTCAATTGATGAGTTCACTCTGAGAAACAGGCCAGAGGCACTGGTCCAATACCCACCTAGTGCCCTTTTGAATCATGGTCCATGATGGCACTCCCCCGGGACGGCCACTGAACACGGGTGAGATGGATTCCCGGACACGAGATGAGAGCAAAAGTCTACCTTCCCTCCTGGGAGAGAGGACTTCTCATGGTGAGTCTGTAGGGCGCCCCTGGGAGCGAGGTTGTCCCCTGTGCACTGCCATCATGCTCGATAATCCCGACCCTGTCACAGCCATATTCTGTGTGGTGATGGTGCTTACTTAGCAGGTGCTACCTGCATTTGAGTTGATTTAAAGAAATGAGGGACATCTGGGTGGCTCAGTTGGTTAAGCATCTGACTTCGGCTCAGGTCATGATCTCACGGTTTGTGCGTTCTGCCCTGCATCGGGCCCTGTGCTGACAGCTCAGAGCCTGGAGCCTGCTTTGGATTCTGTGTCTCCCTCTCTCTCTGCCGCTCCCTCGTGTGCACTCTGTCTCTCTCTCTCTCTCTCTCTCAAAAAGAAACAAACATTAAAGAAGTGAAAAATGTGGTGTCTTGCACATCATTGTTTGTAGTTGCACATTTGTATGTGTTCCCAACTTGAATGGCCTCTCGGGAACTCTGGAAAGATAGCTTCTGAGTTCGCTTCTAACTTGTCTGAAAAGTTTTGATGGTGTCTGTAACTCATGGCAGAGTTTGACAATCTAATCGCTCCCAGAAACACACTGTATGCAAAATTACCCACCTCCTAAGAAGGATAGAGGCCAGTATTAGCACCTGCTTGGCCACGGACAGAATGGGTGACTTCCCAGGGACTCTCTTTATTCTGTCACCAGTTGGACTTATCCTGTCTCCCTGTCTCCCTCTCTCTCTGACCTTGCTGGAAGGTGGATGCAGTGTTGCCAGAAATGAGGTTTTGTTCTTTCTTTCTTTCTTTCTTTCTTTCTTTCTTTCTTTTTTTTTTTTTAGTTTTCCTTTATACCTCAGTTTATTCTATTAAAATCAAACTCAGGCATTATATGTAAATTCACTACTCTAATAGATCTACACTTCTGTATTTGTAAATACTGATTTTCAATCTGTAAATAGAGCATGCCAGCAGGGGAAGAGCAGAGAGACGGGGACAGAGGATCTGAAGCGGGTTCTGTGCTGACAACAGAGAACCTGATGCAGGCCTTGAACTCATGAACCATGAGATCATGACCTGAGCCAAAGTCGGACACTTAACCGACTGAGCCGCCCAGGTGCCCCTACATGATTTTATTTTTCTTTTAGATTTCTCCTAGCAGTTTTTTTTTAATTTAGTTTTTTATTTTTTAAAATTTACATCCAAATTAGTTAGCATATAGTGCAACAATGATTTCAGGAGTAGATTCCTTAATGCCCCTTCCCCATTTAGCCCATCCCCCCTCCCACAACCCCTCTAGTAACTCTCAGTTTGTTCTCCATATTTATGAGTCTCTTCTGTTTTGTACTCCTCCCTGTTTTTATATTCTTTTTGTTTCCCTTCCCTTATGTTCATGTGTTTTGTCTCTTAAAATCCTCATAGGAGTGAAGTCATATGATTTTTGTCTTTCTCTGACTAATTTTGCTTTGCATAATACCCTCTAGTTCCATCCACGTAGTTGCAAATGGCAAGATTTCATTCTTTTTGATCGCCGAGTAATACCCCATTGTATATATATATCACATCTTCTTTATCCATTCATCCATCAGTGGACATTTGGGCTCTTCCCATACTTTGGCTATTGTCGATAGTGCTGCTATAAACATGGGGGTACATGTGTCCCTTCGAAACAGCACACCTGTATCCCGTGGATAAATGCCTAGTAGTGCCATTGCTGGGTCGTAGGGTAGTTCTATTTTTAGTTTTTTGAGGAACCTCCATGCTGTTTTCCAGAGTGGCTGCACCAGCTTACATTCTCAGCCAGAAATGAGTTTTTTTTTTTTTTTAATTTTTTTTTTCAACGTTTATTTATTTTTGGGACAGAGAGAGACAGAGCATGAACGGGGGAGGGGCAGAGAGAGAGGGAGACACAGAATCGGAAACAGGCTCCAGGCTCTGAGCCATCAGCCCAGAGCCCGACGCGGGGCTCGAACTCACGGACCGCGAGATCGTGACCTGGCTGAAGTCGGACGCTTAGCCGACTGCGCCACCCAGGCGCCCCATCAGAAATGAGTTTTTAAAGTGTAGATGGAAATCCACATTTTCTGTGAACTCTCCCAATTTTTATCTTTATTTTATTAAAATAATTTTTTAACATTTATTTATTTTTGAGAAAGATAGAGACAGAGCATGAGCTGGAGAGGGGCAGAGAGAGTGGGGGACATAGAATCTGAAGCAAGCTCCAGGCTCCACAGAGCCCAATGTGGGGCTTGAACTCATGAACCGTGAGATCATGACCTGAGCCGAAGTCGGATGCTTAACCGGCTGAGCCACCCGGGCTCCCCTCTCCCAATTTTTAAATGCAAGCAATTAACTCAATTTTCTAAAACTCCATGCAGGTGGGAAAACACCACTCTGTGGGTTATTTTGGTGTCTATGGCACTGTAGTTGAGGGCAAAATTCTGTCTATCCATCAGGTCACGTTGTGTTTTCATGGTTTTTACAATTTATCTCTGAAATCCTGAAGTCATTGTTTGCCTGCATCATGTGATTTATTGACAATCTGCTGAGGAGTTCTATTCAACTCCCTAGAGTGTCCCCTCCAACAGTACTGACAGGCTGACTTTAAACACTTAAAGCAAAAGGTGACTGTTCTTTTGGATGTAATTTTAACAGATTCTTATGGGATTTAAATTTAAGGAATGAGTTCTGTGGTCTTGTAAAGAGAGGCTGAGTGGAAATCAAACTTATTATGAAACCATCAGTGATCACGGTTTACCTTCCTAACATAAATTTAAGCCTAAAGTGATTTAAGAATGTTATAATATCATTTGTCTCTTCGAAACAGAGTAAAATGGTAGCATGAATTATAAAACTAAAAGGTGGTGCAGTTCTCTTTTCCATTGTTAGAGTCTAAGACTCCTTTTTATGTGAAATAAAGATGACAATTATAGAGAAATATATCAGATGCTCTCCTTATCTCCCCCCCCCCGCCCCCCGGGTTCATATCTTTCTCCTGCTTCTTCGGTACATTCTAAAATTTCCTACAAGGTCAGGGGCACCTGGGTGGCTCATTCAGTTAAGCATCTGACTCTCGATTTCAGCTCAGGTCATGATCTCACAATGTGGGATTAAGCCCCACATTGGTCTCTGTACTGACAGTACGGAGCCTGCTTGGGATTCTCTCTCTCCCTCTCTCTCTGCCCCTCCCCTGTGCACTCATACTCTCTCTCTCTCTAAACAAATAAACATTAAAAAAAATGCCTACAAGTTCAGCAGGAAGTGTGACCTCACAGTTGTCCACACTAACTAGTGATTCATCTATTTTCTGGCTCGTCACCTTTTTCTTTCGAGGGATTAACCAGCTCTCAGGACACCAAGAACTATGAATAAGTCTGATTCTATAAGGATGATAAGAAAGTGAGTGAACGGAATTTGGCCATAGTTTCTGCCTTCAGTCCTTTATATTCTTTTTGCTGGGATGACACACTATGATAAAAACCATTTCTTTGATGGGAATTTCTTTTCACAGGAATCGGGAGAGATCCCAGTGTCAGTAACTTAGTTCCCAGACCAGTGGAGACCTTAAAACCCTGCCCTCCATCCAACAGTGGAAGTTTCCCTTCCAAAGTCAACCCAAATATACGGAAGTTAGAAAAAGCACTAGTTTGGGGGGGGGGGGAAATAGAGCTTAAAAGATCTAATGCCAAATGAGATACCATATTACATTTAACGTGAAGACAAATTGTACATGACAGGGTTGCAAACACTGTTCCCTGGGAACATATGTATTTCTTCGTTTTTCTTCAAGACAGTTGGTTGGGGTTTATAAGGCACAGATGGTTGGGGGAACCTGTCCTTGCATGTGTGTCTATCAGTAAAGACATTCCACAAGTACAAGGTTCCTACCGGCTTCCAGTAAAGACCTTGTTGTTGATACCTTTTAACTGACATCATTCTGGAAGCCACAGACTTCAATGGCAGTGTGTCCCTGCCACGAGTATCCTAAGAAATGATCTCAGAATGGGTTTTGAATTTCAGTGGCTATATATTTATTTTAAAGTTAGTTGGAAAAAATATAACTAGCACAGCACCCAGTGAATTCAAAGATATTAAATGATCCTTTTGAAATAAAGTAGATGATTTCGAAGGAAATATTAAGTAAATTAAGCATGAAGTAGTTTAGGTGATACATGAACATGGGGAAAATCATACAGAGGGTACAGAAATGATGGAAGGTTCGGAAGCTGTGAATTAATGGAGCCTGACTGTATCTCGAGGGTGATACTATGTTTTAACTTTCAAATTTCAATCGGGTTAGGATTAGATGGACCTCAAAGGTCAAAACAGATCATGCCAAGGAGTCATCACCTTGGGGAGCCTGAAGAGAAGGTCAAGCTGGCTGTTGACCTTAGTTTCCCGTTCTAGCACCTGCTGTGTCTCAGGTTCTGTTCTTGCAAGGTATCGTGTTGTAAGTAACAGCGTACATTCTGGCCTCCAGACTCTCTGGCTGTATTGTCGTGTGAACTCAGACGAGTTATTCTATCGCATGGAACCTATTTTTTCCCACCCGTAAAATGGGGAAAAATAGTACCAACTTGGGAGTTTTCTTCTAGCATTAATAAACCAAAACACATCCAGGATTTTGGCCATCACCTCACAAAGCATTGAGTACATATTAGCTATTATTATTTTGTGTTTCTGAAAAAATATGTAAAGATAATGGCTTATATGTAACATTTCGTTTATGATGCGACAAAAGTTTATGTAAGAGAAATACTTGGTGAGTCCCACCGTGAAGCAAATAGCTACCGTGGAATGTGCTGCTTTAAAGCCTGTATTGTGGGAGAGAATGGTTTTAAGGTGAGGTTGTTCTTAGAAATATCTAATTCCCGGGGCACCTGGGTGGCGCAGTCGGTTAAGCGTCCGACTTCAGCCAGGTCACGATCTCGCGGTCCGTGAGTTCGAGCCCCGCGTCGGGCTCTGGGCTGATGGCTCAGAGCCTGGAGCCTGTTTCCGATTCTGTGTCTCCCTCTCTCTCTGCCCCTCGCCCGTTCATGCTCTGTCTCTCTCTGTCCCAAAAATAAATAAACGTTGAAAAAAAAATTAAAAAAAAAAAAAGAAATATCTAATTCCCATAAGGTTTGAAAGGGGTTTCTTTTCACTGGTCCTCACTATGAGTTGGCACGAAGAAAGTTATTTTGAAAGGAAATGTAAATTAGCTGAGTATTCTTGAAGGCAAACATTCCAGGCCGTATGTAGAATATTTGAGGATGACGGTCTGTATATTCAGGAAAAGATCTACATTTCTCTTGGGCACCTTTCGGAGAGATTCTAGATCAAGACCCCTGGACATGAGGTTTTGTTTTCCATTCTGGTTAGTGCTTCCTGAATAGGATGCAATTTCATTCTTAAAAAGGATCATAAGATGAAATCTTTCACAATTAAGTCTGTTCTATGTACTTACTTGGAAGAGATTTTGGGCATGGCTACTTAAGTAGGGGTGTAGGTAGAATCATAGACTTTTTTAGAGCGGGAAGAAACCGGAAGTATTGTTGAGTTAGCCTCTGTCTCCTGTTTTCTCTTCCCCACGGAACCCTGGAGAAGCTCATCAACTTGTCCACGATTGTCCAACTAGTTGTGGTCAGGCTTAGCTAGGCAGTGAGTGTGAATTATACAGCAGCGATCACCAACTGAATTCCCTCCCTGGACGATAAGCTTCTCGAGGACTAGAAGTACATCCGTGTCCCTTGCCTTCAGCCCAACTTCTGGCACACGGCTGGTCTTCACTGGGAGTTTGGTGACTCAGGAGAGATCACCTTCTCCCCATCCAGAAACCATTGAAATTCTCATGATAATTAGGTAACAGTTCTATGATTTACACTTTGAAAGATTCTTTTTCACTAAAGCCACACACATTTTATTTCTAAAGTGCTTTTTCCAGATGTTTCTAATGAATCATGGCAACGTGCTTTCACAATTATGACCCATGGACTAGTCACCTTAGAATCTTCTAGAGTCCTTGTTAAAAATGCTCAGAATCGGGGAGCCTGGGTGGCTCAGTAGGTTAAGCATCCAACTTCAGCTCAGGTCGTGATCTCATGGCTCATTAATCTGAGCCCCGTGTTGGGCTCTGTGCTGACAGCTCAGAGCCTGGAGCCTGCTTCAGATTCTGTCTCTGTCTCTCTCACTCTGCCCCTCCCCTGCTTGCACACTTACTCTCTTTCTCTCCCTCTCCCCAGTACAAATAAACATTAAAAAAATTTTTAAAAATTCTCAGAATCTTCTAGAGTCCTTGTTAAAAATACAGATCCAACCTTAGACTCCTGGAGGTGTCTCAGAATCAGCATTTGGGATCCCCAGGCAGTTTCGATGTTTGCTGAAGTCTGAGGACCACTCCTCTAGGAACTTTTACAAAGAGCGTTTATATAGCACCGTCTTTCAAGTAATTTAGATTCCTGCATTCCAAGCACAGATTTCAGGAGGAGTTCTTTAACATTTTAAGTACAAAATAGAAAATTTCCAGTAGGAATGGGGGAATTGGGCAGAAGGTTTCCCTTTTGCATTCCAAGCAGGGGATGCTTTGAGCCAACTTACCTGGAGCTACGCTCAACCTCGGTAAGCGCTTCTAAGACAGACCGAGGCACCTGGGACAGGAGTGGTCCTCATCTTTAAAATGGGTTTGATTTGTATAAACTGGCCACTCCTTCTGGAAGTGCTGTGGGTCATGACCTCTCCCATAGGCTGTTCTTCCTCTTGTCATTATACCAGTTGTCATCGGATCCCAGGACTTCAGGAATACGCCTCCCCCACCCTCTGTGACATTTTCTACCTGCAGCACAGACTCCGTGGCCATGGCCCAGATTTGCTTCCTGCCCCAGGCGTGGGACACAGGACCTCCTGTACACTCACTCCTTGATGTTTTGTGGGTCTACTTGCCCAGACTGTCTGCTGATTGGATAATGAGTGGCAAATGTTCATGGAGTGCTAAAGGTTTCACCGAATCCAGCCATCTGGAGTGAGGGTGTAGTCCCTTCCACTTCCAAGTCTGGAGTCTGTGAGCAGGCCAACACGGATCATGTTCTTCTTGCCTGGGCCATGGGGGACCAAAACCAGTGGATTCATTCGAGCAGTGAGGACCAGGCAGAGAACTGGGGCGTGTGATCTCTGGCAAGAGGGGTGGCCAGAGCAATTGTGGAAGGAGCGTGGGTGCCCCTGGCAGAATTGTCCCCACGAAGTCTGTGCACACCACGTTTCTGCTGATTAGCACAGTGGCATGACGTGTACTGGCTCTATGTTTTAGAGGTGATGGGGTGAATGTTACAGAGCTGATTTGTGCACAAAGCTCTTACAGAGCCTTAAAATCATGGAGAATTACCTAGAGACAGGACCTCGATGGCCCAGGTGTGCAAGAATCTTTTTTTCTTGACTCTGGGTGATGGTGGAAAACTCTCCCACTGAGAATCTGGGGACAAATAAGTGTTAGAAAAATGATCCTGGTGCTTTCTTTTATGAAGAAACAGAGAGGTTCTAGCATGCTAAAACCCAAGCCCTTGATTTATAAAGGAGGTGAACTCTACTTTGCTATCGCAAAGCAGAAAAGCTAAAAATATCCGCTTTCATGAAATCTCTGCCTCTTTTGTTCCCTCATCTCTGGCTTGCAGGTTTATGGTCCCAACAGCCTTGGGTAGTTCATGATGCTCACTTTATTTGTTTATTCATGTTCAGCCCTGCTCTGCATTACTCTGTGATCCTGGCTCGTTTGATGCATCGTAAATACTAATCAGCTAATCTGTCTTTCCTACTGACAACAATAAAGAGGAGTAAGCATCTGACTGTTCTCTCTGTGCCTAAATGTCTGCCCCAAAGAGCCTCAATTCCCCAAGTAGAGACCGGATTAAAACAAGACATCTTTTGGACAGTTCTGAAGGAGAGGTATCCAGCCACTCACTTATTAGTGTGAAATACTTAGATTTTTTCCCTTCCCATACCAAGCTGAAAGCTCCATTTAGAAAGAGATTTATCTGTTTATGAGGTGGAGAAGAAAGTAGTGATGGGGTTGGGGGGAGATTTTTTCAGTCCAGGATGTCAGAGAGAATTGCATGTGGTGCTGGGGCCCTGATGCTGGGAGAGGCGAAGGGGAAGCTGAGATTCGCTTGGGCTCTCTAGTAACTTAGTCTAGAGTAGGAGGAGTCCCTTTGCTTAAAGAATAATTGTATGGACATTACACTTTCTGCTCCTTCACATTATTTATCAGGAAGTCATCCTGAATTAGCCTGGTGGGACTTTTGTCCTCTTTCGTTCACAGAGCTGTCCAGTGGGAGAAAACGAGGCACAGCAGATAGGAATTTTTGCCCAGATTGGAGTTTTGCCTTGGCCAGCTGTGCAGCTAACCTTTCACCTGACGGCTAATTGCCTGCGGATCTCAGAAGCTGAAACGAATTAGAAATCAAGAAATTAGAAGTCTCAGTAAATGGAACATTCTGGAGGCCTTTGGAAAACTTGTTTCCCTCCCAAAGCAAATTTTGCTTCCATGTGCCTCTTGCTGTTGGGAAGGAAAGTATACCCTAAGTGTCCCTACATGAATAGGTGTCCTAGATATATTAAAAGAATGAATAAGTTTCAACACTAAGCCCTAAGTATGATTCATTTTATGTTACAGGCACACACAGAGCTACATAAATATATGAATATATGTAGGTAGCTGTGTCATCAGGTTGTTATGAGGATTAAAAAAAGATGATGCGTGTAAAATGCTTAGAACAATGTCTAGCACAGTGTAAATATGTCACAAGTGTTAGTTATTACCATGAGGTAACGCATTTGGAACGATTTGTATTGAACTTGTAGCCAAACTCATAACAGTGGGATGGGAGGATGAAAGAATTGGATTTTAGCCTTACCTTTAACGTTTAAATACTTTTGCAATAAAGAAACAATTCACATATTACTTATATAATTAAAAATTAATTGGTACACCCGAAACTAATACAGCACTGTATGTTAACTAACTGGGATTAAAATAAAAAACTTAGAAAAAAAATAAAAAAAATTAATTTAACAGATCCTAAAAAACCTGGTGGATATCTTCAGACTAAAAATTTAAGAGAGGGGCACCTGGGTGGCTCAGTCAGTTGAGTGTCTGAGTCTTGGTTTTGGCTTAGATCATGATCCTGCTTAAGATTCTCTCTCTCCCTCTCTCTCTCTGCCCCTCCCCTGCTCAGGCTCTCTCTCAAAATAAACATTTAAAAAAAAAATTTAAGAGAGGGGTGCCTGGGTGGCTCAGTCGGTTGGGCGTCTGACTTCGGCTCAGGTCACGATCTCGCGGTTTGTGAGTTCCAGCCCAGTGTGAGGCTCTGTGCTGACAGCTCGGAGCCTGGAGCTGCTTCGGATTCTGTGTCTCCGTCTCTTGCTCTGCTCCTCCCCCGTTCATGCTGTCTCTCTGTCAAGAATAAATAAAACGTTAAAAAAAATTAAAAAATTTAAGAGAGAAATCTCAAGCAGTGCTGCCCTTGGACCTGGACAGAGGGGATCCTGCCCTGAACCCTATGCTTTGCAGAGTCCATTATCACACACACACACACACACACACACACGCACACACACGTCAGAGAAAGGGGCAACTTTGTCACTGAGGAACTCAACATGGGCATAGTTTGATTTACCACTAATTTAAATGCTAATTTAAAACCTAAACACCTGCTTTTGTAAGTAGCCGGATTCAGGCCTCAGGGAACTGCTTTGTGCCTCTGGTCCCGTGTCCTTGACACACAGGCAGCTGCCTCGGATGTCACGAGGGGTCACTGTCATGTGGCTGTCTGTGTTGGGGCGCCTTTGGGGTGTAAGAATGATGTGAGCAGCAGAGCACCGAGGTAAAGCAAAGACAATTTAATTAATTTATCTTTAATTAACTTCCAACAGATTCTTGTAGAAAGAGTTATTGCTTCCCAGCTGTGCCAAGCGTTCCTTCTCCGGCTTCTCTTTGTGTTCCAATTCTTCGTTCCAGAGGAACTCATAAATTAGCACAGTGTTTGCAGGAGTTTCAGCGGCAGCTGAGCAATATTTTGCAATATTAAAACAATGCATATTATCCTTAAAGTTGCATATTTGTAGGTCTAAATACAGCGTGCACGACGTGTGGTGTCCATTCTGCACATGGGCAACGAGATGATAATTGAAGGCTAGAACTGTGAAACATTTTACTTCTATAAAATATACGCCATAAGGTATGGTTACCTTTTTCAAAAAATTAAAACTTCAGTTTTAAGAACTTTTGTTTTAAAAATTTTATATTCATGCATTCAACATTTTGTTTTGCCCATACATACTCTCTCCTCCACACACACACTGGAATGTATTAGAAGGAAAATAGCCTATTTGAAAGCATAAAAATCATTTTAATTGTTAAAGTTGTTAAATTGCAAGTTTTAAGTTTTCTTTTAACTGACAATTTTTTGTTTCTTAAATTCTTTTTTTTTTTTATGTTTATTTGTTTTTGTGATAGCGAGAGACAGAGCGTGAGCAGGGGAGGGGCAGAGAGAGAGGGAGACACCGAATCCGAAGCAGGCTCCAGGCTCCAAGCTGTCAGCACAGAGCCCATGCGGGCTTGAACCCATGAACCAGGAGATGGTGACCTGAGCCGAAGTCGGATGCCTAATAGACTGAGCCACCCAGGTGCCCCTGGGGCTGCTTATTCTTGACTATTCATTTGCTGTGTTCCTTCTTCCACTTCGATGTGTCCAGATTGTCCCATGGGAAACCAAAATGGTCAACTCCCTGAGCAGGACCAAGAGGCTTAGTACATGAGGATGGCCTGTTCTGCCTTCTTTCTCTCCCCCCCCCCTAGATTATTTAATTCCCTCCACGCCATAGCTCATGGGGATATTCTCCTGAAGCTTTTGGTGAAATCACAGCCTTTTCTTCCCTTCTGTTCCGCTTCTACAAAGCCTGCCCTCTTAGATGATTGCTGACCACTTCTTGCTAAATTGTTAGCTGATAATTGAAATCTGAACCAAAATATGGGTTTAAGGGAAGGTCTTTCCCAGGATAGTTGAAATTATAGAGGACAGTGTTTCTCACAGTTGATTTTAGACATTGATTCAAATGATGAAAATGCCCTCTCTTTTATTTCTTTTCAGTTCTCTGTTGAGCTCAGGAAAAAAGTTTCATTTTGTGGCCAGAATGTAGTTTAATGTCTCTTTCTTGGAAATTCCCACCCCTGAACTTTTTATTTAAAAATCAACTTGCGGGGCGCCCGGGTGGCTCAGTTGGTTGAGTGTCCGACTCTTGGTTTTGGCTCAGTCATGAACCCAGGGTTCTGGGATCAAGCTCTGTGTTGGGCTCTGTGCTGAGCGTGGATCCTGCTTAACATTCTCTCTCTCTCCCTCTACCCCTCTCCCCTGCTCGTGCTCCTCTCTCTTCCTAAAAACAAAAACAAACAAAAAAACAACTTTACTGAGGTAAATTTACATCTTATAAACTGCACCATTTTTAAGTGATGGCGAATTTGATGAATGTATACAAATCATGACGACCACAATCAAGATGGAATGTTCCCATCATGCCTAAGTTCCTTTGGCCTCTCTACCTCTGGCCCCAGGCAACCACAGATCTGTTTCTAGCACTATAGGTGGATTTTCCAGAATTTCAAGTATACAGAATCATGCAAGATATATGTATTTTGTTCCTGGCTTCTTTCACTCTGCATAATATTTTTGAGAGTCAACTATGCTGTTGTGTGCATTAGTACTTTGTTCAATTTTATTGTTGACTGGTAGTCCTTTGTATGGATATACCAAACTTTGTTGATCTATTTACCTATTTAATTTTTTTTAATGTTTATTTTTGAGAGAGAAAGAGAGAGAGAGAGAGAGAGAGAGAGTACAAGTGGGGGAGTAGCAGAGAGAGAGAGAGAGAGAGAGAGAGGGACACACAGATTTTGAAGCTGGCTCCAGGCTCTGAGCTGTCAGCACGGAGCCCGATGCGGGGCTCGAACTCACTAACTGTGAGATCATGACCTGAGCCGAAGTCAGACGCTTAACCGACTGAGGGACCCAGGCACCCCTGTTTTGTCTCTTAAAGTCCTCATATGAGTGGAGTCATATGATTTTTGTCTTTCTCTGACTAATTTTGCTTTGCATAATATCCTCTAGTTCCATCCACATAGTTGCAAATGGCAAGATTTCATTCTTTTTGATCGGCGAGTAATACTCCAATGTATATATATATATATATACACCACATCTTCTTTATCCATTCATCCATCGATGGACATTTGGGCTCTTTCCATACTTTGGCTATTGTCGATAGTGCTGCTATAAACGTGGGGGTGCATGTGTCCCTTCGAAACAGCACACCTGTATCCCTTGGATAAATACCTAGTAGTGAAATTGCTGGGTTATAGGGTAGTTCTATTTTTAGTTATTTGAGGACCTCCATACTGTTTTCCAGAGTGGCTGCACCAGCTTGTATTCCCACCAACAATGCAAAAGAGATCCTCTTTCTCTGCATCCTTGCCAACATCTGTTGTTACCTGAGTTGTTAATATTAGCCATTCTGACAGGTGTAAGGTGATATCTCATTGTGGTTTTGATTTGTATTCCCCTGATGATGAGTGATGTTGAGCATGTTTTCATGTGTCAGTTGGCCATCTGGATGTCTTCTTTGGAGAAGTGTCTATTCATGTCTTTTTCCCATTTCTTCACTGGATTATTTGTTTTTGGGTGTTGAGTTTGCTAAGTTCTTTATAGATTTTGGATACTAACCCTTTATCTGATATGTCATTTGCAAATATCTTCTCCCATTTCCTTGGTTGCCTTTTAGTTTTGCTGATTGTTTCCTTTGCTGTGCAGCTTTTTATTTTGATGAGGTCCCAATAGTTCATTTTTGCTTTTGTTTCCTTTGCCTCCGGAGACATGTTGAGTAAGAAGTTGCTGCGGCCAAGATCAAAGAAGTTTTGCCTGCTTTCTCCTCGAGGATTTTGATGGCTTCCTATCTTACATATAGGTCTTTCATCCATTTTGAGTTTATTTTTGTGTATGGTGTAAGAAAGTAGTCCAAGTTCATTCTTCTGCATGTCGCAGTCCTGTTTTCCCAGTACCATTTGCTGAAAAGACTGTATTCCACTGTATATTCTTTCCTGCTTTGTCAAAGATTAGTTGGCCATACATTTGTGGATCCATTTCTGGGTTCTCTATTCTGTTCCATTGATCTGAGTGTCTGTTCTTATGCCAGTACCATACTGTCTTAATGATTACAGCTTTGTAGTGTAGCTTGAAGTCTGGGATTGTGATACCTCCTGCTTTGGTTTTCTTTTTCAAGATTTCTTTGGCTATTTGGGATCTTTTCTGGTTCCATAAAAATTTTAGGATTATTTGTTCTAGCTCTGTGAAGAATGTTGGTGTTATTTTGATAGGGATTGCATTGACTATAGTCAACGTAGTCAATGCTATAGTCAATGATAGTAGATTGCTTTGGGTAATATCGGCATTTTAACAATGTTTGTTCTTCCTATCCAGGAGCATGGAATATTTTTCCATTTTTTGGTGTCTTCTTCAATTTCTTTCATAAGCTTTCTATAGTTTTCAGTGTATAGATTTTTCACCTCTTTGGTTAGATTTATTCCTAGGTATTTTATGGTTTTTGGTGCAATTGTAAATGGGATCAATTCCTTGATTTCTCTATTACTTCATTGTTGGTGTATAGGAATGCAACCGATTTCTGTGCATTGATTTTATATCCTGCAACTTTGCTGAATTCATGAATCAGTTCTAGCAGTTTTTTGGTGGAATCTTTTGGGTTTTCCATAAAGAGTATCATGTCATCTGCAAAGAGTGAAAGTTTGACCTCCTCCTGGTTAATTTGGATGCCTTTTATTTCTTTGTGTTGTCTGATTGCAGAGGTTAAGACTTCCAATACTATGTTGAATAACAGTGGCGAGAGTGGACATCCCTGTCTTGTTCCTGACCTTAGGGGGAAAGCTCTCAGTTATTCCCCATTGAGGATGATATTAGCGTTGGGTCGTTCATATATGGCTTTTATGATCTTGAGGTATGATCCTTCTATCCCTACTTTCTTGAGTGTTTTTATGAAGAAAGGATGCTGTATTTTGTCAAGTACTTTCTCTGCATCTATTGAGAGGATCATATGGTTCTTGTCCTTTCTTTTATTGATGTGATTAATCACATTAATTGTTTTGTGGATATTAAACCAGCCCTGCATCCCAGGTATAAATCCCACTTGGTCATGGTGAATAATTTTTTAAATGTGTTATTGGATCCAGTTGGCTAATATGTTGTTGAGGATTTTTGCATCCATGTTCATCAGGGAAATTGGTCTATAGTTCTCCTTTTTAGTAGGGTCTCTGTCTGGTTTTGGAATCAAGGTAATGCTGGCTTCATAGAAAGAGTTTGGAAGTTTTCCTTCCATTTCTAGTTTTTGGAACAGCTTCAAGAGAATAGGTGTTAACTCTTCCTTAAATGTTTGGTAGAATTCCCCTGGAAAGCCATCTGGCCCCGGACTCTTGTTTTTTTGGGGATTTTTGATTACTAATTCGATTTCCTTACTGATTATGGGTCTGTTCAGATTTTCTATTTCTTCCTGTTTCAGATTTGGTAGTGTATATGTTTCTAGGAATTTGTCCATTTCTTCCAGATTGCCCATTTTATTGGCATATAAAATTGCTCATAATATTCTCTTATTATTGTTTTTATTTCTGCTGTGTTGGTTGTGATCTCTCCTTTTTCATTCTTGATTTTATTTATTTGGGCCCTTTCCTTTTTCTTTTTGATCAAATTGACAAGGGGTTTATCAATTTTGTTAATTCTTTCAAAGAACCAGCTTCTGGTTTCATTGATCTGTTCTACTGCTTTTTTTGGTTTCGATAGCATCAATTTCTGCTCTAATCTTTATTAATGCCTGTGTTCTGCTGGTTTTGGGTTTTATTTGCTGTTCTTTTTGCAGCTCTTTAAGGTGTAAGGTGAGGTTGTGTATATGAGATCTTTCTTCCTTCTTTGGAAGGCCTGGATTGCTATATACTTTCCTTTTATGACCACCTTTGCTGTGTCCCAGAGGTTTTGGGTTGTGGTGTTATCATTTTCATTGGCTTCCATATACTTTTTGATTTCCTCTTTAACTGCTTGGTTATCCCATTCATTCTTTAGTATGATGTTCTTCAGTCTCTAAGTATTTGCTACCTTTCCAAATTTTTTCTTGTGGTTGATTTCGAGTTTCATAGCGTTGTGGTCTGAAAATATGTATGGTATGATCTCGATCTTTTTGTACTTGCTGAGGGCTAATTAGTGTCCCAGTATGTGGTCTATTCTGGAGAATGTTCCATGTGCACTGGAGAAGAATGTATATTCTGCTGCTTTAGGATGAAATGTTCTGAATATATCTTTTAAGTCCATCTGGTCCAGTGTGTCATTCAAAGCCATCGTTTCCTTGTTGATTTTTTGATCAGATGATCTGTCCATTGCTGTGAGTGGGGTGTTGAAGTCTCCTACTATTATGGTATTACTATTGATGAGTTTCTTTATGTTTGTGATTAATTGATTTATATATTTGGGTGCTTTCACATTTGGCGCACAAATGTTTACAATTGTTAGGTCTTCTTGGTGGATAGACCCCTTGATTATGATATAATGCCCTTCTGCATCTCTTGATACAGTCTTTATTTTAAAGTCTAGATTGTCTAATGTAAGTATGGCTACTCCAGCTTGCTTTTGTTGACCATTAGCATGATAGATGGTTCTCCATCCTGTTATTTTCAATCTGAAGGTGTCTTTATGTCTAAAGTGGGTCTCTTGTAAACAGCATATAGATGGATCTTGTTTTCTTATCCATTCTGATACCCTGTGTATTTTGATTGGAGCATTGAGTCCATTGATGTTTAGAGTGAGCACTGAAAGATATGAATTTATTGCCATTATGTTGCTTGTAGAGTGGAGTTCCTGGTGGTGTTCTCTGGTCCTTTCTAATCTTTGTTGCTTTTGGTATTTATTTATTTATTTATATTTTCATCTTTTCTCGCCTCAGAGAGTCCCCTTAAAATTTCTTGCAGGGCTAGTTTAGTGGTCACAAACTCCTTTAACTTTTGTTTGGGGAACTTTTTATCTTTCCTTCTATTTTGAATGACAGCCTTGCTGGATAAAGAATTCTTGGCTGCATATTTTTCTGATTCAACACATTGAATATATCCTTCCACTCCTTTCTGGCCTGCCAAGTTTCTGTGGATAGGTCTGCTGCAAACCTGATCAGTCTTCCCTTGTAGGTTAAGGACTTTTTTCCCCTTGCTGCTTTCATGATTCTCTCCTTGCCTGAGTATTTTGTGAATTTGACTATGATATGCCTTGTTGATGGTCGGTTTTTGTTGAATCTAATGGAAGTCCTCTGTGCTTCCTGGATTTTATGTCTGTGTCTTTCCCCAGGTTAGGAACGTTTTCCACTATGATTTGCTCACATAACCTTTCTATCCCTATTTCTCTCTCTTCCTATTCTGGGACCCCTATGATTCTGCTTTTGTTCCTTTTTAATGAGTCACTGATTTCTCTAATTCTTAAATCATGCTCTTTTGCCTTAATCTCCATCTTTTTTTCTGCTTCTTTATTCTCTATAAGTTTGTCCTCTGTATCACTGATTCTCTGTTCTGCCTCATCCATCTTTGCCACCGCTGCATCCATCCGTGATTGCAGCTCAGTTATAGCATTTTTAATTTCATTCTGGCTGTTTTTTACTTCTTTTATCTCTGCAGAAAGGGATTCTAGTCTATTTTCAACTCCAGCTAGTATTCTTATTATCGTGATTCTAAATTCTGGTTCAGACATCTTGCTTGTATCTGTGTTAGTTAAATCCCTGGCTGTCTTTTCTTCGTGCTCTTTCTTTTGGGATGAATTCCTTTGTTTTGTATTTTGAAGGGAGAAAAGGAATTAATGAGGTAGAAAACTTAAAATTACAAAAATATTAAAATAAAAAATTAAACACACACACACAAAATTGAATAAGTGATGCTAGATCCTAGGTGTGTTTTGGTCTGGGTGTTGAAAGTGGCTTGATAGGTTAGAGAAAAAAAGGGGGAACAAAAGAAAAAAAGAAAAAAGGGAAATTGTTTGAAAATTTGGAAAAGTGAATACACTGAAGTAGACTAAAATAAAATGATGGAAGTAAAATAGAATTTGAAAAAATTTACACAAAAGTAAAAAATATAGTTAAAAAATTAAAGAAAATATTCTTAAGAAAAATTGAAAATAAAAATGATTTTTTTCTCTTTCTGTATTCAAGTAAAAAAAAGGAAGTGAAAAAGAGAAAAAAGAAAAAAAGAAAGAAAATTGAAAATAGATGGACCTACTAACAGACTGAAATACGACTGAAATTACTTCGTTTTCCCCTAGAAGTCAGACTATGAAGCGCTGTATAGTCCATAAACTAAGCAGGGGATGAGACTTGTGTTCTTGAAGAGGGAGGTTGGCCCAGTTGGGCGGGGCTTAGTGTAATGGCTCCAGTCTCCACTAGATGGCGCTGCTAGCCTACCGGGGTGGGTTGTTGTGGCGCTTGGAGGTGCATTGCGCATGCTCAGGAGCAGTGAAAATGGTGTCCCCCAGCCACCCAGTCACTAGTGCCAGAACTCTGTTCTCTCCGACCAGCAATCGTGCACCCCTCCTTTGTCTTCAGCTTTCATCCTCTCCCCACTTTTACACTGTCCGTAACCAAGCCCCAGGTAGTACCCCTCTCCTGAGTTTTGTCTCAGAGGCGGCTGTTTTCCCCGGCCCCTTACTTCCGCAGGACAGCGACTTTGACCCGCTCTGCCCCCTGCGGGAGGGTCTCACCAGCAATGGCCGAATGAGCAATGGCTGAATGCCGGCTGCACCCAGGAACGCTTGCTGGACCCTGCTGCTGCCGGCCCGAGACTGCGGCCAGGTGCCAGCTCGCCCCAGAAAAAGTTCGCGAGATAGGGTAGCAGCAGCGTTTCAGGGATTATGGAAAATGACCACACATCTGGCACCAGGCTTCACCCTTAACGACCTTGTTCCAGCACCAGCGAATGTGGCTGTTCTCTGGGGTCTGCTGGGACCAGGTGGCCTCATAGCCTCTACCAAACGTCCTTCCAGCAGTGGAACCATTTTTCCCCGCGTGGCCCAAGAAACTCCCGGACCCCACTCTGCTCCTGGGGATTCGCCCTTCCCACCAGAGCACCGCCAGGTAGGGAGCTGCGGAGTTGCAGCCTTTGCGCTCCCCTTGTTTACAGTCTTAATGGAATTTAAACCCTCTCCTTTCTCCTTTCTCCCTTTTTAGTTTAGTCCCTGCGGCTGTTTCCAATGTTCCACATTCTCTCCAGCTGCTTTTGGGGAGGGGTGCTTTTCCTGTACTCCTCTCCCCCAGCATCTCTGTCTTCTCTCTGTCCGCAAGAGCGGCTCCCTCCGCAGTTTCTCTCTCCTCAAGTTCACCTCTCCCCGCTGCGTACCTGAGAATGCTGTGGTTCAGGTTGTTGTGTTAATCCTCAGATCCGTTTTCTAGGTGCGCAGGATGGTTTAGTGTTGGTCTGGCTGTATTTCATGGATGCGAGACACACAAAAAACTTCCATGCTGTTCCGTCATCTTGGCTCCCTCCCTCCCGTGTTTTCTTTTAGAAGTTTTATCAGTATTAGCTTTCATATTTAGGACTATGATCAATTTTGAGTCATTTTATTCTGTGTTGTCTGAGGTAAAGTTTGAAGTTGAAAAATTTTTTTCTTGCAAATGGATAACCAGTTGTTCCAGGACCATTTGTTGAAAAGACAGTTTTTTGACCCTTTGAACTGCCTTGGCACCTTTGTTAAAACCCAACTGATCTCATAAGCGTGCATCTAATTCTGGACAGTATTCTGTTTCATTGATATCTATGTTTATCCTTTCGTAAATGCCATGTTATCTTAAATGACTGACGTCTGGGAAGATACTGTAATAGGAGAATGAAGCCGCAGGTGCCTCAGAAACAAAACTCTAATGAAAGAATGGCTGGTGGCAGGTGTGTATTTGGGGGGCATCCTACATCACACTGATGATTCCATTTGCAGTGAAGAGGAATTCTAGGCTGGGATTAAACTCTCATTGTTTTTCTGTCAGGATGCTCTGTGGCACCCCCACTCAGGAGTACCTCTGTGTTCAGGGGACACTTGCACTGAACTTGGAGATATGAAATGGCAGGGAGTTAGTGCTTGCTAACCATCAGCGATGGCACTTTAGGGGTTAAATTGCAATCTCCCCACAGAGCAAGTTCTTACCAAAGAAAGAAAGATGAGGTATCCCTCTTGCTGATTTGGAAAGTAAAAATATTTATTGCTTGGTTTACCAGATGCCTAAAATCCAAGTCTGCTGTCTTTGATGGACACTGTGACCCTCCCTGTGATGCACCCCACTCTCAGTGGATAGGACAACATAATTGTGTGTTTATTTGCCACCTGCCTTCCATAGAAGCAGGTTGGACCCGGGAGCTGAGTACAAAGCTGAGTCAGGTCAGAAGGGTATCAGTGTTCATAGTCTGAATCTATTTCCCAGAGCCTATGGTCTATTTCAAGGACATGATTAACCAAGGTGGCCCTGGGGTCCTTTGGAGAACACTGAGCAAGAGTCAATCATACTAAGGCACAGAGGAAAGGTGAGTGGGTCACATGATATACTACTTGGCCAGTGATCTGAACCTAGGTTTTCCCCTTCCCTGGCATCAGTATGGAAAATGGGGAGTTTACAACCATTTTGTTATACTTCTTAACTTTCAGTTGCTTATACTTAGATTTGCTGAGCCACATCTCTTTTTGGCTGACATTCTGATAGATTTTTGTTGACTTGTATTGTTCCACGTGGCATTTTCTCACCAAACACTCCATTAGACAAATTCTACCCTTGCCTTCCAGTGGCCCTGTAGTAGCTCTGTTCACAGGCTCCTATTTGGAGCCAGAGCATTCCTGTTTCTTATGTCCCGTCCTAGCTCATCTGGCCTTCCCAAGGCACACGTCTGGGAGCCAAAGGTTAGTATTCATGAAAACTGTCTTCTGATTTTTATCAATTATTTTATTCTGAAGGCATTTCCTCTATTGTTTGTAAAACTCATTAAGACAGTAAAATTAGGAAACAGTAAAAATCTAAAAGAATCATGGTAAAAAACCCCTCCAAGTACTAAATTTATCTGAGTATATTTCCAATTAATTCACATCTCAAATGCAAGATAATACGTACCACGAGACTTCCCCCCCCCCACAAATTAGAAAGCTTTGTATAGGTGTGCATAAGTGTCTACTTGTATAGGTGTGTGTGTGTGTGTGTGTGTGTGTGTATGTTTATGGCCACAGGGCTTTCCCAATACTGATGTTAACTCAAGAGTAATAGACTGGTTATTAGCCCTGAAATTGATCTTAAAGCTTATCTGACTTCAGACCTTTAATTTTATAGGGAGGGAGACTGGGCCCAGAATGGTGGTGACTGTCCTAAGATCCCACAGCCTCTATGTTGCAGTGTCCAGAGGACCTCAAGTTCAAAGGTTTTAGTCTTTTGATAGGTCACCTTACCTACTGTAATATGTGCATGGCATCAGCTTTGTTTTAAACCGTTTCTTAAAAAAAACTGTCTTTCTCCTATTAAAATTTAACAAGCAGAGTGATTAACCATGTTTGCCTGAGATTCACAGGGTCCCTGGGACTTGGGACTTCAGCGCTAAAACTAGGGAAGTCCAGAACAACCAAGATGAGTTGTTGACCCTACTTACAGGGCTTTGTAGCCATTTACCTGGATGGTTTTTGCCATGTTTCTTGGTGACCTGTGGCTTGTGGCCTTAGCAATGTGAAAGGAAACTGATGACTCTGTCTTATGGCAAAGAAGAGACAAACTGACTCTTCCGTGGATGGTGAGCATCCAAATCCTGCTCACCTTAATCCAATCCTGTCTGTCCTCCAGGTCCTTTCAGGCCAGTCCTGACCTTTCCCAGCCTACCTGCCCATTCTGGTGGTCGTCAAACACCCTGCTGATCGGTAGGACTGTCTTCCGTATGAATTATTTCACCTTTGCCATCAAGCACTGTTGGCTATGATTTCATGTGGAAAGGTTTTATCTCCTCAAAGACCCTTGAAGGCAGGAGGTCAGGGCTCTGTGTCTCCAGCAGGTGAAGATTATGGACTCTGGTCTAGGTTAGAATCTTGGAGCTCGGCACATTGTTAGTTACATGATCTGGGAAAATCTCATAACCTGTTTCTTAGTTTACTTCTGTAAAATAGGGGATAATCGTACCCATCCCATGGTGAGGGATGGGGGGTATTACCTTAGTTGATACCCACAGAGTGCATACAGCAGCACCTGACACATTAGCTATTGTAAGGTCTCGGTAGATTCGATGTTTGCTGACTTATTTGAACGCATATTCACACAGCTAATTCCCTAACCTTTAAAGTTCGTTCACAGGCTCAGCACTTTCAAAGTGAGTATGGTCTTGGAGAACATTCCTGTCTACCCAAGCTGTTAAAGGATTCTGTATGTGTGGTTCATTAGAATTCTAACTGCAGGGGACTTGCCTTGAAATAGAATCTTTAAGCACAAGGCCATCTATCTGATAGTGTCTGCTCAAAGATCACTCTCTATAAGTAACACTTTTACATCTTTGAACTGACCATTTAATAAAAGCATGTTATCAATTAAGAATAGTTTAAAGGCACGTTAAAATGACAACTAATTTCGATTCATTGAAACAGATCTTTATTATATTTGATGCATAATTTGAATTTTATGGCCAAGATAAAAGGTTAAATCTGATAGGTAACTGAAATAGAATATGTGCTTCACAGGAACTTAACTTTTAATTTTTTATGTACCTTGGTATAATTAATAAAACATTTCTTACAGCAGAATTGCACAACCGAATGAATCCAAGACCTTCCTGAGTGTCAAAGAAAATCAAGCTATTTAAGTCCTTATTGAAAGAATAAAACTATTCAAATTGCAGTGGCTTATATATTCCTGAGTTTGGATGAAGGAGTCTGTAATGTCTTTGGAAGAAGAAATAAACATTTTCTGCAATGCAAAACCATATTGCTTTCTCTTTACCTGTAAGAAATCCAGCCAAAGGTGATGACAGTGTGTGTTAATGTCGTGGCTGCTATTTTTGCCTGCCCGGCTCCCTTTACCCTCTTCCCCTGTTAATGGAGCCCCTCTCCTTTCTTTGGGATACAGCCCTTTCCTCCCCTCCATCCATGTATTGGGTGCTTACCTTCATAGTACCTAGCCTCCCAGACCACTATCTCCCCATATGAATTTCCTAGGGCTGCCAAAACAAAATACCACAAACAGGTGGTTTACCACAACAGAAACTTACTCTCTCACAGTTCTGGAGACCAGAAGTCCAATCGAGATGTTGGCAAGGTTGGCTCCTTCTGGAAGTTCCAAAGGAGAATCCGTCCCGTGTCTCTTTCCTAGCTTCTGGTAGTTGACAATCTTTGGTGTTTCTTGGTTTACAAACATCACTCCATTCTCTGCCTCCGTTGTCACATGGTGTTTTCCCTGTGTGTGTATCTCTGTGTCCAAATTTCCCTCATCTTATAGGGGCACCAGTATTGGATTAAGGCCCACCGTAATCCTGTATGACATCATCTTGACTTGATTACATCTGCAAAGACCTTATTTCTAAATAAGGTCACATTCACAGATACCAGGAGTTAGGATTTGAACAGGTCTTTTTGGAGTACACAATTCAATCCACATTACCTTCTTTTTCATGATGATTGGTCCAATGATAATCATGTTGCCTAACCTGGGCCAGAGTCCCCACTTGGAATTTCTAATTGGAGCTTTTGGGGGACATCCTCACTTTTCTTCTTGAGAGAATAATGATGGGGCCACTGGCCACCATGATTCCACCTTGTGGAGAAGCTTGCCTGAGACACTGGAGATGCATGGAGAAAACTAGAGAGAGGATGAGAAAGTCCTGATGGTGCTCAAATCCTGACATCCAGGCACACATTCTTTTTTTTTTTTTTTTTTTTTTTATAATTTTTTTTCAACGTTTATTTATTTTTGGGACAGAGAGAGACAGAGCATGAATGGGGGAGGGCCACAGAGAGAGGGAGACACAGAATCGGAAACAGGCTCCAGGCTCTGAGCCATCAGCCCAGAGCCTGACGCGGGGCTCGAACTCACGGACCGCGAGATCGTGACCTGGCTGAAGTCGGACGCTTAACCGACTGCACCACCCAGGCGCCCCTAGAAAAACATTTTTAATGGGGAGGATCATCAAAGTCAATTTGGTTCTTTGAAAAGACTAAAAAATTTTTCCAACTTCTGGTAAGAATGATCTAGAAAAAAAGAAACAATATTAGAAATTAAAAATGTTAGGAATGTGGACATTAAAATATAATAGGATAGTGTAAACCACTTAAGCCTATAAAAATTAAAGTTTAGATGAAATGGAAAAATTAGAAATGGAAATTAGAAAAATACGGCCTACCAACACTGATTCAAGAAGCGATATGTACTGAATAGTTTCATCATCTAAGGAGTTTGAACCATTTGGTAAAAACTTTTCCACAAAGGATATCCAGATGGTTTTTACTGACAAGCTCTGTCAGATATTTAAGAAATAAATGATTCATTTAATTTAATTATTTATTTTTTTAAGTTTATTCACTTACTTTAAGGGAGAACAAGAGTGAGGGAGGGGCAGAGAGAGAGAAGGAGAGAGAGAATCCTAAGCAGGCTCCATGTTGTCAGTGCAGAGCCTAACATGGGGATTGATCTCATGAACCATGAGGTCATGACCTGGGCTGAGATCAAGAATCAGACACTTAACTGACTGAACCACGTAGGTGCCCAATAATTTGTCTTATACAAATTATTCCAGAACATATAAAAACAACAATACTCAGCTCATTTTTTCCCTCTTTTAAAAATTTTTTTTAGTTTTAAAAATTTATTTGTTTAAATTCAACTTAGCATACAGTGTAGTATTGGTTTCAGGAGTAGAACCCAGTGATTCATCACTTACATATGACACCAGTGCTCATCCCAACAAGTGCTCTCCTTAATGTCCATCACCCATGTAGCTCATCATCACACCCACCTCCCCTCCGGTAACCCTCAGTTTGTTCTCTGTCTTTAAGAGTATCTTATGGCTTGCCTCCCTCTCTGTTTTTATCTTATTTTTCCTTCCACACAGCTCATTTTTTGAGAGATGGATAGCTTTGATCCCACAATCTGATAAAGACTGAATGGGAAGGGAAAATCACTCATAAACATAGTTACAAAAATCCTAAAGGGGCGCCTGGGTGACTCAGTTGGCTAAGTGTCCGACTTCAGCTCAGGTCATGATCTCGCAGTTTGTGGGTTCGAGCCCCGCGTCGGGCTCTGTGCTGGCAGCTCGGAGCCTGGAGCCTGCTTCGGATTCTGTGTCTCTCTCTCTCTGTCTGCCCCTCCTCTGTTTGCACTCTGTCTCTCTCTGTCTCTCTCTCAAAAATAAACATTAATTTTTTTTTAAATCCTAAAGAAAATATTAGCAAGCAAAATCCTGCATAAATTAAATGTGTAAATCATGAATGAGTTGGATTTGACTTAACATTATAAAATCAACTAATATAAATGATCATATTAACATATTAAAGAAGAAAAGTCTTAGGATAATCTCAACACATGCCAAAAAAGCTGTTGATGAAATCCAATACCTGTTCATGGTAACAACTCTTATTGAGTCAAAGACTGACTATGCCAGTTTGGACGGCCCATTGGCAAAGTAGAAATTTCTCGGGCTGTTCCCTTGATGTTCAGTGGAAAGCTGACTACAGAACTCTCTTGTCCTTTGGGGCCCCTTTCCCAATTTTCACTGTTGTATGGTTGTAAGTCTTGTACCTCTTTACATGTAATCTTTTATTTATTTTTTTTTAATAAAAATAGGCACATGTTATATATACTGTTCTCCTTACTTAATTTCATTTGACATGCTGTAGAAGTATTTTCTTTTCAGGATATATAGATCTGCTGCACTAATAGCTGTTTTGAATTTCATTGTATATAAAGCATAATTCATGAACTTTAAGAAAATATAATTTAGCAGCCTGCAGACTGAATGCAACTCCTAATATGTTTAGAATCTTAATCAGTTGGGTGGAATTAATACCATATAACATAAAAAAACGGGGAACTCAATGGATTTCTGCCCCTTAAGGAAAAATTTGGGCTCCTCTGGGCTGTACAAATCATCTCTCTGTGAACTGAGATTTGGGCAGATGTGACAAAACAACTTTTAATGGTCATCTTTCTGTATATGAGTCTAAAAGTGAGACAGGCCAAGGTCAGCAGTGCTTCTGGGGATGTGATCCAATGGAGAGAACTAGACTGCAGAGTCCATGAACACCAAGGGCTTTCATTCTAGAAAAAATCTTATAACTGCTCCAACTATCCTCTTTCCCCTAGGAAATTTGTTGGGATGTTTATTTCATTTTCTTTTTAAATTTTTTTTAATGTTTATTTATTTTTGAGAGAGAAAGAGAGAAGGGGGAGGGGCTGAGAGAGAGACAGAGGGAGAGAGAGAGAGGAAGAGACAGAATCCCAAGCAGGCTCTGCACTGTCATCTTGGAGCCTGATGTGAGGCTCGATCCCATGAACTGTGAGATCATGACCTGAGCTGAAACCAAGAGTTAGACGCTTAACTTACTGAGCCACCCAGGTGCCCCTGAGATGTTTATTTCAAAGAACACGGTCTGCGATTCCCTGTTTGGGGGACTCCCTGTGGTGCATGAAAGGGCTGGGCAGGCACCGTCTGGAGCAAAGGGTACTGGGCAGATGGGGTGAGAATCCAGCTCCCACAGCACATCACTGCACTCTTTGGCTGGTGACTTAGGCTCTCCTGAGGGTTCTTTCCTCATCTTTCAAATGGGCAGGATGTTCTAAATCTTATAAGGTATTTGTGAGACCTGAGTCAGATAAGCTTCCCTGCCTCCAGAAGGACCAGTTTAAGAATGTCTTGCCATCTTGGGAGTTTGTTATTTCAGGGAATAGTTTTTACATGGGGTCAGACTGTGCTCTTCCTTGTGCACATGCCTTGCAATCAGAGAGATGATAAGCAAGTATAAAGTAATTTCTGGGCTAAGCCATCTGTCAGCTGTTCATTTTTCCTTTTCACTGGTTTGCCCCCACTAAGCCCTCAAAGGACCAAGGAGCATGGGGCAGTCACTGAAAAATTCCTAGGGTAAGCTGGAGGGAGGGGACTTTAAGCACCCCCCATAAACACCAGAAAAAAATCCCAGTTAGACTGTTCTATCTTGTCCCCTGTCTCCTCTCTCTTGCCCTCCCACTAGAGGTCTCTCCTTCCCTCTGCAGAGCTCAACCAGATGAAAAACCTTGGTCAATAGACCCAGCTGTTACCTGTGAGCAGTTTAATGACCCTATGGTTTTACTGGAGTATAACCTTTGGGGTTTCAAGCTAAATTCTTAGCAAGGTGTCTTTTTAACAAGAAACGTTGCCATGCCACTTGTTACGAGATGATGTTTTCCCTTGATATTTTTGCATCAGCAACACAATCGTGGGCATATAAAGACGGCAAGCGCCTCTTCTGTCAATGTCAGACTCCTGATGATGTGGCCTCTGTCACCTTGGCCACCTCTGGCTCTCCGCAGTTAATGTGCAGCTGCTGCTGGTCACATGAAGGCCCCTGTTGGGCCATGTCCAAGCTTTTCACGGCTCCCCTTCCCTTCCCAAATACTCACCCCGGTGATAGGGAATTCAGTACTGTGGTTCGAGGGCCGTGTGGTGGGACCATTGTAGCCCCAGGATGGAGCACAGTGCCTACCCAGGGCAGGTACCCAAAAGTCTTTGTGGAACAAATCCTTGTGTATTCATGGACCACCGAGTTGTATGTCTAAACCTTCTATGCTTTCTTGCTGTGGAAGTGTGTATTAGTTGGCTGGGGCTGCTATAACAAAGTAGCACACACTTGGTAGCTTAAACAACAGATACTGTCTCACAGTTCTGGAGGCCAGAGGTCCAATATCAAGGGGTCAGTAGGGTCGGTTCCTTCTGAGGGCTGGGAGGGAGAATCTGTTCCAAGACTCTGACCTAGCTTCTAGTGGTTTGCTGTTGATCTTAGCATTCTCTGGCTTGTAGATGTATCACCCCGAACTCTGCCCTCACATTCACATAGCCTTCTCCCAGGGTGTTTGTTGGTGTCCAAATGCCCCCCTCCCCTTTTTTAATTTTTATTTAAAAAAAACCGAAAAAATTCTTTAATGTTTATTTTTGGAAGAGAGAGCACAAGCAGGGGAGGGGCAGAGAGAGACGGAGACACAGAATATGAAGGAGGCTCCAAGCTCCAAACTGTCAGCACAGAGCCCGACATGGGGCTCGAACTCACAAACTGCGAGATCATGACCTGAGCTGAAGTTGGAGGCTTAACCGATTGAGCCACCCAGGCACCCCTCAAATGTCTGCTTTTGATAAGGACACCAGTCATATTGAATTATGTGTCCACCCTACTCCAGCATGACTTCATCTTAACTAACTACAACTTCAATGACCGTTTCCTTTTTTAAAAAAAATTTATTTTAATGTTTATTTAGTCCTGAGAGAGACAGCTCAAGCAGGGGAGGGCAGAGAGAGAGGAAGACACAGACTCTGAAGCAGGCTCCAGGCTTTGAGCTATCAGCACAGAGCCCAATGCGGGGCTCGGACCCACAAACCGTGTGATCATGACCCAAGCCAAAGTCGGATGCTTGACTGACTGAGCACCCTGACCCTATTTCCAATTAACATCAAATTCTGAAGTACTGGGGCTTAGGACGTGACCATATCAATTTTGCCGGGGGGGGGGTGGGGAGACACAATTCAGCCCATAACAAGGAGTTACCAAGCAGTACAGTTTCTCTCCCCTGTTCTCAATTCTCCATTTATGTTAGAAAAGGTTGAAAGTTAGATTGATTCCTGTAAAGTATGAGTACAGCTGAGGAGGAACGAGGAAATGTTCTTCATGTTAACATAGCTTGAAGAATTTTGGGTTTTGTCTGAAAATGACAACTGAGGCTGAGACTCTTAGTGGCTGAATAAATAGGACTATTGCACCTTGTGTATCATGTGAATAAACCATTTTTTCTCTTTGTAATCTACAAGTTGGTTGCGTAAGAATGCCTCATTTTTAGCCTTGTGCCCTTGTTAAGTGAAATGTAGTGCTGTCTTGTGACTGGAGGGACACGGCCCACACAAGGTTTGTTAGAAGAAACCTTTTCTCTAGTGCTTACTCCACCAGGCACCGCTCTAAGCCTTGTACTCATCCAACTGTCCTCAACTCGCCAGTAGGCGGCTGTGACAATCATGCGTTGACAGACACGGAGCTGACGCGCAGGCAGCGGCCAGCAGGTGGCGCCCGAGAGGGGTGCGAATCCCTTTGGGAGGGTTCCGAGCCAGGAGTGGTCCAGACCTGCGGAGATGCGAGGCGATTGACGCCAGACTCCGGTCTCACGGCTGCCTACATCCCCTCGGGGAATACAGAGCCCCCCACGAGCAAGACTGCCTTGGGAGGGGGGCTTTGAATCGCATGGTGCTGGGGCGGAGACTTCTGCCCGAGACCTACTTGGGTTCTCCGTTCATTTTTTTTTTTTAAGTTTTTATTTAAATTCCAGGTAACATACGATGTAATATTAGTTTCAGGTGTACAAGATAGTGATTCAACCTTTCCGTACATCACCTGCTGCTCATCGCAAGTGCACTCCTTAATCCCCATCACCTGTTTCACCCATTCCCACCCCGCCTCCCCTCCCCAAGCATCAGTTTGTTTCTGTAGTTAAGAGTCTGTTTCTTGGTTTGCCTCTCCCTCCCTCCCTCCCTCCCCCCCCCCCTCTCTCTCTCAGGGCTGTCCTTCATTTTTTATTTTTGCCACCTGCATTTCTGGCGGAGGAGCAGGCTTGAGGTCAGGTGCCTGCTAACGGTGTTTCTCCCCTTGGGACAGAGCAGGGCGGCGGGACTCAGGCAGCTGTGGGTTTGCCCTGGAAGTGTCACCTCTCCATGGGCCCTGCGGAGCCTGTCCCCTTTGGACGGCTTCCAGCTTCGCTGACCCCACCACCCATGCTCTCCGCGCAGTTCTCCCTTCATTAGCAGCTCCCCCAAGGTTTGAGGCAGAGAACGAAAAGGAGCTAATACCGAGTGTTGAGTTTGGTGGAGAGAGGCTGGTGGGAGCGAGATTGGACCTGATGGCTTATAGGCACGGAGGGGATTCCCCGCGCCCTCCCCCCTTTCCACTGGGAAGCAGATATGAAGCCTGGGTCGCCAAGGTCACTGCGAAGATGCACACATTTTATGTGGGGGGAGAGAGGGCTGGTTGTGGAGGACATTTCCACTGCCCTTGGAGGTGAGAGAGAACACGCCCCCAGGGAGCAGGTGTCAGGGCCAGCAGGCTGGCCTTAAGAATGGGTGAATGATTCACTGGGGCAGGAGAAGAAATAGAAAGGGGAGAGGCTGGATGGGGTGAGGGGAAGAAAAGCCAAATGTGGCCAGCCCAGCTGTCTTGCCTGGGGCTGATCTGGAACTTTTGCCTTAAGGTTGACTCATTGCTGTGGTTAATAATTATGGAGGAATGGGAAGAACACTGGCTTGTGAGTGACTGAGTCACTTTATGGGCATATGTGTACCTCTGTTTTCTTATCTGTAAAATGGGATGGCACATTTCTAGAATGGCCTGAGACTAGAAGTGTGGGGTTTGCGATTGCAGCACTGTCTGGTTCCCATCCAGGTCTGCTGCCTGCGGTGTGAACTGTACATCTCTAAGCCCTAGACAGTCTCTCAGCAGCCAGTCAGAGAGATACATTGGGATGGGGGGTGGGGCTTTCCGTGGGACCTACCCACTAAGGATCACGACCTGCGTTCTCTGGGCTGGAACTTGGTTTTTTAAATGGTGTGCTTACGGATCTGACTCGTGCTTTTTCTGTGGATGAGATGGAATCTAACCAGAGCAGACTGTAGAGGGCAAAATCAGTTTCACATGGACTCATGTGAGACAAAGCAACATTAGCCTGTCAAAAACTTCTATGTAGGAGTAGAATCTGGGGAAACCACAATATGTTAATGACTTAATTCAGTTTTGTGAATATCTGTAGATATGTGATGTCAATGTAAAGTGCAACCTTCACAATGCAGTATCTTCCTGTGTAGATTAAACTCAGGGAAGGCTGAAGGGTTTATGAGGTTTCTTCCCACTGTAATTGGTCTGGACTCAAATCTCAAGTGGGACAGGTCAACCTCCTTCATCACTGACCCGGAGCAAACATTGTCTCCTAAAATGTATCTGATTTGGTTTCCCACTGTGAGTTCTCTTCTGTAATGTTTGCCTGCTTTCTGGCTTCAAATGTTGCAATAGTTTTCTGCCCTACCCTCCATTCTGGCACATGGTAGGCACAACAAAAATTGGTTGAACAAACAGGGAGTGAAACTCTAACGCTTGGGCGTACCTCTAGGGCTGGATCAAAATTAGGTTCTGCTCAGTTTCAATATCTGTCTCATGGGAGCCCTTTAAAATAAAGAGTTGAGAGCTTCTGGGGGGCAGGGCTCTCTCTGAAAGCCTAATGAAATTTGCAACCTCCACTTTACATGTTACATACAGGTAAACTGCAACATTTTGTAAATTCCAGAGAGTTCACAAACTCAGGTGGTACCTCTCTGGTTAAGAATGCCAATGCAGGGGCGCCTGGGTGGCGCAGTCGGTTAAGCGTCCGACTTCAGCCAGGTCACGATCTCGCGGTCCATGAGTTCGAGCCCCGCGTCAGGCTCTGGGCTGATGGCTCGGAGCCTGGAGCCTGTTTCCGATTCTGTGTCTCCCTCTCTCTCTGCCCCTCCCCCGTTCATGCTCTCTCTCTGTCCCAAAAATAAATAAAAAACATTGAAAAAAAAATTAAAAAAAAAAAAAAGAATGCCAATGCAAACCTGTCTTTCTCAAGTTCCTTGATATGAATGGAGATACTTAATCAGAGGAATGTTGTGTTCATGGCCTGAGGCGTGTAGAGATGGACTGTAACTTCTTATTTTGATGAGTTCCATCCTTGCTCCCTCTGCAAAGATGTGCAGAAAACTCTAGAGCAAGGAGAGGAAGACAAGTATAATGCTATCCAATCTTTGGGGTTTGTCTCGTTTACTGATTTTCTAGTTATCAGTTCGATGTACAAATATTTATTTTCTTGGTTTATTTCCTTCCTTCTTCTCAAGGGAGATAACAGTAGGAGATTTGGTTGGAAACCCCATATGGTTCAGGGTGTACGTATTCCCGTGTTTTCTGTGCCTGCATCTGCTGAAAATGAGCCCCAAGGTATAGTCATTTTTAGAATAATCACGTCTGTTTTCTTGTCAACGCTGACAAATTAGATTTCTTCCCCCGCAGTATGGAAGACTTTCTAAATGAAGGTGCCATACACAAATGTAGCGTTCAGGGCTGCATCCAGCTTCGGCTTCCAACTCTGCATAATTGCTTACGGATTACCTTCTGTGTGCACTCAGATAAGTGATTTTCCAGCCACTGTCCTGTGCAAACAGTCGACCTGCAAAGAGTGTGTGCAAAGGTTGGTGGTCTGTTCAGATGATGCTCCTAGATCATCCCATGTGGAAAGACCTGCACTAGGAAACGCCCTCACTGCTTCTTCCACCGATTCAGCTTTGAACCTGCTGACGCCAGTCCGATGCCATTCTGACCATGGCCAGTAGAGTCATGTTCAAGTTTCGGCAAAGTATTTTACGAGCCAAGCAGTTCTGTAACTGAACCAGCATGAGTTTGCTCCTTGGTGAGTCACAGACAGAAACTGCACCAGGTGAGTTGTTGCGCAAAGGTAACTTTATTTGCAGCAAATAAGGAGATCACCAGTAACTTCCAAAGCCATGACTCCCTGAGCAAGGGAGAATGGATTTCTTTTATTTAGGGTTAGAATGAATATTTAGATAGGGAAGCCTTGTCATTGTATGTGGGAGTTGGCATAAGGTTGCACATGCACCTTAAGGAAACCTGCTTATATCTACATGGTATGTGATGTCAGTGAGGCTGGTGGTCCTCCTTGGGTGGAGATTGTAGTATTATAATGAGGTACAGGTAACTGTCAGTCACTCCATGGGTTGCTCTGTGGTCCATCTGCACAGGTGTCAATCTGGAGTTGAGTTCAAACTGGTCTGGGTGGTCTGGGCCCGCCAGAACTCTTGGTCTGGGAAGTCCTTATTGCTTGAGGGGTATTTTCGGTTTCCATCATAGAATGTTACACCCTTTGGGTCTTTTGCCTGAGTTAAAAGATAAGCTGGAAAGAAGAGCTTAAGGAAAAAGGTGGACCAGAGTTGGTGGGTACAAGCAGGTGAGCAGTAAAGGTCAGGTCCTGGGGTCAAGGCAGTGGCAGTTTTGAATTCCAGGGCATTAATTTCTGGTAAGAGCACGGGTAGGAGTAATGGCCTGGGATTCAAAATTGATAGATCTCTCGTGTACAGTACCTTTTGTTAAAGAACAAAAATTCAACTAAATTTAAAGATCTAATTGGCTTTAGTCAACTATTCATGAATCAGGAAGCATCCCGTGTAACAAATAGTGTGCTCTGAGGAGCTGTACAACAGAGAAGGCTTTTATAGGCAGGAATGGGGTGGCCCAAGGAAGTTATTAGCAAAAGGTAAGGATTGTTTCAGGCAAAGTCACCTTCCCTTAGTGGGGAGGGCAGGGGTCTTAGGCAGACAACCTCAGGAGTACTGAACAACTGATTGGTTTAAAATTCCACTCCTAGGGGGCGCCTGGGTGGCTCAGTTGGTTAAGCTTCTGACTTCAGCTCAAGTCATGATCTTGTGGTTTGTGGTTCATGCATTCGAGCCCGGTGTTGGGCTCTGTGCTGACAGCTTGGAGCCCTCTTTGGCTTCTGTGTCTCCCTCTTTCTCTGCCCCTCCCCCACTCATGTTCTCTCTCTCTCTCTCTCTCTCTCTCTCTCTCTCTCTCTCAAAAATAAACATTAAAAATGAATGAATGAATGAATGAATGAATGAATAAATAAATAGATAAATAAAATTCTACTCCTGGAAAAGGCAGAAACTGCAGTGAGGCTAGGTATTAAGTCTTGGTGGGCCTTAACCGAAGTGACTCCATTTTGGGCCGCCTGTTTCTTTTGAACACCTTTCTTAGGTTAGGGTTGTGTGCAGGCAAGCTATAAAGCAAATCTCGCAGAGCCGGAAACAGCAAAAAGGTGAACTTCCTAACGTTCTCACCTTCCCTGATTTGGTTAAAAGTCAGGTCTGTTTCTCTCTGTTGGGAGGTTGGTCTCTGATTATGGAGGCAGGTCACTGACTGCGGTAGAATGCAGCACTTCCATGAGCCCAAGGGGTCATCTGTGGCGGGGGTGGGGTGGACAGCTTCGCTACCCCACCCTCAGGTGCCCAGCATGAGGCAGACATAACGAACTGCACATTTAAAGTGAGAACCTTGGGGGGCGCCTGGGTGGCTCAGTCGGTTAAGCGTCCGACTTCAGCTCAAGTCACGATCTCGCGGTCCGTGAGTTCGAGCCCCGCGTCGGGCTCTGGGCTGATGGCTCAGAGCCTGGAGCCTGCTTCGGATTCTGTGTCTCCCTCTCTCTCTGCCCCGCCCCCATTCATGCTCTGTCTCTCTCTGTCTCAAAAATAAATAAATGTTAAAAATAAATAAATAAAATGGGGCGCCTGGGTGGCGCAGTCGGTTAAGCGTCCGACATCAGCCAGGTCACGATCTCGCGGTCCGTGAGTTCGAGCCCCGCGTCGGGCTCTGGGCTGATGGCTCGGAGCCTGGAGCCTGTTTCCGATTCTGTGTCTCCCTCTCTCTCTGCCCCTCCCCCGTTCATGCTCTGTCTCTCTCTGTCCCAAAAATGAATGGACGTTGAAAAAAAAAAAAATTAAAATAAATAAATAAATAAATAAATAAATAAATAAATAAAGTGAGAACCTTGGGAGAGGTTGTCATTTGCAGCAGTTTTGCATAGGGGGTGGAGGGTAGAACATTGTGGCTGGTAGTTTTCCCCACTCAACTAAACCCATAGGTCTTTTTTTTTTAATTTTAAGGTTATTCTTTTTAAAAAAATTTTTTTTTAACGTTTATTTATTTTTTTTATTTTTAAAAATTATTTTTTTTTCAACGTTTATTTATTTTTGGGACAGAGAGAGACAGAGCATGAACGGGGGAGGGGCAGAGAGAGAGGGAGACACAGAACGGAAACAGGCTCCAGGCTCCGAGCCATCAGCCCAGAGCCTGACGCGGGGCTCGAACTCACGGAGTGCGAGATCGTGACCTGGCTGAAGTCGGACACTTAACCGACTGCGCCACCCAGGCGCCCCAACGTTTATTTATTTTTGAGACAGAGAGAGACAGAGCATGAATGGGGAAGGGTCAGAGAGAGAGGGAGACACAAAATCTGAAACAGGCTCCAGGCTCTGAGCTGTCAGCACAGAGCCCAACGCGGGGCTCGAACTCATGGACCGCGAGATCGTGACCTGAGCCGAAGTCGGACACTTAACCGACTGAGCCACCCAGGTGCCCCAATTTTAAGGTTATTTTTATTAATTTTATTAAAATCTTTAAAATGTTTATTTATGTTATCAGTTTTTTTAAATGTTTATTTTTGAGAGGGAGACAGAATGTGAGTGGGGGAGGGGCAGAGAGAGAGGGAGACACAGAGTCTGAAGCAGGCTCCAGGCTCTGAGCCATTAGCACAGAGCCCGACACGGGGCTCAAACTCACAGACCACGAGATCATGACCTGAGCCGAAGTGGGATGCTCAACCTACTGAGCCACCCAGGCGCCCCTTTTAACATTTATTTTTGAGAGAGAGAGCAATACAGAGCACGGATGGGGGAGAAGCAGAGAGAGAGGGGGACAGAGGGTCCAAAGTGGGCTCCATGGTGCCAACGGCAGCCTGATGTGGGGCTCGAACTCTTGAACCGGGAGATCATGACCCCAGACAAAGTCAGACACTCAACCAACTGAGCCACCTAGCTGCCCCTCAACTAAATCCATAGCTCTTTGATTGAATCCACTTCTCCTCAGAAGATTTTGGCCCATCTGAAGGATTTTATGTTTCTCTGTTGAGTGCTGTGGAGGACAGGATGCCTGTGTTCATAATTTTGTTTTATTAGAAGCATTTATCACACAGTCCTAACTCTTCCTCTTGTATTAAAATTTCCATATGGCATTTTTTTAAAAAAAAACATAAAGTAAATGCCTTGTCTTATTGCAAACATTTTTTTAATTGAAGTGAAATTCACAGGACATAAAATTAGCCATGTTAGGGTGAAAAATTTCAGTGACGTTTGGTACATTCACAATGTTGTGCCATCACCACCTCTATCGAGTTTTAAAACATTTTCATCACTCCACAAAGGGACCCTGTACCCAATAAATCGTTGCTTTCAGTTCTCTCCTCCCTGCAGCCCCTGGCAACTAGCATTCATTTGGCTTCTATGGATTTATCTATTCTGACATTTCATGTAAATAGGATAATATGACACGTGGCCTTTTATGTCTGGCATCTTTCTCTTAGCATTATGTTTTCAAGGTTCATGCACACTGTGACAAGTCTCAGAATTCGACTCCTTTTTATGGTCAAATAATATTCCATTGGGTGGATATGCCACTGTTTATCCACTCATCTGTTGATGGACATTTGGGCTTTTATTGAATGCCTTGTTTTGGAATTAGACACAAGAGCAAAGGACGTTAATGTGGCATTCTTTGTTGGAAGCATCACTCCACGGACATGTAGTAAGGCAATAATGACATTTCCACAGGAAATAGAAAAGAAAGTTCCCATTAATTGGCGAATCAGTGGTAAAGCCTGGAATAGCTCTGCTTTCTCACCTTTAACTCACTTTGGTTCTCAAGATTAACTAGATAAGGCATAATATCCAGTAATAGTTCCAACCCTGCCTTGCTTCACAGCTACTATTTTTAAAAATCATCGGTAGTTCAGTGGAACATAAACATTGCCTTTCTGGGGCGCCTGGGTGGCGCAGTCGGTTAAGCGTCCGACATCAGCCAGGTCACAATCTCGCGGTCCGGGAGTTCGAGCCCCGCGTCGGGCTCTGGGCTGATGGCTCAGAGCCTGGAGCCTGTTTCCGATTCTGTGTCTCCCTCTCTCTCTGCCCCTCCCCCGTTCATGCTCTGTCTCTCTCTGTCCCAAAAATTAAAAAAAAAAAAAAAAAAAAAAGTTGAGAAAAAAACATTGCCTTTCATTTGCGTATCTGCTTTCCACAGAACATTTGTCTTCTTTAAAAAATTTTATTCATTTATTTTTGAGAGAGAGAGACAGAATGTGAGCAGGGGAGGGGCAGAGAGAGAAGGGGGCACAGAATCCAAACCACGCTCCAGGCTCTGAGCTGACAGCCTGCTGTGGGGCTGTGGGGCTCAAACCCACGAACTGGGAGATCATGACCTGAGCCGAAGTCGGGGGCTTAACCGACTAAGACACCAGGCGCCCCTGTCTTTTTTTGATAGATTTTTTTTTCAAGTCAACTTTCCGCAAGCAACCCACAGTGAAATTCTACAAATAAATCACATTTCCTGTCACTTATGGAGACAGAAAGTCTAAGATGGAGGGAACTCTTAGGCCTCAGTGTCAGTTCCTCTAATGGCAATATTTTTCAGTGTGTGGCACATTCAAGGCCTTACCACCGAGACTTGTTTCTTGAAGAAAAATAGGAGCTGACCTATTTTCCTCCATTAAATTTTGATATGTTCTTTTTTATCCATTTAAAAATACCTGGATTCAGCATTTTTAGAACTTCTTTTTTTCCTGGCCCAATGGAGAAATCTACCCTGATGAGAACAGGTCAAGCAGGGTGCATGCTCAGACCCAAACATGGTTGTTTTTTGACCATTTTATGTCATTTAATCTGAATGGAAGTTTCACTGGACATTGATCAGAGCATCACTGTAATTTGTAGGGAAGTGTCCATAGGAGGCCCAGGTGGGTTGCCTAGAACAGAGCCTCTGTCTACTGCATCCAGAGGGAGCCTTCGAGGACTCTTCCTTATCCTCCTAGGTCTCAAGGATTTTATAGTTTGCATTCTAGTCTCGGAGAACGCAGACCTCATGAACCCCAAGGTGGTATGCTTTGCTGCTGGTAATGTAGTTTGCAAACTTATTGCTTTCAAGAGATTCCTAATGTGGCCTTAGATATATGGCCTTATGTCAAATTCCAGTGGAGAAGTGAGGAGTAATGCTCTCCCAACCATTCCTAGCCTCAGGTTCCAGTTTCCAGCTTTATGGCAGATAACAAGAGAATAATGAAAGAAACAAATATTCTTAGGGCAATAAAAAAGTTGTGTGGGAACTTAGTGAAACACAGTCATTCGTTTTTAGCCAATGTGCTCACCACCCTTTTGGGTCCTTGTCACAACTGGGCCCGGTCCACCATTTCTTAGGCACACATTGATGTGTCCTGTGGGTGATTTAGAATCTGCTATCCTTGGTTCTGGGCTCTACCCCATACCATCTGCGTCCTGTTGAACAAGTCACTTAACCTCTCTGAACACCAGTCCCCTCCTTATAAAGTGGCCATAATTCCTCAGGGTCACTGTGAGGATAGAGATCATACAGGGGTGCCTGGGTGGCTCAGTCGGTTGAGCGTCCGACTTCGGCTCAGGTCATGGTCTCACGGTCTGTGGGTTCGAGCCCCGCGTTGGGCTCTGTGCTGACAGCTCAGAGCCTGGAGCCTGCTTCGGATTCTGTGTCTCCCTCTCTCTCTGCCCCTCCCCCACTCATGCTCTGTCTCTCTCTGTCTCAGAAATAAATAAACATTAAAAAAAAAGAAAAAAGTGAGATCATACATGTAAAATGCTTAGCCCAGTCTCAGCTCATTAAGTGAGGTTCTGTAAAAGGTGCTTATTTTTGTTTTAGATAATTGCCAAGCATGACAATTGACTTCAGTCTTCTGAGAAAAACATCCTGAGATCTGAAGCATATGAGGTAGTTTCTAATCAAGCATTCGTGTTATCAGATAACATCCAGTCCACAATAACGAGTGTGCCCTTACATTCCAAAGTAGTGTGGTGTTGATCAATGGGACAACCCTAAATTCGAATGGAAAATCTCCTTTGCTGGAGGAAAGGGTCCCAGAGACTCTAAGGCAGGATGGATGTGTATGAAATTGTCATTGAGTAGGATTCCCTGGGCCAAGAACAACCATTCAGGAATTTTTTTAAAAATGTGGTGGGCGATGATTAATGGCCATTACATAGATCACCAGCAAGAATTTATGTTCTTGATAATTCATATATGTGTCCAACAGACATTTATCCAATCCCAGGACCAGCCATGCAGAGACCACCCTGGGAGACAAAGTCCCTGTCATGTCCTCAGGGAGCTCACAGTCTGTGCAGAACACACGGGGAGCACAGAGGTGGAGCACCTCACCCAGCGGGGCCCCAAGGTGTTCCTGGGGTGGGGGACCCATGGTCACACCCATGAAGGAATGAAGCAGGTGAATGAGCCAGCTGGGGTTGGAGAGGGCAGTATCCTTCTGAATAGCGAACAGTGAATTCTCCGTCTGCTGAAGGAGCTCGGGCAATTTTTGTTAGTTGCAGGCAAAAGAGTGTTAATTAGAAGAGACATCTAAGGAGGCAAAGTTGATTGTTAGAGGAATTTGAAGTGAAAAGAACAGTGACTGCCTCTCCCCAAACAGCAAGAAAACCAAATCTGCACCACCAAGGAGGGGGATGGGCTGGAGGCTGACCCCAGGGAACAGAGGTGGGGGACCGGGTACCTCATGGTGAGCTGGAGAGCCTGGAGCATTCGGTGTTGCTGGTGCCCAGATGGGAAGGTTAGGGTGGTGACAGAAGAAGTGGGCTCTGTGGCAAGGGCCACACAGTCCTTGGACCCTATCCATAGGTGACAGGAAGTCATGGAAGACATTTAGACATAAGAACTAAGGGGTCAAATTTCTGGGCAGTGCTAGTTTTTTGTTTTAACTTTGTTTGTTTATTTTTTAAGTTTATTTATTTTGAGAGAGAGAGAGACAGCACAAGCAGGGGAGGGGCAGAGATGGGGGGTGGGGGGTGGGGGAGAATCCTAAGCAGGCTCTGTACTGTCAGCGTAGAGCCTCATGCGGTGCTGGAACCCATGAACTGTGAGATCATGACCTGAGCTGAAAACCCAGAGTCAGACACTCAACTGACTGAGCCACCTGGGTGCCCCTTGTTTTAATTTTAGAAAATTACTTCTCTTTCATTGGTTTCCTTCTCTCTCGTTTTGTCTTCTACATGTTCAATAAGGTAATTGGGTGATGAGAATTCGGTGGTGGTTTCTCTCCCCTGCAATGGAGGAGGGATGCAGCGTTGCACAATGTCTTTCCATCTGCCGCTTGGTGGGCTTCTCTCAGGAATTGTGTTCTCAGCTGTGAGACATTTGGGAACAGGCTTCTGAGTGTAAGTATGGGAGACCACCTCTGCGACAGTGCTGTTGACTGGATTTATGTGACCCCTGGCGGATGTGTAGGCACAAGGTCAATTGGCATTGATTGGACTCTTTGCTTTTCTGGAAGCGGGTCACTCTCTATAAGTCTATCAATTCCTTCCCCAGCCTCAATTTTTAAAATTGGCCCCTTTCTGCATGTCCCCAAGACATTCGTCAGTGCTGGTTTCTATTCTCAAAGTAACTGCTCCTTTCTGTCACTTTAACACTACTAGCTTTTGGGGAGAATTCTGCGCCCATGGTCCTTCGTCTGTCGCCCAGCCACTCCTTCCTTGCAAATACAGATCCTGCTTGAGTAATTGATTAATTAATTAATGATCCTTTGCTCTTCTCATTTCACGTTCCTTTAACAATCCTCTTTGGCTCATTAGATGGTGTTTTTAAATTTTTAAAAATGTTTTTATTTATTTTCGAGAGAGAGAGAGAGAGAGAGAGAGAGAGAGACAGAGAGACAGAGCATGAATGGGGGAGGGGAAGAGAGAGAGGGAGACACAGAACCTGAAGCAGGCTCCAGGCTCTGAGCTGTCAGCACAGAGCCGGGCACGGGCACCGAACCCACGGATGGAGAGATCATGACCTGAGCTGAAGCCGGGCGCTTAACCCACTGAACCACCCAGGCGCCCCATAGATGTTTTAAATTAATACGCCTTTGGCTGCAAGTAACAAAAACACATTTGGGCTGGTTTCAGCAAGCAGAATTCTTTGGGAGGGTGTTGGGGTCTGTGACAGAACCCGCAAACAGGGACACGACTGGGCCTCAGCACAGACAAGAGCCAGGAACCCAGTCTCTAGAAATTGATACCAGTAGCGTCTGGAATTTATAACTCCTCCCACACCTGCCCTGGTAAGGGTGCGCTGCCTCTCTTGGTGTTCATTCCAAATTCCTGGGATAGTGGCTTTTGGTCTGTGTTCAGGGGATGGGAAGGAGGTCACTCTGTATGATCATGGCTGTTCCTACCACAGGTTTATGGATAGAGAGGAAGGGGCAATTCCTCAAACATGGTGCTAGGCAGAAACCACTTAGATGTTGAATCTGATGATCTGAAATTACTCTTTGGCTATGTTTTTCAGTAGAGGTTAGAAACTTATTTTTTTTGGCTGGCATTTGAGGAGAAGGCCTTATTGCCCTTTCTAAGTCTTGTAAAAGTCACTCAAGTTATTATATTTATTCTTCTCTTCATTTTCTTTGCATGGATCTCCTTCCTCTTGACCCTTCCAATGAAAACATTCTACAATCCTTTCCCTTGGTGGTTGGCTCTTGATTATTTTGAACTTAGAAGTGTGTGCATTTGTGTGTGTATGTGTGTGTGTGTGTGTGTGTGTGTGTGTGTGTGTGTGTGTTTGCAGACTGAACCGAACCTGGTGTTGTTCAGGCATGTCTGCGCATGTGTGACAAAGGGTGGGCAAGAGGGCTATTGACCGGAAGGGGCGGGAGGAGAGAGTTTTCCTTGGAGCTTGGAGACGGCCTGGATTGAGGAGAAAGGAAAGGTTCGTGCCTTGCATATTTGCCTCCATTTCGGGTTCCGGAACTTGGTGTCAGCCTTGCACAGGGTGTGGCTGCTGACAGAGGCTGGAGGAACTAGTGAGGTTTTGGGGCGTGGGTCGCCCTTCAACATGTGCTACATTGAGGGGGGCACTCTTCCTTCTCCTGCATGGAACAGTGCGTCTTGGGCATAGTGACGACCCCATACTTGGCTCTTGGAGGGGAGCATTGCTGAGAGCCCCAGGTGATGGCACTCAGTTGACACCTAACTCTCTGAGTCGGTTTTAGTTACAAACAGAAGAAACCTACATCAAACTAGCTTGAGCACCAAGGGTGACTAACTGGTATCTGTACCTGTCCAGTCCAGGGACAGATCTTCAGGTCTGGATGGACGAGGAGTTTCAACATTGGTACTCGGGCTCTCCATGTCTCTGGGGGTAGGCCTCCTGAAGAAAGGTTTCCTCTACTTTTACGGAAACATGCTGCCACTTTTCCAGATTCACATCATTTCAGGATAACAAACTCAGTGCAAAGATAACTTTTCTCTCTTATCATTTATGGAGAAGAACTCTGGGTGACTGGGCTGGGGGCAGTGCCCACTCCGGGCCCAGTTGTTGTTGCTGGGGAATGGGATTCCCTGGTGGGCTGGGTCCAGGTTGAGTGCCCAGCGTCATGGCTGTGGATGCTTTGAATGCGGCCCTCCCAGCGTTACCGGGGACGGGGGAGGGGCCCTGAGCAGACAAGTCACACTTCCACTATAGCATTGTCCTGACAGGTGTCCTATCAGTGGCCAGCCACAGGGAGGCGCCACCTCAAACAGCTTTTTAGAAAGCAGACATCGACGAAAGGAGGGTGACGAGGCTAATGTTGAGAGGACCAGAAGAGCATATTTGAGATGCCCCAGGGAGCCCACAAAATGCAGAAGGGGCCAAGATTCCACCCTAGCCTGCAAAGTTGAAATGATTGTTGGGGGCCAGCCATAGTCTGGGAAATGATGCTCATTTATGGCCTGAGTTGTCTTAGTTGATGTAATTCCAGAGAGTGGGATAGCACATTTATTCAGGAAGCGTAAATGAGCGCCTGTCAGTGTTGAGTGCACATTTGATATTTGTTGTCATAAAAATTTGAAGTAAGTCCAGTCATCCCAGCCACGGAGTCTCTCCAGAAACGTTGCATTATATGCTTGGGCTAAACAGGGTGTGGGTTTTGCTAGGTGAGCACAGTGGGAGGAAAAGAGGGTGTGTCTAGTGTTGGACTGTGGAGTATAGATGGGCAAGGAAGTGAGGATAGGAGATGAGGGTTCTGGATAGTGAAAACATAGCCAGCTCAATGGACTGGAAGAGGTCTTTGCTAGAGAGAGAGAGAATACTAGAAAAGGTGAATGGAAGGATAAGAGGGGATGGTCAAAGAGCTGGATGTTTGGCATTGAGATTTTTTAAAATTTATTTTAATTTTTTAATGTATATATAGAGAGATCATGAGTGGTAGAGGGAGAGAAAGAGAATCTCAAGCAGGCTCTACGCTGCATGTGGAGCCTGATGAGGGACTTGGTCTTACAACTGAGATCACGACCTGAGCCAGAATCAAGAGTCAGACCCCCCAACCAACTGAGCCACCCAGACACCCCTGACATGAGATTTTTTTTATTAAAATTTTTTTTAAATGTGTATTTCTTGGGGCACCTGGGTGGCTCAGTCGGTTAGGCGTCCGACTTCGGCTCAGGTCACGATCTCGCGGTCCGTGAGTTCGAGCCCCGCGTCGGGCTCTGGGCTGATGGCTCAGGGCCTGGAGCCTGCTTCTAATTCTGTGTCTCCCTCTCTCTCTGCCCCTCCCCCGTTCATGCTCTGTCTCTCTCTGTCTCAAAAATAAAAAAATAAAAAATAAATAAAAAAAAAACAAAAAAAACACACAAAAAAACGTTAAATGGGTATTTCTTTTTGAGAAAGACACAGAGTGCAAGTGGGGGAGGGACAGAGAGAGAGGGAGACACAGAATCTGGAACAGGCTCCAGGCTCTGAGCGGTCAGCCCAGAGCCCGACACGGGGTTCGAACTCATGAACTGTGGGATCGTGACCTGAGCTGAAGTCAGACACTTCACCTACTGAGCCACCCAGGAGCCCCTGAGGTTTTTGACACGGCAGCATTACTGGTGATGATTCCAGTTGTGACGCTGTGGTGTGGTAAAGGAAAAGATGACTGACACCAAGATGATGAAACCAAGGGATGGTCAGAGTGTGGGGTGGGTCATCCAGGTGGATGCTGAAATCACTGGGAATAATTATAACAGTGGCAGGAGGGGAGAGGGAGTGAGACAGAGGCCAAAAGTCATCAGTGCATGGGCGGGAGTGGCCAGGATTGGAGGCGAAAACCATAAGAAGAGGCAAAGTCTGTATTTTAAGTCAGGGCAAACACATGGGCCCCCACATCACTGTTTTTCTGTAATGTGGTAGCAAACTGCCAAATTATTAACTTTATTTGTGCAGATTCCCTACCTTGTTCCAGAAAAGATATTAAACGCTCTATAATAATATAATAATATATTTGGCTTAACAAGATACAAAAAAAGATGAGCAAAGAGATTGGGGTCAAAAGGAAATAAGTGTATGGAAAATTCTATAAAGCCCCAAGGAAGGTTAGCACGTAAAGTGCCCAGGGTAAGGTCCCAAATGTGCGGCTATGAGCTTCTTGGCCTCCAAAGCACAGGAAGAAACAAGATTCACAGCATGAAAAAGATCAAGACTTAACCAGCGGTTCAGAGAGGCACAGCTATTCCTGCTACCGAGAGCTGAGAAATTTCTCCTGTGGGTCTTCAGTAGGAGGCCCAGGGCGGTGTAGCAAATAATATCCTCAAAACCATTCATATAGAATATATAACAATACATAATAATGAGCTTCCTAGGTTGTTTCTCATAGCATCTTTCAATGTAGGTCAACGGTGTGGTGAGAAAGTATGGTTTAGTAAAAACTTTTGTACGGGAAACAAAAATGGTTCAATTATTCTTTCCAAGGGTCTGGTGGACTCAAAAGATTGCATTTAACATGAAAGACAAGAATGGACAGCGTGTTCTCCAGGCCGTCCTCCATTAAGATGATTTCTTGCCTAGTGAGTGCCGCTAAGTATAGACTAGCAGCGAGTTTGATGTTCTGTCCTCTGACAAAGAGCAGGGTGGGGGTAGGGTAGGCATCCTTTTCTTTCTTTTTTAACATTTTATTTATTTTTGAGAGAGTGCAAGCAGGAAAGGGGCAGAGAGAGATGCGGGGGACAGAGGATCTGAAGTGGGCTCTGTGCTGACAGCAGAGAGCCCAATGCGGGGCTTGAACTCATGAACCGTGAGATCATGATGTGAGTTGAAGTGGGATACTCAACCGACTGAATCACCCAGGTGCCCCAAAGGGTAGGCATCCTTTTAAACAAACTGGGGAGTCTGAGAAGGGCTTGTGCCTGACCTGAGGGCTGGCCTGCCTGCCCCTGGAGGTGGGTCATAGTAGGGTATGTGAGAAGGGCCAAAGTGTTCCTCAGAAAGCGATTCTGGGTCTGTTCTGACAACCCAGATAATGAGTAATTAAAGCTCCAAAGTTCTATGTCACTCTTAGCTAGGAAAACATCAAAGCAGTTTCATTCATTGTGTGCATTATGGGAGTCCCTCATTGTGCTAAGGGTTCATGATCAAGACAAACTTCTTGCCTTCCTGGAGCTAGTTTTCCAGAGGGCAGGAGACAGCGAGGAGCCATGTGAATGAATAAATAAAAAGACATTGCAAGTTGTGCTAAGGGCTAGGAGGGAGATAGGATGAGAGGAGAGGGAGGTCTTTACATTAAATGGGGCGAGGAGGGGACATTTAGGCTGTGGCCTGGATACGACACTGGCCTTGCAAAGGTCCAGGAGAAGAGCCTTCAGGAATGGGCAATGATAAGTGCAAGCCTGAGGCAGGAAAGCCTTGGTGGGCAGGGAACTGAGGATAAGATCTGTGGAGGTGGGGGGCTCAGCCGGCAATGGGAGAAGCCTTGAGATGAGGCTGGGAGGCAGAGAGGCCAGCTGGAGGGCCACAGGACAGTCTTAGTTGTCACCAACTTGAAACACTGTATCTTGTTTTTCTTCTCCTTTAAAATGTCTTTGTTGCAAAGTATGCCTTTAGGGAGCTCAGTGACTGAATTCACTGTCCAAGTTGGTTAACATGACAGTGGGAGTTAAAAGGTAGAGGCAGCAGAGTGAATTTTATGGCATGTGAATTGTATCATAATGAAAAGAAATTGTAAGGGCAAGGGCCACCTCTTTGTGACCAATGTGGCATATATCCAGCTGGTGCTTGATAAATTATTTTGATGTTTATAAAGAAAAGGTTGGAGGAAGTCTATTAAAAAAACAGTAATTCTGGCTTTATAAGAGTTGCTATCCAGTTTTTTCTGGTGGTCCTTATTTAGCTTAGCCAACTGTCTATCTCAATTCCTCTCTGTTTGTGAGGATGTCCTGTATGTCCAGGGAATGCTGTCTTTCGGTTTAGCAATTGGAGTTGTTCTGAGAGTTCTGTCTTCCACAAGAGGTATTGAGTCATTGGGGAAAAAAAAAAGTGAAAAAAGAGAAAAAGGGTAGGAGGGGACAGGACCCACCCTTGTATTATCCTACTGGAAAAGGCCTACTTTGTTAAAGGGAAGTTCTTGCCAATCCTGGATTGTTGAGGTCGTGAGAAAGTAACTGACAGAGCATCAAGTTGTAATAACCCAAAGCTGGCATCATAGACTATTTTAAAGGGGGTTTGTGTCCCACCTTTTGACTTACACACGGAAGTGATGAGGACTGTTCTAGGCCGTGAGAGGGTGTGGCAGTGGGGGAGGGCGGGGTGAAGATGGTGGTCACACTGGCTAGCGCCTCTGACTGAGTGACTGTAACCCTTTCCTCGAGCACACTTCCCAAGAGAAGTATGTGCCAGGGGCACAAGGTTGGCCAAGACACATTCGCTCAGATGGTGGGGAGTTGTCTGAAACCCTGGTTAATTCCCTTGGGGAGAGGAGGCGGGCTGCTCCCAAATCTCTCCCTTTCCCCTTGCCCCCAACTGTACATGCTGGTGATGCCAGGACATGCTGTGGGGGAGGAAAGGTCATTTCCCCTCTACCCTTCTGAGTTCTTGGCTGACACCCCCTTGTGATAAAAGGCGAATAAGAGAAAAACCCGTATTTAATTGGATATGTGGGACCTTACGGGAGCCCCACAAAGGTGCAAGACTCCAAAGGCTGCCAGACAGTTGAGACTGAGCTGAGGAAAGGAGTGTGAGGCTTCAAGGCAGGGAAGGCAACTCACAGGAACGTGAGAGAGGAGATGTTTGGTAAACAAAGGTTGCAACTGAGTCTCTCTGGTGAGAGAGGAAGTCTGGGAATAGCTCTCCGGTACAGGCTCCCTTTCTAATGTAAATTTCCCACCAAAGGGCAACTTCTCTACGGTTTTCAGAGTTTCTCCTGTGTCTGCAGTTTCTCAGAATGATCAGCTCAGAAATAATCCTTATGCTAAAGAGGAGTATTTTGGAGTGGCATATTCTGCTATCCTTCAAGGCCAAAGGAAGAGGCAAGGAGGAGAGCGACTGTCTGTAACGTCTATATAGAGTAGACTCAGTCCTTCCAATGCAGGTTTTTCTGGGTAGGCCCCCCTCCCACCCCCTCATCCCCAAACCCTCACTCCCAACCCTGACTTGCAAAAGGAAGGCAGTGATTGTAATATTTTTCTCTTGCAAGGACCCCCTACTCTTCTTTGTATGCAATTGGTTCTAGAATGGAAAGCAAAATTGTTTTTGTGTTGTCCCTCACAGATGGACAAAAGGATGCTCTTTGAAAGACCTATTTTTTTTAAAGTAACTTTAAATATTACATAAATAGTTCATGCTTTGTTGTAAAATAGTCTATCAGTACTAAAGTGGATACAGTTATTGAGTAAATTGTCTTCCTTTCTCCCCAAATTTCAATTCCTCTCCCAGGACTAAGGAATGCCAACAATCCATGGATGTGCCCTCAGTTTCCTCTGCATTTATAGACACTCATGTCCGTATGTGGATATATACATGCATATATAATTGTATTTCCAGTGTTCTCCATAACGTTTATTGTTCTGTGCTTTTATTTATAAAAAAGTTTTTATTTTGAAATAATCACAGATTCATAGGAAGTTGCAGAGAAGGTGCCGAGAGATTGATCTCCTAGGCTATTAACCCAGTTTCCCCTGAAAGGGAATAGAATATGCCAGCCCAAAATATTGACTGTATTGGTTATTGTGAATTAAAGTTACTTGAGAAACAGCACAAGGTCAGTCTGATCCTCCTTTGTTCCCCGGAGAGCAGGAAATAAATCTGCCATGTGAAAGGTACCTTCCCTGTACCAGGAGAGTAGAAGGCATCCTTATCACCAGAGACAGGGGGCTGAGAAGTTTGTATAAACAAACTGTACTTCTTCACTAATTTACTGTCCCAAGCCTAAACCCCTTTGTCTTGTCAATTCTTCACAAATTTATCATTTCGTTGTCTAAAAGGTATAAAAGCTTCCTGCTTTAGTCACTTGAGTCATATATATATATATATATATATATATATATTTAATTTTTTAATGTTTATTTATTTTTGGAAGAGAGAGTGCAAGCAGGGGAGGGGCAGAGAGAGATGGAGACATAGAATATGAAGGAGGCTCCAAGCTCCGAGCTGTCAGCACAGAACCTGACATGGGGCTCGAACTCACAAACTGCGAGATCATGACCTCAGCTGAAGTCGGACGCTTAACCGACTGAGCCACCCAGGCACCCCGAGTCTTATATTTTTTATAGGGGTCTCCTATGTATACAATTAAATATTCTCCTGTTAATCTGTCTTCTATCAGTTTAATTATTAGACCACCCAAAGAACCTAGAAGGGAACCTAGAACCTAAAATTCCTAGAAGGGAATTTTCCTAGAAGGAAAATTTTTTCTGCTCCTACACCCCCAATGTCAAGACCAGGCAACTGACATTGATACAGTGTAGTTCTATGCCATTTGATCACATGTGTGGATTTGTGTAACTACCACCACAGTCAAGATACAGAACTACTCCTTTACCACAAGGATGTCCCTTGTGTTACACTTTTATAGTCATGCCTCCCTCTTTCTCCTGCCCCACCCATCCTTACTGCTTTTTAAAAACATGACTTGTTACACACTATACTTACTGAAGTAAAATTTGCTTTCCCCCTCTCTTAACAGTGAGGCCTGGAAAGCTTTCCACCTTGGCCTAGAGATTGACCTGGGAATGCCTAACCTTTGCATATTGTTCTGTGTGGGTAGCTCTTACCTACTGAAGGACCCTAAGTTTCCTTTTTTTTTCCTCCCACATTTTGGCTGTTATCAACAAATGTTGAAGTAAGTATCTTTGTGCATTTAATGCAAGTATGTGTGTAGAATCAAGTCTTATGAATGAAATTTCCGTGCCAAAGGATGTGTGTATTTTACGGATAATTACCGTCAGACTGCACTCTACAAAGGCTATATCAGGGCGCATTCCCATCAACGGTTCCTGAGTGGGAAGCCCCACTTTATGGAGTGAATTAAAGGCTGGTGGCAAGCTTTCTTTCCCATTTTAATTAATTTTCTCTTTTGGAGTAGAGCACGGTCTCAGTATAGATTCTTTTTGCAGTAGCCTAGCTTTTCTACAAATGCATTCGTGTCCTCCGGCCGCCATAACCCACTGCTATGAACTGGTAGCTTAGAACAATAGAAATATATTGCGCGGCGGTTCTGGAGACTGGAAGTCTGAAATCAAGATGGCGGCGGGGCCAGCTCCCTCTGAAGGCTCTCAGGAAGGTCCAGGCTTCTCTCCTAACTTCTGGTAGTTCCTTGGCGTGTGGCAGAACTGCCATGCTCAAGTGGCTTCCTCCCCGTGGGTGTCTATGTCCGGATTTCCCCTTTGAGTAGGGACACAAGTCATGTTGGAGTAGGGGCCCATCTGATTCCAGTGTGACCTCATCTTAACTAACTACATCTGCAAAGGCCCTATTTCCAAATAAGGTCACATTCTGAGGTCCTGGCTGCTAGGGCTTCGACATAACCAATATTTGGAGTGGGGACACAGTTCCACCCACAACAGCACCTGTCACAAACGAGAACATGTCACTCTCTGACATGCGACAGAATATTTTGTTTGCTCCCTCTGGCCAACAGACCTGTTGCACTCCCCGCGTCTAACGGCAGGTCCTGCTTTTGAGTCGGCCACCCAGAGATAGACCTCCTGTGCTTTCACTTTCTCGATGCTACAGTGACAGGTGGCATGCCTAGAAGGAATTAAGTCAAACTGAGATGACTTCAGGAGACCTGTGTTCAGATGGGGCAAAACCAGGTAAGGAATCCCCTGAGAGGATTTCGTCTGCCCAGTAGGATCCCATCTGGTCCAGGTGTGCAAACTTGCACAACTCAGAGTGATGCTTTGGCTGAGGTCTTCATGACCCTGACTGAAGTGTGAGCTGAGACTAACGAGCCCTTACACCAAAATCGAAATCGCAATCTTAACAAAGCGCTATTATGTGCCAGGCATTGCCCTAAGGTAGAAACTCACTTAATCCTCACAATACACCTACAAAATAGGTTCTATTAATGACTTCAAGAGGCAAGCATGCTGGAAAGGGACAAAAATCTTTTTCCTCTCTTCATCTTTGGTTCCACTGGGTCGTTGTAAGTCAGACTAACAAAAGACAGTCTGACAAGAGAAAAACAGTTCATTTACGCATGTGGCCCACATCACACAGGAGAAAGCTCAATGATGAGCAACTCAAAAGGGGTGCTTAGAACTTGGGCTTAGCAAAGAACATCCTAGCAAAGAACAATAAATATCTAGAGGAGTAACAAGACAAAGGAAAGCGCCTTTTGGGCATCCAAGGGCAGCATAAGGGTACTTGTGCAGATCTTTTTACCAACTTTCCTTTTCATGGCCATAAAACTTCCCTGAGAGAGGGGGATTTACGACAAGTGTCATATTTCTCACAAGTGTCTGCCTTGGTCAGCTAAGGGAAGCCCTGGGAATGTTTCTTTCTGCATCTGTTGAGTCCCCAGCTCAAAAGAATCCTTATGCCAAAGCGGCATATCTCGGGGTAGCAGGTTCTGTGCTCACACGACTCCGCTGACTGGTCCTGACTTGGAAGCTGGTGGCCGTTGGCCAAGCCCTCACCGATCTGGGCAGGCTGCTGCGGGGGCTGTCAGCATTCCCCCATTGGACATGGCCTGGTCCTTCTAGATCCCAATTGTATACTCTGTTTCTCCAATGCTATCAGGAGTGGGGTCTGATGCTATACTGGGAGTTCTCCTTGCTGCAGAGTTAAGGCAAGTACTCTTAGCCTGTGTGGTCAAAGAAATAAGTTGAGTCTAATTCAGAGTCTTTTCTCACCGCATGTAGTTCTCTCGGTAGGGCATTTGCTTTGCCTCCGGGCCCTGAACTGTGGAGTGGTTGAAGGATGAGCTCAGATCACTTGCTTTCTGTGGCACGTGGGTCTCCCTTCCAGTCCTCTCTGTAAGAGAATCTTCTCCATGGCTGTGTGACTCTGGAGTTCTCTGCCTCTCCCATCAAACCTGCCGGGACCTCTGACAGCCTCTGTTTTTCCACGCAGGGCAACGTTCTCCTAGATGTTGTACAGGGAGGGCAGCTTTTGAGCCCCGTGGGATGTTCTCATGTTGTTCCAAAGACATTCACAGATGCCTAAACTCTAGGTTTTATGCAGGGGCTTTGCTGTGAAATCCTCTCATGCTTACTGTGGTAGAATCTCCACTTTCGTTGGAGATTTTTGTTTTTCTTCTGCTTTTGGCCCTCGCTGGGATGTAAGTGAGTCTCCAGCATTGCGCTGGCACCCAGTGTGTTGGACAAGGCACAGGACCAGGTGTGGGAGCGGGAGACCCAGGCGCATAAACAGGCCCTTGTGTTGTTGTCTCATCTTGGGATATAAGATGTGAATATGGCTGATGGATTTGAGATTTTCAGAGCTGGAAATTCTTAACGAATGATTCTGCTTGATGAATAAGTGGTAAGTTTACATCAAAGAATGCTTGAATTCAGCTGGCGTTTACTGAAGCCTCCCGGGCTCTGAGGTAAGAGTGGTGGGTGTGGAGCGGGCAAGGGAGGTCAGGACCTTCCGGGACCTGAGTGTTTGCTTCAGGAAAAGGGCCAAAAACACCCAGTCGGTCTGATCTTAGGTCTGCCGTGAGGAAGGGGGCCAACTTTCTGAAAGCCAGTTTGCTGAAAAAGCTGGTCGGGTGGCCAGTCAGCCTCAGTCCAGTTGCCTCAAGAAAAACAAATTGTTGTATGAAAGTTGGCAGATATTGTTTTAAAAGTAACTGTTTTTGTTTTGGCGCATGGTGGCCTGCCAACGGCTTGCCAGAATTGGGGCTTAGTTTTTGGTGAGATGGGGTACTCCAACACTAGCGACAAGGCCGAATTTTATCCGAGCCCTCTGCTTCCGAAAAGCAGTGCTGACTGAGAAATCTCCCAGTCTTTTGTGTTCTGAGAAAGGGCTAACTGCTCTCCCATGTTCCGGCATATTCCAAAATAAGAACCAACTCCACCCTTCCTCATGACTCCCATAAGAATGGAGGGTGATTCCCTTGCCTACTTGCCTCTAGAAAATGCTAGGCCTCCTTTCTTTTCTCTGAGACATTCCTCATTAATGGATATCTTCCTTATAACAATAGCTTGAATGAAATCATTGTCTTGATTGCTCTGGGAATTCTGTCTTTCCCACTAGATAGACACTAGCAGGGCCTGATGGGGAGGTCACACGGCCAGCAAGGAGCCTCATGCAGGCAGCATATCATCTGGAACATCAGTGAGCAGGCCATGTGCAATTGAAGAAGCTGGCTAGGAGATGGTGGGCATCGAGACCAGAGAAGGATGTTAACTGGTAGGATGTTTGCCTTATGAGACCATGCCCTGCTCCAGTCTTAGAAAAACCCAGAGCTGAGCTTTCTAATGGGCAGTGCCCACAGGTGTGTTTAATAAGCATCTGGCTAGAAAGTGATTACAAACAGGTTGGTTTGATAGGTGTAGACACACCATGGGCATGACTCATTGAATATAACTTTCAGCTTTGTACCTGGTGCCAAGTAGAGACAGATTTAATAATTTACTAACTGCTCTTTAGTTGGAACAAAACATATATTTTTCTTCTATCAAGGACGGAGTTCCCCAGACAATTGAGATGATTTTATTCAGGCTATTGCAATAGGGAGAATGTCCAATAATGAGGGAATGTCTCAAAGAAGAGAGAGAAAAATTGGGGTTTTATGAAATAAAAGAGTCATCAGGGCGCCTGGGTGGTTTAGTTGGTTAGGTGTCCAACTCTTGGTTTTGGCTCAGGTCGTGATCTCACGGTTTCATGAGTTCGAGCCCCCCATCAGGCTCTGCGCTGTTAGCCTGCACTGTTAGTGCAGAGCCTGCTTGGGGATTCTCTCTCTCTCTCTCTCTCTCTCTCTCTCTCACAATAAATGAACTTTAAAAAATAAAATAAAATAAAATAAAATAAAATAAAATAAAATAAAATAAAATAAAAGAGTCATTGAGGAAGGGTGGAGGTGGGTCGTAGCTTGGCACATCCTAGAGATGAGTGGTCCTTTCTCCCTTAGCCCTTTCTCGGCACACAAAGGACAAAAGGCGGGGGATTTCTCAACCATTGCTGCTTCCCCGGAGCCCAGGGTTCAGGTAAGGTTTGACGTTGTCACTTCCGATGTACAGTCTTTGAAATGAAAAACTGATTACTGTCTCCTTTCCTGCCACTTCCAGTTCCAAGTGTCTGGACATCCTTCAGAGTGGTGTAAACATTTCCACAGCACTGCCGTAATATATTTTTTAAAAAGTCGAATTAGGTTGTTCCCTAGAAACAGTTCTGGCACCTGCATTATCTGCCCACAAATGAATCCTTTGTCTCCAAATGCGTAGTGATTAAACCTTTCCCCCACATATAACAATTTCTTTACAAAAACTACCTTCATAATTAGCATTTCTTGAGAAGGGAATGAAAGTAATTATGGCCAAATTCACAAATCTTTTCTCTATAATGTTTTTGACTAGAGTCTACATCTCCAAATTCTTAGGTGGGACAAATCCAAATGCCTTTCTAATTAAGGGCATTTTAATTCTCCTTGTCTCCTTAGATGAGTCACCATCTACTCAGCTTGAACCTCTGGGGCATTCACAAAGAAGTCACATTAGCAGAGGTACAGGATGACAATGACTAACACATCAAGGCCTTGAGAGTCAGCTCAGAAAGCTCTAGTCCACCTCTCTTTGATGGGGATGATTTTAGCTGGGATAATTTAGCATTTCATTCACATCCATGCTGGGAATCACTGTGTCCTCATGTGGTACTGATAAGACAGCTGAGCTCACTGGCCATAATGGCCCAAGGCCTTGACTCTCCTTCAGACCTCTACTCTTGTGACTAAAAAAGGAAGTGAGAATGAATAATGCATGACATATGGAAGCTTGGAACTCAGGAGAGAGAGGCCCAAGAATGAAATCCTGTTTATATTTAAAACAGAACAAATGTTTAATGACTGGTTTAATGTGTTCAGCCACACTGGGTCAAATGCTTAAGATGAAGAAGCCCAAGTACCGGCCCTTGCATTTTTCATGCCATGTTGACCGTGGACCAGGCACTGTGCCAAGTACTTTATATCTAGCAGCTTTTTTCCATTTTTGCGTCATAACTGTGGAGTGGGTGAGTATTATCAATCCCATGTGCATATGAGGAAACTGAGGCTCAGAGAGATTAAGCCACTGTTCAAGGCCATGCACTGAGGAAGGGCATTGCTGGGATTGCAACGTAGGTCCCTCCGACACGAAATCCCCGGTAAAGGGCCTGCTGACCAGTATCTGCAGTTGGGCTGGGAAGTTAAGGCACAGTAACATGAAAAAGGAATTAATAATTTACAGAATATGTGATAAATGCTTCAGAAATGGAGAGCTAGTTTTGGCCGGAGTTGGTGGTGGCAGAGAGCATTCTGTAGGGGGGTACCTGCACTAGACTTAATAAAAGGAGCAGAGTCAAGTGTCCTCTTCAAGGGCAAGAGGTGGGAGAGAGATACTCTAAGCCAGTGGTTTTCATATTTAAACATGCATCAGAACCACCTGCCTTCTCAAAACAGCTTGCTGGAACCCACCTCCAGAGATTCTGATCTCGTAAGTCTTAGAGAAGGACCTAGAATTTGCATTTCAAACCAGTTCTCAGGTGATGCCGATGCTGCTTGGCCAGGGACCACACTTTGAGAACCACTGCTCTAAGCAAAGGCAAGGTATAGAATTATGGAGTACATTTGGAAATCTGTAATTTGGCCAGTTGGGTTCCAGTAGGAAGTTTTGTTCAAGCCAGGGCGTTCATGGAGATGAGGCTGAAAGGTGGTTTAGAGCCACAAGTATTCCCGTCACTTGTTTCAATCAAGATACCTTGTGCAATCATAAGGGGAAATTTCGTGAATAGGCATTATGGGAAAGACTTGTTCTTCCCTGGGGTAGATTGCATTATTGACCCCCAGTCTTGCCCACACCCTCTGTCATGTGCCCTTGGATTTCTTCCATAAAGATAGAACCCATTTCCCTGTCCCTTGACTTTGAGTTTAGCTATGTGCTTTGGTTTGGCCATTAGAATGAGGCAGAAGTGACAATGCCCGGTCTGAGCCTAGGCCGGTTGGTCTTGTGGTTTTCCACTTGACCTCGTGTCTTGGCCATCACTGTGAGAAGACCGTGGCACACTAGTCCAAGGAGCAAGAGAGACAGGTGAAGCAGAGAGCCCTCCCAGCTGAGTGCAGGCTGGAATAGTCACCCTCCCAGACGCATGAGCACACAATAACTAATTTTTATTTAAGCCACTGAGTTTTGAGATGGTTTGTTTACTCATCGATGATTTACTGATAACTCCTCCTTAAAGTGTGTATGGGATTAGAATGCATGTGTTTTAGGCTACCTGATCAAAACACTAAATTCATTTTTCATTTTTCTTGGTATAAAAGAATCCTAAAGGCAACTTATTATGCTTGTAAAGTTTGTGATCATTTTCTACAAAATGCCCCATACATCACCCAGAGAGTTCCTTCATGAGAGGATCTGCTGCAACCTTGGGCTTTTTTCACATCTTCCTTTGGTTTCCTTGATATTCAGGCTCAGGCTGAGCCTCTTCACTTGGCTGAAACTTATTATTCTTGAAGGGCCTGATGAACAATCCATTATGTTGTCAGCTCATTGATTAAGAGTGTCTTCAGCGTGAGAGAAGATCATTGTTATGGAAATTTCCCTGCTCCTGTCTATTTTTCCTAATAAACTGGGTACAAATGAAAACCTCAGTTTGAGGAGAGAGAAAAGTGGGCTGTTCAACCAAATAGTGGTTCAGGCCAAGTAGTGGTTTGGCACTTATAAAAAATTACACCTTATTTTTATTTTTATTTTTTTAATGTTTATTTATTTTTGAGACAGAGGGAGACAGAGTGCGAGTGGGGAGGGTCAGAGAGAGAGGGAGACACAGAACCTGAAACAGGCTCCAGGCTCTGAGCTGTCAGCACGAGCCCGATGTGGGGCTCGAACCCATGAACCGTGAGATCATGACCTGAGCCAAAGTCGGACGCTTAACTGACTGAACCACCCGGGCGCCCCAAAAATTGCTCACGACTGGGAAGCTCACGACTTCTCTTTACCTTAGTGATTGCCATGTCCAAGTGTCCAACCATACAGTCACTGCCTTTGTGGATTCTTCTTGGACCTTTTTAAATCCTATTTCATAAAGCTATCCTCTGCTCCCTCCCATGGAGGATGTCAGGAAAACATGACTATTCTTTATATGGGTACTTTTCAAATTTCAGTGCGGATAAAAATCACCTAGAGAGCTTGTTCAATCACAAGTTCCTGGCTTTACCCCACAGATTTTGATTCAGGTGGTCAGGAGTGGGTCCTGACAATTCGTATTTCTTTTTTAGTCCTTTTTAAAATTTTTATTTATTTACTTACATTTTATTTTATTTTTTAATTTACATTCAAGTTAGTTAGCATATAGTGCAACAATGATTTCGGGAGTAGATTCCTTAATGCCCCTTACCCAATTTGCCCACCCCTGCCTCCCATAACCCCTCCAGTAACCCTCCATATTTAAGAATGTTTGTTCTCCATATTTAAGAATCTCTTATGTTTTGTCCCCCTCCTTGTTTTTATATTCTTTTTGCTTCCCTTCCCTTATGTTCGTCTGTTTTATATCTAAAGTCCTCATAGGAGTGAAGTCATATGATTTTTCTTTCTCTGACTAATTTCGCTTTGCATAATACCCTCTAGTTCCATCGACGTAGTTGCAAATGGCAAGATTTCATTCTTTTTGATTGCCGAATAATACTCCGTTGTATATATATACCACATCTTCTTTATCCATTCATCCGTCGATGGACATTTGGACTCTTTCCATACTTTGGCTATTGTTGATAGTGCTGCTATAAACATTGGGGTGCATGTGCCCTTTGAAACAGCATACCTATCCCTTGGATAAATACCTAGTAGTGCTATTGCTGGGTTGTAGGGTAGTTCTCTTTTTAATTTTTTGAGGAACCTCCATACTGTTTTCCAGAGTGGCTGCACCAGTTTGCATTCCCACCAGCAGTGCAAAAGAGATCCTCTTTCTCTGCATCCTCACCAACATCTGTTGTTGCCTGCGTTGTTAATGTTAGCCATTCTGATAGGTGTAAGGTGGTATCTCAGTGTGGTTTTGATTTGTATTTCCCTGATGATGAGTGATGTTGAGCATTTTTTCATGTGTCTGTTAGTCATCTGGATGTCTTCTTTGGAAAACTGTTCATGTCTTTTGCTTCATTTCTTCACTGGATTATTTGTTTTTTGGGTGTTGAGTTTGATAAGTTCTTTATAGATTTTGGATACTAACCTTTTATTTGATATGTTATTTGCAAATATCTTCTCCCATTTCCTTGGCTGCCTTTTAATTTTGCTGATTGTTTCCTTTGCTGTGCAGAAGCTTTTTATCTCGGTGAGGTCCTAATAGTTCCTTTTTGCTTTTGTTTCCCTTGCCTCTGGAGACTTGAGTAAGAAGTTGCTGTGACCAAGGTCAAAGAGGTTTTTGCCTGCTTTCTCCTCGAGGATTTTGATGGCTCCCTGTCTTATGCTGAGGTCTTCCATCCATTTTCAGTTTATTTTTGTGTCTGGTTTACACAAAAAGTGGTCCAGGTTCATCCTTCTGCATGTTGCTGTCCAGTTTTCCCAGCACCACTTGCTGAAGAGACTGTCTTTATTCCATTGGATATTCTTTCCTGCTTTGTCAAAGATTAGTTGGCCATGCATTTGTGGGTCCATTTCTGGGTTCTCTACTCTGTTCCATTGATCCGAGTGTCTGTTCTTGTGCCAGTACCATACTGTCTTGATGATTGCAGCTTTGTAATACAGCTTGAAGTCCGGACAATTTGTATTTCTAATGAGCTCCCAGGGGATGCTGATGCTGCTGGTCTGCAGACCTCACATTAAATAGTACTGTATTCTACCTGCCTTTTGAATTCTTATTCCGGATTCCTTCTCACTCCATTCTCTGAGATGTTTCCTTCCCATTTCACAGGGTTAATCATCATCAAACCCATTTCCATTGGAGGAAGCTCTAACTCCACTGGCTTTTAACCTCCAACAGACTCTTACTCCATTGTCTCTAAGCAAGCTCTCAATGATAAGCGTTTTTCTTCTCTGTGCTAGGCACAGAGGCCTAAAAATCTAAATATTCAGTAATACAATTGTTCAGTAAAGGATTAACCTTGCCCGAAGAAAGGTTTGGTTCTTGCATGGTACCTGGGAGGTAACCTCTTAGCCCTTGAAATATCTCGCCTAGTAAGAAGGTATCTGTTGACTTGAGGACCTTGGGTCATACCAGATAGTCTATACTAACACTGTGATTTATTGGGGGAAGGTAAGGCTTGAGCCACATGGTATTAGCTTGGCTTTTGGAAGAGCTGGAGACTAAGGTCAGCCACACAGATGATTAGCTGTGCCTGCATGACTAAACCCCACTCCCCCACCTCGACACTAAGGCCAAGGTGAGCTTCCCTGGTCACCAACACTGTATGTGTTGCCACACACTGCTGCTGGGAGAGGCAAGTGCTGCCCACATGAGTTCACTGGCAGAGGACACCCGGAAACCCATGTCTGGTCTCTCCTGGACTCTCTCCTATGAATCTATTTATTGGCTGATTTTGATATGAATTCTTTCACTGTAATACATTCTAATTGTAAATGTAATGACTTTTCTGACTTCTGTGAATCCTGCTAATGAAAATTAACCTGTGGGTGGTCTTGGGGACCTCCCAAACTGCAGTATTAATGTATGGAAAATAAATAACCAAATGCTATAAGAGGAAGTGGTAGGTTTCACAGGTGTTTGATGGAGGAAGCAAACCTTTGGTGGAAAGGTCAGGGGAGGGCCCTGGAGGACAGAGGGCTAGAGTTAACCCTTGAAGGAGAAGTGACATGAAAACATTTATGTTTTAACATTTATTAAAACCCCCAGAGCATTTATTTTCTTAAAAATGTCTTAATAATATAGAAGAGCATGGAGAATATAATGGAAATCACCAATAACTCTAATTCTTTTTTTTAAAAGTTTATTTATTTTGAGAGACAGAGAGAGAGAGAAAGAGAGCATGCATGTATGTGGGGCAGGGGCAGAGAGAGGGAGAGAGAGATTCCCAAGCAGGCTCTGTGCTGTCAGTGCAGAGCCCAACATGGGGCTTGATCTCATGAACCGTGAGATCATGACCTGAGCTGAAACCAAGTCAGATGCTCTACTGACTGAGCCACCCAGGCGCACCACCAATAACTCCAATTTTAAAAACCATCAGCAACTTAATATGTTGTTGAATTTTCTTTTGGTCTTCTTTCTGTGTGTCTAATTGTTACAAAATTTTTAATATGATAATTCTCAAATGTAAAAAACATAAAGGGAAGAGCATGATGAGCACCTTATATCTATCACCCAATTATTGTGGCCAGTCTCACTTCCCTTACATCCCTTTCATTACACCTATCCCCTAAATTATTCAGAAGCAAGCCAGAGACACTATATAATTTCACTTGTATACATGTATGAATCTCTAGAGATAAGGATTCCCCTTTTTATTTAAAAATTTTTTAAAATGTTTATTTTTGAGAGAAAAGCACAAGTTGGGGAGCAGAGAGAGAGGAGGACAGATGATCCAAGCAGGCTCTGCACTTATAGGCTGACAGCAGTGAGCCCGATGTGGGGCTTGAACTCACGTACCACAAGATCATGACCTGAGCCGAAGTCAGATGCTCAACTGACTGAACCACCCAGGTGCCCCAGGATTCCCCCTTTTAACTGTACCACAATACCATCATGCCTATATCCCAAACCAGTAATAATGCCTAAAAATCACAAAATACCCAGATAATGTTAATATTTTCCAACTTGTCCTATAAATTCTTTTTTTCCCCTTAAATTGTTTGAATCAGAATCCGTAGAAGATCCATGCCTTTCAAGTTAATATGTCTTAAATCTCTTTTTTGAAAAAATGAACTTTTCTAGGTGTGAGACTGAATATCTAAATAGACAATGGCTTAACCACATATAAAACTTTAACCCACAACCTATGGCAACCTGGC